>NC_142656.1:52119166-53470833 GCF_055504915.1 Nelumbo nucifera | reverse complement strand
TTTTTGTAATTTTTTATACATAATGCAAATGGTTTATTTTATTATTTTCATAATTTTTTACTTTTAATTATTAATGTTTAATTCTTAACTTTTAATAGTTGCTAGATAAAATTTTGCTAGTTATTAGGTTTCAAATTATATATAGATTTTATTGTTGTTGTTGTTGTACGTTATGTATCACATGTTATGGGTTTCTAGACGAATTAGAACCGTTTTCGAAAATGGGTTAACACAGACCTGTTTATCTTGTCTTATTCGTCTGAGTGATAAAATGGGTTTTACATTTTAAATTTCCAATAATTTTTTATTGTTATATCATTTTCAATGGGTCCTCTATTTTATATAAGTCTCTTGTGTAGTATGGGCACTATGCACAATAAATGTATGAACTCATAAAAATTATTAATTTTAACAATATTATTAATTAAAACACATTAATGCAAAGTTATCTAACAAAAATAAAAATAATAAACAAAACAAAATACAACATTAGAACATGAGTTTTATTTGCAATATATCAAACCCATGTTTAAATCATAATACTATTAAAACTATCAATAAATATTTTTTGTATTTAAATTTCTTATTTTCCTTAGTGTTTATTAAGTTTGATTTTTAAGTTGAACTAAAATGTTTTAATTTTTACTGAATTTTGTTAATATATATTAACTTTAAGTGGGACTTTAGTGGATTTTTAAATTAATAATTTTTAAAATAATATTTTATTTTGGTTGCTTTATGTTTGATTATTTAACCACAACTTATTTATATTATTTTACTTATTAATATTTTACCTTATTATGTTGTATTACTATTCCCTCTCTCTCTATATCTCTCTTTCTATAGTAGTGTACAACTTTATTGATCTAATCAAAATAGATAATGATTAATTTTTGTATTTTTAAAACAAAAGGAAATAGAAAAAAGTGCAAAAAATGGAGAAAATAGATAAATAGCTTCTCTCATAGGAGAGACATGTTGACATGAACCATCTTATTTAATTATATATAATTAACCCTTCCCGATGCGAACCCAGACAAGCAACCACCGTTCTTAGTCTCAGAGGCAATAGGCGAGCTTAGGCATCGGTCATCTCTCTATCCGACGGTGAGTCTTCTCTCTCTCCACCAGTCTTCTCTCTCGTCTCTCTCGCAGTTCTCATTCTCACGCATTATCGCATATTCTCAGGAACCAGCGAACTCAAGCACCGGCGCTAGCCGCACCACCAGTGAACTCAATCACCCCTCTCTCCGGTGGTGAGTCCTGCATTTCTCAACATTGTACAAATCATGCATTTCAACCTTTGTTAGGTTAGGCTTTGGGCTTTTTATGAGGGTGCTCGGGCCTGAAAAAATCTTGTTAATGAAGAGCAAAAGCCCGGCCCGACCCATGAACAGGTCTAGTCACAAGGCTATGACAGAGATCACAACAGTTGTAGTGTGCTCTTTAAGATCAAAGTGCAATGCGGGACTCAAATAGCCCCTTGCTACTAGACCTATTCATGGGTTGAGCTGGGCTTTGGCTCTGTATTAATAGAATATACCTAGGCTTGAGCCCGAACTCGACCCGACCAACAGGCCTAGGTCTTGAGCCTGAGCTCGGCACTTATATAAAGCCCAAAGCTAGAGCCCGAGCCCGAGCCCGGCCAGAATATTGGAAAAAGATTTTTTGTTCAATAAAAAATTGTTTTATTTATATTAAAAGACCTCAAAATCTAAAAAATAATGAAAGACCTCACTATTACTTGAAAAAATATAAGAATATTAAAGAAAAAAATATTATATATATTTATTATATAAAATATATTTTATTATATAAATACGTTATCAAAGTCAGGCTCGGGCTCATGATAGGCTTTTTTAAGAAAGCCCGAGTCCAACCCGATGTTTTAGGCCCGAGCTCAAGCCCACGGGCCTGATATCTTATCCAAGCCCAACTTAGATCGGGTCGGGCTGCCCGACCCGTAGGGCTACCTGACCCATGAATAGGTCTACCTGTGGCATGGGCTTAAAGTACAATGAGATGTCACATTATCCTTGTTACGACGTAGTACATGCCAAAGGAATGCAATTAGAGGGGATTAGTCATGCAATGTTTGTGCTTAAAACCCAAATAGAGGGCCTAATGGAAAATTGTTGAACACTAGAAGGGAAGGTCATGGATTATGGTGTGTAGCATGCTACCATGAGACCTTACTACCATGAAATATTGGGGGATATCCAACATGTAAGGGAAGCAATTGTTCTAGGATTCTGTGTTACTCCCTTGATAACTTGCCACATTGCTATTGCTTATGTGTAGGTTACATGTGTAATCTTATGGTGGGCAACACATTGTAGATAGTGTGATGTCCAATATCATGTGCTTACAAGTTGATCTCTTAATGGGTCGAGTATCCCAATGGTATACCATTCTATATCGATCTTGGACAAATTCTTAAGCCTGTGGGCTTGGGCTCGTGGTCGGGCTCCAAATATCAAGCCCAACTATTTTTTGAGATAGGCTCGGGCTCTCTTGAATAAGCCCGATTCAAGCTGGAGCACAACCCAATAATATTATATATAATAACAAATATAATATATTAATATCATATAATATTATTAGTAGCAAAAAATGTAGTATATGTATTATAATATATAGAATAGTATATAATGTATATAATGTATATTATTAATAATATATAATATATTATAGAATTTTTGTTCACATCAGGCTTTGGGCTTGTGCCCAGGTTGCAGGCTTTATATAAGGCTAGGCTTGGGGCATGTTCGTTTGCTTTGAAGTCTGACATCTGAAAGTGCAATAATTACATTAAGAGGTATATTGGTATTGGTGAACTTTTCTTTCCTCTCAACTCTAAATGCAGAGAATGTTGTTCTGAATTCTGAAAATGATCAAATATCCATTTTGACCCATATATGAGATTTTTATTTGTCTTTTTGGGGGTATCATTGGAAAACAAAAAGTTGTATGATTGCACTTTAAGAGATAAGAGATAAGAGGAAACAAACAACCATTTTTCTCTTAAAGTTAAAAGATTCCTCTTAAGAGATAAGAGTTAAGAGGAAACGGACAAGCCCTTGGACTCAAAACCTAGGCCTGATGGTCGGGGTGGATTTGAGCTTGAGCTCGGTCATTTTTTGGTTTATGAATGAAAAGCAAAACCCGACCCAAACATGGCCTAACACAACCCGTGAATATGTCGCTTACAAGCTAAATTATAAATTTACTTTGAATCATTTAAATAGTGGCACAAGGGTATTTATGAGGCAGGTGTTTAATGAGTGCTTGCTCAATGTGTGTATAGGGGTGGACATTTCCTATCTGGCCTAATCCAATTTGGGATTTTTTTGGCTCAAACCTAGTTCTTGATGTTCATGCCTAGTAGGGCTGCAAAATTAATCAAATTTTGACCCAATTTGATTCATTTAAGGTGGTTTTGAATGTATAATAATGTTAATTAAATCGATTTGAATAGGTCTTCATTTAATATAGTAGAATCCAATTAGATTCAATTATAAAATACATGATATAATACATATTATATATTTACATATATACCCATCTTTATATGTATAGACTTTAGAAGAATTCTTTGAAAAACTAAAAGTATTTTTATTTGTGATAAGGCAAAAGAAACCCTAACAACTCCTGATGTTGTGCGATCTGGCGGCTCTCACATGGCAGATGACTTGGATGCCGAATCGGATGTTCACAGTCAGTGACCGAGTTAAGATGGGCCAAGCTAAGGCTGGTCGAGCTGTATGATTCTGCAAAAGGCAAGAGCTAGAGTGCCCGGGCTGTTTTTACCCGGGGTGGGCACTCCGATGCTTAAGTCAACAAAAATTTCTTATAAGGCTTTAAGAGATTAGAGAGTGCAAGATCTTAATTGCGCGTACCTCCTCATGTAGAAATGAGACCTTTATATAGGTGTGAATACTCAAAGACCTTCTTGTAACGGGTTTCAGGTTCTTGTAGAGCCGTTTCCGTTAAGTCAGGAGAGCAATGACGTTAGTTACATAATCTGCACAGAGGGCTAAGGTCCATCCGATTGGCTCTGATGCATGTGATGCGGGTAGGTCGGCCTAACGGTTGACTCATTAATATTCCAGAGAACTCGGTCTAGAAACGGATCTATGCGACAAGTTAGCGAGCATGCCTTGTAGGTCACCAATGGTATTTTCTTACCTCGGCCAGTCCCTAAGGTAGGTCACTCCTTGACTGGAGGTCCTTCAAGTCGACCAAGCCGAGGTACTTTTAGATCGGCCTTGCAATGAGCTACCAGCCGACCTGTCAAGGTGATATGCTTACTCAATGTTAAGGTGTCACTTGAAAGCCATTTGTCATTATGTCATTCAGAGGACCAAATTACCCCTCATCAACTCCCAAGTCTGTAATCCTTTATATTCCCTTAAGACAACACAGTAAACTAACTTATCATAAAAAAGAGAAACCAGAGAGTTAGAGACTATTAATCTGAGTTCAGATTAACTCCCCACAACACATCTCAATGTAGATTAGGAACACCTTCAATACTTGTTATGGGGAGATGTTCCTAATGTATGGTTGGGATGTGTGGGCCGTGTGTGGGGCATGCTCTATGGGGAGGCAATGTGAATTTTAGTATAATCTATAAAATTTTGAGTTGGCCTTGAAAAATAAATAAAAGTTTTGGGTTACAATGCATTGTTCATTTCCCTAACCTCTTGCATGAAACATAGCACATCCTCTACATCCACGGTATAGAAAATGTCTAGCAACCATGCCACGTTTCTTTGCCATTAATAATCACAACTCAACAGAGTCTAGACTATTAATGTGAATCTTGACTAAAAAATTATATTTTCTCAACCACATTTCTCCTTATTTATCATTTATTGCTTCCCTCCACTCTCTCTCCCCCTCCTTTGTTATCCTTCAACCAAATAGTCACCGCCTGAACCATTGCAATTATTAACAATTATTTCTCCACCCACATCTCTCTATCTATCCTTCTTTCTTATTCCCCAACCCATTGGTTGTTTCTCACACTCACAATTGGTGGTGAGCGATGTTACAATCATGTACAACATCTAATTAGATCTAGCCATCTAATTTTCTCTAGATTTTGCGATGCAATTAATTTCCTTGACAATACTATTTTATGAGTGTATTAAATTATTGTCAACCAATAAAACTAATGGATTTAGTTAGAGATGAACTCTTAGATAGGGAGAATCTACCGGTAGTTCTTAAATCATGATCCTATATTGTAAGGAAAATATATGATTAAAAGCTAAAGCTAAAAGTCTTCCATTTTGCTTTTTGTAGGATCCTTTTGGTTTGGATGTTGGCAATAATCAGGGACAAGAAGAGTTAGTTACATGTAAAAGAGAGGATATGGACCCACCATTTAATCTCTTTTCCTCTCACTCTCCTAGCCTCAAATGCATTTCATACACCAAATTTCACTTTATTAATGATGATCCTTAAATATTATTTACCTAAAATTAATGTTTCTTCTTGTTTCATACATACAAACAAACAAACATTAAACACATGTTTTTTTTTTTTTTGCAATTTATGCAACTAGTAAAAATTTGAGAAAAATGTATAAAAGAAACTTGAATAGAAAATACATTTATTCATATAATGTTCAATTTTATGTTTCATACTTTTTTCTTGGGCTCTGGGTTTTTTCTTCCTTTTTTTTTGGGGTTCTAGTCAGCACCCCATTCCATGTATAGAGCATAAGACATCCTATTGTTTTTCCCTACAAATTAATTATCAAATGAAATTTCTAATTGCAATGATCCAGAATTTAGGCATAAACATTATGGAATGAAGGGAAAGCTTCAAATCTAGTGGATAATGCATCGATGAGGGACATATTTCTTCCATGATTCTAGGATGGTGAAAGCACAATCCTACTCGATTTCCTTCCAAACAATACAGTTACTTTAATAGCTTTAGATCTATGAAAAATCTAGGTGTGAATTAACTATTACATCATCAAATAGAACATATATCCCATCATTGCAGATGGCTCGACTAGTGGGAGAGGCGCGTTCACCTGGTGTAGGGGATAGGCGGGTTTTGACATTGCTAGTACGCCTAGCAGGGTCGAGGGCATTGTGAACTGCCCAATGGTCATGGAGGGGACTTCAGGATGTGCTCTGGGCTAGTCTTGCCCCCTGTGATCTGGTTGTTGTTGCTTAAGGAAGCCATTGAAGTTGTGGTAATACAAAAGTAGAGCAAGAATACGACTTCTTGTTGTGTGTTCCTATAGACAACGCCAATTAATGATGCACGACCTGATGCTCCCAACAAGACCGTCAAAGTGTTTGGGGTGCTTTACCCAACGTGGACACTTCGATGCTTAAGTTAGCGATGTGGAGATTTAAAGAAAGTTGAGAGCTAGTAGAGAGCTTAGAGAGCTTAATCACACGTACCTTGTATGAAGGGAAGTCATCATATAGATGTCCGAACCATGTAGGATGGATGGGCAAAATTTCAAAAATTTATTTTCTTCCTTCTAGGAATCGTATTCACAGTTTTAGAAAAACTACATTTTTTAAGATTCGTTCTTGATCAAATCGGACCAGATCTGAAATAAAAAAAAAGTGAGAGCAATACCTGATATGGAATCTACACGTATAGCTCCCAAAGTAAGTGTTCACGCTCAAAGAGGGTACCAAGACTTGCTTCCACTAAAGATAGCATAGCTTGAGATGAAACAGGTTCAGCAATGCAGTCCTTTACCGGGAACTGCAATCCAACGGCTTGGATCAAGCAAGGGAAGCGAGCGCGAATTTAGATCTGATTTTTCTAGTAAAAATCATAATCAATAACTAATCTTTATCAGTTCAAGGTGGCAAGAGAAGAAGGAGAGGGAGAACTGAGAGTAGTGTGTAAACCTAGAGCAATTCGCCCTCTTCTATTTATATAGCTTAAAGAGTTGCACTCCTAATCTAATTAGGAACTTTTTGATCCAAATCTTTATTTGGATTTAGACTCTTTAAGTGGATAAGATTTGTCTTTTTATCCTTATCTGTTGATCCAAGCCCATATCCTTGTCCAAATTTGCCCATATTAATTAATCAAATTAATTTAATTCATTATGGGCCTTAGGCCCATTAAGCAAACAGGCTCACGTCCCCTTTTGATTGCTGACTAACTTGGCTCTCGTTGTATGGCGTGAGACCCTAACATTGATCTTCACAAAAGCCATATGGATTCAACCTATCTTTTGTGACAAAGCCTTCTGAATTCACTATTAAACATAGTGAACCCCTGAGTCCATCAATATGGACTCTTAATCGGCCCAATATTTACACTAAATGGTGATTGAGTCCAGCCACCTAATGAAGGCCCAAGGACTATGGCCTTAAGTAAGATTACCCCATCAGGTATAATAGCCCTAAATGGTATTACACTTAACTTCTCAGCCCTTAATGATCAAACACTACCCAGGAATTAAAACATTTTGCAAACTTTTTTCATAAAACATAATATATATTCATATAAATATATTTTGCAAAACAAATTTCAAACACGGTTGAAATTGACTGTCGATAATTTTGGTTTTCATTAGAGAGAGTGCAATCCCCGATCATTCACTTTGTCCGACAAAGGGGCTGATTTTATCACTATGATCACCCACTCGTGTGAATTCTCAGACTGCCCCAACATACCCAAGTTTTGACCCCCGCTAAGGATCTCGCTGATTGGTATATCAAAGACAGCCCAATCCAACACCTAGTGCAGTACCATAATTGAGTCTAGGGATTAGATGTAACTTTCCAGTTTTGCCCACCAGTCTCCAAGGTCCAGGGCATAATTGGAAAATGGTCCGGGTTCAGTGTTTCAAACAAACACACACTACATGTGCTTCGGGTCTACCCTGGAAGTTGAGACAAGCTACCCCAACCGACTTGGCATCACATTAGTGTCAGCCTTGGCACGATAAACCTCCCCAAGTCTATGCTAGCTATGTAAATCTCATTTTCCAAATTTCAAATTTGAAATCAACAATGAGAGGTTTTGTTTTGATGCCATAGGGAATCATTGATATAATCATTGGAGGGATTGAACTATTGATAAAGTTTTTCAAAATAGAATCGTTCATCCTAGATAGAAAGAGAGATAGAGGCAAGTAGTGGTTGATAGTTGCAACAACAGTACTTTCTCTCCGGTGAAGCAACAACAAAAGTTGAAGAACAAGAAACTTGGGAGATAGGGTAGAGAAAAATGATTCAAGAGGCGGGTTCAGAAAATTCAATTTTTTTTGTATGCAATCTGTTAAGTTGTAATTATTAATGGGAGAGTAATGTGACCTTTTGTTATTTGTGGTTGTAGAAACTTTTCTACACCATGGGTGCGAAGGATGTGCATTTATAGTAGCGGCCCCCTCCCTTTCCTCTCTTTCTCTTTCTCATTCTTCTTCTTTTACATTTTATCCTCGTATTTCCTTCTCCATCCTTCCATTTTCTGTAAGACTGATGCAACCTATATATCAATTCACTCCCTCCCTTATTTGGCTGCATTTGAATATATCTTAAAGAGTGTTGTGGAGAACAAATTTTCAACAACACCTCCATTTAGAGGTGTAAAACGGGTTGTGCAGTGTCAACCTGCGGGCTGTGCCACCCTTCCCTAAGATAACTTGGGGAGTCGGCCCAACACGGCTCACGACCCAAGCTCGTGTGGGCTCATGCCGTGTCGCGGGCCTGGGCTGGGTGGGCTATAAGCCGTGCTAGGCTGGGCCATGGGTCGAGTCTTAGGTGTGGGCCGAACTAGGCCATATTGGTTTTTTACCTTTTTTTGTTTTTTTTTTGACATTTTTGATGTTTTTATTTCGTTGCTAAGTTAAAGTGTAAAACTACAATATTTAACTTTCCTTTGGGCTTTGGGAACCATTTGAAAAAATAAGAAATGAAAAATCTAACAAATAAATGAAAAAAAATACTTAGCCAAATAATAATAGAATAACAAATTGGAAGAAAAATATGAATTTTATTTCATTTAAATTTGAATGATACAAATTACAAAGCATACAATGGTTGGATACTTGGATGAATGAAATGTGAAAATTGGAGAATGGAATAAATTAATAAAATATAAAAAATACAGTATAGTTATAAATTGAAAATACAAAATTACATTGTTAAAAAAATAGCAAATAAATTAAATAACATTACAACAAAATTTACAATAATTTGAAAAAATGCTATACAACTATTGTGTGAGTATACAAAAAATATTGACTTCATCATTTTCTAATTTTCTCCTATTGTTCATGACTTTCATCATCTACTTCAAGTGAAATATCGGGTGTAGTGTCACGCCCTCCTTTATCTTGTAATTTGTCTTCAATATCCAACCAATCTTTAAAGCAGATGCACATTCATACAACTTCTCTTGTCGTCCAACACCTTAGTACTTGCACTAAAACAAGACTCCGATGGAACAGTAGACACCATAGGGTTAACAGATCATGTGCCATGGCGGTGAAAAGTAGATAATTTTTTGAATGTTCACTCCATCAGGCTAAAATATCAAAATTATTTATTCCCTCACCTAAAGTAGAAAAATGTGCTTGTAAATAAAAATTATGTTCAATAAATAAACTTGTTGTTGAGTTAGTAGATTTCTGCCTTCTACTTATTAAATATAGAAGCTTCTATTCTACTATTGGCTCAAGTTCAGAAGTGGAAGATGCATCTGTACAATTTGTAGAATTGTTTCCTATTACTTCAAATTCATATAAACTATACATTTCAAATAATAAACTATTAATTTCTTTTTTAATTTCCAATTTCAATATTCATATTTTCACAATATGTTTCAAGTAAAATATCTAAACCATCTTTCCTAATCCTATGATCTAATAATGTAGTTAAGTAATAAATAGGAGAAATGTTCTCCCAATATTTTTTAAATTTATTTTCCATTATTTCAACCATGGTTCAAAGTATCGATACGCCTCTACGTATCGATAGAGGCATATCGGTACTTTGAACCATGCAGAAATATGTTTTTTTTTTTTATTTTTTTTAAATTTGATTTTTGGGTAGTTTAATACCCATATTTATTATTAAAAAATAATGGGGTCCCAAAACACCTGTAAACAAGCGTATCAAGACCCAAAAGGTATTGGGCATATCGTATCGATTTTTTGAACCTTGATTTCAACAATACTTTTAAATTGTGGATTATTCCTATATTTTGCAAAAAAATCACTAATCACCATTAATTGATAAGGTAAATTACAACTATTTGAATAGTAAATACCTGATAATTCATTAGTTGCATCATAAAAATGTTTCAAAAAATATCTTATACAAATTGCCATTTTCTAATATTCCTCAAATATAATATCATTAGGCATTTTTGTATTATAAAAATCACTAAGAATTTGTTTGTGAGAAATATAACTTTCTAACATATAGCATAGGTAGAATTCCATCTATGTTTAATGTTTAATATAAAATGTTTTTATTTTAAACCATAATTTTGACATAAATATTTAAGTTCTTGTTTTCTTGCTCCAAAACTTTTAATATATATAATACAACTTTTAATTTTAGAAATATGAGTAGAAATAATATTTAAAGCATCTTGAATACATAAGTTTAAGATGTGACATGCACATCTAACATGAAATAATTTACCATTTAATCATGGTTTTAATTGAGATTCTAAAGTATTTATTGTTGAATCATTATTATTAGCATTACCAAAATTAATGGAAAATCATTTATTCTCAATTCTACAAGCATGCAAAGTATTTAAAATGCTTGTAGCAATAGTTGGGCCGATATGTAGCCATTCAAGTCTAATTAAACTTAAAATTCTTTTACTTAAAAGCCAATTTTCATCAATAAAATGACTAGTAACACAAATATAACTTATGTTAAATTTAGAAGTCCAAACATCAGAAGTAATTGCAACTTTAGAATTAAGATTTGATAACATAAATTAAATTTTGTTTATATGAATAAATTTTTTTTAAAGCATATGATCTAATAGTATTCCTATAAACTTTTAAATTGTGGATTTACATAATTACGTGACCATTTTTCAAGTTTAGTATATTCAGTTAACAAAAATGGTTGTTTAGCATGTACAATGTATATTCTTGCCTCATTTTTTCTTGAGAATATTTAAATGTACTAACCCCCCCCCCACAATTTGTGTTTGTGTTGTTTCTCTCCCTTCTTCAATGTCCTTGCTATAATAGCTAAAGTCTTCCCTACATTTTTGGCAAACAACTCTTTTTCTCTTCCCTTCAACCTCTTCTACTTTAAATATTTTCCAAACCGGGCTAATAAACTTAAATGCCCTCTTTTTCTTTCCCCTAGTATCAGTACTAGGGGTGGAAGTTTCATCAATATCAATAGAATCCATATTGGTGCTAACACTATTATGATGCAACTGAATGTCATCCACATTGAACATGTTGGGGAATTGGTTTTGGGGGGCATTTGTGTCATTTTTCTCTCCATAACCAAAATACATAAACACCCCCTATATAGTTGTTTATAGCTATTCGGGGGCATTTTTGTAAAAAAAACCCAAAAAACTAAAACTAGTCGTTGGGGGGAGGGGGTCCCCAATGGCTAGTTCTTGAGCGCCGCAGGTTGGGCTGTGCCAGTCCATGGACTTCGAACCCCAAGCCTAACACGACCTGAACCATCGTGCCGGGCCTAGTTCTCAATATATGCACTATGATTCAGTTTTTCTAGTGATTGGCAGAGAATGCATTTGTCTTGATAATGATAACAAACAGATTCCAAGGCATGAATTAAAATAAAATACATTCTAGCATTTGCACTCGGGGCTTATTAATTAAAACTTAAAAGCTGAGGAGATGTTAATGGCAATTAAAGTCGGTCCCACCGACCGGATGAATGGTCTAACCACGTGTAGGGTTGGAATTAGGTAAGACCACAGGAGGAAAAGGTTAAACCACAACAAAATAGCAGAGATATGTAGTGATCGATACTTTCAAACCACACTATGTCAGTGTCTCGTTCTAAACCCGGAACATCGTGGACCGTCGATCGTCTCTTATCCGGACTTCTTCCCATCTATCAAAACCTTGCTATGCAGTACATTAACTGGATTGAAAGAGTCGCAGAGATGAATTGAAATAAAGCGGTGAGAAGATCCTCGTCCGACTCCCAACAAGATAGATAGATAGAGAGAGAGAGAGCCTTAAGTCCTCTCTTTAACCAGGTAAGCTTTCTCTTGTATCTATTATATATTTTACAATTTCCTTCTTTCTCTTGCTTTTTGATTCCCGTGGGAACTTTTGATTTATATTGCAAAACCCTAGAAATAAAGGCTAACCAACGAAAGAAAAAAATGAAAAATGAATAGATTGTTTAAGGAGTTCCGTAGTTTCAGTTTTATATTCCTCGTGTGTTTTTTTATCCCTCTCTAATCTGAACTAGCGGAGCTTATCGATTTTATGTATAATTTCTTTTTCTCTCAACCCAACTCGTGTTTATTTTTGGAATTATTAACCGTTTACTGGTGATTGCTTGAGGATTGGGTCTGTAGGTCCTGAGATTGTTTTTTCTGGTTCTGGTGATTTTAGGGTTTGAAGCGATAACCGAAGAATAATAATGGAAACTGGGGTTGCAATCGCCAATAGATCTCAGCTTGCAGAAACAAAGGCAGTGGAAGATGGGGTTTCTCAGCCGAGAGTAGGAGAGAGGGCTGGTCGCGGGTACCATCAACCCAAGGATTCTGAAGGGGATGATTTTTTTGTGGAAGCGATGGATGAGCATCTTGATGACGCCCATGCCGTATATGAGACACCAAAGGCTGGTTTGGAGCAAGTTGTTGTTAATGGGGATCGGAGTGTAGTGAGGCTTCGAATTTTTGATCGTTTTGAAGCTAATGAAATCTCTAATGGAGGCCATGAGGCTGACAAGTTTGAAGAGGCGATCGACCTTCCTAGTGAAGCTCGGACTCGGACCCCCAAAGAGGAAGAACTGGTTGTTACTGAAACGATAGAAGATTTGGTTGCCCCGGAGCTTCTTGATGATGCTAAGCTTTCTGCTGATGTGGTAGATAACCGGATGGAATTTATATCAGAAGAATCTGTTAGGTTGGAGGATGCTGGCATGGCTAATAATGCAGAAGCAGATGTGGATAAGGTGTCTGTAGCTGATGCTGACGGTAATGACAGAGAAAGTAAATTACTGAGGAACCAAGAAGAGGTGGATGGGAGGACCTTAGCACCTCTCGTGAAGCCCCATACTGAAAATTTGGTTGAGTTGAGTTTGGAGGAAACTCCAGTTGTTCAGGAAAATGGTGATGTTGTCCATGTGGAGTCAGGTGCGGTTGAGTCTTCTCAACTAAATGATTCTAATGAGAGCAAGCAACCAGAGGACTCTTCGACTAACCACATAACTTTTCTGAAAGATAAGGTGGACTGTCCAGAACCGGTAATTCCAGCTCCTGTAGAACCTAGAAAGGATGAGGGGGATGGTCCAGAACCAGCAATTCCAGCTCCTGTAGAAGCTTGCAAGGATGAGGGTGATGGTCTAGAACCAGCAATTCCAGCTCCTGTAGAAGCTTGCAAGGATGAGGGGGGTGGTCCAGAACCAGCAATTCCAGCTCCTGTAGCTTGCAAGGATGAGGTGGATGGTCCAAAATTAGCAATTTCAGCTCCTGTAAAAGCTTGCAAGGATGGGGGGGATGGTCCAGAACCAGCAATTCCAGCTCCTGTAGCTTGCAAGGATGAGATGGGTGGTCCAAAACTAGCAATTCCAGCTCCTGTAGAAGCTTGCAAGGATGAGGGGGATGGTCCAGAACCAGCAATTCCAGCTCCTGTAGAAGCTTGCAAGGATGAGGTGGATGGTCCAAAACCAGCAATTCCATCTCCTGTAGAAGCTTGCACGGATGAGGTGGACGGTCCAAAACCAGCAATTCCAGCTCCTGTAGAAGCTTGCAAGGATGAGGTGGACGGTCCAAAGCTAGCAATTCCAGCTCCTGTTGAAGCTTGCAAGGATGAGGTGGATGGTCCAAAACTAGCAATTCCAGCTCCTGTAGAAGCTTGCAAGGATGAGGGGGATGGTCCAGAACCAACAATTTCAGCTCCTGTAGAAGCTTGCAAGGATGAGGTGGACGGTCAAGAGATAGCAATTCCATCTCCCGTAGAAGCTTGCAAGGATGAGGGGAATGGTTCAGAACCAGCAATTCCAGCTCCTGTAGAAGTTTGCAAGGATGAGGTGGACAGTGCGGAACCAGTAACCCCAGCTCCTGTAGAATCTTGCAAGAATGAGGCCGATAGTCCAGAATTTGTAACTTCACAAATACCAGAAGCTTCTATTTCTGAAATTAACGAGAAGATTAATGCTTATACTGCTGAATCAGATGAGACAGCTTCTCAAGATTCTGGGCCTCAGTCTGTTGATAGAAGTATGGAAAACTATGATAATCCTGATGTTGAAGAGCCTGAGGATCAGAAATCAAAAGATCTGGGAGAGGAACAGAAGTTGGGAGGGAACAGAGAACCAGAAATCCAGTCCGCAGTTGGTGTTAGTTCTAGGAATTTGTCCTCATCTCCTACTCTGCCTGCTTCTCCTGCTCGTCCAGCAGGCCTTGGAGGTGCTGCCCCATTGTTGGAACCTGCTCCACGCACACTGCAACAGCCTCGGGTGAATGGATCTGTACCTCAGCATCAAGCTCAACTTGTTGAAGACCCCATGAATGGTGAAACTGAGGAGAATGATGAGACTCGCGAAAAGCTACAGATGATCCGGGTGAAATTTTTACGACTTGCTTACAGGCTTGGGCAGACTCCCCATAATGTTGTTGTAGCTCAGGTTCTATACAGGCTAGGACTAGCTGAACAGCTTCGAGGGAGAAACACTAGTCGGGCAGGTGCTTTTAGTTTTGACCGAGCAAGTGCTATGGCAGAGCAGCTTGAGGCGGCTGGGCAGGAACCTCTTGACTTCTCATGCACCATTATGGTTCTTGGAAAGACTGGAGTTGGTAAAAGTGCAACTATCAATTCTATATTTGATGAGGTAAAGTTCAAAACTGATGCGTTCCAAATGAGCACAAAGAAGGTCCAGGACGTGGTGGGAACAGTTCAAGGGATCAAGGTTAGGGTGATTGATACACCGGGTCTCTTACCTTCCTGGTCAGATCAACAGCACAATGAGAAGATCCTGCATTCTGTCAAGCGTTTCATCAAGAAGACCCCTCCAGATATTGTTTTGTATCTTGACAGGTTAGATATGCAAAGCAGGGACTTTGGTGATATGCCATTATTGCGTACAATCACGGAGATATTTGGACCATCTATTTGGTTTAATGCAATTGTGGTTCTGACCCATGCAGCCTCTGCTCCGCCTGATGGTCCAAATGGTACTGCATCAAGTTATGAGATGTTTGTGACCCAGCGTTCGCACGTGGTTCAGCAAGCAATTCGCCAGGCAGCAGGGGACATGCGTCTTATGAATCCTGTTTCATTAGTGGAGAATCATTCTGCCTGCAGAACAAACAGGGCAGGGCAGAGAGTCTTGCCAAATGGGCAGGTTTGGAAACCTCATCTATTACTGCTTTCCTTTGCTTCAAAGATTTTAGCTGAGGCAAACACACTCTTAAAGCTACAAGATAGTCCACCTGGAAAGCCTTTTGCAACACGTTCACGGGTACTCCCTTTGCCACACCTTTTATCATCTCTTCTTCAATCAAGGCCCCAGCTGAAATTGCCAGAAGAACAGTTCGGTGATGATGATGATACATTGGATGAGGACTTGGATGAGACAACAGACTCAGATGAAGAGTCAGATTATGATGAATTGCCACCATTTAAGCGCCTGACCAAGGCTCAACTTGAAAAGTTGAGTAAAGCCCAAAAAAAGGCATATTTTGATGAACTAGAATACAGAGAAAAGCTTTTTATAAAAAAACAATTGAAGGAGGAGAGGAAGCGGCGGAAACTATTGAAGAAAATGGCTGCGTCTGCTAAGGATTTGCCAAATGACTATAATGAGAACACAGAAGAAGAAAGTGGTGGCGCTGCATCTGTGCCGGTTCCCATGCCAGATCTGGCTTTGCCAACTTCATTTGATTCAGACAATCCCACGCACCGCTACCGCTACCTGGATTCCTCTAACCAGTGGCTTGTGAGGCCCGTTTTAGAAACTCATGGTTGGGATCATGATGTTGGTTATGAGGGTATAAATGTGGAAAGATTATTTGCGGTTAAAGATAAGATACCTTTGTCCTTTTCTGGTCAGGTTACAAAGGATAAAAAGGAGTCTAATCTCCAAATGGAACTGGCCAGTTCCATCAAGCATGGTGAAGGTAAGGCAACTTCCTTAGGCTTTGACACACAGACTGTTGGAAAGGACATGTTTTATACTTTGCGCAGTGAAACGAGATTTAGTAACTTTAGACACAATAAAATGGTGGCTGGACTTTCGGTTGCTCTTTTGGGTGAGGCCTTTACAGCTGGACTGAAGCTTGAAGACAAATTGGTTGTTAACAAAAGATTCCGGTTGGTTATCTCTGGGGGTGCTATGACTGGTCGTGGTGATGTGGCATATGGTGGCAATCTGGAAGCCACCTTGAGAGATAAGGATTATCCTCTTGGTCGCACTCTATCAACTCTTGGTCTCTCTATCATGGATTGGCGTGGAGATCTTGCAATCGGGTGTAATGTACAATCTCAGTTCCCTATAGGACGGTATACAAACATGGTTGCTCGGGCCAATTTGAACAACAAGGGGGCTGGCCAAGTCAGTATTCGCTTGAATAGCTCAGAACAGCTCCAAATTGCTTTGATTGGCCTTGTGCCCTTATTCAAAAAGCTTCTTGGTTATTCTGAACAAATACAGCTTGGACAATGAGGAGCAACATATATCAGCTGCTATGCAGTATTAGGAAATAACTTCTGCAGTGGCATTTCTTTCTGCTCAGCATCAAATGTGAGTAAGCATAAGCTGCTGATTTGTCTTTCTTAACACCCCAAAGATGTTTTTTGTCCTTTGTAATTAGTTGTTTCTTTACATAGAATTTCCATGGCAATTTATCTCTAGTAGAGGTTAATTTGATAATGCATTTTTTATTATTTTATTATTTTTTTGTGTCAATTGGTATCTCTTAGGCATTTGGATGGGTGCAATAATTGTTTTTTCCAATGTTAGGTTGCCCATCTCCCGAAGAAAGGGGAAAGGAACATTTTGGCAATACATTGTTGATTATTCTATGACCTACCTTTTCATTCAATATACAATTATAGTTACCTAATACTTTTAAAAGAATTAATGTGACATTTTCATATATTCTAACCTGTATTGTTTGTTTTTTTGAAAAAAAGGTAACTTTCATTTAAAAGGAAAAGGGAAATGAGGAGATGAACAAACAGGGCTTCCAAACTAAAAATGTAATTCCCACTCAAGATATAGGATAAGAATTCGCACTATACAATGTAATTTCCTTCTCACCCTATTTAGCTAAACCATCTGCAGAAAATTTAAACTCCCGGGGATCCTTCAGAAGCTGCATTGCATAAAATCTGAGATGTCATAAATTTATCACAAGAAATGAGCTAGCCTCCAAGGACCTGTACTTTTCTTTTTAGCCCATCCAATGTGAATGGTGGTTCTAGAATTACCCTCAACTAACACAGAATCAACCTGCAGGGATTTAGCTGACTGAAGACCCACCAACAGAGCTTCAACCTCTGCCTCCGAACTCTGAAGCATCTTGAGCAGAAACAGGGCCATTAAAAACCCAAGAAATGTTCCCATAAGAATTGTAATCCAACCAGTTTGGCACCTCAATTTAGGAAGATTGTGCTCTAGTAATTAACTAACTATTATGAATTGTTGCAACTCAATTCAGTTTAAAGATTATGATTTAACTCACCAATAAAAGAAATCATATCAGTTTAAACAGAAGAGTATTGCAATATCACAGTAAGGGAACATTTTGCAAACATGCAATACATATACTGTATTATTTATATTTAACTGCTATAGTTATATCATGTTAATGAGTTGACATATACTGTATTATTTATATTTAACTGTTATAGTTATATCATGTTAATGAGTTGATGGTTGGACCAGTTATAATGATAATATAACCGAATATTCTGGGGGGATTGTATTGTGTTATATACTAGTATAACATCAGATATTATTAGAGTTATAGCCATCATCTAATAGTGTTATTTTAATGTCATAACAGAACTGATATTGATTAGTCTAGTCATCATCATCCTCCTCTAAGCCTTGTCCCAACTATATAGGGTTGGCTGCATGAATCCTGTTTTGCCATTCCATTCTGTTCGGTGCCATAACTATCATTCAAGTTATGGGCACTTAAATCTTTTTTTGTCTTCCACCAAAGTCCTTTTTGGTCTGCCTGTAGCTCTTCTTGAATCCCTTCAACTTGTAATGGATACTTTATCTAATAGGTGTTGTTGTTGTAGATGGTCTTCTATGTATGTGACTAAACCATCTTAATCTACTTTCTCATTTTGTCACCTATTGGAGCTACTCCTAGGTTCCTTTGTATGATTTCATTTCTAACCCTGCACTTTAAAGTTCTTTTTTTTTTTATTAGGAAACGATAACTTTCATTAGAGAATTGACAAGATTATAGACTTGCCACCCACAAAATGGATGGAAAAAAACAAAAACTTACAAACAAGCCCAAAACAAAGCCTCCCTAGTAACTCCTTGCTTAGCTAAAGTGTCAGCCATTCCATGCTGACCTTCTTACCCATTTAAAATGCACCCCAATCTCCCTTGCTAAGCTAATAATCTCTCTTAGAGGCTGTCTAAGAGACCAAACTCCCAAGTTTCCAGATTGCATCCACCCTATTTTTTTTGATAGGAAACGGTAACTTTCATTAGAGAATTGAAAAGAGTACAGGCTTACCACCCACAAAATGGATGGAAAAAGAAAATAAAAAACTTACAAACAGGCCCAAAACAAAGCCTCCCTAGTAACTCCTTGCTTAGCTAAAGTGTCAGCCATTCCATTTTTTGACCTTCTTACCCATTTAAAATGCACCCCGATCTCCCTTGCTAAGCTAATAATCTCTCTTAGAGGCTGTCTAAGAGACCACACTCCCAGGTTTCCAGATTGCATCCACCCTATTACCAGCTTGGAGTCTCCTTCCACTTCTAATTGCTGCATTTCCCATTGTTTCGCCAGTCTCAAACCTTGAAGTAAGGTAATTACTTCTGCCCTTAATGAATCTCCCACCTCAATTGGGCCCAAGTAAAGGGCCAAGACTTTTCCTTCCTCATTTCTGAACACACCCCAACTCCCGACTAACCTAGATTACCCAAGGAGCTTCCATCAAAGTTTAGCTTCACCCTGAACTGAGGCGGTGCTACCCAACTTTCTTGTACCACAGGGGAGTAAGGAGAGGATACATCTATAGCACTCCAATTTCTAATTAAGTCAGCTGAGGAGAAGTCCTTGAGAGATGGTGTACTTTCAGCCAATGCATAACCTTGATGGTGACAACCTCAACAAGTGCTTCCTTGGATTTTTCTTGCCCTAGGAAGATCCTATTGTTTCTCTCTTCCCAAATTGACCATAGGATGGCTGCTCTTGTTATTCTCCACATTACCTTGCCTCTTTTCCTTGGTTGTCAGAAGAAACTAGAGTAAAAAAGGTTCAGCACACTCGGGGGGGGGGATTCCATTTGCAACCAAACAAATAAGAGAACCAATCCCACAAATAAGAAGCAAAAGGACAAGAAATCAAAAGATTAGTCACCATCTCACCATTTCTTAAGTAAAGGTAACAGACATGTAGGGAAGGCACCAGTCTGGCCTTTTTCTTTGAAGTACATCCATAGTATTGATCTTTTGAAGAGCCACTTCCCAACAAAAAGTCCTAACCTTTGGCGGCAAAGGAGAATGCTAAACTTCTTTAGCAGGAAAGGAGACAAACACAATAGAAGACTGAGCTAAGGTGTTGAAAAAAGATGAACAAGAGAAATTTCCAGAAGAAGACTTTCCAAATTCTATTGTTTGGGCAAGAAAGATCTAGGAAAACTGGACTTAGTGCAGTGAATAACTCATCTACAGAAGCCAATTCTGAATCCCTCAACCCTCTTCTCAAACCCAAATCCCAAGTCCCCTCAGATACATGAAGTGAGGAGATGGTTTTGAATTTATTTAGGGAAAGAGAATACATTACCGAGAATCTAACCTTTAGGGGGGTGTTCCCAAGCTAAAGGTCCTTCCAAAACAGAATTTTATTACCTGAGCACACATCAAATATGACGAAAGGCTGAAAGGAAGGCAAAGACTCCAACAATTACTTTCCAAGGGGAGGAATGAGAAGCCCTAGGGTCGACGCCAACATCCCATCCATTAGTTGCCATCCTATGAATACTTTTCACCTCCAAGTGCCACAAAGTGTCTTGCTCCAAAGGAAATCTCCACAACCACTTTCCTAACAAACCTACATTTCTTAATCTGATATTGCCAATGCCTAGAGGCCCTAGACCCCCTGCTTCCTTTTTTCTAGAAACTACTTCCCACTTCACTAAATGGTTCTTTTTTGAGTCACCCGGTTCCCATAGAAAGTTTCTCATGAGCTTTTTCTAACTTATTGGCAACCTTGGCAGGAAGCTTAAAGGTAGATAGAAAATACACCTGAAGGTTGGTCAGAGTGGATTTGATTAAAGTGATTCTACCCCCTAGCGAGATATAATTTCTCTTCCACCCTGCTAGCTTCTTAGTGAATCTTTCCAAAACTGGGTACCAAAAGCTTTCTGTTCTAGGATTCCCCCAGGTGCAGACCTAAATATACCAGAGGCCAACCACTTACCTCGCAACCTAAAGCCCTAGCCACCAAATGCACCTCATCTTCCTGTAAATTCACCCCCGCTACACAACTCTTGTTCCAATTGAAGGGATGAGAGATCCATCATATGGATGGCCGAACCCTGTAGGAAGGTTGGGCGAAATTTCAAAAATTTCTCTCTCTCCCATGTGGGAATCACATTCCTTATTTTAGAAAACTGCATTTTCAAGGATCAATCTTGAAACCAAACCAGACCAGATCTGAAACAAAAAAGGTAGGAGAGGGATATACCTGATACAGAGTAGCAGTAACTCCCAATGAAGGTGTTCATGCCCAAGGAGAATACCAAAGATTGCTCCTATTGAAGATGACACAGCGTAGGGTGGAGCAGAATTAGTAGGATGGTTTTTCAGCAAGATCTGAATTCTTTAGCAAGAATTCGATGGAGGGTAGGTGAGCACGACTTTAGATTACCTTTTCTCCCAAAAGGTAATATCAAGAACTATTCTTGATCGCTCCTACAGGTGGAGATCGAACTGGCAGAGGCGGCAAGAGCAGGAAAGGGTAGAAATCAGAAGTAGTCGAACAGCAAGATTTCCTTTCTTGTAATTTGCGAACCAGATGATCTGTCTTGTTTTCTATGTGTTGAGGTTTGCCCCTTGCTGTTCTATTTATAACCTTTAAAGAGAGGTTCTCCTAATCCCATTAGGAGTTTCCTAATCCAAATCTTGTATTTGGATCTGGACTCTCTTTAAGAGATAAGGATAATCCCTTATCTGCAGAAAGATCAACCCTCCTAATCTAATTAGGAGTTTCCTGATCCAAATCTTTATTTGGATCTGGTCTCTCTGAGTGGATAGGGATAATCCCTTATCCTATCTGCTAATCTAAATCCCAGAACCGCCTTCTTTTAATTAATCTCATTAAGCCAGTTCGAATTGGGATTTAGGCCCATTAAGTCCATATGCTCACTTACCCTATTTATTGCTGCCCAGTTGGATATCCTTGTATGGCGTGGGACCCAAACATTGATCTACACATCAACCACATGGGTTCAACCTAGCCTTTGTTACAAGGCCTGACCGAATTCACTGTAGGAGACAGTGAACCCCTGAGTCCATCACCATTGGCTCTTAATGGGCCCAACATTTACATTAAATGGTCCATGGGTCAAACCACCTTATAAAAACCCAAGGACTATGGGCAGATGCAAGATTAGCCCATCAGGTATTACCCTCAATGGTCTTACACTTGACCTCTCAGCCCATAATGATCAAACACTGCCCGACAAGAGAAGACCTCTCCCTCGGCTGCAAGGTATAGTGATGCACTCTCTACTCATATGGATCTCAGGAATTAAAACCTTTTGCAAACATTTTGAAACCATAATATATATATGTATATCTCTATATAAATATATTTTGCAAAACAAATTTCAATGGTTGAAATCGACTGCCGACATATTTGGTTTCCATCAGAGAGAGTGCATCCCCGATCATTCACTTTGTCCGACAAAGGGGCTGATCCTGTCATTATGATCACCCACTCAGATGAATTCTCGGACTGCCCCAACATACCCAGGTTTTGACCCCCTCTAAGGATCTCACTGATTGGCATATCAAGGATAGCCCAATCCAACATCTAGTGTAGTATCATAATCGAGTCTAGGGGTCAGGTGTAACATTCCAGTTTTGCTCATCTATCTCCAAGGTCCAGGGCAATACTAGAATTCTGGTCCGGTTCAGGGTTTCAAGAAAACCCACACTACATGTACCTCAGGTCTCACCCTGGTAGCTGAGACAAGCCACCCCAACCAACTTGGCGGCACATTAGTGTCAGCCTTGGCAGGATAAATCTCCCCAGATCTATCCAACGACTGTGAAGATCTAAACTAACACGAGTCTCATAAGTGTCCAGTTTAAGGGTATTACACAGAAATACACCATAATAACATGAATCAAATATGTACTTTATTCATTTACATTAAATGTCATAATGTACATCATTCTGATTGGAGCTAAGGGTATACACTGTCTAACACCAGTTGATTTTCAGATTGGAGACTCAAAATTCATCACTACCAATCTCAAATTATCCATCTCCTCAATTTCCCCTTCACAAAAGATAATGATATCATCCACAAATTGTAGGTGAGTGAGAATCACTTGTTGCCTCCAAACTCTCCAACCTTTTAGTTGATTTCTTGAATCATCCCTAGAAATCAAGACACTTAGGACATCCACTACTAAGGTGAAGAGGAAAACTGACAAAGGGTTTCCTTGTCTAAGGCCCCTCTTTGCAGGAAAGAAGTCCCTAGCTACTCCATTCACTAAGATTGATAAGTGACGAGGTAATACAACCCTTCATCCACTTACACCATCTCTCCCCAAAGCCTCTATTCCTCAACACTTCTAGCAAGAAATCCCAATCCACCAAATCATAAGCCTTTTCTAGGTCAAGTTTACAAATCCGACCCTTTTCTCCTTTTCTTTTTGTGTAATCCACACTTCTATTGGCTATTAAAATCTGATCGATAATTTGTCTCCCTTTCACAAATCCGACAATTTGATTCGATGAGATTAAGGGAGGACTTTCTTGAGTCTTAGTGCAAGAACTTTAGAAATGATCTTATACAAACTCCTCAGGTTGATAGGTCTAAAGTCCTTGGGCTGAACTGCAGGCACCTTCTTAGGGATCAAAACTATGAAAGTAGCATTCACACCCGTGTTTATTTTTCCTCTTTCAAAGAATTCCAAGAAAACCTCCACTAGGTCATCACCTAAGATATCCCAACAGTCTTGATAGAAAGCCATAGTGAATCCATCCGGGCCTAGGGCTTTTGATATTTCCATAGAGAAAACTGTCTCCTTTATTTCTTGAACCTCAAAACGGTCTTTCCAGGGGTTCCAACAATTCCATTTCTCCAACATGCCACTCAAAGTCGGTTAGAGTCTCTCTTACTCTACTGGGGCTGTCATAAATGGATTTAAAATGCTCCACAAAAGCTTTTGCAATCTCTTCCTCTCTTGTAAGCACTGCCCCATTTCAATTCCAAACTTTCAACTATGTTCTTCCTCTTTCTTCCACTTGCCAAACTATGGAAAAATCTTGTATGACCTTCTCCTTACCACTTGCATCTTGATTTTTGTCTTTAGCTTATCTCTTCTTTTCTGAGAATTTCCTCCAAATCCTGTTTTAACTTCCACCTCTCTTCCCTTTTTTCAAGCCTCAATTCTCTCTCTGCCTCAGCAGCATCAAGTTCTTGAATCCTTTTAATAATACCCTTCTTTCTATTTTCAATTCTACCAAACTCTTCTTTTTTCCATGCTTTGGTCCTGGCTTTTAGCTTTTGTAATTTCTTATAAAATCTATATCTCTTCCATCTAAACACCACTTGATCCTCTTCCCACCATTCTTTCACTTTCTTTTGAAAGTTAGGATGTAACAGCCACATGTTTTCAAATCTGAAAGGGCAAGGTCTTCCTCCTAGTCTTTCTTGAGATAATCTAACTGGACAATGATTTAACGTAGGTCTAGGTAGTGCCCTCGTCACCAAACCACCCATACTTCCTCCAAATTTGAAGAGAATAAAAATCTGTCTAATTTACAACCAAGTGGTTCTTCCTGAAAATTAGACCAGGTAAAATCAACTTGCACCAACGACAACTCCCTTAATTCAAAAGAATCCACAAAATAGTTGTCTCATACTTGAGGTGATCCTATGGTTGGGGTTATTTGTTTCAGTGACAAACCTAATGACATTAAAATCCCCTCCCAAGCACCACGGACCCTCCCACAATCCCCTTATAGCTGCTAATTCCTCCCAAAACTCAACCCTTTCTCTATACGAATTTGGCCCATAAACATTTGTTAAAGCCCATTCTAGTCCATCAACTCTTCTTCTGAATTTCACTGTAACCGTATAGTTACGAATTAATTCTTCTGTACAGTCCAATCCTCGTTTTTCTAAATTGTCAAAATACCCCCTGAGGCCCCCCAAGACTGTGCAAAAGCCCAACTCAGTCCTCTAGCCGACCAAATACTTCTCACCCATCTCCTATCCACCTCTGATAGTTTTGATTCCTAAATCAACACAACATCTGGCTTTTCTTTTCTGAGCATTTCCCTTATCACTCTTCTCTTCTTGGAACTCCCCAATACTTCTCACCTTTCTTTCTCTCTCACTTTTTCTTATTTTTTTTATCAGTTTTGTATCAGATTTGAAGGACAGACTCACATCTGACATTAATCCACGCCATAGTGTTTTAAGGCATGTCTCAGTTCAGTCCACACTATAGTGTGGATTAACTGGGCTACGGTGGATGCATTCAATTTTCTATACTTCTATAGTAAGATACTTAATTCAAAGTTTTGTTTGACAAAGTAAACACACTGTCCACGGTTCCATGCCACAATATTAGAATGCTTTGAGAGGTTGTGGTGTGTTTCAACCATGCCATGGTGGTGTCCAATAGACTAAAATGATCCACGTTTTATTGAGCCAAAGTACCGAATGTAGTGTCACATGCTGTCCCATTCACCAAAATAGAGAACAAAGGGGTGGTAATGCAAACCTTCATCTAGTTTCTTCATTTAGAGCCAAAATTTGTCCATCTAATAACATAATTTAAAAAGTTCCAGTTTACCTTATCGTGGGCCTTTTCTATATCCACCTTACACATCTAACCAACTGCCCTTCCACTCAGTCTAGAGTCAATCAGCTCATTTGCTACCAAAATCCCATCCACCATTAGTCTTCCTTTTATAAAAGTACCTCGACATTTAGAAATGATGCCACCTAAGACATTTTTCAACCTTCTTGCCAACACCTTGACAATAACTTTATGTATGCTTCCAATGAGACTAATTGGCCTGCAGTCCTTTAATTCTACCACCCTTTTTTCTTAGAGATGAGTGATGTACGATGAATTTAAACTTTTCTCCAAAGCTGCTGAAGAGTGAAACCAGCTGCTTGGTAAGGTCTCCTGTTGGTCATAGCAAAGACTTGGGATCGAATCCCGCCTGCACTTGGGCTGGGGGGTTATGGGTTGGGGGATAGGCTACCCGCCTCGTTGTGTATCCCTTCAAAAGCAATAAAAAAAAATCAAAATTCTTCCCAATTTTCGTAATATTCCCATAGTGAAGTTGTCTGTGCCCGATGTATTATCTCCTTCCATTTTCATAATTGCCTCCCTTACCTCCTCTTCTCTTCCTTGAATGCCTTTTCTAGCTCTCTTGCATGTTCTTCTGAAATGCCATCCGTTGGAAAGTAGAAGATTGACTCTCTGATTGATTCTCCATAAGTTTAGGTCCATCAGTTTAGGAAACTTAATTTCCTAGAATCATGGGATATCCTAGAATCATGGGATATTAATTGGAGAATCCCACTGATATAGAAATTAGTTTTTTTTTGGAAAAGTTAGTTTCCTATTTTATCACCCTGTAAATTAGCTCTGTAATTCTATATAAAGTTGTGTATATGCTCCTTCCAATACAATACAATCAATTCATTTTTTCTCTCAAATTTTCACATGGTATCAGAGCTGGTCACGACTTAATCCACACATAGTATCTCTTTGGTCATCTCTGCTGCTGGTTCAAGAACTCTCTAACAGTATTTGGGAGGTTCTTGAGTGTCCTTGATTCTTCTTCGAGATCGGCTACAGATCTGAACTCTACATTTTTGCTTCTTCTGGACTGCTGCGCCATCGGATTCATCCTTTTTTCTTGGATCTCTTTGTAGAGACATCAGATCAGTCTGAAATCTTAGATCTGGTGTTGCCTAGAGCAGATTTACTGAATCCCTTTGGTTTGGTTTGGATCAGTTTTGATTTTGAGTGGTTTCGATCCACTCTTCAGTTTGGTGGAGCATTACAGTTACCTTTTTTTTACATTGGCTGAAAGATTCTTTAGGCCTTCATCGCCAACCCTTACTAAGTTTTTCAGACCTTCATTGTCTGTTTTTCTCTCTTTCTTGAAGCCCGCCCAATATGTCAGAAGCCACTGTATCAAATACCACTGCACAATCGGAAGAAGTTTCCTCACATCAAGCATCTGGCGACCTGCAAAACATTCAGGCAGCATATAGGTTGAACGGGAAAAATTATTTGAAGTGGTCTCAGTTTGTTCGAACATATTTAAAGGGAAAAGGAAAGCTTAGCCATCTCTTAGGGACGGGACCGAAGGAAGGAGATCCAAGATTTGATGCATGGGACGAAGCTGACTCCATGATCTTGTCATGGTTATGGAATTCAATGAACCCTGAAATCAGCGACACGTGTATGTTTTTATCCACGGCTAAAGAGATCTGGGATGCCGTCCGACAAACATATTCAAAAGCACGTGATGCAGCACAAGTGTACGAAATCAAAGTCAAGACTGGAGCAACTAAACAAGGCAGCAAGACAGTTACTGAGTATGCAAATTTACTGCAGAACCTGTGGCAAGAACTTGATCATTATTGGTGCATTGAGATTAAATGTGTAGCGGATGCAGCAATCCTGAAGAGTTTTATCGAAAAAGATCGCGTTTATGACTTTCTTGCAGGACTCAACGCAGAATTTGATCAAGTTAGGGTCCAGATTCTCGGCAAAGAAGAGGTACCATCTCTAAATGAGACTATTTCTTTGATTCGTGTTGAAGAAAGCCGTAGGGGGGTTATGCTTGAACCCCAAGTACTAGAAGGTTCAGCCATGACTACAAGGATGGAACAACCGAAAATACTGGAAGGAATGAAGACAGATTTGTCCTCTGCACGGGACAACAAGGAGTCTCTTTGGTGTACCTATTGCAAGAAACCAAGGCACACCAAAGAGAAGTGTTGGAAGCTGAATGGTAAACCATCGAATAGGGAATGGGGCTACCGAGTAGGACAACAAAAGAGTCGAAATCAAGCTAACTTCACCACAAATCAGCTGAGCCAAGAAAAGCCTCCAGACAAGACCGAGTTCAATAAGGAGGAGATCGAAAAGTTAAGGGGGCTTCTGGGATCGTTGGAGAAACCTAGTGGTACAGGCTCTCTTGCAATCTCAGGTAAGTTTACTATTCCTCACGGACTAAATGTCTCAGATGAGCCTATTAGGGATTTATGGGTTATTGACTCAGGAGCCACAGATCACATGACTCACTCCTCACTACATTTTAGCACTTATACCCCCTGCCCAAGCAATCGAAAAATAGCCATTGCAGACGGTTCCCTTACTACCGTAGCTGGCCTTGGGGATATCCATATTAATCCATCACTTACACTAAAAAGTGTCATTCATGTTCCAAAATTGTCCACTAACCTGATATCCATCCAAAAACTCACCCATGACATGAACTGTAATGTGCTTTTCTATCCTTCTTACTGTATATTTCAGGACCAGGATACGGGGAAGAGGATTGGACTTGCTAAGGAGAAGAATGGACTTTACTATCTTGAAGAATCATGCAAATCAAATATTGTCCAGGATAAGTTATCTCTGTCATTCCTTTCATCATCCAACAAAGATACCATTTGGCTTCATCACTTTAGACTAGGACATCCATCTTTTGGAATTCTGAAAACTATGTTTCCCTCATTGTTTAAAGGATTGAGTGTTGAATATTTTCATTGTGATGTGTGTGAATTTGCAAAACACAAGCGTGTGCCCTTTCCAATCAGTAACAAGAGAAGTTCAGTTCCATTCTTTTTGATCCATAGTGATATATGGGGACCCTCCACAGTTCCAAATGTGTCTGGCTCACGATCAGTAACAAGAGAAGTTCAGTCCCATTCTTTTTGATCCATAGTGATATATGGGGACCCTCCACAGTTCCAAATGTGTCTGGCTCATGGTGGTTCGTCCCTTTTATTGATGATTGCACTAGGGTCTCTTGGATCTTTCTTCTTAAATCTAAATCAGATGTAAGTAGTGTACTCCCAAATTTTCACAACATGATCCAAAATCAGTTTGGGGTCGGAATCAAAAAATTTAGATCGGATAATGCACGGGATTATTTCAACCAAACTTTATCTTCATATTTTCAAAAAGAAGGGATTATCCATGAATCCTCCTGCATTAATACTCCACAACAAAACGGAGTAGCAGAAAGGAAGAATGGTCATCTACTAGCTGCAACCCGAGCCTTACTTTTCCACCAGCATGTTCCAAAAACCTATTGGGGGGAAGCTGTGCTTACAGCCGCATACATTATAAATCGATTACCTTCGAGGGTGTTGGGATTTAAAACACCAATGGAAACACTTTCTCAATTTTATCTCGATCTACGTACAACAAATAATCTCACCCCAAGAATCTTTGGATGCACTGCTTTTGTCCATGTTCATACCCATAATAGAGGGAAGTTAGATCCAAGAGCCACCAAGTGTATTTTTGTGGGTTATTCATCCACCCAAAAGGGTTATAAGTGTTACCACCCACCTACTAAAAAATTCTTTCTCTATTGATGTTACTTTTGAAGAAAAAACATCATATTTCACTCAACCTTATCTTCAGGGGGAGTCCTTGTCATTCATTGAAGATAAGGACAAAGATTTGTTCCCACTTGGTCTACCTACAGTTTCTCAACACCCAAACTCAGCATCTATACCAGTTCAATCCGTATTTGCACCTATCGAACCACCTCAAACCAAACCAACTTCTTCACCCATTCATACCAGACCCATGACAGAGAATGATGAACTTTGTGACTCTATGAGATTGCAGGTATATTCAAGAAGAAGAAACCAGGATCCTAATCTTGTGCAGGTTCAAGATTCAACTCCTAATCCTGAGAATGAGGTAAATACAGTTCCAGAAATTTCTTCTGAATTAGCATCTGACCAAGATCTTCCTATTGCCCTTAGGAAAGGCACAAGAGAATGCACTAAACATCCCTTATATCCCTTAGCAAATTTTGTGTCCTTTAAAAAATTCTCACCATCACATAGGAGTTTCCTAGTTAGTCTAAACACCATTCATATTCCTAATACTTTATCTGAGGCATTATCTGATGAGAAATGGAAAGATGCTATGAGAGAAGAGATGCAGGCTCTAGATAAGAATCAAACATGGGAAATTGTTGACCTACCACCAGGAAAGAAACCCGTGGGCTGCAAGTGGGTTTTCACAGTAAAGTACAAGTCAGACGGCTCTCTAGAAAGATACAAGGCAAGACTCGTGGCAAAAGGATGTAAAGAATGCTTTTCTTCACGATAAATTTAGAAAGATACAAGGCAAGTGAGTTTTCACTAGCAACTAACTTCGACTGGTACTTGGAGCAATTTGATGTAAAGAATGCTTTTCTTCACGGTAATTTAGAGGAGGAGATATACATGGATATTCCTCCGGGCTTCATAGGAAATCTAAAAGGAAATAAAGTTTGCAGGTTGAAGAAAACATTATATGGTCTTAAGCAATCACCTAGGGCGTGGTTTGGAAGATTTACTAAAGTTATGCTTGCCATCGGATACAAACAAAGTCAGGGAGATCATACACTCTTTATAAAGCATTCGGATGCAGGGGGAGTCACGGCTCTTCTGGTATATGTCGATGACATAATTGTGACAGGAAATGATGAAAAGGAGAAGGAAGCCTTGAGAAGATGTCTAGTTAGAGAATTCGAATTAAAAGAACTTGGGAGATTGAAGTATTTTCTAGGGATTGAAGTAGCTCATTCCAGAGAAGGCATCTTTATCTCACAACAAAAATATGTAACAAATCTTTTAAGAGAGACAGGAAAGTTAGCATGCAAACCATCCTCCACACCGATTGAGCCAAATCACAAATTGGGAGAAGCAAATGAAGATCCAGCCGTGAATAGGGAAATGTACCAAAGATTAGTAGGAAAACTTATATATCTTGCCCACACAAGGCCAAACATAGCATATGCCGTGAGCGTGGCTAGCCAGTTTATGCACAACCTGAAAGAGGTTCACCTACAGGCGGTTTATAGGATACTACATTACCTAAAGGCTAATCCTGGCAAAGGAATCTTGTTTAAAAGAAACACTAGATTAACCCTAGAGGCATACACCGATGCAGATTATGCAGGCTCTCCCATGGATAGGCGGTCCACTACAGGTTACTGTATGTTCCTTGGAGGAAATCTTGTGACATGGAGGAGTAAGAAGCAGAATGTGGTAGCTAGATCAAGTGCGGAGGCAGAATTTAGGGCAATGGCTCAGGGAGTATGTGAATTACTATGGCTCAAGATAATTTTGGAAGACCTAAAGATCAGATGGGAAGATCCAATGAGATTATTCTGTGACAACAAGTCAGCTATTAACATTGCTCACAATCCCGTCCAACATGACAGGACAAAGCACATTGAGATAGATAGGCATTTCATAAAGGAAAAGCTGGATAGCGGATTAATTTGCACTCCATATGTCTCAACGAATGGTGAACTGGCAGATGTGCTGACAAAAGGGCTTTGCAATGTGGCATTCCAAGGACTTATCTCCAAGCTGGGAATGAAAGATGCATATTCACCAGCTTGAGGGGGAGTGTTGGAAAGTAGAAGATTGACTCTCTGATTGATTCTCCATAATTTTAGGTCCATCAGTTTAGGAAACTTAATTTCCTAGAATCATGGGATATCCTAGAATCATGGGATATTAATTGGAGAATCCCACTGATATAGAAATTAGTTTTTTAGGAAAAGTTAGTTTCCTATTTTATCACCTCGTAAATTAGCTCTGTAATTCTATATAAAGTTGTGTATATGCTCCTTCCAATACAATACAATCAATTCATTTTTTCTCTCAAATTTTCACACATCAAACTCAAAACCGTCCATTTTGGGTCTCTATTTCCACTCTTCCATGTATAAGTTAGCATAATACTCCACTTTATGCCTTTTTATCCTATTTTCTTCCTCAACTTCTCACACTCAACCTCTTGATGGAATTTTCCTTTCTAGCACTTGCTGTCCTGCGGAAAAAACTTGGTGTTATTATCTCCTTCTTTAAGACGTAAGCATTTGGACCTTTTCTGCCACTTCAATTCCTCTTGATACGCAACCTTATCAGACTCCAATTTGGCTGCTAATCTTCTTCTCTTTTCCTTTTGTGATATCTGACCCTCCTCTTCTGCTCTATCTATTTCAGCAATAGTATCCAAACATTTCCTTTTTTTTTTTCTGTTCCAACCCTTGAAGAGTACACTCTTCCACTCTTTTATTTATTTCTATATTTCAAAGCCTTCAACTTTTTGCTGAAAATGTGATTGGCTGAACCTTCCACCTGAGTCTCATCCCACCAACTCCTCATTTCATCCATGAAACCTGATTCTTGCAGTCACAAGTTTTCAAATCTGAAAGGAGAATGCTTATATGGAATCCCATTGGGGTAAGGTCTCAAGAGAGATATTTGGGTACCTTTCCTCTGTTTTTGTAGAAACCACAAAGCGGTACAACTTCAGTACTTAAAAACTAGATTGATATTGAAAAGTGCCCTACTTTACCCTTCACTCCAACTGCATCAGCATCTCATATAATAACCATACTACCTGCCGTACCTTCAGCTGGCAATGATTCCCAATCAGTCATGATCCCCACGAATACTTCTATCTTCCATGCACAACCTTCATTCACCCCACAACCCATCAAAGCCCACCGCCAGATCCCAAGTTAGTAGGACCTCTACCCGTCCCACATGAATGAAAGAGTCTATTAGGGTTCTTTGTGATATTATTCCCCATACATCTTGCTTTATATAGCCCCATAAAAAAAATATCATGGCTGAAAGATAAAACAAACAGTCGATGGAAGTTTCTTGGGGACCATGTTCCCAAAAAGTTCTAGTCAGAACCTATTTCCAACTGTAAATATTCCTATTCAAAATTCCTTCTTGTGTCTTGAATCTCAAAATTCCTATTAAGGTTTTATCTAGTCAAGTCCTTGTAAATATTCCTCCAAATGCCTTGAATTTACTTGTGTTCAAACTTCAGATCCTTTTTTTTGTAAATTGTTTTATTAGATCAAGGAGAATTACAAGTACAAGCGTCCCATGGAGAGGCTTGAGCTCTGACCTCTCCAAACAAAACATAAAACAAAATCAAACTACAAATGTGCCCAATACAATTGTTCCCTACTTGCCCCTTGCTTCGCAAGATTATCAGCCATAGCATTTGCTGATCTCCCCACCCATTGTATTCTTACAAACAAACTTCTTGTCAGCTACTTTTGATCCCGATTGTACAAGGCTTAATACTAGGTCTGGCTGTTGTATCTTTCTTGGCTATTCATCATTTCAAAAAGGTTATAAAGTCCATTACCAGATATTTGGGAAAAATTTTTATATGGTTATGTGACATTTTAGGAGTCAATGCCTTTTTTCCCATCTCTAAGGGATGGTACATATGAAATGCAGCTGTGCTATTTTCCCCTCCATATGTCAGTCATTACCTCTGATCTTTTTCTTGTTGTTGTCCTTCCCCAGCCTGGGTCTAAATTGCAAGCAGGAATAGTTGAAGTGCAGAAAGATTTTCAAGTATGCACTAGAAGGAAAGGTTATGGTTGTTGCAGTAGGGACTTTTTTGATATAGGTAATATCCATACTCTTGAAGCTATTCCTATCTTCATTTGTCCATTACAGGCCTAAAAGAAATGTGCATTTGTACTATGCATCCTATTTCTTTACTTCTTACAATATTTTGCTTACTTCATATCATGTATTTGTTACTGCTTTGTCGGTGTTTCTATTCGTTTTAGTGTAGAAGTTGTAAATCTTCCAACATAGGAGGTCATGGTTGAAGAGAGGAATACTGATAAAAAGAAGGTTGAAGAGAGTAAAGCCTTTATCAAGTAATGGTATTTGGGTGGGTTATTTATCAAAAAAAAAAATGGTGCTTGGGGTGTGGTTGATCTCCCTGTAGAGAAGAAACTAGTGAGTTGCTGGTTGGTATTCATCATCAAATAAAAAGTAGACAGCTTGGTTGAAATGTACTAGGCCATGTTGGTTTTTAAGGGGTTCACCATCAAATGTATGGGCTGGATCAATTGCACCACTAAATATTCAGTTGACTAATGGGCCAAAATGACTGGTCATCACTTCACTAAATATTCAGTGATAACATTGCTTTGTTGGGTGTTAGATCTTGTATTCTCATTATTATTTGTTTAATGGTAATTAATGCTTATCCCTTCTACTTTCTTGGGATGTGCATTGATTTCCTGTTTCTTATCTGGCTTCATACCGGCCCTTCATGCTTCACTCATTAATCCATGTGGATAAGGATGCAACTGGTTGGCTTGGTACGGTTCGTCACATAGTACCAAGGTTCAAAGTATCGATAACCCCGATATGGCGGAAGGGTGTATCGGTACTTTGTACCATGTGCATATCGATTTTTTTTTTAGTTTTTTTTTTCAAAAAGTAGGGAGGGGGTAGGTTTAAGCATTATTTTACATTTAAAACAGTGCGTTTTGGGATTTGACTTCAGAAAGCCAATACAGTATGCCCGACACCAGGTGTATAGCCAACTAAGGTTATATTTACAAATGTTTCAAAGGCTCAGTTTGGAAGGAGTACAAATACACATATGTAGAGCGCAAAACTTTGTATTTTGTATGGGTTAGGTTTGGTGTGGATCTGCTTCAACTCAAGCTAGGACCTGTTTAAGGCTAGCTTGACAAGATTGGGTTAATGTGGGTTTACAACTTAGACCAGTCCATTGACTTCCCTAAATGTGGACACCTCCATTTTGATTTGGTGGGGTGTTTGTCTACATAGACAATTACAAAGTGAAAAACTTGTGAGCCCTCTGCTTTCTTGTGACAATTACAAAGTTCACATTTTCTTCATGGTCGATAAAAGGTTTCATCGTTCTCCTACATTATGTGCCTGTCCATGTCAAAGGCCAGAAGAAATTTATTAATGCTTACTGTTACCTTGTTACTTTTTTAGACATGTGATTCAATTCGGTTGAGATGTTGGTGCTGCCAAATGACCCCCATGTAGAATCATCTGTTTCGTTCTTGAAATATAATTTCTTGTATTGATATGATTCAGTTTATGATGTTAACAGGTTTATGGGATCATTGTTTGCTCCCTTGGTTCGAGTTTTGAGAGCGGCCACCTTGTGCAAAAGTGCCAAAAGAGTAGTTATGTATCCAGTACATCCTGCCCAACACCCTGGATGGCAAGGACAATGTTGGATCACAATGGCCCTTTTATTAATGTTCAGAAGAAATCATACTGAACTAAAAGATTTTGTATTTTGGTAAGCGTTTCTGTAGCTGCTATTCTTTCTATATGCTGTTTTCTGGCCTCAATTAACTTGCATGTAGCCCACTAGCACTGACTCGCACTTAGCATTTATGGTTAGTGTGGGGTGTTGCCATTAGTTCCATAGCTAGCTACACAGCCGTCACATTCAGCTAATCTAAATTACTTCAAGTGACTAATAATACCAGTCCATTATGTTTTAACAAACTGTATGAAAAGTCGGATTCAACTTTGATACTGGAAAGACGTGATATTGGAAAAAACTTACAGCGAACCAACTAGTACCAGGTGATATTAATCAAAATTAACGGGGTTGATTTGATTGGTCAAAGCTTTTCCGGTATGGTATCATAAATTTTCCCATGAAGTAGTCTTTTATGCTCGCTGAATTGAAAACTCTCTTGGGAAGTTGGAATTTCTTGTTTTGGGACCCTCTCCCTTTTAATTGCCATCCCATGTCCGTCAGCAAGCTTAATCTATTCTCTGGTGAGCAAGGTTCAAAGTATCGACACGTATCGGGCCCGGATATGCCCTCACAGAGGATGTATCTGAGTTCTGACAGGTTCAAGGGGTGGAGCCTTAAACCGCCCCTTGAACCGGTTTAAAAAAAAAGACCGATACTGCGCGATACTTTCTGGTGAGAAGCCACTGGTGGAAAGGTGGCAACGAAATCATCTATGAGATGAATTTCTCAACTTGTCTACGTGCTTCAATGAGGTCACGTCTACGTGCTTCAATGAGGTCACACTCCCTTGAAGTATGACTGGTGACAAGTATAACCTAAACATCGAATTTGCATGGATGGTGTATGTGTATCCATGATACTTCATTTCTCAACCACGTTCGCAGCAAGCTTCAATGAAGCGAATTCCCCACCCCATGTAAGTATATAACCCATTAATGGTATCTCTGCGCGCAGTTGTAATTTCTCTGGTTTATTGTATTAGAGTTTGGGGCTAGAGGGGTTATGGGGATAACTGGATACGTCATCTATATCTATATATGGTAAAACTTAATGTGCTAGCTAAGTTGGCACTTTCATGCTTTTTGGTTGTTTTTTGAAAGGAATTTTTCTTTTTTGAATTTTTTAATTTTAAAATTGAACAAAATAACTCAAATGGCAATCACGTTTAAGATTTTTATCTCCCTTTGTTAATTCACTATAAACTCTTTCTTTCTCATTAAGTCCTTTAACTATCTCTCTTCATTAATTATGTAATTAACTCTTTCCTTCAATAGCTCATGCCATTAATTCTTTCTCCTCTCCATTATTCCACTAAGTCATTAGCTTTAGATATGTTTACATTAAATTATAATTATTAATAAAATTTAATTATATTGAAGTGGAGATGATGATATTTATTAGGCTAAATAATTCATTTTCATTTAAATAATAGTTAATTAATCAATTAATTTATATTTCAAAATAAATGTTATTTCACTCAACAAATAAAACTAACGTTTTAAAAACAAATTTGGTGGATAAATAGTTTTTGCCTATAGGTCACTAGTCAATGATTGCATATGTATAATATTAAATAATATAATTATGTTTTAGTGTGTATATATTATTTTAGGTATAATTTGTACTTTTGTTTTAGTTTTTTTTTTATATAAATAAAAGAGCTGAAAATTGAATTTTGAGGTCCCTTTTTTTTTAGTGGGATTGCGAAGATTGCAATGAGTTACTTAAAACAAAAAGGGTAAATTGGTGAGATCTTCCCTGAAGTTTTTGATTGTTGTTAAAACCTTCCTTGAAGTTTGATAATTGCAATCACCTCCCTTGAAGTTTTTGACATAATTGCAATTAGATCCCCCTAGTTAAAATCTTTTAACAAGATGAAAATGTCTAAAATACTCATGTAGTTATTATCGAGGTTAGTTTTTATAGAAAAAATATAAATTTTATGAGCAACAAAAAAAGAAGGGTTTAAAGTTGTAGCCTTATTTTTGAGCGATTGATACAAGGGGAAAATTTGGAAATACATCAATTTTGGAAAAGAGATCGGAATGGTTTGGGGTGGAAATTGATATGAAGAGAATTAGGAAAATAAAAATTTTGGTCAAAAGTAACTATATGGGTATTTTGGACATTTTATGTCCCTTCAAACTTCAAGGAAGGTTTAAGTGGAGATGGCAATTTGACTTGTCCTCATGGGGCTTTGCCCTTCCTTACCTCAGTTTGGGTGATTTTTAGACTATTGGTCAGGGTTTAGGGTGGGTTTTGGGGAAGCTTGAAACTCTGGGGGATTGGGGACAAGGTAGGGATGGTATTTGCCCACCCTGCCCTGACCTTGGCCTCGAACTTTGGGGTTGCGGACGGGACATGCAAAACCTGGCCCTGACCTGCCTCATTGCTATTCCTAGGTTTAAGCAGCCATTAGAAACTTTAGGGGATGTTTTAGTAATTTACCAAAATAAAAAAAAGATCACCGTAATCAAACAACCAAGCACAAATTTAAGTCATTCTAGAAGTTTTCAATACATTGTATATTGTAACCTATGATCCAATGATTAGGTCAAAATCGAAAGGGTCAATGGTTCAACATCAACTAACAGAGGTAGAACTACTTTTAACCAAATCAATGGTTTTTGACAAAATATGGGTTTTAGGAAACCTGAAATTAGAAATAGGGCTAAGTGACAGTTTAAATGGTTCAACCATTCGAGTCATAGACAAGTTGAAAGCATTGAATAAAATATCATAAGAATAATAATCCATTTATGTTCCATTTAAGATAATTAAAATTAGGGAAAATTCCTGATCAATACCCTGTACTTTGGCTCGAGTGACAATTTGGTCCCCGAACTTTAAAATGCGACAATCTAGTACCCGAAGTTCTGAAATGCGACAATTTAGTACTTGTTGTTAACCAGCCGTTAAGTAGCATGTGAAAAGACACAAATGCCCTTCAAGTGTCATCTAATTTTCTTTATCAACCATCCACTAAAGTCAGAACCAAACGTCAAATTTTTCATCCTTGTGACAACACTTTTGTCTTTCTTCTCCTATGAATATTCCGTCATCTTTGGACCAAAACCAAAGCAAATTCTGAGAGAAAAAAATTCCTTTAACTACTGTAATTATCTTATTCGAAAAACAGAAAAAGAGAAAGTCTTCGGCCACCATCAATGATCTCTCTCTCTCTCTCAAGTATCAAAACAAAGCTTCCAGTTCTTCTCCTCTCTTTTACATGTAAGAATAAAATATTACTGTGTTAAGTTAAAAAAAGAAAAATAAGTTGTATAAAGCCTGGAGTTTCTGTTCTTGGCAAAGAATTGCAACAACTTTGAGAGAAAGGCAAAGTCATTGCAAGTGTTTGTGATAGAGAGCTTGGGCTCTGTTTCATCTTCTTGAGGAAGAAGATGATGAATAGTGTGTTTTACTTCCAAGGGTAGTTTTGACATTTTCAAAAGTCTTAAATCACACACGAGGTCATGTGATATACATAACTAACGGTCTATTAACGACATGTACTAGATTGTCGCGTTCCGAAAGTTTAGGTACTAGATTGTCGCATTTTAAAGTTCATGGACCAAATTGTCACTCGAGCCAATGTACAGGGTACTGATTGGGAATTCTCCCTTAAAATTAATTAACCATAGAAAAATGATTTAGTAAACTACTTAAATAAAATAAAAATAATAATGAATTTTTATTATTGATAAAATATTTTTATTTATATAATAAAAATAAATTAATTAATAAAAAGTACTAAATTTAAAACTTATATTCATTTAAACTAATATAAAACTAATACAAAACTATCTAACAATTATTAGTTTTATAATTAATTTTTACTAATTTAAAACCAACTTAAATTCCACTATAACTAAATACTTAATATAATTAATTAAATTTAATAAGGATTAATAAAAACAAAAAATAAGAAAAAATTGTTAATTTTAACTATAGTTTAGTTAATTTAAATAATTTTATTTCCATTTAAAAATAGGGAAAATTATGAAAACCTTCTTGAGTTTTCTAATGATCTTATGAGCCTCCCTTGTGTTTTGACCTTAACAAAAACCTCCCTATTGTTTAGAAAAAAAGGTGCGAATACCTTCCTTTGTTAATGTTCCAAATAGGAAATGCTGATGTAATGTATTATTGTTTTAAAATGCCAAACTTACCCTTAACCAACTTCATTCATATGCAATTTTAATAAAATACCTTGGAAAAAAAAGAATTTGCTTCCATTTACTTCATTTCAGCCTTTTAACCATACTTTGTCTAAGAAGACTAGAGAGATTTACACTTTGAAAGTTGTTAGGCAAAGTGTGCACGATAATACCTTAACAATGATAAGGATATTTTGGTAACTTAAATGCCTTTATTAGTGAAAAGCTAACAGAAAGAAGGTATTTTCACTTTTAAAACTATAAGGGAGGTTTTTGTTAGGGCCAAAATATAATGGTGGTTTATAGAATTGTTATAAGAGGATTTTTTTTTTTATAATTTTACCTATAAAAGAATATAACAAACTAATAAAATTTAAAAATTAATAAAAAAGTGGCATTGAAATACAAAAAATAATACAAATTTATCTAGAGCATAGGAAATTGGGCACTCTCACTAAAGCACAACTTGGATTGTGATCGGATAAACTAGACATAACCCAAAAATAATGCTTGAATTGGACTTATATGGCCACCACATAATTGGAAGTGTCGTAGAATTCATTCATCATTTTTGTTTGGTAAAGCTAGGGATGGCAATTTGCCCTGTCCTTGTCAGATAACCGGCTTTCTCAACCTAATGGGGTTAGGAATGAAAATTGCCTTGGCATAGACGGGGACTGTTAGTGATATCCGATTGGGGATGGGGATGGGGTGGGGAGTGAATTCCCAACCTTTCCCCAACCCCAATGCATTTTGGGGTTGGAGATGGGGAATATGATCCCCTCCCCGAAACTGCCATGTTGCCAGCCCGTACGTTGCAAGGGTCCCAATTAATACACATTGAATTTGCATTGATACAATAAAAAAAATCAGGATATGCATAGATGTATTAGAGAAGGAAAATTTATCAGACTCGAAAGACATGGTACGAAAGGTATTTGCATGAATCATACGTCATCATCGCTGGTGAACGCTGCCTCCCCCACCACCACCTCCTCCCCATGTTTGTGTAATGTGCTTGAAAGATGGTGAATCTTGTTCCCACTTGCTCATCAACTTCGAGGAAGCTCACAACCCTGAGCAATATTTTCTTGATATTCTTTATAACAATTAAATTCGACTAGGCTCCTCCCATTTCAGTTATTATTATTATTATTATTATTATTATTTAATGGGTGGAGTATAAATTAGGTGAGAGAGAAATTCAATGTGGAAAGGCGGTCATCCATGCTAGAATATTTAAAGGGTATTTGGGAAGAGTGCAATAAAAATTTTTTAAAGGAAAAATCAAATCTCTAGAATATCTAAAGGGAGAATTGACTTCCCAGTAAATTCATGAATGAAAGCATCAAAGCCTTTTAGAGGTATCTTGAGATTTAGATGAATCCAGATCTCCTGCTCACAAGAACTCTGCCCACGTCTACCCACAACACACTATCCCCGTGAATTGAGAACATCTCCCCCTGTATAATACTATATAGGAGGATGAGATGTTCTCCATGTGTGGCTGCAATGTTATGTGGGCAGGAGATCCAGACTCGAAAGAAACCTTTGATGGAAGTTGTATTAGTCTATTAAATCATAGAGGTCAGACAGGCATAGGAATTGGAATTTCTATGGAGATCTGGTTTGGGCATTTCAATGGGCTAATTGGAGAGGTAGAAGCTGTAGAAGTGGAGATTTAGGCCATATTGGTGGGACTAAAGATGTTGGTAAATTTGAATCTCTCTTCAATGGTGGACAACGTTTTGAAAATCATAATTATATCTTAAATTGTAAAGTGAGAGTTGAATTGAATGGGGAATTGTATTGTAATCATGTTTTATTTTTACAAATTTGTCAATATATATGTATATATGAATCAAATCATTTGGATTCAAACAAATCGCAGAAAATGACTCAAGCATAAGGTTTGAACCTAAACCCTTGGGATTCATGATTCAAATCGTAAATCATGTCATAAATTGTAAGATTTTGACAACATTAGTGGTAGAAGGGAACTCCAAAATTGTCATAAATTGGATGGGAAGTTTGAGGGACAGACCGTGGAGATTCACTTGCCAAATGAAATCAAGCAAATCTTGTAATAGGGGTGGGCAGGAAACCCATGTACATTTACCTATAAATGGTTGAAAGGGTTCCTTTTTGTTTTATGGTTGTTTTAGTTTAGATGTATTGCCCATAGAGAGAGAGAGAGAGAGAGAGAGACCTTTTCTTAGGTCAAAGCCAGTGCCACAAAACAGGGCACAGGAGTAGGCATGTTCATGGGTTGGGCTTAAAATTAGCTTTTGCTCAAATTTGAAAGGGCCCAACCTAAAGCCCAAGTCTGAAACAATGTAAAGCCTAGCCAGAAGCCCAACCCATGAACAAGCCTATATAGGAGTGATCTTGTGAGGCACAAAAAAAGGGATGTGAACAAATCATAGGGGGTACTAGGCTAGGGCTGTTAAGCTAACCATGAGTAACACGTTGTGTGAAACCTAGGGCAACTGATTCTTTTGTGTTATTTAGGACCAGAAATTGAATTTATTTTCCATAATATTTAGGTTAAAGAGCCACTGTGATGTAATATGGGATTCAGACCAACTGAGTAAATATTTAAAAAGTTGGTTTTTGAAAACCCATCTTAATATGCATAGGGAGGATGATGATGTAGCACATAAAGAAACTAATAAGTTCTATGCAAATTGGGACCACTACAAGACACATATGAAGCAAAGATGACGCCATCGACCCAACTTAGTAAATATTTACTGAGATAGCATCACCGCAGGATTTGTATCTTAGTTCGTGTTTTCCAAGTTAGTGTCAACGCAGAACTTCTATCTTAGTTCATAATTACCAAGTTAATGTTACATCGTGATTCCCAAATTTTTGTTCAATTAAGACTTTATTTTTGAGGAGTTCCAATATGATTCTATTAAGGAGTGTTCTCATAGATTAGGAAACTTTCTTGTATGAGCCATAAGGGTGTAAGTCTATATAGAGTAGCTAAGGCAAAGCCATGACAGTTTTTGGTTAATTTTCTCTCAAGTATTTAGTGAAGAGTTGTTCTTCCTGTTTATTTCAACTTTGGTTCTTTTCTTTGAACCTTCTCTGAACGTTATTTGTTTTCCGAACTACACCAAATTGTGAAGTCAAACTTGATTATATCATCTTAAGCTAAGTTTGAGAGTGCTTAAAATAAGTATTTATTTGAATAAACACTTATTTTGGGCCGGTACCACACCAATAAGCACTTATTTGTGTTTGAGAAATAAGCCCAAAATAGGTTCTTACTCTAAGAATAATCTTATAAGATACAATTCTGATTTTCAAAACATTATCCCACCACCATTAAAGAGAGATCCAAATTTACCACCATCTTTAAGCCCACCAATACGACTTAAATCTCCACTTCTACATCTTCTACCTCTCCGATTGGCCCATTGAATGCCCAAACCAGATCACCATCAGAAATTCTTATTCCTACGCTTGTTTGGCCTCTATCATTTGGTAGACTAATACAAATACCACCAAATGTTTCTTTCTAAGGTGGCGTTTGATAAATCTAAAAAGTTAAAAAGATATTAAAATGGTATGAAAAGAGACATAGTTGTTTTTTGACTTTTTAGAGGCTTTGAATAAAGAAGGTTGTTTGTGTTGGGTCAAATCTTCAACATTTGAAATTCACTAATTTTATTATTTTACCCCTAAATTAGACTATTCAGTTGCAACGGCGAAAGAAGAAGAAGAAGAAGGAGAGAGAGGGCCAGAACTCGTCGCCGCTAGTTCACCAGAGGAGTTGCAGTGGCGAGAGAAGAAGAAGAAGAAGAAGAAGAAGAAGAAGGGGGGGGGGAGAGAGGGCGGTCACCACTATTTCGCCGGAGGAGTTGCAACGACGAAAGAAAGAAGAAGAAAGGAGAGAGAGAGAGAGGGGGGGGGGCGGAACTCGCCGCCGCTAGTTCGCCGGAGGAGTTGCAATGACGAGAGAAAGAAGAAGAAGAAGAAGAAGAAGAAGAAGAAGAGAGAGAGGAGTTCAAGGGTATTTTGGACTTTCAGCTAGGTCTAAAATGCATCTGAATGTGTTCAACGCCTGGCCCATGCCTTATTACTTCAGATATGAAAATAATTTTCAGACCCAAATTCAGATACACTTCCAAACACCTCTAATGTCTGAAAATCAACATTTTCAGACTTTAGAGGTCTAAAAAGTGTTATCAAATACCACCTAAATCTCTTAAAGAGATACCTCTAAAAAGCTTTGATGCTCTCACCCACGAATTTACTAGGAAGTTGATTCTCCTTCCCAAATACACCACAACATAGCATGGATGATTGCCTTTCCATATAGAATTTCTCTTTCACCTAATTTACACTCCACCCGGCCCATTGTAAAAAATCATTGAATTGGGAGGAGCATCGTGGAAGCTAATTGTTATAAAGAACATCAAGAAAATAATGCTAAAGGTTTGTGATCTTCCTCAAAGTTGATGAGCAAGTGGCCACAATATTCACCATCTTTCAAGTACATTACACAAACATGGGGAGTAGAAAGCCAAATGTTCATGAAGCGGGGTCAACAAAGCTTTCCACCAACTTAATAAGAAAGGATTTGACAAAGAATTGGCAATTAGATTAAGGTCGGGTAAGGAAGACAGTTGAGAGAGAGGAAAGGAGAGAGGAAATGGCATAGGATTTTACATCAAATAAGGCTCTACGAGAAAGTTGAAATTATAAGAAAGACTATGCTCCCCTCTTGTAAATAACCAAGGAGATGATTACCTCCTTATTCAAAGAAGCCTAAAAAGGAGAGGATAAGAAGTGAACAAAGTATGCTGTTAGCTATCTTAGCCAGAGGTCAGTATGAAATTCAATTCGATCACCATTACTAAGGCTAATGTGTAAGCAGGGAGAGAAAAACTCAAAATAAGAGGTAATATCTTTTCCGAGGTTGAAAGAAGAAGCTTTAAGTAGAGACAAGTTTGCTACCCCACCCATTCCTATTTCTTTTGTACTTGCTCCAAATAATTAAGGCCCAAAAGTTGTTTCTCTCTAAGTCCAAGGAGAATCTCTACAATCACTTACCTAGTAAAGTGGTGTTCCTCTCCAAAAGTGACCTAATCACAATGCCCTCTTTGATTTGGGTTTATAGACTACCTTCCAATAATCCAAATGATCCCTTCTTTTGCCATTGCTATCCCATAGGAAATTTCTTTGCATCTTTTCAATCTGATTTATCATGTGGGTTGGGATCTTAAAAATTGATAAAGATAGCAAGTTGGAGAGTAAGGGTGTCAATGGACCGGTTTTGGGATTGGACCCCGTCCAGTCCAAAATCAATTTGGACGGATTGGATGGACCAATAAGACATTGGATTGGACCAATTCGGTCCAAAATATTTAATAGATTGGATTAGACCTGGTCTGTCCGTAATAAATTTATAATGGATTGATTTGGATTAAGCCAATATCTGGTCCATTGGTATAAGACAAGAATATAGGTGTCAATAGACTGGATTTGGGTTGAAACTAATCTAAATCAAAACGAATTTGAACAGATTGGATGGTCAAGGCATTAAATTGGACCGACCCAAAATGGTTCAAAATATTCATTGGAGTGGATTGGACCAGGTCCATTTATAATGGACTCACATTGGACCAAATCCAGTCCAATTGACACCCCTATTGGAGAGAGCTGCTTTAATGAGATGATCCTACCAGCACCTTTGGGAAAATAATTTCTCTTCCATGAATCAAGTCATGTTTCACAACTCTCTATAACATGGTCTTGAAAGTTGTTGATATAGGGATTCCTACCAAGGGCATTCTCAAATACTTTATTGGCCAATTCAATTTTGTAGTCAAATAACCTCTTAATTCCTCCAAGACGGATTTATACTTGTAGTACTACTCTTTCCTAAGTTGCATTTAAGCCTTGTAACTGCCATAAAACATTTTAAGATCCTCAAAATTTTGAGATACTCCTTTTTAGCCTCAAGAAGATGATTGTATCATCTATATATACTGTGGATGCCTGGACGACCATACTTCCTCTCTCTCTCTTCCTATTTTAAAGCCCTTAACAAAGTTATTATAGACTGATTTCTCCATAAAAACATCTAAGATGTTAGTGATCATCATGATATTCTACAAAGACCCACAATCCACCCTATCATAAGCCTTTTTGCTATAAGGACACAATTAACTATATGTTTTCCTTTTATAAAGGCACAATGAATATTATTCGCAAACTTACAAGCTACTTCATGTTAAAAAGCCCATATCAAAAATTTGTTTGGCCCCAAAGCTTTGTCTTCACTCATAGAAAACACTGTTGACCTTATATGTTTTGATGACAACAAATTCATTAAGAGTACTAATGTTGTGCTAAAATTATAGTTAATTCAAGTAAGTTTATCTGTACCATAATCCTGCTAATCATATCATGATAAAAAATGGGAGATTTTACTTGTAAGCAGTTGGACATCATCATCACCTCTGCAAAAAGAAGATGGAAGCACCAAGCAAGATAAAGAACAGCAAACAACAAGAAGGAAATGAGCAATCTTTAAAGTCTTGCTACATCAACTCAACGGGGAAGAGCATATGCATCAAGTCCATAAGTTAAAGTTTCTTATTCTTTTTAGATTATTAATGTAATTATTTGCTTGAGATAAACAACACATTGAGCTCAATAAGACTAAACTCGGTTGAATCAATCTTAGAGATCATTGGTTAGAATATGTTGGGCTCTTAGGCTTTTCTAGACTTAAAAAACAAGTTTTAAAATGTTAATAATCATTTTTGAAAATCCACAAAAAAGTTCCCTAAACCTTTGGACTAAAATTTTCAAGATTCCTAAGTGTTGGAATTGTCATTAGTTAACTATTGGAAAACCTAAAGTTGACTACCGTTGTTAGGAGAGAGCAATGTAAGCTAGTGGTCGACTACCGGTTGTGGCATGAAAATGCCCTAGCACTGTTCATAATCGACTACCGGGTGTGCCCCCCCTAAGTGTTGGAATTGTCATTAGTTAACTATTGGAAAACCTAAAGTTGACTACCGTTGTTAGGAGAGAGCAATGTAAGCTAGTGGTCGACTACCGGTTGTGGCATGAAAATGCCCTAGCACTGTTCATAATCGACTACCGGGTGTGCTCCCCCCCCCCCCCCGAGTTATATGTGTTGAGCAACTGGTGCAAGCGAATAGTTTAAGTTGTATTTTGCTATATTTTCCTATTTGAGAGGTATTTGATTTATATATAAGCTATCATTGTAATATCAATTGTAACATGAGGTGTTTAAGAACGAGAATATCCTTCAAGGTTTAATTGGCACTTGGAAGTCCAATCAAGATTTGGTAGACACTCATAAGCTCAACTTGTAAGTCCAACTGTTTAGGTTGGCAGGCACCCACAATTTTGCCCAGGTATTGCAGGCATCCAAAAGTCTTGCTAGTTGTACAGGCTTTGTTGGTGCCTAAAAATCCACCTAGGTTTTAGTAGGAATGTTAAGAGGTTGCCTGAGGTAGAGGGCATAGGTCAAGGTTGGTTGAACTTTTATGAAGATCTTGTGTACTATTTATCTTATTTTCTTTATGCTTCATTTCATTATTTCTTTAACTATATATAGTTATTTGCTTTTATTGCCAAACTATCATTCAACTATCTACACTAACAAGTAGATACTTTCTTTCATTTATTTATTTTTCTCTAACTACTTTACATTTACAATTGTTCTTTACTTTATTGTTCATTTACTTTTATTTGCTACAATATATTGTAAGTTACATTTACTTGCTATAGTTAGGGCCTTAGGGGTGGACAGGAATTGATCTTTTCACGAGCTTTTTGAGTTTGGCTCATAAAAAGCTCAATTTGAGTCGGTCTAAATTGAACTTTGAGCCAATACGTAGGTTTGTGAGGCTGGTGAGCCTAGTTGAACTTTTGCATGCATACATACATACAAAAAATAATTATATGTATAATAATAACTAGCTTATATAATTCTTGTTTTTTATATGTAGAATAAAAAAATATTTTTTTCATTGAACTTTTGACTCACAGTCGAACTCCAATTAAGCCAAACTCGAACTTACGAGCTTTTGAGTCGAGCAAAATTCGAACTAAAGCTTGAACTCAAGCCTTATAATTTTTTGTCGAGCCGAGCTCAGATAGCCATTCAACCCATCTTGGCTTGAATCCATCTCTAATTTCAGTTATTAAACATATTGTTCATCTATTTTGTATAATAATATTATATTGTTCTCATAATTGACTTAAAGCAATTGCTCTGTTTATTTAGTGAATCATTTGTGTAACTACTTTAATCATACTGCAGATACACATTCTAAATGTCCATTTTCACAACATTTAGTTTCATTTTTTGAAAAAGGCTTAGATTTGATTTTTGAGTAAAAATTTTAAGTCATGCCCACTTCACCCCCTCTTGGGTAAGACCGTTTAGTCCAATAAACATAACATCTATGATATTATCTTTTGTAAACCTACAAACAGGCCAAATTATAATCCAGTCCAATTATATCAGATTTTGATGCTCTCTATCAACATTTTCAAAGAGGATTGGATTTCTGTGGGAATCATCCCTAAGCACAAAATGATAATCTATCTTCACCTATTTGAGAATTTCTATGGGTCATACCTTTTTTCTAACTGTTTCGATTTGATTATTGAACAATGGTCATGTCACATCACTATTTAATACCTCCTTGGTGAGCACTCGAGGTATGCAATTAGTTGGTTTGGTTTGGTTTGATTAGAATCGATGACCTAACTAACTATTTGATTGACCATCTCTCCCAACAATAGAACCGAACTAGAGTTTAGAACTGAACTGGCCCTAAACGAATTCAGTTCGGGTTGGTTCATTTTTAATAATTAATGAATACTTAATTATTAGTCTTTAGTCTAGGTTTTTAATAATTAATTTAGGTTTTAATGAACAACTAATACAACTATACTCATTTAATGAAAAATTTAATAACTAATTATTAAAACAACTACACCCATTCTTCATAAACAATTAATGAATAATTAATAATTAGTCTAGGTTTTAATACTTTAGTTGTTTAGAGTCTCTAGACAATTTAATTAACTATTATTAATTACGAGCTAGAATAGGCCTAAAGCACAATGGAGAATTGCGAATTGGCTATTGAAAAAGATAATAATTATTAATTAATAAGTATAAGTATTAAATAGAATATCATATATTTAATAAACTTAATTAGATATAACCACTAATTCGGTTTTCAGTTCGGTTCGATTAAAAATCTCAACCAAAACTGAAAACCGATTTTGTAAAAAAACAAAAACCAAACCTAACTGACCCAAATTAACCAAAACAAACTAAGATCAATTTTCGGTTTATCATCCAAATTAGAACACTCCTAATGACAAATCATATAATAAATGGCTACTCTCAAACTTCACTTGGATAGTTTTTCATGAAAACATTAATACTTATGAGATGATACGAAGGCAGCCTTTCTGTTCCTTTGACTTGGTGTATTTACCCTTTGTAAGGCTAGTGGGGAAACTACCTTTCACCCTGTTGTTTTGCATCATTCATTTGGGATTTTTCTTCGGTTGTAAGTGGAGTTTAAGTGCTTGTGGGAGGAGAGAGACACATCTTCAAGCAAGGTTCAAAATTTCGATATGTATTAGGCTGTATCAGCCGATGCATATAGTATTGTGGGCTTCCCGATATCCCCTACAATGGGTGTTTTGGGGTCTAACCCAGTTCAGAGAGGTAGATAGGCCCCTCTAAACCAGGTTAGAAAAAATATGAGCCACGACACAGTCCGGACTGTACCGATATTTTGAACCTTGTCTTCAGGGATAAGTGCCCAGGTGTTTCATTAAAAACATTATAATCAAAGTTGTCTATTCTCTAGAAACATTTTACCACTTCTCAAAAGATGTTATCACAATGAATTGGCAACAAGTGGCATCAACCTCCATGTTAAGGAGAGAGCACCCATCTTACTGGCAATTCGTATCTCCTACCCACATGAATCCTACCAACAACCCACCCACAGGACAATACAACTGTACATTGGTACATTGGGTACATCTCCCATGAATGGTAACATGTAAATTAATGAGATCTTCACAATGTGCGGCTGTAGTGATGTGTGGGCAGGGTTACAGTGGGTAGGAGATCCGAAGGGGTCCCCTCCAAATTCAAAAATAATCTATAACCGTATTTTGATAGCTGCACCTAGACAACCCAGGTCCATGTTAGGGGGCTTCTCAGAAATTCAATGGGAAACATCTTGGCAGTATGTTCAGGTCTGATAAAGGTAGGTGACTACAAGAAGTCAGAAGTTATGGATGTTCTATGGGGTCTTTGATTAGCTAATTCCTTGAAGTTGAGAAATATTTTTGGTTGAAGGGGACTGGCATGTTGCCATAGGTGGCGAAAAAGGAATGCAGGAGAGTGGAGATTTAGACACAGGGTGAGGGAAATCAATAAACTAACAGGTGACAGCCGAATTGATAATCACATACCACGACTGATGGGCTAGTCAATCAAGGGGTAAGTTGGAGTGAATTGTATTGAGGAATTGTCGGGGACAAGGGTTTTCTCATGCATAAATGTAAGAGGACTAGTCGAGACTAGTTATCTTAGTTGGCATATGATCTCTGATGCACATAATCTTCTATTTTCATCATCATCATCATGAGAGTTTGGCAAAAGCTTTAATGCTGGCTACGAAGACAAATCTTCTATTTTCATCAATAAATAAATTGACAATTTTTGATAAAAAAGAAGAAATAACATGTCACCAACATAAACATCCAATACAAAATAAATTTGGTTTGCCTGTCTCCTCGCAAAGCCAAACTTTTGAGCCTACACATTTCTTTCCTCATTAGAAATTAAAAGCAAGGGGTCGAGTAAACTTCCTTCTTCCTTGGGGCCTCATGCAAAAAATATTTTATATCCAAGTGATGTAAAACACCAAATTTATTCACAAGGATCACCTTAATAACTAATAGAAAGTAAGCATTTTCATAATCTATACCATAAATTTGATGAACCCCTTAGAAACCAACATGGCCTAGTACATTTCAACCAACCAATATGGCCTAGTACAACTCAACCAAGCCATCAACTTTTGAACAGAGCTTTCAATGAGTTGGGTATGGTCTGGGACAGGGTGGACCATGTCGAACTGATACGAAAATTGTGTAGATCCAGTCCCAAACCAGACCGTATAGGGTCTATAAACCAGACCCAGAATTTACTGATTATTAATTGGGCTAACTGGGTCTGACCTGATAAGAATTGATTACATTTGAAATCTATAATTACCTGAAAATACAAACAAGCAAAATCAGAAAATTGTGTAGATCCAGTCCCAAACCAGACCGTATAGGGTCTATAAACCAGACCCAGAATTTACTGATTATTAATTGGGCTAACTGGGTCTGACCTGATAAGAATTGATTACATTTGAAATCCATAATTACCTGCAAATACAAACAAGCAAAATCAGAGACAAAAGGAACTATATGCATAGATAACGGTCAACAAAAGCATTCACCATAGTTAGGCTTAGAGGCTACTGTACTGAAGGACCGGAGAAATTCTTGGTTTACGAGTTCATTGGACATGGCTCACTAGATTCTTTGTAGAGTGACTGCGGGGATTGAGATAGTGCTCAGAGGCTAGCTAATCTACATGGTGGTTGTGGGCCTTTTAGATGACCGGCTACAAGTTCATAGTTCAAACTGCTGATTTTTGGTTAGCCAAAATTTCACCATAGTTAGGCTTAGAGGCTACTGTACTGAAGGACTGGAGAAATTCTTGGTTTACGGGTTCATTGGACATGGCTTACTAGATTCTTTGTAGAGTGACTGCAGGGATTGAGATAGTGCTCAGAGGCTAGCTAATCTACATGGTGGTTGTGGGCCTTTTAGATGACCGGCTACAAGTTCAAAGTTCAAACTGCTGATTTTTGGTTAGCAAAAATATCAGTATTCAAGATTCCAGCAAAGGTGTCCAATAGGTTGGAAAAGATGATGAGAGACTTTCTGTGGGAGCCAGGAGAGGAGAAGAGGGACTATAAGGTGGGGTGGGAGGTGGTGGTTAGAAGCAAGAGGTCAGGAGGTTTAGGGATTGGGAACATTAGAAAAAGGAATGTGGCCTTATTGAGGAAATGGTTATGGAGGTTTTCTTTAGAGAAGAAGCTGTGGGCTAAAATTGTGGTGAGTATTCATGGCAAGGACTACAAGTTCTTCACCTTGGAAAGCCATCCATGACTTATTACCTGTCTTCTCCCCTTTAATCAGGTATATATTATGTTGGACAGTTTTTGTATGCCCTTAGCTTCAATCAGTTTTGATGTACTTTTGATATTTAATGTAAATAAATAAAATACATGTTTGATTCATGTTGTGTGGTATGCTTCTGTGTAAGACCCTAAAACTAGACACTTAATGAAACTTGTGTTGGTTTTAAATGTTCACAGCCGTTGGATAAGTCTGGGGAGATTTATCCTACCAAGGCTGACACTGGTGTGCTGCCAACTGTTGGGGTGGCTTGTCTCAGCCGCCAGGGTGAGACCCAAGGCACACGCAGTGTAGGATTACTTGAACCCTTGAACCGGACCAGATTTCTAGTATTGCCCTGGACCTTGGAGATTGATGGGCAAAACTGGAAAGTTACACCTGACCCCTAGACCCGATTATGGTACTGCACTAAGTGTCGGATCGGGCTGTCTTTGATATGCCAATCAGTGAGATCCTTAGCGGGGGTCAAAGCCTGGGTATGTTGGGACAGTCTGAGAATTCATCTGAGTGGGTGATCATAGTGACGGGATCAGCCCCTTTGTCGGACAAAGGTAATGATCGGGGATGCACTCTCTCTGATGGAAACCAAATTGCTAGCAGTTGATTTCAATCGTTGGAATTTGTTTTGCAAAATTTATATATATGATATATATATAGATATGTATGGTTTCAAAATGTTTGCAAATGGTTTTAATTCCCGGGATCCATGTGAGTAGAAAGTGCAGCACTGCTAAGTGCAGCACTGCTCCTTGCAGCCGAGGGAGAGGTCCTCTCTTGTCGGGCAGTGCTTGATCATTATGGGCTGAGAGGTTGAGTGTAAGTCCATTTAGGATAATACCTGATGGGCTAATCTTGCATCTGCCCACAGTCTCTGGGTTTTTATAAGATGGCTTGGCCCAGGGACCACTTAGTGTAAGTGTTGGGCCCATGGGGTCCATGTGATGGGCTCAAGGGGTTCACTGGGCTTTCCAGTGAATTTGGCTAGGCCTTGTAACAGAGGCTGGGCTGAACCCATGTGGCTGGTGTGTAGATCAATGCTTGGGTCCCACGCCATACAAAAAAGCCCAACTGGGCAACAGGTTGGAAGACAATTGAGCACTTAATACATATTGAGTCTAAAGCCCATTTCGATCTGGGCTGATTTGATCAGTCACTTAAGGGGGTGGATCTGAGATTAGGTTAAACCCAAAAGATGATCTAATCTGCAGATAAGATTAAGAAGAGTTCTAATTCAAATACAGATTTGGATAAGGGCAACTCTTGATATGATTAGGAGGTTTTCTTAATCATTAAGAAAGAGGAAAACCCTAATTTGAATTACTTGAATTTGAACCCTAGGGAGTTTTAGCAGACAACTCTGCATTCTTGAGATAGGATCTCAGATAACCCTAGAGAAGAAAACAACAGTTCGCCATCTTCTTCTCTAGCTTTCTCCTCCAGCAGCTGCCACCACCCTTTTCTGCCAGTTCGAGTTCTCATTTAGAGAAGATGAAGAAAGGTTCTTGATTGTTCGTGTGGTGCTCACAGTCTTCCATCGATTTCTTCAGAAGAGCCTGGTTCGTGGGACGAACACTGCTGGTTCAGCTCCATCATCACTGTGTCATCTTCAGTGGGAGTTGATCTTGGGATCTTCTTTGGGCGTGAACACCAACTTTGGGAGATACTGCTTCTTTGGATCAGGTATAATCCCTCCCTTGTCTTTTGGTTCAAATCTGGTTTGGTTTGGTTCAAGTAGGATCCTTGAATTTTGATTCTAAAATCAGGGAATGCGATTCCCAATTGGAAGGAAGATAGGAAATTTTTGAAATTCGCCCACCCATTCCGCAACAGTTTTGGCGTCCATACGATGGATCCTACCATTCATTTCATATTAAACTCAAGCAACCTCATAAAATTTTGGGAACAAACTTGGGTGGGGAATTCCCCTTTGAAGGACCAGTTTCTGTCTTTGTATGCTTTCTTCGACCTAAAAAATGAGCCCATATACTCCTTCATTGTCTCTTCTTCCTCGACTTCTGGGTTTGGTTGGAACCTGGGCTTGAGAAGGGTTGTTAGAGATACAGACCTGAACAACACTTTGGCTCTCCTGGGTATTCTTGAAAATGTTTTCTTGGACCCCACCAAGGAAGGCACTAGAATTTGGACCCCCACCCCCTCAGATTCCTTTTCTTGTGCTTCCTTCTTTAAAGTCTTGACTCAGCCAGATAATCCCATAGGCTTTTCTTTCCCTGTTAAAGAGATCTAGTGCAAGCCCATTCCTCCTAGGGTTGGAAGTTTTTGCTGGGAGTTATTTTTGAATAGAATCAACACTAGTGATTTGCTTCAAAGAAAGAGACCCAAGACTTGTTTATTCCCTCATAAGTGTATTCTTTGTAAAGCTGATAGGGAGACTGGTTTTCACCTTTTGATTTCTTGCCAAGTTGCCAAAACTATTTGGGAATGGGCATTTTCTCTCTTTGGGCTTGGGTGGAACTCCCCTGTTGATGTATAGAGCCTTTTTGGTTCTTCTTTTTTTAGGTGGCATTTGAAAAGGGGTAGAACTATGTGGAGATGCCTAAGGTCTGCGGTGTGCTGGTCAGTTTGGGAAGAAAGGAATTCAAGACTTTTCTCTGAAAGAGAAGTGTTGAAATTTTGATAGAGCTGATTCACATCAGGGTAGTTCAGTGGCTGAAATCATCAGACCTATTCACAGATTTTACTGTGGATGATCTGCTAAGGAATTGGAGAGAGATTGCTAGCAGTGCCCAGATCAAAATGAGTCTAGTCTGTCTTGGACCCCTCCCCCCACTGGATTTATAAAGCTGAACTTTGATGGTAGTAGTAGAGGGAATCCTGGGCAGTCAGGCATAGGGGGTGTATTTAGGGATGAGAATGAGACTGTTTTAGCTATGTTCTCAGGCCCAATCAGGAGCAGTGACTATTTCAAGGCTGAGATCTTTGCAGTCTTGGAAGGTGCCGAAGGAGCAAAGGATATGAACATTAGAAGGCTTGCAATTGAAGGGGATTCAGAGGTGGTGGTAGGGTGGCTGCAAGAAGACAAGGCTGGATCATGGAACTACAACAACAAAAGGAGAAAATTCAGATGGCTGGTTAAGGACATGGAAATAAAGTTCAGTTGGGTGAAGAGATCTGCTAATTCATTTGCTGATGGGCTCAGTTGTAATTCTGGTTTCCTCGTTGTGGGAGTTAAGAGAGTTTATCTTCCCCTTTGTATAATTAATTATTCTAATTGATTAATGAAAGTATTGTTATTGATAAAAAAAATCAGGATTAACAAATTATCTTTACCAGAATGAAAGGGACTTGTGGGTACTTAGCACAGGACTGGATCAACAACAAGAGTCTCTAACATGGCTTCACTGACTGATGTGTACAGCTACGGCACGGTTTTTTACTTAAGAACGAAGGGGACTAGAAACTACTCAATCATGAGTTGCTTCCACCCATCTTGAATAGAGCAATGACAAATAGCAGGAAGGAGGATGATTAATTCATTAAATAGAAGATAAAACTGTTCGAGAGACACCCAATAAGAGGAAGACTATTTGTCTAATCCCAATAACCAGCTTGCTCCAAAATGAAAACAGAACAAAACAAAAACACCATACTTGTAGCGAAGTATGGTGAACCAAATGGTCTACCATATGCTGAACAATCTTGTCGAATACTGGAAGTCAATTGAACAAATGGGATTTGCCAATTAGGGTTTAGGGTTTCCATTGAGTTCAACTTTGTTATATAGTGTTATTAAAATATAGGGTAAATTACAAAGACCCCCCGTACTATGGGGTTTGTGACAAAGACCCCACTGTACTTTGTTTTGCGACAAACCCCCACCCCCTGTACTGTGACCGTGAGACAAAGACCCCCTTCCGTTAGCCTTCCATCCAAAAAGGCCATTGCAATATTTTTTAATCCCCATATTACCCTTGTAATAACTATTTGGACGAGAAAAACACTGTTCATCTTCCCCGACCGCACAATACACTAACAACAGCGGTGGACCGGCGGTAATCCCCTCTACCTTAGATTCCTTCACATTTCTATCTCTCTCCCTCTCACCTCTCTCTCTTCTTCCCCTTCCCCTTAGCAGCGACGGAATTGAACCCATTTAATTCAATCCCGATCTCTTTCTCTCTCTCCATTACTGCTTTCTCTAGATCCGGCTCCATGGCCAGCGTCTCAAAGGTCGCTGGGTGATCTAGGTTAATCAATCTCCATGCGTCTGATGGGTTATCGTAATAGCCATTGTAATTCACGGTTAACAAACTTCAATGTCTTCTTTTCCTTGATGGCCTTTGATTTCTCCAATATGTATGGAAAGTAAGAACTCAAAACCTTGTCTTTATGCTTCTTGTGGAAGCTTAGCTCGAACGATCGGACTTCAGATCGGACTGTCAAATTGAAATGGCGCTAGTGGTTGAAAATTTGGGACTCCACCGCCGCACATACGAATTTCCACTTGAATCTTACACGATTGAACACATCTACTATCTCTTCGTTTCTCTCCATGGTGACAGTAAAGTTCTTCTCCTCAGGTTTCCTGACCTTCACTCTTCGGGTGGAGAGGTTGACCTTGGTGCCCAAGTAGATCTCGACAACGTCATAGATTTCATTGCTGGTGAGGCCATCAAATTCTTCGATGACCATGGTTAACTCGGAGGAGAAACGACCGAGGAGGCTTCGGATGCCGAAGAAGATGGGGTAAGAAGTCGTAGACTATCGAATGGACGAGCATCACTGATGTAGCCAGAGAGGCAGCAGTGGATAAAATTGTTTTGGATGAGACTGCATTGTTTTCAGAAAACATCATTTCGACTTTGGAATCATGAGCTGGGGCTTGAGGTATTTGAAGATCACTTCAAAATCAATTCAAATAGTGAATCCTTTCTCCCTCTCTCAATCAATCTGAATCGATCACTTACGGATCAGAATCCTGTAGGTGAAACAGAGCAGGATTGAATTAAATGGGTTCAATCCCGACGCTCTTAAGGGGAAGGGGAATGTTAGAGCTAGCCGAATAAGGGTAGATTAGTCATTTTATTTCTGTTAAGTTATGTGCTTATGTGGCAGTCTTAATAGTGACTTCCTGTCCCATACTTAAGTGGGGGCAGTTTAGTCTTTGTACTACTAATTAGAGGCTAATCCATATTAAGGGTCGAGTAATAGGGTTTATCCTATCATGTTTGACTGTTCTCTTCTTCTTCTTCTTCTTCTTCTTCTGTTAGACAGTTTGTATGCCCTTAGCTCCAATCAGTTTTGATGTACTTTGGACATTTAGTGTAAATGAATAAAGTGCATGTTTGATTCAAGTTGTATGGTATGTTTCTGTGTAAGACCCTTAAACTGGACACTTAATGAGACTTGTGTTAGTTTAGAATGTTCACAGCCAGTGGGTCGGTTTGGGGAGACCTATCCTGATAAGGCTGTCACTGATGTGCCGCCAAGTTGGTTGTGGAGGCTTGTCTCAGCCACCAGAGTGAGACCCGAGGTACATGCAATGAGGGTTCAGCTTGAAACCCCGAATCAGACCAGATTTCCAGTATTGCCCTGAACCTTGGTGATGAGTGGGCAAAACTGGAAAGTTACACCTGACCCCTAGACTCGATTATGATACTGCACTAGGTGGCGGATTGGGCTGTCTTTGATATGCCAATTAGTGACATCCTTAGAGGGGGTCAAAACCTGGGTATGTTGGGATGGTTCATGAACCCATCTGAGTGGGTGATCATATAATATATATGTACGGTTTCAATTCGTTTGCAAAAAGGGTTTTAATCCCCGGGATCCATCCTAGAGAAAAATGCAGCATTGTGCCTTGCAGTCGAGGGAGAGGTCCTCTCTTGTCGGGCAGTGTTTGGACCATTATGGGCTGAGAGGTTAAGTGTAAAACCATTTAGGGTTATACCTGATGGGCTAATCTTGCATCTGCCCACAGTCCCTAGGTTTTTATAAGATGGCTTGGCCTAGGGACCACTTAGTGTAAGTGTTGGGCCCATAGAGTCCATGTGATGGGCTCAAGGGGTTCACTGGGATTTCTAGTGAATTCGGCTAGGCTTTGTAACAGAGGTTGGGCCGAACCCATGTGGCTGATGTGTAGATCAATGCTTGGGTCCCACACCATACAAAGAAGCCCAACTGGGCAGCAGTTTGGAAGTTTATTGAGCATTTGATGCATATTGGGCCTAAAGCCCATTTCGATCTGGGCTGATTTGATCAGCCACTTAAAGGGGCGGATCTGAGGATTAGGTCAAGCCAAAAGGATTGGGTCTTAGCCCTATCCACTCATGGAGACCAAATTCAAATTAGGATTTGAATCTGGTAACCTCCTGATAAGATCAGGAGTGGGCTGATCTAATCTGCAGATAGGATTAAGAAGACTCCTTATCCAAATACAGATTTGGATTAGGATAACTCCTAAATGAGATTAGGAGGTTTCTTAATCACTAAGTAAGGAGGAGGAAACCCTAATTTCGAATTACAAGAATTCGAACCCTAAGGGTGATTCGCAGAACACACTGCAACTTGAGATAGGATCTCAGAGAAAACCCTAGAGAGAAGAAAGCTATTCGCCACCTTCTGCTCTAGTTCTCTCCTCCAGTTTCAGCCGCCATCTACTGCTAGTTCGATTTCTCTGTAAGGGAAAGATCAAGAAAGGTTCTTGATATCAATCTTTGTTGAAAGGTTGATCGTGTGTGGTGCTCATTGCTTCCATCGAGTTCTTCAAAAGGACCTGGTTCGTGGGACGAACATTGTTGGTTCTGCTTCATTATCACTGTGTCATCTTCAGTGGGAGCAGTTCTTGGGAGTTTTCTTTGGGCGTGAACACCAACGTTGGAAGATACTGTTTCTCCGGATCAGGTATATCCCTTCCCTTTTCTTGTGGTACAGATCTGTTTCGGTTTTGGTTCAAGTCAGATCCTTGAATACTGTATTCTAAATTTAGGGAATATGATTCCCGGTTGGAAGAAGGGTAAGAAATTTTTGAAATTCGCCCACCCATTCCGCACCCTTTTGGCGTCCATACGATGTATCTTACCATTCTTTCATCTTCTTCTTTTCTCCTGGTTCGAACTATTGTAGCTATAGCACAAACATGGTATCAGAGCCAGGTTGACAGCAGTCGATTACAACTTCCTCAACATATATTTCTCAGTTTTTTTTTTTTTCGTTTTTCTCTGGTGCGAGAAATTTGGGGTAGCAGACTGCGGCACAACCCAGATTCCTGCGGCAACTTCTAGGGTTCAGAGGTTGGACTTCTGGTGACAGGAAAAGAGAACAACAGTCGAGTGACCAGAAAGAAAAGGTTTTTTTTTTTCGTGTAGTGTTGTCACCATGGGTGTGACAGCTATGGTGGTTGAGTAGGTGCAGTGGTGGTGGTCTGAACCCTCTAATGAGCTGTTTCAAGAGGGATTCTTTGTGGTTTTAAATCTGCATGTTAGCAGTACAGTGGTGGTTGAAGTGGCCGAATGTATGCTAAGGTCAGTACTTGGTGATTGCAAGTGTGCTTGTGTGGTAGCTAACGAACTATAGTGCAGTGGTTGGAACTGTTTTTTTGTGTGTGACGGGTAGAACCGACTTTGTAGACTAGAATGGCTTCGATGGGAGATGTGAGTGGTGACCAGAAATCGAGTGTCATGATTTCCTCTGATTTTTTAAATGTCCAAATGACCTCCATCAAACTTAATGGTGAGAACTGTGTACCATGGGCCAAGTCATTAGAAGTTTTTCTCAAGGCAAAGAGGAAAGTGAAGCATGTGAAGGAAGATAAACCACCTGCTAACTCTTCAGGGTTTGATGATTGGGAACAAGAAGATGCCCAAATCATGACATGGTTATGGAATAGTATGGAACCCAAAATAAGTGCCAACTTTATGTTCTTAGATACAACTAAGGACATATGGGAACATGCCAAGAAGCTTTATTCTGGGCAGGATAATACTACAAGGGTATATCAGCTCTATCAGGAGTATTTCGATTTGCAGCAAGGGAATAAAACCCTAGAAGAGTACTATGCCAGTATGAAGAACCTCAAAAATGAACTCAATGTCTATCATCCCCTCACTCCAGATGTTAAGGTTCAGCAACAACAAAGGGAATGATCCTGTCACTATGATCCCTGATCATTCACTTTGTCCGACAAAGGGGATGATCCTGTCACTATGATCACCCACTCAGGTGAATTCTTGGACTGCCCTAACATACCCAGGTTTTGACTCGGTAAAGGATCTCACTGATTGGCATATCAAAGACAGCCCAATCTGACACCTAGTGCAGTACCATAATCGAGTCTAGGGGTAGGTGTAACATTCCAGTTTTGCCCATCTATCTCCAAGGTCCAGGGCAATGCTGGAATTTGGTCCGATTCAGGGTTTCAAGAAAACCCACACTGCATGTACCTTAGGTCTCACCCTGGTAGCTAAGACAAACCACCCCAACCAACTTGGCGACACATTAGTGTCAGCCTTGGTAGAATAAATCTCCCCAGATCTATCCAACGGCTGTGAAGATTCTAAATTAACACAAGTCTCATAAGTGTCCAGTTTAAGGGTATTACACAGAAACATACCATAATAACATGAATCAATTCTGCACTTTATTCATTTACAATAAATAATAAGTAATCAATCTGATTGAAGCTAAGGGCATACACTGTCTAACAGAATCTTCTAATGATGAAGCCTCCATTGATGAAGATAAATCTGAAGTTTAGAGTGGTTACAAGTTTTGGGTAAAATTGAAATCATTTTCAATATTTTATTACTTATTTATTTACATTAATTTGAACCATTTTTTCTTACTTTGCTAATATCTTTTTTATTTCACTTTTTATTTGTAGGGGTTGAATGAAAGATAGAGCCCCTTAAAGAGATGTTTAAAGTTGTTTTGTGGATATTACATGACAATGAGTGGTTATTTTTTGATAGATATTATAGGTTCTAGGTTGCTTTTTTGTTGATAGAAGAATTGGTTTGTTAAAATTATCATTTTTAGTATACTAATAACCAATTGAAACTTATAAATTATAAGGTATAATTATTTAATTTCTTTTATGTTAGAAGCTTTTATTTTGATATTAAGTTTAAAGTTTTACAAGTTACTATTGTCTCCACGACAATAAGTGAAAAAAAAGTACAATTGTTTGACTTTGGAACTAAATACAATAATTAGGCCTGGAATCTTGGCATGAGCTTATATTTTTAGGCCCATAGTGCAGGCCAGGACCGGGCCTAGCCTAAGCCCGTTGTTATGAAGGCAAATCCCGGCCCAGCCCATGATCACCCCTAGATCAGAAATCTCATATACTGACTGACTTTAGCATCAACAATACATTCTGATCACAAAACTCAGGAAGGACTGACACCCAGGATGCTACCCTAGCCACAATACACATGTTCAACACTTCAGGGCTTTTCTTCTCTCTTCTGAAGATTCTGTCATTCCTCTCATACCAAATTGAGCTGATAACTGCCGCAGGGATAGATCTCCAAATGAGCTTGCCTCTTTTTGATAAGCCCGGAAGGTGCTAGCCTTTTAACAGCTCCTTTACTTGCTCAGCATAACCCAGCATATACCCACAGGAAAGATCGCAATGAATGCATAGCTGGTCCATGGATTCCTCGACCAGACCACAGTTTCCACAACTTAGGTCTCCTCTAAACTGAATCCCCTCTTAGCCAAATTACTTCTTGTTAGGCATTTCCCAAGTGCAGAGGCCCAGACCGAAGAGGGAACCCATACTTGCTTACAAGGGAAGTCTGCAATCCTTCCCCCAATCAGACCATCAGCAAAGGATCTAACCAAGAAAATTCCATCTGCAGCCCAGGTCCATGTCCATTTGTCTCTATCTTGGGGTTGAAAGGAGAAACTATTTAGGCTACTTGGCAGGTTCACCACCTCAGCCACTTCCCATTCTTGAAAATCCCTATTATTAAAAATAGTTTGAATATTGTGCTTTTAATAAATTGTCATAGATTCAAGTTTCATACAAGTAATTTTCAATTTATTTTGTATGAAATACAATGTCAAAGACGTATAGTTTATTTTAATAATATAAAATATGTTAATCATTTTTAGTTTAATTTATTTATACTATTCAATATCCGATTAAACCTAAATTTGATCTGAATCCAATATAAATCTGATGGATAAGATCCAATTCGAATATAAACAAATCAAAATTGGATCTACATATACCTAATTCAATTCTATCAGTTTGCAGCCCAAAACACCAGACAAAGCAGTAACAAATACATGATATGAAGGAAGCAAAGGATTTTTTTTTTTTTTTGTTTGATCAATAACCACGGATTTCATTAAATGGTATAAACTTACAAAGAATAGGAGCTAAGGTATCTTAACTCCCCAGAAGTTGAGAATGCACCCAAACTGATAACAACAACAATTACAACTGAGCTCAGAACCCAGAAACCCTATTAACCCCTTTCCTAGCTAATCCATCAGCAAAGGAGTTGGCATTTCTCTTTACCCAAGTACATTGAACTTCCATATCCTTGATCAGCCATTTGAACTTTCTCTTTTCATTACTGCAGCTCACTATCTCCACATCTTAGAGGTGTCTTCTTTTAGCATGGGGAATCCAGAACTTTCTCTTGGCATTAAGGACTTTGGCCCTTTGTACCCCTTCCAAAGCTGCTAACACCTCAGCCCTCAAAGAGGCTCCCACTCCAATTGGCCCAGAGAACATAGCTATTACATTACCTTTCTCATCTCTTAGTACCCCCCAATACCCGAAGGCTCTGGATTCCCCATGTTACTGCCATCAAAATTTAGTTTGATAAAACCAGGAGGTGGAGGGTTCCATGTGAGATTTGAGGTCTTCTTGCTTGAGACTGAAGTAGCACTTTTTTTCCATTTTCTTAACATATCATCTGTTGAAAAATCTGTGAACTCATCGATTGTCTTCAGCCAGTGTATTATATGAATCACTTCTAGCATGGTTTCCAAACCTCTCTCCTTTTCTGAAAAGATCCTTGAATTTCTTTCTTCCCATATTGTCCAACAAACAGCAGCTCTCACACATCTCCACATGATTCGTGATCTTTTTGTTGAGCAGTCAAGAGAGGAAGAGAAGCTTTGCACATTAGTTTGGGAGATCCACCTGCACCCAAACAAAGAAGTAAACCATTCCCAAATATTTTTTGCCAAAACACAGGATATTAGTAAGTGGTAACCAGACTCACCAACAACTTTGCAAAGAACACACCAGTGTGGAGATAAACAGTTATTGGGTCTTTTTCTTTGAAGTAAATCACCTGTGTTAACTCTTTCCAGGAAAGCTTCCCAACAGAAACTCCCAACCTCGGAGGTATAGGTTGACACCACACTTCCTTGACAGGGAATGACAAGCCAATAAGAATTTCCGGTTGTATTAGGGCTTTAAAGAAGGAGGCACAAGTAAAGGATCCGGAAGGAGACAAAGTCCATATCCTACTATCTGTTTTCATAGGCTCCAAGAAAATCCCATCAAGGATGGACAAGAGAGTTGAGGTACCACCCAATTCTGTATCCCTGAGTGCTCCTCTCAAGCCCAAGTTCCAACCAAACCCAAAATTTGAATTTGAGGGAATAAGGAATGTGACAATTGGTTTATTTTCGAAAGTGGAGATTGCAAAAAGAGTCGGAAATTAGTCTTTCAAAGGAGACTCCCCAACCCAAACATGTTCCCAAAACTTTATGAGGTTACCTGAGTGTAAGTCATACCTGATCCAAGGAGAAAATAGAGGCAAAATAGCTTGGATTGATTTCTAAGGTGATGCTCTTGTAGCCATAGCTAGAATCGCAGAGTCCCAACCATTCTCTGCAAGCTCGCGAATACTACAAATTATCTTAGCCCACAATTTTCCCTTCTCCAATGAAAATCTCCACAACCCTTTCCCTAGTAAAGCCAAGTTCCTCTTCCTTAAGTTCCTAATGCCTAGCCCTCCATCTTGCTTACTCCTACACACCATCTCCCATCTAACCCTATGCTTTTTCTCCTCCCCTGGCTCCCACAGGAAATCTCTCATTAGCTTTTCCAACTTGCTAGCCACCCCTGTAGGCACCTTAAAAACTGAAAGGTAATAAATGGGCAAGTTAGCTAGAGTAGACCTAATTAAGGTGATTCTTCCTCCAAGAGATAGATAGTTTTTCTTCCAAGATGCAAGTCTCTTTTCAAACCTCTCCACGATTGGAATCTAAAAACTTCCTTTTTGAGGATTATCTCCTAGGGGAAGACCAAGATAAATTAGAGGCCATTTCGACACTTCACAACCCAAAATGTTTGCACAAGTAATGATCTCACTTTTCCCCATATTCACACCTACAACACAACTTTTATCAAAATTTACTTTTAGATTCGACATTTGCTCAAAGAGTTGTACTGTAAGTTTCAAATTCCTAATCCAATTCATGTCCCCCCCCCTACAGAAGAGAATCGTATCATCTGCAAACTGCAAATGCGTGAATGGTATGTTCTCCCTGCCAACTCTCCACCCCTTGATTAGACTTCTAGAATCTGCCCTAGAGATCAATCTCCCTAAGATTTCAACAACCAAAGTGAGCAAGAAAGGAGAAAGGGGGTCTCCTTGTCTTATTCCCCTCAAGGCCAGGAAGAAGTCCACCACCGTTCCATTCACCAAAATAGAGTAGTGGCAAGTCCTAATACACCCCAAAGTATCATAACAAATAACGTAAGGAACGGGATGCACAGTACAAATGCATTTTTCTTTTAGGCTTGTAATGGGTAAATGAGATCAGAAACAAGAGTATAAGGAATAGTTTCGAAAGTATGGATATACCTATATCAAGGAAGTCCCTAGGTGCAACAACCATAACCTTTCCTTCTAGACTCCTACTGTATATTTGAAGATCTTTCTGCACTTCATCTATTCTTATTTGCAACTTAGAGCCAGGCTGAGAGAGGACAACAACAAGAACAAGGTTAGAGGTAATGACCAACATTTGGAGGGGAACATGGCAGAGCTGCATGGCATGCGAGGGAAAAAAGGCATGGACTCCCAAAATGTCCACATCACCATATACAAAATTTTCCCAAATATCTGATCATAAACTTTGTAACCTTTCTGAAATGACAAATACCCAAGAAAGACACAACAGACAGACCTAATACTAAGCTTTGTACCATTGGGATTTAAAGTGTGAGCACAACAGAAAATTAAAAGGCATTTGGAGGAAGGGAATATCGAACATAGACTCATCTAGGTAAAACCTGAATAGGAATTTTGAGATTCAAGACACAAGAAGGCATAGGTAATGAGATAAGCTACAATTAAAATAGGTTCTGACTAGAACATTTTGGGAGCATGGCCCCCAAGAAACTTCCATCAACTGTTTGTTTTTTCTTTTTTCTTTTTTTTGATCAATAAGATAATATGTTATTAGAGCCAAATAAGAAAGTTACAACAAGGTGAGAACCCCAAAATACAGTTTTATTAGAGCCAAGGGGCTATGTCTCATAGCCCCTTGCTTAGCTAGAGTATCCACCATCCCGTTTGCTGTTCTCACCCAAATTAAGGAATCCAAAACGCTTGGCAAATTTTAGTCCATGTAGAAGTCCAAGTAGTTCTGCTGTTAGTGCATCCCTATTTTCTAGAAGCCCTGAATACATAGCTAACACCTTTCCACCCGAGTCTCTGAATACACCTCCTAACCCAGCCACATCTTGGTTACCAAGGAAACTTCCATCAAAATTAAGCTTCACAGAATTTTCTGCCAGGGGTTACCATTCCATAAAGATTTTTTCCTTTCCTTTGGTTGATGCAGCCACTTCTTTCCAAGTTCTCAGAATGTCATTCAATGAAAAAACTGTTTGTTTTTTCTTTCAGCCATGATATTTTTCTTATGGGGCTATAAAGAAAGATGTATGGTGAATAATATCACAAGGACTGTATTGACCTTTTCCCATTATCAGATTTAAATAAACACCTAAGTTCTTTTCTCATATTGGGTTAGGATCAGTTGATGAAATGTTTTTATGATAATGGACTGCTCTTAGTAAGATAGACGTAGACAAACGAAAAATAATTGTCTATGCCAAACAAAGAATTGAACCATGAGATACACCAAAAATCAGTATGCCTAATGTCAAATCAGCAATTTTTATTATTATTTGAAGGAAAAACAGATGTACAATGCTTCAGCAATTGACATGCTTCACATGGTAACTTAGACATTGAATTAACTTGAGAAAAATGAGGAAGCACATTTTTTTATCAATAACTGAAATAATTTCATTAATATATAAATAAGCGGGTACAATGAGGGGCAGGGGAACCAAACTCTCTTAGCTCCCACTCCCCAAAAAACGAAGAAAACATTAAAGCATAGCCCAAAATAAGTTGCTTCTTCCCACCCCTTGCTTAGCCAAAGCATCAGCCAAGCTATTGACATCTCTCTAAATCCATTTAAATTCAACTTACATTCCTTGAGCCAAGTCTCTCTGAACTTTCTTTTTTCATTTAAATACTCCCACCAGTCCATCTCCTCCTTTTGGAGCCAACCAATAATGAGCTTTGAATCCCCTTCAATTATTAGTTTGGAAACATTTAACAACTGAAATGGTAATGACCTAAATGCTTCTTCCAAAGAAACACGTTCTCTTTATTAGAGGACTGACTTGACTAACATAATTAGCAGCATTGCATTGAAAGACAATTTAAATCATTGTCAAGCATTCTAAGTGTTGTAGGCATGGGGGTATCTAACACACACAACTTTGCATAAGAAAAAAGAGTGGTTGATTTGCTTCCTTCTGTGAATTCTATAGGCAAAAGACTGCTAACATCAGCAGTGTCGATAGGAGTACAATTAACCTACTCCTCTTGAAAAACTTTAGTTCTGGTAGAGGATGAATTTAGAGTTTTTTTTTTTTTTTTTTGTTATTAAGGTGTTTGATCTTTTTTTAGGTTTCTTTTTCAGAAATAATGGTGATTTTTTTTTTTATTTTCTCTTAAGTTTGGTGCATCACATTAGAAATTTTCATACATAGGGGTCTGAATAATTTATTTTGTAGGTCTTTTCTGAATCAACAATAACTGGTCTCATGTGATTTCATACATAGTGGAAAATTTTCCACCAATATTTGCAGTCCAGCCATGAAGATGACAAGGTTGGAAGACATTTACCTGAATGTTCCATGGTTGGCTGATGCCTGAAAACCATTTTAAATTGTTAATTGGTGCTTGGAGACTGTTTCAGATTGGATTACAGGTTGTAAACCTCCTTATTGTTTGATACAAAGTCTGTATTCTTACTTATTGGTTGCTGCCCTCTTCTGTAATCAAGAGGAGAGATATTAATTAAAATAAGATGATGGGTACACATCATGAGAGTAAGAAAGCTATGGGGTCCAGTTCTGCAATAATGGTTTGTGGCAACAATCTGATTGCATTCTACTATGAAACTAAATGGCACTAATTTACTAGAGTGGTATCAGTAAGAAAAACTTTGTATTGAGAAAGAGAAGCTAGGTGATGCAGACATGGAAACAGAGAAAGAACCACAAAAAATAAAATAAAATAAAAGTTTTCTACCAGTTCCTTATCAAGTGAAAATTTTGCAATTTTTTGATAATTTGAATTTCGGTATTTGAGTTTTTAAAACTTTTTTTTTTTTTTGGGTCTGTTAGTCTCAAGAACAAGGTTATTCTTAGAGATGTCAATGGGTCAAATTGAATGGCAAACATGACTCGATCCAACCCTATAGGGTCAGGTCTATTCAGATATAGGGTTGGGTTAGGGTTTTGATTCTTTAACCTGAGTTGGATTTGGGTTTGGCTGACCTGCCTTGTTAGGTCATGGCACCCCTACATATATATAGGGTATTCTGGTAATTTACAAATTGTTCGAAAGCAATTTTGGCAAAGCCCTCTCCTCCCCAAGAGAGAAGAAAGCAAAAAAGAAAAAAGCTGGAACAGGGAGGGGGGACAAGTTGCAACCAAAGAGTGAGGGGCATTGCTGAGGCATAGACAAGCCAAGAGGAGGGGAGAGGATAAAGCTGTTAAATTGGAATGTTAGGGGTTTGGGGGAGAGAAATTGGAGGTCTCTAGTGAGCAATCTGATAAGAAATCAGAAGCCTGACGTAGTTCTCTTGCAAGAAACAAAGCCAGAATCATTTGATATTAATTTGATGAATAGGATTTGGGGGAGAGATGGTGGGGAGTGGGTGGAATTGAATGTGGTGGGGCTGGCAGGAGGATTAGTCATCTTGTAGTATCCAGGGATTTTTAGGAAAGTAGGGGAGTGAGCTGGGAGTCATTCTGTATAAGTTTGCCTGCAAGAGGTAAATGGGGAGCGGGCCTGGGGAGTGACAAATGTGTATGGGCCAAATGAGGAGGGAGAGAGAGTGTAGTTCTGGGAGGAGTTAAGAAGGGTAAGGCAGAGCTGGGAGGGGCTGTGTTGTTTGGGAGGGGATTTCAACATTGTCAAAAGGAGTGAAATGAAAGAGGGGGGGGGGGGGGGGGGGGGGGGGGGGGGAACTGAAAAACTGACTGAAACCAAACCAAAAATTTTTTGGTTAACCAAAATAGAAAACTGGCAGTTAACTGATCCAACCGGTATACATATATTTATATATATTTTATATTTTCTATACATTATAAATTAATAAATATGCATTATATATATTTTGATAATTAATATGCATTATATATATTTATAATATATAATATATTATTTATTATTTAAAATATAATATTTTATATATATTTCTAGTTTTTTATTATATATTTAAATATTTTTCTATAATATATATTGTAAATAATAAAAAACCAAAAAACTGACGGTTAACCGAACCAGTCAACCGGTTAACTGATCGGCTTCGGTTATCGGATTTCCAAATAATCCTGGTTCGGTTTCAAAAATAAGCCCATGGTTCGGTTAACCAAACCGTGAGCACCCCTAGAGGGGAGGGGGAGAGTAGTGCGGGGATGTGGAGATTTGAGGAATTTATCAATGACCAAGAGCTGTTTGATCCCCCCCCCCCTCTGAATGGTTGGAAATTCACTTGGTCGAATGGCCAATACCCAACTATCCTTTGACGGCTGGACAGATTTCTGCTCTCTAGAAGTTGGATTGATCAGATAGGGGTTCTGGTACAGGAACCATTACCAATGTTCTTGTCGGACCATAAAACAATTGTATTAAGAGAATTTGTAGAGATTTCAAGCCCAAAGCCTTTCAGATTTGAGAATGTTTGGCTTCTCCAACCTAATTTTGTGGAATGGGTAGAAGAGAAATGGAGAGCTCTACAGGTAGAGGGCTCAAACGGTTTTAGGGTGATGAGGAAGTTACAACTGCTCAAAGAAGATTCGAAAGGGAGGAGACAGGAAGAGTTTGGGGATGAGGAAGGCAGAAAGAAAGAGGTGTTGATCGGATAGGGGTTCTGGTACAGGAACCATTACCAATGTTCTTGTCGGATCATAAAACAATTGTATTAAGAGAATTTGTAGAGATTTCAAGCCCAAAGCCTTTCAGATTTGAGAATGTTTGGCTTCTCCAACCTAATTTTGTGGAATGGGTAGAAGAGAAATGGAGAGCTCTACAGGTAGAGGGCTCAAACGGTTTTAGGGTGATGAGGAAGTTACAACTGCTCAAAGAAGATTCGAAAGAAGGGAGACAGGAAGAGTTTGGGGATGAGGAAGGCAGAAAGAAAGAGGTGTTGGAGAAGCTTGCTAGGTTGGAGAGGTTGGAGGAGGAAGAAGAGCATCTTTCCAAGAGAAACTAGATTGGAAAAGGAAGGGTTGGAAAGAGAATTAAATAAGTTACTTTTGAAACAAGAGGTGAGCTGGAGGCAAAATCAAGGGCATTATGGTTAAAAGAGGTAGACAAAAATACAGTTTTTTTTCATGCATTTGCAAGTGGGAGGAGGAGGAACTTAATTATGAGGGTACAAGTAGGGGAGGAAGTGGTTGAGAATTGGGAAAATATTCAAAGGTTAGTGGTGGACTTCTATAGGAAGCTATATTCAGGAAGGCAATGGTGTTGGATTTCTTTGGGAGAGGTTAAAACAAAGAGAGAGAGAGAGCAGCTGGGTGATATTTGTCGAAGACTGTATAGGCTGGCTGATCACCACCCCATCCAGTTTTGGGAGGATGATTGGAGTGGGGTCAGGAAGTCGTGTAATATTTGCCCAAGACTGTATAGGCTGGCTGATCATCAGGTTTCAGTAGCCCACTGCTATGAAGTCAGAGGTGATTAGGTGGTTTGGAGCCCTATGTTCAGAAGACCCCTACTTGATCAAGAGGTGGAGGAATGCATTCTTTTGTTGGACAAGCTACAACAGACTAGAATCTCTACAACCATTGAAGATGGCTTGTGGTGGAAGAAGTGCAAAAATGGAAAGTTCACTGTGAAGTCATTCTACATGGCTCTCATTAAGGATGATGTAATCAGTGATCAAATCAGGAGGAATTTGGGGAAATCCAGTTCCCCCAAGAATTGAAGCTTTTGCTTGGCTGGTTGCATTGGACAGTGTTCTCACAACAGATCACTTGAAAAGTAGAGGTTTCAGCATGGCTAGCTATTGCTATTTGTGCAAGTCCAAAGAGGAAAAAGCTTTTCACCTGTTCTTCACTTGCCATTTAGCAAACTTCATTTGGAGATTCTACTTCTTCCTATTTGGGATTCCCATTTTCCAACCATCCTCAACAGCAGAGATCTTCTCTGTTTGGCCAAATTTCAGAGGAAGCAAGAAAGCTAAAATCATTTGGAGCTGGCATCCCTTTTGCAGTGTGCTGGTCTATGTGGTGGAAAAGGAACAGGAGGCTATTTGAAGGAAAAGAAAGAAATATTGAAGTGATTGTGGCTTCGGTTGGCAAACTCATCACAAATTGGGCTCTCTCCCTTCAAGAATTTGAGCAAATCAGTTCTTCAGAGTTCAGACTTTGAAGAGAATTTCTGGGACATTCTTGAGATTCAAGCTTGTAATGTGAATCATTTCAGTCTTGACTGATGTTTTAATGTATTCTTGTAGTGGGGTGTCATCTTCACACCTGAACAGATTGTACCTCCTTTTATTTTTTAATAAAATTCTTTTTTTTAATGATCAGCAATTTTTTAATAAAATTCTTTCTTTGTTACTCTTTAAAAAAATCTTGTAATTTTCTGACTTCTAACTCCATAGCCTTAAAGTTTAGGATTTCTTTACATGTTTATTTTGGCTTCTTTCTTCGTTCTTCTTTCACTATGACTATGGTGAAAGTGACACCTTAGAACCCATAAACTAAATACCAACTTAAATTAATGGCTCTGAGTTTTTCAGAATATGTTATAAAAAAAGTACAATTAAAAGGCTATGGTACAGGTTGGGTTGGTATCTGGTTGAACCCTATAGGGTCATGGCAGGTATGAAAACTGTGTTGCTGGGTCAGGTCGGTTAGGTCGGGTTAGGTTAGGTTAGGTTTAGGTGGGAGCATTGGAGGATCAGGTTAGGGTGGGGCAGACCCATACCAAACCCAAACCCGTTGGCATCCCTAGTTATTCTCATCCAAGAAGTAAAATTACAGGCAATAAACACAACAAATGAATTAGAATAAAACTAAAACAGCAGCATCAAACACAAAGTTAGGAACTCACAAAGGTTCTCCAGGGGTTGTCCAGATTTGTAGCTAGAGCTCCTCTGCAACAGAAATTAAATTAAAAACAAATTGATACACGTTAGGAAGAAGAGAGAAACGAGAAGTGGGAGTGGGGGAGGGAGATAAGGCAAGCAAGTAACCCCAAATAAAGGTTCAAGAGATTGACAGTGGCAGCTTTGGCAGGATGGAACTGGTAAGGCCAGGGGGTTATCATGAATTTATGAAATGACACCAGATTGGTTACCTGCTTTGGCTGGAAAGGGAAAAAATAACAAAAATGATAAGCATATCCTACAAGCACAAAATATAGTACTTTAACCCATTTAATCATTACTTGAGGAAGAATCCAGCATCCTGCTACTTATGCTATATTTTGTTAAAATTCTATTCCAATAGAATCATTTATTAGATGAATGACTTTTGAACCAAAAAAAATAAAAATTCTTTTAAAACTAAATATTTTGGCAAAAAAAATTCAATTCTTAGAATGATTATTCAGCTCAAGAAAAGTTTTAGTTCCAGCAGATTTTTAGAATCACAAAATTCTTCAGAAGTAATTGACTGAAAGCATGGCAAACACAGCCTTGATGAGAAATTATTTCCTCTTAATTCCCTTGTTCATTGACTACATAAAGTTAGAAATTATTTCCCTCCTCCCCCCCCCCTTCTCTCTTGCCCCACCCCCTTTTCTTGATTCTACCCCCATTTACAGATTTTCTTTTTATCAGGGCAGAGATTATTCAAAGGCATGACTGATCAATATCGATATGCTTGCTTGGATTTTTTTTCACATTTTATCTTTCTTGAAACCATTTTAGTTATTGCACCCCCTTTTCTCTCATAATCATTAGTTTATATGTTCATTATTATATGTACAATATTTTTGACAAGTAAATAGCAAGAATTTTATTAAAAGAAAAGAAGTTACAAAAAGAGGGTGATGAGACAGCACCCGAGAACAAAGAAATCAAAACAAAACAAAAGAGCCATCTATCAAATCGGGGCCGGGGTTGGACGTGCGTGACCTTCTTAAAAGTCACGTGAGCTCGCGGGTGTTTAAGAATGGGCCAAAGCAAAAGCCCATGTGGGTTGCTAATAGTATTTGTAAAGGCCCAAACAGGTCAGCGGCCCCGACCCAGCTTGTTAAAAAGGCGCGTGAGCCTTTAATGAAACACGTGACTGGGGTTTCGACTATGATAGACATCGGTTACGGTCTATCATCGTCCCCAGCCGCGAGCCAAAAGGGGGAATGCGCGTAGTGCCGGAAACCAGAAAAGAAGAGGGCGTTATAGTGGGTCTCCCGACGAAGTTTGAAGGAGCTTAGCCCCGTGCGAGGCTTCTCAGAGAGGCCGAAGCCAAGTTTCACTAGGGGAAGAACTGAAGAGAAGAAAGAGAAGTTTGATGAATCAGAGGACCTTTCTGTTGATAGCTCTAGCGTGGGCAGTGTAAATGATGAAGGTAGCTGTGCTGGAGGTGATATGGAAGGGTGGAATATTGCAAGATTATTCCAGGGTGAAGACTGCAATCGACTTATCTCACTCTCAAGACCACAGAGTGCGCAAGGTTTATCAGAAGGGGAAAACCGGGAGAACCGGAAGTAGAGCAGGAATACGCCATCTAGGGGTGACCCAGAGGTAGAGTGGAAAGATCACCAGGTTGACCAAAGGACAAAAGTACTTCCCAACCAACTCAGGAAGATAATTGTTTACCAATCTTCGGAACAAGAGAAGGTGGCCGGGAGCAGTCCTATTCTAGCTTGTCCATCAGTCCCAGGTAACCATGTGATTTCGGTTTGTGCTACTAATGTGTCTCCTGTGTCTTTGGTTCCAGATTTCGTTCCTGTACCATGTCCTATAGCCCATGAATATGCAGCCGAGCTAGTAGGCGGGCTCTCTGAGGAGGGGGAGAGGGGAAGGAAGGATTGTGGGAAGGTGCGGGAAGAAAGGTATAGGAGTGGAAAAGTGTGGGAAATCATTGAAAGAGTGTTTAAGGATGTGGAAGGGAAGCTGATTTGGGGGAGGGAAGGGGAGGAAGGAAGAGAGGAGGGGTTAGTGGAAAGGAATGAGGGTAGAGATGGAGAGGATTACGGGGAGAAAGCAAGGAAGGAGGGAGGTAACATTAAGGGGAGGAAGGTTGGAGAGGAAAGAATTGAGGTGGGACTAGAGGAGAGGAAGGAAAGGCAGGTGGACAGAGATGAAGAGGATTCTGTAGGAAGGGTAGGGGTGGTGGAATCGGGGAGAGAAGACACGATAGCAGAATTTGTAGGGAAGTTGGGCTGTAGGCTGGAAGATTTGAACGAGTTGAAAGAAAGTTTACAGAAGAGGAAGATGCAGATCATAACAAAGAAGAGGAAGTTGAGTAAAGTAGAGAGATTAAAGAGAGATGTAAAAGGAGACAAGAAGCTCAAGGTAAAAGGAGATAGAAGGAAAGGGGGAAAGTAGTGGGTAGGTGGCAAGGGATTTGTAAAAAAAAAGCGGAATGAAGATTCTTAGTTGGAATGTGAGGGGAATTGGGAGTGCGAAGAAGAGAGCAACAATAAAAGAGGTAATAAGACGGTATGACCCAAACATTGTGCTGCTGCAAGAGTCTAAGAGAATGGAGTTTAAGGACAAATGGGCAAGGAGTGTATGGAAAGCCAGGGGGATTAGCTGGGTGGCGGCTCCATCGTGGGGTGCTTCCGGGGGGATTGTAACAATGTGGAAGGGGGATGTGGTTGAAGGTATGGAGGAGTTGATCGGAAAGTACTCGGTTTCCATGAAGTTTAAGTAGCAAGAGGATGATTATATGTGGGTGCTCACAAATGTTTACGGACCGAATGACTACAGAGAGAGAAAGGAGCTGTGGGAGGAACTGGCTGATGTTAGAGGGTTGTGGGATGGGCCTTGGTGCATGGGTGGGGATTTCAATGTGATTAGATTCTCGGAAGAGTCCAACAAGGTTAACCAAAGGGTGACAAAAAGCATGAGGAAGTTTAACAGTTTTGTGGATGCCTTTGAGCTTAAAGAGATTCCCCTAGCACATAAGGCATTTACATGGTCAAATCTCCAATCTAGACCCATTTGCTCTAAGCTGGATAGATTCCTGTTCTCTTTGGATTGGGGAACCTTGGATGCTAGAGCTCTCCCAAGGGTGACCTCGGATCACTGGCCCATAGTGTTATATAAGGAGGAAAGAAGGTGTGGAGGTCCTACCCCCTTTAGATTTGAAAATATGTGGTTACTTCATCTAGGGTTTCCTAACAAAGTGAGGGAGTGGTGGCACGAGTGTAACCCGTTGGTGGAGTGGGAGGGGATGAGATTCCATAAGAAACTACAATTCTTGAAAGCAAGAATCAAGGAGTGGAATTTGATGGAGTTCGGGAGGACAGAAGAAAGAAAGGGAGACTTGATGAAGAAGATTGAAAGCCTTGACTTTAAAGAGGAAAGGGGAGAATTTGGAGAAGATGACAATAACCTCAAGAGAGAGTTGAGAAGACACTTAGAGGACTGCCTGCACAAGGAGGAAATTAGCTGGAGGCAAAAATCTTGGTGTAAATGGTTGCAAGAGGGAGATAGAAACACTAGGTATTTCCACTCTCTAGCAGATGGCAGGAGAAGGAAGAACTTTATCTCCAAATTGGTAGTAGATGGAGTTGAGTTAGTACAACAAGGGGAGATTGCCAGGGCCTGTGTGGAGCACTTCAAATCTATTCTAAGAAGGCCTGTGAGTAGAAGGGTGTGGGTAGAAGGTTTGGATTGGCCAGATGTAGGGGTGGAGAATAGGAGAAGGATGGAAAGAAGCTTTAATATAGAAGAGATCAAGGAGGTTGTGTTTTCTATGGATAGAACAAAAGCTCCAGGGCCGGATGGGTTTACAATGGCTTTTTATCAGGATTGTTGGGATATCTTGAAAGATGATCTCTTGCGGGTGTTTGAGGAGTTTTTCAAGAGAGGAATTGTTAATCCGGGTGTGAACTCTACATTTATAGCCTTAATTCCAAAAAAGAAAGATGCATCCCACCCGAAGGATTTTAGGCCAATAAGCTTGGTTAATAGCTTGTATAAGATCATTGCAAAAGTGTTGTCTTTGAGGCTGAAGAAGGTACTGCCAGATATCATTGCACACTATCAAGGAGCTTTTGTGAGTGGAAGACAAATTACAGACCAGATTTTAATTGCTAATGAGTGTGGAGAACTTTAAGAGGGATAAGAAGAAGGGAGTGGTCTGTAAGCTGGACTTGGAAAAGGATTATGACTTGGTGGACTGGGAGTTCTTGAGGAAAGTTTTAACTAAATTCGGGTTTGGGGCTAGATGGTGTAAGTGGATCATGGGCTATGTCCGGAATTGTCATTATTCAGTGCTAGTGAATGGGACAGTGGTAGATTTCTTTCTAGCTAGTAGGGGTATAAGACAAGGAGACCCCATTTTTTCCTTTCTTGTTCATTTTAATTGCGGAGGTTTTGGGGAAACTGATTCACAGAGCAGATTCTAGGGGGCTCATTAGAGGCTGGAGGGTTGGGAGGGTGGAAACTCCCCTCACTCACTTACAGTTTGCTGATGACACGATTCTGTTTTGTGAAGGTGGTAATGTGAGGTTTATCAGGAACTTAAAGTTGGTGATACAACTGTTTGAGCAAATGTCCAATTTGAAGGTTAACCTTGGGAAAAGCTGTGTAGTGGGGGTGAATGTGGAGGAGGGAGAGATCAGGGAGTGTGTTGAAGTGCTGGGGTGTGAAGTTTCAGGGTGGCTTCTGAACTACTTAGGTTTACCATTAGGTGATAATCCCAAGAGAGAGAGTTTCTGGAACCCGGTGATGGAAAGGTTTGAAAAAAGATTGGTATCCTGGAAAAAGAACTACCTATCTCTTGGAGGGAGAATTACACTAATTAAGGCCACGCTTGCTAACTTACCCATCTTTTTCATGTCGGTGTTTAAAATCCTAGTGAAGATTGCTAACAGATTAGAGAAGATAATGAGAGATTTCTTGTGGGAGCCGGGAGAAGAGAAGAGGGATCATAGAGTTAGCTGGGAGATAGTGTGTAGGAGTAAGTCGTGTGGTGGGTTGGGGCTTGGGAGTATTAGGAGAAGGAATATGACTCTGCTGGGGAAGTGGTTGTGGAGGTTTCCTATGGAGAAGGAGAAGCTATGGGCTAGAATAGTGGCAAGTATTCATGGGCTGGAGCACAATGGATGGGACGCTGGAATCAGAGCTAGGATCACAAGCAATTCTCCTTGGAAAGCCATTCATGACCTACTACCAATTTTCATTCCTAATATCAGGTATTGACTTGAATTCCGGTAACTCCATAAAATTTTGAGAACAAACCTGGGTGGGGAGCGCCCCTCTAAAGGATCAGTTTCCGTCTTTGTATGCTCTTTCTGATTTGAAAAATGAGCCGATCTCGTCTTTCACCACCCTGTCCTCTTCCACTTTTGGGATTGGGTGGAACTTGGGTCTAAGAAGGGATTTGAGGGACTCAGACTTTGACTGTATTTCGAGCCTTCTTGCACTTCTTGATAACGTTGTCTTAGACCCCAGTAGGGCGGATTCTAGAATTTGGACACCTACCCCCAATGGCATTTTCTCTTGTGCTTCGTTCTTCAAAGTCTTAAGTCAGTCCACCAGTCCTACCTTGTCCCCTTTCCCTGTTGGTGAGGTTTGGTGTAGAGCTATACCTCTTAGGGTTGGTAGTTTTTGTTGGGAAGCCTATCTGGAAAGAATCAACACTGGTGATCTACTCCAAAAGAAGAGACCCAATACTTGTTTGTCACCTCAGTGGTGTGTTCTGTGTAAAGCAGATGGGGAGACTGGTTTTCACCTAATGGTGTCTTGCCACTTCGCGAGGTCATTGTGGGATTGGGCTTTCTCCTTATTTGGATGCAGCTGGAATCCCCCATTAGACATGTAGGGCCTTTTCTCACCTTCCTTTTTCAGATGGCGGTTAAAAAGGGGAAGGACAATGTGAGAGGACTAAGGGCTGTAGTATGTTGGACACTGTGGGAAGAAAGAAACTCTAGGATATTCTCAGAAACTCAGAGAGGAACAACAGATCTGAGGGCTATCATACATTTTAGGGCGGTACAGTGGCTGAAATCTTTGGAAATATTCACAGATTACACTGTCGATGACATATTGAGGAAGTGGGGTGAAATTGCAAATTGCACGCAGACCAAGTCAGTAACGAGTGTGGCTTGGAACCCCCACCTAGTGGATTCTTGAAATTAAACTTTGATAGATGCAGTAGGGGAAACCCGGGACAATCGGGGATCGGGGGTGTTTTTAGAGATGAAAATGGGGTCATCTCTGCTATGTTCTCAGGCCCAATTGGAGTGGGTGACTCCCTTAGAGCTGAGATATGTGCAGTTATGGAAGGAGCCCGAAAAGCTAAGGAACTGAACATCAAGAAATTTATAATTGAAGGGGATTCAGAGGTGGTGATAGGATAGCTGACTAAAGATCAAAATGATTTATGGAAGTATAATAATGAGAAGAGGAAATTCAAATGGTTGGTGAGGGAGATGGAAGTTAAGACATGTTGGATTAAAAGATCAGCTAATTCCCTAGCTGACGGTTTAGCAAAACAAGGGGCAGAAAGGGATTCTTTGTTTTGGGCTAAGCTGTAACGTTAGTGTATTTGTATCTTTGTCTTTTCTTTTTTCATTTCTTGAAGTTCTTTGTGACTCTTGGAAGATAAGTGTGTTTGTCTTCCACTTGTAAATTTTCTACTGATGAATTAATGAAAGTGTTATTGATAAAAAAAAAAAAAAAAACTAGATAACAGGCTCTGCATTACATATTTGATATCCCAGGACCTCTCCTAACCCACTTCCAAAATCCTCCTTTTTTAGTTGACTGAATTCAGGAAGAATCAACACCCATTCTACCACTGATCTGCCCACAGCCGCAACCATCTTCTCCATGCTACAAGCCTTGTCTTCGAAAGTCCTCTTGTTTCTTTCCTTCCATATCTTCTGGCATATAGCAAATGGGATACAACTCCATAACATCCTCACCTTCTTGCTCCCAGACAGCCTGGGCCATGTAGAAAAAATCTCTGCTGTTGAGGTTGGATGAAATCCAGAGACCCTGAACATGGAAGTAAACACTTTCCACAGGAATCTTGAAAAATTGCATGAGATGAATAGGTGAAACATGTTCTCCTCCTGCTCCTCACAAAGGCAGCATCTGGAGGCCATATTAAAACCTCTGGATTTCAAGTGATTAGCTGTCAAAATGCTGTCCATTGCTATCAACCAGGCCAGGGCCTCCACTCTTGGAGGAATTGGGTTTCCCCAGATGCCCTTAATGTGATTTACATCTGAGATAGACCTGCTGAGAGTCAAATAGACAGATAGACATTTATCTTTTTGCTGCTAATGAATTATTAATGAACTTTTACCTATTAAAAAAAAAAATATATTAGCATAGGCAAATATTATTATAGGTAATATCATCTATATCCTATAAATGATAGTTAAATAATAACAACTAATAAATGATACTTTATACACTTTCAGAATATTACTTATTATTATTGAGAATATATTTTTTTAAGACTGAAAAGATTTCATTATAAAAGTACAACCATTTTTCACCTCTGGTGCATATTATTGCACTCTTGGTCACCTGTAGTGTGCATCATTGCACTATCATGTGCATCGATATGGGACAATGTGGGCATTGGTTGCTGTCCATGCATGCGTTATGAGAACATTAAATTAATAATAGAGTGCAGATCATTCATATAATATTATTATATAAATACTGTAAAACAATATTTAGGTATATAATCCACTCAATATAATAGTTAGTATAGCTTTGCTAGTGCCAGCTTCTCTTACATTGCCAGTCACAAGCCCGGATGAAGGAGGGTTGTGTTAGGTTGGTGGCTGCAGAATAATGGTACTACTTTATGGGTGTACAAAAAAGAATTAAGAAAGTTTAAATGGCTAACCGGAGATATGGGTGCAGCACTCCAATGGGTGCAAAAGACATCTAATAGCATGGCTGATTCATTAGCAAAACAAGGGTGGGGAGGGATTAAACATTTTGGTCATAGTTGTAAAACCATAGAGGTGTTTGAGATAAGATGTTTTATCTCCAATGCAGTTGTACAATTGTTTTCACTTTGATTTAACATTCTAATGAAGATTGCAGTTATTGATAAAAAGAAGAAACCAATGTTAAAATACCTATGTCAGAGAACAGATTTTATAGTTACAATGGGTCATCACCAAGGTTCAGCCTTTAGTCCTAATTTATTTGCATTAGTCATAGATGAATTGACTAAACATATTCAAGAAGAGGTCCCAATGGTGCATGAAACTTGCTGATGACATAGTTATTATTAATTGATGAAACTAGCAAAGGATTAAATGCAAAATTAGGTTTCTAGACAACTACATTAGAAATAAGAGGTTTTAAAATAAGTAGGACTAAAACCAGTGTTTAGAAAACTGGACCAGACCGGTTGGTTGGACCGGTTGAACCATGGCATGGGGCTTTGGCCGGTTCAGTCATACCCCAAGAACCATAATGTTTAAAAACCTAGTCAAAATCAGCTGACCATCCGGTTTAATCAGAAAACTGGTGAACCAGTCCTGGTTTCATAAAACCGCCTGGGTCACAAAGTAATTGAAATTCTAAAATGATTGTCACAAGACTTGAACCCATGACCTCTTATTTTTATATATTGCCTAATTTCCACTAACCCACTTCTTTACTTATGCTATTTAATGACTTTTTATTGTGTATATATATATATTACTCTATTACACACGGATTTTAAAGAAAATGTAAATTAAGAGATTTGAAATTTTGAACCTTGGTCATTTGCTTTAAAAGTTAAGGAATTCGCCATCCATCCACCATTTTAAAGAAAAGAAAATGGTGAACCTTGGTCATTTATATAACCCATAATATATATATACATATACGCCATGTCATCACGATTCGACCCCGATTGAACCTCTAACCCGTGAACCTCTCCCTTTTCCGGTTCTATGACTGGTCCGATTCTCTAAACATGGACTAAAACAGAATATATGCAATGTAAATTTAATAATAATAGAATCAGAGTACACTTGGGGTTGGAGACAAAGATATACTCAATTTGATCTCCTCTATTACCTTGGTTCAATAATTCATAACAAAAGAGAGTTTTTGGAGGATATCACCCATAGAATTAGAGCAGGTTGCACAAAATGGAAGGTGCATCCAGAGTCTTATGGGATAGGCAAAATACCTTTTTTTTATAAGTGATAGGCAAATACCATTTTAACTAAAAGGAAAATTCTATAAAATAGTTGTAAGGCCAGCTATGTTGTATGGAGCAATGTTGGGAAGTTAAGAAACAACATATCCAAAACAGGAGTTTGGTAGAAGTGCGGATGCTTAGATGGATGAGTGGTAAGACTAGAAAGGACCAGTGTTTTAAAAGTGCAAGGTGCGAAAATGGTGTAGGGGCCAATTTGTGCCCAAGGCGCAAGGCACAAGGCGACGCACGTGCCTTTTGAAGCAAGGTGCAAAAATACAAAAGAAAATGCTAAAAAAAAATAAAAAACAAATGTTAGAAAATTCAAAAAATACCAAAAATAAAAAAAAAATGCAAACAAATATTAAGCATAATATTAATAAAAATATAAACCTAAATTTTAAAATAAATGTTTTAAAAAACATATTATCTAAAATCAAAATACATTAACATAAGTTGCATAACATGTAAAGTGTATTCAAATGAGAATTTAAAAATAAAATCAAACATATAAAACATTTTCGAAAATGTAAAACCCACAATCTCTTTTTTTTTCCTTAGTTGCATTACTTCAAGTAGCTAATGTGGCAAGCCCAAACAAGTTACATTGACTTCTTTGGGCTTGCCTCAGTGTTTTAAAAGCGAAGACGCTAACGTGCCTTTTTGAAGCAAGGCGCCAAAAAAAAAAGGAAAAATGTCAAAAAAATAAAAAATGCCAAAATAATTCAAAAAAAGGCAAAAATAAAAAATATTAAACATAACATTAATAACAAATATAAACTTTAAATTTTAAAATAAATGTTTTAAAAACCTATTATCTGAAATTAAAATACATAAACATAACATGTAAAGCATATTCAAATGTGAATTTAAAAATAAAACCAAACATAATAAAACATTTTCAAGCATGTAAACCCCACAATCTCTTTTTTTCCTCAATTGCATTACTTAAAGTAGCTAATGTGATGTAAAACATATTACATTCCTGATTCTACGAGCCACCTTTGTGCCACGCCCCTCGAGGCAAGCCCAAAGACCATGTTAGGGTCTTAAATTCTTAGTTCACACAAAAAATAATGACTTCATAATTTTAATTGCTTTTTTAATAAGATATTTTAGCAAGATGAATGAATGAACAACATTATCAAATAGGGGGTTCTTGGAGCTTTGATGAGCGAGCGAACTTGTTTGGGCTTGCCTCGAGGGGCATGGCACAGGGGCTCCACCCCCAACCCCGTCGTTAGGGTAAAAAAAAAGCAAAAAGAACAGAATTTTAAAAAGGCACATCAAAAACTTGGGTGAGGTGCCTACCTGCCCTAAAATGCACCTCGCCTGTGCGCCTAGGCGCACCTTTTAAATCACTAGTTTACCTTGAGGGACGTGGCACGAGGTTTGGAGGCAGAGCCCTCGACCCAGCCACTAGGTTCAAAAAAAGCAAAGAGGCGTCAAATTTTCAAAAGGTGCACGCCTGGGTTGACGCGCAAGGCGCACCAGGCGTGTGCCTTTTGAAAGGGCCATGCCTAGGCACGCCTCAGGGGTGCCTTTTAAATCACCAGAAAGGACAGGGTTAGAAGAGATGTTATAAGGAGCCTAGGAGTAGCTCCAATAGGTAACAAAATGAAAGAAGACTGAAATGGTTTGGTCAAATACATAGAAGACCATTTACAACAACTAATAGAAAAAGTGATGTTTTACAAGTAGATGGGGCTAGAAGAGCTAGGGGCAACCGAAAAAGGACTTGGGTGGAAGTAATATGTAATTATTTAAGTGCCCATAATTTAACAATATGGCACTGAATAGAATGAAATGGTAAAATAGAATTCATGTAGTCAACCCCATTTGGTTGGGATGCGAGCTTAGATGATAATGATGATAACTAGACTAAATTATTAGGCATCTATTATGATATTAAAATGACTATGTTAAATAATGGTTATAACTATTTTTATAAATACTGTTCCGCTATTCTGTTTCATGCATAGTATATTGTTTTTCATAATATAGAAAAAATATTGACCAAAAGAAAGGATCAAAGCTTAAGGTCTATATTTGATTGACGGCTCTGATACCAAATGGGATGAGGTCAAACAAAAAGGCTCTGATACAATATGAAAAACAATATGCTATGCATGAAACAGAATAGCGGAACAGTATTTATAAAAACAGTGCCTTGCTTTTGGTAACATATATGACATCCTGCCTAAGGTTTCCGAACATAAGAAACATGGTTTTTAAGCAGGTTCCTTGTAGTTAATTCCCAACTTCCTTCTATCAATGACATTTACCTGTTGGGAAGTTTTTTCAAAGTATTTGAAAGGCACAATTCCTTCCCTAATACAGTTTATATTTGCACCAGAATCAATTAAGGCTATAAATGAGAAACTAAAACCTTAAATCTTAACGGTTATTTTTGAGTACCATTTTTGGTATTTTACCTCTTGAATTGAATATACAAATTCTTCATTCTCTCCCACAAATTCAGCGGGTTCTATACTTCCTATTTCTGAAGATATGCTAGATCTTTCTTGGTGTATGGAATCTTTATAAGATTCTAATATCTCAATTCTTTCTTTCAAGGATTTAACTTCGGTTTTGAGATTGCTAACCTCTTGCTTTAGTAGGGGTCGAGAAGAGGTTTCTTGAGCTTTTTTGATAATTTCATTGTACGATATTATATTTTCTTTTTTGAACAAATCTTTTTTAGATTTTTGTTTTTTATTCTTTTCTCTACTACTCTGTATTGCCATAAGTAGATGCCTTTTCTTGGTTTCCTCATCAGGAATATCCTCTAGTATTTCTAATAAATGTTCTTCTAGAGAGCTCATATTAATACTTTTTTTTATCAATAACTGCGGATTGAATTAATATTAAAAATATGAGAAAATTACAGGGAAAAGGGGCTAAACAATCTTAGCTCCCAAGAACAACCATTAAGCATCAAAAGAACAAAAATTACAAGACAGCCCAAAAAATAGAATGTCTGTTCACCCCTTATCTAGCTAGACCATCTGCCAAAGAGTTCGCATTTCTTTTTACCCATTTGTATTGGATTTCCATGTCCTTAGTCAGCCACTTGAATTTCCACTTTTCATTACTGTAATTCCAAAGTCTAAGACTATCCTCTTTCAGCCAGTTTACCACCACTTCAAAATCTCCTTCTATGATCAACTTGTTAATATGCATACCTCTGATTCTTTATACCCCTTCAAGAGCTGCAAGAATCTCAGCTCTCAAAGAATCTCCCACCCCTACTGGTCCAGAATACATAGCTAACAGCTTCCCTTGTTCATCTCTTATTACTCCTCCTATTCCGGATGGCCCTGGATTGCCCAAGCTGCTGCCATCAAAGTTCAGTTTAACAAAGTCATGGGGTGGGGGGATCCAACAAACATTTGAGGCCTTCCTCATTGGAACAAGTTCTGCTATCTCCTTCCACTTTCTTTGTAGCTCATCAACTGAGAATTCTGCGAACAGAGCCAAGGTTTTCAGCCAGTGTATAACCCTAATGTGGATGACCTCCAGCATTGCTTCCAAACTTCTCTCCTTATCTGTAAATATTCGTGAATTTCTCTCCTCTCAAATAGTCCAACAGACTGCAACCCTCATACATCTCCACATAAACTTGGCCCTTTTTGTTGGCCAAAACGGCTTACATGTGAATAGGCTTTGCACATTCGAAGGGGGGGTCCACCCGCACCCAAACAAAGAAGTACACTACTTCCAAATGATGTTAGTGAACCGACAGGAGATTAGTAAGTGATATCCAGACTCACCATCAACTTTACAGAGGACACACAGTGAGGACAAAAACAACTCTTGGGTCTTTTTCTTTGAAGTAAATCTATTGTGTTAACTCTTTCCAGAAAGGCTTCCCAACAGAAACTCCCAACCTTAGGAGGTATAGGATGACACCACACCTCTTTAACAGGGAAAGACAAGCCCGGAGAAGAAGAATGTGTGAGAGCATTAAAGAAAGAGGAACAAGTGAAAGAACCAGAGGGGGTGAGAGTCCAAATTCTACCATCTGCCTTTGTTGGACACCCCTTCAAGAATGGATAATAGTGATGAGATACCATCAAGCTTTGTGTCCTTGATATCTCTTCGCAGGCCCAAGTTCCAACCAACCCCAGAAATAGAATTAGAAGGAACAATGGATGAAGACATCAGTTCATTTTTAAAAGTGGAAAGGGCAAAAAGGCTTAGGAATTAGTCTTTTAGGGAGGAGTCCCCAATCCAAACATGTTTCCAAAAATTAATGAGATTGCCTGAGTGCAAGTCATACCTGATCCATGGAGAGAACAAAGGTAGAATAGCTTGAATAGCTTTCCAAGGAGATGCTCTTGTACTCCTTGCCAGAATCCCAGAGTCCCATCCATTTGTTGCAACCCCATGAATACTTTCCACTATCTTCACCCAAAGTTTGTCCTTCTCCAATGAGAACCTCGAAAGCCATTTCCCCAGAAGAGCCAAGTTCCTATTCCTTAAATTCCCGATACCCAAACCTCCCTCCCTCTTATTCCTACAAACCATCTCCCACCCCACCCTATGGTCCTGCTTCTCCTCCCCTGGCTCCCAGAGAAAGTCTCTCATTAGTTTTTCTAATCTACTAGCCACCTTTGTCGGAATCTTGAAGATTAACAAAAAGTAAACAGTAAGGTTAGCTAAAGTAGACCTGATTAGAGTGGTTCTCCCTCCAAGAGACAAATAGTTTTTCTTCCAAGTTGCTAATTTCTTTTCAAACCTCTCCACAACCGGAACCCAAAACTCACCTTTCTGAGGATTATCACCCAATGGCAAACCAAGGTAATTAAGGGGCTAGTCTGCTATTGCACATTCTAAGATGTTTGCAGCCTCAGAGATCTCTCCCTCGCCCATATTTTACCCCAACTATACAACTCTTCTCAAAATTCACCTTAAGGTTTGACATTTGCTCAAAGAGTCGTATAGTGAGCTTCAAAATTCTAATCCTATTAGGGTCCCCTGCTTCACAAAAGAGTATGGTTGTCATTTGCAAATTGCAAATGTGTGAGTGGCACAAGCTCCCTCCCAACTCTCCAACCTCTGATTAAGCCCTTGGAATCTACTCTATAAATTAGTCTCCCTAGAACTTCAGCTACCAAAGTAAATAAAAAGGGAGAGAGGGGGTCTCCTTGCCTAATCCCTCTCAAGGCTGGGAAGAAATTGACCATTGTCCCATTTACTAGTATGGAGTAATGGCAGTTCCTGATACAACCCAAGACCCATCTTCACCAATCTCCAAGCTCTCATTTACTATCAGAATCTGATTTGTTATTTGTCTCCCCTTCACAAAGGCTCCTTGATTATCTGCTATAATTGGTGGGAGCACTTTCCTTATTTTGATGGACAGCACCTTGGTGATAATCTTATAAAGGTTGTTGACTAGGCTAATCGACCTGAAATCCTTTGGGTGACATGCATTCCTCTTCTTAGGAACCAGTGCAATAAAAGTGGAGTTCAGCCCTGGGTTGATCACCCCTCTAGAGTGGAATTCATCAAACACAATCCATAGATTTTCCTTTAATATCTCCCAACAATCTTGATAAAAAGCCATCGTAAAACCATCTGGGCCTGGTGCCTTTGATCTATCCATAGAGAACACTGCCTCCCTTATCTCTTCCACTTCAAATTTCCTTTCCAACCAATCCCTATCCTCTATCTGCAAAGTTGGCCATTTCATACCCTCAATCCACACCCTACTATTTAGGGGTTTTCTAAAGATAGACCTAAAGTGATTTGCAAAAGCCCCTGCACTGTTTGAATCATTTTCTATACTAGTTTCATATTTACATGTACAGAGACCTTGGTTGTCAAAGCACTCTTCTGGAAAGGTAGAGGTATAGGTTTCTCTTTCTTTCTTCTTCAAAGGTGACCTCTCTTACAAATTCACCTAATTCATTAACCTTTTTTAGGTTTTTAAAGCATTTGTTAGCAAAATGACCCTTTTTTCCACACTTAAAGCAAGTGGCGGTCTTATAATATCTTTTATTTTTAGAGGATTTCGATTTTCTTTCTTTTATCTCAGGTTTTCTTTTGTGAAATTTGGATTTTCTCCTTTTATGTGTTGGTTTAGCACAGGTGGGTTTAGGACCTACCCTAAACTGGTAGCAGAAATCTCCTAACTCTTTTTTGGAGTTAATTTTCTCTCTTTTGATCTGCCTTTTTAGGCATAAGTCATTACATAAGTCTAGTACTATTTGCTTTACTATCTGGACTAGATATCCAAACGTATAATGGGTATATTGGATTCTCCCTCCTCCTAGACATCTGAGGTGGTTCTTGACCTTTTCAGCGAATAATGGGGGAATGCCTGAAATAAATTGTTCTTTCCAATAGGGTTCTCTTGAATTAGTTAGCCTATGTAATTCGGACAGAAATACATCCTTATGCCATCTAAAATCAGATAATGTTTTACACTTAAGATTTATAAGCTATTCACTTATTCTTTCTGACACATCATCAGAATTCCCTATAAAATGATTTAGTATATTTAATACTAAAGTGGTGACTGCATCTTGAATTGATTGGCCTTGACTTAAGACCATTTCTCCATCTTCATCTCTTTTACCGAATTTATGATCATAGTTGTCAAGGTGATGCCTAAGCGACTAGGCGGTTTTTGAAGGCCGCCTTGCCCAAATGCCAGATGTTTTGTGCACTAGGCACCCGCCCAGAGACTTAGGCGGGCGCCTAATGTATCTAATTTTTTTTTTTAAATTTCTTAGTTTAATATTAATTGTCTGTTGTATTCTTTTAAAACAAGCCTTGTTACACTGTATCAGTTTAGTATTAAGACAACTATAGAATAGTGTATACAACTAATGACAAGGGTTTACAAGGGTTTTGGTTGGACTGGAGAGGGAGGAGAACCGAACAGGCGAACTCTGCAAGCTCGAGCAGCCCAGCTCCATCGCAGTCACACTCGCACCTTAGTTCGAGCAGGTACTTCTTCTTCTTCTGATTTCAGAGTTTCAGCATTTTTTACTTTTTTTTTTCAAAAAACAGAGGCTCCGCCAGTCCTCCCTTTCTTCTTCTTCGTCTTCTTCTCCTCCTCCTCCTTTCTCTTCTCAGATATCAGTTCAGTCAAAAAAACAGGGGCTCACCAGTCCTTTTCTTTTTTTTTTCGAAAAAACAGGGGCTCCGCCCCTATACTCCTCAGTCCTCCCTTTCTCCACTTCTTCTTCTTCCACCCACCCCATGAATGGTGTTCTCAGTCAGTCCACCCCATGAGTCCCTTTTTTTATGAAAAAAACAGGGGCTCCACCCTACTCTTCTCCTCCCTTCAGTCATTCACAGTTTCACACTTTAAGTCTTGAATCATCTCAGTTTTTAATCTCTTCTTTAGTTCTTCTTCTTATCATTCATTTTTTTTATATCATTAGTATATATGATTATGTGGCTGATTTTTTTATGGCTGAATTAAATGTCTTGAATCTCGAACTTGAATCAAATGTTTATGGCTGATTCATCTTCTCATTCAAATTTTTTATGACTGATTTTTTTATGGCTGATTCAGTGATTGTATGGCTGAATTGAATCAAATGTTTTTTTTTTATGGATGAATTACATGTCTGAAAAGCATATATAAAGTAAAAGCTCAATAAAACAAGCATTTTAAAATTCCAACGCCTAGGCGCCCTGTGGTCGCCTAGCCTCGTCTAGGCACCTTGAAAACTATGTTTATGATATAATCTCTTTCGGCTTGGGAAAGGTAATTGTTCCACCATCCTTTAAGTTGGTCCGTAAAGCATTCGATCATTATGGTGGTAATTATTTTTTCTTCATTCCCAACCAGTTTGCTAGCATATAACGTCATATGATGGATCATTTCATAAATTTGGTACTCATTTTTCCCATCTAAATTCCATTCATAAAATGTATTTCCATCATAACTTACCTGAGGTTTTGCAGGTTCCTCAAAAAGCAAGTCTACTGGGGTATGACTGGGGTAACAAGGTTTTTTGCTTTTATATGAGAGCTTATTTAGCTCTATTGAAGGGATTTCTGATGGTGTATCTGATTTTGTTTCTATTTTTTATTCTTTGCTTAATAAATCTACAGAGTGAGTGTCAGATTTTTCTTCTTTTAGTTTTTTAGAAGATGTTTTTGAAGATTCTCCTTTTTCCCATTTAGAGTTCTAGAACGAAATCATTTTATTTGCTACATCTTTGCAGCTCATTTTGGACAAGTCTAACATAGCCTACTTGATCCTCATATCTCGAGGAAATTCTCTCACCATTACCATAGGCTTTCTTTTCTAATTATTGCTATTTTTTGATTGGAGACTTCCAGGGAGCTCAACAGGGTTTCAATTCGGATTGTTTGTTGCCTAAGACATTCAGGTATATATTTGTATAGTTATTTTGTTCTATTATTTAGGAACAATGTTCTGGTATCACCTTTTCAGTTTCTTTGATTGTCGAAGAATTCTTTATTGGACTATCTGTTAGCTCGTCTTTTCCTTGTACTGATTCTACGATTTTACCCGTAGAAGCAGTCTTCCATGCTCTAGAAAGTTTATTTGTGACACATAAATATAATTCTTCTGATTCATCAAAAAATAATAATTCTTCTTCTGGGGGTTTTATATTTTTAATCTGCTTTTGTTGTTCATACCACTCCCAGAAAGGAATATTTTCCTTTGCTTCTATCATATCTTCCTACCATAGCTCTTTAGTACGACCTCTCAGATTTAGAGAAGTTTTCAAAGAACCATTTCTTTCTTATTGGTTGGGAATTGAAGTTTAATCTAATAAGATCTTTGTCTATATAAAATTCTTCTTCAATTTCTAAAACATTTATTTCAAAATCTGCTTTTGTTGGCTCATAAGATTTAAAGAAGTGACTTGATTTTGGGCTGTATGATAAGCCGACGGTGATGTATTGACTATTGGTGTTTCGGGTGTAGCATATATTATGCCTAGAGGGGGACGAGGTGGTTCTGACCATAGTTGTCAAGGCACCTAGGCATCGCTTTGGCGTGTAGGCGCTTTTTGGTTCTCGCCTCGCCCAAACGCCATATGATGTATCTATAACATGTTGTAATTTTTTCATATTTAATATTTTTTATTTTTTAAGTCTATAATATAAATATAGACATGATACACCGAATCTTTATTTTTATTTCTTTCATATTATAATAATTTTTTTATTAATTTCTTATCTTTTTAAGGTTTATGATAGATAAAATATACGAAGGTGAGTTCTTAGAGATATAGATATGATATTCAAAGACGAGTTCAAGAGATATCCTCGTCAAGTTCCAAGTTGTATGTCTTTGAAGAAGGTGTGCTTTTCGTTCTTCTTTTGGAACAAAAAACAGGGGCCGCTTCTTCTTCTTCTTCTTCTTTTGCTGCTGCTAGAACAAAAAACAGGGGTTCCACCCCTTCTTTTTCTTTTTTTGGAACAAAAACAGGGGCTCTGCCCTTTCTTCTTCTGGAACAAAAAATAGGGGTCTATTTCTTTTTCTGGAAGAAAGGTAGGGGCTCTGCCCTTCTGTATTTCTATTTCAACGGAAAAAATTGGGGTTCATCCCATTTTTGTTTTATTTTTCTTTTAGACATTAAGTGACGCCTAGGTGACCAGGCAACTAAGCACTTCCCCATCACCTGGGTTCGCCTTGGCGCCTTGAAAACTATGGTTCTGACAAATCCACCAACCTTTTAGAATAAGATCTTACCTCCAATGGTTCAGAATATGTTGGCCTTGGCGAAGTCGAGGCCCTCTTGAACCTTAGCTCAACAGATCCATCTTGCTCACTAAATAGTAAATACTGAAGCTAATTCAGTAGACTCTATAGACCTGGGAGGCTCGACATTAGCTATTAACCAACTGTCCGGTAAGTTCACGTCTTTCCGCATGATTTGCCAAGGAATTGTAACATTATTCCTAGTGTTGGTTTAGAACAAAGTCGTCATTCCCTTTGCTCCTGTTATCCTAGTATTAGGACAGATAGTATTCATGGTCTTGAAATAGACCTTGTAGACTAACGCTACATTTTCTGATCCTGGTTTCATTTCGAAACCTTGAGTTTGTAGCCTCAGTGTTAAGGCTTCGTGTATCCCTGGGTCCATTAATGACACCGTAAAATTAAGGAAGGCATTAAAATATATGGGTCCTTGACTAAGGCTTCCTTCAATTACTCCTATTAGGGAATTGCTAAATTTATTGTGTCTAGAATCTCTTAGGCCAGGGCAGTGGTCTGAAGTCCTAATCGGGTGAAAGGTTTAATGGCTACTTGCACTAGGCCAAAATGGATAAAATGGCACTAAACTTTTCTCTTATAGGCCTCTATTGTTTTCTGATCTATAAGATGGAAATCTTTTGATTAATTTCCTAGCACTATCATTCTTTCTCCAATTTTGACCTTTTTTGGTCCTAACTAATACATCATTAAGTAGATTCTTAAATCTTCAATAGCTGAATGTTGCTATGTTGATTTCTACCCTTGGGAGTATCATGTCTGTTTATGAATGTAAACTTTATTTTTCTTTTGTTGAAATTGGTTGGTTTATCCATCAGATTTAACCAATGATTTGATTTGGTTTCGCATTTTGCAGATGCACAAAATTGAACATGGAGATTGTATACCTAGTACAATTACTTAATTTTAATCATATGTGCATTTGTCAACAAGCAACAATTTTAGCCTTCTTTTTTGTTAATTTGCAACCTTTTTTTTTCTTAATATTTTGGCCTTAATTAGCAATTTCCCATCATTGGTGGTATTTCCATTTAATTCTTAGATGGTGAATTGTCTTAGGGAAGATTTACATTATTGTGTTAAATTGATTGATTAAGTTTTCTTCATACCACTTATGTGGGAACACATGGTATGATTAAGGATCATCATGGGGCCATGGTGAGCTCCTTTTGATTATATGCTAATTTTCAAATATTTTCTCCCTTCTACAATAATGCTACTACTGCTCTATTTATTTTTGCAGCCAATTGATAACTGATATTAGAGTTTAGCAACTTGATAAATTGGCACCTTCATCTTTAGTTTTATTTATATTTTTGATAGGTTTGTCTTTGGTTTTATTGCTTTATATGATTGCAATGAAACCCTACTAAGTCCTTTTTTTTTAAATTAAAGAAGATAGGTTTTATTTTCTAATTTACCATTTTTTCCATTTCTTAAATTCACTGTATGGACCATTTTTTGTGCAAGAGGGGCAGTGGCTGCTGGCAGAAGATATTCTCACGTGGAACCATGACTGGTAGTTCATATCTTGAGTAATTTCATAAATGGATAAGAATGTGGTTATCTTGTTAAAAATTGCCTCTTTTCATTTTGATTTATCTGAAATCCTCACTAACAATTAAACTAAATGGTTCCACTTAGCATGTCCACTTGATCTTTCCTCTTTTCGTTCACATTTTTGGTTTCTTGAGAAACTTACCATCATATTTCTGGTTTTGAGTTTGATACAATCAAGTAAGAAGTAATGGGGGATGGAGATAATAACTGGAGTCCTTATTTATACTGAAAAGTTTCTGCTAATAGGGAGTTTTGCTCTCCTTGGGTTTTGTGCTTTTACTAAGGGCCCATTTGGCGTGTCTTTTTGGGAAGATCTTTGGTAGCTCTGACATGCAAAAGATGCATTGAGCTTTTGCATGAAGATCTGAGCAGCCCGAAGCATGTTTGGCAGACGCATGTCTTTTCGTGTCTTTCTACGCGACAATAAAACACAAAAGACGCGGAAAGCTTCATTTGAAGCTTCCCAAAATCAGCCCAAAATGGGCTTCTTGCATCTTTTCGACGCTCCGTCTTTTGGCGGCTAGATCTTCCACGAGCCAAACGGGAATAGACCGAAAATCGGTTTTCCCGGCTTGTAAACAACCGAAAGACCGCACGGAAAGACGCGCCAAACAGGTCCTAATTCAGCTAATTTTGTGATGGCTGCAGGTGGCATGGTTTGTAAAGTATAGTTATGAAACAAAAATGGGTTCAATTCTACAAGCCATTCTTTTTTGTGAATATTCAATGGGGAAGACTTAAATTATACAAACATTTTAGGCTAGTTGTAATGGAAGGGAACACAGTATTCCTTCGTTCAATTACTATAGGAAACACCAAAACATTTTCATTTTGATTTCTTACATCTCTTGCCTTATTTGACTATAAAGCATTTATTTTCTAGCTCCTTGACAAAACCAATTCTAAGCATTTATAAACAAAGGTAGGTTGTAGACTAATCGGAAATATATTCCCAAAATGTTCCCTTTCCCCTTTCTTGGGGAGAGGAGCACTCTGCCATTGGAAAAAAACAATTCTTGCACCTATCTGAATGCACAAGAGGTACTGATTAAAGCACAAAAAAATACTCAATCCCAAACTGATCTCTACTAGAGCTGAACTTCTATAGAAATTCTATGTGATGAAACAACTAAACCATTACAAACAACAGAAAACATCTTTGGGGCTGTAAATAAAGACAGATCAGCAGCTGAGATTCACTCACATTTGATGCTAAGCACTAAGAGATGTCATTGCAGAAGTTATTTCCTAATACCGCATAGCTGCTAATATATGTTGTTCCTCATTGTCCAAACTGCATTTGTTGAGAATAACCAAGAAGCTTTTTGAATAGGGGCACAAGGGCAATCAAAGCAATTTGGAGCTGTTCTGAGCTATTCAAACGAATACTGACTTGGCCAGCCCCCTTGTTGTTCAAATTGGCCCGAGCAATCATGTTTGTAGACTGGCCTATAGGGAACTGAGATTGTACATTACACCCAATTGCAAGATCTCCATGCCAATCCATGATAGAGAGCCCAAGAATTGATAGAGTGCGACCAAGAGGATAATCCCTATCTCTCAAGGTGGCTTCTAGACTGCCACCATATGCTACATCACCACGACCAGTCATAGCACCCCCAGTCATAACCAACCGGAACCTTTTATTAACAATCAATTTGTCTTCAAGCTTCAGTCCAGCTGTTAAGGCATCACCCAAAAGAGTAACTGAAAGTCCAGATGCCATTTTATTGTGTCTAAAGTTGCTAAATCTTGTTTCACCGCGTAAAGTATAAAGCAGGTCCTTTCCAACAGTCTGCATGTCAAAACCCAAGGAAGTTGCCTTACCTTCACCATGCTTGATGGAACTGGCTAGCTCCATTTGGAGATTGGACTCCTTTTTATCCTTTGTAACCTGACCAGAAAAGGACAAAGGTATCTTATCTTTAACCACAAATAATCTTTCCACATTTATACCCTCATAACCAACATCATGATCCCAACCATGAGTTTCTAAAACGGGCCTCACAAGCCATTGGTTGGAGGAATCCAGGTGGCGGTATCGGTGAGTGGGATTGTCTGAACCAAACGAAGTAGGCAAAGCTAGATCTGGCATGGGAACCGGCACAGATGCAGCACCACCACTTTCTTCTTCTGTGTTCTCATTATAGTCATCTGGCAAATCCTTAGCAGCTGCAGCCATTTTCTTCAATAGTTTCCGCTGCTTTCTCTCCTCCTTCAACTGCTTTTTCATAAAAAGCTTTTCCCTGTATTCTAGTTCATCAAGATATGCCTTCTTTTGGGCTTTACTCAACTCTGCCAGTTGAGCCTTGGTCAGACATTTAAATGGTGGCAATTCATCATAATCTGACTCTTCTTCATCTGAGTCTGTTTCCTCATCCAAGTCCTCATCCAACATATCATCATCATCATCACCAAACTGTTCTTCTGGCAGTTTCAACTGGGGCCTTGATTGAAGAAGAGATGATAAAAGGTGCGGCAATAGGAGTACCCGTGGACGTGTTGCAAAAGGCTTTCCAGGTGGACCATCTTGTAGCTTTAAAAGTGTGTTTGCCTCAGCTAAAATCTTTGAAGCAAAGGATAGCAGTAGTAGATGAGGTTTCCAAACCTGCCCGTTTGGTAAAACTCTCTGCCCTGCCCTGTTCGTTCTACAGGCAGAGTGATTCTCCACTAATGAAACAGGATTCATAAGACGCATGTCCCCTGCTGCCTGGCGAATTGCTTGCTGGACCACATGGGAACGCTGAGTAACAAACATTTCATAACTTGATGCAGTACCATTTGGACCATCAGGCGGAGCAGATGCTGCATGGGTCAGAACCACAATTGCATTAAACCAAATAGACGGTCCAAATATCTCTGTGATTGTACGCAACAATGGCATATCACCAAAGTCCCTGCTTTGCATATCTAACCTGTCAAGATACAAAACAATATCTGGAGGGCTCTTCTTGATGAAACACTTGACAGAATGCAGGATCTTCTCATTGTGCCGTTGATCTGACCAAGAAGGTAAGAGACCCGGTGTATCAATCACCCTAACCTTGATCCCTTGAACTGTTCCTACCACATCCTGGACCTTCTTTGTGCTCATTTGGAATGCATCAGTTTTGAACTTTACCTCATCAAATATAGAATTGATAGTCGCACTTTTACCAACTCCAGTCTTTCCAAGAACCATAATGGTGCATGAGAAGTCAAGAGGTTCCTGCCCAGCTGCCTCAAGCTGCTCTGCCATAGCACTTGCCCGGTCAAAACTAAAAGCACCTGCCCGACTAGTGTTTCTTCCTCGAAGCTGTTCAGCTAGTCCTAGCCTGTATAGAACCTGAGCTACAACAACATTATGAGGAGTCTGCCCAAGCCTGTAAGCAAGTCGTAAAAATTTCACTCGGATCATCTGTAGTTTTTCACGAGTCTCATCATTCTCCTCAGTCTCACCATTCATGGGGTCTTCAACAAGCTGTGCTTGACGCTGTGGTACAGATCCATTCACCCGAGATTGTTGTATTGCACGCGGAGCAGGTTCCAGGAATGGGGCAGCACCTCCAAGACCTGCTGGACGAGCAGGAGCAGGCAGAGGAGGAGACGAGGAGTTACTGGAACTAACATCTACTGCGGGCTGGATTTCTGGTTCTATGTTCCCTCCCAACCACTGTTCCTCTCCCTGATCTTTTGTTTCCTGCTCCTCAGGCTCTTCTTCAGGGTTGTCATAGTTTTCAATACTATCAACAGACTGAGGCTCAGAATCTTGAGAAGCTGTCTCATCTGATTCAGCAGTGTAAGTGTTAATCTTCTCATTAATTTGAAAAGTAGAAGCTCCTGGTAGTTCTGGAGTAACTGATTCTGGACTGTCCACCTCATCCTTACAAGCTTCTATAGGAGCTGGGATTACTGGTTCTGGACCATCCACTTCATCCTTGCAAGCTTCTATAGGAGCTGGGATTACCGGTTCTGGACTGTTCACCTCATCCTTGCAAGCTTCTACAGGAACTGGGATTACTGATTGTTGACCCTCCACCTCATCTTTCAGAAAAATTAACTGGTTAGTTGAAGAGTCCTCTGGTTGCTTGCCTTTGTGTTCATTGTCTTGATGCACAGGAAGCTCATTAGAATCACTTAGTTGCGAAGACTCAACCCCATCTGATTCCATATGGATAACATCACCATTTTCCTGAACAACAGGGGTTTCCTCCAACTTGGCCAAAATTTCAGTATGGGGCTTCACGAGAAGTGCTACAGTCCTCCCATCCACCTCTTCCTGATTCATCAATGATTTATTTTCTCCACCGTTATTGTCAGCAGCAGCAGAAGACACCTCACCCACATCTGTTTCAGCATTATTAGGCAAGCCAGCATCCTCTAACCTAACAGATTTTTCTGATACAAATTCCATCTGGTTATCTTCCATATCAGCAGCAAGCTTAACATCATCAAGAAGCTCCAGCACAACCAAATCTTCTATCTTTTTGGTAACGACCAATTCTTCCTCTCCGGGGCTCCAAGTCCGAGCCTCACTAGGAAGGTCAATTGGCTCTTCATAATTGTCAGCCTCATGGCCTCCATCAGAGCTTTCATTAGCTTGAAAAGGATAAAAAACTCGAGCCCTCTCTACACTCTGATCTCCATTAACAGAAACTTGCCCCAACCCAGCCCTTGGGGTCTCATATACGGCATGGAGGTCATCAAGATGCTCATCCACCGCTTCCTCAAAAACATCATCCCCTTCAGAATCCTTGGGTCGATGGAACCCGTGACGATCCCTCTCTCCTACTCTCGACTGAGAAACCCCATCTTCCACTACCTTTGTTTCAGCCAGCTTAGATCTATCGGCAATTTCAACCCCAGCTTCCATCATTATTCTTTGGTTATTGCTTCAAACCCTAAAATCACCAGAACCGGTAAAAACAATCTCAGGACCTACAGACCCAATCCTCAAACAAATATTAAACGACCAATAATTCCAAAAAAAAAAAACAAAATACATAAAATCGATAAGGGGATAAGCTCCGCTAATTCAGAATAGATAAGGAAAATGACAAAAAAAAAAAAAACGACGAATGTAAAATTGAAACTACATATCTAAAACTCCTCGCACAATCTATTCATTTTTCATTTTTTTTCGTTGTTGACCTTTACTCCTAGGGTTTTGCAATAGAAATCAAAAGTTTCAACAGGAATCATCAAAAGGCGAGAGAAAAGAGATAACCAGGTGAAAGAGAGAGGAGAGAACTTACGAATGGGTCACAGGGAAAGGAAGGAGTAAAAGCTCACCCTCTTTCTAATAATCTGGTTAGGAACCGGACGAGAATCTTCTTCCTCACCGCTTTTTCTCAATTCATCTCCTCTGCGACTCTTCCAATCTACACTACTGCACAGCAGGGTTGTTGATTGATGGAAAGATGTTCGGATAAGAGAAGATCGACGGTCAACAATGCTCCCGGGTTCAGAACGAATATCCGATTTCATTTTGCTGCATCTTCTACGTCAACATGGTGGAAAACGACAATTGGTGATAAAAGCCTCGATCACTGCGACACTGCATATCTCGCCATTTTGATTTTTTCCGGTTTATCCTTTTTCTCCTGTAGTCCCACCTAATTCCAATCCTATAGACATGGTTGGACCATTCATCCGGTGGGTGGGCCCCTCTTTATTCAACTTGCGAGTCTGGATCTCCTCTCAACAAAAACCTCTCGAATCCCTACGACATGTTGGGACAGGTGGCACGTTTTATAGCGCCGTACACAATTATAGGGTTATGTGTCCCACGCTGGCGCGTGTATGGTAGAGTTGATGGCGGTGTCCTAGAGTTCGCATCTGCGCCGATGTCAACTCTGTGTTGTACCGTAGTGCTTTTACTAGTGAATGACTGAATGTCATGTCGACCTGTTCACGGGCCGATATTTGGGCTTGGATTTGGGCTTTTTAATTTTTTGGTTAGGTTAGGACAAATTTAAGCCCGGCCCAGACGTGAGTCGGATTTGACGTGATATATATATATTTGGGCCTGGGATATAGGACAAGTTCAACTTAATGCATTAAATTTTAGAGTGGGTTAGGCTTAGATCGGACAATTCGGGTTTCACCTCAGGTTTGGGCTTTAGGCCAACTGTCCAATTCTTAGAGTTGGGCCTAGATTGAGCTAAAACCCGACTTAACCCACCTGATTTGAACCCCTAATTAGTAAGTTTGATAGCACATAAATTTGAACTAACAACAAGGAGCTTGTCACGCACGTCTCTCCATAGGAAATTCTGCACCCTAGAAAGGACTGCAACTTCCAAAGATTTGGACCAGATTATAACTTGCAATCAAATTACTTTCGTATGCAGATTTGGCAAAATAATAGCCTGAACAAGTAGAATAGGACCCTGATTTTTCAAAACTCTATTAAGGATTGTCTTGTCTTCTTGATTGTGGAATATAAATTCTTCCAGTTTCTTGGCATAACAAGAAGCAAGGATTGGAGAGTACTCGGATTCCATGACCCATGATCAACATCCAACACGTCATGAACCATGTTAATTGGGCAGTTAGGAGGTTTTCGAACAAGGACCTTTAAATTGGGAAGCTTTGAGACCCACAATCCACCCAAAAGTCAACGGACCTATCATTGCCTACTTGCCACATGAAACTTCCAGAGCAAGGTTTAAAATTTTGACATGATATATTTTGTATCGAGCGTATCGTATCATATCAACAAGTGGCCGATAAGTCATTTGGAAGGCCTTTCCTAGAATGATTGATTTTGAATGTTAAATAACATTTAAATCAACCCCTCATCAAAGTATGAAAGGAAAAAAAAAGGTTTTATAGTACCAAAACATCTGATACACGTGAACATGCATATTGGGTGTGTCGATACTTTGAACCTTGCTCGAGAGAGGATCTCACGGCCAACCATGATACTTTTCAATCCCTAAGAACAACTTCTAGGGTTTTTTTTTGCATGAAGGGAAGGATAATGAGGAAAATATTTCCCTTTGAGAACATGGCACAAGAGAGAGTTAGGATTTTACACCAATCTCTAGGCTTGCTTAGCTAGGCAAACAAGATTAAAGCTCTTTGAATCTTTGAACCAGCCCACCTTCATTTTTTAGTTTACACAAAACCTCCCAATTTAACTAATGAATTTTACTTTGCAAACCTCTGACACCCCACCAAAATTTCCTTACAGCCTTTACAATCTCATCACAAATTAATTGAGGAAGTTAGAAGCAAGACATAGAGTAAACAAGTAAAGAAGAAATAACAACCTTAATTAGGACTTGTTTGCTTGCCTTTAGATAAAAGATTTCCTCCCAGCCCTATGTTTTATTCTAAACTCTATACTTGATGAAGTCGACCGAAAGCTTCTTAGTGTTCGATAAATCTGAAGTCTGAAGTTTGGAAAGCAAAAAGTAAATGAAAAGTTTGCCCCTTGACTGAAGTAGAAAAGTAATTTGAATGTAGTGATGTCTGAAAAGTTTGAATTTTACAAATTTGCTCCTTGATTTATTATTTAAATAAAAGTAAATGAAAATGATTAAAATAATATGATATTATAAAATAATATGAATTGATAACAAAATATTAAACAAATAATAAAAATGACTAATAAGTAATATTTAAAAGAGTAATAAAAAATATTAATATTATAAAATTAATAAAAATTTAAAAACAATAAAAGTTAATAAATAATACCACTAAAAAAAAGATAAAATAGTTACAACAATCAAATTTCATCACTATTCATTGTCTTCCCAATTAGAATGTTGAACTCAAGTTCAATGCCTCTCCAATTTGAGGCAATGAGATTCTCCACTCTTAGTGCACCCCATCTCACACCAAAGCCAGCGCTGGAAATCCAACTTCATTACACATTAAAAAGGCATCGTTCCGCCACCCACTGGAATCCTCCGCCATTTAAGCTCTTCTCTTCCTTCAAAGCTTTGGATTTAGGGGAAAAAGGAAATCTCTTAACCTGATTTTTCAATAAGCAAAATAAAAGATTGAAATAGCAAGAGATTTGAACTGGAGTGGAAAGTTTAAATGAAAATGTTCTGAATTGTATGAGCTTCTCAAAGCTTTGTCTCTTCATTTCTATTTCTACTGAAGGAATAAAAAATGAAGCAGATGCAAAGGACACACTACAACACATCAGCACGGGATAAAAAGTAGAGGTGGATATCGGAGAGTGAGTGGAGTTGGAGGGACAAACTATCCGCCATTCTCGGAGCTTCAAAGTTTAGAGAAGCAACGAGAAAAAAATTATAGTTATTTGTGGTGGTCCCTTTTTCAAAGACACAATCTAAAGATGATCTATTGCCACTAACAATGAGGTTGTGGCCGTTCCTTTTTTTTCTTTGTTTATCTTATTTGTTTTATGTTTGATATTTGAGCTCTAAAATTGTTCTTGGCTTCTCATATTTGTTCAGAATTTTAACTTAAAAATGCCATCAACTTTGAGAATGTTGTCACTTACAACTGCTCCTTCGCTAGCAACACCATTTGCCATAAATGGAGTTGAACCTGGTTCATCTACTCCGACAGGATTGAGACAAGACAATTGGAGATCTGGGTTTGAACCTGGTTCACCTACTCCTCTGTTCAAACCCACAATCGGCATCCTGGGTTTGAACCTTGTTCATCAACTCCTCTATTAACGGGATAGATGAGGGAGAAAGAAGAAAGAGGGAGGAAGAAAGAGAGAGGGGCATGGATGGAATCAAAATTTTGTTCGTCGCCTCCAAATTTTCTCAGAGGTAGCTTTGGCGCTGAATGATTCGGAGGTTCTTTCAGTATTCAGAGGATCAATTCGAAGGGGAAGCCGAATGACCTCTGACCACTGAAAAAGCAATATTTTTGGTGTTCGAAGGTTGATTCAGCGCGATCGAACACCACCTTAGTAAGAAATGAAGAAAACATATATGAAAAAAGCGAAAGCATTATTATATGTGATAATTTCAAATTCCATAGTTGACACTCTTTCTTCAGACTTGGACCCTCCTTGGCGTATCCACACTATTGTTCAGGTTTGTAAAGCTCTATTTTCAGAGCCTTCTTCCTATTTGATTCAATATGCATCTCACTTTTGTAATAGATATCCCATTCGCTAGCTCAATATGCTATTAAGCATAATCACTCCATGACTTGGTCTTCCCCTCCAAATTTCATAAGGTTTATGTGTTGAATGATATGCATTATGATTGATGAATGAACTTTTGCCTTTGGGCTTCAAAAGAAGAGTTAAATGTTTGGAGTTAAATTTAGGGTCATTTACTAAAACACCTCCTAAGTTTCACATACTTGACTAAAATTTATCCTATAGTTTGTATTTTGCTAAAACACTATAGTTTTCAACATATTTATTTAATCAACCGTTTGTAAGATGGAAGTGGAAATTGTTATTTTGATTCTAACATCTATTGAAGCAAATTTAATCAAAATAAAATAAAAAGGAAATATCATACTTGCCCTTGGTAAATCATGGGAAACCACTTTGTTCAATTAACTTCTCAATTTGAAGAGAAAGAAGGTACACTACTATAAATGAAGAACCTAGACACTATTGTTCTCTCTTCTTCTTCTTCATTTTGATAAAAACCAAACAACTATTTTGGTAGATCTAAAAAGTAGAAACCAAACCTTGTTTCTTTCCAAAAGCTTGATATGAAGTGTTAGGGGTGAAAGTGTTCAACCAAACAAAGAAGAGAAGAGAGAGAAAGAAGAAAGAAGAAGAAGAAGAAGGGGAGAAAGTGTCGAACTGGATAGTCTACTCATCTAACCCAGTCGACCATATACTTTGCATTTGAAAACATAAGATGCAAAAGACTGAAATGCCCTTGCATGTGAGGAGACATATAGCCAACATAGTACATAAAGGGAAAAGACTAAAATACCCTTCTCTAATTGACTCTAACACTCCCCCTCAAGTTGGAGAATATATATCATACAATCCTAGCTTGTTATTGATGGTGTATGAACCGAGGTTGCAGTTAAATAGTCCTTGCCAATAAGGCGAAGCAAAGTGGAAGGACGAAGCTACGCTATAAGACCTGTGATCAAGAAAGATGTCAGAGGTCCGAGGAGTTATCCCCGGGTAGGCACTCCGACGCTCAAGTCAATAGAAAGTGGTGGGTGGTCGGGCCGAGCAATGAGGGTGCTGGTCCAAGCAAAGTAACAGTATGGGTGCTAGCAGTTGGAATCCATTACCTTGAGCGGAAGATACCTTTTTATAGCCAAACATCTGTGTCCTAATTGGATTAGGCTTTTGAGGCTGTCGTGATGATGTTAGCTTCCGAGGTCTTAGGAAAGAGTCCTAATCCCCAATGGAGTTGTCCCCCATCCCTCTCCTGTTCTCGGTTGTACTTATTTGCATGACGTGGAGTTGACGTGGTTTAGAGGATAAGGTGGGGGCTATGGAAGTAGCGTAGCGCAATCACGGCCATGATGTATGCTACGGAGCTAGCAGGGCAGTGCTGACGTGGTCGAGGTGATTAGGTAATGATTGGGTGGCCACGTCGCATTTAAGGCCAGTTCACCATGATCCGAACAGTTACATATGTAGCTCACTCTCCCTGAACTCAACCCTTTTGTGAATAGATCTGCCCATTGATCACCTGTTCTCACATGCTTTGTCTTTATCACACCATTGATGACCTTTTCCCTTACAAAGTGATAATCTACCTTTATGTGTTTAGTTCTCTTATGGAAAACTGGGTTGGATGAGATGTGAATTGTAGCCTAATTGTCATAATATAGCTTTATGGGTTTGCTTATTGAGAATTTGATTTCCTGCAATAGATTCTTCAACCACACTAGTTCACATGCAGTGTGTGCCATGGCCCTGTATTCTGCTTCTGCATTGCTTCTTGCTACCACCGTCTACTTCTTGATCTTCCAAGTCACAAGACTTCTTGATCTTCCAAGTCACAAGATTTCCTCCAAGAAATGTGCAATAACTTGTGGTGGATCTTCTGTCTGATACAGATCCAGCCCTGTCTGTGTCAGTGTATCCAACTATTTCAAGATTACCCCCTAGCTTATACAATAACCCATGACCTAGAGCCCCTTTCAAATACCGCACAATCCTAAGAATTGCATCCTAGTGAGGTACCTGAGGACTTTGCATAAACTAACTTACCATACTGACAACAAATGAGATATCAGGCCTAGTGATAGTTAGATAATTCAATTTTTCCACTATCCTTCTATACCTTCCAGGATTATCAAACAATTCACCTGTGTCACTTCCCAACTTCACATTCAGCTCCATGGGGGTTTCAGCTAGTTTAGCACCTAGTAGACATGTTTCTTCCAACAGATCAAGTACATATTTTTGCTGATAGAGGTTTATGCCTTGCTTTGATCTAGCAACTTCTATACCTAGGAAATACTTCAACTTCCCAACATCTTTTTTCTGAAAGTGATCTTGTAGGAAGGTCTTCAATCTATCAATCCCAATTTTACCACTGCCAATTATGACTATATCCAAACTCCTTCACCACTTTACTAAATTTTCTAAACCAAGTATAGGGAGACTGTTTAAGCCCATAAATTGCATTCTTGAGTTTACACACCATACCATCCTCCCCCTGAACAACAAACCCCGGTGGTTGCTCCATGTACACCTCATCTAAAAGATTGCCATGAAGAAATGAATTTTTAATATCAAGCTGAAATAGAGGCCAATCATGCATGGCAGCTAAGAAAATTAACATACGGATAGAGCTAATCTTTGCAACTAGAGAGAAGGTTTCAACATAGTCTACACCATAAAGTTGAGAATACCTTTTGCAACTAAGCGGGCTTTCAAGCATTCTACTCTTCCATCCGGTAGATACTTAACAACTTACACCTATTTACAACCAACAACATGCTTACCTGGGAGAGAGTAGTGAGTTCCTATGTCTGATTGTGATGAAGAGCAGAGAGTTCATCTTCAATGGCCTTCTGTTACCCTAGCGATGTAAGAGCCTCCTGAACATCCTTAGGAATGGATACAGAGGACAACAAAGTAATAAACTGATGATGAGAAGCAGAAAGGTGAGATACAAAAACATAATTAGATGTGGGGTGAAGTGTGCAACTACGTTTACCTTTCCGCAATGCAATAGGAAGGTCAAGATCAGAAGCCAAGTTAGATGTGGAAGAGGTTGGATCTACCGTCGGAGTAGAAGGTGGTGGAGGTGCTGGTCTCTATCGATGAGTATACACTTGATGAATTGGTGGTCGTTCAGGATGCTCCTGAAATGGACCGAGGGAGACCTAGGCACAAGAGGAACCACTGGAATGGAATCACGCCAACCGGAAGAGGAACCTTCATAGGCAAAAGGATATGTACCAGGACCAGAGAAATAAGGCACTGATTAAAAAAAATGTAACATTAGGACAAACAAAGGATTTCCGAGTAATAGGATTGTAGAATTTATACCCTTCCTGGGTCCTAGAGTAGCCAAGGAAGATACATTTAATGGAGCGAGCATCCAACTTGTCTAAAACAGGACCAAGATTTTGAGCAAAACATACACACCCAAAGATTCTAGGTGTCAAGAGAAATGGAGACAAAGTAGGAAACAAGATAGATAACGAAGAACAACCATCAAGAATGAACGTCAATATGTGATTAATGAGAAAACAAGTAGTAAGGACTATATCACTCTAGAATCATTTAGGAACATTCATATGATGAAGAAGAGACCGACCTGTTTCAAGTAGATGTTTATTCTTTTTCTCAGCTACCCCATTTTACTAAGGAGTGTCGGCACAAGAGGTCTAATGAATTATATCATGTTGTTCTATGTATTGCTGAAAGGAAGAAAGAAAATACTCTCTACCATTGTCAAAATGAAGAATTTTAAGTGAAACACCAAATTATGTACACACTTCAGCATGAAATTTTTGGAAAATGGAAAATAATTCACTTCTTTCTTTTATTAAATAAAGCAATGTCATTCTGGAACAATCATCAACAAAAATTACAAAATATATGTAACCATTGTATGATTCAATTCTAATTGAACCCCAAACATCCAAATGAATTAACTCAAAAGGACTTAACATACAACTATCAACTCTAGGACTAAAGGAAACCTGATGGTGTTTCCCATACTAACATGGCTCACATTGCAAAGATGACAGACTACTCAATGATGAAACAAGAAGCTTGAGAGCTTTAAGAGATGGATGGCCGAGTCTACAATGCCACTGAAGAGGAGTCAAGGAGGTTTGAAGCGCAAATGTAGAGCCTTCACTATCAAGATAATACAATCCACCAGTTCCATGCCCTCCACCAATCTTCTTCCCTGTCGTTAGATCCTAAAAAAATCAAGATGAAGGGTAAATGTGATAGAACAATTGAGAGATTTGGTTATTTTTCTAACAGGCATAAGATTAAAAGGAAACTTGGGAACACATAAGATAGAAGACAAAGGTAGAGATGCAATGGTAACATTACCAATACCGTAGATGGGGGAAGTAGATCCATTAGCAAGGGTAACATTATTTGATGTAGAGGTTGGAGAAAGGGAGGAAAACACACCTAGAGTCCCAGTCATGTAATCAGAGGCTCCAGAGTCAATTATCTAGGGTGAGGGTTTGGATGCTAGGCAAGCTATACCTGAATGAGCAAGGGTGGCAGTGTTCTAATGTGTAGTGGCCTGAAGAAATCTCTCATACTCCTCTTTGGGAATACTCCTCACTGACTTCACTACCACAAATAGCTTCATGATTAGTCAATGTGGATGGTGGGCCATGTAAGTCATAACAAAAATTAAATGTGTGTCCTTCTCTTCCATAGTGTGTGCACTTCCTTGTTGTGCTCCCCCTTCCTATGCCACGATGTCCCCTTGAATCACAACCTCCTCCACTAGTACAACCACCCATATGATTACTACGGCCCCCCTTAACTGAATGGCCACCTCCTCTCTACCCATAAGAACCACCTCGAGTACTAACTAGTGTTGATTTTTTGGAAGTTATGTTACTCTCTGAGGGGCTAAGAGATATCCTACAGAGTTGGGCAAACACTTATTTGAGAGTCAGGAGAGCAGATCCTCCTAATATCTGTGCCCTGACCGGTTCATACTTTGCTTTCAGCCTCATCAAGAACCGTGTAGCATCAAGTTGTTCCCTTTGTTGTTGCTGAATTTTAACGTCCCAGGTTAAGGGATGATAGACGTTAAGTTCATTCCGAAGATTTTTCATGCTGGCATAATATTCTTCGAGTCCGATTCCCCTACTGCAAACTGAAGTATTATTGATAAATCTGATAAACCCTTTTAGTGTTGTCTTGTCCCGAATAGAGTTTCTTTCCATGTTCCCATATATCCTTCATTGCATCTAAAAACATGAAGTTAACACCAATTTTTGGCTCCATACTATTCCATAACCATGTCATGATCTGAGCATCCTCTTACTCCCAATCACTAAACCCGGGGATTCAACACTCGGTTTCTCCTCCCGTACATGTTTCACTTTCTTCTTGGCCTTCAGAAACACTTCCACCAACTTGGCCCATGGAACATAATTTTCACCGTTGAGTTTGATGGATGTCATTTGTACACTTAAAAAAATTTGGGGATATCATCACACTCAATTTCTGGTCACCACTTGAATCACCCATCGACGCCATATCACTCTACGAAGCTGGTCACAAAAAAAAAATCAGCTACTGCATTATTGTCCTTCTACTTCCACACCAACACACTTAAAGTCACCACTAGCTTGCCCTAGCACGCATTTGGCCACTTTGAACACCACTGATCTGCATACAGGAAAATTTAAAAACATCTAGAATCCCTCTTGAAACTGCTCATTAGGGGGTCAAACCACAACCACTACACCCACTCGACCACCACAGCTATCACATATAGTGACAGCAGTCCACACACAGACAAAACCTTGGATTTCTTGTTCACTCGAACTGTTGTAGTTGCCTATTGTCACCAAAAACAGAAATCTGGGTTGCTTCACAGTCCTCTAACCCATATTTCCCACACCATAAAAAAAGTTGTTGTAGAACCCTTACTATCATGAAACCTTAGGTATTGTCACAAAAATAGAAACCCTACTGTCACGAACCTCTAGATGTTGCCATAGAGACATAGGTTTCCTCTTCTCTAACCTAGATTTCTCATGCCCAAAAAAACAAGAAAATAAGGAAAAAGGAGAAGATAGAAGGTTGCAGTTGGCTTCTAATATTCGCGCTCTGATACCATGAAAGTGTTCAGCTAAACAGAGAAGAGAAAAGAGAGAAAGAAGAAAAGAAGAAGGAGCGAAATTGTCGAACTGGATAGTCTATTTGTCTAACCCAGTCGACCATATACTTTGCATTTGAAAACATAAGATACAAAAGACTGAAATGCTCCTGCATGTGAGAAGACATACAGCCAACATAATACATAAAGGGAAAAGACTAAAACACCCTTCTCCAACTGACTCTAACAAGGGACATTTTTGGAATAAACACCATGGTTCCATGCCTTTAAGCACTTTCTACTTGGTTTAGGTGATCACTTGGCATTTCTAGATGACAATACTATTTAATAAATGACCCTTACATTTATTTGATTTTCATAGTTAAAAGGCAAGTCAAACAACATTCCCTTCCCCCTTTTGAAGAAGATATAGAAAAATAAAAAAGAAAGATGTATATCAAAGGCAATATAGAAATGACAAATGGATTTACTTGGTAAATTCCATGGATTGCATTTGGGTTAAGGGGGAAAAAGGACAAGGGTAGAGGGGAGAACATGGTTTGGATATGAGAAGGAAAAAAACGAAAATATATGTTTTTAGGTTTTTTTTCCTTCTAACTCTTGTTTGGGTCTAGATCTACTAACCGCAAAAGCATTGTAATTGATGATGAGATGTTCTTGATACGCAGTTGTAGTGTCTTGTACACATGATGTGGCCAACATTTTGTGATTATCCAATCCAAACTCTTCTTGTTTAACATGTTAGCCACTGGCATGCTTAAGTCTCTTCACATGTTGAGAGGTTAGATATCACTCTTTCATTAGGGACCCAACAAAATAGGCAACCACTATAGGCATGATAAGCCAATAAGTTTATACTGTGATAACCGAGCCACTATATATCCTTAGTGTTGTAATCTAATTTTCTTTTAATTTGATTGAAAATAAAAGTAATGTCTTGCTTGTAGCTTCTTGATGAATGGGTTATCTTTGCTAAGTATGCACCCTAGTATAATGAAGCCCCATTTGGATGTCCTTTGCATTAAAATGGCTCACTCAATCAGTATTGTTTTTGAATTTTAGTTCTTTGTTTTGCCTCAAATCTACAGTGAAGTATTCGAAGACGATTCAGGTGGTAGTTCAGGGGCTTGGGAAGATGTAAGAAAGAATGCAAGTGCTGGCCGCAAGATTAGTAGGTAAGTTTGTCGACATAGACATAGAGGTAGAGAAGGCGGAAGTATGGGCAAAGATAGAGTGGGGTAAGGAGAAGCCGATGGGAGTAAGGAAGTTAAACAAGGGTCTCTTCCTATTTATGTTCCACAGTAGAGGAATGGCGAAGTTAAGTCTTGAAGCAAGAAAGAGAGAAGGAGAGGGAGCTCGATATCAGACTTGACTAGTGGTTCCCAGTGGCTGAAGCCCTGTCCTACCAAAGAATAAGAAGGGCCATATGGATCGATGTGGTCAACATCCCTCTGCATGCTTGGAGCATAGCAACCTTTGAGGCAATTGGAAACCACTATGGGGAGTTTTTGTGCTTCGATGATAGAAACAGGGCTTGGGACAAATTGGATTTGGCAAGAATCTTAGTGGCGGTGGAGAAAGCTTCAGACATCCCAAGTGTTTTAAATTTGAAGTTTGCAGGGGAGGTATATGACATGAGGATTTTGATTGAAGGCAATGATTTTACCTTTCTTAGTGGAGGAGGTTTGACCAAACTAAAGCAAAGGGTCGCAGCTCTTAGTTGAAGCAGGGGAAAGGCTCAGAAAGGAGGAAGTGGAATCGACAGCCGAGGACAAGGAAGAAGACGAAAGAGAACACATCAAAGGGAAAAAGTGGAATTCTGTTGGGAAATTTCTTTAAGGCGCTTGATGTAGCACATAGAGAGGAGAGACGGAAGGGAGAGTCAAAGGGTGGGGTCCACTTAGGTTCAAGAAAGTTAAAAAAGAGTCCTCATTTTTGGGGCCTAGGTGTTAAGAAAGGGAGGGGGAATTAGTAAAAAGAAGAAAAATAGTGGTAAAAGAGAAAATACGTTGAAAAACAAGAAAGGGAGGGAGGAATGGGTCTAGGTGATAATGAAGTTTAACAAAGGTAAGATAGTTTCAACAGAGGTGAGAGGATGGAGGAAGAGAAAGAACCTCAAGACCATGGTGCATCCTTCAGGGATGAATCTGTAATAAGAGAGATCAATATGCAAACAAGAAGATAAAGAAAGGTGTAAGTGTAATGAACCTGAAGTGGACAATGCATGCCGACCAGGTTGGGGAGTAGGAGTGATGAGGAAAGGGAATTAGGGAGAGGAAATGGTGGAATAGCGGGGAGAAAGGAACCGGAGTAGGAAAGAATAGTTGACAAAGAAGCAACAATAGGGAAACCCCTCGATCTTTTCTTTTGGGGAGGAGAAGGTTTTGCCAAAATTGCTTTTGAACTGTTTGAAAGAAGGAAATTAGAGGAGAAATCTAAAATATGAGAGGAAAGCAAGAAGGAGAAAAGTTGGAACGAAGAAAAAACAGGGGAAGACTAGGGTGCCTTTGAAGAGTGAAGTATGGGTCAGTAGGGAGAAATTTAACAGAGGGGGTGGGGAAAGATAAGTTGCTAAGCTGGAATGTCAAGCGATTGAGGGAGTAAAAGATGAGTGATGAGGGCATATTTGGCCCTCCAGTGAAATTGCGACACGTGGCACCTCGTGACAACTAGGCAAGCACCCAGGCAACAACTTACCAAGTTGGTCTCTCCCCCGGGCACCGGTCTGGCTGGTCTGGCGCGACCTGCACGCGGCCTGGCGCGGCCTACGCGCGGCCTGGCGCGACCTGCGCGCGGCCTGCGCGACCTGGCCGGATCAGCTTGCCACAGGCGCCGACCTGGCAACCTGGCCCGGACACAGACGCCAACCTGGCAATCTGGCCCGGACACAGGCGCCGGCCTGGCAACCTGGCCCGGACACCGACCCGCCGACTGACAGGCGCCAACCTGACAACCTGGCCCAGGCGCCGACCTGGCCGCCTGGCACAAGCGCCAGCCTGACAACCTCGAGGAGTTCATCACCGTACCCCGGTTCTTACGGGATATGACGTCTTACCATTTGAAGGCTTTTCACCCACCTAACCCGCGAGGGCACCACTATATAAGGACTCCGACCCCCAAAGCCAAAGGGGGGAAAGAAGGATGGTAACCCCCGCTCTCTAGCTCTCTCATTTCTCTCCAAGCCCTCTGTAATCAGAATGCTAACTTAGGCATCGGAGAGTCCCCGCCGGGAAAATACCCCCGGGTCCTCTGATTCAGTTCTCGCAGGTCCCTCAGCTCCCGCCGTCTACAAAGGAGAGAAAATCACCTCACGCGGAGGGTAGTCGGGTTGCGCTGCACCAGGGAGCTCCACCATCCTCTGAGTTGCAGACCGCCTAGGAGCAAGTCAAGTGACGAGTTCGCCATCAGGCAGTTCGCCATCAAGCAGTTCGCCACCAGGCAGTTCGCCACCAGGCAGTTCACCACTAGGCAGTTCGCCCCCAGGCAGTTCGCCACCAGGTAGCTCGCCATCAGGCAGTTCGCCACCAGGCAGTTCGCCCCCAGGCAGTTCGCCCCCAGGCAGTTCGCCACCAGGTAGCTCGCCACCAGGCAGTTCGCCATCAGGCAGTTCGCCACCAGGGAGCACTACCAGGCAGTTCGCCACCAGGCAGTTCGCCACCAGGTAGTTCGCCACCAGGCAGTTTGCCACCATGCAATTCGCCACCAGGCAGTTCGCCACCAGGCAGCTCGCCACCGGGCAGCTCGTCACCGGGCAGTTCGCCATCAGGCAGTTCGCCACCAGGGAGCACCACTAGGCAGTTCGCCACCAGGCAGTTCGCCACCAGGTAGCTCTCTACCAGGTAGTTCGCCACCAGGCAGTTCGCCACCAGGGAGCACTATCAGGTAGTTCGCCATCAGACAGTTTGCCACCAGACCGCCATCAAGCAGTTCGTCACCAAGTAGTTCTCCCGCAGGGAGTTCACCACCAAGTAGCTCATCACCAAGGCACGTCACCACCGGGTCAAACAACGAGGTACTTAGCCAAAAAATTTATACATAACAAAAAATGGTACGTGACCAAAAACGGTTACATCAATGAGGGATTTGGTTCACAACCTAATTAGAAAACAGAAACCTGATGTGGAAATTCAAAAATTGTTGATTACTTCTGGGAAGTGTTAGAAATTCAAAATTGTAATGTGGTTTAGTTTACCAAATCTGAAGTTGTTGATTGTATTTTGCTCGGGGTATCACCTATACACCTGCTTTGATTGTACTTTGTTTTTGTTTTAATTAAAAATTGTATTCTTATTCTTCAAAAAATCCTTCAATGCTATAAAAAATGTAGTTATTGATTAACTGGCCATATGGACATGTGAATAGGCTGAAGGAATGTAGAAATACAAAATGGATAGGCATTGAGGCATTAGCTAAAATCAATTGATAGAATGATAATGTTGAATGATTTGTTCTTGTTATCTACTATTGACCTTTGGAATGATACTTAGTTTACTATTTCATGACATTTCGTACAATACAAAATCGTAGGCTTAAATTGTAGTTAGTGTGTTTGGATTTGCTCTATTATAATATATAGGATCCTCTTATGGACACATTGCCCGGCAGTGCACTGCAGCGCAGTCATAGGCAGCAACATGCACCGCCCGGCAGCGCGCCGCACGCACCGTCTGGCAGCGCGCAACATGCACTGCCCGGCAGTGCGCAGCATGCACCGCACGGTAGCAGCACTAGGCAACAACATTAGACAGCAGCACGCACGACATGGCAGCAACACTGTGAGACGCGCGCACCACACGACAGCAGCAGTAGGGCGGGGCCCACACAATAGCTCATCAGGGTGGGTCCACACTTATCTTACCACATCAGCTCTGCTCACCAACTCGCCGCCAGTTTCACCATTCCTTATCCCTTATCCCTTATCCCTTATCCTTATCTTATCTTATCTTCTTAAGTAAGAGTTGTGTTACCATTAGGAGTAGGTAATTAGGAGTTTGAGTTTGAGTTGTGATGATGCACAATCTGGCCGATCTTAGCTATCAACGATCTTGCCTCTGAACTGGGTGGCAGGGACCTGAAACGGAGGGAGAAGAGAAGCTCCAGGGAGAACCCAGCATAAGGGCTCCGAAGCTCAAGTTAGAGTCTTTCAAAGGCAAGATAGACCAGATAGCGCAAAAGTTAGCATACCTCGTTCCTAGGGGGTAGGAGCCTTTTATAACCACCTCACGCACTCACTTCCAGGCTTCCGTCAGATCGGGCATGATTACTTCTGAACTCCTGCTAGTTTGGATGTCATTTCCTCTGGCCGGACAGAACCGCCACTGCTCCTTTTGTCGGAGCCGTCTCTACGGCTAGTAACGACGGTGGCAAGTGGCGGTAGTAGGAGGCCGTTTGAAGTGTGGCTGTCAGGCGTCAGATCCCAAATCAGTCAGGTGCGCCGCCCTTGGATACGGACGTCCTTGGTGTCAGGTACGTTTGGTCAGCCTGGTGTTTCGGAAGCGAAGTGTTGGAGTGGCGAGCGAAATGTCTTGAGTTCGGTTTGGGGAGTGTTCCGAGCTGCCATGGGCCAGCTCGGGTCACAGCTTTGTGAGGCTTGGGGCCCAATATAGTTCGTACTCCTTGCAGGGAGCTCGGGTTCTCAGTAGGGAGCTCGGGTTCTTAATAGGGAGCTCGAACTCCCCGTAGGGAGCTCAGACTCTTGGTAGGGAGCTCGGACTCTTGGTAGGGAGCTCGGGCTCCTTTTAGAGTGGTCTGGTGGAGTTCGGGCTCAGTAGTGAGCTTGGACTTGCTTTCGGTGCTCGCTCCGGGCGCTCTACTATCCCGAGTTGCTTGTTTTTGCCACGTGTCGGGTGATTGCGAGGTCGGGCCAAATTCCCCTTCATCAATTTCCCCCCACTCCCTGCGACAAGGGTCCTGTCTTGGCGTGGGGAGTTCGTAAGGTAGCAGGAGGGTTTTGGTCCATGCTGAGGGCGCTCGCTTTAATTTGATTTTCAAAAAAGGGCGCGCGTTTGGGAGACGTGACGGCAGTCGTTCGAGAGTTGTGCTGCAGACGCTTTTATTGCAAGGAGACGTGCGCCGACACCCCGTCAGTTTCGAGAAGGTGCGTGCTGACACCCGTCCTCTGACAGGACGTGCGCGACGCCTCGTCAGTTTTGGAAAGACGTGCGCTGATTGGCTTTGGAAGACGTGCGGTTTAGCGCGGCTGTGGGCCATTGGATTGGCTTCGATCTGGGCCGTCGCTTTCCAACTGCTGTGGATATAAATAGCGCGCGCGGGGGGGGGGGGGGGGGCGTCCTTGCTACTGTTGTACCTCTTGAGCTCGTGCCTAAGTTTCAGTTCGCGTCCAGGCTCTTCAGCTCGCGTCCCAGGTTCCTTGCTTGTTCGAGCTTTCGTGGTCTACTTCAGTCTTTTTCCCGGGTGAGTGCTTTTGGAATCCCGTTCCATTCTCTGATGTCTAGTTCGGAGGGTTCAGACTGTTCAAGCGGGTCTGATGTAGGTTCTAACGAACCAATTTGCATCCCCCGGTAGTTCAAGTGAGCCCGATGTTGGTCCTGAGGAAGGGGTTGAACCTACAGGCCAAGGTGCTTCGGGTAGGTCGGCGTCCACCTCCCGTCGTGGCCGGGTTTTAGATCAGTTCGGCCCTTCGACTATGACGCCTGAGGGACTTCAATCCCTCATAGACTACTACGACTTGCCCGGGGAGCACGCCTACTTCATCCCTACGGGTAGCTTTCCTTGGGAACACGGTCCTGATGAGATCGTGATTTTCCGAGAACAGCTTGCTGCGGGGCTGCGACTGCCTTTTCATCCTCTTCTTGTCGAGGTTCTAAACCACTTCGGTGTGACGGTCGGCCAGCTTCACCCGAATTCCATTAGGAATTTAGTGGGGACGATCTTCTTATTTTGTGACGAGAACTTTCCTTTGGATCTGGAGATTTTCTCCTCTATTTTAATGTTGAAAAAGCAAGCGGGTCCCCTTCCTGGGCGTAGGCGGGCATACTACCTGTCTCCTCGCCCAGGCTTCAAGCTCTTACACGGACTCCCTAATAAGGTCCCGGCGTGGAAGCGGGACTATTTCGGGGTGCGAAGTGCGCTGGGGTGGCCGTTTCAGACCGGCTGGGGGATGACCACTCCCGACTCCAGCGTCACACTTGATAAGGAGACGGAAAAGGGCCTCCAGCAATGGGCACGGCTTGGGCTGGAGTGTCAACGGTATCTGACGGAGGCCAAGCTTATTGCTGCGAGCCTGAGTTCGGGTAGGTTCTTTCCCTAGCGATCCTGTCTTGATCTTCTTTTACGTGTCTTACTGATGCCGAACTCCTTTTCGCAGGTACAATGGACTCTCGAGGGACCTGAGGTGGGCACTTGTTCCAGGGCATGAAGAGGAGAAAACGGGTGGCTAAGCGAGCTCGCGCCAAACCACCCCAGGGTGCGGAGCCCGAGGTGCCGGACTATCCGGCGGAGGATCAGCCTATGGAGCCCGAGATGGTTCCTCCTATGCAGGAGCCAGCGGGGGCTCCTTATGCCGAAACCACACACAGGGGCTCTCGCTTACTCCGAGTCTGCCCATAAGCGAGCTGGGCCGTCGGGCTTGGAGGCCCCGGGGGACTTCAGGAGTGTGCTGTCGCCTGTTCATGCTCTTTAACGGAGTAAGGAGGCGATGTTTCCCGATAAAGTTGTGGTGTGGACCGAGCTCCCTCTGCACCAAGTGGCCTGCCGTGCCGTTACTCATGCTATGGTGGTAAGTGCTCCCTTCTTTAGAGTTCTTCGGCCTTTATTCTTCTATTCGTTCCTTTGATCCCGTTTCCCTTTGATAGGTGAACTCTTCTATTCACGCCTTAGCGAACCAGGTGGAGAGATGCTCGAGGCAGGCGCGAGCTGCCGAGGAGGCTGGTCGAACTGCCGAGGAGGCTGCTCGTGCTGCTGAGGCTGCTGCTCGCCTCGCGCGGTCTAGGCATGCGAGGTCTCAGAGAGATGCCGAGGCCATGGGAGTGGTGGTGAAGCATATGGCGGAATTGAAGCTGGACCTGCAGCACCAGGTCGAGTATCTTCAGGAGGATATCAGGGAGAGGACTCAGATCTTCTCTCAAGGCATCGAAGACGCGAAGAAGAAAGCTGTCAGTGATTATATTGCTTCGCCAGATTTCGATGATCTGATGGTGGACTCCTACAGGAGGGGTTTCAAGCTAAGCCAGTGGATGATCCGGAATACGTACCCCGAGCTTGATACCAGCGCCATATCCACTTCGCGCATTACTCAAGAGATGGCTAATGCTGCGGATGCCGAACCGGACTCCGAGGGGGAGGCAGGTCCTTCGGGTGTTGTCGAAGTGGCTTCTGATAATGATGAAGTAGCCCCTGGCTTGTAAAATGGCTTTTTTTTTGAATGTACACCTTTATCTGAAATGAAATGGCTTTTTGTTTAAGTGCTGGTTGTCCTGTCTTCGAGCTGCGTTTTTTGCCGAACTGACCATTTTGGTCCTTCAGTTCGTTTTCTACCTAGGCTTCGGGGTACTTGCCTTGGTGGTTTATAGGTAGTATCTTCTTAAGTTGACGACGTTCCATGCTCGAGGTACTTGTTTTCCTTCTAGGGTTCCGAGCTCGTATGCTCCCCCACCGAGTGCTTTCTTTACTCTATAGGGTCCTTCCCAGTTTGGTCCAAGTTTCCCTACACCGGGTTCGGGCACCATGACCTTACGGAGAACCAGGTCGCCGACGCGGAAGTTCCTCTTCTTTACTTGCGCGTTATAATACCAAGCTACCTTTTGTTGGTAGGCCACAGTTTGGATGTGCGCGAGGTCTCTCACTTCGTTTAGTAGGTCGAGGTTGGTGCGTAACTCGCCCTCGTTTGTTTGTTCGTCGTACGCAACTAGTCGCAACGTAGGCACTTCGATTTCCGCCGGGATCACCGCCTCGGTGCCGTAGGTGAGGTTAAAGGGGGTCTCTCCTGTGGCGGTTTTTTCCGTGGTTTGGTGAGCCCATAGAACACTTGGTAGTTCGTCTGCCCACAAACCTTTGGCTCGGTCTAATTGTGCTTTTAGTCCGCGGAGGATGGCTCTGTTCATTACTTCTGTTTGGCAATTTGCCTGCGGGTGTGCGACCGACGTGAAGTTCTGACTAATTCCCATACTTTGGCACCATTCTTGGAACTTGATATCTTCGAACTGTTTGCCATTGTCGGAGATCAGTACCCGAGGTAGCCCAAAGCGACATACAATGTTCTTCCAAAAGAAGTTCTGTATGTTTCGGGTTGTAACTATTGCCAGGGGTTCAGCTTCTATCCACTTTGTGAAGTAATCTACTGCCACCACTAGGAATTTTCTCCCGCCTATCGCTGGTGGGAATGGCCCCAGGAGGTCGATGCCCCATTGGGCGAAGGGCCATGGGCTGGTGAGGTATTTGAGGTCGGCAGCGGGCTGATGGTGGATGTTGGCATGCTTCTGACACTTGTCGCATTTTCTGACGAGCTCGATTGCCTCTGTCTTCATCGTTGGCCAGTAGTATCCTTGTGGAAGTGCTTTTTGGACAAGGGCTCTGCCCCCCAGGTGTCCGCCGCACAAGCCTTCATGGGTGTCGCGGAGTACCAACTCGGCTTCGGCTGGGCGCAAGCATCGCAGGTAGGGGAGCGTGTAGGATCGTCGGTACAACCGTTCATCTATCATGACGTATTTGGCTGCCTGGCGCTGCACCCTCTTGGCTGCGTTGCGGTCCGCGGGGAGGGTTCCGTCTAGCAGGAAGCTCGCGAGTGGGTCGATTCAGCTCGGCTCTACTTCAGTGACGGGAGCGACCTCTTCTGCCCCACTGAGAATGCTGGGCCGAGGTAAGTACTCTACGTACACGGTTCTCCTGGCGTTGTGGCTCGTGCTAGCTAGTCGGGACAGGGCGTCGGCCTCAGCGTTCTCTGACCTCGGGATTTGCTTGATGAAGTGTGACTGGAAGCTGAGCAGAGCCTCCTTTACTTTTGCCAAATATGCAATCATTGTGAGCTCGTGCGCTTTGTATTCGCCTGTAACTTGGTTGACCATGAGTTGGGAGTCACTACAGATAACCATGTGCTTTGCTCCAACCTTGTGCGCTAGGTTTAGCCCGGCTATCAGTGCCTCGTACTCCGCCTCATTGTTGGATGCCGTAAACTCAAAGTGTAGTGCGTATTCCAGCTTTGTTCCGCTCGGGCCGCGTAGCACTATTCCAGCCCCGCTGCCTTGTTGGTTCGAGGAGCCATCTACGTGAAGGATCCAGGGCTCCTCGTCCCCGTTCACGCTTGGTCTAACCAGGAGGGATGCCACACTGGCTGCTACTTCACGGGGTTCGGACTCGTTTGGCTTGGGAGCTCCGAGTTCGCCCGAACTGGGGATCTCGGGCTCGACCGACTCAGGGGCTTCGAGGCTAAACGTGCATTCTGCGATAAAATCTGCCAAGGCTTGGGCCTTAATGGCAGTTCTTGGCTTGTACTGGAGATCGTATTCGCTGAGTTCGATGGCCCACTTCGTCAGTCGGCCGGAAACCTCAGGTTTGAGTAAAACTTGTCTCAGAGGTTTGTCGGTCAGGACGATGACGGTGTGAGCCTGGAAGTACGGGCGGAGTTTCCGTGCTGCTATCACCAGTGCATACGCTAGCTTTTCTATCTGCGGGTACCTTGTCTCTGCTCCCTGCAAGATTTTACTAACATAATATATGGGTCATTGGACCCGGTCTGCTTCCTTTACTAGTACCGAACAGACCACCTCATCGCTAGCCGAGAGGTACAGTTCTAAGACTTCGCCTTCCTCGGGCCGAGCTAAGGTTGGCACACTGGCGAGGTAACCTTTTAGCTCGTCAAATGCGAGCTGATAGTCTTGGGTCCACTCGAACCCTTTGCCTTTGATTGCTTTGAAGAAGGGTAGGCAGCGATCTGCCGACTTGGACATGAAGCGGCTTAGAGCGGCTATGCGACTGTTTAGCCTCTGAACTTCTTTTATTTTCGGAGGTGGTCTCATATCTAGGATGACTTTTATCTTGTCCGGGTTGGCCTCGATACCGCGTCGATTGACAACGTAGCCTAGGAATTTGCCCGAGGTGACGCCAAAGACACATTTGTTGGGGTTCAATTTCATGCTAAACTGACGCAGGATTTGGAAGACAGAGTCCAAGTCTTTTATTAGTTCTTGTGAAAACCGTGTCTTGACGACCATGTCGTCTACATAACACTCTATCTTTGTGCCAATCAGGGGCCGAAACAGCCTATTTACAAGTCTTTGGAAGGTCGCCCCGGCATTTTTTAACCCGAAGGGCATGACCTTGTAACAGTATAGACCGAACTCGGTTATGAAGCTAGTTTTTTCCTCGTCGGACTGGTCCATCCGGATTTGGTTGTAGCCTGAGTAGGCATCCAGGAAGCTTAGCAATTCATGTCCCGAGGTCGCGTCCACTAGGCGGTCGATCCAAGGAAGGGGGAAGCAGTCTTTCGGGCAAGCTCGGTTCAGGTCGGTGTAGTCGACGCACATGCGCTACTTGCCGTTCGCCTTTTTCACCAGCACAGGGTTGGCCACCCAGCTCGGGTAATGGACTTCCCTTATGAAGTCTGCCGCGAGGAGCTTCTCGACTTCCTCGTCGACCGCCTTCCAACGCTCTGGGGCTAAGTTCCGTTTCTTCTGTCTAACGGGTCTGACTAAAGGGTCAGTGTTAAGTTTGTGAGTTATAAGACCAGGGTCAATACCGGGCATATCGGCCGCGGACCATGCAAAAATATCTAAATTTTGGAGTAAAAAACTTACCAGTTCGGTCCGTAGGGGTTCTTTGACGGAAGCACCAATTTGGAGTGCGCGAGCTGGGTCCGTTGGCGAGGTTGGGATCGCGACTGTTTCTTCTGTGGGCGAGGCTCGTTCTTCGCCTTGTTCCGCGGACCGCTCCAGATCGAGGTTGCCGGCCGCCTTGGTCTTTCCCTTTAGGGCGGCAACGTAGCACTTGCGGGACTCGAGCTGGTCGCCCCGCGCTACCCCCACACCGAAGTCTGTAGGGAACTTCATGGCCAAATAGTAGGTGGAGACCACCGCCCGCAGGATATGCGTGATTGGCCGCCCTATTATGGCATTGTATGGGGAGGGGGTCGCGACCACCAGGAAGTCGTGGTTGAGTCTGACCGCCCAAGGCCACGTGCCGACTTCCACAGGCACCGTTATTTTTCCAAGGGGCCTGACTTCCTCTCCGCTGAAGCCCACCAGGGGAGTGTTTGCGGGCTTTAGTTCGCTCCTCGGCAGCTATAGCTGATCAAACGCTGATTTGAAGAGGATGTCCGCCGAGCTGCCCGAATCTACGAGTACGCGTCTAACCTCGAAGTCGCTGATCCTTAGTTTAATGACAAGTGCGTCATCGTGGGGGTAGCAAACTCCTTGCACGTCGTCTTCCGTGAAGAGGATTGGCTCTTCGGTCTTTGTCCTTTTTGGAGGGTTCCGCTCCTCGAGGACCGCTTCGCGAACTGAAGTCCGGGCTGCCGCCGATGTACACCCCGCTACCACCGAACCTCCCACAATTACATGGATGGTTCCCCGAATTGGCCTCTCTACCGGGGGCTGTCGCTGCAACGGTTCGGCAGGCCTGCTGCTAGATTCGGGGGCGTCCTTTTCGTGCTCGCCTGGCCGATCCGCTTTATTGCTATTATTGTTGTGCTGTACAAAGTTTCTTAAGTATCCGCGACGGATGAGCCCCTCTATTTCGTCTCGGAGGTTATTGCACTGCTCGGTACTGTGACCATGGTCCCTATGGAAACTACAATACAAATTCTTGTTTCTTTCGTTCGGATTTCCCTTTAGGCGAGGTGGCCATTTCACGTACGGGGCGTCCTTGATCGTCATTAAGATCTCGGTCCGCCTTGTGTTCAGTGGCGTGTAATCCGTCCGAACTGGTTGGGGAGCTCGGAACGACTGGTTCGGTTTTGGGTCCCGGGCCAGGTTTTTTTGGTCGGCTGAGTTAGAGGGCTCGCCGTCCCTCTTTCTTTTCTCGTTTCCGCTCTCGGTTTGTTGGTTGATTTCCTCCTCCGTCCTCATGAACTTGTCCGCGAGCTTAAGAAATTCGGCCACGGTCGCAGGCTGGTTAGCTACCATGTGCCATTTGAACTCTTTGTGCGTCACCCCTCTTTTTGCTGCCGCGAGCTCCACTGCGGGGTCTAACCGCGGTATCTGTAAGCATGCTTCATTGAATCGTTTGATGTAGCCCCGTATGGGTTCCCCTTCCCTTTGGACTACCCCGAAGATGCTTTCCTCTGCTCTGGGGCACCGTTTGCTGGTGACAAAGTGTGCAGTGAAGACCTGCACGAACTGAGCCCAACACTTTATCGACCCGGGGGTCAGGTTCCTGTACCAAGTGCGGGCTACCCCCTTGAGGGTGGTGGTGAAAGCCACGCACATGCATGATTCGCTGGCTCTGGCGAGGTGCATTTGGGACTGGAAAGCGTCAACGTGGTCGTTGGAGTCGAAGGACCCGTCATACTTGTCTAGAGGTGGGAGCTTGAAATCTCTGGGCAAGGGGACTGCCAGGAGTTCTGACGCGAGGGGGAAAGGAACTGGGAGAATCGGGGCAACTCCTACCTCGTCCGAGCTCGTCTCGCCTTTGCCTCTGAGCTCTGACAGGACGCGGGTGGCGGTTCGTCAACCTCGACGGCGCCTTCGCTGTTGAGTGGGCCTTGTATTGGCGCTGCTGGCCTCCGTGTTGCCGAGCTCGATGGGCCCGGAGTGCTGGTAGTCCGCTGCTGCCAGTGCGCCGAATCGGTTTTCCATGAGTGGGAACTCTGGTTTGGAGCCCCGAGGTGCCAATCTCACGGGCGAGGTTCCCGACCCGCCTGCGAGCTGCGAGGCGGGGATGACTTTTCTCTCTCTCCGGCCTGGGGACGAGGCCTGGCTGTTTGGGGGGTTTTGGGGCCTGGAGGCCTTTCCTTGGTGGGGGCACCCATCCTGCGGAGAGGCCTTGACCGGCTTCGGAGCAGGGTGGCGAGGTGGAAGTAGTGGTTGGTTTGGTGGCAGTTGGGGGAACTGCTGTTGATAGTGATACTGAGAGAGGTTGTGCAACACTTGGTGCTGGTGAAGCTGGTGTTGCTGGAATTGTTGCATCTGGGCTTGCATTGCCCGCATGCACTGCATCAGGTCGTCCAACCGATTTTGGCTAGCTGCCAGGGGGACGGCGGTTGGTTCAGCGAAGGTAGTCTCGATGGGGAGAGGAAATGGGATATTTGCGTAGGAAGGTTCGCAGGCGCCACCGTTTGTGGCGTATTCAGATTGGGAATTCCGTCCACCGAGAGGGGGATGGTGAACTGCCCCACACACACCACGGGAACTTGAGGTTGTTCCCCGGTTGTGTTTGTCTCTGTGCTGCATCCGGCGTTGCTGGAAGAGGCCATGAGTGTTGAGTTTTTCAAAGAAGAAGAAAGGGGTATGAAAGTTTTGGAGGGAGGCCTTTTGAAGCTTTCCCACAGACAGCGCCAATTGATGATGCACAATCCGGCCGATCTTAGCTGTCAACGATCTTGCCTCTGAACTGGGTGGCAGGGACCTGAAACGGAGGGAGAAGAGAAGCTCCGGGGAGAACCCGGCGTAAGGGCTCCGAAGCTCAAGTTAGAGTCTTTCAAAGGCAAGATAGACCAGATAGCGCAAAAGTTAGCATACCTCGTTCCTAGGGGGTAGGAACCTTTTATAACCACCTCGCGCACTCACTTCCTGGCTTCCGAACTCCTGCCAGTTCGGATGTCATTTCCTCTGGCCGGACAGAACCGCCACTGCTCCTTTTGTCGGAGCCGTCTTTGCGGCTAGTAACGACGGTGGCAAGTGGTGGTAGCAGGAGGCCGTTTGAAGTGCGGCTGTCAGGTGTCAGATCCCAAATCAGTCAGGTGCGCCGCCCTTGGATACGGACGTCCTTGGTGTCAGGTACGTTTGGTCAGCCTGGTGTTTCGGAAGCGAAGTGTTGGAGTGGCGAGCGAGATGTCTTGAGTTCGGTTTGGGGAGTGTTCCGAGCTGCCATGGGCCAGCTCGGGTCACAGCTTTGTGAGGCTTGGGGCCCAATATAGTTCGTGCTCCTTGCAGGGAGCTCGGGTTCTCAATAGGGAGGTCGGGTTCTTAATAGGGAGCTTGGATTCCTCGTAGGGAGCTCGGGCTCCTTTTAGAGCGGTCTGGTGGAGTTCGGGTTCAGTAGTGAGCTTGGACTTGCTTTCGGTGCTCGCTTCGGGTGCTCTACTGTCTCGAGTTGCTTGTTTTTGCCACGTGTCGGGTGATTGCGAGGTCGGGCCAAATTTCCCTTCATCAAGTTGGATTACCCTAGCCGAATCCAACAAGGAATTTCCTTCTGTAATCTCCTATTTAAGGAGCTACGAGTTGAAGTAAAGATATTCAGTTTTCCAGTCAAGAGAAGAGTGAGGAGAGTTCGGGTGGTCTCTTGGACAAATCACCCATTCGGAGAGTTCGGGTGGTCTCTTGGACAAATCACCCATTCGGAGAGTTCGGGTGGTCTCTTGGACAAATCACCCATTCGGTTTTCCACAATAGGGTCTGCACGCAAGGGAAGGCGCAAGGGAAAGCAGGGCTTTCTCCCCATGGACCGACCCGTGACGAGATCCTACGCTCGGGCCCATAACATTCTGGTATCAGAGCCAAACGTCATGGGCGAAATGGAGCAGCTATCATCCAAGGTCCACGAACTGGAACATAGTCTAGCAGAAACCAACATGGAGGTTCGTAAAGTCAAGGAAGATGTCCAGGAGCTGTGACGCCTGCTGGAAGCATTCCTCTCCAACAAAGAAAGGAGTTCTGAGGGAATCGCCAACACAAATAGTCATCGTCCGGACTGGGCAGAGGCATCCAGCGAACAGCAGATCGCTGCCCCGACAGCCAAGTTATTCCCAAGTATAGCCGTTTGGAGTTTCCCTTATACAGCGGCAGCAGCGACCCACTGGGATGGTTGTACCGCTATGAGCAATCCTTCCGTAATCAGCGCACGGAGGAGAAGGACAAGGTCAGCCTGGCCGTGTTCCACCTGACCGAAGAAGCGCAACTCTGGTTCTACCGAGTGGAGCAGGAGGAACTAGGTCTTAGTTGGGATCAGTTCAAGTCGTACTGCCTCCTTCGATTCGGACCCCCATTAACAAGCAACCCCTTGGGGGAACTCATTAACCTCAAGCAGACCGGGACCGTAGTAGAGTATCAGCGGCAGTACCAGACCCTTCTCGCCAGGGCCTCTTCAGTACGCCCAGACCAGTAGGTGGTTATGTTCACAACTGGTCTAGCCAAACCCCTGAGAGTTGATGTAGAGATGCAGAGCCCGCCTAACTTGGTCACGGCAATGAATTTAGCCCGAGCCTTCGAGCGCAAACTGCAGATTAGCCGAGGGCCGTCCAACATGGGATGCCCAACAGCAGCTTGGACAAACCCGAAGCCTACTGGAGGAGGGCCTTCGCTAGCAGCCAATAGGGAACCACTCAGAATGACTCCATATCCAGCAGCCAGCCCAGAACGGAAGCCAGAGACGAGCACCAATTCCAGATCAGCATCCAGTGTGGGGAGCAGCATCGGTACACCCCCTATTAAGCACTTGTCCAGGGCTGAGATGGCAGAACGCAGGGCGAGGGGGCAATGTTTTAATTGCGATGAACTCTACTCAGCAGGGCACAAGTGTAAGAGACTTTTCTGCCTCCTGGTGTTACAAGAGAAAGATGAGGATGAACCCCCTCCATGGGAACCCGATCCAAGAGGGCAAAGCCATTCCACCTACCCATTATTCCTTTGACGGTGTTTTCGACACCCAATTCGAGCTTGAGGACAAGCTCGTAGTCCAGGAGGGGTGTGATGTTATGGACACACCGCCCGGCAGCGCACTGCGGCGCAGTCATAGGCAGTAGCACGCACAGTGGGTCGCACAACAGCACACACCGCTCGACAGCACCGCACAGCAGCCCGGCAGTGCGCCGCACGCACCACCTGGCAGCGTGTAGCATGCACCGCCTGGCAGCGTGCAGCACGCACCGCCTGGTAGCTCGCAACATGCACCGCCCGGCAGCGCGCAGCACGCACCGCATGGCAGCAGCACTAGGCAGCAGCATGCACCGCACGACAGCAACACTAGACAGCAACACACACCGCATGGCAGCAGCACGCACCTCACGGCAGCAACACTGTGAGACGCGTGCACCGCCCGACAGCATCAGTAGGGCAGGGCCCACACGACAGCTCATCAGGGTGGGTCCACACTTATCTTACCACATTAGCTCTGCTCACCAACTCGTCGCCAGCTTCACCATTCCTTATCCCTTATCCCTTATCCCTTATCCCTTATCCTTATTTTATCTTATCTTCTTAAGTAAGAGTTGTGTTACCATTAGGAGTAGGTAATTAGGAGTTTGAGTTTGAGTTGGATTACCCTAGCCGAATCCAACAAGGAATTTCCTTCTGTAATCTCCTATTTAAGGAGCTACGAGTTGAAGTAAAGACATTCAGTTTTTCAGTCAAGAGAAGAGTGAGGAGAGTTCGGGTGGTCTCTTAGACAAATCACCCATTCGGAGAGTTTGGGTGGTCTCTTGGAAAAATCACCCATTCGGTTTTCCACAATCGGGTCTGCACGCAAGGGAAGGCGCAAGGGAAAGCAGGGCTTTCTCCTCGTGGACCGACCCGTGACGAGATCCTATGCCTGGGCCCATAACAGATCCTCGCATGGTTTGATTAGATTTTGAGCTGGTTTTGGAGGTGGATCCTAAATGAAAATTTATTGTTAGATTAACATAAGAGACAACAATTAAAAACTAGATCCAAGATGTGGATCTTCTAATGGCATTCAGAAAGATCTACTCAATCATTTACTCTCCAAAAGATAAAATTCTTTTATGGACCCTCTTGCTAGGAAATTTTCCATCAAATAAAAGGTTACCAGGAAAGAGGTATGAGAATTGACCTTGACTACCCTTTTCTACATGTTTCTCATGTAGGATATGTGGAGGTGCAACAAATTTAATCATTTTTGCATACTTCATAATTATGTTTCATGTGAAGTATGTGTGGACATTGATTGATTGTTCAATTAACATTTTTACATTTCCTTTTGATTAAGATAAATCTCCATACTTTACCCAAGATATTGTGCTAGTTTCATTTTGAACATGATTTGAAGCATTGTCTTGTAGCAAATGATACTTATTTTGTATCTAATATCTTGTTCATTCTAGTTTCTTGCTTATTATTGTGCACATTGGGTTGTACAAGGGGTGAAAGTGATACAAAGCCTTTAGGCCCCAACAAAACAACAAATCTGGGTTCTCCCCAAGTCCCAAAGAAGAAAGCAAGAGATGTCACCTTACAAAAATTCAGAGATACTTAGAGAACTCTTTACCCTGGTCCAAGTCAATTCTCCATGCACCTTCTTTAGTAAGATGATCAACTATAAAGTTGTGAAATCTTGGATTCTAATAGATCAAGAGGTTCAGTATTAGATACCAAGGATCTTGCCTTTATAAGGTGGTACTTGAAGACTCACTCACCTTCTATCCACCAAATGGCTATCTAAGAATTACTTTTGATGACAATCCTTGAAAAAACCAAAGAAAAGCTGATCTAATATAATATAATGCTTTGGATGAAAAAAGGAGATTTTGTTGACCCTATGTGTTTTGATTAGAGGTGTAAAGTGGACCGCCTGGCACGGTCTGCGCAAAAGGCAGGCCATGCTGCCCTCCCCGATGGAAATTTTGAGGGTCGGCCCGGTACGGTCCACGGCCCGGGCCCGTGTTATGCTATGCCGTGCTACGGGGTCGAGCTGCAGGCCATGCCGTGGGCTTGGGCCATGTTGGGCTGGGCCATAGGGCGGGCCTTGGGCCTAGGCCGAACCGCGCTACACTATTTTTTTAATTTTTTTTTTTGTTTTTTTGAAAATTTTGATTTCTTTTCTAAGTAAAATTGTAAAACTAAAATATTTAACTTTCCTTTGAAATTTGGGAATTGGGAACTTTTAAAAAATTAAGAAATGAGAAATATAAGTTATCTAACACATAAATGAAAAAAAAATACTTAACCAAATTGAAATAAGAATAATGGAAAAACAAATTGGACGAAAAATAGGAATTTTATTTCATTTAATTTTAAATGGTACAAATTGCAAATACAATGATTGGATCATTGGATACTTGGATGAATGAAATATGAAAATGAAATAAATTAATAAAATATAAAAAAATAGAATATAGTTACAAATTGGAAATACAAAATTACATTTAAAAAAATAAAAAATATCAAATAAATTAAATAAAATAAAAAAAAGTACAATAATTTGAAAAAAATAAAAAATTCTATACAAGTAATCAAATTCATGAATCATGATTCATGACTTTCATCTTCTGGTTCGGGTGAAATATCCGGTGTAGTATCATGCCCTCCTTTGTCTTATAATCTATCTTTTACATCTAGTCAATCCTTAAAGCAAATGCACTATATGCTTTCATCATTCATGCAACTTCTTTTGTCATCTAGCACCCTGGTACTTGCACTAAAACAATACCCTGATGGAACTGTAGACACCAGAGGGGTTAGTAGATCACGTGTCATGGCGGCGAGAAATGGATAATTTTTTGAATGTTCACTCCACTAGGCTAAAATATCAAAATTATTTGATCCTTCACCCAAATTAGAAAAAAATGCTTGTAAATAAAAATTAAGTTCAGTAAATAAACTTGGTGTAGAAATAGCAGATTTTTGCCTTCTACTTATTAAATAAAAATGTTTTTCTCTTCTGCTAATAGGCTCAAGGTCGGGAGTAGAAGATGATGTACAAGTTGTAGGAATATTTCATACAACTTCAGATTCATATAAACTGTACATTTCAAATAATAAATTATTAATTTCTACTTTTTTATTTCCTATATCAATATTCATATTTTCACAATATGTTTCAAATAAAATATCTAAATCATCTTTCCTAATCCTAGGGTCTAATATTGTAGCTAAACAATAAAGGGGAGAAATGTTCACAATATTGTAGGAATATTTCATACAACTTCAGATTCATATAAACTGTACATTTCAAATAATAAATTATTAATTTCTACTTTTTTATTTCCTATATCAATATTCATATTTTCACAATATGTTTCAAATAAAATATCTAAATCATCTTTCCTAATCCTAGGGTCTAATATTGTAGCTAAACAATAAAGGGGAGAAATGTTCTCACAATATTTTTTAAATTTATTTTCCATTATTTCAACAATACATTGAAATTGTGGATTATTTCTATATTTTTGCAAAACAATCACTAATTACCATTAATTGATAAGGTAAGTTACAACTATTTGGGTAATAAATTCTTGATAATTCATTAGTTGCATCATAAAAATGTTTTAAAAAATCTCTTATACAGACTGCCATTTCCCAGTCTTCCTCAATATCATATCACTAGGCATTTTTGAATTATAAAAATCAATAAGAATTTGTTTATGAGAAATACAACTTTCTAACATAGAATAGGTAGAATTCCACCTATGCTTTACATCTAATATAAAATGTTTATATTTTAAACCATAATTTTGACATAAATATTTAAAATATTGTTTTCTTGCCCCTAAACTTTTTTTATATATAATACAATTTCTAATTTTTGAAATATGAGTAGAAATAATATTCAAGGCATCTTGAATACATAAATTTAAGATGTGACATGCACATCTAATATGAAATAATTTACCACTTAAGCATGGTCTTAATTGAGATTTTTAAAATATTTATTGTAGAATCATTATTGTTGGCATTATCAAAACTAATAGAAAACAACTTATTTTCTATTCTATAAGCATGCAAAGTATTTAAAATACTTGTAGCAATAGCTGGGCCAGTTTGTGTCCATTCAAGTCTAGTAAAACTTAAAATTCTTTTAATTCAAAATCCAATTTTCATCAATGAAATGGCCGGTAACACAAATATAACTTATATTAAATTTGGATGTCCAAACATCCATAGTAATTGCAACTTTAGAATTAAGATTTGTTAACAAAAAAAATTAAATTTTGTTTATATGAATAACAAATTTTTAAAGCATTCGACCTAATAGTATTCATAGAAACTTTTTTTTTATTGTGGGTTTGCAGAATTATACAACCATTTTTCAAGCTTTGGATCTCCAATTAATATAAATGGTTGTTATGCATGTACAATATACTTAGCAAGTTCTTGTCTCATATTTTCTTGTGAATATTTAAAAGTATCAAACATACTCCCCCTCCCAATTTGTGTTTGAGTTGTTTCTCTCTCTTAATCTTCTTCTTTCTCATGTGTGAGCAGATGTCTGCTCAAATGACCTATACCACCCTTACTACAATAACTAAAGTTCTTACATTTTTGGCAAACGACCCTTTTCCCCTTCTCCTCAATATCTTCTGCTTTGAAATTTTTCTAAGCTGGGCTACTCAACTTAGAGCCCTCCTTTTTCCCCTAGTATCAGTACACGGGGGGGGGGGGGGGGGGTGCACCATCAATATCAATTGCATCAATGCTAACACTATCATGATGTGATTGAATATCATCAATGGTGAACATGTTGGGAAATTGGTTTTCAGAAGAGCCAACCATTTTTTTAATTCTAAAAAGATATAAATTAATCTAATTCAACTTACCTGGTTGCCGGTTCAAAATCCCAACTTGATTTCAATAGTTGAAGCAATGAAGCCTTTCAACGTCCAAACCTCCCAAATTGAGATACTTAAGCTGGTTGAGCAAGCCTTCTTTCTTCTTGTTGAAACTTGAGAATTGGAGAATTAGACAAGCAGCCAATTAATAGAAATGCAAAATTACTCAGATTGCAGAGAATTGAGAATGTATGAATATGAAAGAAGAGATTAAGACAATTGGTGTGATGAGATTGGTCGAGGATAGGGCTATTTATAGGAATTGAACATAATCCAATTGCCCAAAATACCCTAAAAACTAGTTGTTATTTAGTTGTTAGGAGGGGTATTTTGGGCAAAAAAGCCCCTCTAAACTAGTTATTATATAGCTGTTGGGGGGGCATTTATGTCATTTTTCTCCCCATAAGCAAAATACATAAATACTCCCCTAATATGGCTGTTTATAGCTGTTGGGGGGTATTTATGTAAACCCTCCCCCAAAAAAGGGAAAATTCCCCATAGGTACCTTGTACTTTAGGTCGAGTGCCAATTTAGTACCCCAACTTTAAAACACGACAATCTATTACCCAAACTTTCATTTTGTGACAATTTAGTGCCTACCATTAATGGACCGTGTATATCACATGACCTCATGTGCGATTTAAGACTTTTGAAATTGTCAAAATTACCCTTGAAAATGTTCATCATGTTCTTTCTCGATAAAACGAAACAGAGCCAAAGCCAACTCTTTACGCAATTAAGGGAGGGGGAAAAACGAGAAAACAAGAGGGACAGAATCCACCATACCCTTTCCTCTAGTAATGTTGTGTTGGTCATTGGATATGTCGTAAGCAAGGGCCCTCCATTTGTCTTTGTTGATCTGCTTTGATTCATCGGCTTCCGCAACCACCTTGAAGTTTCCCGATGAAACCTTTGGCTGATTGAACCCAAAACTTGCCTTCTTCAATTCCCGTATTTCTTCAATCTTTCTTCCCATCTTTTTCCACTTGCATATTTGCAGGAAACGACAGGTGTTTCTGCTGAAAGAATTCCAACTCTAGAGATGGCGAATAGAGGTAGCGAGGTAAAATGGGTGGCCTTCAATTCCCGTAAGAAGAAGAACATGACGAAGCAGAAGCCTTATCGCTCTCTGATCTACCGATTATGGAAATCAAGAGAGAGAAGAATTCAGGTGAGTAAATTAAAGCTCTTGAAGCCGAAGAGGACTTCGAGTTTGGTTCATGGGTGCCTCTCTTTTCACAGAATTAGAAATGTGTGAGCTGATGACGTGTTCTTTCAAGGCCAGATCCTACCTTTTACGACTCTTGGTTAGCTCTGGTAGTGGGTTAGCCGGATTCCGTCAATATAATTGGAATTTTAGTTGTTGCGGTTCGAGGTCAGAGTCCTTGGAGCATAGTTCTTCTCGTAGTTTCACCAGCTTAAGCAGCAGAAACAATAGTTGCAAAAGCCATAACTCGTCGAGTAGCAGCTCCGCCAATGCCACTAGATATAAGCCAAGAGTGAAGAACTACTTTCATATCCACCCTAGCCCAAAGCCCTAGTTGTGGTATTCGAGTGCTACTGCTCGGCCGAGGAATGTAGGCAATCAGGACAGGCAATTGACGATATAGGGACTTTTCTGAGTGGGCGTAGTATGAACTCTAGAGATTGAGTTGTACCAGTGCCCTATTAACAGCTCTGACGGTTGGGACAGCAGTAGCCATTTTTGTCGTACGGAACCCTATGGGTAAGATGGAATAAAGGCGCCCAAGAGAGCACTAGCGAACTGAAACCATAGGGTTTGCTTGAGGAAATAAAGTAACAAACAATTATTCTCTTTGAAACAGAATCGACACCGTAGTCTCTTTCATAAAATTTTGCTTGATTCCAGCCAATGTAGCAAGATTTCTCAACACCCCAGTAGCGAAGGCCTAAGAACTAGGTGTCCCGACCTGAAAAATTTCCAGAAGAGAAGAAATCCCACCTCTAGAACCAATGGCTCTCGCATTCTCCTTGGAGAAACTTAGAGCTTAAAGGGTAATTTAAGCCTTCTCCTTTGCAAACCCACTTCCCGATTCAAGAACCCAAATAAGATGATTCAATAGTAGAACCCCTTCGGCAATCAAAACATGCTTGCTAGAATCTGCAACCGAAATACTCAGAATTGCCGCAACGGATTTCTCCTTTATTTTTAGGGAGCTCAAACCGAGTAATTGAACAAGAACTGGAATCACACCCTATACAACAACGATTAGGACGTTCTTCTTATCATCCTCATGGAGCAACCCAAGCAAGGAATCCATGGCAGCATTCTTAGACTAACAAATTAGAGGGGAGAGGAGGAAAGAGTGAGGAGAGATGAGACGATGAATAGGCAACACTGCCGGTCTGGTTTTACCGGATGATTGAAAAAAAAAAAATTAGATGAAACTTGAAGGGCATTTTTGTCTTTTTACATATCACTTAACGGCTGCTTAACGTCGGGTACTAGATTGTCGCAAAATAAAAATTCAGGTACTAGATTGTTGTGTTTTAAAGCTCGGGTACTAAATTGGCACTTGTCTTAAAGTACAGGGTACCTATCGGGAATTTTAAGCTGAAACTAGCCATTGGGGGGGCAACGACTAGTTTTCGGTGGGCCATGCTCGGCCCGCTATGGGCCCCACGGACCACTATTGGATTGAATATGAATCCACCTTAGAATTAATTTAGAACTTCATCCAAGAATGTAAAAGGAAGGAGAAACATGAGTGCTGAGGTGGCAAGTCGAGAGTGCTAATAAAGGTATTTTGAGGAGAGAGAAGCAACTATTGAGAAGCCTAAATTGGTGAGAGGAGAAAGGACAGGCCATCTGACGTGGCGAGTTTGTTTTAATATAGTAATAGATATAGGACATCAAAAGACAACAATTAGATAGGCTATTTAGTTTCTACCTCCCCTTTTATTCCTCCGTCTTAAATCCTTTAAACAATGAGGGTTCAGAGATTGAAGAATGAATCTATAATATAGCTTCTCTAGTAGTAAGAGACCATGAATTTCCCATCTTTAGTTTATAGACAGTTCAGATATTGTGTTGTAGATCCAGATATCAAAGTCATGATTTATGTTTGAAAATTTTCTTTATTAGAAGGTTGGATGAAAAAAACTCTCTTAGCATATAAATTTGGACTTTAAGGGACTCGGTGCCTTTGGGTGTGCGCATAGGCTTGATATACAACACTCTTGGAATTACCGGTGGAGGCAAGTTATCAATTTTCATCTATTTCATCTGGTTCTGTAGATAGTGGAGAAAATATTGGGCAAAAGACTTAAACCTCCCTTGAATTTTCACATAAGTACTGAAACTTCCCCTCTTTACAAAATGGACTAAAAACCTCCCCTGTCAGTTGTCATCCGACAAAAACCTCCCCTCTAATCACTCAATTAGTAATTTGTTAATATTTGCTTAGCTGTGAAACCGTTGAAAGATTTGACGATGCAAACAAGATTCAATGATCTGTAGAACCTTGCAAAATTTGAATTTTGGTGCTTCACAAATTGAGCACATTTGACAATATGAGTTCAACGATTCTGAAATGTGAAAAACCAATTAACAAACAAATGAGAAAATAATCTAAAAATTTTCTAAGATAAAAGATTTCAGGAACCAGAAAACACTTGTCATAAAAGTGCTGAAAAAAAGTGCAACAGACCAAGTTACTAGAGAAAGAAGTAAGCTGAGCACCCGGGAGTAAATCACTCAAGAAGCCTCTGCAAATGGCATAAATTTAAAGACCACCAATACGGAGGATCATCTCTCTCCAACGGAGAAATGAATTAAGAAAACAAACTCCCGTAAAACTAAACCATACACCAAAGACTTAAAAATTCAGATATGAACTGGGGGCAAAAGATGGTCAGAGACTCTTCATCTGTATCATAAGTAATAAAGAAACATCCATAAAAGTTACTTCACAAGCCCATATATCTTATTGATAAGTAGAGCCCATAACATCTTGATAAGTAAAAGCCATATAATGTTGTCAATAGAAAAGAACCAAAACTTCTTTGGTACGATGAAGATCCGAAGATCTCCCAAGCCATTCTATTAGTAAAACTACATTCGAGAGTGGTATTCATTCCAAAGAGATGTAAATCAGTTCTCAAGTATCAAGATTAAATTTGGGGATTAGAGAAGAAAAACAGGTCTGAACAGTTATACAAGAGAAGAAGATGGTGAAAAGAAGAGGTAAGAGGAGTCGAATAATTCTCCATTCTCCTCTAACCCTATTTTATTAAGATCTAAAAATTACATGAAGACAAGAATGCCCTTAAGTGGGCGGCCAGCTTGGCAGTTACATAAAGAAAATAAAACAAGAATAAATAACAGGCCCATTAAGTGTGGCCCATCAACAATAAAATAAAAGATATTACAAGAGAGGATGTTAGGGACCATTCGGCTCAATCTCTTTACACTCCCCCCTCAAGCTGAGCATATATGTCAATCATGCCCAGCTTGCTTATATAGTGTGTCAATTTCCCTCTTGGAACTCCCTTGGTTAAGATATCAGCCAGTTGCTCTTCTGATGTGATGAATGGTAAACAGACTTTTCCTGAAGAAACTCTTTCCCTTATAAAATGCCTGTCAACCTCAATGTGCTTAGTTCTGTCATGTTGAACAGGATTATGTGCAATGTTGATAGCAGCTTGATTGTCACAATAGAATATCATTGGTTTATCGTAATCCACCCCCAATTCCTCTAGAAGGAAACGTAGTCACAGTAATTCTGACACACCATGTGCCATTGCCTTGTATTCTACTTCAACTGAGGATCTAGCAACAACAGATTGTTTCTTACTCCTCCATGACACAATATTCCTAGCAAACAGAGCACAATACTAGAGGTGAATCTTCTATCATCAATACATCATGCCCAATCTGCATCAGTAAAAGCCTCCAGCTTCATGTGACCATGTTTAGCAAATAGAATACCTTTCCCTGAGGTACCTTTCAAGTAGCACAGAACCCTTTCTATAGTAGCTAAATGAGTATCTCTGGGAGAATGCATAAATTGGCTAATAACACTTACTGCATAGGAAATATCTGGCCGAGTCATGCAAAGGTATAACAACTTCCCAAGCAGTCTCTGAAACACTCCCTTATCAGACAAAAGTTCACCATCTGTAGTAGAAAGCTTATGATTAGGATCAATAGAAGTGGAGATGGGTTTAGCTCTAAGTTTACCAATTTCAGCAAGAAGATCAATGACATATTTACGTTGAGAGATGAAGATACCATCTTTAGATCGAACAACTTCAATGCCCAAGAAATACCTAAGATCTCCCAAATATTTGATTTCAAATTCAGAGTTGAGAAATCATTTTAGTTTACTAACCTCTTTAGTGTCATTACCCGTGACCACAATATCATCAACATAAACAATCAAGAAGGTCATCAGAGAGTCATTTCTCTTCAAGAACAGTGTATGATCAGATTATGTTTGAGTGTAGCCAAAGGAGACAATAGCAGCCCGAAATCTCTCAAACCAAGCCCGATGAGACTGTTTGAGACCATAAATAGATCTATGTAGTTTACACACCTTGCCTTTCATTTCCTTCTCATACACTCCTGGAGGTAGAGACATATAGACCTTTTCATGCAGGTCTTCATTCAAGAAGGCATTCTTAACATCAAACTGGTGTAGGGGCCAATCAAAAGTAGTAGTTAGAGAAAGTAAAACCCTGACTGAGGTCATCTTAGCTACAAGAGCAAATGTCTCAAGATAGCCAATGTCATACATTTGAGTGTAACCCTTAGCAACCAACTGAGCCTTAAACCTCTCAACAAAGCCATCCGAGTGATATTTAATGGTAAACACCCATTTACAACCCACTGGTTTCTTCCCTTCCGGCAAGTCAACAATACCCCAGGTATGGTTCTTATGCAATGCATCTAATTCGGTCATCATAGCATCCCTCCATTCAGCTTGAGATAATGCTTCCGGTACAGACCTGAGTATCACATGGGAAGAAATAGAGGCAAGAAAGGAGTAGTAGGAAAGGGATAGAAGGCTGTAAGACAAGTATCTCTCCACCTTATTTCTCTCCACCAACTTTCTATACATTTCAGCATCCTTCTTACTCTCCCATACCACTGTCTCCATAACATCAATTTCCTACCATAGGGATTTTAGTATAGAGTAGTAGATTGCTACATTCTTCTCCCCCTGTCTCAGGTTCTTCACATCACTTTTCAGCTTATAAGCTCTGGCTACATTCAGTTTCTATGAATAGGTCTCAGTAACACTGTCCCATATCTCCTTAGCCGAAAACATCCAGAGATAGTGCTGACTTATATGGGGTTGCATAGAATTGACCAACCATCATATGACAATATAGTTCTCTTGCATCCATTTTTCAAATTCAGGGTTTGTCTCTTTGGGTTTCACCTTACTGCCTGTGAGATACTCGAGTTTTCCTCTACTACAAACATAGATTCTTATAGACTGTGCCCAAGCAAGATAGTTTGTCCCATCTAGCTTGATTGTAGTTACACAAATCAAAACAGAATCTACTGAGCCAAGGCCAGAAACCGACACTTGCTTGAACTCACTTTCGTATGTCTCCATCAATCAAACGAAAATCAAAGAACCAGAAATTTTGCCTATATAAACTTACTTGAAAAACTAGGGTGCTTGAAAAACTAGGGTTTTGCTCTGTTTAGCTGGGGAGGGGGGGAAGAGAGAAGATGCAGCCGCACCACCAGACCAACCCAAACTCTTCCAAACCTGAACCGCCCTCATTTAGCAATCACGAGACACCTTCCAAGCACAGAGCACCACACCCAAGCTTCTCCTTTCCTGGTAACCTCGAAGATCTCTAGTCGGCTAGGGTTTCGGGCAATAGCAGAACATCACTTCTTGGCAAAATCCAGCCAGATCTCAACTCTCCAAACCCTCTACCAACTAGGCAAGTGATTGACTATACTATAGAGAACCTATCTCTCCATACTCTCTCTTGATTTTAGAGTGTATGGGAACGAAAGAAAAAAGAAGAACTAAACCTGCTCTGATACCAAGATGTAAATCAGTCCTCAAGTATCAAGATTAAATTTGGGGATTAGAGAAGAAAAACAAGTCTGAGCAGCTATACAAAAGAAGAAGATGGCGAAAAAAAGAGGTAAGAGAAGGAGTCGAATAATTCTCCATTCTCCTCTAACCCTATTTTATTAAGATCTAAAAATTACATGAAGACAAGAATGCCCTTAAGTGGGCGGCTAGCTTGGCAGTTACATAAAGAAAATAAAACAAGAATAAATAACATGCCCATTAAGTGTGGCCCATCAACAATAAAATAAAAGATATTACAAGAGAGGATGTTAGGGCCCATTCGGCCCAGTCTCTTTACACAAAGCTTTATCAAATTGCGGCTTCACAATACTGAATTACCAATACATAATGGCACCATATGGCAATTTTTTGGGTACTAATAGATATAGCACCATATGACATTACAAAACTGTATCAGATTGCAGCCTCAATAAAATAGCTAGAAACTTTTATTTGAGGTACAGTCAATACAGGTAAGCTTATTGATGCAAGTTTCCAGTTGTAAAATCATTAATTGCTTCTCAGATATGCACTCTGCTGCCATATACAGAATAAACAGAAGTATATATACAAAGCCATCACATTTAGGGACTTTAAGCCTTGTCGTCTGGAGAGAGTGTCAGGATAATGGATGAATAACTAAGCATAGGGTATAAGTTGGCATCAAGGAAATGCGAATACTGTTTTATTGCTACATCTCTCTCAGGAAGGTCCTCAGAGAGGAAATCGAATGGTGATGGTTTGCTGGTATCAACTAGAGGTTCCCATCTATAACCAGGCCTCTCCGGCAGCGTGACCATAACAGGTAAATGACTGGTATTGAAAGCAACATATATCTCTCCCTTCACTGCATCAACCTGTAACTCAAATTCACGATAACAGATAAAAATTAGCTGAAGGTTCAATAACATGGAAGTAGCAACTCCGGCCACCATTCAGTAGATAATGAAAAGATCTTCTAGACTATAAAATCTTGTGCAGAAACAATATTCTAGACTGATAGCTATCCAATATAATAAAAAGAACAAAAAGAAGGATTTAGAACACATGATTTTATGTGATTTATGTGAATGATTACATCCATGGGTGAAATGTGATCAAAGAGAAGTTTCACCATGTGACACTCACAAAGTATAAAATCAATGAAGCAACCCTGTAAATTAGGACTAGAATGCATGAAGAAAATCCTGAGCATAAGCCAACTAGGAAAATAAATAAATAAATAAAAGCAAAAACAACAATAGTACCAACAATGCCAATTATCATCATCTAAGCCTTATCCCAACTATATGGGATTGGCTACATGAATCCTGTCTCACCATTCTATTCTGTTTAATGCCAATATCCATTATTAAATTATGAGTGCTTGAATCTGTTCTTACTATTTCTATCCATTCCCTTTTGTTATCTTCCCCTAGCCCTTCTAGCCCCTTCAACTTGTAACAGATCAGTTCTTATGGGTGCTGTAGGTGGTCTTCTATGCATGTGACCAAACTATCTTAGTTACACCAACATTGCCAATGAGAACAAAGCAGTCACTGAAGTAATAACCAAGGTTGGAAACTAAGCAGTTTCTACATAGACCACTCCCTTTCCATGTGCATGGAGAGGGAGGTGTTTTAGGAATAGCTCCAGCCTTGGGGCAGGGGGCAACTGTTACCCAGGGCATTTTGGTGCACACACTACTAAGTATTAATCAGGAAGTCCTTGCTAAAGAATAGAATTCAAGATGTCAATGCAGCAAGAAATCTGTCATTGAACCATCACAGCGCTCCAATTAAGCTTGTGCTTTCTATTACACATTCATAAATGAATCCTCGCCCAATAAGGGGGGTGGGGGTGGAACATCATTGACAGATTGAAAAGATAGGAGCCCCCTTAATGACTTGCAAATTGCTGCCAAAGTGCAGCTATTACAAAAACCAACAAATCACATGAGGTAAGTTCAACTTGGCACTGATTTATTCATTTTTGCAAGAACTTTGGTAAAACTTTGTTTCTTTTTTTATTGGTCACTGTCAGAATTGTTAATATATAGTATGTGCCTCAAGGGCATTGTTGTCCTTTTGCTCCATTAAATATGCCACCCTATATATTAATTAGAACTGGCGCCGCCAGCACAGTTGTTTTGGTCTCCAACCTTTCTCTTCTCCCCTTCTCTCTTCCTCTATTTTTCTGCTCTGTTTCATTGACAATATGGTATCAGAGCAAAACTATTGGGCTTGTGAGGTCAGATCTATCATACTTTCTCTCTCTTCCTTTCCTTGCTGTCTTGAGTGTCTTCTCCAGATTGGGCTCAAGAAACACATCTACAACTGATACAGCAGAAGTTTTTTTCTTCCTTTCTCTCTTCCTCTTGGTCGTGTACCAAGAAAACATATAAAACTAAGGTGGCTGAATATGAAGTAGATCGTGTGATCCTTGTAACTGAATATGAAGTTCCTGTAGGTCATGTATGACCTGTTTTTTTATGTGACAACACTGGTTGTGTTCTCTCCTGGTGGTTGTGGTGATTAAGTGGCCTGGAAGTGTGGACTGTGGCTGTTGAATCTGTTTAAACCTGAAAACAACCTAGAAACCTGTTTTTTGGGGGAGATAGTGCTGTTTTGTTTCCAGACTGTAGAGTGTTTATGTGGACTGCAGTTCTAGTGTCTCTCTAGGGATGGACCTATGTTAGAAGTGATCCTTGGATGTGTATTTGGAGCTGAACGGTGAACTGGATCATGTCCTCTGAAGATTCTGCATCTTCTGGCCTGTAAGTCAAAATGGAATGAGTGGGAGGCTTGATATGAATTTCCCTATGGCTGTAATCCTCTTTGATGGATTTAACTACCTTCAGTGGTCTAGGGGAATTAAGCTCTACATTACTGCTAGATGGAAAATAGAATATATCAATGGCAAAATGAACCAAAGATTGGAAGTGCTGAACATGACAGTTGGGGTCAAGAGAATAGTATGGTGATGTTATGGCTCCTAGTTTCTATGCTGCCACAAATGAGAAAGACCTTTATGTGGGCTGAAATAGCTTATGAAATATGGGAACAAGCAAAATCTACCTATTCAAGGAGAGGCACTATGCAAAAATATGCCAATTGCAAGTTGAATCATCCACTTGTAAGTAGGGGGAGAGGAGTCTCTCAGATTTGACATCAATTTGGAAGGAGTTGGATCATTATCAAAGTGTGAATTGGAAATGTGATGAAGATGCATAAGCCTACAAACCCCTTGTCTCCTAGCAGCGAGTATTTGCATTCCTCTTGGAACTGAATCCTATGTATGACTCTATCTTCTTTTTGGTAATGAGGTATGACTCTATTATGGTGCAAATCTTGGGAAGTAAGGACCTATCTTCAGTCCAAGAGGTCTATGCCTTAGTCTAATTTGAAGAGAGTAGAAGAAATGTGATGAATTGTTCAGAGGGGGAGCCAGTTGCCTTGGCAATTAGAGGAGGTACACGTGGAAATGGAAGGGGTTCTTTTAAGAAGGGAGACTTCCAAAAGAGGGTGGATGGCAAAGACAGACTTTTGTGCATTCATTGTCAGCGGTCCATGCACACTAGAGACACATGTTGGGATTTCCATGGGAAGCCTAAGTGGGATAAGGAATTAAGTAAAAAATAACACCTGATCAGACTAAGAAGACAATTAAGTAGAATTAGAAGAAATATAACTCAACAAATGTGGCCTCTCAAGAGACTTGTCTCATTGTATCTCAGGAACGTCCCTTTGGTTCTGATCCTAAGGAAGAAATTATTAGCTCTTTTCGTGACCATTTGGAGTTATGTGGCAGGACACTTCATCATGTGGATTTTGGCCCTACTCCTACCTCTTTTGCGTTTACATCGAGTAACTCTACCACTGCCTTCCATGTATCATCTCATACATCTGACTCTCCTTGGATAATTGACTCCAAAGCTTCAAATCACATGACTGGTAAGTCAAATGTGCTTCAGGCATATAACCACCTTTCTGGGAGAGATAAGGTGAGACTAGCTAATGGGTCATTCTCTACCATAGCCAATCAAGGAACCATCTCCCCTCCTTTTGGCCTTACCTCTCTAATGTATTGCATATTCCAAAATTGCCTATTAATTTACTTTCGATTAGCAACATTACTCATTCCTTGAATTGCTCAGTAACCTTTTTCCCTTCTTGCGTTTTTTGAGATTTGACTTTTGGGAGGATGATTGGTAGAGGAATGGTCTCTACGTGTTGGAGAGTAAAACTGGTCTTGTGGCTAAAGAGCCTTTAAGTCTGTCTAGCGAGAGCCAAGCCTACTTATGGCACAGTCGTCTTGGTCATCTTTCTTTTGAATCGTTAAAAGTTGTGTTTCTAAAATTATTTGAGTCTTTGTCAGTAAATGAGTTGTAGCGTCAAACGTGTCAATTGAGCAAACATTGTAGAAGTTCTTTTCCTTTAAGAAATAAAAGATTTGGATTTCCCTTTCACATTGTTTATTCCGATGTTTGGGGCCCTGTTACTCTACCTTCTGAAACTAGCAATAAGTATTTCATTACATTGGTTGACGACTACTCTAGATATACTTGGATTTATCCCAGGCGATCTAGAAATGAAGTGCTAAAGCTTGTGAAAGATTTTCAACTCATGATTTTTACTTAATTCTAGATTACGATTCATATTTTCTAGTCAGGCAACGCAAAGGAGTATTTTTCACAATGATCTCACAAAGCTCTTTGCTTCGTGTGGGTCTCTTCACTAAAGTTCTTGTGCTAAAATACCTCAACAAAATGGTGTTGCTGAAAGGAAAAATCATCTTCTTGAGGTTGCTTGTGGATTATTATTACATATGCATGTTCCAAAATGTTTCCGGATGGACACCATTATGTGCAGTGCATATATTATCAACCATATGCCATCTTAATTGCTAGAGTATAAGGCCCCACATCGACTTTTGTTTCCTAAGGCCCCTTTGTTCTCTATTCCAATGCATGTCTTTAGGTGTCGCTGCCATCAATATTGCAACCAACCTAGTCCTCCATGACAGGACAAATCACATTGAAGTGACAACTAACAAGCACTTTATTAGGGAGAAACTTGTGAGTGGAGAAGTCTGCACTCCCTATGTTAGCTCAAAAGAACAACTTGCACATATCTCCACTAAGGGCCTCCATCACTTGCGGCACAATAATTTGTGTGGCAAGTTGGGCCTGATTGACATCTATGTCCCAACTTGAGGGGGAGTGTTAGATCGTTAATAATTTATATAGTATGTGTACTGCAAGGGCACTGTTGTCTTTTTTTGTTCCTTTTAATATGCCACCCTATATTTATACTAATTAGAATTGGCGCCACCAGTTTTTTGGTCTCCAATCTTTCTCTTCTTTTCTCCCCTCTCTCTTCTCTTCTCTTTTCTTCCTCTATTTTTTTCTGCCTTGTTTTACTGATAATACTATTAAGAATTTTATTAATTTATGGAAAAGAATGATGTAGATGGTATGTACCGAGCACCCCTTAGGCTTCCCCTACTGCCTGGCCCATTGTTCTCACTTTATACATACATCAGCTAGACTATTTACTAATCTTTGAACTGAATAGAAAGTTGTTCTGAATTTCATAGCCAAAATGCCTCACTTATTTTATGATGTGTTTGTACTGCCAAGACCCTACGCTGTTTATTTTAGAAATACCCCATAACCACCTCAGAAACATTTCTATCAGAAGGTTTCTGTAATTGAGAGAGCTTCTCAATATCACTCCTTGCAGTAATTCCAAGGGTTCAGCCCTACTTGCATCGCAAATATTAGTAGGTCCAGAAAATGGCTAGAATATTTGCATAGCTGTTAAATAAAAAAGGGAGACTTAAATAAAAAAACTCATGGATGTCACTGATCAAAGCATGCCAGGATTGATGATATATCTAAGTCTTGTTCCTTTTAAATTAAGCCAACATAACCCAGGAAAAGAATTTTTATCATAGTGCATGCAGTTGTTAAGATGACTGAGAAGAAACATACCAGTGAAAAAGCTACAAATCGGCTTGTATCAGACCAGTCAGGCATCCTGGGGGCATGACCATGCCACTGAAGCCTCTCTGCTGTTGGGAAGTCATTAAGACCAAGTGATTCACATTCACTGTATCATACAACATACAGATCAAATAAGGAGCTTTGAAATATTAACCAGATTAAAATATGTATGTCTCAAATGTGGATGCTTTTACCGCCGAAACGTTGTCATGAGGCGGCAAAACCTGAAGAAGTCAGAAGATGATTCTTCCTTCTTGTCCCACCGGAAATAGTTAATCTGCAGTCGGAACCAATAGGACAGGCTCCAAAGTTAGGTTCCATTAGCATAAGCAAACAACATGCAAACAGCAAGTAGGAGCTCACATAGTTATCATGGCAATATGTATTATTGTTTCCACCTTTAGTGTGGCCATATTCATCGCCCATGTAAATCATTGGCACACCCTAATCAAAAGAAGACATAGGACCACTCTCTGATTAGTAAATCATTATTTAGTTTTATATGGACATTAACAACCTGGGCATGAAAGGAACAATGAAAGTTGCATTAACATGAGAAGATGAAAAGGAAAAGAACATTTTTCATCCATAATTGAAGGATGGATTTCATTTTGGGAAGAAGAATAATCTACCCATTTGGAGTATTCAGTTTGTAGGAGTGCAGTTATATTAGGCAGAAAATATATAATTGTGGACATCAAAGTAATATCAGATTTATTGGTTTTTATTTTTGTCCAAAGTAATCATGATATATAATCATGCAGTTACCTGCCAATTGAATTCTTTTTGTTTAGTCTTATTTTTTTAAGTTTTTTTTTTGTATTTCTATTATTTTTTTGTTTAATCTCCTCTAAATCCAACATTGTTGATAGTTAGTTTGACCTCCGTGTTCTAAATCTTTGCCTCCTCTTGAGGTTCCTTTCATCAGAATTGGATTTTACTATAAATAGTAATACAAAAGTTTTCTATAAATAGTAATTATAGGAATTTACCATTTATAGAAAGCTCAAACTTAACTAGAAATGTTCTTGTTTTAATAAAGATATCAATTCATTCTTGAATTTCCTGATTCTTAGAAGATTTTTGGAGATTTTTTCAGAATTTATTGGTGGCTAAGAAGGTATCTCATTGATAGTTTTTATAGTTTTATACGACAGTATTGCATTGCTTGGTCACGTACAAAATTCTACAGAGTTGGTCACAGAGTAAATTTTGGTGAAGCAGGGAGCAAATGCCTACCTCTATTTGAGGGCCAATTTGTTTTAGGGCTACTCCTACAATGCTTTGGGGTGTAAGTTCTTAGTCTGTTGGCTGATAATTGGTGGAGCATTAAAAAAGCTGATCAAGTCATCATGTTTGCCTGGTTTTAGATGATTTATATAAAATCAATTGAAGGTAATTTGGTCTTAAGGAGTCTTGAAGTTTTTCCTAAAATCAAGAACCAAAGATACTCTGTATTCAGCATTATTGGGTGGAATACTGTGGCATACAGCTATTCTTGATTTTCATAGATCATAATATAGTGGGAAATGTTAGTTTTGAGGAGTTCTAGGGCCTCTAAAATGAGTGCACCCTATTTCTTCAGTTTCTACAAATCCCAAAAGGGCTGATCTATTATACCCTATGTGTAGGGTTACAAATATCTTTTGGAATCTAACCTTTGGGTGAATTTGATTCTACTTTGGGTTATATGATCACCAAAGTTTGATATGTGTTCCTCGAGGGATGATTAGAAGGATAGTCTTGTTTTCATGTGCTATTGGAAGAATTTAAATGTCTGGTTACAGGCTAAAAAACAGAAAATTTAAAAATTATAAGAAATGGAAAGTGTTTATTTGGTCATAAGCACACTTTTCAGTTGAGTATCCCTTGGTGATGTATGTTGCTGAATTGTCCAAGTTTTCCAGCTCCAAGATTTCATGTGCATTGTGTTTGATGAAATTCTTGAGAGGCTACATACTTTGATTGAGGGAGAGTCTTTGTCATGCTTAAGAGCCATTTGTTTTTTAGTTGTTCTTGTATGTCATTAGGGTATTTATTATGTCAAAGTTTCTGGTAGAGTGTTCCTCATACTGCTATATTTATGCTTGGGTCTTTGTTAAGTTGGTAGCATATTGACATTATTGGGGAAATTGTCAAGAGGTGGACTAGATGTTTGGTTGTCTTGGGAAAGAGCTGTGAGCCACCATGAGTACTGTCTAATCAATTGGAGACTTCTCTTGCCATGGGTAAGAGCCAAATTGCTGCCATGAGGGCAAGCAACCTGATTGGATCCTTGTAGGTATGGTGCAAGAACTACTTAATGCCATACTGGAATCTTCAAGTTGCTTTGTTCAAGAGAAGCACTGTAGTATTGCTACCAAGATTACATTATTTCTTTCCAGGTTGTACCTTAAAGGGGATGTTGGACAGTTGGAGTATTCAGTTTGTATGAGGAATGGAGTTATCTTAGGAAGAATATATGTAATTATGGACTTTACAGTAATATTAGATCTGTTGGGGCTTTTCTTGTAAATTTGGATAAGTTCATTATTATATAAAGAGCCTCCCTCATTATAGAGACAAAGTTTTGGCATGTGTTATTGTTAGACCCAACATTTCTTTTATTTAGAAGTTACAACCAAATTATTTTTATAGCTTACAATTACAGGTTTTGGTAATTGCTACCCTACCCAAGGGATATGCTTGTTTTGTCTTGTAATCTTTCTGATATCTATTAATAAAATGTTTCACTCATAGTTTTCAAGGTGCCAAGGCGAGGCTAGGCGACTGAGGGGCGCCTAGTCGCCTAGGCGTCGCTAGGCGATGGATTTTTTTTATGTTAAAAAATAGATCCTAGGGTAGTTCCCTAGGTACCATAACCATATTTCTTTAATAATTATTCATGGTTTTCATAAGAAAAGTATAAATTTCATATAAAAGTATAGAAAATCAACATATTCATGAGAAGAAAAGGAAGAAGGAAAATAAAATTCAAAAAATGTAGGGGCTGAGCCCTTGTTTTTGTTATAGGAAAAGAAGAAAATAAAAAGTATTGGTAGAAGAAGAAGAATATATGGAAGAGGAAAATGTGCTGATTAGATAAAATTTTTAGTTCTTCCTTACTTATTGGTTCAGGTTTTTAAGTCTTTGAGGGTTCAATACAGCATTTAGCAATGTTTGTGTTGATTAGACCCTAATAAATAAGAAAATAATAAAAAGAAAATAGTATATAAACACACAAAATGATTATTTTAGTTTAATAATGTCTATTTTATAATTATAATCTCAAAAAAGAATGAATAAAAAAGTATTTTATAGTAGGAAGTAGAAAACTGTTTGGCGATTGGGCGAGGCGAGCCTCAAAGGGCGCTTTGTCGCCTAGGCATCACCTAGGCGCCCACAAATATACATAACAAACCAGATATGTTTAGTTATTGATATCCAATAAAGGTTGCATGAGTAACAGAAAGGACAAAACAATAAACTATCAACAATAATCAATAAGCTATTAAATTTTTAAATTGCATAAGGCAAGTGGATATTTGATGTTTCAGCACTCAATGCATGCATTAAACTACAAATTGAAATATCTGGTAATAATATCAGTTCACAACTTTAGTATGTGCCCACTATACATATCTAATCTGTCTAAACCTAGGACCAGAAAAGGTTGTAAACAAAGCGTGCAGGTATATCAATGTTTGGTGGCTCCAACTCACAAACATCTATGCCTCTATCAATGTTTTGTCCTAAAGACATTTTTTTTCTTGGGGGTGGGGGGTTAAACAAAGCGTGCAGGTATCATAAATTATGATTATGAAATATGGATGATTAATATGGTTTAGGAACAATAAATATCACTATTTTGATCCATTATATATTAGAAGTAACTTTGGAGGATAATGAAGACATCTTCATTCCCAATCTTCTAGAGAGGGACATTATTGGGGATTTAGTTAGTAGAGACGGGAAGATAATGGAGAGGGGAAGAGGTGGAAAAAGAAAAATATCTTGTTATGGTTTTGCATTAAGCAGTATTTTAGTGCAGGTTGGGCATTGTTATTTTTTCCTGAGTGATAGAGGGTTTGGGTATTGGTTTTTGGTTTTTTGTCAGGCTGGTCAGTAGGTATAATTGTGAGTCTTCTTCCACTTTGATGAGTTTTATAGGTGCACTTGCAAGGCTGGTCAGTAGGTATAATTGTGTTTTTGGATTTTATGGTCGAGCTGGTCAGATGTGTGTGCATTTGCAAGGTGTGGCTTCTTTTTATTTGCGTATGTTTGCTCTGCATCTTTATTTATTTTTTTTTAAATTCTTTGTTGATAGCTGATTTCCCTGTGTTCATGTAGCCTACCCTGAACAGTTGGAGCTAAGGCTGAGTTGAGTTACCAATCATTATTGCACCGATAAAATCAATCAACTGAAGTTTTCCTGCCACAGAACTAGGTAAATGAAAAGAGATAAACTACATCACTAGTATTGAAACAAATGTTTGATCCTCGTAACATTACCCAATTTCTTTTGCTGATTTTCATTGGAAAGAAAATTATCTTTTGGGTCAATTTATATAAAAACAAGATGATGGAAATCATTTAAACCTTACTTGGGAGACCATGAGGCAGAGGAAGAAATTCCGCATTTGCCTTTTTCTTAGTCTTTTCACTGGAAGGCTTGCAAACTCTCCCTCCTATATACATTTAAATTAATCAAGATCAGAAGCTTTTCATATGCATCTATTAAAGTGCTAATTGCTAAAGCTGATTTAATTCCTAGCACAAAAATTGGAACCTTTAAAAGTAAAACCAACAAAACATAGAAGCAGCTTCCCAGAATGCTGGAGAAGTGGAGTCAAGATGTTCAGAAGTATCTCCTTAACTAGTCAGTAGTTACAGTTAATGGCTCTCTGACTTGAAATTTCTAATGAATTGAAACACCTAAACTCAAAACCAGGCTGATTGATATCATGCGCAACTCCTCGAATAGATAGTTAAGGGATCTGCCATAGCAAGGATTTTGCCTATGGAACACAAAAATCAACACTAGACCAGCATTCACTTGTTTCCACTTTCACTTATTTTATGTTTAATTTTACTAAAGATAGTTATTCACCGTATCCACTAGTAAACTCTCATTGTTCATATCATTAACAGTAGAAGTTCAAGACTGCTATCAGCCTTGAACCCTAATAGATTTCAGGTTCGAAAATAGAAGGAAAGTGTAGAGAGGAGAAGAGAGAACTGTAGAACACAAAGGGTTGAAAGGAGGGACAGAATCTGAATGTTCTGCCGCCGTCACTTCTATTTAGTATTTATAGGTTGTGCTCATTACATGGAAAGGACAGATCTGCCCTTAGTATTTACATAACAAATAGAACAAAATAAAACTGAAATAAATAACAACTGAACACCAGCTAACCCTAGGATGACTAAAACACATTCTACCCTACGAACACAGTGGGACCATAGCTGTGGGGCCCACATCAGTGTTCTCTACATTCCCCCTCAAGTTGGGAATAAATGTTTATCATTCCCAACTTGGATAGATCCGCCTCTAGCTTCTTCCTTGGTACAGCTTTGGTGAGGATATCTGCTAGCTGCATGTTGGATGTGATGTACGGGAGACACACTTCTTGTGATGAGACCCTCTCTCGTACAAAATGCTGATCAACTTCAATATGTTTAGTTCTGTCATGCTGCACCGGATTGTGTGCTATATTAATAGCCGCTTGATTATCACAATACAGCATCAGGGGCTTCTCATACTCAATACCCAACTCGTCAAGTAGTGATCTCAGCCATAGAATTTCAGCCACTCCGTTACCCATTGACCTGTATTCAGCTTCAGCACTAGATCGGGAGACAACACTGTTTTTTACTCCTCTAAGAGACAAGGTTACCTCCCACAAGGGCACAATATCCAGAGGTAGACCTTCCATCATCAACACTCCCAGCCCAATCGGCATCCGTATAGACCTCCACCTTCATGTGGTCATTGTTCTTGAACAGTATACCCCTACCCGGGCATCTCTTCAAGTATGCTAATATTCTTTCTGCTGCAAGAAGGTGCGTGGTTCTAGGAGAATGCATGTACTGTCTGACAACACTAACTGCATAACTGATATCTGGCCGACTGAGGTAGAGATATAGGAGCTTTCCCACTAATCGCTAGAACATAACTTTGTCTTCAAGAGGCTCCCCACTCTCTACACTAATCCTGTGGTTCTGTTCAATGGGTGTATCCGCAGGCTTGACACCTAACTTTCCAGTTTCCACCAACAGATCTAGAACATATTTCCTCTGAGAGACAAAGATCCCCTGTTTAGATCTAGCAACCTCAATACCCAAAAAATACCGTAGTGCACCAAGATCTTTCACCTCAAACTCTTGATGAAGGAGCTGTTTGAGGGACTCAATCTCATGGCTATCATTTCCTGTCACCACAATATCATCAACATATACTGCAAGTAGTGTCAGAGAGGACTCCACATTCTTGATGAACAGTGTATGATCTGACTGGGACTATACATAACTGAACTTCCCAAGGGCTAGTCTGAATCTATCAAACCAAGCTCTAGGTGACTGCTTCAAACCATACAATGCCTTATTGAGCTGGCAGACCTTCTTACCTGTCTCTGTATCATAGAATCCAGGAGGCAACCGCATGTAAACCTCTTCCTGCAGGTCTCCATTAAGAAAAGCATTTTTAATGTCCATTTGGTACAAAGGCCAAGTGTGGCTTGCTGCAAGAGATAATAGAACTCGAATGGTGGTCATCTTGGCTACCGGGGCAAAGGTCTCCAAGTAAACTATACCATAAGTCTGGGTGAACCCTTTTGCAACTAGCCGAGCTTTGTACCTCTCAATGGAGCCATCTGCATTGTGCTTCACAGTAAATACCCATCTGCATCCAATTGGTTTCTTTCATTTGGGCAAATCAACTATCTCCCAGGTATTATTTTTCAATAGGGCATCCATTTCAACTTGCATTGCACCTTTCCACTCCGGGACTGATAGGGCTTCTTGCACTGTTCTTGGAATAAGGACACTAGCAACGAAAGTAAGATAGGACCTGTAGGAGGGAGATAGGCGATCATAGGATAAAAACTAGGAAATGCAGTGAACTGTAGATGTGGTACAATGCCGTTTCCCTTTACGGACGACAATGGGAAGGTCAAGGTCGTCTGTAGGAGGTGAAGTGGCAACAGTGGAAGGAGTCTCTGTGGGCCCTGGGACTGTAATACCTGGACTTGGAGCCGCAGAAGAGGTTGGAGCTGGCCTGGACTGTTGATGACCGGGATCAACCTGCTTGCATCGCCTGTGATAGACTCTCAACTCCTGATCCCTCTGACCACCCTCACTATTGCAGCCCTCATCACCCAATGGAATAGGTAAGGGAACAACCCCAAAAGTATTAACCCTACCCTCACTGTGCTCTCCCTGAAGAAAAGGACCCAAATCCCCACTCTCACTGCTCTCCCCCTGAGGAGAAACCCGAGAATAATAGGGTATCTCCTCAAGGAAAGTGACATCCATGGAGACAAACTTCTTCCCTAAGACAGGATCATAGTAGCAATAATCCTTTTGAGTTTATGCATAACCAAGAAAGATGCATTTGGAGGCCTTTGGTTTGAATTTGGAGTGATGGGGTCCGAGAAGCTGAACAAAACAGGTACAACCAAATGTTTTAAGGGGTACAGTAAACAACTCCTCATTTGGGTATAGAAGGGAAAAAGGAGATTTCATATCAAAAACCCGGGAAGGAGCCCAATTAATAAGATATACTACCGTGAGGATAGCATCACCCCAGAAGCGAATAGGGACATTGGAGGTAAACATAATACTTCTAGCCACCTCCAAGATGTGCCTATTCTTCCTTTCTGCAACCCCATTCTGCTGAGGTGTATGAGGGCAAGTGCTCTGGTGGATAACCTCATGATTAAGAAGGTAAGATGCCAATGGCTTAGCAAAGTATTCCTTGGCATTATCAGATCTAAGAACTTTGAGCTTGGCATTAAACTGGGTTAGGATCATTTGGTGGAAGTTTTGGGTCAGGGCGGGAACCTCATCTCGTGAACGCATAAGATAATCCCAAGAAAACCGAGTATGGTCATCAACAAATAACAAAAAATATCTGTACCCACCCATAGAAGGGATGTGATATGGCCCCTAAACATCAGTATGCACAATATCAAAAGAACTATTACTCCTTTTATTACTCAATGAATAAGATTTTCTATAATGTTTAGCAAACTCACAACTTTCACATTTCAACTGTGACAACTCAACAAACTCAAACAAAGTAGGAAACAAACTCTTTAAGGATTGAAAAGACAAATGACCCAATCGGTTATGCCAAAGCATAACCGGACTCACAATCTGAGAAACAAGTGACTTCTTATCCACTGACTCTTCCCGACGAGAACTCTCCCCGAGCAGGTAGATCCCATTCGTCTCACGGCCAGTCCCAATCACCTTCTTCGTCTCCAAGTCCTGAAAAACACATCGGTCAGGGAAGAAAGTTACTAAGCAGTTCATATGTTTGGTAATACTACTAACTGAAAGAAGGTTAGTATCAAGCTTAGGAACATGCAAGACAGAAAACAAGGAGATAGTATCCGATAGCTTGATGTCACCCTTGCCAGAAATGGGACAAGAGAACCATCAGCAATAGATACTTTATCCCTACCAGAAGACAAATGATAAGTGGTAAACAACGAGGGCAAGCTAGTCATATGGTCGGATGCACCTGAATCTATTACCCAAGAGGGTTCAGTAGTACCTGGAGCTGAGACATGGTAGGCTGAGGCTCGAGTACCTGAATGTGCGAAAGCAGATGTGGTAGGGGCTGATGGTGACTGCGGTGGCTGAGCTGAGTTCCCAACTTCCTTTTCCAACTGTATTAAAGCAGCCCGAACTGCAACTAAGGTGTGCCTCTTGTGCCAGACGAGGATGTTGAATCAGTGTTCACGGCCACATGAGCATTACCCTTCTTGCTTCTTAACTTTGCCGGGACCAAATGAGGATGCAGTTTCCAACATGTTTCTTTTGTGTGTTTGGGTTTCTTGCAATGCTCGCATACCACATCTCTTTTATCTTCCTTCTTCCTGTCCCTTTCTGAATCACCTCCTGATTTGGGTTTAACAGCTACAAGGGCTGGTGTAAGAGGATGAGGTTGCATCATGAATTTCCTCCTGGTCTCTTCACTATGCACTAAGGAGTATGCCTGGGAGAGAGTCACACTATCTCTGGTCAATATCTGTTGCCGCACAATATCATACTCCGAATTCATACCTGCCAGAAACTCAAACACCCTGTTTGTCTCGACTTGCTTTCTATGGGTCTGTGCATCTTTGGGACTCTCCCACTCAAGAGTCTCTAAGTGATCAATCTCATGCCACAGGGACTTCAAGGTAGAGAAGTAGAGCGAAACCGGTTTCTCTCCTTGTTTAAGAGTGTTCACTTCACATTTCAATTCATAAGCTCTAGCAACATTAAGGGGTTGGGAATAAGTTTCTTTCATAACATCCCATATCTCCTTGGCTGTCTTTGCCCATAGGTAATTTCGGCTGATATGAGGCTGCATAGAATTACACAGCCATGTCATAACCAAGTAGTTTTCTTGGACCCACTTGGTATACATGGGGTCTCCCTTGGAAGGTTCTTTCACATCTCCCAAGAGATACCCTAATTTACCCCTTCCCCCAATAGCCATCATGGCTGATTGGGCCCATTCCAAATAGTTTGATCCATCATATCTTACGGTTGTAATCTGAAAACCTGTCTCAAAAACACTACCAGAACTGTTGTTCCCAAAACTGCCTTCTGCCTGATTTTTAAACTCCATTTCGTCCAAGAACCAGTAGTCTCAAAAATTAGGGTTACTACAGTCGAAGAACAGCACTTGGACTATCAATCGCAATCAAAAAATCAGTATAGAACTAATCTGTATTCACGGTATATGTGCATGAGACCAGTATAAGTCTGATCTGAAACCAATTAGCAAACACAACAGCACAGTCTGTACAGTTTTCACCCCTTAAAAGATCTGATATGCTGAACCAGAATTAGGGTTTTGATCAGTCCTTAAAAATAATTCTCAGCCGCACATTCCAAGCAGTACCACACAGATAAGACTTGTAGTAGGGTTAATATGAAACCCTAAACTGATCAATGCTGAGAAAAAAAAATAAGAAGAGCTTCACAGGTAGATCACAAGGCTTTGCCGCAAGATCAATATCAAGCCCTAGAGGATAGAAAGAAGAAAACCCTAGAATGGTTCGGCCGCCCTTTCTAGATAGGTCCAACCTATCTTCTCTGATAGTACTTCTCTTAGAAAATAAAACAACTTACAAGATAATGCTGTTCGCTGCCTTCCAAGGTTACCCGAACCCTAGCCTTCTCTGATTCTTCCTGATCACCGACACTTTGCAACCGTGGCAAGTCTTCAACAGCTGCTAAACCCTCTGGCGATCTCCAAGAATCAGTCAACGAACTCTACTTTCTCAGCTTCCAGCCCTAGATGGTTCTGATGTGGTCGGCTAGACTAGACTCACATGAGAAACCTAACCTTGCTCTGATACCAAGTAGAAGTTCAAGACTGCTATCAGCCTTGAACCCTAATAGATTTCAGGTTCGAAAATAGAAGGAAAGTGTAGAGAGGAGAAGAGAGAGAGAAGAGAGAACTGTAAAACACAAAGGGTTGAAAGGAGGGACAGAATCTGAATGTTCTGTTGCCGCCACTTCTATTTAGTATTTATAGGTTGTGCTCATTACATGAAAAGGACAGATCTGCCCTTAGTATTTACATAACAAATAGAACAAAATAAAACTGAAATAACCAACTGAACACCAGCTAACCCTAGGATGACTAGAACACATTCTACCCTACGAACACAGTGGGACCATAGCTGTGGGGCCCACATCAGTGTTCTCTACATTAACTAAAGGGTTACTTAGGTATCAAAGTATTAGAATACAAGAGAGGACCTCAAAAAGGACTAACAAAGAAACAATGAAGGAGACACACAAGAATAAATCTGTTGAAAGGATGCTGTGTAATTGCAATTTGTTTAATATGGACAACCATGGGTAGATTTGTCATTTTCCATGTAAATCTATGTTGAATATATAGTTGAAAAGGGGCTGTATGCCTACCTTCTTTCTTTCTCCCAAAGTTTTCTTTCTTTTGTTCTCTCATGTTCCTCTCTCCTACTCTGTTCTCCATATTCATACACAAATAACTTCAGACTAATAAACTAAATTAATTCTAGATCAACAAGTTGGTATGAAAGCAGTTCACTCCAGGATTGGAGACTATGTGATGTGATACATGCCTTGGGAGAACTCACCCCTAAAAGCTAGCTGTTAGAGGGAGAGAACCCAAACACATATACATATCACACAACAACTACCCATACTACCGATGTGGGATATCTCACATTAGCATCCCATATTACTAATGTGGGGCAAAGGGATGCCCACCTAGTCCTAGTCAAACACTGCAATACCGATGTCACCACTTGTGCCGCACGATTGCAATTGGGAGGCATAGTGTAGGCTCTGATACCATTTGATCTGTGCCTTGGGAGAACATAAAAGCTAGTTGTTAGAAGGAGGGAACCCAAGCACATATATATCACACAACAGTATCCCATACTACCAATGTGGGATATCTAAGATTAGCATCCCATATTACCAATGTGGGACAAAAGGATCATAACATGATGTGACAGGAGATCAAATTAGCAGAGCTAGATAGGAGATGGGTGAGAAGTGTGTGGAAATCCAAAGGAGTGAATTGGGCATCAGCTCCATCTTGGGGGGCTTCTGGAGGTTTAGTTACTATATGAAGAGAGGATGTGGTGGAAATAGTAGAGGAACTAATAGAAAGGTTTTCCGTGTCTTTGAAATTGAAAAATCTGGATGATGGTTTTATTTGGGTCTTAACTAATGTATACGAGCCAAATAATTATAGAGGGAGAAATGAATTATGGGAGGAATTGTATGAACTAAATGGACTATGGGATGGCCCTTGCTCTTTAGGGGGTGATTTCAATGTAATCAAATTTTGCAATGAATCCAATAACCCTCGAGGTGTGGTTAGAACAAGTATGAGTAACCTCTGATCATTGGAGAGACTTGGTCCAAATTTTAGGAAAACCCACTTTGCTCCAAATTGGACAGATTTCTTTCCAAAGAAGGATGGGAAAAACCATTGGAGAGATTTGGTGGCTAGGGCTCCACCTAGAGTAACCTCTTGATCATTGCCCCATCAAGTTAGGCCAGGAGACCTTAGGATCAGGACCCCGCCCTCTTAGATTTGAAAACATGTGGTTGAATCACCTTGATTTTGTGTGGAAAGTGAAAGAGTGGTTGAATCGCCCTCTTAGCTTGGAGGGAGCTCACATGGGGAAGATAGTGAAGTTGGGAGGTCTTTTATTTCTCAGCTTATTAGTCAGGTTATGCTTTGGCATAACCGGTTAGGTCATTTATCTTTTAGGTCTTTGAAAAGTTTGTTTCCTAGTTTGTTTGAGTCTGTCCAGATGTCCAATTTGAAATGTGAAAGTTGTGAGCTTGCAAAGCATTGTAGAACAACATATTCCTTGAGTAATAAAAGTAGTATTCCTTTTGAAATTGTGCATACCGATGTTTGGGGACCTTATCATGTTATTGCTATTGGGGGGGGGGGGTACAGATATTTCTTGTTGTTTCTTGATGACTATACTCGTTTTTCATGGGTTTACCTTATGCATTCTTGAGATGAGGTTCCTAAACCTGGATCTTTCATCAGATGATTTTAACCTAGTTTGGGATCAAAATCAAAATTTTTAGATCCGATAATGCGAAAGAGTATTTTGCAAAACATTAGCTTCATATTTCCTTGACCATGGGATTATCCATCAGAGTACCTGTCCTCATACACCTTAACAAAATGGGGTTGCTAAGAGGAAGAATAGACACATATTGGAGGTGGCTAGAAGCATTATGTTTAACTCGGGATATTGCTGCTATGAACCTACTTCTGGGAGGAGGTTTGTTTCTATGGATGTCACTTTCTTTGAGGATGTACCCTATTATCCTAGGGTTTCTTCTCAGGGGAGAGTAGTGAGGTGGGGGTTCATTCATCAGAAATTCCATTACTTGTCCCAATCACTGAAGGGGAGTGTAGTGAGGAGGGATGTCAAAGGTGCCGGGATTTGAGAGTTTATCACAAACGGTGGAGGTAGGTTGATTTCGGTCATCAACAGTCCAGGCCAGCCCCAATTCCTTCTGCGGATCCGGATCCAAGTACCACAGTTCCTTCATCTTTCATTACAGATGAGATACCTTTTGTTGTTGAGCCTTCACCTCTATTGGATGACCTTGACCTTCCCATTGCAATCCGTAAAGGGAAATGCCATTGTACCTTATCTACAACTCATTGTATTTCCCAATTCTCGTCTTATGATCATTTGTCTCCATCTTACAAGTCCTTTTTTGCATCCATTGCTACTATTCCCATTCCTAGAACAATGCAAGAAGCCTTGTCAGTACCTGAGTGGAAGGATGCAATGGAGGTAGAAATGGATGCCCTTTTGAAGCACAATACATGGAAGCTAGTTGATAAACCTAAAGGGAAGAAACCAGTTGGATGTAGATGGGTGTTTACTGTGAAGCATAACGTTGATGGTTCCATTGAAAGCTATAAGGCCAGATTAGTTGCAAAGGTATTTACTCAGACATATTGCATAAACTACTTGGAGACTTTTGCACCAGTAGCGAAGATGAACACTATCAGAGTTTTATTATCTCTTGTAGCCAATTACTCGTGGCTTTGTTTCAGATGGATGTTAAAAATGCCTTCCTCAATGGTGACTTGCAAGAAGAAGTGTACATGCAGTTGCCTCCTGGATTTTATAGTGCAGAAACAGGAAAGAAGGTTTGCCAACTGAATAAGGCCTTATATGAACTGAAAGTCTCCTAGAGCCTAGTTTGATAGATTCAGACAAGCTCTTGAAAAATTTGGCTATGTGCAGGCCTAGTCAGATCATGCTCTTTTTATTAAGAAAGTGGATTCCTCCTTAACACTGCTTGCTGTATATGTGGATGATATTGTGGTGACAGGGAGTGGTACCCGTGAGATTGACTCTCTTAAGCAACTCCTTCACCAAGAATTTGAGGTCAAAGACCTAGGAGAGCTATAGTATTTCTTGGGTGTTGAGGTATCTTGGTCTAAGCATGGGATTTTTGTTTCCCAAACAAAGTATGTTCTTGATTTGTTGGAAGAAATAGAGAAGCTAGGTGTTAAACCTGCTAACACACCTATTGAACAAAATCCCAAGATCAGTGCAGAAGGTGGAGAGCCCCTTGAAGATAAAGTTATGTTCCAATGATTAGTTGGAAAACTTCTCTATCTTTGTCTCACACGATTAGACATCAGTTATGCAGTCAGTGTTGTTAGCCAGTATATGCATTTTCCTATAACCACTCACCTATTTGTAGTTGAAAGGATATTGGCATATTTGAAGAGATGTCCAAACAGAGGTATACTATTAAAAGATAAAGGTCACATGAAAATAGAAGTTTACACAGATGTTGATTAGGCTGGATGTGTTGATGATAGGAGGTCTACCTCTGGTTATTGTGCTTTTTTGTAGGAGGTAATCTTGTTTCTTGGAGGAGTAAGAAACAAAATGTTGTTGCTCACTCCAATTTTGAAGCTGAATATAGGTCCATGGCAAATGGTGTGGTTGAAGTACTATGGTTGAAATCCCTATTTGAGGAGTTGGGCATTACTTATGAGAAGCCTCTAATGCTGTACTGTGATAATCAGGCTGCTATTAACATAGCCCATAATCCGGTACAACATGACAGAACTAAGCATATTGAAGTGGACCAACACTTTATTAGAGAAAGACTTGCTTCACAAGAAGTGTGTCTTCCATATATCACCTCCAACATGCAACTTACAGATCTCTTCACTAAGGCAGTTTCAAAGACAAAGTTAGAAGCAGACCTATGCAAGACAAACATCTATTCCCAACTTGAAGGGGAGTGTAGAGAACATTAATGTGGTCCCCACTATGTTATTTATGTGGTCCCCACTGTTGTTTGTTTATTTATGATTAGTGGTACTTATTTTCAGTTGGTAGTTATTTCTTTTCTTTGCTTATGTAAGCAGTAGGGGTAATTCAGCCTTTTTCCCTTTATTTTTATTATTAATATAAATAGCTGAGTGGGGCGATGACTCTAGTCAATGCACACTCTTTTTGAATTCTCTTCTTCGTCTTCTCCTTCTCTTCTTCTCTCCTTCTCTCTTTCTCAAATCTGTTTTTCTTTGTTTATTGTAAATTATATCTAGGACTGATTGCAGTCCTACTAGACTACTGTTTCAAGCCATTTGAGCTTGATTTCAAATGAGAGACTAAATGGGACGTTGATAGACAACCAGTATTTTCTCCCATTAGAACACCCACTCGACTCATGTGAACCCAACCTTCATCTTCTAGATCCAAGTCCTTTGATTCAATCCTCAAGTATCTAGGATTGCGGCGATCTATCACATTTTTACTCGGTCCCTTTTCCTTCACATTCCCTCTTGGTACCCATTGTAGTGGCTGTTTCAAGCCATTTGAGCTTGATTTCAAATGGGAGACTAAATGGGATGTTGATAGAAAACCAGTATGGTCTCCCTTAGAACTTTACCCACTTGACTCATGTGACTATTTAAAGTCACATGAGCCCGTCTTCTCTAGGTTAATTTTCATCTGACCCAAAGCTGGCCCCTGGTTGCTTCAGAAAGTGCTTTACCTTGGTGAGTTTTCTGCTTGTGTGGACCCTACAACGGTTCAGAGATAACTCCTTTAGTAGCCACCTCAGCAAAAGATAATCCAGCTGTCCCTTCTTAAATTTAAATTTATTTGAATTAATCTTTGGCAGTAAAGGTTAGTGAAGTTATAAGCTTCCAAAACTCCTCCAAGGGTTCTTACCACCTTGTCATTACAGATTCCTTCCACAAGTTAAAGGGAAGCCCAACCAGCTTCACTGTGAAGCTACCTTCCCTATCTCTTTCTTATTACATGACATGCACCATTTCTCCACCATGATCATCTCTGACTTTGTTTCAAACCTTGAAAGCTCCACAGAGTCACTCCCTATATCAAGGACTTCTTGTGTTTCATTGAATGGAAAAATGACTGCCATAGAGCTGATCTTGCATCTCTCCACAATCAACTCTAATATCAGCTTCCAGTCCAGTACCTTTTGGTTTGTCATTAGTCGTTACAACAAATCTTTTCCCCCAAGCTCAAAAGCGAGACCTCTAGATCTTGTTTATCTCCATTGATAATAGTTTGCTCACCTTCATTATCACTGATGTCATTTTGCTCCCTTACAGGGTTCACCCCTTCACCTTCCAGCACGGACTTTAATTGTTCCTTCTTTTCCAAGAAAATCAGAAAATCCTACAAGCTATCTGCAATCGACCTCCCACCTTTGCTTTCCTTTCCTTTAGGAAGCATACAATTTGCTTCTTCCCATTCCCAAACAACTTCGTTACTGAAACAAACCATCCCTTCTTGTTCCATCTTAGTTCAACTACATATTTTTTCCATGGAACATCAGAAATTTCTTCCATCCTTGTATTTTGACAGAGTATACAACCCCATCAATGAATCCTTTCAACAAATGTATAGCTTTTTCAACGAGGAAGACGGTAGCTCTCTTTTCTTCCCTCGCCTTCAAGGAATAATGTCCGTTGTTCCTGCAACTTTCAAGAATCATTTTCTTTGCTTCCATCATGATGTCCTTCCTCCATCTTGACTGTCATGAAATATCCTTTGTCTCCCTTCCCTTTGTCTTTCTTTGTCATCAGTTTCTTTGTTCCTCCCGTAGATGGTCTTCTCTTATTATTAAACTTACCAGTACAAGTATCTTTTCTCTTTTCAAAGGGTAATTTCCCTAGTTACATATGTGCAAATATGCCCAAATCAGCACCATTATGGGCTTCTGATTTCAAGTTTGTCACCAAGAAGATCTTAGAGGGTGAACGCTAATTTTACACACATTATATGCATATGATAGATAGAAGTTATAGGCCCAGCCCCGGGCCCAGGCTTACTGTTTTAGGCCTGAAACCTGGGATGGTCCAGGCTTGGGCCTAGGCTATGTCTCTTATCATAGGTGCAACACATATTATATGCATATAATTGATTTTTTTTCTTTTTTTAAATTTTAAGTGGAGGAAGAGAGGAAATGGTAGAGATGGGAAATAAGAATAAGAGAGGTTGAGAGAGAGGGTTCCTTGAGAATAGCAACACCAGCGGTGGCAAAGATAGTGGCAGCAATAGGTAAGTCTTATTCTTTCAATAAAAGTTATTCATCAAACAAATATTGTTGAAATTCCATATTATTAGATTCTTGTTTCCAATTGACAGTAAACATCATTTGGTTTCAATATATTCCATGACAAAATTGTTGCAGCTATTAAATTTTGTAAAGCATGATAAGGAATAAAACTACATGATAGTGAAATTGAATGTAGTAGAAAAGACAGTCAAGAAGAATATTTAAAGCATGTTAAAAGGAAAGGGGAAAACCTTGAAGACAAAAGAAATTAGGACCTACCTGTCCACAATTCCAGCTATTATTATGATTCTCTCCATCATTGTTATCTTCTCCATTTGCCAAGTTATGCTTGTTGTTATATGTCACTAGATCAGCCAAAGTAAATCCATCATGTGCACATATGAAGTTTATGCTGTTCCAAGGTTTTCTCCCTCTTTCCTGATGACAGTCTTAGTGAGGACTTTAACGCAATAGGCCTATACATAATAAACCTTTACAGACAGCATACTGAGTATATATGCAGATTGTGATTACATGGTCGTAGATAATTGTTATAAATTAAGAAGAAAATACCAAAGAAAAATGATATTGCAACTTCAAGTTGGAATTTGTTATCACAAGGAAAATCATAAAATGCATTTGTTGAACAAAAAGCAAACACCTGAGAAAGGCAATGTGCTATATTAGCAAAGGATATATTACAATCATTAAGCAGCTAAGCTATTAATTTATTCAAGACCAACTGGTGAAGGAAATTCAATCAGGTTAAACTGCTATAATTACTATAAGGATTGCCATTTGTCTTCTATTTTCATCCAGAAAGGCTGGAAGTTGAAGGAGACTCCTAAATGGTGATTGGGTGGATGAGTCAAGGGGACAATCTGCCTTGGGTTTATAGGCATCACATAAAAGAAGGAATGCCCATCAACCACCTCATGAATGCCTCATTCAATTTGGTTAAGACTTTGTCTAAAATGTTGATAAATGTAATATATTATTTGGTTGATCTATTAGAATCCTTGGAACTTTCTGTGAGTCAAACTTTTACTTGTACTCTATTATGTAGCTTTAACTCTTGAGGTTTACACAACTTCATAGAGTATTATTTTCTCTATTAACCCTAGTTTCATGGCTTTATTTGGTGGTTTTGAACAAGATAATAATCTAAAATGATGTTTCTATGCTTTTTTTATCATTTCATAAAATATAATTGTATATTTCTACATATTTCACAATGTTTCATGTCTACAATTTTTACAATATTTCAATATGGCATTTTTGACATCTCCAACATGTTTCCTATATTAGGATGACCAACATTTTCACCAACACTGATATTTTAAACCTTGGTTAGGAGAACAGAAAACTGTTTTGCTGACTCACCCACTAGAGAGGGGATTGGCAGGCAATAAATTTATTGGGGCCAACAGTAGGTGATAGGATGTTAACAGGTCGGGTTCAGTATGGCTTTTCCCTAACTCAACTGTCCAGTGCTTTCACTCAAATACAACCCAACCTGACATGATAACATGCAGTTTCTGAATCTGCCCTGGCCCTATAGGGTTCAACCTGATACCAACCTGACCCAACCCATGGCCTTTCAATTATATTTTTTATAACACATCTCTAAAACCCAAAAGCCATAAATTTAAGTGGGAAGTTGGTTTATGGGTTCCAAGGCATTACTTGCTCCAAAAATAATGAAGAAAAACCAAAACAAATATGTAAAGAAATCTGTAGTGAGAATGGGCCGAATGGGCCTTAGTTATGGACCTCTTTTGTTTTGTTTTTATTATTTCTTTAGTGCTGGCCGCCCCATTAAGGGCATCGAGGGAATTGTACTCAGTTTAGAATTAAGAGAATGAAAGACATCTTGGGGGGTAGAGAGAATGGATCAAACTCTTCTCTTCTCTCTTCCCTTCTCTTCTTCTTCCACAAACCCTTGCTATAACCTTTCTTTTTTCTTCCTTTTCTTTTTCTATATTTTCTGAATTATTAAAGGTGTGTTTCACCACTAAATCCTAAACTGTAAGGTTATGGGGTTAGAAGTCATGCCAAATAACCAGAATACCTTCTATGTATGTAGGAGTATCATGACCAGGCAGGTTGAGATGGTGAAATCTGAACCCAACTCGGAAGTTCTGATATGATTTTTCTATGCCATATTTTAACAAATTTTGAATTTTTTAGTGATCAGAAAACAAGATTAAGAAAATAATCAATGACAATTTGATATGACATACATGAAGAAGATAAGAATAATCACCTGGTATAGATTTGGGCTTCCACAAATGCATTCAGCAAAAGACCCTGAAAATCCATCTGTGCCTTTGATAAACTGCCGGACTATGTCACGATACTGAAGACAAAAAAGAAATACAAATCAAAATAGAAGTAAAAGTTTAGGTTGACATTCCAATAATTGTAAGCACAGTAGAGTGCCTGGTTCTCAAAAGGAATATGATTGTTTTATTTAGCTGCTTGTGTCCCATGATCTTTTTATGCACTGGAACTGGATTTTCCTTGGTTATACTTCATCATTATTAGATAACTCAAAATATGTTAACCCACCTTCCCATTCCATTCTGACCATATACCCCAGTGAGGAAACGTACCAACTTGGTAAAGCCCACCTGTATCCCATGCTTCAGCAATTAGCTGTTTAAGATGGAAAAAGAAAAACTTCAGTCTGCAATCAAGAGTAAACACATGATAAGATGGTTGAACACAAACATAAGTAACCACCAACCAATGGCAAAAGTAAACAAATATGGTAAAGCCCAACTGGATTTTCCATTTGCAGTTTATTGGAGTTTACACATATTCCAGATTGAGTTACTTTAGAATCACAGGCATTATGGTAATGTAACATCCAATCTGAAAGAGTACAAGCACAAATATAGTACCTGGTTTACACTCTTAAACCCCAAAGGTCATTTAAACCAATATTTAATCAAATAAATATCCAATATTTATTTGGTAGACATATGCAAAGAGTACAGACACATGACCAACTGATGGTCATTCTAAAACCCTGAAGATTGACTAACAAAATTCACAAAACATCTTACAAAATTTTGTTAAACCTTAATCACAGAAAACATCCATTTTTGCCATAGTTATAGCCACTATGTCAACCTTTTTGATCGCTAAACGTGAATTAATTGTTTAAGGGATCTAAAAATCCAGTAGTTACAACCTTAACACATAGATACCTAATTCAACTTAAAGCTGTTATATTTAAGAAACAAACTTAGATATCCTCAAGCAATTTGAATGAGTGAAATTGAATGTATCATCTAATTGACTATAGACTGTTGTCCACCCATTCCACTGATGATTCAAGGTCAAGCAAGCAAAGAATCACTCCCCTTCAGCAGAAACAACAAACTCCAAAAATATAACTTTGGGTGACATAAAAGAGCACTTCTTTAAGTTGATGTAGAGTTTCTCTTGGCATACTGCTTGACGTAGATGATCAATATGCTCTTTTATGCTATGGCTATATATAAGAATATCATCAAAATAAACAACTAGGAAACAACCAATGAAGGATCGAAGTACCTGGGTCATCATCCTCATGAAAGTACTAGGGGCATTAGTTAGTCCAAATGTCATAACTAGCCACTCGTATTAGCCATCTTTTGTCTTAAATGCTGTCTTCCACTCATCACTAGGCCTAATCCGTATTTGATGATAGCCACTCCTTAGATCGATCTTAGAAAAAATGGTTGCTCCATTCATCATATCAAGCATGTCGTCAAGCCTAGGAATTGGGAACCTATACTTGATAGTAATCTTGTTGATTGCTCTACTATCAACGCAAATACGCCAAGAACCATCTTTCTTTGGAGTGAGAAGAGCTGACTAAGGCTTTCTCTAATAAAACCTTTCTTTAGGAGGAACAACACATTCATCATATCAAGCATGTCGTCAAGCCTACGAATTGGGAATCTATACTTGATAGTAATCTCGTTGATTGCTCTACTATCAACGCACATACGCCAAGAACCATCTTTCTTTGGAGTGAAAAGAGCTGGAACAAAATATGGAGTGACTGGTATGCCTTCACATTTTACCTCATATAAGTTAACCCCGAGGAAGGGCAAGATTACTGTTGTTGATGGATCTCAGACCCCAATCTTGGGTCAGGGTGAAGTCAGAATCACTAATAACCTTTCTCTTGACTCTGTTCTACATGTGCCCTAACTACAAAAAAATTTATTGTCTGTTAGTTCTTTAACAAAATCCCACAATTGCTCAGTGGCCTTTCTTCCAACCATTGTGTTTTTCAGGATCTAAGCACGGGGGAGACGATTGGAAGTGGGCATGAAGTGGATGGAGTCTACCCCCTGGATGGACCTTCAGAGCATGGATTGTCAAGCCAAACTAAGTCTTGTTCCAATGAGAAAATGAGTCTTTTGAAATTATGGCATTGTCGCCTTGGCTGTCAATTCTATCAAGTTTTTGTTTTCAAACTTGCTTGGTTCTGTGTCCAAATTGAACTTTGAATGTGAAATTTGTTATTTATCCAAACAATGTAGAAACACATATTTTGCAAATAGTTCTACAATTCCTATAACTATAGCTGCAACTGTTGTAGAAGTCCCCAAATAGAGCGTTAATTCTCCGTCACTCAATCTTCTACTTGTCTTGAACCCTTATAATGTGTTACATGCATGAGTTGAAGGCCCGAAGTCAATACACCGAGAAGTAGAAGTGAACAACAAATTGGTCTCTATGATAAAATATTCAAAATTACCTTGCTTCTTAGTCTCTAGATACTAAGAACAGTTCGTCTTCCAGTGGCCGGTTTGCTTGAAAAAGTGACAGGCATCCGATGCTTTGTCCTTCTTTTACCTTTTAGGCTTGCTAACCTTTTTTGAGGCTTTTTCTTTACCCTCCTCTTCTTCTTACCAGAATTGCCACCTTCAACAAGCATGGCTATCGGTTTATCCTTCTTAATCAATTCTTCAGCCCTCTGCAACATATTGCTAAGTTCCTAAAAGCTAACATTTAGCTTATTCATATTGTAATTCATGATAAACTGATTGAATGAGGGAGGTAAAGAGTTTAGGATGGCATCAACTTTGGTGACATGATCTAGCCCTGACCCGAGTGCCTCTAGTTCATTAATATAACCCATCATCTTAAGACAGTGGTCATCAACCATCTGGCTCTCGGTCATTTTAGCGGTCATAAATAGTTTTAAGTCCTTTTGCCGAGTAGAACGATTCTACTCTTCATACATGGTCCTCAAACTATCTAGGATATCCTTGGACACTTCGATTTGATCGAATTCTCTGTATCGGATTGTCAAGAGAGGCTATGATGTAGCACCGGGCAAGAGAGTTCTTCTCTTCCCATTCTTGATACTCTCTCCTACGTGCCTCAGAAGCCTATCACTCGGACGATCCGGAGAAGGGTTCTTAGCAACCCTGTCCAATTTCTCGGACGTTAACACCAACATAAGGTTACGGAAGCAGTCAGCATAGTTTGGGCCCTTAAGTTTGTTATCGTCCATCAACTTGGCGAATTGTCAGTTTGCCATTTCTGATAAAAGGCAAGGCAGATTATTAGTCCACAACCTAAATTGATTCATGTTTACTACATACTACATATATATGGGTTTTAATCTATGTTCCATTTACATTTGTTCATCTCTGAGATTTCCCTCTTATCTCAGTGACGGAGACAGAGAAATATGTCTTTGAAAATGTGGGAAACCACATACAGTGCATGGAGCCAACTATTTCAATTACATAACCCCACCACCTTCTGTGAAGGATCATATCCACTTATCTTATGAGCTTTCCCTTTGGCTTTTGTAAGACAAGGTTTATTGCCATTTTAGGTTAAACCTTTCTGTCCAGTAAGTGCTTACCCATCATATTCGTGAACGCCAAGGGACCGTGAGAGAGTCTTCCCTTTTAGAATAGGCCCCTACCACATTGGTCTATGACACCCCTATCATCTTATGAAACAATCCAACAGATCCAACAGCAAATGGATAGCCCAATTTTATGGTGCATCTCCTCATTACTAAAGGATCCATCTTCAAGCTAATGATGGAGGGCCTTTAGAGAGTTCATCATATGAATCTCCCTATCACATGCACTTATATTTTGTTGGAGGGAACAAATAATTACGCCCTAGTTATTATTTAGGTCAAACCATAGTGACTCCCACTTTCTTAAAGCCAGATTCATATGGGCCCTAAACGGCTAGGGTTCCACACGGTTCCTCTTGGGGAGGAAGCTGAAGTGGGGCTCATCAAGAAAGGAGATAATCCAATGATCTTAAGGACACCATGGCAATGATGTGCATTCAACCATGGTGTGCGAAAGAGCCACTATCGAAATTAACATGGGCCAAGTGCTTATGGCCCATGTACATAGCACATCACACATCATACATCACATGCATGAAATAAAACCACAATTGATCCAATCAATTTAATCATCTGTAAAACCCTAAAATAGTTAGATTAAATCAGTATCAACCCATTAGAGCCCATAACATTATCATATAACATTATCTAGGTAAGCAGTTCAACCCATGTAGCTGAATTAGGGCTGATGCAGTTTTAACTTAACAATACTGGGTTTTACAGGTTGGGCCGAATTGCATCTAGCAATAAGCCATCAAACCCTTGGTCCATTATAAAAATTTTAGAGCTGTGAACGGTCCCTATTGAGCCACAGATTCGGTCCAACCAATTTGGTCCAATCTGGGTTGAATGTGTCTAGGGTTTGGTGTCTAATTCAAGATCCAATTCAAGAAGATGATCTGAAATTAATTATGGCTGATAAATGACAATCAACAATCAGCAATCAAACACAACAGTGGGCTGTTCGTGTGGCTGCAAACCTGCAAAAAAGAGGTTAGTCACAATTTGCAAATTTGTTTTCTGCAAATCGCAGATTGCAAACCTTCTATCTACACAAAGTCTTCTTCTCCTCCACACAAACCAGCACTTCTTGCAATGAAAAAATTAGAAAAAACCTAATTTCTCTATTAATTAACATCAGAATAAATTCTATACAATTCGTCTAAAAAATAAAAAAAAGATTATTTACAAACCAAGAATGAATAGAATAATACAAGAAGTGTGCAAATTCTTGGTGCCAATAAAAGATTTCGATCTCCACCATACGAACAGCCCATAATTCAAGAAATAAATATAGAACATTTCTATAAATATTGTAGATAAATAAAAAAATTAATTTCAGATCATTCGCCCATAGCTGATAATTGAATTCTCAGAGAAAACCTTAATCTGCGCAAATCGGGTAGAACCGATTCTACCTATTTGCGCAGTCTTGGCAATAAATCCGATTGAAATATGAGGAAGTACAGAAGAGAAGGGAAGAAGAGAGAAAAGGAGAAGGAAGAAAGGAAGAAGAAAAGGTTTGGAGCAATCGAACAATGTTAGCGGCACCAACTTCTATTATATTATATAGGGCAGCAGAAATAAGAAGGGAAAAGACCCTTGTGCCCCTACTGTAAGTGAGTACAATAACAGAAATAACAGAAAATAAAAAACGCTTTAACTAGCCAAACAGACCCTAACACAAATAACTAAATTATTTCAACACTCCCCCTCAAGTTGGAGCATAGATGTCAATCATGCCCAACTTGTCACACAAATCATTGTGCTGCACATGATGAAGACCTTTGGTGAAGATATCTGCACGTTCTTCTTCTAAGCTGCATATGGAGTACACACTTCTCCATTTACAAGTTTCTCTCTAATAAAAATGCTTGTCCACTTCAATGTGTTCCGTCCTATCATGCAGGACTGGATTAGCAGCAATATTGATGGCAGCTTTATTGTCACAGTAGAGTAACATAGGATTGCTCACTGCAAAACCCAGTTCACCTAACAGATTTCTTATCCACATGATTTCAACAGCCCCATGAGACATCGCTCTATATTCTGCTTCAGCACTAGATATAGCCACCACACTTCATTTTTTACTTCTCCATGTGACCAGGTTTCCTCCTATAAAGGCACAATACCCACTGGTAGACTTCCGGTCATCAACTACTCCTGGCCAATCAGCATCAGTATATACTTTCACCTTTAAGTGACCATGTTTCTAGAACAAACCAGGTCCACGAAACTTCTTGAGGTATCTAAGGATCCTCTCTGCAACTTCAAAGTGAGTTGTCCTAGGATTGTGCATGAGCTGACTAAGGACACCCACTGCATAAGCAATATCAGGCCTGATCATAGACAAATAAAGAGTCTCCCTACGAGTCTTTGGAACTTTTTCACATCTTTCAAAAACTCTCATTGACTGTCTCCCAGTTGAAGATTAGATTCAATTGGTGAGTTAATTGGTTTTACCCACAACTTGCCTGTATCTTCTAGTAGATCTAGTACATATTTCTATTGGGAAATAAAGATGCCCTTGTGAGAGCGGGCAACTTCAATTCCAAGGGAATAACGTAAGGGGCCTAGATCTTTCACCTCAAATTGAGTGGCTAAGAATTTTTTTAGTCTCTGTATTTCAGCCTCCCAATCTCCTGTGATCACTATGTCATCCACATATACAGTCAGAGCTGCAATTTTCCCTTCACCTCTTTTCACAAATAGAGTGTGATCTGACTGGCATTGTTTGAACCCCATCTGTTGAACTGCTAAATGGAACTTACTAAACCAAGCCCGAGGTGATTGTTTCAACCCATATAAAGATTTTTTTAACCTGGACACCTTTTGTTCACTGCCTTTGGTACAAAAACCTGGAGGTTGGGTCATGTACACTTCTTCCAAGTCACCATTCAAGAAAGCATTTTTGATGTCCAATTGGTGAAGTTCCCAGTCAAGATTTGCTACCAATGAAAGAAGAATTCTGATAGAGTTCATCTTGGCTACTGGAGAAAAAGTCTCTGCATAGTCCACTCCATATACCTGTGTAAAACCTCTTGCTAACAGTATAGCCTTGTACCTTTCAACAGTTCCATCAGCCTTGTGTTTCACTGTGAACACCCACTTGCAACCCACTGGTTCCTTCCCTTCAGGAAGATCCACCAACTCCCAAGTGCCATTTTTGTGTAATGCATCAATTTCTTCCTGCATTGCATCTGTCCATTCAGGTTTAGATAAAGCTTCTGCCACATTCTTAGGAACGGGGGTACTGTCCACAGAAGAGAGGAATGCACAGAATGAAGGTGAAATGTGATCATAGGATAAAAAACTCATGGACTGAGTGAACACCATGCGTTGAAAGTCTTTCACAAATTTTGGCACTTCATCTCTAGATCGCATAGGGTAAACCCAAGTGTATCTAGAGTAATCATCAATCAAGGTAATGAAGTACTTATATCCAGCCTCAGTGGGTAGAGTAACAGGGCCCCAAACATCAGAATAAACAATATGAAATGGAAATTCAAATCTTTTGTTTCTCAAAGGTAAAAAACTTCTACAATGTTTACTCAATTGACATGTCTGACACTGTAACTGACTCACTAACAAGGACTCAAACAACTTTGGGAACATAACTTTTAATAACTCAAAAGAAAGATGACCAAGACGACTATGCCATAAATAGGCTTGACTCTCACTGGACAAACTCATGGACTCTGTAGCCACAAGACCAGCTTTATTCTCCAACACAAAGAGACCATCCACCATGCTTCCTCTACCAATCGTCTTCCCCGAGGCCAAATCCTGAAACATACATGAAGACAGAAAAAAAGTGATTGAACAGTTCAAGGAGTGAGTGAGAGAGGTATGGTACCTTGGCCAACTATGGTAGAGAAAGAACCATCAGCTAGTCTCACCTTATCTCTCCCAGAGAGAAGGTTATATGTCTGAAATAAATTTGACTTACCGGTCATGTGGTTTGAGGCTCCAGAGTCAATAACCCAAGGAGAATTAGTAGTATGAGATGACACATGGAAGGCAGTGGCAGCATTACCTGATGTAGACGCGAAAGAGGTAGAGGGAGTAGGACCAGAATCCATCTGGTGGAGAGTCCTACCATACAATTCCAAATGGTCACGAAAGGAGTTGATACCTTAGGGTCAGAACTGCGATGCCTTTTCTGAGTTACCAATGGACTAGTCTCTGGTGACGCCATATTAGCTAAGTTATACTTTTTCTGATTCTGCTGACTTGGTTTCTTGCCCTGATCAGGTGTTGACTTCTTACCCAAATCATGTGCCCATTTAGGTTTTCCATGGAGATCCCAACATGTATCTCTCGTGTGTCTTGTCTTCTGGCAGTGAGTGCACCAAAGTTTACTCTAATCATTTGTTCTCTTCTGAGAGTCACTTGTCCTAAAAGCACCTCCGACATTTGTATCTGAATTTCCCCAGACAGCTAGGGCAACTGACTCCCCCTCAACACAATTCATCACACTTCTTCTACTCTCTTCTGACTGCACTAAGGCATACACCTCTTGGACTGATGGCAAGTCTTTACTACCCAAGATCTGCACCCTGATGGACTCATACGAAGGATTCAGCCCTAGGAGGAAGACAAAGACCCGTTGCTGAGATACAAGTGACTTATATGCCTTTGCATCTTCATCACACTTCCAATTCACATTCTGGTAGTGATCAAGTTCTTTCCATATCGATGTCAAATCAGAATAGTACATCGAGAGACTCCTCTCCCCTTGCTTGCAAGTAGAGGATTCAGCTTGCAGTTGATATATCTTGGCATAGTGTCTCTGCTCTGAATAGGTGGACTTTGCTTGTTCCCATATCTCACAAGCAGTTTCAGCCCACATAAAAGTCTTCCTTACCTGTGGCAGCATGGAAACCAAGAGCCATGACATCACCATACTATTCTCTTGGTTCCACCTATCATATTCAGCACTTCCGTTCTTCGATTCCTTCACTCTCCCATTGATGTATCCTATTTTCCCCCTAGCAGTGATGTAGAGTTTTATTCCCCTAGACCACTCAAGGTAGTTCAGATCATCAAAGGGAATAACAGCCATGGGGAAATTCATATCCATTCCCCCACTGATTCCATTGTGGCTCCCTGAAATCTCTGAAGTAGCAGAATTCTCAGACGACATGGTAAGCACAAGATTTTTTTATCTAAACTCTCAACTTAGGATCCCTCCTTATATCGACAAAAGCTCCACACACAACAATTCAGTTCTAGACTTAATCTGAGCACAAAAAACAACACCAATTTCCAAAGAATAACTATGACGAGACTGATTTCATCACAACATTAATCAATAATGTATAAGTTCCACCACAACATTAATCAATAAGAGAGATCCTAACATACATGAAATCAGACTAACGAGCAGAGAAAACGGGTCATCTATGACCTACAGTCACCTTTTCATAGGTATAGGATCACACGATCCAACAAATAAAAAATATAACCCTCACAAAAGTCTGCCGATATTCAGTGGTTTGGATTCATTTGCTCTCCACTTGGTACACGACCAAGGAAAGAAAAAAAAGAAGAACGAAAACTTTAGGGTTGTACCAGTTGCAGATCTGATTTGACCAGCCCAGATTCAGGCCTCTATTCCGCCCAGATTCAGCAAGTTGAAGAGAAAAAAACTTGGTCGCCCAAATTCAACAGCCCTGCTCTAATACCATCTTGGCAATAAATCCGATTGATATATGAGGAAGTAGAGAAGGGAAGAAGAAAGAAAAAGAGAAGGAAGAAAGGAAGAAGAAAAGGTTTGGAGCAATCGAACAGCGCTGGCGGCGCCAACTTCTATTATATTATATAGGGCGGCAGAAATAAGAAGGGAAAAAATCCTTGTGCCCCTGCTGTAAGTGAGTACAATAACAGAAATAACAGAAAATAAAAAAATGCTTTAACTAGCCAAACAGACCCTAACACAAATAACTAAATTATTTCAATACGCAGGTTCAAATCAGGTCTGATTTTGGTTCAAGAATGTGAACCTGGCTCTGATACCATTGGAGGGATGAGAGATCCATCATATGGATGGCCGAACCCTACATGAAAATTGGGCGAAATTTCAAAAATTTCTCTCTCCCATCCAGGAATCGTATTCCCTAATTTAGAAAACTACATTTTCAATGTTCGTCTTGAGTCAAAACCAGACCAAATCTGAAACTAAAAGGGAAGAGAGGGATATACCTGATACGAAGTAACAATAACTCTACGTAGGTGTTCATGCCCAAAGAGAAGACCAAAACCCGCCTCCACTGAAGATGACACAGCGTATGGTGAGGCAGGATCAGCAAGATGGTTCTTTAGTAAGAATCGAACAAGGGCTGGTGAGCACGACTTCAGATTGTTTCTTCTGGCAAGAAACAATATCAAGAACCTTTCTTGATCAGCTCCACAAGTGGAAATTGAACTGGGTAGGGGCGGCAAGAACTAGGGGGAATTCTCCAGGTTGCTTTGTGAGCATAATCCTTGTTGGGGCATAGATGTCAATCATCCCCAACTTGTCACAAAGACCATAATGCCGTAGTGAGCATAATCCTTTAGTAAGAACATCTGCAAGTTGTTCATCAGAGCTAATGTAGGGAGTGAACACTTGCCCCATCTCAATTTTCTCTCTAATGAAATGTTTGTCAACATCAATATGCTTGGTTCTATCATGGAGAATTGAATTGGTTGCGATGTTGATGGCAACTTTGTTATCACAATAGAGTGACATAGGATCATCAAAAGGAAATCCTAATTCACTCAATAGGTTCTTGATCCACAGTAATTCTGCAACTCCATGTGACATAGCCCTATATTCTGCCTTTGCACTTGACCTGACCACCACACTCTATTTTTTGCTTCTCCAAGTCACAAGGTTTCCAGCAACAAAGGTACAATATCTGCTGGTGGATTTTCTGTCATCCACTGAGCCAGCCCAATCTACATCTGTGTACACCATTACTCTCATGTGCCTATGTTTCTTAAAGAGTAAACCTGTCCCTGGGAATTTCTTCAAGTACCTAAGAACTTTGTATGCTACCTCTCGGTGTACCTCCTTGGGTGCATGCAGGAACTGACTGAGGACACCCACAACATATGCTATGTTAGGCCTGGTCATGGATAGGTAGAGAAGCTTGCTCACAAGTCTTTGGTATTGCCTTGGATCTTTCAAAAACTCACCATTGCAACCCCCAAGTTTGTGATTTACATCTATAGTCAGCTGGTTTAGCTCCTAGCTTCCCTGTACTCTTTAGGAGATCTAGGGTGTACTTCCTTTGGGAAATGAAGATGCCTTGCTGAGAGCGAGCAACCTCAATACCAAGGAAGTAGCGCAAGTCTCTGAGACCCAGTCTCCAGTGATGACAATATCATCTACATAGACAATCAAGGTGGTTGTTTTTCCTTGTTCCCTCTTTACAAAAAGTGTGATCAGATTGACACTGCTTAAACCCCATCTGTTGAACCGCCTGGTGAAACCTGCTAAACCAAGCCCTCGAAAATTGCTTTAGACCATACAAAGATTTCTTCAATTTGCAGACTTTTTGTTCACTTCCTTTAACACAAAAACCAAGTGGTTTCACATACACTTCCTCTTCCAAATCACCATTTAGGAAGGCATTTTTATGTCAAGTTGGTGAAGCTCCCAATCAAGATTTTGTAGAGAAGAAGGGCCGAATGGCCCATAGGCTGTTTATCCTTTTTTATCTTTTATCTTCTTTGTTGTAATGGGCCTTAATTTGGGCTTTATTCTTTCTTATGTTATGTCTTTTTAATTTTCTTCCCAACTAGGGGCTTCTCTGTAAATTACTAAAGTTTAACTTAATGAAATAGGATTAAGGGAGTAAGAGAAGAGATTATGTTCGAAAATCTCTCTCGGAACCCAAGTTGCCGCCACCTTCTTCTTCTTCTTCTCTCCACTTCAACTTTGATTTCTACTACTTTCTTTTGAATTTTTGCAACTTTCTAAATAGTCCTTTCTCCTCAAAAGGCTGTTTTTCTTCTTGGTATCAGAGCAGGCTCGTTTTTCCCTTTTTTTCACCTTATTTTCCCATACATAATGTGTATGGAGAACTTAATCGTATGAATAGTTAAAGAAACCTATTTCAGTCCAGTTGTTAGTGGTTTCTGGAGAGAAGGGGACTGGTTTTGTCGTCCTCTTGATAGATTCAAGTGTGTTGCCTAAAACCCTAATTTTCTGAAGAAATTTGATTGCGGGCCCCACAGGGAGTTTGACCTGGGCGCTCAGTGACTGAATGCCTTCTCATTCTTCTTCTTGAAGATCGAATCAAGTGGATTGGTGTTCTATGAAGTCTACAAGGAGCAGCTGAGTTTTCTCTGTTTCTCCCAGCTTCCGGGTGTGACGCAGGTTACTGGAATGGCTGCATAGAGGTTGGCTCACAACACAGATTTTGCTCTGTCTTCATTTGTTGTTATTCGAAGTTGCTTGAAGTCATTTTTGAAGTATTTAAGAAGATGAACTCTTCAGACTTTGAAAACAAGCATGTTGCTGAATCCGGACAGGTTCCGGGAGCCTCTGTAGACTCTCTACTGGCTGTGACCACAGTCAAGCTGGATGGAACTAATTATCTAGCTTGGTCACAATCAGTAAAAATTCATATTTGTAGTAGAGGAAAATGGGGTTTTATCTCCGGGAGCAAAAAGGCTCCTCCAGAAGATGATCCATCATATGAAAAGTGGATGCAAGAAAATTATACTGTTACTGGATGGCTTGTGAACTCAATGCAACCACAGATTAGTCAGCACTATTTGTGGATGAATTCAGCAAAGGAAATTCGGAATAGTGTTTCTGAAACCTATTCCCAAAAATTAAATGTGGCCAGGGTTTACAAGTTGATAAGTGATATGAAGAATTTGAGATAGGGGGAGAAACCATTAGCTGTATACTTCTCAACACTGAATTTTTTATGGCAAGAAATAGATGTGATAGAAATTGTAGCCTGGGACACCACTAATGATGCTGAGACCTACAGAAAACTGGTTGAGAGAAACAGGGTGTTTGAGTTCTTGACAGGGCTAAATTCAGAGTACGACATTACAAAGCAAAATATTTTATCCAAGGATAGTGTCTCACTGTCTCAAGCATATGCCTTGGTAAGTAGTGAAGAAAGCAAAAGACTTGTCCAGGTCCAAGGGGCTGGTCTAAATGATCACTTTGTTAATATGGGAGTGAAACCCAAAGGGGTTGCAAGGACTCCAAGTAGCTCAGGGAGGAAAGAGATTATCTGTGAGTACTATAAAAAGCCAAAACACACTAAAGACAAGTGTTGGAAATTGCATCTTGAGCTCAAGGAAGAAGTCTAATAATATAAAGGCAGGGAGTGCCTATGTTTCTGCTGGTCTAGATAGTGACATATACCAAACTGAAGAGATGACGACTAGTGAGCAGTTAGCAACTATGAAGGCAGAATATGAGAAGCTTGGGAGGATGATCAGCCACCTAGAGGGTGTGACCTCTTCTTCCAACCCTCCAGGAAATTCAACCTCTTCTGCATTTGCTCATTCGGGTATACGGGCTTCTGCCAATCATGCAACCATTTTAGGTAATCGTAGGATCCCTTGGATTATTGATTTTGGTGCTTCTGATCATATGACCAGCCTTTCTACTTTGTTTGTTTCATATGATTTACTTCCTGGAAGTGACAAAATCACCCTAGCCGATGGCTCTCTTGCCCCTATCTCTGGCAAGGGAACCATCAAGGCTACAAACTCCTTGGTTCTTCCCTCTGCTCTTCATGTACCCAAACTAAATACAAACTTGTTATCTGTAAGTAGCTTAACTAAGTCATTAAACTATTGTGTAACCTTCTTCCCTTCCTACTATGTTTTTAAGGATCTGGAGTCTCAGAAGGTGATTGGGAGTGGTCGTGAGGCGAATGGAATATATCTGTTGGATACTCCTAGATAGTGCCATGAACAACCTGGAAAAGCTGCTTTTGGGTCTACATCTACAGAGTCCATCAGTCGAGTCATGTTATGTCATTTTTGTTTCGGCCCATCTTCTATACAAATTTGCAACTAGAGATAGGAGAACCCGAATAGAGTTCATTTTTGCAACCGGAGCAAAAGTCTCCGCATAATCAATTCCATGCACCTGTGTGAAACTTTTTTGCAACTAGCCGAACCTTATACCTTTCCACAGATCCATCTGCCTTATGTTTTACAAAGAAGACCCATTTGCACCCTACATGTTCCTTTCCCTTAGGAAGATCTACCAATTCCCACATGCCATTTTTGTGAAGAGCATTGATCTCTTCCTTCATTGCATTTGTCCACTCGGGAACAAGGCCTCCGCAACACTCTTGGGAAGGGAAACACTATCAATTGCAGACAAAAAAGCACAAAAAGAAGATGAGACATTCTCATACGACAAAAAATGAGATATAGGGTGGTGTGTGGTGCATGATCTGACACCCTTCCTTTTTGCAATAGGGAGGTTCAGATCACAACTCGAAGTGTCAATATCAATAGGTTCAGGAACATCAACTGGAATAATAGTACCTGGGTGGGGTGAAAGACCAGCCCCTGAGATTCTGATGGCATTGGTGGCATGGTTTCCAGTGGCTCCATGGCGATTGAACTCTGTTGGCCTCGATTTTTGAAGCGCAATATTCAAAAGACACAACATGGAGGAGGATCAAGAATAGAAGGCAACGAAACTTGAGTCTGACTCTGTTTCTCCTCAACTCTACTCTCCCCCTGAGGAGAAACAAGAAAGTAGGGAACATCTTCAAAGAAAGAGACATCCATAGAGGCGAAGTATTTTTTAGACATAGGGTCAAAACAGCGATAACCTTTCTGAGCAAGGGGATAACCAAGAAAAATGCACATAATAGCTTTTGGATCAAGCTTAACACGAGTAGGAGAGAGATCATGAATAAAACACTTGCATCCAAAGACCCACATAGGGATAGGAAACAGAGGAGCTTTAGGGAAAAGGAGATGATGAGGGGACCTATATTCCAATACTCGAGATGGTGTTCTATTGATGACATTGGCAACAGTCAAAACAACATCCGCCCAAAATCTTTTTGGAACATTCATCTGTAACATTAATCCTCGAGCAGCTTCAAGGAGATGTCGAATTTTTCTTTCTGCAACCCCATTTTGTTGTGGGGTTCCGGCACATGAGCTCCTGTGTTGAGAGCCGCAGGAGGCAAAGAAATCTGTGAGGTCTCCATGAAAGTATTCCTTGGCATTGTCTGATTGAAAGATTCGGATCTCAGATTGAAATTGGGTGTAAACCATACGCTAAAAGCTTTTCACAATTTTAGGAACTTACTCCCGTTAATGCATAGGATAAGCCCAAGTGTAGTGAGAGAAGTCATCAACAAAAGAAACAAAATACTTGTAACCATACTCAGTTGGAACATTAACAAGTCTCCACACATCTGAATACTCAATGTGAAAAGGAATTGATAATATCTTCTTTTGGGTCAGAACAAGGGAGACAGTCCTGAGAAGTACTCTGATGTTCATGAGATGCTAAGTGAACCAAATTAAACTTCTTCTGCTATGACTTCTTGCTTGGTTCTTGTGCTGATTTCTTACCCAATTCTTGTGCCCATTTCGGTTTCCCATTTAATTCCCTGTAGGTTTCACGAGTGTGCCTAGGTTTTTTGCAATGAGTACACCACATTTTGCCTTTATCATCCATCTTTTTCCGATTTTCCCCTTTTTCGGTGCCCCAGTGTTACCCCTTACAACAAGAGCAATAGTCTCCCCCTCAAAATGATTCATGGCAGGCTTCCTACTCTCTTCAGACTCAACAAGTGCATTAACCTCTTGGACAGATGAAAGATCCTTGCTGCCTAAAATCTGAACACAAATAGGTTCATACACAGGATTCAAACCCAGAAGGAAAGCAAACACCCTTTGTTGAGAAACTAGCTTTTTATATGCTTTAGCATCCTTTTCACTTTCCCACTCAATGTTCTGGTAATAGTCAAGTTCTTTCCAAACTGAAGTGAGGGCAGAATAATTTGTCGATAAGTTCCTTTCTCCCTGCTTACATGTCGAAGATTCTGCTTGTAGCTGATAAATCCTGGCACAGTGTCTCTGTTCTGAGCATGTTGCCTTGGCTTGATCCCAAATTTCCTTTGCTGTATCAGCCCACATGAAATTTTGCTTGACAGATGGCAGCATTGAGGTCAAAAGCCAAGAGATTATCACGCAATTTTCTTGGTCCCACTTATCATAATCAGCAGCACCAGCTTTAGATTCTTTAGTTTTCCCATTTATATATCCAGCCTTACCCCTGATAGTAATGTACAACTGCATCTCCTTGGACTAAGCTAAATAATTTCTGCCATCCAAGGGGGTAATGGACATAGGAAAATTTAGGGTCTCAAAACCACCGGTCATTCCTCCTTGATGTGAGGTGGTTCCCGAAGTTGTAGAATCTTCAGAATTCATTGGAGTCAAAAGAAGGCAGCACACACAAGCTTATTCAAGTCTTTTCCAACTAAGCTAACACAAAAAACTGATTAGAGCACAGGCCTTGCTGTCACAGGTATTCACAGATCTGATAAGCCCCTTCTTAAGGCAGTAAGAACTACAGAAACACATTTAAAGAGGGCTGCTGCACTTTGTCAGTCGAACAAGGTCACTTATCACCTACATAGGTTCCTTAAACATGAAGATTATTGGGTCTTCACACCCACAAAGAGGGACAAACTCCCTTTATACCATTCGGTCAAGTAGGAAAGCTTAACCAGTTCTTGGTTTCAACACCAAGAACCAAAAAAAAATAATGGTTTTGACTTCAGTCCTTATTCAGTCCAGGGGGTTTCAATAGATTCCAGCTCTGATACCATGTCTTCAGATGGAGCTCGCACCTGTCTCTTCCATTCTATGTTCAGAGGAGCAAGGAAGATCTTCGAATAGCAGGAGAGAATTTACAGAGCACTGTCCCGCTCTAATACCATGTTTTCAGCAAGAAGGAGAAGAGAAGAAGAAGAAGAAAAGAACGTGAGAGCCAAGAAGAGTCCACTGGCGGCACCAGATTTAATATTTATATGTTAGGGCGACCAAAGACAAAAAATAAAGAGGAAAAGACAAAAATGCTCCAGTGGCATATAGTACATATTTCAACACCTGCTGTGTACATGTTCACGGCCATCAAAGACACAAATTTGAACCTAAGGCTCGTAAATGTGTTTTTCTAGGATATGCCCCCGCACAGAAGGGATATTGCTGTTTTGATCCGGCTAGTGGCATCCACTTTGAATCTTGGGATGTCACATTTGCTGAGTCTAATCCTTTATTATTCCTCCTGAGGGTGAGCAATCTGAGGAACCTTTTGCTATGTCTCTAGCAATTCCTCTTCCTGTTCCTTTTGAGTCATCTCATGAAGTGTTCACTTCTCCCATTGGACCTACCTCCAGTATTCCTGCTCCTCCTCCTCCACTTCATCCTCCTATAGATCTACTTCTTTCCAAGACCTTGATCTTCCTATTGCTCTTCGCATGGGCAAGTGGAAGTGTATAGCCCATTGTATCTCTAAACACCTGTCCTATAGCCTTCTATCTCCTACCTACTACTCTTTTCTTGCTTTTGTTTCCCATGTGATACCTAGGTATATACCAGAAGCCCTATCTAACCCTGAATGGAGGGATGTTATGATGGCTGAACTGGATGCTTTGCTTAAGAACCATACCTGGGATGTTGTTGACTTGCCAGAAGGGAATGAACCAATGGCTTGTAAATGGGTATTTGCCATTAAATATCATTCAAATGGCTATTGAGAGATTTAAGGCCAGACTGGTTGCTAAAGGCTACACTCAGATGTATGGTATTGACTATCTTGAGACCTTTGCTCCTGTGGCTAAGATGACCTCCGTCTGGGTTTTATTATCCCTAGCTGCTACTTTTGAATGGCCTCTCCACCAATTTGATGTTAAAAATGCCTTCTTGAATGGAGATCTACATGAAGAGGTCTATATGTCTTTGCCTCCAAGAGTGTATGGAAAGGAAATGCAAGGGAAGGTGTAAACTGCAGAAATCCATTTATGGTCTCAAGCAGTCTCCTCGAGCTTGGTTTGAGAGATTCAGAGTTGTTCTTCGCATTTGGTTACACACAAACTCAATCTGACCATACCTTGTTCTTGAAAAGAAGTGGCTTTCTGGTGATCTTTCTGATAGTTTATGTTGATGATATTGTGGTCACGAGTAATGACACCTAAGAGGTTAGTAAACTCAAAATGTTTCTTAAATCTGAATTTGAGATCAAGGATTTAGGAGATCTCCGATATTTTTTGGGCATTGAAGTTGCTAGATCTAAAGATGGTATCTTCATTTCTTAGTGCAAATATGTCCTTGACCTCCTTGATGAGACTAGTAAACTTGGTGCTAAACCAGCCTCCACTCCGATTGATCCCAATCATAAGCTTTCTGTTACAGATGGTGAACTTTTATCTGATAGAGGAGTGTTTTAGCGATTGCTTGAGAAGTTGTTATATCTCTGCATGACTTGGCCGGACATTTCCTATGCAGTGAATGTTATTAGTCAATTTATGCATTCTCCCAAAGATACTCATTTAGCTGTTGCAGAAAGAGTTCTTTGTTACTTGAAAGGTACTCCAGGAAAAGGCATTTTATTTGCCAAACATGGACACATGAAGCTGGAAGCATACACTGATGCCAATTGGGTAGGATGTATTGTTATAGGAGATCCACCTCGAGTTATTGTGCTTTGGTGGCAGGGAACATTGTCTCATGGAGGAGTAAGAAACAGTCTGTAGTTGCTAGATCCTCTGTTGAAGTAGAATACAGGGCAATGGTACATGGTGTGTCAGAATTACTGTGGCTACAATCACTTTTAGAAGAATTGGGGGTTAACTATGAGAAGCTAGTGATGCTCTACTGTGACAACCAAGTAGCTATATCAATATTGCACATAATCCTGTTCAACATGACAAAACTAAGCACATTGAAGTTGATAGACATTTTATACGGGAAAGAGTTTCCTCAAAAGAAGTTTGCTTGCCATTCATCGCCTCAGAAGAACAGTTGGCTGATATTTTGACCAAGGGAGTTCCAAGAGGGAAGCTGACACACTATATAAGCAAGCTGGGCATGATTGACATCTATACTTAGCTTGAGGGGGAGTGTAGAGAGACTGGGCCGAATGGGCCCTAATATCTTTTCTTGTGGTATGTTATTTATTTATTTGTTAGTTAATGGGCCTATCTTTATGAGCCTGTTATTTCTTTTTTGTAAGTTCTCTTTATGTTACTACCTAGCAGGCCGCCCACTTAAAAGCATACTTGTAATTAACCTAATTATTGAAGTTTAACAAAAGGATTAGAGAAGGGAGGGAAAGGAGATTCGAAACTTTCTTTTCTTCCTCTTCTTTTCTCCATCTTATTCCTTTGTGTTGCTGTTCTGTCCTTTTCTTCTTCTTTTCTCTCTAATTTTTACCAAGTTTATATCAGTTTTAGGGGACTGATTTACATCTTCTTGATAGAAGTTTTATGGCTGCTAATGGCTGTAATGGCTTCTTGAAAGAATAAAAGAGAAAATAGGGAGAGAAAGAAGAGAGAAAATACCTGGAATCACTCACCATAGCTAGCATAAGCTGAAGAAAACTCAATATATTCTATTGCCTTTGTGTAAAACGTCCATACATATTTATAGACTCTAAACTCCTAATAATCCTAGGAGTCAAACTATTAAGCTCATAATAATCTTAGGAGTAAAACTGTTAGACTCAATAATCCTAGTAAGAATTCAAACTAAGCTGTCATATCCTATTTCAATTCAAAGAAGACTCAATAGCTCTAATCCTACTTATGCAATGACTGAAATTTTAAACGTAAACAAACTATAACTAGACAATTTAAACCCTATAATTGGACCCCACAGAAAATTGCAAAAATTACAAAAATACCATTGGTATTCAATTCAATCCAAATCCCAAGTGCCATCACTATGCCATATCAAGACTTGTTGTAAAGCCTTCTTCTTTCTAGAACAAGTCTTCAAGGATACTGATCCATTCCTATTAGGTGGGGGTAGAGAAGGTGGAGAGTGTTAGAGTTAGCTGAATCAGTGGTAGATTAGTCTTTTCCAGCCACTTTAAGTTATGTGCTTATGTGGCTGTTCTAATTAGACTTCCTATCCCATACTTAAGTGGGGGTAGTTTAGTCTTTGTACTAAATTAAACCTCTAATCCATATTATGGTCGAATCGTAGGGTTTAGACTACCAAGTTCGACTGTTTTCTTCTTCTTCTTCTTCTTCAAACTACTGTAGCTACAGGACAAACAGAGAGCAATCACAAGGTTTGAAGTGAAGGGATGAGAAATCCATCATATGGATGGCCGAACCCTACAGGTAGGTTGGGCGAAATTTCAAAAATTTCTCTCTCTCCCATATGGGAATCACATTCCCTGTTTTAGAAAATTGCACTTTCAATGATCAATCTTGAACCCTAAACCAGACCAGGTCTGAAACCAAAAGATAAGAGAGGGATATACCTGATACAGAATAGTAGTAACTCCCAATAAAAGTGTTCACGCCCAAGGAGATCACCAAAGACTGCTCCCACTGAAGATGACACAGCGTAGGGTGGAGCAGAATCAGCAGGGTGGTTCTTCAACAAGAACTTGATTTTTCACCAAGAATCTGATGAAGGGCGAGTGAGCACGACTTCAGATCAATTTTTCTCCCAAAAACTAATATCAAGAACCTTTCGTGATCGCTTCTACAGATGGAGATCGAACTGGTAATGGCGGCAACAACAGGAGAAGGCAAGAGCAGAAGATGGCATCAGTCCAACTGCAACTGTCTTCTCTCTTGAATCAGTAATCTTGAAGGATGAACTGGGGTTCGCCCTTCTCCTCTATTTATAGTCTTAAAGAGAGGTTTTCCTAATCCAATTAGGAGTTTCCTAATCCAAATCTTGTATTTGGATCTGGACTTTCTTTAAGAGATAAGGATAATCCCTTATCTTATCTGCAGATAAATATCAGCCCTCCTAATCTGATTAGGAGTTTCTTGATCCAAATCTCTATTTGGATCTGGACTCTCTGAGTGGATAGGGACAATCCCTTATCCTATCTGCTGATCTAAATCCCAGAACCGCTCCTCTTTAATTAATCATATTAAACCAGTTCGAATTGGGCTTTAGGCCCATTAAGTCCATATGCTCACTTATCCTCCAAACTGTTGCCCAGTTGGGTATCCTTGTATGGCATGGGACCCAAACATTGATCTACACATCAGCCACATGGGTTCAACCCAGCCTCTGTTACAAGGCCTGACCGAATTCACTGTAGGAGACAGTGAACCCCTGAGTCCATTACCATAGGCTCTTAATGGGCCCAACATTTACACTAAATGGTCCCTGGGTCAACCCACCTTATAAAAACCCAAGGACAGTGGACAGATGCAAGATTAGCCCATCAGGTATTACCCTCAATGGTCTTACACTTAACCTCTCAGCCAATAATGATCAAACACTGCCCGACAAGAGAGGACCTCTCCCTTGATTGCAAGGAACAGTGCTGCACTCTCTACTCACATGGATCCCGGGAATTAAAATCTTTTGCAAACATTTTGAAACCGTAATATATATATATATATGTATATCTTTATATAAATATATTTTGCAAAACAAATTTCAACGGTTGAAATCGGTTGCCGGCAACTTTGGTTTCCATCAGAGAGAGTGCATCCCTGATCATTCACTTTGTCCGACAAAGGGGCTGACCCTGTCACTATGATCATCCACTCAGATGAATTCTTGGACTGTCCCAACATACCCAGGTTTTGACCCCCTCTAAGGATCTCACTGATTGGCATATCAAAGACAACCCAATCCGACACCTAGTGCAGTATCATAATCGAGTCTAGGGGTTAAATGTAACATTCCAGTTTTGCCCATCAATCTCCAAGGTCCAGGGCAATACTGGAATTTTGGTCCGGTTCAGGGTTTCAAGAAAACCCACACTGCATGTACCTTAGGTCTACCCCAACCAACTTGGCGGCACATCAGTATCAACCTTGGCAGGATAAATCTCCTTAGATCTATCCAACGGCTGTGAAGATTCTAAACCAACACGAGTCTCATATGTGTCCAGTTTAAGGGTATTACACAGAAACACACCATAATAACATGAATCAAATATGTACTTTATTCATTTACATTAAATGTCATAATGTACATCATTCTGATTGGAGCTAAGGGCATACACTGTCTAACAAGGAGGGAGGGGATAAGGAAGAAAGGGACGGTCTTCCAGAAGTTGAGGGCAAGCAGGTCTCTGATTTAGAGAATGTAAGTCAAGTCGAGGACCATAGGATCGAAATTGGTTGTTGGGTCTTGGAAGTGTTGGTTGGAAGGTTGGGAGTTGATTTGTGTCGTAGGGGAAAAGAGGAGAGTGTAGCAGATGTGAACCAAATTGAGAACAAGAGAGAGAATAGATTTAGGGGTGTCAAGAATAGTCGACCCCCACCCCAAAGAGTCCCTTTTATATTAAAAGATATGAAAAATATGTATAGTTACAAGAATGCCCTTATAGGGCTAAAAGATAAAAGAAATAAATAAAATAATGAGAATACTATTACCTTACAACAAGGGCTATACTAATAATGTACATCAAGATATATCTTCACACTCTCCCTCAAATTGATGCATAGACATCAGCACCAGTTTTCCCATAAGAATGAGGTGCCGACTCTTAGTCATGGCCTTGGTGAAGATGTCAACAATCTACATGTGAGAGGCTAATCAGCTAATAAAGTGACAATCCACCTCAATATGTTTAGTCCTCTCATGGAAAACAGGATTAGATGCAATCTTGATAGCACTTGTATTGTTGGCATATAGAGGGATAGGAATAGGAAGTTGAGTACCAAGATCCATGAAGAGAGACTTCAACCAAACAATCTCACTACAAGAATAAGACATGGCTCTATACTCAACTTCAATAGAAGACTTAGAGACAGTTTCCTGTTTCCAGTGTTTTAAAAGGCATGGGAGGCGTACCCCTAGAGGAAAACGCCCTGATGTAACAAGTGTTCTCTTTGCCGCGCCATCAAGTGCCATCCGTCGTGCCTACAACCGCCACTCCAGTGTCCAAGTGTGTGTCATGGGTGGGCTCTACATGTACTTTTGTATGGGGGATTGCCAATGGCATTATTGTAATACTGTAGTATGATTTTTCACCTTTTTGATGTTTCTTATTGTCACTCCCCCAAAAGCTTAACGTACTATTTGAGGGGAGGTAGGTAGTCGAGTGAGCTCATAAGCATATAAAGGTTAAGCACGAGATCCCCTCGACACTGTACTGTGTGCTTGTGCTAATCACTGATTAATGCAATACAAGTTGCCTTTTGTCTAATTTGTGTGCCTTCTTGTTGCCTTTTGTGTGTTGTTGCTTGCATTTGTAGGCTTTCTCGACCCCATCGAGCGCCGCACGGGGCCTCGTCGATTAGCCCCGTGACAGTTGGTATCAGAGCAGGTTGCTCCTCAACGCTCGTGACCCTTGCATAGCAACACTAGTGGTGGCGCAATGAAGCACAACAAGGAACTCACCGACGAGATTAGGCATGGCCTTGCCCATGCTAGAGAGACCGATGAGGCTTTGGGCGATGAAGCCATTGCAGAGAAGACCCCGAGGGGTCACACATCCAAGACTAGCAAGCGCGACAAGTCAGTTGACACGCTTGCTGCTTTCGACACACGCATCCTTCGCTGCGAAGTGACTGTTGGGGAGATGCGTGACCGAGTAGAAGAAATCCACCTGAATGTGGAAACAATTGAGAGCTCCATGGTGGAGCTAGAAGCCCGTTTAAATGGCATTATGAATGAGGTCCAAGACGTCCTGAATAGAACCCTCAAGGAAGTCCTTGGAACAACATCGCCACAAGAAGGGAGCTCATCTCGATCCGACATCCAAGACCAGGTGGATGAGATGAGAGCTGAATGAATGGCCATGAAAGTAGCCATGGCCTCTCCTTCTGACCTCCAGACTCAATTGGATGAACTAAGAGGAGACATGACGCTCCTCAAGAGATTAGTGGCCAGCACTCCAAGCCCCTCCACAACACTGGCCCCTACTCATGTGAAGATTTGGGAGCCCACACCTTATGTCGGCTCCCGAGATGCTAGAGGAGTTGACAACTTCTTGTGGAAAATGGAACAATATTTTCGTGTCGCTGGCATTGATGATGACCAAACGCAAATTCGTACAGTGATCATGTATTTGACTGACATTGCTATGTTATGGTGGCGCAGGCGATGCCAAGACATTGAACGGGGTACGTGCACCATTAAGACATGGGCTGATTTCAAGCGAGAACTAAAGCGGCAATTCTACCCAGAGAACGTAGAGTACCTGGCGCGGAAGAAGTTGAAAGCACTCCAGCACGGGGACTCACTCCACGATTATGTCAAAGAGTTTTCAGCCCTTACCTTGGAGATCACGGACATGTCCGACAAGGATCTACTGTTCAACTTCATGGACGGACTGAAGCCATGGGTCGAACTAGGGCTCCAACGCCGCAACGTACAGGACCTCGCCACGACAATGGCAGTGGCGGAGCAACTCAATGAGACCAGCTTGTTAGATGAAGAAGCCCCCAAGCTAGAAAGCCCGCGTTCCCCTAATTTGAGTGGGGGAGCCAGTCACCCACGCCCTCCGTACGACAACTCCAACTTCAACAAGCCACCAAGACAAGACTATGGGAAGAAGCCACAAGGAGAGCAAGGCCCTCAGCACCATTACAAGCCCAGAACCGCTAGGTCCCCAATTTCTTGCTTCCTTTGTGGGGGAAATCACTTGGTTCGCAACTGCCCAACCAAGAAGAAGATCAATGCCCTTGTCGCCAAGCTCAGTGATGACGAGCAAAGTGATGAGGAAAAGTCTATACAGGCGCCAAGAGTGGGCGCCCTCCAGCTCATCAACGCCATGGTCAAGAAAGAGGTCACATCCAAGCGGCCCACCAAAGCCCACAAGGGGCTGAATTATGTAGACATCACCCTCGGCGGGAGGCCGACCCAAGCCCTGGTGGACACTGGGGCCACCCACAACTTCATTTCGCTTGCGGAGGCAAAGCGACTCGGCTTGACCACCACCAAACAAACAGGGTGGGTCAAAGGCTGTCAACTCCGGGGCCAAAGCAGTAGAGGGCAAGGCTCGTGGAGTAGAACTCCAAGTGGAACCCTGGAAAAGACCCATCAATCTATCTGTGGTACCCTTGGATGGTTTTCAGGTTGTTCTTGGAGTGGAGTTCCTCACGCAGGCGGAAGCAGCACTTATGCCACACATCAGCAACTTACTTATTTTGGATGAACACTCCCCTTGCATGGTTCCTGTCTCATCAACCTTGCAGATACTTGGGAAGCAGCTTTCAGCCTTGCAATTGTACCAAGAAACCAACAACCAAGAAGACGGTGCCGCGTCTACAAGGAAGAACCCCTGTCAAGCATCTCACATCGACACTGGAACTGGTTGGGAAGTCGTCACCAGGAAGAAGTCTCCCCCAAAGCAGTTCCATTTCCAGTGCCAACTCCAATGCCAGCGCCCAAGTCAGCACCAACATCGGCATCAGCATCAGCTTCAACACCAACCACATCAGCGGAAGTCGACTTTGCAGCAGAAGCCGCAAGCGCCTGCAATTGATGGGCCCAACAGAAGACCCAAAGCCGTGTCAAACCTTGCCCACATCTATTACCACAACCACCGGGGAGAGCGAGTGCCACCCAAGCCATTTAGGGACCACATTCACATCATCCCTCAGGCTGAATCCAATAGTAGCCTTGTGAGTCACCCTTGGGGAAAAATACATGGGAACCAACACCCTAACAATCCAAAATATCATTTTGACCTAGCCCTGGCCACAAACCTTCCTAACACCAAGCTAGAGCAACCAAAATCCTACCTTGAAGCAGCCAGACAAGGACTTACCGTAGGGACTAGCCATAGGTTTTCCCACCATCTAGAATGCCTTGAAGACTTCCACCCATCATCATGCCTGGGCCTTGGAAGAGATAAACTTCGTGGAGCAGCTGAAGAACCTTCCTTCATCAACAGCAGATCGGAGCCTCAAGTAGAAGCTAGTCTTCGAGGACGAAGACTGAATTGAGTGGGGGAGACTGTAACAAGTGTTCTCTTTGCCACGCCATCAAGTGCCATCCATCGTGCCTACAGCCGCCACTCCAGTGTCCAAGTGTGTGTCACGGGTGGGCTATGCATGTACTTTTGTGTGGGGGATTGCCAATGGCATTATTGTAATACTGTAGTATGATTTTTCACATTTTTTATGTTTCTTATTGTCACTCCCCCAAAAGCATAACGTACTCTTTGAGGGGAGGTAGGTAGTCGAGTGAGCTCATAAGCGTGTAAAGGTTAAGCACGAGATCCCCTCGACACTGTACTGTGTGCTTGTGCTTACCACTGATTAATGCAATACAAGTTGCCTTTTGTCTAATTTGTGTGCCTTCTTGTTGCCTTTTGTGTGTTGTTGCTTGCATTTGTAGGCTTTCTCGACCCCATCGAGCGTTGCACGGGGCCTCGTCAATTAGCCCCGGGACATTGAGGCGTATGCCTCAGGTGCAAGAGGCATACGTCTCCTGCGCTTTTTTCATGAGGCGTGCTAGAGGTGTACGCCTCATGCGCCTCATGCACATCTAACATAAAAAGACAGAAAAAAGAAGGAAAAAAGGAAAGGAAAGAAAGAAAAGAAAGAAAGAGAAAAGGAAAGAAAAAGAAAAAGAAAGGAAGGGGAAAGAAAGTGGTTTGCCCCCTGCCCCTTCGGCTGGGGGCTTTGCCCCCCAGACCCCCCTTTTAATTAATGTTATGCATCTTTATTCTTCTTAATATAAAGATTTTTATTAAAAATAAAGAAAAATGAGATCCCCCCTTCCTCTTCATCCTCATCCTAACCCCCCCCCCCCTCTTAAAGAGGCTTACGCCTCCTTGTGTTCGAAAGGCTTATGCCTATTGCGTTCTGAACTACGCCTCACGCCTCTAGGTAGTGGAAGGCCTCGCGTCATGCCTCCCTGTTTTAAAACATTGGTTGTTTCTTACACTTCCAAGAGATGAGAGAGTCACCCATGAAGACGCACCACCCAGTAGTGGATCGGCGAGTGTCATGACAACCAACCCAGTCTGCATCAACATAAACTCTCAATTGTAAAGGTGATGAGGAAGAGAAAAACAGTCCATGAGAAGTTGTCTCTAACATAGTGGATGATGCGGCGAACAACAATCATATGAGGTTGCTGAGGGGCAAAAACAAATTGACTAATGACCTGAACAACATGTGAAATATCAGGCCGAGTCATAGTGAGATAGATCAAAGAGCTAACAAGTTGATAGTACAAAGTAACATCAGGAAGAATTAGGCCTCCAAATTTAGACAACTTGACATTCAGCTCCAGAAAGGTATCAACGTGTTTCTCATCAGTAATTCTAGCTAGTTTGACGAGATCAGAGGCATATTTTTGCTGAAAATGAAATACCCTCGAATGTTACAATGGACTTCCAAACCCAAGAAATAAGTAAGGGGGCCCAAGTCCTTTATGTGAAAGGAATTATGATTTATGAAGTAAGGACTTCAGCTCACAAATGTCATCATGATCATCCCCAGTTAAAAGCATGTCACCGACATACAACGGTAGAATAATGATACCCTGGGACCTTCTCTTAACAAAGAGATTAATCAAAGGAACTATGGTTATAGCCGACTACAACATCTCAAAAGCGCTCAAACCAAGCCATGGGTGCCTGCTTCAAACCATATAGGGATTTCTTTAGGCGACAGACACGTGACGAATCACTGCAATATCTAGGTGGAGGCTTCATGTAGACTGTCTTCTTCAGTTGACCATGAAGAAAAGCATTCTTCATGTCTAGTTGGCAGATAGTCCAGGAATGAACAGTAGATATGGCTAGAAGAGTTCAAACTATAGTGATCATAGCAACCGGGGCAAAAGTTTCTTCATAATCAATCCCATATTCCTGACTGTATCCTTAGGCAACTAACCGAGCCTTATACCAATCAAGGGAACCATCTGATTTTAGTTTGATCGTTTAGACCCAATGGCTTTCAACAATACAAGCATCTGGAGGAGCAGACACAAGATCCCAAGTATCATTCTCATGGAGGGCTTGAATTTCGGCATCCATGGCTTCTTTCCACTGAGTACTTCTAGTGGCTTGCTGATAAGATCTAGGAATATCTGTGGAAGAAAATACAACAGAAAATGAACTATAGTTTGAAGGAAATCCATAGTGGTCAAGAGGTCAAGAAATACGAGTAGAACGACGAAGTGGAATAGCAAAACTACCATCTGAAATAAAAGGGTCTTAGGGGGTTGTAGGCACAGAAGGATGATGCTCTAGATCGGGTGGAAGGGGGGTTGAAGGCGCAGGAACTGGGGCATGTGGCCGCTTGCGGGTGAAGATGAGAAGATCTCTCTTAATCGAGGAAGCAGGAGTGTTATCTGAATCAAAATCCTGCAAAACAGAGATAGAAAGAGCAAACAGTCTAGCAATTCCAGCAAAGAAGGAAATATGTTCAAGAAACTTAACATTCCATGAAATCCGAATACAACGAATAGCAGGGTCATAACACAAGAATCCTTTGTGGTCAGGACTATATCCCACAAAGGCACACATAGCAGACTGAGTAATTAATTTAGAATGTTCACGAACAGGAAGATGTACAAAACAAAGACAACCAAAAACATGAAGACTGGAGAAATCAGGGGGATGACCAAAAGGTTTCTAGAAGGGAGAAGTGTTGCCGAGATCAGAGGAAGGAAGATAGTTGATCAAATTCCAAGTTGTACTGGCTGCTTCTACCGAAAACAAAATTGGAGTGTGGGATTCCTGTAGTAATGTCTGCACAACACTAAGGATATGTCCATTCTTCTATTCAGCCACACCTTTCTGATGTGGAGTGTCTGGGCAGTTGCGGTGAGCTTGAATTCCATAACTCCTCAAGTAAGCCTAAAAGTCTCCCTCCCTATATTCTCCCCTTGAATTTGAACGGAGGATACTCACATTACACTTGAAGCGAGTTTGCACCATAGTATAGAATAATTTAAATGTGGCAAAGACTTCTTATTTGTGCCGTAGAAAATAAATCCAAGTGTATTTTGTACAATCATCTATAAACAATACAAAGTATTTGTATCCCAATCGTGAAGTAATATAAGTAGATCAAACATCACTATGTATTATCTCAAAAGGTTTAATGGCATGTTCAGAAGTGTGAAGAAAAGGTAAAACTTGACTTTTACTCAAACAAGTAGTGCAAGAAACATCAAAAGCATGAACAGGAGGAATTTTATTCTTAATTAAACTAGAGTCAAACAAAAACTTCAACTTTTGAGAATATGGATGACCCAATCGTTTATGCTAGAGGTGTAAATTGGGCCATGCTGCCTACGGCCCCACACGGCCCGATATGACCATGCGGGCCGTGCTGGGCCTGGGGTTTTAGGTCCACTGGCCGGCACGACATATATATATTTTATATATATTTATATATTTTTTACATATAGTTATATAATATTAATATAAGTTATAATTATATAATAATATATTAATAAAATAAATATATTTTTTAATTTTATTATACTAATTTATTTAATTATTGCACATATAAGCAATTTTATACACAAAATTCATAAAAAATTAAAATTTTAAGTTTTTGTCAATTTTTTTAAAATAAATAGCTTTGGCCCGATGCACGGCCCAACCTGGCCCAAGGCTCGACCCATGGGCTAGCCCAGCCCGCAGTATGACACGACACGGCACGGGCTCGTGAGCCAGCACGGCACGGCCCGCACTTTGCGCAGGCCGCCCACGGGCCGTGCCGTGCCGTGCCGGCCCGATATGGCCCACTTTACACCTCTAGTTTATACCATAAATCCCAAACATTATTTCTATAACTCAACAAAGAATCAAACATAGAAGAACTAAGCAAAGTTGAGGATTCTCCTAATTGAGATTTCTCGAACTCCAACGCAAACAGATGGCCCACCTACGCCCCTTACCTTTCACCTTCCTAGTGTACTGGTCCTATATCAAGCACCGTCATGAGAAAAAGGTGAGAGCATTTCTTTCAACAACAAGTTGACCAACATAAATCAGATTAGTAGCAAGGTTGGGTACTAAGAGGGTTTTGGAGAGGGAAGGATCTAGTGGGTGACAGTTTAAGGGACAAGTCATTACTACCAATAATGTCTAATTTTTCACCATAGGCAGTAATAATGTGTTTATGGTGAGTCTCAGTAGATGAATTTGGGTGATTGAGGTAGGCTCCTGTTATATGAATGGTGGCACTTGAATCTATAATCCAAGCATGTGAAGGGGAAGAACAATATGCAAAGAACTTACCAGACAAGCCAATAGCAAAGAAAGCAAAGGATATAATAGAGGATACCAATTGCAGAACCTTTTCTTCATCCATAGCACCAATTGAATCATTTTTCACTATAGAATCATCCTTGGTGGATAGAGTGTCAATTGCCTGTCCATCTGTTACTTGATAGACTGGGGTTGAGTCTTTTTTTGAGAACCCTTAGCTGGTCGGATTTGACAATTTGGAATGATGTGACCATGTTGCTTGCAATAGGTGCACACATTCTTCTTCTTACAATGAGAGGCAATGTGTCCAAAACCCTTACACTCATAACACTGGGTTTTAGAGAAGTCCTTGGAGATTTACTTCTTACCTCCATGAGCAACAAAAGTTGTTTCAGCCCCTACTTCAGACATCTTTCCATCAAATCCGGCTATAGTGAGAAGCCTAGTCTCTTCGCTCAGTAGCTCCCCTAAAATAAAATCCAGATTTGGAAGTGTTCCCCTACTCAGAATATTGGATCTGATTATCTCATATTCAGGTCTAAGCCTCATCAAAAACTGAGTTACCCTCCTCTTCTCAAAGTGTTTTTGGAGATATTTCACACATTCCGCTGAGTCTGAGGGATCAATATGGACGATTTTGTATTCAACCCACCAATCAAGAAAACCTGAATAATATTCTTGTATCTTTCTATCTCCTTGACTGTAGGAAAATATCTCTAATTCTATTTGGAACTGTTTAGATACATTGGACTGTTGATAAACTTTCTCCAAATACGAATACATTTCATAGGCTGTTTTCATTCTTCTCATAGCTACAGAAATATGATAATCAATAGAACTAAGACTCCAAGAAACAAGCTTGTCGTTATCCAGTTTCCATTGTTGTAAGGCTTTGACCTCGGCTTCAGTTCGTTTAGTGACAGTCCCATTCAGGTATCCTTCCAAACCTTTCCTTTCAACATAAAAATCAAAATGGAACTTCCACATCGCATAATTCTGTCCATTCATCTTCACAGGAATAATATCCCCTCTGCCTGACGCCATTACAGCATAAAACAACAAAAATAGGGTTCGACAATAGTCCAAAAGAACTAGACTGAAGTAAAAACTGATCAAAGCAAGCAAGATAATCAGTAATTGAATCCAAGAGAGTCAAAAACTGAGAAAAGAAACCCCTTACCGTCACTAGAGATTGTTTAAGATCCAGTAATAGAAGAAAACTGGATACACAGTCCAGAAAAGGAAAGTCTGGAAGCAACCACCCAGAAGAGATGTACAGATCTCTCTCAAAACTTCACAGATCTCAATGAAAACTTCAGAATATGTTGATGAAGGCTAGGCGACAATTCCTTTCAAATCTTACTGCAAACTGATGTCAAACGAGAGAAATCCAATGAAATCTCTCTTGCTAGGTGCACAGAGTACAGAAAAATGGTTCTTGGAAGATCAAGACAGTCCAGGACCAATCAGCAGTGATAAAAGTTCTCAACTGATAAAAAAAGGAGAAATGGATCAAAGAGCAACCTGCTCTAATACCATGTGAACCGAACTGAGAACAAGAGAAAGTACAGATTTAGGGGTGTCAAGAATAGCCGACCCCCACCCCAAAGAGTCCCTTTTATATTAAAAGATATAAAAGATATGTACAGTTACAAGAATTCCCTTATAGGGCTGAAAGATAAAGGAAACAAATAAAATAATGAGAATACTGTTACTGTACAACAAAGGCTATACTAATAATGTACATCAAAATATATCTTCACAAATAGTGAGACTTCGGAAATCCCAAAGAAGACCATAAATTCAAGCAAACTCAATGTAGTGCATATCACGAAAGTTTTCTCAAGGATAAAAGAGGGCCTAGTGGGAGCTGGACCGACAAGTAAGTATAGAAAGATCTACAGAAGAAGGATTAAATTAAGATCTTCGAGTCAGGAGAAATCTTGCCCGGTTTCTTCATTCTCATCCAATGGGGTCAGAAATAAACCTCGTCAAGATGGTTCTAACTAGGAGATGCCAATCAATCCGGACTTGTCAGAGAAAGTTGTGAGGGATGAGTTTGATTCGAGTGAGGTCTCTCCTAAGGAGGATCCGAAGGATAAGAAGAAGAAGAAAGGTGGGGTGGTTTTGAAGACTCTAGTTGATAGAAAGGTGGAAGTTGGTAAATCCCTGGGCTTGTTCTCTTTGTAAGGAAAGCCTTGGAAGCTCATGAGAGACAAAGGAGAGAAGAAAGCTTGAGAAAGGTCTCTGAAGAGTTAGTGGGAGAATCTTGGGATAAGGAGGGAGGCCAAGAAGAGTTTGGTGAGGTGGAAGATTGACTTGTGGCTTTGCAAGTGAATTGCTTCTTTGGTGTGGTTGTTGCAGAAATGATGTGTTCCTCTTGTTTTCTCTGTTTTTGTTGTTTTTGTTGTTCTTGTTGGTTGGCCATAGTTGTGTGGTCTGGGGGGTATTATCTTAACACCTGCTCTGAGGTTGTATTCAGTTTCTTTTTTTTCTTTTAATAATTTTTTCCTTACTTATCAAAAAAAAATTCAAAAAATGCAATCTATGTGCTCCTTGGGTTTGATCTAGGAGGATTATGATAGATGCCCACTATCAATTCCACCAATCCCCCCCCCCCCCAGCAATCATGTGCCTACTTAGATGCCCACTATCCCTAATTTCTGCACAGTTTTTCACCTTCAATTTGATTGTTCAAGTAATTCAACCCTCCAGTCTAGTTTGACTTTCAAAACATTGTTCATAATCCAACTTTTAAAACTCAAAGGGTAGACTGAATTGTAAGGGTAAATAGATTTTGAATTAACCAAGCAGCATGTACTTAATTCCTTGTAACTCAACTGCGTTAACAAAGTGGTTCAGTAAAATTCTCAAATTCGTACAAGTCAACTTAGCTAAATACCTTTGTTAGTGGATTCTGAATTTCAAGTTCCTACATATTGGTTAGAATGCCAATGGTTACTACTTCTCTCAAATGAGAGAGGCCATGCCCCATTAATGATCATGATGCCAAATTCTAAAATGGCAGCAGTGCTCTTTGTGGGGCTATTTTCAAGCTCCTAAACAAAGACAATTTCCAAAGCTACCTGTTCATTCACTATTCAAGCATAAATTTTACATTAAATAACTAAGCAAAAATTCCTCAATGTAAGAAAAAGACCTAGAATAAGTACCTTCACTCCACAAAGGATTGGATCATTACTGATCATATCAATCAATGGAGGGTTGCCCAAGGGGGTGCCTGTTGTCAATAAATCACCTTCTATTGGATTCCCATATACATTAACTGCATCCCATAAGCTTAGTAAAGAGTAACAAAACAAAACAAACTGTTAGTCTACCTTAAATACTGGGTTAAGGAAGAAATAACTCAGCAAGGCCAGTAGTAGGCAACCTGCAACCCCTGGTTAGGATAGAAGCAAGATCAAAGCGAAAACCATCTACATGCATTTCTGTTACCCAATATCTGTTGAACACCAAAACATTGCAGATTTTAACAACTTGTTGCAGTAAAAGAAAAAAATGATAGGAGAAATATAAAAACAAGGATGATAATTAGGTTTCTAGTTAGGTAATTTAATGGGCCTCGTTCAATAACCAAGGAATCCTACACATGACAAATTAGTTTGAAGATGAAAAGGAATCTTCAAATTCCTTCCCTACCTTTAGTCAAAGAAAAAAATTAAGCTGAAAACACCTTTCCACATGTACAGAATAAATCCACTTTTATATGCAAGTTTTTTATTAAAAAATAAAAACATTGAAAAGTTGATATTATTTGTGGGAAACATCAGTAGGTGTGGCATATTAATGATATGAACTTTTAGGATTGAACATGCGGCCAATCCATGGATCCCCCATATGATGTACAGACTGGGTGAACCGAAAGATCCCTCCATAAGGCAGAAAATACACAAATGCATACATACTGCAGATGCAAAAGGTTGCAAAAGTTTTGTGCACAAAATTTTTGAAGGTGAATTTAAGGAAAAGGTTTTATTCACCCAAATATAAACAGTAATCAATTAGAGAAATTGAAAGAAATTAAAGAAAAAGGGTCAGGAGATTCTGGTATATTTACCTCAAGCAATCTAATATAAATTGGCGCACAACAGGATGATTGCAATTAAAGGTGTTGCCACAACCTGAATAATTATAGAACTCTCCCTACAGCAATTAAATAGGCCATATCCTTATCAATAATTTATGATCACCAAGAAATTAAAAGACCTGGGATAGAAAAATTAGAGAAAAAAATTCTAGCAGTAGCAGGCTGCATGCCCTATGCACTGCAGCTTTAAAATATTATTTAGGCATGCCAGGAATAAAGAAAAGGCACATTGGCTCAGTAGGTCATACAATCTCTTAGTGTCTTTCAGAGGTGAAATGCACAAGCTACAACCACAAATTTTCATGCCTACTAAAAAAATACTTTCTTAAACCAGATAATGAATTCTCTACATTGTAGACATAAGGGATTCAGTAATTTTATTATTTTCATATTTTTCTTTCTCTACTCAGTCCCTTTACCATTTTACAGTCAACAACTAATAAAATCCAAAAAACAATGTCCGTGTTCAACAAAAATTAAAACCTAAATAATGCACATAATTAATAAATGCTTACAGATACCCATCCAAAAATAAACTTAAATAATGACCAAAAACTAAAATTTAAGACAACCAGAAGCAACAATCTAATCCATCTCCAAGATGAGAATTGAAGGAAAAAGTGCCATAAGAGGCAAAAACACCATACAAATTCCAGGAAAGAAAATGTAATATGTTCAAAAAAGAAAAAAGGGATTTCCATCACAAATAGGATCATATGTCAAAACCAAAGACAACAAAGAATAACCTATTTAATATACGAATCAACTATCAATATGACATTTTCATTGAATATTGCATTAAAACCCACCTCAAAAAAGAAAAGCAAAGTACACAACTGTTTTCTTTCTTTTTCTAAATGGTATTTGCATATCTGCGTATTATTTAGTCCCTGTTGTATGCTATTCCTTATTTCTTTCTTTGTCTTCTTCTTCTTTAGCCCTATAAGGGCTTTTCTGTAATTACACACACACACACACTCATACACGCATATGTTTAGGGTGGGGCCGATTCATTCTCTGAAATATCCCTGATTTCTGGTGCTTTCTCTCTAGTACGAACTGGTTTTGTGACTGTGACATTATTCAACTGAATAAGTAAAACGGAGTCCTTTTTCTTGAAAAGGATACATGTAAGTTAATTAAAATACACAACCCACCAAAGAAATCTGTAGGTATACCTTAGGAGCAAGCATATAATAGGCACTGTTATCAACACCTCTAAATGATAGGACAGGGCCATTCTCATTGCCCTCAGCTGTATGATTGAAGACAACATCCAAAAGCACCTGAAAAGCAAGATCACAGATAGAAATCAACCAGAAAATTAAAGAAACTAGAAATAACATTAAACACAATATAAGTACATATCACCTCAATGCCTCGTTTATGTGCTTCTCTAATAAGAGTCTTGACTTCATTTATTGCATCACGGCCACAATTAAGTATACCACCTGATGAATATCTTATCATTGGTGAGAAATAATTCACAGTAGAATACCCCCAAAAGTTCAGCCTGCACCAAAATGTAATATTTGATAAGAAACCATTAACTTTTGACAATAAATATGAAGAAAGATTCATAAATGTCCATGATCAGCCTCTACTGTGCAGTAGAGATAGAGAAAGAGTATGGAGTATGGACAATAGGATGAAAACAGCAATAAATAGGGAAGAAAAAGGAGCTTTCAATTGTGAGAGAAAAGCTATTCTTCCAATTAGCCAAGCATCTATTTATATTAGTCTCTCAAAAAAACAATGAAATTACATCAATGTCCCTGTTTAGTAGCAAAACAGCATTGGCTAAACTGCCCCACTTAGTTAACAAAAAATAATAGACTATTATACCCCTAAATAAAAGGTCTTAAGTGCGAATAAAACAAAACCAGAAACATAATTATGAGAATCTTTATAAGGAAGTTTGGAGGATTAGACCAGCTTTAGATGGCCTGCAATTCAAGTCTTTGTCGACTGAACAAGCTAGAGACCTGGAGACGCCCTTTTCTGAGAAAGAAGTGTGGGTGAAGTGATAAGAGGTTTAGAGGGGGATACGGCCCCGGGGCCCGTTGGAATCACAGTTCTATTCTATAAAAAATGTTGGGGAATCGTGAAATAAGGTGTAATGCATGTGTTAAGGGAGTTTCATGAAAGGGGTACTCTCGAAAGAAGTTGAGGCCACACATTCATCACTTTAATCCCCAAAAAGAAATGGGCAGTGAAGTTGAGAGACTTTAGACCCATTAGTCTAGTGAGCAGCCGCTACAAGATAATAGCATAACTTTTGGAAAATAGAATGGCAAAGGTGGTATCAAGTTTGATTGCTGAACCTCAAAGTGTGCTCATTGGAGGTAGATTGATTGTGGACGGAGTGCTCATTGCAACGAAATAATACTCAAGGAGAAATGTGGTCGTGCAGGGCTGCTGTGTAAAGTGGATATGGAGAAAGCTTATGACCATGTGAATTGGAAATTATTGGATTATATGTTAAAGAGGACGAACTTTGAAGAGAAATGGAGAAATGGGAAAAAAGTGTGCCTTTCTTCCTCATCTTTCTCAATGGTGGTAAACAGGAGTTCTTTTGGGCTGTTTTGGAGTTCTAGGGGGCTGAGACATGGGGACCCCCTCTCCCCACTCTTGTTTATCTGCATGACAGAAGCCCTTTCCAGGCTTGTAGAGGCAGACAGGGAGGACTAGTGGAAGGTTTCAAAGTAGAGAATGGGGAGGTGGAGATTGCTCTGCTCCAATTTGCAGACGACACTCTTTTCTTCTGTAATGCTTCGTGGGAGCAAATCTGGAATGTAAAAGCAATATTAAGATGGTTTGAGGTGATCACAGGTTTACATATTAACATCCAAAAGAGTGAAATAATGGCAGTCAAGAATGTCTTAAACTTGGAAGCATGGGCTGCTGATTGGGGATTCAGAGTTGGTAACTTCCAACAAAGTACTTGGGTATGCCTCTGGGTGAAATTGCAAATCCAATTTCATTTGGGAGCCTGTCATTGAAAAAGTGGATAGAAAGTTGGCCTCTTTGAAGACAAAATACTTATCAAAAGGGGGTAAAGTCACCCTAATTAGAAAGAAAGATGAGAGACTTTCTTTGGAGGGGTGGAAGGAGGAGTCAAAGTGCCATCTAGTGAGTTGGAAAAATGTTTGCTGTTCCAGAACTAATGGGGGTTTGGGAATCAGATCAGTAAAACAGGTCAACAATGCTTTGTTGGGGAAGTGGTTGTGGAGATTCAATGAATAACTGGACAGTCGATTAATTGTAGCTAAGAATGGTTCCAGCAGCAGGGAGTGGGAAACAGACAAAGTAAGATCATCTTATGGGTGTTCAGTTTGGAAGGCAACACAGAAACACAATTCTCAGTTTATGGAGGGTATAAAGTATGAAGTTGGCAATGGTGAGAGAGTTCTTTTTTGGAAGGATTACTGGTGTGGGAATGGTCCACTAAGGGTTCTATTCCCAGACCTGTTCGAGATTGCTACCAATAAGGGTGCATCTGTGGCGGATTACCTAGAGAGGCAAAATGGGCTTTGTATATGGAACCCCCAATTCAGGTGGAACTTAAATGATTGTGAGGAGACCTCCTTGGTCAGGTTGCTCCAGGTTCTTTATGATTCAGGAACATCTGGAGTAGGGGAAGACAAAAGAAAATGGTTATTTGAGAAATCAGGGATTTTCTGTAAAATCTTCTTATAACAATTTGGTAGGGGAGGACACTTCAACCTAGTGACAGGATTTGAGCAAGGTCTGTTCCATCCAAGCTGGCTTTCTTTGTTTGGTCCACAGTGCTGGATAAGATCCCAACTAAGGACAATTTAGCTAGGAGAGGTATGGAGGTGGCAGATATGGCTTGCATTCTTTGCAATGATTGCATAGAATTTAGTAGTCATTTGTTACTGCAATGCGAATTCACTTATTGGATTTGGACAAGAGATTTTGTTTGGGATTCACATGTGCTTCCCGGCTGATGTGATGGGATTCATTGGAGCTTGGTATGTAAATGGATTAAGCAGGTCTAGAATATTAGCTTGGAACATCCTCCCTTCAGCAGTTTTTTGGGCAGTGTGGGATGAAAGAAACAGCAAAGTTTTTGAAGACAGACAAAGTACAAAAGAAGAGGTGTTTAAAAGGATTTCAGGAATGATGCATTCATGGCTGGAAAAACACCCTTTATTCAAAAATAAACATTCATGCTCTTTCTTTATCAGGATTTCCTTTTGTAAGGAGTTCAGAATTTTGGTTGGGGCTAATTGTTTGGGTATACCGGTTTATTTCCTCTTGTACAGATTCTCGTTGTACAGGGATCTGCATAGTTGTATGGTGTTAAGAATATTAATGAAATACTTTACAGTTTCAAAAAAAAAAAAATGCTCCCAACACCCCCCTCAAGCTACTGTGTATATATCATATAGAATCAACTTGGAAATAATGATGTCACCCTGGGCTCTAGGTAACACCTTGTTATATAAATCTGAAAGCTGAATCTCAAAAATGATAAATGAGGTCTCTATACCATTACTCTGTATCCTCTCACATACAAAGTGGCAATCGACTTCAATATGTTTTATTCTCTCAGGCTCTCATGAAATACTGGTTTTGAGGAAAATAAGTATACCAGCCTGACTGTCACAATGAATATGCATAGGAAATGGAACTGGAAATGCCATCTCTTGAATAAACTCTTAATCGGTGTAAGTTTTCCTATGATGTGGCTCATTGCCAAATAATTGGCTTTGAAACTAGACTTAGCAACTACACTACTTACTCTTCCAAGACAAGATTAGCCCTAAGAAATGTACAGTAGCCTGTACCCTGTAGTAGACAGATGGTTTGAGAGTAAACCAGCCCAATATACATCAGTGTAATTTGATATAGCAAAATGTCCATAATCTTTGTAAATCACTCCAAGGCCTAGAGAACCCTTCAATTAATGTCCTAAACACAACATCTAAATGAGGAACCCTGGGTGAATCCACATTCCATAAACTAAGTAAAAACACTAGCTGCAAACAATATGTTGAGCTGTGTTATAGTCAAGTAATTCAGATCTCCAACCAACCTTCAATGCTATCTTGGATTATCAACTAAATCCCCCTGATCAGATACAAGTTTAGTGTACTGAACTATAGGTGTAGCTACTGGTTTACAGCCTATCATGCTTGACTCCTCAAGCAAATTTAGTGTATACTTACACTGGAAAACATATCTCTATACCAAGTAACAAGTTAGTACTCAAATAGCGGTACATTTTTTATTGGAAATGGTACGTTACATTACTTAAATAGATAAATGAGTACAAATGTCAATCACTCACTACAAGACTGTTGACCCCATAGGCCCAAAAGTTATCTCAAGGATTACAGCATAGCCCAAAACAGATTTTCCCCACAAGTCCTTTGCTTTGCCAAAGTATCAGGTAAACCATTAGCTGATCCACTTGAAGAGTACCCAAACTTTCCATGCATAGCTGAATATTTTCATCATTTCCTGTACTAAGATTTCTTTTTGCAACCATCCTAATAGTAACTTCAAATCCCCTTCCACCTCAAGATTGTGAAAGCCCCACTGCTTAGCCAGCCTCAAGTCTTGAAGTAAGGCCATAACCTGAGCTCTTAGTGAATCTCCCACACCTATTGGTCCAAAGTAAAATGCAACCAGTCCACCCTCCGCATCTCTGAATACTCTCCCAATGACAGAGGGACCCAGATTACCCATGGACTTCCATCAAAATTCAACTTCACCCTTTGTTGCATTGAGGGGATTCATTCATCCTGAACCACCTTCTTTATAGATGAATTCGCCACTACAGACCATCCCCTAAAAATGTCCTCGACTGAGTAGTCTTTGAATAACTCAATTGATTTCAGCTAATGTATAACCTTAATAGCTATGGAGTAAATGCCTTTCTCCTTAGATCTTTCAATCCCTTCAAAGATTCTCTTATTCCTCTCCTCCCAAATTGACCAAAGGATTGCTGCTCTTGTGGCTCTCCACATTACTCATCCCCTTTTCTTCAGAAGTCTAAAGAGGTTTGGGTCAAAGAGGCCTACCATATTCAAAGAAGTCCACCTGCAACCAAAGAGAGATGAAAACCAATTCCAAACAAGACCATAATAGATGTATAATTGTCTCACCACAGGCAAGGCAGAGGCTACATACACGAGGTGATAGGCATCAATTTGGCCTTCTTCTCTGAAGCTTGTCCAAGGTATTGATTTTTTGAACCACCACCTCCCAACAAAAAGCCCTTATCTTTGGAGTACACGATTACACCAAATTTCCTTCACTGGAAAAGATCCTGCTAGGCCAAAAGACTAAAGGAGAGTAGTGAAAAAGGAGGTACGAGTAAAGGAGCCAAAAGGAGATGGCTACCAAATTCTACTATTCAAACAAGATGGATCTAAAAATACAATACTTAGAAGGGAGATAAAATCATCTACCAAACCAAATCAGAACTCCCTTAATCCTCTCCTCAGCCCCAAGTCCCATGAATTTTTATTTCCACATATAGAGGAAATTACTCTTCGTTTATTTAGAGAAATTTATTTTTAGAAAAGTATCCCCAAACCATACGTCTTCCCAGAAGCATACTTTATTGCTTGCACAAGCATTGAACCTGATATACAAAAGAAAGGATGGCAAAATACCATGGATAGCTTTCCAAGGAAATGACTGAGATACCATAGGATCAAGACCACATCCCAACCATTGTCTGCCAAGCCATGAATACTCAGTCACTTTGTACCACAACTTATCTTGTTCCAAAGGCAATCTCCACAACCACTTCCCCAACAAAGCTAGGTTTCTATGCCTAATTTTTCCTATACCTAGACACCCATTATACCTACTTCTAGAGGCCACCTCCCACTTCACCAGATGATCTTTCTTTGTTTCCCCTGGCTGCCACAAGAAATCCCTCATTAATTTCTGCAATTGATTAACCACTTTAGTAGGGATTTTGAAGGTAGATAAAAAATAGACAGACATGTCAGATAAAATTGACTTTATTAAGGGAATTCTTCCCTCTAAAGAGATGTAATTTTTCCACCCTGCTAACCTCTTTGAAAATCTTTCCACACTGGATACCAGAAACTTTCAGAGTGTAGGTTCCCCCCAAAGGTAAACCCAAGTAATGTAATGGCCAGTCCCACACCTCACAACCCAACAACCTAGCAAGGTTTTCCACCTCTTCTTTATTTACTCCCCCAACACAACTCTTGCCCCAATTCACTTTGAGATTAGAGATCCTCTCGAGGTGGGTGACAATGAAATAAGCCAGCCACAAATTAAAATGGTCCAAGCTCACCTAAAAAAGATATGGTGTTTTGGAATCAAGGACCATGACCAGGCAGAGGTCAACAATTGTAGAGACTCTGAAGTCTCAATGCAACATTTGATGGGTGAAGCCTTTGTGTAGAATCATGAAGATCAAAGTAAGCAAGGCCAAATAGCAATAATCAGCAGGACGTCTAGTCATTTCTGATGCAAGTGGATCTTATTTAGCCAACATATCCGAACTGCTAATACCTTCCACTTCCTTGGAAGGACAAATTCTCATCCTTAGAGAAGGTCTCCCATTGTGCTAGGAGTCTGAGATAATGCAGGTGGTCATGGAAGAGACGCATTGAAGATATGCAAGATGCTATTGGAAACTTCATCCTTTGCCCCATGGAGGATTAGCAGTCAGACTATTACCCATTCATATAATCATTCCAGATGATGTAGATTACACTCCTCACAAAGCTAACTTCACAGCGCACTACTTGGCCAAGCAAGCTGTCATTACCAAAGAGAACAGGTCCTGGGTGTTTTCTGATTGTATTGAGAGCATCCTTAACTGTGAAATGTCAGTTGCAAATTTGTTTGATCTTGAATGAAATCAGCCATTGTGCTTTCAAAAAAATAAAGAATATCTCTTTGGCAATGTTCCATAAATAATTTCTAGTTTTGTACTATGGCAGAAATAGAGTTAACTAACCATAACATCACCATTATGTTTTCTTCATCTTTTGCACCCATTTACCATGCTTTACTATGGTGCAGCTAGTTGTTCCCATCAAACTCCACAGTAGTCATATATAGATGTATTAATCACAAGTTCAGCAACATGGTTTTCCCATGTTGCTACGAAAAATTTAATACATAGGTTCATTGTATCAACAACAGTGATACAGGAAAGATCTGGATCACAAAGAATAGTAAAGGGTAGCTTTCCACTCCTTGCACCAAAGTAGAAAAGGGAGAATAGACTGGCACTCACTCCAGAAACCATAACAAGGCAAAGTTTTCAAATCGCCCACTATCATAATATCAAAATAAGCAATAAAGCCTCCAAATATTAAGTGTCACAATGGATCAACCCCAACTTACCTTTAGGGGTGCAATTGAATCAAACCTTAATCAAATAGTCCAGGCTCGAATTCGAATAAGCTCAATTCAAGTTCAATGCTAACTGAGCTCAAATCTCAGGGTAAATTCGATTAGTTTTTTGAACTCAAATTCAACCAATAAAATATTTGGCTCAAAATCTTGAAGTTCAGCTCAGCTCAGTTTGATTGCACCTCCTATTTACCTTGATCTAGTCCAAAATTTAAATTTCTGATTTTCTTTGGTTTTCAAGAATAAACTTTAGCACTGTTATTTAGGTACCAAAGAGCTCCAAATGTCTCCAGAAATCTTCAAAAACAACACAACATACTGATCAATCTATTCATATCTCTATGCAGACTTCTAATCTTCGAACTGCATTAGATTTATTTCAAAAAGAAAAAAAGGATGCAGCACAGCAACTTGTGCTCCGACACCAAGGTGTATGTTTGCTGTAGAATACAGATAGAGGAAATCATACAATAGAATAAGAAAAAAGAATAAAAGTAAAGGGAAAAGAAAAAAGATAAGAAGACAGCACAAAGATTGTGAGAGAAGAGAAGCATGGGCAATTTTCCCATTCTATGCAGAATAACAAAGAAACCCCATGGCATTAAACAATGAAAAGGACATAAATAGCCTATAAAAGAGACATAAAAGCCCAAAAATAACACAACTAAAGTAATCTGTCAACATGGCCATACAATCAGCTATACTTATTGAAGGAGAAAAACCTAGGTCCTAGTTAAGAATTAACTTAGAGAAATTTTCATCCAAGTTTCAAGTACATTTGAAACAATTATGATACTTTTGTGGAATTTTACTAAGAAATTCAAGAAAAATACAACTTTGATGTTTAGACAGGTCCAAGATGAGGATTTTTCTTTGTGATGATGGGAACTTGGATTCAATTTCTACGACATTTTAAAACTGTTTCTACTGTTGCTACAGTAGTCCGAACCAGTAAGGAGAAGAAGAAAGAGAAGGAGAAGAAGAAGAAGATGAAAGAACTGTCGAACCTGATAGCTAAACCCTATCAGTCGACCTCTTAATAGTGATTAGGCTCTAATTAAATGTACAAGGACTAAACTGCCCCTACTTAAGTATGGGACAGAGAACCTCTAATAAGACTGCCACATAAGCTCATAACTTAACCAAGGTGAGTTGACTAATCTACCCTTATTCGGCTAACTCTAACACTCCCCCTCAAGTTGAAGAATATATGTCATATAATCCAAGCTTGATACATATATAGTTCACTCTCCCTGAGCTTAAGGCTTTTGTAAACAAATCTGCCCACTGATCACTTGAGCTTACATGTTCTGTGCTTCTCTCCAGTAAGAACCTTCTCCCTCACAAAGTGGCAATCAATCTCTATGGGCTTTGTTCTCTCATGAAAAACAGGGTTGGATGAGATATGGAGCGCAGCTTGATTGTCACAGTACAACTTCATAGGTTTATCCATGTGGAACCCGATTTCTTGTAGGAGATTCCTCAACCACACTAATTCACATGTAGTGTGTGCCATGGCTCTGTACTCGGCTTCAGCACTGCTTCTAGCTACAACCGTCTGCTTTTTACTCTTCCACGTCACAAGATTTCCTCCAAGAAATGTGCAGTAACCTGTAGTAGATCTTCTATCAGACACAGAGCCCGCCCAATCTGCATCCGTGTACCCAACTACTTCAAGTTTTCCTCCTGGTTTATACAATAGCCCACGACCCGGAGCTCCCTTCAGATATCTTACAATTCTAAGAACGGCATCCCAGTGAGATATATGAGGGTTCTGCATAAATTGGCTCACCACACTGACTGCAAAGGAGATGTCTGGTCTCGTGATACTCAAATAGTTCAGCTTCCCCACTAGTCGTCTATACCTTCCAGGATCATCAAATATTTCCCCTGTATCACTGCTCAACTTAATATTTGGTTCCATAGGAGTCTCAACCGGTTTTGCACCTAACAGTCCTGTTTCGTCCAATCGATCAAGAACATATTTTCTTTGGCACAGGTTTACACCTTGTCTTGATCTAGCAATTTCTTTGGCACATGCTTACTAGGAGGAAGAGTAGTGAGCTCCCACGTGTGAGTATGCTGAAGAGCAGAGAGTTCCTCCTCTATTGCCTGCCTCCACCCAGGTGAACTAAGAGCCTCTTGGACATTGTTAGGTATGGAAATAGATGACAATAGTGAAACAAACTGGCGATGTGAGGCGGAAAGGCGAGATACTGATACAAAATTGGAAATGGAATGGAGAGTAGAACTACATTTACCTTTCCGTAAGGCAATGGGTAGATCAAGTCCTGAGGGTTCAGCAACAGGAGCAACGACAGGATCCGCGGACAAGGTAGAAGCTGGAAGAGGGGCCGGTGTCGTTCGAAGTGTATACAGTTGCCGAATCGGTGGTCGTTTAGTAGGGATCTGCACTAGATGAGGTGACGAGTCAACTCCAACAGGAACACCCGGAACGGGATCACTGACCGGAAGAGGAAGAGGAAGTAAAGGTGGAGACAAAGATGCTTCAGTTCCCGAGAAGAAGGGGACAGACTCAAAAAAGGTGACATCAGAACAGACATAGCACTTCCGAGTAATGGGATTATAACACTTGTACCCTTTTTGAGTCCGAGAGTAGCCAAAAAGACACATTTAATGGAGCGTGCATCTAGCTTGTCTATTCCAGGACTTAGATTGTGAACAAAGCACACACAGCCAAAGATACGAGGTGTTAATGGAAATGGAGACAAAGTAGGGAACAAGATAGAGAAGGGAGACCGACCATGAAGAATGAAGGAGGGCATCCGATTAATGAGGAAACACGTCGTAAGTGCAGCATCACTCCAAAACCGTTTAGGAACACTCATATGATGAAGAATGGACCGAGCAGTTTCAAGGAGTTGACGGTTCTTTCATTCAGCCACCCCATTTTGTTGAGGAGTGGATGCACATGAGATTTGATGAATGATGCCATACTGTTCTAAATACTGTTGAAACGAAGTAAGAAAGTATTCCCGACCATTATCTGAACGAAGAACTTTGATTGGAACACCAAATTGTGTACGTATTTCAGCATGGAATTTTTGAAAAATGGAAAATAATTCACTCCTTTCTTTCATTAAATAAATCCATGTCATTCTTGAACAATCATCAATAAAAGTGACAAAATACTTGTAACCATTATAAGACTCTATTTTGATCGGGCCCCAAACATCTGAATGAACCAAAGCAAAAGGACTCAACATACGACTTTCAACTCTAGGACTGAAGGAAACATGACGATGTTTCCCAAACTGACACGACTCACACTGTAACACTGACAAATGACTCAAAGACGAAACTAGTATCTTGAGTGCCTTGAGAGAAGGATGTCCCAGTCGACAATGCCACTGTAGAGGAGTGAGTAAAGTCTGAAGTGCAACTGACGATCCACCACCGTCAAGATAATACAATCCACCAGCTTCATGCCCCCCACCAATCTTCTTCCCCGTCCTGAGATCCTGAAAAACACAAGAGGAAGGGAAAAAAGTAACAGAACAGTTAAGAGACATAAGATTGAATGGAAACTTAGGGACATATAGAACAGATGATAAAGAAAGAGAAGTCATGTCAACATTGCCAACACCACAGATGGGAGAGGAAGAACCATTGGCAAGGGTAACAGTTTGAGATGTGGAAGTTTCAGAGAGAGAAGAGAACACACCTGGAGTCCCGGTCATGTGATCAGAGGCCCCAGAGTCAATAATCCAAGGAGAGGTTTTAGATGACAGGCAAGCTATACCTGAGTGGGCAAGAGTAGCAGTAGTGTGTTGTGAAGTGGACTGAAGAAACCGCTCATACTCATCACGCGGTACACTCATCATCTCCCTTCCGGAAACAGATGTAGATGTGGAAGGAGTTAGGTCAGCCCTGTTGATTATCACTGACATCAACCCCACCAGCAACAACATGATTGGCCCATTTAGAGGGAGGGCAGCCATGGAGATCATAACAGAAATTTACTGAATGTCCTTCCCTGCCACAGTGGGTACACTTCCTTGTAGAGCTGCCTTTTTCTTTGCCACGGCCTCCCCCTGAGTCACGACCACCACCACGGCCAAATATGGAACCACCACGACCTCCTCGGGAGGCATGTCCTCCCCCTTTCGTACCACGTCCACCTCCTCTGGCTATCACAAAAGCTGATCTATCAGACTGTGTAGGATTCTCTGTCTGTCCCAAAGAAATCCTGCGAAGCCGAGCAAACACTTCCTCAAGTGTAGGAAGGGTAGAGCCCCCCAATATTTGGGCCCTAACTGGTTCATACTCTGATTTCAACCCCACTAAGAACCTTGTGACATCTAGTTGTTCCCCCTGTTGCTGCTGAACCTTAACATCTGGAGTGAGAGGATGATAGACATTGAGTTCATTTCTGAGGTTCTTCATACTGACATAGTACTCTTCTAGGGTTTTATTTCCTTGTTGCAGACCAAAGTACTCCTGATAGAGCTGATATACCCTTGTAGTATTATCTTGCCCAGAATACAGCTTCTTGGCATGTTCCCATATGTCCTTAGCTGTATCTAAGAACATGAAGTTGGCACTTATTTTGGGTTCCATACTGTTCCATAGCCATGTCATGATTTGATCATCCTCCTGTTCCCAATCATCAAACCCTGGAGAGTTAGCCGGTGGTTTATCTTCTTTCACATGCTTCACTTTTCTCTTTGCCTTGAGAAAAACTTCCACCGACTTGGCACATGGAACATAGTTCTCACCATTCAGTTTAATTGAGGTCATCTGTACACCTAGATAGTCAGAGGAAACCACCACACTAGGTTTCTGATCACTACAGCCATCTCCCATTGCTGCCATGATATTCTTTCAATGCTGCCTCTAATCTGACTTCCCAATCACCAACTAAGTGCTGCTGTCAAGAGTTTGATGTTTCAGAACCTACAGCGGTCCCTAAACACAATGATAGATACACACGCCTTTGTTCTTATCCACACCACTACTGATTTCACAAAAAAACACAGACTACACCGACATTAATTCAGCACTTATTAACCACATGCAAGCTCTCTTACAACTACTCAACAGAGTTTGTGCATCACAAGCACCACCACACAGCCATAGCTATCACACACAATACAGACCTGCTTTAACGCTTTTAAGAGGGCACCACAAGACCAACAAGAACTCAACTAGTACCATTGCATTACACCTTGCACCATTTGGCTACCTACAGTAGCCCCTACACCATTTGGCCACCAGCAGCAGCCCTTACACCATTTGGTCACTGTAAACACAGCCTGTTCTTGGAATTTTTCTAAGAACCAGGGCAACAACCAACCTAGTTCTCTAGGTTCTGATCGGTCCTCTCTAGTTCTTGAAGATTTTCAACCCAGAAATACCAACAGCACAAAGAGAAGAGATAACCAACCTTCGTTTGAGAGCTTCAGCCAACCATTCACTGCTGAAGTTGTTTTCTTAGGAAAGGAGGTTCTGCGCATCAGAAAAAAAAGAAGAGCTGAGATGTTTCAGGCCTGGGACGAACCACTTTTCTCCATTGACAGTCCAGAGAAGAAAAGGAGAGAACTGAAGCATGAACTGAAGTTGTCACGAACTGAAACAGGTCACGAACCTAGCTCTGATACCATGTTTCTACTGTTGCTACAGTAGTCCGAACCAGTAAGGAGAAGAAGAAGATGAAAGAACTGTCGAACCTGATAGCTAAACCCTATCAGTCGACCTCTTAATAGTGATTAGGCTCTAATTAAATGTACAAGGACTAAACTGCCCCTACTTAAGTATGGGACAGAGAACCTCTAATAAGACTGCCACATAAGCTCATAACTTAACCAAGGTGAGTTGACTAATCTACCCTTAATTGGCTAACTCTAACAAAAACCAACAAAAGTTGTTGCATTAGTTTCTGTGAAGTATTAAATTTCTAATTTGGTTTTTTTTCTCCACCAAAACTACAGTTTTTGGTCGGCTGTCAGCCCTAGGCTTTTTTTGAGTTTCTAAAACTCTCTTTTTTGGCTCTTAAACCTACTAAAGCATACTTATGATTAATATAATATATTAAACTTATACATCTGATCAATGAAAAAGGTAACATCATTTCTTTACAAGATTAAGCACATAACAAGGGATCTCAAGTACTCAAAGTCATGGTGAAGGATAAGTGGAAATAATATGGTAGTCTAACAAAATATCGAACTTTTAAATTTACACAAAACTTAGGCAGTCAATTGGAATATCAAACTTTCAAAGCAATTGTAATAAAGCAGTAGCGACAAAGTGGAAAATCTATAAATCTAGATTTTACAAATTTTCTAGTCTATTCAAATTATTTAAGTGAAATCACATCTCGGGATTCAAATGCAAAATTACCTCCACAAGGAAACTAGAATGAGAGTGTTTTCCAGGCTAGAGATATCAGAGAAGGAGAGGAAGAGAGGAGGAAGGGAGAAGAGGAAGAGAGAAGAGAGAAGATAGAAGAAACTTTTGGATTCAAAACTTATGGCTAGTGGTGCCAGCTATTAGCTTTTATATTAGGGTGACCCAACTAATAATAAAAATAAGTGGAATTACAAGAGTGCCCCTGTGGCACTAAAGAACAGAAAAATAAATAAATAAACTGGGAGTAACTAACTAATTTCAACACTCCCCCTCAAGTTGGGACATCAATATCAATCATGCCCAACTTGTCACATAAATCATTATGCCGCAGATGATGCAATTCCTTGGTAAAGATGTCTGCAAGTTGATCTGTGGAACTGACATATGGAGTGCACATTTCTCCATTTATAATTTTTTCCCTAATAAAATGCTTGTCAACCTCAATATGTTTAGTTCTATCATAAAGCACTGGGTTGGCAGCAATGTTGATAGCAACTTTGAATCACAATACAAGTATATGGGGCCATCAACAGGAAATCCCAACTCATTCAGCAAGTTCTTTATCCACATAACTTCAGCTATGGGACATTGCTCTATATTCAGCTTCAACACTTCTCACCACAACATTTTGTTTCTTGCTCCTCCATGTGACTAGGTTTCCTCCAACAAAGGTACAATACCCACTAGTAGATTTTTTGTCATCAACTGATCCGGCCCAGTCAGCATCTGTATACACCTCAACCTTCAAGTGACCAATCTTCTGGAAAAGTAAACCAGCCCTTGGGAACATCTTTAAATACCTAAGGATTCTATTGGCTGCCTCTAAGTGTGTAGTCTTAGGAGCATGCATGAATTGAATAAGAACACCCACAACATAAGCAATGTCTGGTCGTGTCATAGACAAATATAATAGTCTGCCTAAAAGTCTCTGGAATTGTTTTATATCCTTGATAGTCTCACCTTGACAATCACCTAATCTGTGATTTGGATCAATGGGGGAGTCAACAGGCATGACTCCAAGTTTTCGTATATCCTATAATAAATCTAGGATGTATTTTCTTTGAGAAATGAAGATCCCCTTTTTGGAACGGGCCACTTCAATTCCAAAAAAATACTTCAAGTGACCTAGATCCTTCACCTCAAATTTAGTGGCTAGGAACTCCTTTAGTCTCTAAATTTCTACCTTCCAATCGCCTGTGATCACTATGTCGTCAACATACACTATTAAGGCTGCAATTTTTCCCTCTCCTTTTTTCATAAATAATGTATGATCAGTCTGACACTATTTATAACCAATTTGTTGTACAACTAGGTGAAACTTTTTGAACCAAGCTCTCGGTGATTATTTTAGTCCATACAAGGACTTCTTTAACCTACACACCTTTTTCTCTTGGTCTTGAACATAGAAACCAGGAGATTGCACCATGTACACCTCTTCTTCAAGATCGCCATTCAGGATGGCATTTTTAATATCTAACTGGTGGAGATCCCAATCAAGGTTAGCAATAAGAGAAAAAAGAACTATAATAGAATTCATCTTAGCAACCGGAGCAAATGTCTCTGTGTAGTCTACTCCATACACCTGAGTAAACCCTTTCGCCACCAACCGAGCTTTATACCATTCTACTGTACCATCAGCCCTGTGCTTTATTGTAAAAATCCACTTGCACCCTACCGGTTCCTTTCCCACAAAAAGGTCCACTAATGCGTATGTAGCATTTTTATGTAAGGCATCCATCTCTTTTTTCATTGCATCTGTCTATTAAGGTACTGGAGGAGATTCTGCCACACTTTTGGGGATAGGGACATTGTCAATGGAAGAGAGAAAAGCACAAAAGGAGGATGAGATGTTCTCGTATGAAATAAAGTGGGAGATAGGATGTTTGGTGGTATAAGACCTAACTCCCTTCCTTTGTGCGATTGGGATGTCAAGGTCATTGGTAGAATAAGAATCAATAGCAATAGAACAAGGAATGCCAATAAGAATAATAGTACTTGGTGGGATGGGATCTATCCCCAATGAATCTGATGATGTTGGCAGTACAGTTTCAAGTTGTTCCACAGCTTTTGAACCCAGATCGCCCTTGTGGCAACGAAGAAAGACACAGAACGGAGGGGGTAAGGTAGGGGAGGTACCATTTGAAATTTTTTCTCCTCCACCCTATTCTCCCCCTAAGGAGAAACCAGAAAGAAAGGATCACTCTCAAAAAAAGACACATCCATAGAAATATAGTATTTCCGAGAAACAGGATCGAAACAACAGTAACCCTTTTGGGATAGCCCAAGAATACACAAGGAAGAGCACGAGGGTCAAAATTACCACGAGTAGGAGACAAGTTTTGAACAAAACAATGACAACCAAACACACAAATGGGAATAGAAAAGAAGGGGCTTTAGGGAATAGGAGTTGATGAGAGGCCTTCTACCCTAACACCCGAGATGGCATACAGTTGATGAGATAGGTAGCACATAACACGACATCTAACCAAAAACGTTTTGGAACACTCATATGGATGAGTAAGCCACGAGCCACTTCAAGTAGATGGCGGCTTTTTCTTTCTGCAACACCATTTTGTTGAGAAGTTTTGGCACAAGAGCTATAGTGGGTAGGCCCACACGAAGAAGGGAAAAGGGTCACTGAACAATTTAATGAATTTGTAATGCTACTAACAGAAAACAAGTTTATAAGTAATTTCAGAACATGTAATACATTAGAAAGGGTAAGTCCAAAAGGAAGGGTTATGGTTCCTTGGCCAGCTATGGTGGAAAAAGAACTATCAACTAATCTCACTTTGTCCCTACCAGATAAAAGTTGATAGGATTGAAAACAATTTGACTACCCGTCATAAGGTTTGAAGCTCCAAAGTCAATTATCCAAGGTCAATCAGATGAATGGGAAGACACATGGAAGGTTATGGCAGGATTACCATTACCTTAAGTAGATGCAAAAGAAGTCGAGGCAGGAGGATCAAAATCCATCTAGCATATTGCTCTCCCATACAGATCCAAGTGGTCACGAAAAGAATTAATGATATCTTCCTGGGGATCGGCAATGGATGGGCGGTCCAGGTTAATAACAGTAGATGAATGAGGCTCCTAAGAGGCCAAGTTTGTTGTATTGAACTTTTTTCTGATTCTGCTGTCCCAACTTCTTATTCTGATCTGATTTCTTACTCAACTCCTAGGCCCACTTTGGCTTTCCATGGAGGTCCCAACAAGTATCTCAAGTATGTCTGGCCTTTTGGTAATGTGTATACCATAACTTATCCTTATCACCCACTCTCTTCTAAAAGTCACCCTTCTTAAAGGAATTATTGCCTCCTACAACCATACTCCCTTTAGTCACTAAGGCAATATGCTCCCCCTCAGAGCTATTCATCACACTTTGCTTGCTCTCTTCGGACTGTACTAGAGCGTACACTTCTTGTACTGAAGGAAGATCTTTACTTCCTAATATCCGAACTTTGAGGGACTTATAACAAGGTTCAGCCCCAAGAGGAAGGCAAACACCCGTTGTTGGGAAACCAGAGACTTGTAGGCCTTAGCATTAGCATGACACTTCCAATCAATGTTCTGATAGTAATCTAGTTATTTCCAAATTGAGGTCAAATCTGAATAGTAGGTTGAGAGGGTCCTCTCCCCCTTCTTACAAGTAGAGGCAGCTTGCAATTGGTATATTTTGGCATAATAATGTTGCTTTGAATAGGTAGATATTGCCTGCTCCCAAATCTCAATATCTGTTTCAGCCTACATGAAGGTCTTCCTGACTGGAGGCAACATAGAAAGTAACAGCCATGTCATCACCATGCTGTTTTCCTGATCCCACCTATCATGCTCTACCCCCTGCGACTTCGATTCTTTAGTTTTACCATTAATATAGCCTACCTTCCCCCTGGCTATTATGTATAGTTTGATTCCCCTTGACCATTCTAGGTAGTTAAGACCATCAAAAGGTATCACAGCCATGTGGAAACTCATGTAAAATCCCCCACTCACTCCACCTTGACTGGAGGACCCACTAGACAGGATAGAATCCTCAGATGACATGTTATAAGATTTAGGTTCCCAGATCAGTTCTGTTCAAAATCAGTCACAGTTCAGCCACAATTCATTAACAGTTCCGTTCAGATTGGTTCAGTTCAGCCACTGTTCAATTACAGTTCAGTCAGTTCAGTCCCTAGTTCAGCCACAATTTAATCCCCAAGTCAGTCTCAGTCAAAGTATAAATTTTAGGGATACCACATAGATCAGCTTGTTTGCACATTGCTGAAAGACAGTTCAGAAACAAAGAGGGGCAATTCTGGAGCTAGGCTGACTTTGCATGTACCCTTTCATCACTTTTCTTGGATAACAATTACTGGAAAAGTTTGCAAGGAAGATAGCCGACCACTGTCTTACAGTTACAGGTCATTCAGACCTACACCGCCCAATTGTCTGGGTAGGAAAAAAAAATCAGGATCACACGATCAACAGTTCAAAGAGACCTAGCAGTTTCAGGTCATCTAGACCTCCAAAAACCCACTTAAATGGGTACAAGAGAGGATCACACGATCCACAGAAGAGAGATCTAACTTCGCAGCATCAGATTTCCCCTCCTTTAAGGGTTTCTTGGCACACGGCCAAGGAAGAAGAGAAGAAGACTAGTAGAACCCCCTTCAGATCAGTCCGATCTACTTCTTGATCAGATTCGATCCACAGCTAGGAGAAGTCAAAAAAAGGAAGACTTATCACACTCTTTCTAATCTCAGAAAGCCCGCTTGATACCATGTTTTCCAGGCTAGAGATATCAGAGGAGAAGAAGGGAGAAGAGGAAGAGAGAAGAGAGGAGAGAGAAGAAAATTTTGGATTCAAAACTTATGGCCACCAGCTATTAGCTTTTATATTAGGGCGACCCAACTAACAATAAAAATAAGTGGAATTACAAGAGTGACCCTGTGGCACTAAAGAACAGAAAAATAAATAAAAGACTGGGAGTAACTAACTGATTTCAACAGAGAGCTATAATTTTTTACAAAAATAGAAAATAAAAAACAAAAAACATTACTAAAAATTAACTTAGTAAAAAAATTGAATGCACATACTTATAGTCACCTAGGACAGAGTTGTAGCTGAAATACTCCAGTTCATTATACTCCTGACATGGCATGAGCTCTATACAATTAATTCCAAGTTCCTGTACAGCAAATGAACATTTACTGAGAATTCTGCAAGGAGCAGAAAATAATGGATGAGAAAATCTTGATATTGTCCTTGAAGTAATTGGTGCAAGTCCAAATTCCACATGCTAAAAGTAAACCAATTCTAGAAACAGAAGCCAAAATATATAGAATATTGATCATTAGATTATTAGCTTATCTGTCATCAATGCAAAGCATACGATAAAGGAGATTCCTCAAATTAATATTCCGAATATAGCTGTTTTTACACAGTTGATCATAAAATTCACTAGATAGAATAATGGTTCTTTTTTGCATTCATAAAGAGTGCAGAAAATGAGAATCAAATAGCTAAGGACTTCACATCTTCTTGGTAAGTTAATCAGAGGTTCATGTTAATGCAGTAACTATATTCACACTACAAGTAGAAAGTAGATGCTTTCAAGAATGATGGCTTCACTTTCCAACTATTCACTAATTATACAACTAACAATCAAGTTTCATGTAAGAGTTGTCTATGTGCCTAGGAACTCTAGAGTCTGACCATAAAAGCTCCTAGAGTTGTCTAAGAGTCATGACTTGTGGACATGTCTAATAGGAAAGCGCATTGTTAACTGGCGTGACTTCCTAAAAATCACATCACAGGCTATTTTATTACTTCTTCTATCTTTCCTTCAGCATATTTGTTGTGATGCCTCAAGGAGTGACGAAATTAAATATTGGGAGGATTTATGGTGGGTGGGGAGATAGCCCCTTGAAGGATCATTTTCCTGGCATCTATTCTATTGCCCAACCTCCTCTCTCTTTCGGAAGGAGTTTGTTGTGACCTTTTGTCTCTTTCTTCTATAATTTGGACCCTCACCCTTCAGGCTCTTTTGCATGTACCTCTTTCTTTTTTATTCTTCGTTTCTCCCCCATCATCTCAGTTGGCTTCCTCTTCTAGGTCGATTTGGAGTAATGCAATCAATCCTAAGGTTAAGGATTTCTACCAGGAGGTACGCCACTTCAAAATCAACTCCTATGAGCAACTTCCATTGAGAAGGCCCAACTGGTGTCTCTCCTCTCACAAATGCTTCTCTGCAACGCAAATGGATAATTCATTTTACATTTGCTATACTCCTACACTTTCACCTCTAGCATTTGGGAGTGGTCTTGCTCTCTTTGGTTGAACATAAAAGTATCTTATAACACAACGTACAAAATTGCTTGGCGATTAGGCGAGGCAAGCCTCCAAGGATGCCTTGCCACCTAGGTGCCCGCCTAGGTGTCGCCTTAACAACTGTGCTTGACACCCCATACATTTGGTGCTTCTATTTTTGTTTCCTTCTAAACATCCTTTTTTCTACCAAATAAGTTGAAATTTTGGGATGAGGCATCAAAATCTCATCTTTCTTTAACTTTTGCAGATTTGTGTTTAAATGAAATGTTCTTCACAAGCTTGGCTCCACTGTTTTCTAAAAAAGTCAAAATTGCCCCTCACAAAAGACTCCCTTTCTCTATCAGTTTGAAACCCTATAAGTAGTTAGTTGAGCGTCTGCTTCTTTCTCACAACTACACTCAAAGTTCCAGACCATTTTCCTCATGTTGAGTACATCTTTCTCACAAAAAGGCACTTTCCCTCCCAACCCTCTCAAAAGCCTCCCTTTCTCTTTCATTTTGAAACCCTATAGTAGTTAGTTGAGCGGCTGTTTCTTTCTCACAACTACATCCAAACCATTTTCCTCAAAAAGGTACTCTCCCTCTCTGTCTCCAACTAAGGGGCTGTCCGACAAGTCTTTTTGGGTAGATCTTTCAACAGCCCAGTAGAGAAATAGGTGCACTGAGCTCTTTGGAGCTTGTCTTTAAAGATCAAGACTATTTTGGCATTTGTAGTGAGAATGGGCCGAATGGGCCTTAGTTTCTTTATTTTATTTAAGTCATGTTTTTGCTTATGTTCTTTGAGTAGTGGGCCTTAGTTATGGGCCCGTTACTTGTTTTTATTGTTTCTTTAGTGTTGGCCACCCCATTAAGGGCACTCATGGAATTGTACTTAGATTAGAATTAAAAGAAATAAAAGAGATCTATGGGGGCTAGAGAGAAAGAGATCAAACTCTTCTCTTTTCTCTTCCGTTCTCATTTTCTTCTTCAAACTCCTACTGAAACTTCTCTTTCTTCTTTTCTTTTCTTTTCTGAATTATTACAAGTGTGTTTTACAACTTGGTATCAGAGAAGGTTCTCACCTCCCACTGATTGGTTGTTAGTTAGCTTATATAGCCCAGTTGGGAGGGTTTTTGTGGTGTTTTTCATCCCTACTTGAAGCCCAAGGCAGGTTCTTGGAGATTTTTTTTCCCGAAAACCCTAGATAACTGGAGAAACTTTGTTATGGGTGTTATGGGTTCTAGAGACACTTTAAAGATTACACCTGGGGATCAAAGGGAAGCCTATTGATTTCCATTAAGAGTGATTTGTGTTGGAAAGAGTTAGGGAACCTCTAGTAGGAGCAATTGAACTTTTTCCTCTTCTCCCATTCTCCCAAGTCCTATAAAACCCTAGTTTTGGGTGGTTGTGAAGGAAGGGTTAGGATCCATCACATGGGTGGCCAAACCATGCTAGACGGCTGGGAAATTTTTCAAAAATTTCCTAATCCTTCCACAAATCGAATTCCTATGTTTCAAAAAACTGCATTTTTCAGGATCGGTCTTGCACTGAACCAGACCAGATTTGAAACCAAACGAAGAGGGAGAGGTATACCTGATACGAATGCCACAAAAGCAGATCCCAAGGTGGAAATTCACGCCCAAATCAATCCTAAAATCAGCCTCCACTGAAGACGGCACAGTGTACTCCTGAAGTCGGTTCAGCAACATAGTTTTCAGCAAAACTGCAATTCAACTGCTTGGATTGAACTAGGGATGTGAGCACGAAATCCCTCTGGATTTTTCTTGCAAAAATCAGAGGAAAACTGATCTCTATCAGTCCCAAATAAGTTGTAGTCGAACTAGGGTTTCTTGGAAGACAAAAGAAGAGAGAGAACAGAATTGAGAGGTGTTCTTGTCTAGTTCACCCTCTTCTTCTTTTATCTCTTTTATGGAGCACTTCTCCCAATCAAATTAGGAGATTATCCAAATCTAATTTGGATCTAGACTCTAATAAGAGATAAGTCTTATCCTCTTAAGAGGATAGGTGCTCCAAACCCAGATTTTCCCCATGTCACATGACAACTTAAGCTATCGTGACAGCTTAATTAATCATATTAATTATGGGCTTTAGGCCCATTAGTTATAAGGCTCACGACCCAAGGGTGTTGCATGGCCAACTTAGGCCTGATTTGTATAGTGTGGGACCCCACGATGACCTCACATAAGACCACATGAGTTCGGCCCAGCCTCTGTGAAAATGCCTGGCCGAATTCATTACTAAACGCAGTGAACCCTTGAGCACATCACCATGGGCTCAAAATGGACCCGACATTTACACTTAATGATCCTTGAATTCAGCCATCCTATGAAGACCCAAGGATAATGGACTTAAGTAAGATAAAGGCATAAAGCCCATCAGGTAATCTGCCCTGTAATGATCAAACACTGCCCGATAGGGAAGGACCTCTCCCCTAGTTGAAAGGTGCATGTCACACTCTCAAAGAGAGTGTAAGCCCTACCATTCATTTTGTCCGACAAAGGGGCTGGTCCTATCACTATGATCACCCACTCAAATGAATTCTCAGATTGCCCCAACATACCCAGGTTTTGACCCTCAATGGATCTCACTAATTGGCATATCAAAGACAGCCCAATCCAATACCTAGTGCAATACCATAATCAAGTCTAGGGGTTAAGTGTGACTTTCCAGTTTTTCCCATCAATCTCCAAGGTTCAGGACATAACTGGAAAATGGTATGGGTTCAGTGTTTCAACCAAACACACACTGCATGTGCTTTGGGTCTAACCCTACCAGCTGAGACAAGTTGCCCCAACTTCTTTGGTAGCACATCAATGTCAGCCTTGGCAGGATAAACTCCCCAAGTCTATCCAATGACTGAGAACATTCTAAATAACACGTGTCTCATAGGTGTCCAGTTTAAGGGGTAATTTCATAGAAACATACCAATATCAACATGAAACAATAATGTACTTTTATTCATTTACAATAAATGTATTTGTACATCAATCTGATTGGAGCTAAGCGCATACACTGTCTAACAGGTTGAAGAGTAGCTTTTTGCGTGGGATAGCAATTCTAGCTTAGTAAAGCCCTAATTTGATTTTTGTTTGCATATATTCACTCAATAGAGAAAACCAGAGGAGAAGTCAAATATCCCACAAATTCCGGATTTGAACATGGGGGGTCAATGAAGACTCTTTTAGGGGAAGTGACCACTGTGTAATTGGATGGAACCAATTATTTAGCCTGGTCTCAGCCAATTAAGAGACATGCATGTAGTAGAGGAAAATGGGATTACATTACTGGGAGCAAGAAGAAACCAATGGAGGATGACCCTACTTATGAAAGGTGGATGCAAGAAAACTACACAGTAGTGGGTTGGTTAGTGAATTCTATAAAGTCACATATTAGTCAGCATTACCTATGGATGAAAATTGCAAAGGAAGTGTGGGATAGTGTCCTGGAAACCTATTCCCAAAAGTTGAATGTTGCTCGGGCCTACAAATTGAAGAATGATGTGAACAATCTAAGACAGGGAGAGAAACCCTTAGTCGTCTACTTCTCCATGCTAAAATCTATTTGGCATGAGATTTATTTGATGGAGACTATTGTATGGAGATGTACAAAGGATGCAGAAACACATAGAAAGTTGGTGAAGAGAAATTGAGTTTTTTAGTTCCTCACCGGACTCAACTCGGAGATTGTGAGACAAAATATTTTGGCAAAGGATGAGGCGACTTAGTCTGAGGCCTATGCTATGGTAAGTAGTGAAGAGAGTAGAAGACAGGTTTAGTCTGTAGAGCCACTGGTTGGTCACTATGCTAATACCAGGATGAAACGAAGGTCAACACTAGGAAGAAAGATGTTATCTATGAGTACAATAAGAAGCCCAAACATACGAAAGACACCTGTAGGAAACTGCACCCAAAGCTCTTTCCTTCCAGTCTCAAGAATGGAAATAATGGAAATAGGATTGAGAGTGGGAAAAAGCGGAAATGGAAATGTAGCCACCTCCTCACAGAGTGAATCGGGGCAGAGTGGTTTGAAGTCAATGGGAGAGCAACTTGCAGTCACCAGGGCTGAGTATGAAAAGTATGGCCGAAAAATCAGTCATTTGGAATCTACTGCAACAACATCTACTTCATTAGAGACAATTCCTTTCTCTATGCGTGCACACTCGGGTGTTTGTGCCACTACAAATCATGCTACTATTTTAAGTACTCATAAAATCCCTTGGATAATTGATTCTAGTTACTTTGACCACATGGCTAGTGTTTCACACTTATTCACCTCTTACCAACTCCTTTCTGGCCAGGAGAGAAAATATCCCTTGTTGATGGCTCTCTATCTCCTATCATAGAAAAGGGAGACATCAAAACCTCATATGCCCTAACCTTATCATTTGTTCTTCATGTACCTAAACTTGTTGAGTCCTTAAGTTTGTTGGACTGGGAACAGGTTATCAAGATACTCCTAGACACAGCTTAAAATAATAATAATAATAATAAAAAGAAAAAGGGTTTTCTTATAATCCCAATCAATCCTACTGGTGGGCTGAAACATTTTACTAAAGAAAGGGGCCTATAGTCTAGTTTAGTGAACAATAGGCCCCAAGTTAATTAGGCTTGTTTGTAATGCAATAAGCACTTAATGAGCCTATAGTAGAGCCTATTTAAAGGAACAGTAGGCCCTAAAGAATAAATCTATATTAATTAATTTCTTGTGAGGTGTCCCATTTATTTAGCCACTTGTCTATTCTAACAAGAGGGCTATTTTCCTTCCTTTAACCACTTAAAGTGGGGGGACACATGTCACCCTAGGGGAGAGAGTTATTTTCCCTCCTCTAACCACTTTAAGTGGGGGGACACATGTTATCCTAGGGAAGAGAGTTTTCTTCTCCCTTCTTAACCCACTATAAGTGGGGTGGATACTTTTTACCTTAGGAAGGAAGAGTTTTCTTTTCCCTCCTTAACTCATTTTAAATCGGTGACACTTGGCACCCTAAGAAGAGAGAAGTGGGGAGTTACTTAACCACCTCCCTCCTCAATATAAAACCCTCTCCTACAAGGATAAGGGGTTAATGCCATTTTTGTTGGCTAATACTAATTTACCTGCAAGATTTCTAGAACTAAAACACAAGTGGGAAGAAAAAAGAGAAGAAGATTGGTATGGAGGGCATAAAAAAAGGGAAAAGGTAGGGAATCTTGTTTTCTTCCTATACCCCTTCAATATGATACTCCTTGTACTTCCCACATGAGAGGGAAGACAATATTCTTTATATTCCTCTCACTCCTTTCTTCCTTTTTTTTTCCTATCTTCCTTGTTTCATCTTGAAATACATGTAAGGAAATAACCATCTATAGCCTTGTCTATGAAACTTGGCTAATTATGGTTCCTTGCTTCATTTTGACCCTGAAAATCATTACTTTATGTGAGGAAGGCAATCATCTACACCCTTGTTCATGAAACTTGGCTGATTATGCCTCCTCGCAACATGATAATGCACATAACCACAATTTAAAGGCCATTTGTGGCCTTATTGATGAAATATGACTATTTATGATACCTATTTAGTTGTTATATATAAAAAGTTTGTTTCTTTATTTGTTGGTTTTCTCTCAAACAAAGAGGAAATATATACCAAAATTTTCAAAGGAAAATTCTGTAGAAAAATGATACTCCATTTAGTCTATTCATTTGTATTTCTGAATCAGAATCAAAAGGTTTTCTCTGCCCCTAGCAGAGATGTTATTAAGGGAATATCTACGAGATTTCCTGAATGGGGATTACCCCAAATAACCAAAAAAAAACAATTATTAGTCTAATTGGGTGAATTATGTTATGTGAGAAATTATACTAAAAAAAATTCCACTAACAAAACTTAATACCAATTTGGGTCATTTGTCTTTTTCTTCATTGAGTTAGTTGTTTCCAAAACTATTCAAAGGAATAAGTCTATTGAGTCTACATTGCGAGTCTTGTGAGTTCTCAAAACATTGTAAGAATACTTATCCTGCAAGCAATAAAAGATATACTATTCATTTTAATATTGTTCACTCTGATGTGTGGGGGCCTTACAATTTACCTTGTATGGGTGGCTATAAATATTTTATCTTGCTTATTGGTAACTTTTCACGATATTCCTGGATCTACCTAATGCACTCTCGTACTAAAGTGCCTAAACTTGTGCAATAGTATACCCGCATCAAAATATTCTAATCAGACAATGCTAAGGATTATTTTGAGAATGATCTTACCTCCTACCTTGAAAATTTTGGGGTTGTTCATTAAAGTTCTTGTGCTCGTACTCCATAGAAAAATGGGGTTGTTTAACAGTCACTTATCTTATTAACCGTATGCCTTCCCGAGTCTTAGGGTTGAAGTCTCCTTTTGGTGTCTTCTTTCCTAGTGTTGAGGTTTTCTCCATTCCTTTATGTGTCTTTGGTTGCACTTGCTATGTCCACATTCCTAGTTCCAAGAGCCAAGAGACATAAGTTTGAATCCAAGGCTCAAAAGTGCATCTTCCCTGGTTATATCCCCACATAGAAAGGGTATTATTGTTTTGATCCCGTTAATGGAGTCCGGTTTGTTTCCATGGATGTCACCTTTGCAAAGTCAGTTCCCTTTTATAGTTATCCTACTGAGGGGGAGAGTCCTCCTGAATTGTTTTCTTCATCCCTTCATTTTCCAACTCCTATTGAGTCTTCTGTTGAGCCCTCCATATTTACTTCCATTCCTGTGGAGGGCTCCTCTCCTTTAAGGTCTCTTATTCCTGCTCCTCCCCCTCCTCCTACTAGTTCTCCTATTTTTACCACTCATCCTATTCTCTAGAGGTGGTACCAGCAGCAAAGACTAAAACAGACATAGGTTGTTCCCACATCTCCAATTGAGTCTCAAGTGCTTCCAATCATTGAAGAGAGGGGACAAGTCTGATATCTCCACCTCCACCACCCTCTTTTCTAGACCTTAACCTTTCCATTGCTGTGAAAAAGGGTAAGTAAAAATGTATAGCTCATTGTATTTCCAAAAATCTTTCTTACAACTTCTTGTCCCCATCCTACTATTCCTTTCTAGCCTCTATTTCCTCTCAACCCATCCCAAAGTTAGTGACTGAAGCCTGGGCCAAACAAGAGTGGAGGAATGTTATGAGGATTAAAATAGAAGCACTTTATAGAAATAATACCTAGGACATTGTTAACTTGCCAATTAGAAAGGAACCTGTTGGGTGCAAGTGGGTTTACACTATAAGTGTCATGCTGGTGGATCGATAGAGAGGTACAAGGCACGTTGTTGCAAAGGGATATACCTAGGTGTATGGGATAGATTACACTGAGACCTCTTTAGATGTTAAAATGACTTATGTGAGAGTTCTTTTATCTTCAGCAGTGAACTATGATTGGCCCCTTTATCAGTTTGATGTTAAGAACGCATTCTTAAATGGTGATCTCACTGAAGAAGTATATATGACTCTTCCCCTGGTATGTATGGTAAGGAGATGCAAGGCAAGGTGTACAAATTGAAGAAGTCACTTCATGGCTTGAAATATGTTAGTGTCGAGTATGTCGGGGTATTTCTGCCTTTATGCTTATGTTGAGGTTTCTGATGTGTAAGTTTATGATAAAACTAGTGTCCCTAACTTAAGTAGGGGCACATGTGTCTTTTCCATTAATGTTAGTAATATAAAACACATCTGGCTGAATGGGAGATGTAATTTTTTCTCTCATTCAAACCAGACTTTTATTCTCCCTTCTCTCTCTCTTTCTTCCTCCTTTCTTCTTCTCTCTTCTTGACTGTTATCAGACTAACAGAACTTAAAGGCAAGCCGAATCATAATATGGTATCAGAGCTGGACTAAGCAACTCGGATCTGCCTAGATTTCTGTTTTCTGCGCAACCAGCCTAGGGTTTTCTCTTGATTTCTTTGTCATTAGTTGGAGATAAGGGAAAGGGCTGAAAAGGAGTGGTCGCCCTCTTCCCTTGGAGGTTTCTATGCCTCCAGTTGTGTTGTTTGTGGTTGGTTGCTGTAGTTTTTAAGAAGCCCTCCCTAATCGATGAAGAGAAGAGGGCTGATTCGTGTGGTGCAGTGGGTGTCTTGTGTGGTCCGATTTTCAAGTGATTAGGTAAGAGATTTCCATGCAATTTTTTTTTTGTTGTGAATCAAATAATAAGTATGTTTCAGATTGTATGGTGGGATTTCAGACTGTAGTGCGCTAGGGTTTATGCTGTTTTTAGTGTGATTCAAAGGGGGAGTGGTCCTCATACAGTGTGGTCGAGTTTTCAGGTAGTCATGGGGTAGGGTTTGTGGTGTAAAGAGTGCAATTTTCAGCAATAACAAGTGTTGAAACCAGTGTGATCAGTGTGTGGTGTGGTCTAGTGTGCAGTGTGCCGAATTCAGCAATAACAGAATTCAACAATGGAAGACAGCAGTGATAACAAGTCTAATGTGCTAGTTCCTACTGACTACCTGAATATTCAAATGGCTTCCATTAAACTAAATGGAGAAAATTATGTGCCTTTAAATCTGTAGAAATTTTTCTTAAGGCAAAGAAGAAGGTGAAACACATAAGGGAAGAAAAACCCTCCACTGTTTCTCATGAGTATGATGATTGGGAACAAGAGGATGCATGGATTATCATGTGGTTATGGAACAATATGGAACCCAAGATTAGTGTAAATTTCATGTTTCTTGACACTGCCAAAGATGTGTGGGACCATGCTAAGGAATACTTTAATCTACAACCAGAGTATATTAGTTGTATTCTGGTCAAGACAATACAACCAGAGTATATCAGTTGTATCAGGAATACTTTAATCTGCAACAGGGCAATCAGAGTCTTGAGGAGTACTATGCTAGTATGAGAAACATTCGTAATGAATTGAATGTTTATTACCCCCTCACTTATGATGTCAAAATTCAGCAACAACAGAGAGAACAGTTTGATGTGACTCGATTTTTGGTGGGGCAGAAATCTGAGTATAAACCAGTGTGGGCACAGATACTAGGAGGGTCAGTTCTCCCTTCCTTAGAAGAGGTGTTTGCTCGACTTCGGAGAATTTCCATTGGATTTACTGAGAACTCTAGTGTTTCCGATAAATCAACCTTTGCAGTATCGAGGGGCCATGGTGTTAGAGGTGGAGCTCGAGGAGCTCAATCTGGCCATAGTGGTAGCAGTGGACCGATATATGGCCAGAGTGGTGGTGGTGGTCATAGTAGAGGTAGAGATTCAGGGGGAGCCCGTGGAAGAGGACGTAGTTCGGGTCTGAGAAGGTGTACTCACTGTGGTATGGATGGACATACCATTAATTATTGCTATGACTTGCATGGTCCACCCTCAACTTGGGCCAGTCATGCCATGACTAGTGACAACAACTTCAGACAAGAAAGTCGTTCAGCTAATCAAATGCTTTCTACATCCATAGATGTTCCCGGGAAGGAGATGATGAGGGTTCCCCATGATGAGTATGAGATGTTTGTCCAGGCCACATCTCAGTAGAACACGACTACTCTCGCACAATCAGGTATGGCTTGTCTAGCATCCACACCTAATCCCTGTATTATTAACTTTGGAGCCTACGATCACATGACTAGAACTCCAAGTGTGTTTTCCTCCCTCTCTCATTGTTCAACATCACAATCTGTTACCCTTTCTAATGACTCCGCATCCTTCATTTGTGGTGTTGGCAATGTTAACTTGACCCCCTTACCTCTATTACTTTTTACCCTTCTTCATGTGTTTTTCAGGATCTCAAGACAGGGATGAAGATTGGTGGAGGGCATGAAGCTGGTAGATTGTATTATCTTGACGGTGGTGGAAGAACATCAATAGCTCTCCAGTCATCTCTCTCTCCTCTCCAGTGGCACCGTCGATTTGGTCATCGTTCACTAAAAGTTTTGAAGTCCTTGGTTCCTTCGTTGAGTCAACTTTTTGTTTTGGATTGTGTCATGTCAGTTGGGGAAACATCATCGTGTTCCCTTTAGTCCTAGGGTTGATAACCGTTTGTCAAGTCCTTTTTCTTTGGTTCATTCAGATGTTTGGGGTCCTTATAAAGTGATGTCATACAATGGATATAAATATTTTGTCATTTTTGTTCATGATTATTCAAGGATGACGTGGATCTATTTAATGAAAGAAAGGAATGAATTTTTTACCATTTTCCAAAAATTTTACGCTGAGGTTCATAACCAATTTGGTGTTCACATTAAAATTTTCCGTTCCGATAATGGCCGTGAATATTTCTCTTCATCATTTCAAGAATACTTGGACCAACATGGCATTATACATCAGACTTCATGTACCTACACCCCACAACAAAATGGGGTGGTTGAAAGAAAGAATCGTCATCTTTTGGAAACAGCTTGGTCTCTCATGCATCACATGAATGTTCCCAAACCCTTTTGGAGTGATGCGGTGCTTAATTCTTGCTTCTTGATTAATCGGATGCCCACGTCTATCCTTGTTGGTCATTCCCCATTCACTACTTTATTTCCTACCTTGCCTCTGTTTCCTCTTTCTCCTCGGGTTTTTGGGTGTTCTGCTTCGTGCATAATCTGGGTCCCGAGAGGGACAAGTTAGATGCACAATCCATTAAGTGCATCTTCCTTGGTTATTCCCGGACTCAGAAAGGGTATAAGTGCTATCATCCTAGTTCTCGACATTCCTTTGTGTGTGTTGATGTTACCTTCTTTAAGTCTACTCCATTTTTCTTGGGGTCCGGTGATGTTTCTTCCTCCTCTTCCTCTTCCAGTTGCGGATTTTGTTTCTCTTGTTCCAGCTATGACCAAAGTCCTTGCCTTCGATGCCACCACCTGTTGAACGGCCACCTATCCGTCAAATGTATACACATCGCCCACATGTACCAGCTGCTCCTCCTCCAACTCCATCAACGTCGACAGATCCGGCAATTGTCCCCACACCAGCCCCAACCCCTGTATCTGATCTTGATCTTCCCATTGCCTTGCGGAAAGGTAAATGCACGTGTACCCTTCATCCAATTTCTAATTATGTTTCACTTACTCACCTTTCCGCTTCCCATCGCCAGTTTATCTCTTTGTTATCCTCTGTTGTTGACCCTAAGGATGTCCAGGAAGCCCTTGCCTTTCTAGGATGGCACCGTGCAATGGAAAAATAACTCTCCGCTCTAACTCATAATCATACCTAGGACCTCACCACTCTTCCTCCTGAGAAGCAGGCTATTGGTTGTAAGTGGGTTTATACTGTTAAGTACTTACCTGATGGTAATGTAGAGCGGCTGAAAGCGAGACTGGTTGCAAAAGGGTACTCCCAAACCTATGGTATTGACTACACTAAGACCTTCTCCCCGGTTGCTAAGATAGGTTTGATTCATGTTGTGATCTCTCTTGCTGCTATGTATGATTGGCCCCTCTATCAGCTTGACATCAAGAATGCTTTCTTGCATGGTGATTTGCTCGAGGAGGTCTATATGGAGCAACCACTTGGGTTTGTTGCTCAGGGGGAGGATGGTAAGGTATGCAGACTAAAGAAAGCCATTTATGGGCCTAAACAGTCTCCTCGAGCACAGTTTGGTAGGTTTAGTGAGGTGGTAGGTATGAAACAATGCCAAGTTGACCATTCAGTCTTCAACCATGACTCTCAGGTAGGAAAAATCCTATTGGTGGTGTATGTAGATGATATTGTTATTACCGGGGATGATAAAATGGGCATTGAGAGGTTGAAGACTTTTCTGCAGGAACATTTTCAAACAAAGGACCTTGGTAAATTGAAATATTTCTTGGGGATAGAAGTAGCAAGATCTAAGCATGGTATTAACTTGTGTCAGAGGAAATATGTTCTTGATTTGCTAGAAGAAACATGTTTGTTAGGTGCTAAACCAGCTGAAACACCTATGGAAACAAACACTAAGTTGAGTAGTGATCGGGGTGAAGTGTTTGAAGGCCCTGGAAAATACCGGCGACTTGTAGGTAAATTGAACTACCTAACCATTACTTGACCAGATATTTCATTTGCGGTTAGTGTGGTAAGTCAGTTCATGCAGAAACCTCTGGTTCCTCATTGGGATGCGGTTCTAAGAATTGTGAGGTATTTAAAGGGGGCTCCTGGTCATGGTTTGATATACAAAAGTGGTAGAAAACTTGAAACAGAAGGATATACTGATGTTGATTGGGCCGGTTGTATGTCTGATAGGAGATCTACCACAGGCTATTGCACTTTTCTTGGGGGTAATCTAGTGACATGGAAAAGTAAGAAGCAGACAGTTGTAGCGAGAAGTAGTGCGGAGGCAGAATATAGAGCTATGGCACATACTACTTGTGAATTAGTGTGGCTAAGGAACCTTCTACAGGAGATGTGATACAATGTTAACACTTCAATGAAGCTCTATTGTGACAATCAGGCTGTAGTTCATATTTCTTCTAATTTAGTGTTTCATGAAAGAACCAAGCACATAGAGGTTGACTATCACTTTGTAAGAGAGAAGGTGTTGAGTGGAGTGATAGACACTACATATGTTAACACTGGGAACCAGTGGGCAGACTTATTTACTAAAGGGTTGAGTCGGGGAAGAGTGGACTACATATGTAACAAGCTGGGATTATATGATATATACTCACCAGCTTGAGGGGGAGTGTTAGTGTCGAGTATATAGGGGTATTTCTGTCTTTATACTTATGTTGAGGTTGTTAATGTGTAAGTTTACGTTAGAACTAGTGTCCCTAACTTAAGTAGGGGCACATGTGTCTTTTCCATTAATGTTAATAATATAAAACACATCTGGCCGAATGGGAGATGTAATTTTTTCTCTCATTCGAACCAGACTTTTCTTCTCCACTTTTCTTCTCCTTTCTCTCTCTCTTTCTTCCTCCTTTCTTCTTCTCTCTTCTTGATTGTTATCAGACTAACAAAACTTAAAGGCAGGTCGAATCATAATAAAATAATCTCCATGTGCTTGGTTTGACAGGTTTAGGGCTGGCTCTTGTTCAGTTTGGATACACTCAAGCTCAATTAGATCATACCCTCTTTGTTAAGAGGAGAAATAATCTGGTCACATTTCTCATTGTTTATGTGGATGATATTGTTGTTACTTGCAATGATACATAACAAGGTAATGCTCTCAAAAAGCTCCTTAATTCTAAATTTGAGATCAAAGACATGGGGGAGTTGTGGTGTTTTATGGGCATTGAGGTTGCTAAATCCAAAGAAGGTATCTTCATTTCTCAGCGGAAGTATGTATTGGATCTTCTCGTTGAGACTAGAAAACTTTGTGCTAAACTTGCCTCCACCCCTATTGATGTGAATTATAAACTCTTAGTTGATGATGGAGAACTTTTTACTTGATAGGAGAGTGTTTCAGATATTGTTGGGAAAACTTCTTTACCTATATATGACTCGTCCAGACATTTCATATGTGAGTGCAACCAACCAATTCATGCATGCCCACAAAAACACACATATGGCTACTGCAGAAAGGGTACTATGCTAAGCATGGTCATATGAAGGTAGAAGCATATACAAATACTAATTGGGCAAGTAATATAGATGACAGTAGGTCCACATCAGGCTATTATGCTATGGTAGCTCGGAATATTGTTTCTTGGAGAAGTAAAAAGCAACCAGTGGTTGCTAGATCTTTAGCTGAAGGAGTGTATAGGGCTATGGACCATAGAATTTCTGAGTTTTTATGGCTTAGATTTCTCCTTGATGAGATGGGTATCTCGTGTTATATTGTGATAACCAAGCTGTTATTAACATTGCTCACAACCTAGTTCAGCATGGTAGAAGTAAGCACATTGAAGTAGACAAACACTTTATACAAGAGAGGCTGTCTTCCGGGAAGGTATGCCTTTCTTTCATTGTATCGGAAGTGCAACTATCTGACTAAGGGAGTTTCAAAAGCAAAGTTGCAACAATATGTAAGCAAACTGGACATGATTGACATCTATGCTCAACTTGAGGAGGAGTGTAGTGAGAACAGGCCGAATGGACCTTAGTTCCTTTATTTTATTCAAGTCATGTTTTGCTTATGTTCTTTGAGTTATGGGTAACCATGTGAATTCTAATAGTCAATGTGTCAACGCTCCAATGAAACTTGAGTTCTTGGTATGCTTCATACGAAGGTAACATTGCAAGTAACCAATGGACTAATTTGAACAAGGACCTATGTGGAGAAGGTTATTTTGATATGCTTCCAAGTTCTTATCTTATAACATGCTCACTCAATTAACAAAAATAAATAAAAACAAAGAAATGCTGACACTGATGAGGATAAGAGAGATGGGAAGAGAATAAGAAGACTAAATTAATAGTAAGTATACCTTCAAGTGATCAAGTTTCTCCACCACACCAATGTATGTGCCTGGAAATCTAGACTTACTTGAATCATGCATTGTGAAGCCACGAACATGCATTTCGTAGATTATAAGATCTCTTTGAGGATGTTTCAAAGGTAAATCTCCTTCCCAATCAAACTAAAAACATCAAATATAAGTTGTGGCATACTTTAGATCAAAAGTCAGATAACCAAGGACCAGTGTAGAAAATCATGAGGCTTCTATATGTAACATGTAGAGTCAAGGTTTTATCTCCAAATGTTATTGTGCTAAGCAGGAGTTAGACAAAAAAAAAATATGCATCATTACATCTTGAACTACAAAATCCATGAATAAGAAATTACATAGTGTTTCCAATCAAGAGAACAGCATGCAAATTAAATATTTTTATCCATAACAAAATTATTAATTAAATTTAAGCATAAAAAGAGAATGACTAGAGTAAATTGATAGAAAAAAAAGGTCTTATATTGATAGAAAAAAAGGAAAATAAAATAAAATGAGAGAAAATAATATATACAAGTATACAACCACCAATGAATCCAACTCTTCCCTGTCCCCACTCTGCCACAAGAGCAATCCTGCTCATATCCCTAAAAGTTTTATTAGCTAAAACCCAATCCAAGTAAATTGGGTGTACTAGTCTCATTATAACTTCATAACAGATAAGTTGTTCATTCTCAACCAAATACATTTTAAATTTATGTCATACATCCCATGTTTATCCCTTATCTATTTCTTTTTTTTTTTTTTTGAGCACTATTTATTTACTAGATTTATTTTTGGAAAAAGGAAAAGGTAGAATTTCTATAGCTTTTAGTCTCTTTGTATACAAAACGCCATCCCAGACAACCATCCATCTCTTTACTCTAATCAAACAAAATCTTCTGCCATGAAGTCTGAAGGACAATGCAGTTGATAATCATCTTTTTATGAGTAATTGATGAAACAGGGAGAGAAGAAGAAAACAAGTAGAGAGGAAAGATATTGGGAGGGAAAACTCTTTGGTATTATTTCATTCATCTTGAGGTCTATTTATACATATCTCATTGAGACCCACCGCCTAGTACTGGGATTGCTTACAAGGCCCTCTTGTATACACATATTTGATGGACCCTTATTCGTATTATAATTACCAACACCCCTATCAGTAATCAAACCATTGTCTTAAGATGCTCAAAAGGAATAAGTAAATACTGTTTTACAATACAAAATTGTCTTTTAGTGCTTTCTTCTAAACCCACTTGACGTGCATAAGCAATTGAAAAGATAATGAGGAATAATTGTATAGATTAGACAACAATTTTCAACAATTATGTAATCCATTTGACCAGAGAAAGAGAATAAATTAAGAACCACAAGTAATGTGTCTTGATCAGACCACCAGACTGAAAATAGCCCCTTACCTAGCAATGCCAACTGGTTGGACCATTAAAGGGTAGGACTGTAGGAGGAGAACCGGTAATCTCTAGCATAAGTTGTTGGTTAGTGTAGAGAACACTGATGTGGGCCCCACTGCAGTGGTCCCCACTGTGTTCGTAGGACAGCATGTGTAGTTATTTGTTCCAGTTATAGTAGTGTCAGTTTGAGTCAGTTTGTTAATTCAGTTGTTATTTATTTCAGCTTTTATTTACTTTATTTATTATGTAAGTACTAAGGGCAGATGTGTCCTTTCCATTATGTACTAAACATAACCTATAAATAATAAGAAAGTGGCGGCGGCAGATCAGTAAGAATCCGTCCCTCCTTTCAACCACTTGTGTTCTCCTGTTTCTCTTCTATTCTCTCTCCTTTTCTCTCACTTTTCTTCTGTTTTGTAAACCTAAAACCTATTAGGATTCAAGACTTACAGTCTTGATCTTCTACTGTTAGTACCCCAATTCTCAAATACTGTACTAATACTCGATATGTCCTATCCATTTACCAATGTTGATATATTCTGATAGTTATTTTTCTGTTTATCACTGTTTATCATTCAAGTGGCTCTGGTTTAAGTCTTCCAAATCATTTTTTGCTGAAATACATACACATTGGTTCGATACAGATATAAATAAGCAAAAAGTACACAAATGGTGTCTAGGCTTAATGGTAACACAATACTCTTTGTAAATAGCAGGTCAGGTTTCAATTCTTTTCATTGTCATTTTGTGACTTATTATGAAGCAACGACCCAGGGTAGATTGTTTGAGAACTGGCTAATAGTTTTTGAAGTTTGCCTGGTTTAATAGCAATTTGGATGGTTTTCAAAAAACTAAGAACCGGCATTCTGAAACCAGAAATCCCACAACTCTGGAGTCTGATGGTTCAACCCTCTGGTCCAGTATGAATCTGACAACACTGCAATTAACAATTGCAGCCATGAAAATCTTGCTTCACCTCCACTCACCACATCAACCTTAGAAGCTTCATTAGCCATGGTTGACTGATTCCAACAGGGCTGACCAAACAGGGGAGACAAGCTTTTATTTTCTCTTTGTTTTTCTAATAAAACAAAAAATACTAAAAATCTAAGACAGGAGGGCCTATTGTAATTTCAGCACTACCTCTATCTTAGATAAATGGAAATAATACCCAAATATAATATCTGAGCACCTTCTAATTTCAATCCAAACTCCATTTTAAAGTCTAGTACCACTTAAGTGAGACTGAAATATACCCAAGCAAGCAATGTGAGGCTTCTAGACCACTTGAGGAAACAAAATAAGAAACACCATCCTATACTTTTCCAAAACATACGGGCATGATATACAGACCAACAGTCTCAGGTAGAGACCAATGTCAAGGCATTTTTGTACCAGTTGGATCTCAAAGCAAATTTCAAAAACTTGAATGCCACATTTGGATCAGGGTGAAACTGGAAGCAGAGATGGATGTATCAGAACCAACTCTGGATGTTCCCAGATTCAGCTATTGGTTCAAATTTTCTACCCAAGAAGAAATCCCAAACAGGTCTGCATGTGTATTTTCTGGGGAAGGGACTTATTTGAATTTCTACCAGCAACCTTAGGACATCCTAAAACTAGACTAAACCAAAAGCCACTTTGCACTATCTGGAGTTGACCAAATAACCCCTTTTTCACAAGCTCTATTTTCAGGTTTACAGGCTTTTCCTCAGCCTTTACACCATTGTCCTTTTCACACCCCAGACTTCCAAAATGGAAATCATCAGCAGCATCTAAGCCTTATCCAAACTATATGGGGTTGGCTACATGAACCTGTTTCGCCATTCTGTTAAATCACTCCTTACAAGTGCCAAAGATGGTCATTATGAGCTCTTAAATCGTACTACTTCAACCCAGCTCTTAAACATTGTTAAATCACTCCTTACAAGTGCCGTAGATGGTCTTCTATGCACATGACCAAACCATCTTAGTCTACTTTCTCTCATTTTATCTTATTGGAGCTACTCCAAGGTTCCTTCTAAAAGATTGAAATCATTACTATCTAAAAGGTTGTGCTAAACCAACAGCACTGAATGGTTTTTTATGCCAATTATGGGCATACTCTTTGTGTTTCGAAAACTCTAACCCCCCCACCCAAAAAAAAAAAAAAACAAAAACTGCAAGTGTGGAGAACAACAGATTACTGTACTCATATAATATCAATGACACCCTATCCAATTTAGATGTGTATACCACTGAACCAGTGAAAGAGCATGGCATAGTTAAAGGAAGAACATATCAATGGTGAGAGTAATTTGAACAACCAAAAGACCTCCAAATTTGAGAAATCTATCATGTTCGGCCAATAGATCCTTCAATTATTAAGAATCAATAATGCCGTTTCACCAATAAAATTTTATGGTGTTTCCTTCTATGTTCTCTAGCAGTCTTTTAGATATCCAGAGAACACACTAGTTCATGTAACCACTGTTACCTACATTACCTAGATACAGCCAACAATGTTGCTGGACAGAACATTGGATATGGAATTCAATCAATTCACACTAAAAGTTAAAGTATCCAACATGCAGTATCCCTGTACACAGGGGCGGAGCCAGGGGTGACCCAGGGGAGCCATGACCCCCCCCCCCCCCCCACATGGTCCAGAAATCCCCTACTATTAATACAATTTTTCATGTAAATTCCCCCCTCCCCCATTCCCCAACCCAATGGTTGCCCCCCCCCCCCCCAAATCTACCTTAGGTTTTGGCCCCGCTCATGAAAATTTCATGGCCACCCCTGCCTGTACAGATATCCAGATATAATAGGTTGTCACCAGGGCACCTTTAAACCAAAGGGTTAACACATACTGGAAATTTGGATATCCTGCTAACACTTGGCACTTAGCAATATGCATCTTGTAGCATCTAAGTGACACTCCAAGCTGATGTTAAAATACAACCTTAATTATTTTAAACAAAATATAATGGACACATCCAATTATCCTGCCAACCTTGCAGTTTACCAAAAATATTATTATCTATTGCCATGTGTTTATGCCATCATTTTTGGAGATTTATGTATCAGATGGCTATGGACACCAGAATACTTGACACCCATGCCATGAGCAGGTTACACTGCAAATAACATATTTCAAGTTTCAACAGAGAATATTCCCGTAAAACACTGGTCAAGCTAAAAAGCATCATGATAAGGAGAATTGACACTTGCCGATGAATAAATAAATGCAATTGAAATAAATACCAAATTAAAGATAAGCCTGTTCATGTTACAACAAATCTCTACATAAAAACAATGCTAATGGATCCCTTGCATTTGTTTGACAATGAAATGCAAAAAGGAAAAGATCATTATGCCCAACGATAAAATATTTAGAAATATATACAATTTGAAACATCTAAAGCAAAACAGAAATGTTTATCTTCATCTAACCTCAAAATAGAATAGAAAACAAGCATGGGAAAATGAAAACTGCAAATATAGATTCAAAAAATAAAGTCAGACAACTGAGAACTTCTAATTCCATTAAGTACCTCATTATCTGAAGAAGGTATAATGCCAGCCATTTGAGGCCAGCAACTGCCCTCAGGACCCAAGGCACCATATTCTCCTCTGCTGATAACTGCCTAAATGAATAAAAAAGGATAGTTAATCAGTGTAGCTCATAAGCCTACTACTTCAAAAGCTCAAGGAAAGGAATAAATTAAATAATGGAAATTGATATGCCATACTCAAGGTTATTGCTATAAGGGAAATAAGTGCATCCTCAACAAACATCTTTCCTGCATCTTGGCTTAGAGGAGAGTGCCAACGTTTTATGTTGATAGACTGAATGGCATTAATATGTGCCTCATTGTTGCTTTTCTTTTTTGTGTCATTTTGCTTTACTTATCACTGGGTTATTCTCTTCTTTGTTATTGGTCCAATGGGCCTCGCTTAGCTGCTTATAAACATTGTTATTGCTGCCGCCTATCTAGGGACATTATTGTAATTCTCTGATCAGTTATAGCAGTTAATATAAAAGTTAGTGTGGCCTCACATTCTTTCTGATAATTAACAGGACTTAATTTCATTAACATAAACAGAGAAGTATGTAGAATGAAGATCCCAATGGTGAGGTAGATTTAAATACTTCTCAATACAAATATTTCAATTCAGCGCAGTAGGAATCTGCTGAATCCAAAATCTGCAAAGAAAAGAAGAGTTTCTTGTGGAAGAAAAGAGAGAAGAGAAGTTGAGAAAGAAAGAAGGAGCAAATCAGATCTGGCCGCCTTCTCCCATTGGTATTTATACTTTAATTAAAAATTAAGTACAATGAAAAATATGCCCTTATAGGGCAGCTAACACATAAAGCTGCACAAAAAACTTAAAAACATCACTCCAAAGGGTCCCAACACGAGTGTTGTGGTCTCCACTCACTATCTAAACAAACAATAAACAAAAACAACTAACAAATCTGCATAAAATCCTCAACACTGCCCCTCAAGTTGGAAGAAATGTCACACATTCTCAACTTGCATAGGTCATGTTCAAGTTTGTTCTTTGCAACCCCTTTGGTGAAGACATCAGCTAACCGTAACTCAGTGGAAACATAAGGCAAGCAGACTTCTCTAGCTCTCACCCTTTCTCTTATGAAGTGTCAACCTCAATGTGCTTTGTCCTATCATACTGAACTGGATTGTGGGCAATATTGATTGTAGCTTGGTTGTCACAATATGGCATCTATCTCAATCTCACTCCGCAAGGATCTAACCCAGAGTAATTCTGAAACACCATGGGCCATAGATCTCTATATTCAACTTCTACACTTGACCTAGCCACCACTAATTGTTTTCTACTCTTCCATGAAACCAAATTTCCTCCCACAAAGGTGCATACCCCTGATGTGGGTCTTCTATTATCTAGACAACCTGCCCAATTTGCACCTGCATAGGACACCAGTTTCAAATTCCCATGATCTGAGAATAGAATTCCTCTACCCAAATGCTTCTTCAAGTATGCAAGTATCATATCAATGGCTTCCCTATGTTGAACTCGAGGAGCATGCATATGCCAACTCACAACACTAATAGCATAGGAAATGTGTAGGCATGTCATACATAAATATAGTAGTCAGCCTACCATCCTCTGATATCTCCCAACACCCTTATCAAACTCATCGTCCAAAGCATTAATCATGTGGTTCGGGTCAATAAGAGTATCAACTGGTTTAACTCCTACCTTCCTAGTTTCCTATAGTACATACACAATCAATGCCCCCCAAACCTGTCAACCATGCCCAAGGTGACTATTTCAAACCGTATAATAACTTTTTTAGCCTACAAGCTTTTCCCTCACCAACATTCTCATAGAAACTGGCTAGAAGGTCCATATATACCTCCACTTGCAAATCACCATTAGGAAATGCATTTTTTAAAATCAAGCTAGAAAAGCGGCCATGAATAAGTAGCTACTAGAGACAAGAGTTTCCAAACTAAACTCATCTTAGCTACTGGTGCAAAGGTCTCCAGATAATCTATACCATAGATTTGTGTATACCCTTTTGTAACCAACCTTGCCTTGTACCTCTCTATGCTGCCATCTACCCTTACTTCACAATGAACACCCATCTACATCCAACTGTATCCTTTTCTACTAAAAGATTAACTATCTCCCATGTTTGATTCTTAATCAAAGCCTCAATTTCTTATATGATAGCTATTATCCACTCAGGTTTGGAGAGAGCCTCACTAACATTCCTAGGTATAGACACAAAATCTATGGAAGAAAGGAAGGCATGATAAGGAGGAGGTGATAGGAAATTGTAGGAGAGATGGTGTGAAATGCAATGAGTTGTACACTTTCTCTTCTCTTGCGAAATGCAATGGGAAGATCAAGATCAGTTGTAACATCAGTGTTAGGTACAGAAACATCATCAATGGGATTAGACGCAATAACAAGCTCAAGAGAAATACTTGGAATTGTATCATCCAAACCTAGAATCTCGGACAGACCAATAGAGAGTGGTGTAAGTTCTCCCATTAGAGCATGTGTGGAGTCAACCCTCTTGCGTTGACACTAAAAGAACTGTGAAGTAGGCCGCAGTGGAACTGAAGCTAATGGTGGAGTAACAGGTGGAACTGATGGAGCTTATTGTGGATCTAATGGACTAGATGAAGGAACAGGAAGAGAAACAGACTGTGAGCTCTCTTCCCCAAAACATTCCCCCTGAGGAGTCACCAAAAAAAAATGTAGACTGAAAAAAGGTAACATCCATATTGACAAACTTGTTCCCTGACACTGGATCATAACAACAATATCCCTTCTGGTTTTAAGCATACCGAAGAAAAACACATTTCTTGGCCTTAGGATCCAACTTCCTACGATGAGGACCAAGAATGTGAACAAAATAAACACACCCAAAAACTCTCAAAGGTATATGAAATATCTCCCCATCTAGAAAAAGAAGACCGAATGGCACCTTAAACCCCAGAATGCATAAAAGTACACGGCTAATCAAGTACACAGTTGTGAGAACTACATCTCCCCAAAAACGAACAAGAGCTGAAGCACACACCATAAGACTTCTTGCCACCTCCACAATGTATCTATTTTTCATCTCCGCTACCCCATCCTGCTACAATGTATCAACTACTCCGATGAATCACCCCATGCTCCAAAAAATATGTGGTCAAATTCTTCTCAAAATATTCATTAGCATTGTCTAATCTGAAAATCTTAGTCCTCGCCCCAAAATGTGTGAGAACCATCTCGTAGAACTGTCACACCAAAATAGGTACCTCGTCACGTGATCTCATCAAATATATCCAAGAATACCGAGTGTAACCATCCACAAACAAAAGAAAATAACGGTATCCACCCATGGAAGAAATATTATAAGGTCCCCATACATCAGTGTGAACAATATCAAAAGTAGAAGAACTTATTTTATTACTTGGTTTAATAGAATGTCTACAATGCTTTCCCAATTGACAACTTTCACATTGTAGACTAAATAACTGGATAGAGTCAAAACAACTTTTAAAACAAACATCTCAATGAATTGAAAGAAAGATGACCCAACCGATTTTGCCAAAGCATAATCTAACAAACTAACTCTAACCCACTACTACTGCTACTAACATAGTGGCTCTGATGTCTTGGAATCTAATTTAGAAGGTAGACTCCATTCACCTCACAACCACTCCCAATCATCCTCTTTGACTTCAGATCTTGCACAACACAATTGCCAGGAAGGAAAGTCACTGAACAGTTCAAACTTTTTGTCGGACTACTCACAGAAAGAAAATTAGTATGAAGTCTGGGAACATATAAGACAGAGGTCAAAGTAATGCCATCAGTCATCCTAACTATCCCTTTCCTAGCAATGGGAATATGCGAACCATCTGCTATAGAGACTCTATCTCTATTAGAACACAACTGGTAAGAACTGAAAAGGGTAGACATATTGGTCATGTGCTCAAATGCTCTTAAGTCTATAATCCAAGGAGGTCCCTCCTTACTTGAGGTGGATGCATAATTTACAACCGCATATGAAGTACCTATATGAGCAAAGGAAGTAATATGACTAGCTCCTAGGTTTCCTGCACTTTGTTGCCCACCTAAAGAACTAAAACCATTTGAGTCCTTACTCAGATGTTGTCCATACTTTTCCAACTCAGTTCTGACTGCTACCATTGCAATAGACTCCAAGTCGACTTGGGTAAGAGGACCCGAAGAATCTCTAGTAGTTGCCACATTTAACCAAGTCCTTCTTATCCTCCCTCCTGATCTCACTATTCCCACTATCTCCATTTGGCTTAGGTTTGAATGTACTAATCATAGCCGACTGGTCAACCCTAGACTATCTCAACATGACATTCCTATATCTCTCCTCTCTAGGCACAAAGGCATAAGCTTGTAAAAGAGTTACACTTTCTCTGGAAAGGATGTATTGCCTGGCAATATCAAATTCAGGGTTTAGTCCAACCAAGAACTTAAAGACCCTATTCTTCTCCACCAACTTTTGATATATTATTACATCCTTCGTACTCTCCCAAACAACAATCTTTAAGTGATCTATCTCTCGTCAAAGTGTTTTCAGCATGGACTCTAACTACATTTTGTTTCTTAGAATAGGTCTAAGTTACTCCATCTAAAATCTCCTTAGCAGTATTAGCCCACAAAAAATTTTTACCATTGTGAGGTAACAAAAAATTACATAGCAAGGACACCACCATGTAATTCTCCTGTACCCATCGGGAGGAATTTGTATCAAGTTTCTTTTCCTCCATAGTGATGTACCCCAATTTCCCACGAGCACCAATAGCCATCTTAGCTGATTGTGCCCATTCTAAATAATTTGTACCATCCAATTTTACTGTGGTAATAATCCTAGACTCAAAAAAGTCACTAGTACTTCCTCCACCCAAACCCAGGTCACCGGTGGACTTTTATTTAGCACTCCAACCCTCCATTTCAACTTCAATCAGGTCAAGAACAAGAAAAAATCAGGCAGAAAGCTTCTAAAAACATATAGATCTCACACACAAAGGTAGGACTTTTCGGAGGAAGAAAACCCTACCTAGAGAGAAATCTCTCTCCTCCACTTTCTCCCAACAGAGAGAAAAGTGAATTGATCTATCGAAAGGGCTCTAAAACTACCAGAAACTGAATCGCCCCCTATTGTACCAGAAAAGTCTGATCGCCTAGTATCAAGTCAAAAATGAAGAATCCAACTTGACTAGGACTCACCCCTGCACTCCAGCTCTTCCTCATTTTGATGCCAAAACACAGATCACCCTCTTGGTGACTGGAACCCACCAAAAATCCAAGAACTAGGCAGTTTAAAGTAGATCGATCAGCCATTTATCTCCTCATTCCATTGGCTGATCTAGGACTTCATGAATAAACTCCAAGAAACCCTAGCCTTGCTTTGATACCAAGTAGAAATTTGTTGAATCCAAAATCTGCAAAAGAAATGAAGAGTTACTTGTGGAAGAAGAGAAAGAGAAGAGAAGAAATTGAGAAAGAGAGAGAGCAAATCAGATCTAGCTGCCCTCTCCCACTGGTAACTTATATAGAGCAGCTAACACATAAAATTACATAAAAAACATAAAAAATCACTCCAAAGTGTTCCAACAAGAATGTTGTGGTCCCCACTCACTATCTAAACAAACAATAAACAAAAAGACCTAACAAATCTGCACAAAATCCTTAACAAGCGCAATACAATTGCCCATTATTTGTTCCTTGCTTAGCCAATGCATCAGCCAGACCATTAATAGCCCTTGGTACCCATTGAGTTCTTATTTGTCATTTCCCTTGTTAGCCATTTAATCTTCTTAATGGCATCTCTATGAATCGATTCTACCTTCTCATCCTTCAACCATCCAACCAAGGCTCAAAATATCGATACATCTTGATACAGTGGAAGGAGTGTACCGGTACAATTAGATATGGGACTAAGGCATGGGGGCCCATCTAGTCCAGGGGTGGACAAGCAACGAGGGGCAGCAGAACATGACAGCTAGGTCCAAGGCATGGACAAAGTTGTGAGTAGTCAATCAAGACTACAATCAGTCTTGAATCCCAACTGATTTCGGATTGAGAAAAATAGAAGGAAGAGGAAGAAGAAAGGAGAAGAAGCAGAAGTGCACAAGGGTTTTGAAAGAAGGGACAGATTGAATGAGTCTGCCGCCGCCACTCTCTTAATATTTATAGGTTATATTCACTAAATGTAGGAAAGGACAGAACTGCCCTTAATACTTACATGGCAAATAAAACAAATAAAAGACTGAAATAAATAACAAACTGAAATAACAAGTTGTCTAAGATAACTACCAACTAACACTGACATGACTAAAAAGGTTACACATGCTGTCATACGAACACAATGGGGACCATAGCCGTGGAGCCCACATCAGTGTTCTCTACACTCCCCCTCAAGTTGGGAATAGATATTTGTCATTCCCAACTTGAATAGGTCTGCCTCTAACTTCTTTCTTAGTACAGCCTTGGTGAGAAGATCTGCGAGTTGCATGTTGGAGGTGATATACAGGAGACACACTTCCTGTGATGAGACCCTCTCTCTGACAAAATGTCGATCAACTTCGATATGCTTAGTTCTGTCATGCTGCACCGGATTGTGAGCTTTATTAATAGCCGCATGATTATCACAATACAGCATCAAGGGCTTCTCATAATCAATACCCAACTCTTCAAGTAGTGATTTCAGCCATAGGATTTCATCCACTCCGTTAGCCATTGACATGTATTCAGCTTCGGCACTAGAGCGGGAAACAACACTTTGTTTCTTACTCCTCCAAGAGACAAGGTTAGGTAGACCTCCTGTCATCAGCACTCCCAGCCCAATCAGCATCTGTATAGACCTCCACCTTCATGTGATTATTGTTCTTGAACAGTATACCTCTACCTGGGCATCTCTTCAAGTATGCTAATATTCTCTCTATTGCAAGAAGATGAGTAGTTCTAGGGGAATGCATGTACTGACTGACAACACTGACTGCATAACTTGTAGAGAACACTGATGTGGGCCCCACTGTGTTCGTAGGACAGCATGTGTAGTTATTTGTTTCAGTTATAGTAGTGTCAGTTTGAGTCTGTTTGTTAATTCAGTTGTTATTTATTTCAGCTTTTATTTACTTTATTTATTATGTAAGTACTAAGGGCAGATGTGTCCTTTCCATTGTGTACTAAACATAACCTATAAATAATAAGAAAGTGGCGGCGGCAAATCTGTTCCTCCTTTCAACCACTTGTGTTCTCCAGTTTCTCTTCTATTCTCTCTTCTTTCTCTCACTTTTCTTCTATTTTGTAAACCTAAAACCTATTAGGATTCAAGACTGATTACAGTCTTGATCTTCTACTTGGTATCAGAGCCTATCTAGGGCTTCTCATGTGTGTCTAGTCCAGCCGACCACATGAGGACTAGCTAGGGCTGGAAGCTTTGAAGAAGTATTCGGTGGCTGAATCTTGGAGATTACCAGGAGATGTTCGCAGCAGTTGAAGACTTGTCGCGGCTTGCAGAGAGTTGGTAATCAGGAAGAAGCAGCGAAGGTTAGGGTTCAGGTAACCCTAGAAGACAGTAAACCGAAGTACATAAGTAAGTTTTTTATTATTGAGTTTCAGAGACTGCAATCAGTCGAGATAGGTTGGACCTGTCTAGAAGGAGGGGCCGAACTGTGTTCAAGTTTGTATCTAGGGTTTGACTTGCCGAACTGTGTTTAAGTTTGTTTCTAGGGTTTGACTGTTGGGCCAAACCCACCCCCCTCTCAGAGGTGATTAGTTTTAGGGTTTCATATTGCCCTACGACAAGTCCCACTTGTGCGGACTGCTTGGAGAGTGCAGTTGCGCACTTATTTCAGACCTACAGTTGAAACCCTAATTTTGCTCTCGCAGCAGTGGGCCCCACAGTAGTGATTTCAGAAAAATAGCATCTCAAATTGACGGGCTGCCTGGTACTGTGCATGCCGATTGATTTCAGATCAGATTTGAGTTGATTTCTTGCATATACTGTGTTAGGCGATTGATTTCAGATCAGATTTGGGTTGTTTTCAGATCAGATTTCGGATCAGATCAGATCAGATTTCGGATCAGTTTTGTGTTGGTTTCAGATCAGATTTCAGACCTGCTTGTTTTACTCTGTTTTCTGGTATAGTGGCTCTAACAATTTGTAGCCATTGATTCTTGATCAAACATGGAGTTTAAGGGTCAGGGAGAAAGTAGTTTTGGAAACAACAGTTTTAGTGGTGTATCTGAAACCGGGTTTCAGATTACAACTATGAGATTTGATGGGTCAAATTACTTGGAGTGGGCTCAATCAGCCATGATGGCTATTGGAGGAAGGGGAAAACTGGGTTACCTCTTGGGAGATGTGAAAAAACCTTCCAAAGAAGACCGAACATACACCAAGTGGGTCCAAGAAAACTATTTGGTTATGGCATGGCTGTGTAACTCTATGCAGCCACATATCAGCCGCAATTTCTTGTGGGCAAAGACAGCCAAAGAGATATGGGATGTTGTGAAAGAAACCTATTCCCAACCCCTTAATGTTGCCAGAGCCTATGAACTGAAGTGTGAGGTGAACAGCCTTAAACAAGGAGAGAAGCCAATTTCTGTCTACTTCTCTACCTTGAAATCCTTGTGGCATGAGATTGACCATCTAGAGACCCTTGAGTGGGAGAGTCCCAAAGATGCACAGACTCACAGAAAGCAAGTCGAGACGAATAGGGTATTTGAGTTTCTGGCTGGTTTGAATTCAGATTATGACATTGTGCGACAACAGATATTGACAAGAGATAGTGTGACCCTTTCTCAAGCATACTCCCTGGTGCATAGTGAAGAGACCAGGAGGAAAGTCATGATGCAGCCTCAGCCCTCTTTCCCAGCCTTGACAGCTATTAAACCTAAGCCAGGGGGTGACTCAGAAAGGGACCGGAAGAAGGAAGATAAACGGGATCTGGTATGTGAACATTACAAGAAACCCAAGCACACAAAAGATACTTATTGGACGCTACATCCTCACTTGGTCCCAGCAAAACTAAGAAATAAGAAGGGTAATGCTCATGTGGCTGTGAACACTGATTCAGCATCCTCATCAGGCACATCCCTAGAGACTTTAGCTGCTGTTCGGGCTGCCCTCATACAGTTGGAAAAGGAAGTTGGGAGTTCAGCTCAGCCATCTCAGTCACCATCAGCTCCTGCCACATCTGCATTTGCACATTCAGGTACTCGAGCCTCAGCTTACCATGCTTCAGCTCCAGGTAATACTGACCACTGTTGGGTAATAGATTCAGGTGCATCTGACCATATGACTAGCTTGCCATCTTTGTTCACTTCTTATCACTTATCCTCTGGCCGAGATAGAGTGTCCATTGCTGATGGCTCTCTTGTTCCCATTTCCGGCAAGGGGGACATCAAGCTATCGGATACTATCTCTTTATCTTCTGTCTTGCATGTTCCTAAGCTTGATACTAACCTGCTTTCAGTTAGTAGTATTACCAAACACATGAACTGTTCAGTAACCTTTTTCCCTGACCGATGTGTTTTTCAGGATTTGGAGACGAGGAAGGTGATTGGGACTGGCCGTGAGACGAACGGGATCTATCTGCTTGGAGAGAGTTCTCGTCGGGAGGAGTCAGTGGATAAGAAGTCTTTTGTTTCCTAGTCTGTGAGTTCAGTTATGCTTTGGCATAACCGATTAGGTCATTTGTCTTTTAAGTCTTTGAAAAGTCTGTTTCCTGCTTTATTTGAGTCTGTTGAGTTATCAAAGTTGAGGTGTGAGAGTTGTGAGTTTGCCAAACATTGTAGAACCTCTTATTCTTTATGTAATAAAAAGAGTAATTCATCTTTTGATATTGTGCATACTGATGTTTGGGGGCCATATCATATCTCTTCGATGGGTGGGTACAAATATTTTCTACTGTTTGTTGATGACCATACCCGCTTTTCTTGGGTCTATCTTATGCGTTCTCGGGATGAGGTTCCTACTCTGACCCAAAACTTCCATCAGATGGTTCTCACTCAGTTTGGGACCAAAATCAAAGTCCTTAGATCTGATAATGCAAAGGAATACTTTGCTCAGCCATTGACCTCCTACCTTCTTAGCCATAGAGTTATTCACCAGAGCACTTGCCCTTATACACCACAGCAAAACGGCGTTGCTGAAAGGAAGAATAGGCATATCTTGGAGGTAGCTAGAAGCATTATGTTTACCTCCAATGTACCTATTCACTTCTGGGGTGATGCTATCCTCACGGCAGTTTATCTCATTAATCGAGTTCCTTCCCGGGTTCTTGATATGAGAACCCCCTTTTCCCTTCTATACCCAGACGAGGAGTTGTTCATTGTTCCTCTTAAAACCTTTGGTTGTACCTGTTTCATTCAGCTTCTCGGGCCTCATCATTCCAAGTTTGAACCTAAGGCCTCCAAATGCATTTTCCTTGGTTATGCACAAACTCAAAAGGGTTATTGCTGCTATGATCCGGTTTCAGGGAAACGGTTTGTCTCCATGGATGTCACCTTCTTTGAGGAGACACCCTATTATCCTAAGGTTTCTCCTCAGGGGGAGAGCAGTGAGAGTGGGGCTGTTTTGAGTTTCTTTCCTCAGGGGGAGAGCAATGAGAGTGGAAGTGGGGCTGGTAGAAGTGGGGCTGTTTTGAGTGGGGCCGTTCCTTTACCTATTCCACTAGATGATGAAGGCTGTAGTGGTGAGGGTGGTCAGAGGGAGCCGGAGTTGAGAGTCTATCACAGGCGATGCAGGCAGGTTGATCCTAGTCATCGGCAGTCCCGGGCAGCTCTAGTTCCTTCTGTGGCTCCAGATCCAGAGCCTACTGAGATACCTCTCACTGTTGCCACTTCCTCTCTTGTGGATGACCTTGATCTCCCTATTGCCATTCGCAAAGGGAAACGACATTGCACCACTTCTACAGCTCACAGCATCTCACAATTCTTATCCTATGATCGTCTGTCTCCATCTTACCGGTCCTATCTCACTTCCATTGCCGATGTCCCTATTCCAAGAACAGTGCAAGAAGCCTTATCAGTTCCAGAATGGAAAGATGCAATGCAAGTCGAAATGGATGCCCTATTGAAGAATAATACTTGGGCACTGGTTGACCCACCAAAAGGAAAGAAACCGGTGGGATGCAGATGGGTGTTCACTGTGAAGCATAATGCTGATGGCTCTATTGAAAGGTACAAAGCCCGGCTGAATGCAAAGGGGTTCACTCAGACTTATAGTATGGACTACTTGGAGACCTTTGCCCCAGTAGCCAAGATGACCACCATCCGAGTTCTGTTATCCCTTGTAGCAAATCATTCTTGGCCCCTGTTTCAGATGGATGTTAAAAATGCCTTTCTGAATGGAGACTTACAGGAAGAGGTTTACATGCAGTTGCCTCCTGGATTCTATGATACAGAGATAGGTAAGAAGGTTTGCCAACTAAACAAGGCATTGTATGGTTTGAAGCAGTCACCTAGAGCCTGGTTTGATAGGTTCAAATTAGCCCTTTGAAAATTTGGTTATATACAGGCCCAGTCAGATCATACACTATTCATCAAGAGGGTGGAGTCCTCTCTGACACTACTTGCAGTATATGTTGATGATATTGTGGTGACAGGAAATGACAATCATGAGATTGAGTCCCTCAAACAGCTCCTTCATCAAGAGTTTGAGGTGAAAGATCTTGGTGCACTACGGTACTTTTTGGGTATTGATGTTGCTAGATCCAAGCAGGGGATTTTTATCACTCAGAGAAAATATGTTCTAGATCTGTTGGCGAAAACTGGAAAGTTGGGGGTTAAGTCGGCTAATACACCCATCGAACAAAATCACAAGATTAGTGCAGAGGGTGGGGAGCCTCTTGAAGACAAAGTTATGTTCCAACAGTTGGTTGGAAAGCTCCTATATCTCTGCCTCACTCGGCCGGATATCAGCTATGCAGTTAGTGTTGTTAGCCAGTACATGCACTCCCCTAGAACTTCTCATCTTCTTGCGGCAGAGAGAATATTAACATACTTGAAGAGATGCCCGGGTAGAGGTATACTGATCAAGAACAATAATCACATGAGGGTGGAAGTCTATACAGATGTCGATTGGGCTGGGAGTGTTGATGACAGAAGGTCTACCTCTGGATATTGTGCCCTTGTGGGAAGTAACCTTGTCTCTTGGAGGAGTAAGAAGCAGAGTGTTGTTTCCCGCTCCAGTGCTGAAGCAGAATACATGTCAATGGTTAATAGAGTAGCTGAAATCTTATGGCTGAGGTCACTACTTGAAGAGTTGGGTATTGACTATGAAAAGCCCTTAATGTTGTATTGTGATAATCAGGCAGCTATTAATATAGCCCACAACCCAGTGCAGCATGACAGAACTAAACATATCGAAGTTGATCGACATTTTGTGCGAGAAAGGGTCACATCACAAGTGTGTCTTCCGTACATCACATCTAATATGCATTTTGCGGATATCCTCACCAAGGCTGTACCAAGGAAGAAGTTAGAGACAGACCTATCCAAGTTGGGAATGATAGATATCTACTCCCAACTTGAGGGGGAGTGTAGAGAACACTGATGTGGGCCCCACTGCAGTGGTCCCCACTGTGTTCGTAGGACAGCATGTGTAGTTATTTGTTTCAATTATAGTAGTGTCAGTTTGTTAATTCAGTTGTTATTTATTTCAGCTTTTATTTACTTTATTTATTATGTAAGTACTAAGGGCAGATGTGTCATTTCCATTGTGTACTAAATAAGTGGCGGTGGCAGCTCTGTTAGAATCTGTTCCTCCTTTTAACCACTTGTGTTCTCCAGTTTCTCTTCTATTCTCTCTTCTTTCTCTCACTTTTCTTCTATTTTGTAAACCTAAAACCTATTAGGATTCAAGACTGATTACAATCTTGATCTTCTACTTAACTGATATCTGGCCGAGTGAGGCAGAGATATAGGAGCTTTCTAACCAACCGTTGGAACATAACTTTGTCTTCAAGAGGCTCTCCACCCTCTGCACTGATCTTGTGATTCTGTTCAATGGGTGTATCGGCAGGCTTGACACCTAACTTTCCAGTTTCCACCAACAGATCTAGAACATATTTCCTCTGAGAGATAAAGATCCCCTGTTTAGATCTAGCAACCTCAATACCTAAAAAATATCGCAGTGCACCAAGATCTTTCACCTCAAACTCTTGATGAAGGAGTTGTTTGAGGGACTCGATCTCACTACTATTATTCCCTGTCACTACAATATCATCCACATATATAGCAAGCAAGGTCAAAGAAAAGTCTACCCTTTTAATGAACAGTGTATGATCTAATTAGGCCTGTACATAACCGAATTTTCCAATGGCTAGTCTGAATCTATCAAACCAAGCTCTCGGGGACTGCTTTAATCCATACAATGCCTTATTCAGTCGGCAAACCTTCTTACATGTCTCTGTATCATAGAATCCAGGGGTCAACTACATGTAGACCTCTTCCTGTAAGTCTCCATTCAGAAAAGCATTTTTAACGTCCATCTGGAACAAGGGCCAAGAATAACTTGCTGCAAGGGCTAATAGAACTCGAATAGTGGTCATCTTGGCTACTGGGGCAAAGGTCTCCAAGTAGTCTATACCATAAGTCTGAGTGAACCCTTTTGCAACCAACCAGGCTTTGTACCTTTCAATGGAGCCATCAGCATTATATTTCACAGTGAATACCCATCTACATCCAACTGGTTTCTTTCCTTTGGGTAGGTCAACTAGCTCCCAAGTATTATTTTTCAAAAGGGCATCCATTTCAACTTTCATTGCATCTTTCCACTCTGGAACTGATAAGGCTTCTTGCATTGTTCTGGGGATAGGGATATCAACAATGGAAGTGAGATAGGACCTGTAAGAGGGAGACAGGCGATCATAGGATAGAAACTGGGAAATGCAGTGAGCTGTGGATGTGGTGCAGCGTTGTTTCCCTTTACAGACCGCAATAGGGAGGTCAAGGTCATCCGAAAAAGGAGGGGAAGTAGCAACAGTGGAAGGTATCTCAGTGGGCCCTGGGACTATAGTACCTAGATCTGGATCCGCAGAAGGAGCTGGGGCTGGCCTGGATTGCTGATGACCGAGGTCAACCTGCCTGCATCGGCTATGATAGACTTTCAACTCCTGATCCCTCTGACAACCCTCACTAGTACAGCCTTCATCACTCAATGGAATGGGTAAAAGAACAACCTCAACCTCAGATGAGTTAACCCCACTCTCACTGCACTCCCCCTGAGGAAAAATACCCAAATTCGCATTCTCACTACTCTCCCCCTGAGGAGAAACCCTAGGATAATAGGGTGCCTCCTCAAATAAGGTGACATCCATCGAGACAAATCTCCTCCCTGAAACAGGATCATAGCAGCAATAACCCTTTTGAGTTTGTGCATAACCGAGAAAAATGCATTTGGAGGCCCTAGGGTCAAATTTGGAATGATGAGGTCCAAGAAGCTAAACAAAACAGGTGCACCCAAAGGTTTTAGGAGGAACAGTAAACAACTCCTCGTCTGGGTATAGAAGGGTAAACGGAGGCTTCATATCAAGAACCTGTGAAGGAACCCGATTAATGAGATACACTGCCGTGAGGGTAGCATCACCCCAGAAACGGATAGGCACATTGGAGGTAAACATAATGCTTCTAGCCACCTCCAAAATGTGCCTATTCTTCCTCTCGGCAACCCCATTCTGTTGTGGTATATATGAGGGCAAGTGCTCTGGTGAATAACCCCATGATCAAGTAGATAAGAGGCCAGTGGCTTAGCAAAGTATTCTTTTGCATTATCAGATCTGAGGACTTTAATTTTGACCCCAAACTGGGTTAAAATCATCTGATGAAAGTTTTATGTCAGAGTGGGAACCTCATCTCGATAACGCGTAAGGTAGACCCAAGAAAAACAGGTATGGTCATCAACAAACAACAGAAAATACCTGTACCCACCCATAGAAGGGAGGTGATATGGCCCCCAAACATCGGTATGCACAATATCAAAAGAATTATTACTTCTTTTATTACTCAAGGAATAAGATGTTCTACAATGTTTGGCAAGCTCACAACTCTCACATCTCAAATTTGACATCTCAACAGACTCAAATAAAGTAGGAAACAGACTCTTCAAAGACCGAAAAGATAAATGACCTAATCGATTATGCCAAAGCATAACCGGACTCACACATTGATAAACAAAAGACTTCTTATCCATTGGCCCTTTCCAATGAGGACTCTCTCCAAACAGGTAGATCCCATTCGTCTCACGGCCAGTCCCAATCACCTTCCTCGTCTCCAAGTCCTGAAAAACACATCGGTCAGGGAAAAAGGTTACTGAACAGTTTCGATGTTTGGTAACTTGATGTCACCCTTGCCAGAAATGGGAACAAGAGAGCCATCAGCAATGGATACTTTATCTCTACCAGAAGACAAGTGATAAGTAGTGAACAATGATGGCAAGCTGATCATATGGTCGGATGCTCCTAAGTCTATTACCCAACAGTGTTCATTATTACCTGGAGCTGAAGCATGGTAGGCTAAGGCCCGGGTACCTGAATGAGCAAATGCAGATGTGGCAGAGGCTAATGGTGACTGAGATGACTGGGCCGAATTCCCAACCTCCTTTTCCAACTGTAACAGGGCAGCCCGAACAGCAGCTAAGGTATCTAGGGGTGTGCCTTTTGTGCCTGACGAGGATGCAAAATCAGTATTCACAACCATATGAGCATTACCCCTTTTATTCCTCAGTTTTGCTGGGACTAAATGAGGGTGGAGCTTCCAACATGTATCTTTCGTATGCTTGGGTTTCTTGCAATGTTCACATACCAGACCCCGTTTGTCTTCCTTCTTCATGTCTCTTTCTGTATCACCCCCAGACTTAGGTTTAACTGCTGCCAGGGCTGGGGGAAAGGGCTGATGTTGCATCATAACCTTCCTCCCGGTCTCTTCACTATGCACCAGGGTCTCTTCACTTTAGTTCATAGGCCCTAGCAACATTAAGGGGTTGGGAGTAGGTCTCTTTCATGACATCCCATATCTCCTTGGCTGTCTTTGCCCACAAGTAATTCCGGCTTATATGTGGCTGCATCGAGTAGCACAGTCATGTCATAACCAAGTAGTTCTCCTGAACCCACTTGGTATACATTAGGTCCTGCTTGGAAGGCTCTTTCACATCTCCCAATAGATAGCTAAGTTTTCCCCTTCCCCCAATAGCCATCATGGCTGATTGGGCCCATTCCAAGTAATTGGATCCATCAAATCTCACAGTTGTAATCTGAAACGCAGTCTCAGACATACTACCAGAACTGTTGCTCCCAAACACACCTTCTCCCTGATTTTTGAACTCCATTCTTGGTCAAGAATCAGTAGTTAAGAACTATTAGGGTTTCCACACTAGAAAACAGCACTGAAGCAATCGATCACAATCAGAAAACTGTATGAAATCAGTTCAGATCTGATCTGAAACCAATCGGCAATCAGAATATATGCAGTCTGATAACAGTTCTCACTCTCAAAACAGGCTCGGAAGCCAAAACCAGGTCTGAAACTCACTTAGAAAGCACTCTGTAGAGCTGAAGCAGAATTAGGGTTTCAATCGTAGGGTTAGGAAGACCCTTGTGAGAACATAAACAGTGCTCAACCGCACTTTCCAAGAGAATTCACAATCAAGTCTAGCCGTAGGGTTAATGACAAACCCTAAAAAAAACTTATCACCTCTGAGAGAAAATAGGAGGGTTCGGCCGCTCCTCCTAGATAGGTCCAACCTATCTTGACTGACAGCAATCTCAAGGGAAAAATAAAGACTTACCCAGAGAATTCTGATCGTTACCTTCAATCGTGGCCTGAACCTTAACCTCCTCTGATTCTTCCTAATTACCAAAACACTCTGCAAGCCGCGACAAGTCTTCAAACAGCTGCTAAACTTTTCTAGTAACCTCCAAGAATCAGCCAACGAACAGTCCTTTGTAAGCTTTCAGCCCTAGATAGTTTTCATGTGGTCGGCTGGACTAGACTCACATGAGAAACCCTAGAGAGGCTCTGATACCAAGTAGCCGATCAAGACTACAATCAGTCTTGAATCCCAACTGATTTCGGATTGAGAAAAATAGAAGGAAGAGGAAGAAGAAAGAAGAAGAAGCAGAAGTGCACAAGGGTTTTGAAAGGAGGGACAGATTGAATGAGTCTGCCGCCGTCACTCTCTTAATATTTATAGGTTATGTTCACTAAATGTAGGAAAGGACAAAACTGCCCTTAATACTTACATGGCAAATAAAACAAATAAAAGACTGAAATAAATAACAAATTGTCTAAGATAACTACCAACTAACACTGACATGACTAACAAAGGTTTACACATGCTGTCATACGAACACAGTGGGGACCACAGTCATGGGGCCCGCATCAGTGTTCTCTACATTGTGTATGCAGGTACATGCCAAGACAGAGGCCTAGGCAAGGACATTGGTAGGGGTCAGGCAACTAGTCAAGATTGGAGAAAATGGGCAGCTATAGCAATAATGTAGGCCACATATCCAAAGGGCAGGGAACCTGAGGAGATTATTGCAGAAACCATGGCCACCTTTCCCAGGATAACTCCATAGGTGGATCACAATCAAGTGGAAAAGTTTTCCCACGTCAAAAGCATCGTACGTACGAGCAAATGAGCTGATTGTGGCAAGCCACAAGGACGTGATCAACCAATGGGACGCATAAGCCAACCTTCCAAAACCTTGTGGAACAATCTGGATTTGTGTGGAATGCCCTAGAGTGGTTTGGATTAATTTACACTTGCTCTAGAGTGTTCTCGTACCTTATGGAATGGACATCCCCTAGAAGAGTGTAGAAGATAGAATGTTCTAGAGGTGCTTCTAGATGATGCCAAGTGTACATAGTTCTAGAGGATTCTTTGAGGAGGTTAGTGTATAAATAGGGGTCCCCTCCATTTGCAATCCATACAAGTTGTGAGAGCATTCTTTGAGTTGTAAGCTTTCTTTCATACTGCAATATAATATTTTCCTCTTACATTACTTAGTGTGCCTTGTTGTGTGTCCTTAACACTTAAGCAACCTAGCAAGAAGGATCTTGGGCGTGCAGTTTGGATGACTTGCTTGGAGGGCCAAGTGAATGCCACAAAACTTAGCCAACAGGAGCGGTCAGGTCGTGACATGTAGCTTTGGTATCAAGAAAGGTACAAAAATGGAAGGATACATTGAAAAGGGGCTGGAAATTGTATGTGGCTAATGTTAGACACAACCCTAAAGGTTGGTTTGTCACAGTAACAAAGTGTTTTGGGGAGGGAAGGAAACAGATAATTTGTATCCCTTTGGGGAGACAAAGAAATGATTGGATCAGGTTTATAGAACCCCTACAGGAATTCCTCTAGAGAGAAGAAGATAGCTTGAAGGATTTGCAAATCAAGCAAGGAAACAACAGTCAATGGGGGAAGCAGACAAGTGAGGAATCCAGTGTTATCACGAATCAATGTTTTGTGGAATGGAGGAAGAAATATGTTGTCTATGCAGACAAGATGGTGAAAAACTGGAGACGATTAAAAAAAGACATCAAAGCTAAACTAAACCTTGAAGGATCCTTTACCCTTCATCCATTTCAAGAAGGTAAGGGCTTGCAAGAAGTTGGAAGTTAGGAGAGGAAATACACACCCTCCCAATCCAAACCTCAGAAGAATTAGTGGTGATAGGGCAATGGAACCCAAGTGCAAATAGGGTAGAACACCTGGGAAGCTTTCAAGTGAAAGTGGTAGGTCTCCCCTTTCATGCGTGGACTCAAGAAACCTTCAGTTAAGTGGCTTTGAAATGCGGTGGAACCTTGGAGAACTTGGATACCTCATATCTTAGCGCAGCTTCTTTCACTCTGCTAGGGGTGAAACCTACTGCAGTACCCAGAATGGTGGAGATGAAAATCAATGAGGAATCTTATTCGGTCTGGTTGCTTTCTTCTATGGAAGCACACTGTGGCAAGGAAAGAAGTCTTGCTGAAATCAAGGAATGCATATTGACAAGGACAATCTCATGGTTGAAATCTTCACAATTGTTGGCAGATTTCTCCTTTGATGCCTTAAGGAGAAACTGGGAAGCAGTGGCTTCTACAGTATCCACCAAGAACAAATCACAAGTTGAATGGAAACCCCCACCGGATGGAGTGGTAAAATTGAATTTTGATGGCAGATGCCAAGGTAACCCAGGGCCATCCGGAATTGGTGGGAATCTAAGAAATAAAGACAGCAATATGTTGTCTCTTTTTTCAGGACCAGTGGGTCAAGGTGATTAGGGCAGAGTTACTAGCAGCGGTACAAGGGAATTCCAAGGTAGTAGTGGGCTGGCTAAATAGCCCAGATACAGTTTGTTGGGAATTTAGGGACCTGTTAAAGAAAGTTAAATGAATGACAAGAAATATGACTGTCAGGTTTCAGTGGGTCAGCAGATCAGCAAATGCAATGGCTGATTCTCTGGCCAAGCAAGGGGTGTCAAGGGGAGATCTGTTTTGGGCTACTTTGTAATTTGTGTTTCAGGCTTGGGCACGTTTAGTGTATATGATTCAGCCCTCAGGGGAGGTAACATCTCGTGCCTCTTCCTAGGCTGATTGTATTTTTTTATTTGAATTAATAAAACTACTCTCATTTATCAAAAAAAATAGTGTTGATGTGCCAGGCGTAGGGGATGGAAGCATGAGAAACAAGCCTGGGCTGAATTCAAAATTTAAGGAAATTGTGTTCCTTCATTCTGAAGCAAAGGGGTAGTTTTCCATAGATAGAGAGAAATTAGGGCTGCTGGATGCAGATCTAAGGGCCAATATACACTGAACCAATGGCAGGAACAGGAAGGTGGGTCAAATAAGTTGAAAAGGCACCATGTTGCGACCCAAGGGGTGACCCAAGGCCCACAGCTGATCAAACCAGATGGGGTCCTTGCATATCAGAGATCTAGACCGATTCTAAACCTAGGTCACATGGTCACTTAAATGAGCACATTACTGGACAAGGAAAAGAGCTGGGGGACATTAACTTACATCTATCATCATCCTCACTGACCCAAAAGGCCCCCACCCTCGTAGCAGAGGTGACTTAAGCACACAGGACTTTCTCTAATTGCTCTTTGAGTTGGGATGGAGCTATTATAGCTCAGAATCTGGGTTTGGAAACCCATTATGTTTCCTATTTCATAAGTTTTCCCCTTTCTTCCTATTTCTTTCCCTCTCTACCATTATGTTTCCTATTTTTGTTCTCTTTCCTCTATATCTCTCAATTATCTCTTGTTTATTCCCCATCTTTGGTAAAAATTTACAGAAGCCTTAACTCTTTGACATATGCTCTACCTACACACAGAAACTAAACAAAACTTCCAAAGTTTGAGAGTTCAAACAAATTCTAAATCCAAGGTCAGAATCTAAAAGGCTATGTGGCTTATATTTTTGCACATAGGCTCATGTCTGCAGATGCCCAAGGCATATGCTATAACAAACCTCAGGAAATTGGAATGGAAAAGGAAAATAAATATCTGTCTTCACCAGGATATCAAAAGGAACCTTAAATTTCTTTAACGGCAAGAGATTGATTAAGAACATACTGACCTTGGCATATGGATCCAACAAAATCCGAGAAGAATCATAGTAATGTCCTTCTTCAGGGGAAAATTTTCCATCAAACTTGTATCCATACAGCATATCTTCAAAATCCCCCTTCAGATATACATGCCAAACATCCCCTGTCTTGTTAATTAATGGATCAAGGCAAATCTGCTCTGTGACCTTATTCTGCATGGGGTAGATGGAAATGGTTAGTTGAGCATAATTTACAATAAGACTGATCAGATATATTTATCTCTACCAAAAAAATATAAGATCAGACATATATCTTTTGCCAACCATTCAAAAGATATATATATATATATGATCAATAACATGGAATTTCATTAAGATTTAAAAGGAAATATGCGTACAAACAGAGGGAGGTAAACTATCCTAACTCCCCTGCAACCAGCAAAACAAAATTACAAGATTAGAAATGAGCCCAAAACAAAGAATCCCTAATCACCCCTTGCTTTGCTAGCCCATCCACAAATGAATTAGCAGATCTCTTCACCAAACTGAATTTTATCTCCATATCTTTTGCCAACCATTTAATTTTTTTCCTTTCGCTGTTGTAATTCCAAATTGCAGTCTTGTCTTCCTTTATCCATCTTACCACAACCTCTGAGTCTCCTTATCAGTCTCCTAATGTTCAGGTTTCTTGCTCTTTGAACTCCCTCCAATGCCGCAAAAATCTTAACCCTTATAGTCACCCTCTCCAATAGGGCCAGAGAAAATAGCTGAAATAATCCCTTCCTCATTCCTGAAAACTCCCCCAATACCTGACAAACCTGGGTTCCCAAGGCTGCTGCCATCAAAATTCAGTTAGGAAGCCCGAGGGGGGAGGTATCCAAGAGGGACTTGTGTCCCTTTTAATCTGGGCAGAACTTGCTATCTCTTTTCAACTCCTCAACAGGTCATCCACAGTGAAGTCTGTGAATAAATCCAAAGGTTTCAGCCAATGTGCCACCCTAATATGAATCAACTCTATTAGGTTTTCAATGTTTCTCTCCTTTTCTTAAAAAATTCTTGAGTTTTTTTCTTCCCATAATATCCAACACACTGCAGCCCTCAGAGTCTCAAACACCTCCACATGATCCTACCTCTTTTCATTGGACAGGTAAAAAAGGAAGGAGAAAACAGGCTTTGTACATTCATTGGAGGGTTCTGGCTACACCCAAGAAAGTGAGAAAACCCAATCCCTTATAGTTTTAGCTTATTGGCAAGATACCAACAAGTGGTAACCCAATTCCCCATCCACCTTGAAAAGAAAGCACCTATGTGGGGATAAACAAGTCTTGGGTCTCTTGCTTTGAACCAGATCACTTGTATTGATTCTTTCCAGGAAAGTTTCCCAATAAAAACTCCCAATCCGAGGAGGAATGGGCCTATACCAGACCTCTTTAACAAGGAAGGACAAACCAAGAATAGCAGGTTGCTGAGTTAAATTTTTGAACAGGGATGCACAAGAGAAAGAGCCCGAGGGTGAGGGGGTCCAAAATCTGTTGTCTTCCTTTGACCAATTTCAAATTCCTAATACTCATGTTCCCACCCTCACAGAACAATATTGTGTCATCTGCAAGTTGCAGGTGTATTAGTAGTATATCCTCCCTTCCCATCCTCCAGCCCCTTATCAAATTTCTCAAATCAGCTCTATAAATCAGTCTCCCTAAAACATCTGCAATCAAGATGAACAAAAAGGGGGAAAGTGGGCCTCCTTGTCTTATTCCTCTCAAAGCTAGGAAGAAATCCAACACTGAGTAGTGAAACACCAAAGTTTGCTAAGTTCTATGATAATTCAATTCCATACGGCTAAAGTGTAACATTACTACAGAGTATGGACATGATAATTCCAATCATCATATGAAGCATCTCCAATTGTGCCTTACCTTCTAAGCATGGCATCCAGCAAAGACTGACTTACCTTGCATTAAGTGCTATTGTTCTCCCTTTATCTCCTCTAAGCATTTTCATTCTATCCATATGTCATTGCAGACAAAAATCTGATCCTCAGGAGTATGAAAAAATAAACATAAATAAATAAAAAACTTGAAAAGAAACCTTTAGGTGGTCATTGTTGATGGCGCAATCCTTTTCTTTTTTTGACAAATATGGGAGAATCCATATTTTCATTGGCAAAATAAAGATTAAGCAGCAATTGTTCACCCATCACAAGCATGTTCAACTATTCTAGCATCATTAACTTCAGAGATAAATTAAAGTTCCAATTAGCTTCATTATATATTTCCACCTGCTAATGACATTTTTTATTATCATCAACACAATGAAATTTTTCATTCAGTATTTTTGTGTTCCCCATGTTAGAAACATGTTAGAAAATCTGATATAATTGCTAGTGACAAGGAAGCACCAAAGAAAAGAATAAGATGAACCAACTGAAATACAAAGCATGCAACATCATCTTTCTGATGATAACCTTATGGACTACAGGACTAGCCACTTGTATAGAGTATTAGAGTCCACTTATGAACTAACCCATTATGAATTACACTTTTTTCCTAATAATAAAACTACAAAAGTTCTTAGTGTGTTTTTCCTTTTCTTTTATGATTTTTTTTCAAAATAAAATCTAGATTAAACAGGACTCTTATAAACAGTATTACCAGATAACACTTCAACTAAGGGATATAGTTGTACTAAGACTTTGCACCTGACACAAAACTTCTTGTAACATCTCGGCTATGCTCCAAGATGAAATCAGCATAAAATCTTGGTACTTAGTGCTCATAAACAAGATTAGAAGAACTGATATATCCAAAAAGAAGTACACAATTACGCTTTCTTATTTCTACTACATTTTGTATTATTTATGTAATAAATGTCATTTATTCTCATGTCTCATACCAAATTTTGGAGGTTAATGTGCCACATGAATATTTGGAAGTTGTGCCATGTACCAAGATAAAACTGCTTACAACCACGTTATAGAGTGCCGTTAAGCTGACTGCCACTTCAGCTTTCATGCGCCAAGGTTAAAATCAGATCTTAAGCATGCTCAGTCTAAAGACCACTCGTCGACACGAGATAACTCAACAACTTCTTAGATACAAAATACTACCAATAAACTAGTCGAGAATTAGTTACTAACAATCAGGATTAAGTAACACTTTACGATTAGAAGCCTCTAATTCTGTAATTCTTACACATAGAAAGAACAGTTATTAACATGCATCTGTTGGGAGCATGAGAGACCATCGCGAATATAAAGTCCAGGCAAATTTTACCGCCATGTTTTCTAGATCGCAATATACATGAACAAAATTGACTTTGAACTGAGAAAATCGCCACCAATTTACCTCTTGTAAATCCGAAAGGCTGATCAAGCAAAGAGTAGCCGATGTTGCATGGCCAGAATAGATTGCGAAGTTCACTCCACCATCCCTTGCTGTGGCACCAAAGGGCATCGGACTACCAGCAAACACTTCGAACCTTCGCAACCTTGGCTTCTCGACTACCGCAGTTTCCAATTCAGTGCTCCCATCACTTGCATTGACAATTAATGGCATTGTTCTTGCAAACTTCTCAGAACTTTTCCCAGTTATGATCATACTCAAAGTGTTTCTCCCACTCTTGCAGACCGTCCCCGGGTTCCTCTGGAATCTCAGGTGGAACTGAACATCCCTCCACTTCGCACCCCAAGGAATGCACTTGGGAGCAAACACCAAGTACGAAGCACTCTGCCTTAACTCCATTGCTAAACCAATCAGAGATCATATATCTTCACCACCCACCCAAGGATCAAAGTTCTCAGACTCAAAAACAATGCCAACAAGCCACGAAGAAAAATTATACATGCACGAAATAAATTCTCGAAGAACAAAGCCGATCCAATTACAAAACTATAGGTAAAGAGAAAGAAGGGAACGCATGAACTGAAGAACCGGTTGAAACTTCATGAGATCAGATAGGCAATCTAGGGCTTACATACTGCAAAAAAAGAGCTCGATTTATGCTTCAGAAATGGGGAAAAAATAAAACAAAAAACAGAGAAAATTTGGACATTTGGGACAGAAGAATCGAAGATCGTAGAAGCTGGGAACTTGAAACGGATACTTATTATTTTTTTATTCATGAAATTTGTTTGTCTCGTTTTGTCTGTTCGTAATATCTTAGACACGTGGCATCCTATCATTTGTTAACAGGGAAAGCAAATAATTTAAAATCTTTTATAATTTGGAAATATGTTCCCGCTAAAGTGACGACTAATTTACTGTACAGTGAGGGCTATGAAACTAAAATAGTCTTGCTATTTGCTTTTGAGCATGTGGGCAATTCATACCAGAAACGCTCCTTTCGTTCTATCTTTCAGGTTTGTCCGTATCCTCGTTGTCTTGTCGGGAGGTTTGGACCAGACTTGCGACGGATGGACGATCAATTCTGCAATGTAAAATCGGGCAGCACTTCCCGGTTGAACCGGAAACCATGAAATGAACCAATTCCCGTTCGATGGTGAATCTATTACTTTTGGTTTCCGGTTTTAGTGACTTGAGGTCAAATCGAGGCCCTGTTTGGCACATTTTTCTGCAAAGGCTGTCGCCTGTTGTAGAAGTCTGGCAACCCGCATTTTAGACTTTACTTCGTTTGGTTGAAAAAAGAACTAACCACTAAAAAATGACACTGAAAATATATGTGAATCCATTTTGGACTATTTTAAGAAAGCTCCAAATAGAGCTCTTCAATTTTTTATCATATCTTCATGCGAAAAAACACCTGAAAATCGCACCTTAACCAAACAGTCTTTAGATTGTTAAAATCTTATACAAAAACTTACATCATCTTTTGGGATCTACTGAAAAATCTTTCAAAAAAAACTTGCTAAACTGCACCTTAACAAACCGAAAAAAAACCTTTCATGCTTTGATTTGGGATTTGGTTTTCAAAACGTGGTCCGATGTAAGATAATAATCTCTTTGGCTTGTTTAGGACCTGTTTGGGAGGGCAAAAACTGGTTCAACTGCTCCAAATAAGCTATTCATGAGACTGAAGTAAAATAGCACTTCAAATGATCAATGATTACCAATTTGCAATGTATGAATTAGACAGTTCTTCAAATGACCAAACAGTTTGGCCTTTTGTCAAAATTTGAATGGTCCCAGAACTCAAACCAACCCAAGATTCACCCTTAGCTGTCTATGTGAGGCCCACCTTCCGCAAGCCAAAAGATATGATTTAGCCCTCTCAAGTATAAGGGCCTGTTTGGAAGGTTTTTTATGTTGATTGAGTTACATTAACTAAACAGATTTAGAGAAGCTAGCTAAGATAGTTTCACCGAAAAATTAATTTGTTTGGTTCATGTAAATCTATTTTGGGTTTTACGGTTTTTTACCATACATGACTTAACAGCTTTCTGAATTTCTCAACTCCTGTAAGTGCTAGTTTGGGAGGGTTGAGCTGAACATCGTTGAGTTGGTTCAGATGCTTTGGGAAGAGTTGGGGACTCCGTGCGCGTATGTTTACAGCCACTAGTATGTAAAACATGGACCAATGTGTGTGAATATATATATATATATATGAAAAATAATTTCTTAAAATAAAATCAATAAAAACATTATTAATATTAGATTTTTTTTCATAATCTTAATGCACAAAAATTATTACAACTTTAAAGAATAAATGATTACATGATAATTATTATAATCAATAATATATAAAAAAAAGAAATTTAGGGAGTGGATAATCACTTTTGTTAGTTGGGTAAACATTATTCATCTTTTACTTGTTACTTTGTAGTAGAGTTTTCTCTTGGCAGCTACAAAGGCACAAATGGGGTTAATTGACAATAAATAAGATTAAAAATATATACAATAAGAAAATAAAAATGTTGTTTATCTAAGAAATTAACAATATAGCAACGATTATTAGGGATGGAAATTTCCCCCGGGTCCTTCAATCCCCGCCCCATGGAGACCCCTACTTAATATATGTATTTGGATCTATTTTTCATAGGATATTGTAAATTTTAATTATTTTTAAAATGAAATAAAAAAACAAAAAATGTTTAACTTCATAGAAAATTCAGATTTTTTATTTTTGCTACTAATCCAGCTTAGATATTTCAGGTTGCACCAGGTTATGTTAACCTTTAATTAATTAACTAATTAATTAATTAGAACCCCACTTGTCAATAGAAGCTAGAGTATATGAGCTATAAAACTTGAAAGGTTTTTTATTGTGAATTGCTTTCATGTATGAGAATACTTTATTTAGAATCATAGATCATGGATCATGTTCAATAAGTGGGTAAACAGTTGCTAATAACAAGAAGAGTATATGTGAACTGCAATTAGTTCTATAATTCTTGCTTTAGCGCTAGCTACCCAAAATCCATTTGAGAATGCTCTCTGCCATATCAGAGGTCTACATGCTACCATCTTAAAACATGAAAAATCTAATGTATGGAATATTATTTTTTCTCTTCTTAACTAACTTGAAAGCTACATTCTCTCCTCTTTAGCACTCCTGTCCTGTTCTACTAACAGTTGCACATAACAATTAATAACTTCTTTAGATTCTTTACCCTTTCTATTCTTGGAAGCCATCAGGTTAAATATCTAACTTAGGGTCCATTTGGTTTATAGTTGGAATCAGAATAGTCCATTCCCATAGTCTGTTTGGTTCAGATAGGAATGAGAATAGGAATTAAAATCAATAGAAATGGGATTTCATTCCCTAGAGAAGGGCAGGGAATAGCCATTTCCTCAAATGGGAGAATGCTATTCCAGCAAGAATGGGAATGGAATTCTGATTCTGCCTGACCAAACAGTTGGAATATGCCATTCCGATTCCGATTACAAACTCCTATTCCCGCGAACCAAACAAGGCCTTAGTTTATTTATGCACCACACTCAAGATCCACCATGATGGCTACAATAGAAACATAATAGGGTTGGAATGCTTTTTCTTGTTTCTATAAGATAATGGAATTAGAGTAGATAAAATTTTGAACCAATCTGAAGGTACGGGTGAATGGAGATATGTCTTTAGCAGTATTCTTCTTCATGTCTCATAGGTGATCCAATTAGTTAACCCAATTAACATTTGGGTGGAATGATCTTAGTTAACAGGTTTTGATATGCAGGTGTTCTCAAATATTCAAATTGTGTGAAGCTAAGGCTGATTTTATCAGTTACATCCATGGTTTTCCAGAAAATGAAGAAAATGCAGCTTAAGAATAATTGTGGAATCAACTTTCCTATGGTGGTATTAATCAAAACATGCAAAGAAAATGAAATTTGTTGGGCAAAAATAAAATTGACCAGATTACTAGCAAACTTGTAGAAAATGATTGTGTGAGCTCTCTCACCACCTCAAATTAGTCTTGTTCAGAGTTGCTGTCTAAGCCACATGCTATACCATATATGGCTGATATCATGTCATTTTTGTGTAAATCAAGCATTGAAAATTTTGAGGTGATAACCATGTTTGAGAAGTGCGACTTTAGGTCATTTTGAAGTTATGTTGGTAGTGTATTCTTGGTGAAAGATGAATTTGTTTCAATTGCTTTTCATGGATGCCAAATAAAAAAAATGCAATATTTGTGTAGTAATTTGTTTAAATATAAGGTTCATGTAAGTGAAAACGATCAAAATCTTATAATCACGATAAAAAAATATGATATAATTAATGATTTATTAGGCATATAACATTTAAAATTATCTTGTACATGTGAATTTATAAGCATATAACAATCATCTTGTGGTGGTGTATTTGAGAACACACCACACCATAGTCTACAAAACACTTGGTTTGTTATAGAACCATGGTTCTGAAACACACCATGGTGGGGTGATGTGTTCCAAAACACACCACACTATTCCCAACCATAGTACAAAGTTAGTATCCCCTCATTTTACCATAGTAGTGGTGCATATCTATACTATATATAAAAGTGTGAATGCAATATAAAACACTTTTTTGACTAAAATTACCCTCTTCTTCCTAGTTTGAGAAAGGGTATAAAAGCCATCTTATTACATCTTTAATGCTAGCTTTAATGGCTAATAAAATGGCATAGTTGTGTATTTAGTCAATCTCTAATGGTAATGTTGAAAATGTAACTTCAATTATAACTTCTCATCTCATTTAATACCTTCTCATTAAGTTTCATACTTAAATTATTAAATCCCATTTTCTCTTAATAAATTAAATATGTGCCAATATTTTAAACAATGTAAACCCATATTTTTTAAAACTGACTCAAAAACAAAACCATTTTTCATCCAAGTGGTGGCTAAGCAATTCAACCATCCGAATCAAATTGATCAATCTACAAAGTCATAGCTTGGTAAAAAAAATTAAAATAAAAATAAATATAGAAATTTTCAATAAATGTAGAAAAAATTAGAGACATTTATGATATTTTTATTAATCAAATTAAAAAATAAGTGTAATAAACAATAATTATTTTATTGATAATGAAAACAAAATATATAATTTAGAACTGACCAAAAATGAACTTACTTTACTATTTGGAAAAGATCAATAGTTCAAAATTTGGGTTAAACATGTTAACCTTTAATGTCATAAATAAATAATAAAAGTTAATAAAATATAAAAATACATAAATTTTGCAAAAAAAATGTTTAGGCACATGTATAATATCATATATTTATCATATTAAACAAAAAGTAAGTGTGATATACCAAAATTATTTTTACACACAACAATACAAAAAAAGTTATAGAAAAAATTGAACACATATAATTCTATATTTACACTACTATTATAAATATGAATAAGATTGTGGAACTTTGTTTTGACTAAAATACTCATTTTTAAATTTAGTCCCTATTTAATTACAAGGTTTTGTAAATGGAACTACTATTTTTCACTCCATTCAATTCTCCCTATTTAAATTTTACATTTTTTTCATAAATGAACAAAAGAAAGATACACAAAAGAAGGTTAAATATTACAAAAATAAAAAATCTAGCTAGGCAAGTAGGCCTATCAATGATACTTGAAACTTCACAATATAAAATTTATAGAAAATTTTGAATATAATATTATTATCATTATCATCATCTACAATTACCACATGCATAGCACGTGCCCACTTACTAGTATAATTAAAATGGGTGAGAGATATTTAAAAGACATGTGTCAACATAGTGATTGTATACTTATCTAGTGTTCAAGAGTATACCTATCTCATCCAAGTTTGCATTCCCATTTTGAAGGAGGGCGGATTCAATCCTCACAAATTTGTGTTTCCTCTTTTCTCATTGCCCTTTCCAGCCGTGCATTAAAAATGCATTAAAAATATTTCCATACTTATAAAAATAGAATGAGTTAAAATTTGTTAGCACCAAATCCAATTTGGTCTTCGTCAAGACCCTCAATAAAATGGAATGAATTGGGATATGCCCTAATGCCCCTGCCTCACACCAACCTCACACCAGCATTTGCAATAAATTCAAAACATCACATCAACTGATATTTCTGAGTCTGGTGTGTTAATATTTCATTCAGGTCACATGGGTCGCAAAAATTGTTCTCTCTAACTACAGCATCTACTTTGAAAATCATATCACGGGTCACTACTCACTAGGTCAAGTGGTCAACTCAATTGTTGTTGAGCCATTGCATCCGTGATCCACAAAAGTAGCAAAATTACCCAATAGAGTAGGGGTAGCATATCTACCATTATCGTTGAGTAATCACATTGAGGTGGAGGAATCAATAACCCTATGAGTAGGGTAAAATAAAAGTAAGGATAGACCATTAAAAAGTGTATTCTGGCCATGGTAGGGGGTAGAGGTTTGTTGACGAAGTGCTTTCAATGAGTGACTATGACACTTAATTTTCCCCTTCTTGTCAGAAAAAACCGAAAAGAGTTATTTTGTTAATACATAGGTTAACTGGTTAACTGGTATACTTTTTTGTCCATTCCTGATTTACTATGACCGCATTCACCATCTCACCTACCACCTACCAATTAGGGGTGTCAATTGGACTGGATTTGGTCCAATCCGACTCAGTCCAATGTGAATCCATTATAAACGGACCAGGTCCAATCCAATCTGATGTAGGCTCGGTCAACTACACGCGTCCAAGGGCATGTTTCAGGTCGCGTCCAATGAGGGCATGATGCGCGCCTGACCTCAGCGGACTCTGTAGAACCAATGGCATAGCGTCACCTGGTGGCCTCGGATGGCCACACTCCTCACGTATGGACTCCATTTCAACTGTTCGGGCTCTACAACCCCCCAGTGAGCTCAAGTATAAATAAGAGGTGCCTCCCCCCCTAGGTAAAGGATTTGGAACTCAAGCACTCTCACAAGTCTTTGAGATCTCCTATTCTCCTATGGTCTTGTATGGGTGTGTGCGCCTTGGATCTCATCCACCCCGCACATCGCTACTAACTTGACCGTCGGAGTCCTCGCCTCAGGTCCCCACCCGAGGCCTCTGACCCTCTCCTCCCCGCAGAACCAGCTCACACGTATTCAAGCACCTTGACTCGTGGACCTCGCCTTCCAACCTCGAACTCCAAACTTCGGATACCTCATCTCCAACTCGACAAGGGAGTAAATTTACTGTGTTGATCTCAGTCAATCCGAGCATCAACAATTGGTGTCGTCTTTGGAAACATCGCTAAGACTTCCCTCAACTTGGTTAAAACTAAAAGAACCAACTCCTAAGCCTCAGCTAACATGGTGAGGAACACCAAGAATGTCCAAAACCTGGTCATAGTGGAACAACTTCAAGCGGTCCTCAATAGACTGTACCACCTCACTCGACGAGTGGATGAGACATACACCCAAGCAAGAGGCCATCCCCAGGGCGGTCGCCCCACCGGAAGCTCAGGCCACCAGGGCGAATGTGAGTCCACGGACCCGCTAGCCCTCGACCCCGCCAACATTCCCCAGGCTGAACCTTCTGAATCTGACAACAGCCACATGCTAGACAGCTATCAAGAGCCTCCAGACCCCTTAGTCGGAGGGGGGAAGAATCAACACAGTCTCGCAATGATGGTTAAGACTCCAAACAACATCATTGTCACCGAAGAGAGAATCCCAAGGACAAAGACGAGCGCTCGGGTCATCACAAACTCCTCTCAAGGGCCGAGGGCCAAGGGCCGACGCCACGCCTCTCCCTCACAGGTCTTAGACCTTCGAGACCTTCTGAACAACCGATGGGCCAAAAGGAATGAACGTGGCCCCGCATCCGAGTACTCTAGGGTCTAGGCTGACCCCCACCGAGTCCGCGAGGACCAGAACGAGGCACAAGCCCCCCTCGACCCCCAAATTGCGGACCTGCAAGCCCAACTTGAAGCCATCAAGGACGAACTCTACCAAGTTAGAGAGAGCCAAGCTGATGCCCTGGCCAGCCAGAGCCATCCTTCCGGAATGATGGATGCATTCACCTCAGACATCATCTCCAAGCCCTTTCTCCCACACTTCAAAGCTCTAGCATTGGAAATGTACGACGGGATGACTGACCTTGATGACCACTTAGAAAGTTTCAAGGCGTTCATGCTCCTTTACAGGTACTTCGATGCCCTAACGTGCCAAACTTTCCAGGCGGCCTTCAAGGGGGCAGCTTAGTGCTGGTTCTCCGATTTCCCTCCTCACTCCATCAGCTCATGGGAGAAGTTCGCCAGCCTCTTCCTCACCCACTTCATCAGTAGCAAACGGAGTCAAAAGAGCATCGTCTCTCTAATGCCCGTCAAGCAGAAGCGAGGAGAGAGCCTACGGTCGTACATTGACCACTTCAAGAAGGAAGAGATCGAGGTCCAAGACCTCGACCCAATGGTCTCTATGCACGCCGCCATTAACGGTCTCCTCCCCGGCTCAACCCTTAGGTGCTCAGTAGCCAAAATTGCACCGAAGTTTAAGGCCGAGTTCCTCAAGAAGGCACAGAAGTACATTACGGCCGAGGAAGCCTCGATTGGAGACCGTCAGGTGGGAGAGATTGACTGCCAGCATGGAAGTCCCGAGAAGAGAAGAAAGAACGGGGACCACTGCAGCAACAACAGCAACAACAAGAAGCCACCGACCCCGGGCCTGGCTTACAACCAATACACACCACTCAACTCCACTTGGACCCAGATCTTGATGCAGGTCGAGAAGGAAGAATACATGAAGTGGCCAAAGAAGATGAAGAGGAACCCCAAGAGGGGAAATCCAGAAAAATACTACAACTATCACCGTGACACCAGCCACGACAAGGACTGCTATGAGTTGAAAAACGAGATAGAGTCCGTCATCCGCCACAGTCATCTTAAGTAGTACATCGGAGGCGAGGCTGGGACCTCGTCCTCCTATTAGTAGCAACATCAGCATCAGCAACTCTTCGACGTCATCGACGTCATAGTCAGGGGCTCGGAATCGGCCCGCAAGGCCTATGCCAGGCAACTTAACATCTAGGGGCCAACTCCTAAGAAGCCGAAGAAGGAAGAAGCCCTCTACTTCACGGACGAGGACCTGAAGGGTGTCACAGTCCCCCACAACGACGTGCTAGTGATATCGGCTATCATAGCAAATTTCATGGTAAAGAGAATGCTAGTGGATAGTGGCTCCTCAGTAGATATCCTCTTTCATGAAGCATTTCAGAAGATGAAGTTGGTGCCAGAGCGCCTCTAGCTGGTCGACATTCCACTCATCTTCTCTGGCAATGTCATAAAGCTGGAAGGAAGAATCACCCTACCTGTGATGGTAAGGACAGAGTCTCGGAAGGTGACAAGGATAAACGAGTTCCTAGTCATGAGGATCGACTCCCCCCTACAATGCTATCATTGGGAGGCCGACCCTCCATGCACTTAAGGCGGCCATCTCCTCCAACCACCTCGCCCTTAAATTCCCCATTGAGCATGACGTCGGAGTCGTTCTGGGAGACCAACAAGTAGCCCGCCAGTGCTATGTGACAGCGCTGAAGGGCAAGAATAAAGAAGCTACCACTAGAGGGTCTCGATCTCAGGGAGGAGCCAGTGAGTTGAGGCCAGCTGGCTGAGGACCTCATCTTGGTTCCCCTAGACGAGGTCGAGCCCGAAAAGACAACCCAAGTTTCCTCATCTTGGTCCAACCTTCCCCCGGAGAGCCTATCCAAACTAGCAAGTTTCCTCAAAACTAATGTCGACATCTTTGCTTGGTCTGCCACTAACATGACCGGAATTGACCCTTTAGTCATTATTCATAGGCTAAGCATGAACCTGAGCTCTAGGCTAGTTTAGTAGAAGAAGAGGAACTTTGCACTAGAATGTTGGAAGGCCATATGAGAGGAAGTTGATAAGCTACTCGATGCGGGATTCATTTGAGAGGTACATTACCCTAATTGGTTGTCAAATGTGGTTATGGTGAAGAAAGGTAATGGGAAATGGCAGATCTGTATTGACTTCATAGACCTCAACTGAGCCTGTCCCAAAAGACAGTTTTCCATTGCCACGGATAGACCACCTCGTCAACGCCACCACTGGGTACGAGCCACTTTGCCTCATGAATGCCTTCTCCGAATATAACTAGATCAAAATGCACCCCGAGGATGAGGAGAAGACCTCTTTCATCATCAAGCACAAGACCTATTGCTATAGAGTCATGTCTTTCGGCCTCAAGAACGTCGGGGCCACTTACCAGCACCTCATAAACAAAATCTTCAAGGGCCAAATGGGAAGGAACATCAAAGCCTACATGGATGACATGGTGGTGAAGAGCCCGAAGGCCAAGAACCACACCTCAAACTTGGCCAAAACCTTCGACACCTTGTGGAGGCACAATATGAAGCTTAACCCCAGCAAGTGTACCTTCGGAGTCACGTTAAGCAAATTTCTAGGCTTCGTCATCACCCAACGAGACATAGAGGCCAACCTTGAGAAGATCCAAGCTATACTGGACATGGCGTCACCTCGGTTAATCAAGGAGACTCAAAGGCTAACCGGCCAAGTGGTCGCCATCAATCACTTCATGTCGAAGTCAATTGACCGCTGCCTACCCTTCTTCCAAGCCATCAAGAAGTTGAAAGACTTCCAGTGGACTGAAGAATGGCAGCTCACCTTCGAAGAACTGAATCAGTACCTTGCCACGCCACCCCTCCTTACTCAGCCCCTACTGGGAGACATCATGTACCTATACTTGTTGGTTGGGGATGAGGCCATCAGCTCGATACTCATAAGAGAAGACGGAGTGCAGAGGCTGGTCTATTATGTCAACAAGGTTCTCTGCGATGTCGAGATTAGATATCCTGAGGTGGAGAAGTTGGCCTTCGCCTTGGTGCTCTTAGCCAGGAAACTCAGGCCGTACATTCAAAACTACACGATCACGGTTCTAACTAACCAACTCCTCAAAGCCTTCCTCACCAAGCCTAAGACGACGGGGCGGTTAACCAAGTGGGCTATCGAGCTGTTTGAATTCGACCTCCAATACCAGCCGATGCCAGCAGTCAAAGCACAGGCCCTGGCAGACTTTTGTGATGGAGTGCACCTTTAGCTAGCACCTCGGCCAAGCCCTAGAGGAACAAAGACCTTAGCTAGCCGAGGAGCCTTTGTCGATCTAGAAGTTGTTTGTGGATGGATCATCTAACTCTAAAGGAAATGGTGCCAACCTCATCCTTCTCAACCTAGACAACACCGAAGTGGAATACGCATTGAGGTTTGATTTCTTGGCATCCAATAACGAAACCGAGTACAAATCCCTCCTCGCCGAACTGTAGCTCATGAGGGACCTCAGCTTACAACACATCGAAGCCTTCAGTGACTCCCAACTAGTGGTGAACCAAGTGAACGACAAATACAAAGCCAGAGAATAGAGCATGGCCAAGTAGCTTGCCAAAGTGCAAGAACTAGCCCACCTCTTCCAACTCTTCTCCATGTAGCAAGTACTGCAGTTTGAGAACATGAGAGCTGACACCCTCTCCAAGCTAGCAAGCACCTTGGGCTCGGTCCTCGGCTGCACAGTCCGCATGGAGAAGCTAGATTGACCCTCCATTGAAGAAGCCCAAGTTCTCATAGTGCAAGCCAAGCCATCATGGATGGACCCCATCCTCACCTTCCTCACAACAGAGCAGCTACCGGATGACAAAAACAAGGCCAAATGAGTCTGAAGGTAGGCCACACACTATGCCTTTCTTGAAGGGAAGTTGTACCGAAGATCATTGACCCTACCCTACCTCCAACGCCTCCGTCAGGAGGAGGGCGAGTACGTCCTCCGAGAGATCCACGAAGGCATCTGTGACAACCACCTCGGGGGCAGAGACTTGGCCCAAAAAGTGCTGAGGTAGGGATACTTTTGGCTGACAGTACAAAAAGATGCAGCCGAGTTGGTATGAAGATGTGACAAGTGCCAGAGACATGCCAACATCTCCCATTGGCCACCCACCACCCTATTAACACTTAGATGGGCAGAAGACAAGACTTGACAGAGCCAAAAGCCTATGGTAAAGCGAAATGAACAACGTTCTGTAGGCATACCAGACTACACCTCAGACAGCCACTGGTGAAACTCTATTCAACCTGACATATGGCACTGAGGTCGTCATTCTAGTAGAGACCAGCTAGTCGACACCCCGTATTGAAGCATACAATGAGGTTGAAAACAATGAAGAACTCATAACCAATTTGGACTTATAGAAGAAGTCTGAGAGCATGCGCAGATAAGAGTAGTAGCCCACCAACAGAGGGTAGCTCGCTACTACAAATCAAGGGTGAAAGAAAAACACTACCGAGAAGGAGACCTTGTCCTTAGAAAAGTCATGGTGCCCGAGCCCGGCATAGGCAAGCTCGGCCCCGGAACCTTTCAGCTCTAACACCTCAGCGGAAGACCCATCCCTTGGACATGGAACTCGGAGAACCTCTAAATGTATTATCAATGAATGTAACCCCTATGGGCTGAACAGTGAATGTTAGTGCAAAGTTTCTCACCTCAACTCAACTCTTAGTGTAAAAGTTGTTAAGTGGCTAAGACCTTTTGGTTGCATAGCCGACCGATGAGCTAGGCGTCCACCCAACCTCCATAATCGAGGTAGGGACAAAAAGGACCTCGGCTACAAACACAGGCCAACGTCCTCGACCCACAACAAAGTAACAATAAGGCACCTCACCAAATAGTAAAGGCACGGCGTCCTTAGCCAAGCGTGCCTAGGCAACAATGGTCGTTCGAAGGATGACCCCAAGGGCACCTCTATAATAACCAGCCAGGTCGGTCAGCATCTTCCATTCGCCTCAAAAACCTCGGTGGAATGAGGCCAGCTTGGCCCTTCTCCCCGAGCATTCCGGCGGCATAAGGCCAGCTCGATCCTTTGCCTCAAACACTTCGGTGGCATAAGGCCAGCCTAGCCCCTCACCCTGACCACTTCGGCGGCATAGTGTTACCCATAGCCTCGAAGAACTTGGCAGCCTTGGCCACCTCAGTTCCAAGGCACTTAGCACAATAAGCTAAGGACAAAACAAACCCCTTGGTGGTTCACCTTAGCCTCGCCTAATCGATCCTTGGAGGATCAAAGCCAGGAGTGCTGGCGGAAACCCTTAAACAACTCGACCTCGACCAATGCCCTATAACTTCCAAAAGTGAGCAACTAAGTAACGAGTCACTCCATCTCAACTTTTGCAACTTGTGACCTCTCAAAAGGGAGGGGGGGCAAGGACCCCTCGGCAAAAAGGGGGGGGGGGGGGTGGGAGATATACACGAAAGCACAAGACATGCAAAAGAATGTATTTCGTTAAGTTCATGTTCAACATTTACAAAAAGGGCTCGGCCTTTGATAGAGAAGTCGAACACCCTTTACAAAAAAAGCATATAGAAGCAAAAAGGCAAAAAACGCATAGAGAAGTCAAGATGCCTGTACTCCGTCCTAGGTCGGAGGAGCAACTGGGTCCTCGGTGGTAGCAACTTTAGCAGGCTCCTCAGGAGGAAGGGTCTCGGGGAGCAACTCCAAGTTGTCTACCTGGAACTCGAAGACCAACTTCAGCAATGCTTTCTTGGTGCACCGTCCTAGTACTTCAGCGTCTGCTTCCAAACTTGGATGACATCTTGGTAGTTGGCCTCAGCCTCCTTCGCCCAATCCTCGGCCTCGGCTGCCCAAGAATTTTCCATTACAGCATGCTTATGGGCCTCCAGTGTGACCCCATCAAGGCGAACCCACTCTGAGTCTAGTTTCTTCAAATGCACCTAGAGCTGGGTGATGCACGCATGCTCCTCCTTCAGGTCATCTTCTAGCGTTTAGCGGAGTTTCCTCTCATCCGTTAAGGCCCTGAGGGCATTGTCTCGGCTGCTCTCCACCGAGGCATTCCGCACTGTGAGCTGCTTGTTCTTCTCCTCAGACTAGGCCACGCGATCGAGGAGGCTGACCCGATCTCCCAAGCCAACATAGTGCCGGTAGACCTAGAACAAGCATCTTCATCAGTCAAGTAGATGAAAGCAAATGGAAAAGAAAATCAAGGGTTTGTCGAAGCCTACCTTGGCCAAGAAGTCCATCCCCTAGTCCTGAACAAGGAGGGCGTTTGTTTGCATCATCCCAAGACGATCCCCTTGGGGAATCATCCCCTTCAAAAGAGCTCGGTCAACCCCCTCGGTGTCGATGAAGTTGCCCTCACAAACGTTTCACCTACGCCCGAAGACCTGCGAGAAATGCTCCCTCTCCTCGGCTAGGCCCGAAGTTGAGGGAGGAATGAACAAAGGCCCAGTAGTGGGACCCTTAGCTTAGGGCCTCCTCGAAGCAGCAGGAGCTTCCCTCCTTTCCCCGCTCTTAGTTGGGTGGTCCTTGTGCGCCAACTTCTTTGCGGGGGACGCGCCTGGTGTCTCGGCTGGCGGCCTCTTTCTGCCAGCATCCTCGGACAGATCTCCTTCTGCCGACCTCTTCCCTCTATTGCCTCCACCGGTAGGAATCTACAGTTGAGGCATTTTCTTGGCGGGTGCAGCACCCTTCTCCCCACGGGCTGGCGCCACCTCGGCCACCCTCTTCAACGTATGCCCCGAGGGCCCCTTACTTGATGTCCTCTTCTTCGCCACTAGAGCGCTCTCCAGCAACATGCATTTGGCATCCACCAACATCTCTACAAGAAGAAACAGGTAGTCAATACCAATTAAAATGAAAGTTGGCATGTCAAGTAGCCAACACAAGGACCTCTCCTACCTAGGGAAGCAAAGTTGAGCCCCACAAAAACCAGAGGGAGCTTGACTTCTACTAGGGGCTTGGCCTGAAGCCTTCCCAACACAAGAAGACGGGTTACCGCGGTGGCTTCATCATCTTGAAGCATCGGCTTAGGCTTCTCGATAGAAAGGTAGATCTCCCCCCAGTCAGACTTGAAAGACCAACCCTTATGACAGGAGATTAAGAAGAACTTGCTCTTCCTGTTATGGATGGATGACGGGTTTTCTACAGGTCGGCCTCTTCGAGGATGGAAGTAATACATGCCATCCTTGGTAGTGTATGCCCTCGGCACAAAAAGAGCTCGGAACACCATCGACGTCAAGTCCACGTCCCGAAGCCGAGCTTCTACCAACATGGCAATGATGGTCCTAAGGGCGTTTGGGGTTAACGGGCTAAGAGTGATCCCATACCACTTTAGCAGCTCGGATCAACGAATGAAGGGGAAACCTGAGGCCGAACTCAAGGAAATTTTGGTAGACACATATCTCCCCCTCCTCCAGCGTCCACGACCAATTACCAATGTTGAGGACCCTTAACCTATAGGACCGTGGTATGTAGTACCTCCTGGCCAGGGACTTCACCTGCTCGACGTCTAAAATGCCATCATGCTTAGAGTGCGACATGCGTTGTATGTTCACATCTCAGGGGGCATAATCAGCCACAGTTCTCAGGATCAGCTCGGGAACCAGTTCCCCCTCTACCACTAGGGGGGATCCCTCGGCCTCCTTAGGCGTCATGGATCCGGCACTCTCATGGGTAGAGTCATCTCCCCTTCGATGGCACTTGGCGTCACCAGGGGCAGCCCTCTCCCTCAACACCTTGACCTTGCGATGCGGGGTCGGGATTTTGACAATCGATGGCTCTCGGTCGGAGCTGACAGGCAACGGAGTTTAGAACGAGCTTGCCCACAAAAGATCCGGGAGTTCATAGTACTTAGGGTCGGAGTTAGAGTAAGATATGGTGAGGTGTTTACCTAGGATGAGGACGAGGATGAAGACTTTTAAAAGATGAGAGCTAAGGTCGAGGGCTTTGGGAAACAAAGGTCTTGAAGGTGAAAATGCTCTGGAGCAAATGTGAAGAAGAATGGAGACTAAGGCCCTTGCTCTCGATCCAATGGTCACACTACGACCACCCCTATGGCCCTGTCTGTGTGCTGACACGCGTTCCTCGCCTCGAAAGACAAAATGGTGCCGAGCAACCCGACCGACCAACTTGCCTTGGCCCACTGGCCTGACCTTCCTTGCCGGCCCGGTGGATGTGTGACCCAGTCCGCCCAGAGCCCATCTCCTCCACGACTCCCGGAATGACAAATGCAAGCTTCACCCAGAGTAGGCTGTCCCCAGCTTGGGAGCCAGGACGCTTAAACAATGAAGTCGAGTACGAGAACCTCATTGCCAAACTTCAGCTTGGTCTAGACCTCGGAGCCCGGAGGGTCGAAGCATTCAACAACTCTTAGCTGGTAGTTAATCAGATCCATGGCCAATTTGAGACGCGGATGCCTACAATGGCGAGCTATTTATAGAAGGTGCAAGAGCTCACCCAAAGGCTCGAGCAGTTCAATATTCAATAGATTCCCCGAGTCGACGCATTATCAAAGTTGGCTAGTTCACCTAAAATTGACCTAGATGCCACAGTACAGATAGACGCTCTGCCCCAACCGAGCATCGCACCGATGGCCCTCCTTGTCCTCCCAGTACAACATGACCCATCTTGGATGGACTCCATCACACAATACCTACAAGATGGCATACTCCCAGAAGACAAGGTAGAAGCTAAGAAGCTCCAACACAGATCAACCCGGTACTGCCTTATCCAGGGAGAACTTTACTGCCGCTCACACACACTTCCATACTTGAAGTGTCTTCCCCCTTCCGAGGCCAACTACGTCCTCAGGGAAATACACGAAGGAATTTGTGGAGATCACCTTGATGCCCGAACCTTAGCTCATAAGGCACTCCAACTGGAATACTTTTGGTTGACCCTGAAGCAGGATGCAACCCAGCTCGTGTGGAAGTGCGACAGTTGTCAGCAACACTCCAACCTCCACCATCATCCCGCGGTACCCTTCAGGCTGATCACCAGCCCGTGGCCATTCGCACAGTGGGGCAAGGACATCCTCGGCCCCTTCCCCACCACGGTGGCTCAGAAAAAATATCTCTTGGTGGCGGTAGACTACTTCACCAAATGGGTGGAATTTGAAGCACTGACATGCATTACCGTGCATAATGCCAGGAACTTTTTCTGGCAATGTATTGTTTGTTGGTTCAGCATTCTGCGGGTACTTATCATAGATAATGGGACACAATTCACCGACAGGAAGTTTGAAGTCCTCTGCACTGACCTGAAGATCGACCATCGAACCACAGCCGTACATTGACCTCAAAGCAATGGGCAAGCCGAAGTGACCAACCAAACCTTGTTGCACGACCTAATGACCAGACTTGACGAAGCCAAGGGAAGGTGGGTTGAGGAGATACAAAGCATACTCTAGGCATACAGGACTACTCCGCGGACGGTTACTGGAGAGACACCCTTTAGCCTTACCTATGGGGCCGGAGCCATGGTACCTGTGGAAATTGGCTCAGTAACCCTCCAGGCCGAATTTTATGACGAGGACCTCCGCGCAATGTTAGACCTTGTGGAAGAAGCACGGGACCGAGCACATATCAGGATGGTAGCATTGTAGCAGAGGATGGCCAAATACTACAACTCCAAAGTCCGAAGGCGGGAGTTCAAAACAAGTGACCTCGTCCTTCGCAAAGTCATTGTGCCCACACCAGGAGAAGGTAGGCTCGGAGCAAACTGGGAAGGGCATACAAAATCACTAGAGTCCTCAGACCCGGCACTTACAGACTCGAAGACCACGAGGGCCGACCTATACAAAGGAGTTGGAACACTGGGAACCTTCGAATGTACTATTAGTGATTTGACATTAATGAAGAGCATTTATTTTCATCTACAACTTGGTTGCCCAACATGCATGCACACACCGCATAGCACATGCTATGCACATATTACACTTCACACGCTGCGCACATAGCACACTCTGGACATACCGCGCACACAGCACACACCACAACACGTCGCGCACGTAGAACACCTTGCATAGGCTTCACACTTAGCACACACCACAACATGCTGCTCCATAAGCGCGCACCAAGTCGGCCGCCCATAATGGCCAGAGCCCGCAACGCACAGCTCGGAAGTGCATACCTGACCAGTTAAAGTGAATCGGCTGCCAACGACCAGAATCCTAAGTGGAAAAGAATGCTCCTACTCGCCGAGTTCTAAGGGCGGTCAATGAACTCCACGCACCAAATGACTAATAGTCAAGTTAGAGCTAGCCGAGCAACGGCCATCCCCTGAAGAGCCGAAAAGCTCCCCAGACCGATAACTGAGCATCCCCGGAAGAAGAGAGTTCGGAACACGCCCAGGCCATGCAAGCCAGAGACCAATGATCTTGGCCAACTCCAAACCCCGGTCATGATAAGGCCGAGGAACAAAGCTTTTCAAAAGATGGGAAGACAAAAAGAGAAGAGCGGTACACATGCCTGGAACTAGAAAAAAAACAAATTTTCATTAATTTACTCAAGTCAGTACATAGCTTAAAGCTCGGCATTCCGAGCCACTACAAAAAGAAGTCAACAACAAAAAAACACAAGTAGAAGGAATTCTGCAGCAGCTCATTCTTCGGTAGGAGGATCTTTAGCCTCTTCCCCTTCCTCACCATCTCTACCCCCATCATGCTCATTAACAGCCAAGTTGTCCTCAACAAGCAGAGTCTCATCGTCGTACGGTCCCCAAGCCTGTGCGATGTTAGCAAGCTCAAGACTATGGCGCAACACCCTCCTCCGAAAGAGGTTGAAGCCAACCTCATAAGAGCTTGAGGAAAAATCATCCATCTTGTACCGATATTCCTCCGAGCCACTGAACTGAGCCACCGCTGCTTCGGTGGCCTTCTACTTCAGTCGTTCCCTCTCCGCCTTCAAGTTTGTGATCTGCTGCTTCAAACTATGGACGATGTTTGTCTGCTTGGCTATCTGGCCCTTCAATTCGGCTACCTCAATTTCTAGCGCGGCCGTTCGTTCATCGACCGCCCGAAGCTCGGCCAGTTGGGCCTTCAAGTGCACAAGCTCAGTGTGCTCCTGCTCGTACATACTCCACAGATGCCGAAGATCATCGATCACCGCCATTGCCGAGCAAGCGTTTGCGAACAAATAACACACATCAGCATGAACAACCCCAATCAAGAGAAAATAAAAAAGCAGGCCTAAACTTACATGAGTCGTGGCGTGGATGAGCGAACATTCCAGAGTACCGTTGGTAGTTGGACCGGCCTCCTGACTAATGGATGCCGTCATGATTCCACGGAGAAGCTGCTCGAGCACCCCCTCCGTCTTGAGTCCATCTTCCGATGGGTCCACCACTACAACATTCTTATCATCACCCATTGTCGGGTCCACTTTTGTTGCTAGGATGCCCTCCCTGGAGACCTCGGCGATGGGGCTGTCTCTTGATAGGACTGGGGCCACATACAAGCTCTACCCCGCCTCTACTGACACTACTTCATCTTGTGGATAATGTCTTCCTCACCCGCCATATGCACACCTACACCGAGGAATTATGTTAGAACAAGTGCAAGCTCGAAAAAAGATTTGACAAATAAATCAAAGCATAAAGATAGACCGGACACCCCGCACATCAACCTAGCAAGAACCAACATCTTGGAACACGTGTACGTTGTCATATCGATCTCACCAATCTTGTTCAGGGCCGACCTCTCCTCCCCGATTATCTTGTGCCACTTTGGCTATGGCTCGTTCGTCTTCGGCTTCTGTAGCATGGTCGGGAAATGAAGGCCCCCGGGACAGTGCACAAAGAAGAACCCCTCCTTCCAGTGCTTCACTGAGGATGAAGCCCCGACCAACACTTTGATATGCTTCCTGGCTGAGAAATAGTAGTAGCCCTGTTCGTGATGCTTCAGTTGGAGAAGATAACTTACCGTACCCAAGGCCAGCTCGATGCCACAGACGGAGTAGCTCGATGCACCAGCAACACTCGATACCACTCAAACACCCCAACTACCCCTTTGTGCAAAGGGAACCTCAGCCCGACTTCCAAGCCCTTCTCATACACACATATCTCACTCACCCGAGCGTCCATTGGCCCCTCACTAGCCTGTGCACACCTCATCTCAAACTCCTCGGGAATATCGTATAGGGCCCGGATTCGGGCCATATCCCTAGGAGTCAAAATGCATGGGGTGGTCCCGAATCGACGACCAGCCTGCGTGGGAACTTCCACCTCCACGCTTGAGGGACGAACCTCGGCCTCCTTGACCTCGGCAGACCTCTCTGACTCTGCCCCCTCAAACTCCCTGGCCTTAAACTCATAATTGGAGCCACTAGAACTGGAAGGAGAACTAGAAGAAGAAGACCGGGAAGACGAGGAAGACATCTTACCGAATTCGAAGCCACGGTACTAGAGCAAAAGCCGAGTAATGCCAACAACCCCTTGCCGAGCTCCCTAAGCAATCTCTCTCGCAGTGGTGAAGGAGAAATGCCCTTCCACCCCTTCTTATAACCTTCAGGAGTGCAAATCGAAGCCAGATCGATGGCAGAGATCAAGCGCCGCTCTAACAAAGCACCGGTTTGACCGAAGCAACAACCTTGACAAGCAACGGCAACAAGTATTTATTATGTCGGTCCGCCCAAAAAGCACCGGATTGACCAAATCTGCAGACCTCCTCAGTTCACCCCAGAGCATAGGTTTGACCAAGCCCTTGAATTTCCCTGACGCACCTGACGATGTGTAGGGTACACCTCGGCTTGGGACCAAAGGGGCTGCGCTACACCCGAATCGGGCACTCCTGCCTTCGACTTTGGAACTGGGGAGTGGTGTTCGGATTCCGAAATTTAAAGACTAAGTTCCTTAGTCGAAGAACAAATAACCCCTCTGTGGTGCAGCGTGACTAAGCATCAAAGAAACCCGGACTATGAAGACCAACCGAAAGCTCCTCGGTGCCCGACCGAAGTGAACGACAGTGTAATACCTCGACCGAGCACTCCTTTCCTCGACTTCGGAACTGGGGGAGTGGTGTTTGGATTCCGAAAAATATAACTTTTGAAGTTCCACAGCCGACTATCGAAGAACTCTTCAGCCACATCCTGCATTGCGTGGATTTCAAGCTCTGACAAGCGTCGTGGAATACTAAGTGGACATGACACTCAACCAAGATTTCAACTTGGAGTTCCTTAACCGAGAAATAAAGCGCCCTGCCGTGCTACACCTCGATTGAGCACTTCATTCCTCGACTTTATAACTGGGGGAGTGGTGTTCGGGTCATGGTTGAGCTGGCCTTAAATGCCATGTGGTCGCCTAGTCACCGCCCAGTCACCTCAGGCACGTCGGCACCGCCCAGCCAGCTCCGCGACGTGTAGTGACGCCGCGGCCATGACCGCGCTACGCTATTCCTGTAGCCCCATCTTATCCTCCCAACCACGCCGACTCCACGTCATACGGATAAGTACGACCAAGAATGGGAGGGGACAAGGACAACTCCCCTGGGGATTAGGACTCTACCCCAAAGACCTCGGCGGTCAACCTCATCTCGGCAACCCCGGAAGCCTAATGCGACCATGACATGGACCTTCGGCTATAAAAAGGTATCTTCCCCTCAAGGAAAGGGATTCAGACTATTAGCACCCACACTGTTATTCTGCTCGAACCAGCACCCTCATTGCTCAACCCAAGCATCCACCTCCTTCTACTGACTTGAGCGTTGGAGTATCTACCCGGGGACAACTCCTAGGGCCTCTGACTTCTTTCTTGATCACGGGTCTTTAAGCGCGGTCGTGTTCTTCCACCTCAGCCCTGCTCTGCTGTCAAGGACTATCTGACTGCGACCTCAGTTCATGCACCACCTCGGATTGAGCAGCATAAGTAACATTCCTAAAACCTCTCCTCATTTTTGTTGCCCATAACTAACTTTTTTTATACTCCTAATTAATCTCCACTTCCCACTTCTAACTACACAACTCTCTCTCTCTCTCTCTCCACTACTCGATTGGGTATGGTTCGGTTTTCATTAATCCAACCTAGTTACAACCCATTTCCTTTGAACGGTATATTATCTATCATTTATGATTAATAAATTCATTTTATTTTATTATAACTTATACTAAAATTAATTAACTATTTTCATGATTAATTAAAAACTCCCAAACAATATTACTATTTCTAATAATTAATAATTTTATTTTATTAATATTTTTAGGATTAATTAATAATGTTTTCGACAATTTACTAATAATTCACCAACATTAATTAATTATTTTCAAGATTAGTTACTAATTTTTTTGATAATTTAGTAATAATTCACCAACATTAATTAATTATTTTTAGGATTAATTAAAAAATACCAAAATTCACTTAAAATCTATTATTTATATCCATGATTTATTAAGAATTACCAAAATATATTACTGTTTTAGTAATAAATATTAGTGATATATTAATAATTCATTATTAATGAATTAGTGATATACTACCAAAATTAATTAAATACCAATAATGATTAATTATTTTACTAATACTAAAAATTTAAAGTAAATAATTGTTTTTAGGAATAATTAAATTAATTATTTTATTACTATTTTAATATTGGTTTTAATTAAAAATTCCCAATATCCAATTAAAAATATATTATTTATACATTCATTGCTAACTGAAAATTACCAAAGTTTAAGACCAAAATATCACTAACAGTAATTTCCATTGTTAATGTTAGTGACATATTACCAACTAATTAATTAATTAGCTATAATTATTAATTATTTTATTAAGATTAAAATTTTATAATTATTTAAGTGAATAATTAAATTACTTTTTTAATAATTCATAATATTAGTTTTAATAATTAATAATATTACTGAATATTTCTATTAACAACAGTAATATATTTTTATAGAATATGAATTAAAATATTTATTAATTGATAATTAAGAATTTTTAGTGATAATTATAAATTTATTTGTATTTTTTTAAATATTAGTGGTAAAATTTAAAAATAATTATTAACTATTTTCATGAGCAATTAAAAGTACCATAAAATATTACTGTTTTTAGTAATTAATATCATTGTTAATAACTCTAAATTAAAATTAGTGTTATTAATTACTAGCGGGGACCCGTGCTTTGTTAAAAGAATTTGAAGCAAAAGGAGGTAGGGGTGTAGCTTAGGTTAGGTGGTGCTAACCCAAGCCCAACCCAAGTCAACCAAATGTTTTGCACAAGTTAGGCTTGAATTTTCGAACTTTAAGTTGGGTTTAGGCAAAAAAAAAAAAAAAAACTCAAGTCTAACCTATTATCAGGCTGGGCTTGGGTTGAGGCCTCGGGTAGTTCGAGCTCAATCCAATCCATTTGCGTTCATGATAAGATTTTATGATAGATTGGGCTATATAGCTTAATACACCCAAGCCCAAGTCTAGCCCAAGATGTTAGATTAAGCTCGAGTTGGACCTAAGTTGGTAAATTTGGGCCTGGGTTAGTAAATTATCAATAATTATTATCGTTCTATTTTTGTTATATATTTTTAAATTATCAGTAATTATAGAAATTATTAGTATTTTTTCTATTACCAACCTATCCCTAACTTGAGTTTTAATCCAACATCTTGGGTTGGGCTTAGGATTGGACGTGTTGAACTTTGTGGTCCAATTTGTAGGTAGAACATATTGATAATATGTAGATATGTATATCACAAAATGTTGGACAGGTTCAAATTGATTGAATCGGGCTTGGTCTACTCGTGGCCTCAATCTGAGCTCAACCTAAATTTATGTTAAACTTGAGTTTTTTTGGCCTAAGTTCACCTTGAAGTTTGAAAACTCAAGCCCAACTTATGCAAAATCTTTGGTTGAGTTGGGTTGGGCTCGGGATAGGCCTACTCAAGCTGCATCTTAACTCCTTTTGCCTCAAGTTATTTTAACAAAGCCCATGCATCGCATGGGTCCCCATTAGTAACAATTAAATGAGTGTTAAAATTTTTAATTGAAACTTTATTTAGATAGATATCGATGAAAAGCGGGAAAGAGGATAAATAGGAATTAGAAATAATTTAGGAGATAAATAGGAATTAGAGATAATTTAGGAGATAAATAGAAATTAGAGATAGTTGAAGATAATTTAGGAGAAAGTGGATGATAGTTAGTTTCCTAATAAAAAAAGGCGAAATAAAAGGGAGATAAGCTAGGTGGCAACTCCATAGGCTTATAGAGTGAATCTTTCACCCCCTTGAGAATTGCTCCCTTTGGGTAATGGAGGACAAAGAGGCCATCTGACGTGGCATAACATTAATTTAGTGTGTATATATGAAAGTTCTGACTTATGAGGTGTTATTGTAAAAGTAATTATAGATGTCAAGTATAATCATGCCAAGACCCAATTTCAGATTTCTGATTAATAATTGGTTTAGTCGTGGGTCTATTTTTATAGAACCGATTATTTTTGAGACTGTTGCACCCTGTCCCAAACCAGATCCTATCCATTGACTGATCTAGGTTGAATCAAGTTGTGGGTGCAAGTCCAAGCTCAGTGTACCCTTCATCTGAAGATGGGCTTAAGATGGGCAGAATTTTGAGCCCATTTTGAGCGTTTAAGGCGGAGTTTTGGTAACTCCCAACGGAATTGTTGTTCTGGTCAGTTCCATTGTGTCATCATTCGTCGTCATTCATCAACAAACACTTCATGCGTTTTCCTGGCCGATATTTTCGCCATAGAACTGGTCGCCTTTTCTAAGCAAAATTGGCGTGTTGTTGAAGCAGAAGGATAAGGTAATCTTATGTAATAATTTAGGCTCCGTTTGGATAAGCTTCTCCTTTTGACAGGTGAAAAACAATATGCAAAAAAGTGTTTTGAGCGTTTCCTAAGATTTTCTTTTAAAAACACTTCTGAAACCAAAGGATTTTTTAAACCCAAATTTAATGAGCCTTAAATACACAAATCTTGAAGCTTAACCAAATGCATCCTTATTTAATAATGATATTTTCCATACTCATTTAAGAAAATGGTCAGAAGTTAATTGCTTATTTCTTCATCTAAAATGATATATATGATAAATGCGGTAAGTGGCTAAGTGGAACTGTTTGGTTTGTCCATTGTATATAAAAAGGGCCCAAGATTTCATCTGAGCCCACCAAGTGAGCTCAAGCCCAAAAGATAGAAATATATTAGGCCACCATACCTTTTTTTACTGCCTCAAGTATCAAATTAATGCATCAAAATGAAAGTTTGTCTGACCTAAGGCAAATGCTTGCCATCACCATCATTCATCAACAAGGAATATTATCACGTGGAATTTGACAGTGGGACCCATAAATAAAACTGTGCATCCGTGTAGGAGTGTAAATGGACTGGTTTTGGGTTGGAGTCTGTCCAAATCAAAATCCATTTGGATGGATTGGATGGATCACTAAGACACATTGAATTTGGATGGACTGAATGGACCAATATGACATATTGGATTGGACCTGGCCCATATATAATGAATTTATATTGGATTGAGACAATATTTGGTCCATTGATATCAAAGATAAGAACGTAGGTGTCAATGGACCAGGTTTGAGTTGAATCCAATATAAATTAACAGGAATTTGAACAGATTGAACAGTCTCTGGACCGATCCACAAAGGTCCAAAATATTCATTGGACTGGATTGGATCAGGTCCATCTGTAATGGACTCACATTAGACTAGACTAGATCGAATCAAATCCAGTCCAATTGACACCCCTATATCCGTGTGACTAGAATTGTTCCAAAACAACTTGCCATTTCTGAACTGCATAGAAGATTAGCTTTGAGGAAGAGAATGTGAGACCACAAATCTCCCCTCAAAAAAAAAAAAAAAAGGTGACATAAAAGTGTTGAAGTTGGTGAAACTAACCATTACTTAGATTTGGCTGGTGCTGGGGCCAGTGGGATCCAGTTTGAAGCAAAGCACTTATACCAGTAATACTCCAACCAGGAACCAGCTTCATTGAACCAATTTAACACACACAAAAAAAAGGTCCAGATAATCCAAGCCCTGATTGCTTTGAGTTGGGTCTTGTCACACTTTATTAGGCTTTGTCAATTGTCACTTTTGGGATAAGATAAAAAGCAATAGAAAGTTAAAAGGAGCTATACTCAAATGAATCAGAATTTTTAAAGTGTCGATCAATGGTACATCCCCCAGGATTAACTTGTCCTTGAGAATCAATAGAGCCAGCCTAATAACCCTAGAGAATGCTCAAGCATCCTCCCGAAGGTCAAGGATTCTGTCTTCCACTAATGGCATCCCTGATCGATATAATTAATCTCCTCTCTCTGCAACTTTTTTCCTAGATGCTACTCCTCGTATGATGTGATACTGCAAGAAAAAATTTGTTATTTGGAACAATAAATGTTTTTATTTTAAGCAAAGATATGGGTCTTAGGTAGGGAATAGAGCTGATTTTTTTTTGAAGCCACAGAACATGGCCATGTACTGTAAAGGTCCATTAATACATATATTTGGTCCAAAGTTTTTAAATCAAAGATTCAGTTTTGAGCTTTAGGACTCCCAAGGACAGAGAGAGGACGCATCAGCAATCAGCACCAGCAAAAGTTATTCCAGACATCACTTATGAAGGGTGTCATTTGATTGATTAATTGGTATTTGGTGGTGTTAATAATAAAGCAGCCTATTGAGGAACGAGGAGGTCCACATGTTTTGATAGGTTTAGTATTAGAATGATTGTTATTTCTCGTTAAAGAATTCATGCATTCAATAGCTATGTCACACTAATGGCAATGCAGAGCAGATCGTATTGCAATCTGGGTGGGGCCCATTCTAGACCTAATCGATCCAAACCCACCTTAGGATGGATTGGGTTATCGAATTTGTACCCATTGGACTGAGAGTGGGAGTGCAACTTTAGCGGGTTAAGGTTGGGATATTGTTAAAATTTTTGGGGTTTTTATGATTCAGTCCACCCCCTAGTAGACAAAATAACTATTATTTTGAATAATTTATAGTTTTACATTTATATTATATTTGATACTGTAACTAATATATTCAAATTTTAAACTATGATTAACAGTAATCTATATTTAACTTCAGTTTTCAATTTGAATTACATATTTAAATATAATTTAAGCTATTAATAACAGAAATTTACATTTAAGAAAAAAAATTATCCAAAAAATTACCAAAAAAGTTAACATTATTTCCAATAAAATGGTAGATTACCGAAATTCAACATAAATAACCATTAATTGTTGAACTATTGATAAATTATTCTATACTTATTTTAACATTTATTTTGTATTTATTCGTAATTATATTTATACTACAATTAGCATTAACTATACTGATAAATATATTTAAATACAATTGAAGTTATAAATAAATTAATGGTTATCAATGATATCATTTATTTCCGCCGCTATAAGTCTGTTTATATGAGATCGATTAGTAGAAAAATTACCAAAAATTGTCACAATTAGTATTCAAATTACATTTAATTACCAAAATTATATTACCAATATTTCTGAAAATATGACCATTTTCAGAAATTAATGGAAATACCATAAAATTACTAATAATTAACAAATTTGTCACAATTACAAAAAAATATCCAAAATATGTAACCAAAAACTATGATTAAGAGCAATTATATTTAAATTAGAAAATTACATTTAATTACCAAAAAATGTCATAAATTAGTAAAAAGTTACCAAAAATATCATAAAGTAGTAGAAAATTACATTTAATTATCAAAAGTATATCACTGATATTTCTGAAAATATGACAATTTTTAGAAATTAATGGTAATACCATAAATTGTATGGACAATGTATTATTGAAACATATTATTTTTGTACAATAGCTACATATGTTTACTATTATTTATTTCTATTATTTCACTCTTCTTAACAAATACCGTGTATCGCATAGGTCCCTGCTAGTAAAACTTAAGATGCATCAAACTAATCAATACCCGATTGCATTTTTTTCAAGAAAAGATAAGATTCATGTATTTTTCTAATCATTGGAATAACCCGTCTAACCTGACAATGATTCATCTTGAATCAGGTTGACTCGGTTGAACTTTATAGTGTTGGGCTTTTTGGTCAAACTCAACAAGAGTCGGCCCATCACAAATTGGTTAACTTGCTAACTGCCAATTGGGGGCAGGGGCATGTGGCAATGGATTAAGGTTCAAAATACTACAATGATGTGTATTGATATGTATTGGTTTATAGGGTTACTTCTTAAGTCAAATACTAGCGGAGACCTATGTGATGCATGGGATTTATTAAGCAAAAGATAAATAACATGGAGAAGTATGGATAAACTCAATGCAGATTTCTGCTTACCACTGCACAACTATAAACATTCAAAACGTTAAAAAAACGCACCCTATGCACCCATTCTTGCCCATGAATTGGTATCAATTCCGAGCTGGCACCTACCCCAAATGTACTTTGAACCTACAAATTCTGACACTGGGGTTATCGATCATTCTCCCTAAATAACAGAAAGGGTCATTTACTAAAATACCCCTTATAGTTTCATGGATTTATTAAAATCTACCCTATAGTTAGCATTTTACTAAAACACAACTTATAATTTGCAATGGATTTAATTAATCTTCCATTAGATGACAGTGGAAAGTGATAGTGTTGACACTAATGTTCATTTAAATAAATTTAATCAAAAGAAAATAAAAATAAAATACCATTTTTGCCCTTAATAAATAGGGGCAACCACTATATTGGCTATATTTGGTCAATTTTGTTTTCTGTACAAAAAAAGTGTTAAGGGTATTTTTGGAATAATAAATCATGGGCCTAATGGCAAAACGAACACTCTTTAATGAAAAGGTTGATTAAGTAAATAAGTTGTAAAATATATGGGATGTTTTAGTAAAATAAAAATTACAACATAGGTTTAAGTAAATATGTAAAACTGTAAGGTGTGTTCTAGTAAATGACTCTAATAGAAACACATAAGAGTATACAAATGTTTTATATTTTCAACTTTTTTAAATAATTAATAATTATTCATATTTTATATAGTACTTTTAATAATTTTTTATAATACAAAAGTTAACAATAATTAATTTCAGTTAGGTTTATTCAACAAACTGATGAAATCGACCAACCCGATCAACTCAACTCGAGTTGGTTGGTTTTCTAGTATTTTAGGTCGACTTAGGTTCAAAATTCTCCCAATTCGACCAAGTTGGATTAGTTTCAATTTGGCCATTTGTAAATTGACCAAAATCGAACAACCTAACCATGCATGTAAATTAATATTTTATATTTTAAATATAATTTTTAATATGAAAAAGTGGGAAATTTCCCATTTTTCTTAGTCTAAAATGTTATATATCATAAATCTATTTTTTCAATTTATTTTTTTAGTAATTGCACTGTAGTTTTTAAAATTTAATTTAATTTTTAAGTTTAAATCTTTTGAACCAACGGACCAAACCAAAAAAATGACTGAAACCGATACAACTTGAGTGGGTCAATTTTCACAAAAGGTCAATCAGTTTCAGCTGACCAACACCCCAACCCCACCAGGTTAATTTGGTTGGCCAAATAACCTATGGCGGAACCAAACTAACTCATGAATACTCATAGTTTCTATTAAATTAATAGTCTAAACTTTGATAAATAATAATAGTTTAATCTCCAAAAATTATTGAAAATTTATAGAGAAAATACATACTGGTTGAAAATATATTGATAATGAAAAATACAATAATTACAGTAATTACAAAAATACTTTAAGTACTAAAAATATATTAACTTGGTCAATAAATAGTATAATCTCAAATAATAGTTTAATCTCTAATAAACATTACTCAATAAGTTATAACAAAAATAGAGTAAGTACAATAAATAAAACTTAAAAATTTCAATAATAGTTGTTTAATCTCCAACAATTATTGAAAGTTTTCTGTTAAATAACAAAACAAAATAAATTTATATATAACCATTAAAAATGCATTTACACAAAAAACAATATATAATTACTGAAATACAATAAATATTAATTTTAGTATATAATTATATAATAAAAACATATTAAGATTTTAAAATTATTATTAATAAATATTAATTTGTTTTGAAATTTATTTTCTTGAATTATTAATTGATATAAGTGAAATTAGTTATTTACAATATTATGTAAAAATAATATTTTATTCTTAATTTTAATATTATGTTATAATTATTTTTCTACTTTTCAGGTTTTTTAAATTTATTATATAATTTCTTTATTTTAACTATTTAAAATCTAGTTATGTTAAATATTTTGTTATTTAAATACTTATATAATATGTAAAATATTTAAATTTTAAAATATTAATTATTTATTGAATTTAGTTATCCATAAAATCATAATTTATACAATTATTACATAATTTCGAGATATATTTTGTAAAAATATAAAATTATTTTTTGTGTTTCTAATAAACATTTTAAAGTTATTATATATTTTTATTAGAATATTTAAAAGAATCTTAATTTTTTTTAATCCAAAATTTCTTTAGATAGATATATATAAAAAAGTAGGGGAGAGGGTAAATAGGAATTAGAGATAATTTAGGAGAGAAACGTTCTACTAAATTAGATAAAATTTTGGAGATAAATAGGGATTAGAGATAATTTAGAAGATAAATGGGAATTAGAGATAATTTTAGAGAAAGTGGGGGAGGTAGTTTTGGAGAAATTTTAGGAGAATAAATTATTTATGTTATTGGGAAAGTGAATCTCATTGTTTGTTTCAAAAATGACATGGAATTAAAAAAATAAAAAATTCAAAAAAAAGGAGGAAATTTCTAGACTTCCTTGTTTTAATATAAACTAACAAGGACCTGTGCGATGCATGGGATTTATTAAGCGAAAGCTAAACAATAGTTAGTTAGCATTTTACTAAAATAGTAACTATAGTTTGCATTTACTAAAATACCCCTTATAGTTTCATGTATTTACTAAAATCTATCCTATAGTTAGCATTTTACTAAAACACTATTTATAATTTGCAATGGATTTAATCAATCTTCCATTAGATTACAGTGAGAAATGATAGTGTTGACCCTAATGTTCATTTAAATAAATTTAATCAAAAGAAAATAAAAATAAAAATACCATTTTTGCCCTTAATAAAATACGAGCAACCATTCTATTGGCTATATTTGGTCAATTTTATTTTATGTACAAAAAAGTGTTAAGGGTATTTTTGGAATAATAAATCATGGGCCTAATGGTAAAAAAAAACACTCCTAAATGAAAGCTTGATTAAGTAAATAAGTTGTAAAGTATATGGGATGTTTTAGTAAATTGAAAACTATAAGGTAGGTTTAAGTAAATATGTAAAACTATAAGGTGTGTTCTAGTAAATGACCCTAATAGAAACACATAAGAGTAAACAATTGTTTTATATTTTCAACTTTTTAAATAATTAATAATTATTCATATTTTATATAATATTTTTAATAAATTTATTATAATACAAAAATAACAATAATTAATTTCAGTTAGGTTTATTCATCAAATTGATGGAACCATTAAATTCAATCAACTTGATCCGAGTTGGTCAGTTTTCTAGTATTTTAAGTTGGCTTTGGTTCAAAATTTCCCAATTCGACCAAGTTGGATCAGTTTCACATTGACCATTTGTAAATCGACCAAAATTGAACGACCTAACCATGGATATATATTAATGTCTTTTTATTTTAAATATAATTTTTAATATGAAAAAGTGGGAAATTTCCCATATTTCTTAGTCTAAAATGTTTTATATCATAAATTAATTTTTTAATTAATTTTTTAAGTTTAAATCTTTTGAACCAACTGACCAAACCAAAAAATTGACTCAAACCGATACAACTTGAGTGGGTTGGTTTTCACAAAAGGTCGATCGGTTTCAACTGACCAACTCCTCATCCTGACCAGGTCAATTTGGTTGCCCAAATAGCCTACGACCGAACCGAACCAACTCATGAACAGAAATAATTTCAACTATATTAATGGCCTCATCTCTAATAAATAACAATAGTTTAATTTCCAATGATTATTGAAACTCTATAGCGAAGATACACAATTATTGAAAATATATTGATAATAAAAAAACAATGATTACAATAATTACAAAATACAATAAGTACTAAAAATATATTAACTTAGTCAATAAATAGCATGATCTCAAATAATAGTTTGATCTCTAATAAATATTAATCAATAAGTTATAACAAAAATACATTAAATGCAATAAGTACAACGGGCATAAAAAAGGGCATATATGTCGTTTACTCTCACTCCAAAAACTACCCACTTATAACAGTTAAGAAATTGCCCACTTATAACTGTTCAAAAACTGTCCACTTATAACAGTTAAGAAACTGCCCACTTATAACTATTCAAAATTGTCGATGAACTGTAAATAGTTTTGTCTTGGAGATACTGTCACGTGTAAATGCACGTACATGTTTACTAGTTAACTTTAAAAATTTCAATAATAGTAGTTTAATCTCTAATAATTATTGAAATCTTTCTATTAATAACTAAACAAAATAAACTTATACATAATCATTGAAAATACTTTATCACAAAAAATAATATATAATTACTAAAATACAATAAATATTAATTTTAGTATATAATAATATAATAAATACAGATTAAGAGTTTAAAATTGTTATTAATAAATATTAATTTTTTTGAAAGATATTTTCTTGAATTATTACTTGATATAAGTGAAATTATTTATTTACAATATTATGTAAAAATATGAAATTATTATTAATTTCAATATTATGTTATAAATGTTTTTCTACTTTTCAGAATTTTTTTAAATCTATTACATAATTTCTTTATCTTAACTATTTAAAACCAAGTTATGTTAAATATTTTGTTATTTAAATACTTAAATAACATGTAAAATATTAATTATTTTTTTTTAATTTATTGATCCATAAAATCATAATTTAATCTATTATTACATGATTTCATTATTAATTTTGTAATGTATTAAATTATTATTAATTTCAATATTATGTTATAATTATTTTTCTACTTTGAAGATTTTTTTTTAAATTTATTACATAATTTCGTTATTTTAACTACTTAAAATATAGTTATGATAAATATTTAGTTATTTAAACATTTAAATAATCTATCAAATATTTAAAATTTTTTGTTGTGTGAATTTTATTTATGTAAAACTATTACTTATTATTAAATATTTGAAAAACATTTAAATTGATAATCAAAAAAGACATAATTTAAATTGTTACTACATAATTTTGTGTTATATTTTGTAAAAATATATATTTTTTTTGTGTTTTTAATAAATATTTTAAAATTTTATATAATTTTGTTAGAATATTTAAATAATTTGTAATTTTTTTAATCCAAACTTTCTTTAGATAGATATAGACAAAAAGTAAGGAAGAGGATAAATATGAATTAGAGATAATTTAGGAGAGAAACTCTCCATTAAATTAGATATAATTTTGGAGATAAATAGGAGTTAGAGATAAGTTAGAAATTAAATAGGAATTAGAGATAATTTTAGAGAAAGTGGGGGTGGTAGTTTGGGAGAAATTTTTGGAGAAGAGTTTATTTAGTTTATTGGGAAAATGCATCTCATTGGTTGTTTCAAAAATGATATTAAATTAAAAAATAAAAAATTCAAAAAAAGGGAGAAAATTTCTAGACCAAGTTATTTTAATATATATATATATATATATATAAATATTAATTTATAACCCAGTTCAATATAATTTTTAGGCTTTGAGTATGATACTGATAAAACTTATAACCAATAAACCGGTATCATATAAGTTTAACTAGTTATGTGGTATTTTTCAAAATTTTGATTGACCAAAGCTCTTTGGATATTATGTTTTAACGGCATCATAGGTTTCTTACAAATTTTTAATCCAAATGTATCGACAATTTCAGTCATGCCATAGATAAAGATAGCATCACACGTATTGATAGTTTGAAACTTGAACCAGATATTGCCTCATGGTTAAAAATAGTTTTTCAAGGAATGAAAAAAAATAAAAATTCCTCAAAGAAAATTAATGAATTAGTAGTAGTAGAAGAAAAAGAAGTATCACAAAGGGAATCTTCTACTTCCTTTGAAGAATGTTATGCCAATGGCATACGTACATGTAAAGATGAAACAAGTTCAGAAGAGGAAGAGTCAGGGGAAATTAGTGTATTAACCTTGAATGAATAACATCTTCTAGAAATCTTAGATGAGATCCTTGATGAGGAATCCAGGAAAAAATATCTGCTTATGGCCCTTCAAAGAAGAGATAAGGAAAGGGATAATCAGGAAAGGGCTAAAAGGCCATTCAATGAGAAAAATATAATTTCATATAGTGAAATTATTAAAAGAACCTAACCTCCTACCTTGCATGATCTTCGACAAGAGGTCAATCAGTTAAACAAAGGAAATAAACCCTAAAAATTAGGGTTGACCATTTAGAAGCTAAAAGATTTTGGGTAGAACAATCAGAGAAATCATCAGAACAAGAACCCGCTGAATTCCTTGGAAATGACGAAGAGTTTATATACTCCATAGAGGAAGTAAAGTACCAAAAGTGGTATTCAAGAATCACCATTAGAATCAAGGATTTCAACCTCGCTGTGGTAGCCCTAATCGACTCAGGAGCAGACATCAATTGTAATAGAGAAGGTGTTGAACCTTCTAGATACTTTGAGAAAACTTCTCAACAGGTTAATGCTGTTCATGGGAGAAAACTAGGGATAAAATATAAGATCCTTGTTGCTCATATCTGTAACCAAGGAACTTGTCTAAAGTCCACCTTCCTAATGGTAAAAGACTTGAGGCAAGAGGTTATTTTGGGCACTCCATTTTTACTATCCATCATTCCTTGCCAGATTGATCCATCAAGAATCACGACAATTATAGGAGAAATTTCCGTCACCTACAAATTCTGCCAAAAACCAAAGGCCTCCATTATTAACACTCTAAAAGAGACTTTAAAAGGCAAAGTTAAGCATATTGTTGAATTACAAGCAGAAATAAAAGAAAAGCAACTAATTAAGCTGCTAGAAGAACCTAAAACACAATTAGAAATTGAAAACTTCCAAGCAAAGTTAGCAAACGAAATTTGCACTAAAACTCCTAGTGCATTATGGCATAGAAAAAAGCATACGGTATAATTACCGTATGAAGCAGGATTTAGTGAATAAAAAATACCTACAAAAGCTAGACCAATCCAAATGAATAATAGATTATTAGAAATCTGTAAAAAAGAAATTCAGAAGTTTCTGAAAAAGGGTCTAATAAGACCAAGCAAATTACTTTGGAGTTGTCCCACCTTCTATGTAGAAAACGCGACAGAAATAGAAAGAGGAGTATCTAGATTGGTAATATATTCAAAGCCCCTAAATAAAGCTTTAAGATGGATTAGATACCCTATTCCTAATAAGCAAGACCTAATAAATCGTCTATGCGACGCAACGATATTTTCTAATTTCGACCTAAAATCAGGTTATTGGCAGATCATAATTGAGGAAAAGGATAGATACAAAACAACTTTCATAATTCCTTTTGGGCATTATGAATGGAATGTAATGCCTTTTGGACTAAAAAATGCCCCTTCCGAATTTCAAAGAATTATGATGAGATTTTTACCTTGTACACTCAATTTATAATAGTGTACATAGATGATGTGTTGATCTATTCCTCATCTATAAAATCCCATTGGAAACATCTGAACATATTTCTAAGAATAATAAAGGAGAATGGATTAGCAGCATTAACTAGAAAAATGAAACTCTTTCAAACAGAGATCAAATTTTTAGGATATCAAATATCCAAGGGGAAAATCGCACCAATACAAAGGGTAAAAGATTTTGCAAATAAGTTCCCCAATGAAATTAGGGAAAAAACCCAGCTCCAAAGATTTTCAGGTAGTCTAAATTATGTAGCAGACTACTATAAAGAGTTAGCTCAAGATCGACAACTGCTCCAAAAGAGACTTAAGAACACCCCCCCCGAATGGAATGAGCAGTTTACTCAAACAGTGAAAAGAATCAAGCGAAGAGTAAAAACCCTTCCATGTCTCAACACTCCTCACCCAAAAATCCCTAAAACAGAAAAAATATTCTACTGTCAAAAAAGAAATGCTCAGCATAGTTCTTTGCATCACTAAATTTCAATGTCTTTTGATAAATCAACATTTTACTCTACAAATTGATTGCAAATCTGCCAAGGAAATTTTGGAAAAGGGCGTCAAAAACATGTTTTCAAAACAGATTTTTGCTAGATGGCAGGCTATTTTATCGATATTTGATTTCGAAATTAAATATATTAAAAGATCTGAAAATACTCTGCCAGACTTTCTAACCAAGGAATTTTGCAAGGTTATCTAATTCAAGATGACTGACAAAAGGCCACGTCTTCCAATAAGTCCTAATTCAAGACAATCAAGAAGAACTAATGAGTTCAATCCGAGATTTAATCAAACTGGATCAAACTCAAGGACTAATCTGTCCGCCTTGTTATCTCCCTTAATTAGGGATCCATCCCTAGTCATGAATGAGGCTAATTCAAGCCAATATATTTCTAATTCATCAGAGTTCATTGTAACAATCTCTTGTGAAGAAGCCGCCTCCATCTCCTCTCACATCAACTTGAAAGGAGCCCTATAGCAATTAGCCTTCTCAATCCTTGATGGGCATCATTTTATGAAGAAATTCTCTTACATACCGGATCCGCAAGAATTCAGCATTATTTTAGGGATACAAATAAGACAGAGTTGGCTTATTCTAAGCTTGTAATAGTAAAATTCATGTCTTTGATAGCATGGGGTGACGCTAGAAAACCCAAATTCATCACCAAACCTATCGACAGGAGACCCAAAGTATTCAACTACTAGGACTATCAAGATGCCCGGTATAAAGTCTTCCTGTTACAAAATTCCATTTTCAGACACTTATGGTTTATCAGATTTTTATCAGATTTTTAAAGTCCATATCCCGATTGGGCATATGATTGGTGGACCTCTTGGGGAGCCACAGAAGATATTTTCCCTCGCCAAGAGCTTATTGACACATACATATCGTTTAGTATGGGGAGATCATATCTAGAATTCAATCATGTTAAACAATTTGAATTCTTTAAAACATTTTGTCTCCCTTGGATTCTAAAATGGAGTTATCATCTTGATACTTCCTGGATGCCCCCATCCATTAACCGAATAATTGAAATTAAGTGGTGGGATAAATTTGATCTCACAGAAACCCTTAAGCTCGCTTCAGATGAAGATGATATTTTCCAGTCTATCTTTGAGTCATACATGGACAAGCTCCAGAGTATGTTTTTTGATCTGGACTCGTTAGAACTCGAAGACATGTCCCTTCGAAAGGTCGAAAGAATGAAAGAAAAAGTAAAGGAATCTCAAAGAACATCAAGACAGAGTGTCTGATCTCTCAGCCCGCACTAAGGTCACCCTTCAAGACACTGATTGAATATTCCATCTCATCCTGAACAGTAAAAGCTACGACAGTTGGTCTTAATCGGACAATATGAAGATAAGTTAGCAACTTCATAATTCAGATTTACAAAGGAAAAGTTAAAAGGCATCTCAATAATAGAAGCCTTGAAGAAAAGAACGAATAAAGTGGCTCCTCACTGTCTCTCTCTCAAAGCTTCGGCAACCTCTATATAAGGGGCTCTTCTCTTTGTTTAGGGTGTGCAAAAATTTCCAAAGTGCAGAAGTCTCCAAGTTCTCAGTGTTTTGTAATAGTTTGAGTGTTTTTCTTTCCGAGTAATCTTAGAAGTGTGCTATTTGTGAGCTTTGTAATTGTGTGCTGTTTGATCTATATCTTTGTAAGTGTCAATATTAAGAAATATTTCAATTTCTTTTTTCATTATATTAAGGAATATTTTCGATCGTTGTTCTCAATATATTTTCTGCTTAACATACTCATCTCCATGTTCTTATCTCCATCGGCTCCATATCCATCCTTCACTATTCATATTGTTCATCTAACTTATCAATCCTAACCCTCTTATCATGCTGTTCACTGTTCATTATACTGTTCACTATTCATTGTTCATCTCTAGACTTGTTCACGGGCCGGCCCGGCCCCCGGATGGGCTTGACTAGGTATATGGGCCCGTAGGCTTAACTTCAGGCCAAATAGCCCAGCCCGCAATAAATTCGAGCCGGGCTCAGGATTTGCCAAAATAGCCCGGCCCGACCTATAACTAAACCTAACTAAAAACCCTAATCGAGTAGTACCCTCTTTTTTTCACCTCTTTGCCTCTTTCTCTTCTTTTTTCCAGTCGAACCCTTCTTCTCCAATCTCCACATCCTCCACACTCCACAGTTCTCATCCTCACACTCTCAAGCAGCCACAACCGGCAAGGCGGCGAACATTCACCGGTGCAACAACTCCGGCGGCGGCGAGCTCTCTTTCTCTCTCTCTCTTTCTTTCTCAGATGCGAACTGATCATTGTCAAAACCGCAGGTCAGGCTCGCAGCTCATAGACCACAGTCATCAACTCATCGCAAACTCTCCGGCGAATACAATCACCGGCGGCAGTGGTGAGTCCTCTTTACCATTTTATTCTATTACAATGTTTAGTGTTTAACTGTTTACTGTTTACAATATTTAGGAAAATAGCATTCAATAATCATTATTAATAAAACTTCTTTGATCAGTTGGTAGGCCTAGACTAATAGCTGGGTCTTGGCTAACCAAGCCACAGCCTTCAAGAACTAAAACTGAATTGCATGGAAAGATGAGGGTCATGTAATAATTTGAACTAGAGGTTGCACTTTTGTCCAAAGACATTGGAGAAGGAATTAGTTGCCTATGGCATTAATGGGATTGGATATGGCTTTTCTGGGTCCTTTGCCATAGCAAGAAGCTTTTGATGTAACAAAACTTCTTCCACTCTATCCATATTCACATCAAGTGCATATCTAAAACACAAAGAACATGACAATAAGTCTCCCTATCAAAAACTCGAGGGTCCTTCCAACAGTAATTCAAAGAACCATCAAGAAGGATAATGGAAAACATAATAGAAGCATCTATATCTAATGACCCAAAAAAGAAACAACAACCTCAAGACCAATTTAAATCAAGAAAACACACTAGAAAGTGCAAGTTCACTTTTTTTTCCCGTTCAAACCAGTGTCACTACTTCATACATCAGTTGACACTCGACACATTGCCTAGCTTTTCCATATCATCCGGATTTTGAAACTCTAAACAAAAACAGTCCCAAAAAGTAACAAGGAGCAACAAATTCCAATCTCCACCAACTCAAAACCAGTACAGTACAGAATGAAGAACTGCACCTTAAGTGCAAAATTCAAAGCCAACCCAGAGTTCAAATCACTAAACAAAACAAACCAAACTGAATTAAAACACTAAAGATGTGATGTAAATGACTGATACCTAGATAAAACTAAAACAACCCCTTCAATAAGCTCCATATCTCTTATCATTTTCTCCCTCTGTTTCTTCAGATCAAACTAAAACAACCCCCTCATCACCAAAAGCAGAATCACAACAGCAAAATCTGAAGAAACCGATTCTGAATATTATTTTCACCGGAAAAATGATTTAACAAGAAAGAGATGGGAACAGAGAAATGAAGATCGGAAGTCGGTCAGCGACACCCACAAAGGATCTTTGACGGTTGAGAGAATCTAGAAAGGAGAGATTAGATATTTCCACAAAGGACCATGGCTAAATTCGTCTTCCACCACTATAGCTCACAGAAGCTCAAACAGAATGTCCAAAAATATTAATCTTCACAATTAGATAAATTCTTTTCTAATGGAAATAAATTCTGATTTATATTGATTATTGAATTCAGAATTTATATTCTTTTTTTAATGTAAATTAATTTTGATTTATATTGATTATTGAATTTAGAATTTATACTGAACTTATATTCTTTTTTAATGTAAATAAATTCTGATTTATATTGATTATTGAATTTAGAATTTATATTCTTTTTTTAATGTAACTAAATTTTGATTTATATTGATTATTGAATTTAGAATTTATACTGAATTTATATTCTTTTTTAATGTAAATAAATTCTGATTTATATTGATTATTGAATTTAAAATTTATATTCTTTGTTAATGTAAATAAATTATGATTTATATTGATTATTGAATTTAGAATTTATATTGAATTTATATTCTTTTTTTAATGTAAATAAATTCTGATTTATATTGATTATTGATTATTTTTTTTTGCAGATTCAGAAATTATATTCTTTTCTAATGTATACAAATTATTATTTTTCTTTTAGTTTTTTATTTAATATATGCTTGCCTTATTGATAAAATTAGAATTCATTATGCAGGTTATTTCATATTTAATAATTACTATCATGTCAATGACAAGTGAAAATGCGGCTACTGAAGTAGATATAGTTGATGATGACTATCAAGAGTTTGACCAGACTTCCACTAAGAAAAGATTGACATCTAAGGTGTGGGATGAAATGGAAAAGATTAATTTGGAGAAGGCACGAAGTAAGCACTGCATGAAAATATTACAAGGTAAATCAAGTAAGGGAACTACTCATTTGAAACATCATTTAGAGCATTGCCCTAGACGTAGAATTCATGATATTAGACAATACAAAGTAACTACTCAATCAAACACTGATGGGAGTACTTCTTTGAAAAACTACAAGTTTGATCAACAAGAGTCTCGTAGGGCATTATCAATTTTTCTTGTATGTGGAAAACACCCTTTTACTACTGTTGAAGAACTTGGTTTTAGATTCTTTATTCAATCTATAAATCCTGAATTTAAAAATGTGAGTAGGCATACTGCTAGAAGAGATATCATGTCTAGTTATGTGAAAGAGAGAGAGGGTGTGAAAAGTGATATGTCTAATACACTTGGTCGGATTTGTTTAACTTCCGATAATTGGAGATCTGAGCACATTGATGATGAATTCATGTGTATAACTGCTCATTGGATTGACAACAATTGGAAGTTACAGAAAAGAATTATTCACTTTAAAGCTTTGGCACCTCCTTTTGATGGACTATTTTTAGCAGATGAGGTGGCCATGTGCTTAAGCGAATGGAATATTGATCAGAAAATTTTTAGCATCACATTAGATAATACTAGTTACAATGATGTGATGGCTAAGTCTTTGAAATTGAGATCTTCAATACATAAATCTTTGGTGTGTGGTGGTGATTTTTTCAAAGTCCGTGTTATAGCCATATTTTGAATCTTATTGTGTAAGCTGGTTTGAATATTGTTGATGATGTTTCTAAGATTCAGGATGATGTGAAAAATATAAAGAAATCAGCTGCCCGGAAGCATAGATTTTATGAACTTGCTGAAAAAAGTTTTCACTTAAACACAACTAGAAGATTGAGGTTAGATATGTGTGTGAGATGGAATTCAACTTATTTGATGCTTGAGCATGCCATTTATTATAAGCAAGTCTTACAACATTGGGGGCAAAGGGATAATATTTTTAAAATGTTTATGCTTTCGGAAGAAGAATGGGGAAAGGAGGATAAGCTTCACAAGTTCTACCACTAAGTACCCTACTTCAAACATTTACTTCAAAGGAGTGTGGATGATTCATAGACATTTGATGTTAGTGAGTAAGGAACTTCGGAATTTTATGACTGACATGGTTAGAAAAATGAAGGAGAAATTTGATAAATATTGGGCTGAATATAGTATGATTTTGTCTTGTGCTGCTGTGTTGGATCCTCGTTGCAAGATTAGGTTACTGGAGTATTGTTTTGATAAACTTTATGGGAATGAAGTCGAGGAGCATGTTAATGCTATAACTAAAGCTCTCCATGATTTGTTTAATGAATACAAAGAAAATTTTTCCTCCACCTCCTTTGTTGGATCTTCTAGTCAATTTGACATGAGTGAGAGAAATGATGATGGTGATGGGTTTGAGGATTATGAGCAATTTTTGAATTCAAAAAGAAAGATTCAAAGTGAAAAAACTCAATTAGACCTTTACTTGGAGGAACAAAACCTTGATATCAAAGCAAATGTTGATATTTTGGAGTATTGGAATAAGAGTTCACTTAGGTATCCTGAATTGGCATCAATGGCTCGAGATATTTTGGCTATTCCTATTTCCACAGTTGCATCCGAATCTGCATTTAGCATTGGAAAGAAGGTGATCAATCCTTGGAGAAGTTCACTTAAGTCCTTGACAATTCAAGCTTTGGTTTGTCTTGAAGATTGGCTTCGTGCAGAAGGCCTTGTATTAGGTAATTTTTTCTATTTATTGTTTATTAAAATATATGATTCATTGATTTTTTTCTAATAGATTTTCCAATTGTATGTAGGGGGATCAAGCTTATTAGGTGCTTCTTCAGGATCAAGCTTGTTAGAAGAGGCTGAAGAATCAAATAGTAGGGATGATGATGATGATGAAAATGTTGAACTTGATGATATGTTTTAGGTATTATAATAACATATATTTCCATTATATTTTTGTCATTTGACATGATAACAAATTACATATGTGACATGGGTACTGAATTTATCTCTTATTTTCTTTTGTAGGATGGCTTGGAATTTGGAAGTTGGAATATTCCATCTTGATGGTGAATTCAAGAATGGATGGAAAACATGTTTTATGGATTTTGTTTGTCTTATTCATATTATTTTTTATGACTTTGGAGGAACATGAACTTGAAGTTATATGAATTTAGTTTTAGTGTGTGTCGCTATTTGTAGGAAAATGAACCTATATGATTTGCTCTTACGTGTTTTATTTCAGGTTAGCCTTGGTTGTATAGAAACAACCAAACAATAGGGAATATATTAAACAACCTTAAAGAAGGTTGTTGATTCACTTGATTGTAAGAAAAAAAGAATGAAATTAAAATGGGTTATGTGATGTCCATTTGAATAATTTTTTTGATTTAAGAATGTAAAATTGTGTTTTAAAACGTAAAAGAAAGGGAAAAAAACCATTTTGTAGGCCCTTTGTCCATTTAAATAGGGGAAAAAAACATCTGAATTAAAATAGATAATGTCCATTTGAATAGGGAAAATTTATAATTTCTTTTATTAGGTCGGGCTTCGGGCTTTTTATCAGGGCCGGGCTCGGTCTCGGGCCTAACATTTTTTCGTTAATAAGGAGTAAAAGCCCGGCCCGAGCCCGACCTGGCCCGGTCCATGAACAGGTCTATTCATCTCCATATCACTATTAACTGTTATACACACTGTTACACTATTTTGGTATCAGAGCCACTGATCCCAAACCCTTCATCTTCTTCAACAATTTGTTAAGACTTGAACCTATTTCTACCCCACCCAGACCTTTGTCAACTAATAAGAGTCCTAGAACCTTTGGCTAGAACCCAAAGACTGTAACTTCTTCGGAGATATTACTTGGCTAGAATCCCAGCTGGACAGACTAGACACCTGCCATTTTTACCAAGGTTAGAACCCTTGAACCAAGGTCGTAGTCGCGTTACAGGCCAAACATTGATAGCCATTTAAGTTGACTGAATGTATTTGGTGAAGTAAAAGGGTAAGATGAAGAAGTTATTTAGGACCGCCTCTAGCTCCGGCAACAACTCTGAAGAAAGTGGTTGTATCTCGTCCTTAACCAAATCTCTATCAATAAAAAATATAGAAGAAGTAAACTATGATACTATAGAGAAATCCCTACACAACTGGACCATCCCAAAAATTGCACCTTCTGAAATCTATAAAAGAGGAATGTTTAATTTAAAGACATACCTAAACGTTAGGACTGTGGAAAGAACAATAGCCCTAGGTAACAAAGTAGAAAACTTCTCTCTTATAGATAAGAAAATAATAGAAACTTACAAGAAGAAATCTAACTTTAATTTTATACATTTTGGTCTAATTCAAATAGCCATAAAACCATTAACAAGTTTGGGATTACAAACATCTGCTTTTGCCTGTTTGACAGATTCCAGATATAATAGATTCAGCGACTCCTTATTAGGAGTTATAGAAGAAAGTCTCCATCAAGGGCCTATCTACTTCAATGCTATCCCAAACTTTTCTGTATCACTAACAGATCCCTGCATTCATGAAGCCTTAACTCTCAGGCTTTAGACCTAAGGTTTTGACATGAGACTAGGATAAGAGAATATAGCATTAGTGTACAGGGTCAATTTTAAGACCATGAATACTATTTGTCCTAATACCAAGATAACAGGAACTAGGGGAATGACTACCTTGTTCCAACCCAACGCTAGGAATAATGTTACAATTCCTAGGCAAATCACTTGGAAGGAAGTAAAGTTGTCAGATAGTTGGTCAATCACTAAAGCGGTGGCTCCCAAACCCATCGAATCTACTGAGTTAGCGTCTATATTCAGAGAACAAGATGGATCTGTAGAACTAAGGTTTAGAAGAGCCTCGACATCTTCGTAGCCTTCGTATTTTGAACCAGTGGACTTAAGATCTGCTTATTCCATGAGATTTGTAGATTTAATAGAATCTGCATGTCCTCCTCCTGGCATTATCTATGCCACTTATGAAACATCAATAGTAGATACCCCATCTTTGGACTATCATACAGCCCGGAGATAAAGCCAGTCCGTAAAATCTTATGAACCTATAGAGGCAGATTTTGAAACCAATATCTTGGAAACAGAAGAAGATTTCCAAATAGACAATAACCTCATTAGGTTAGATTTTAATTCACAACCAATAAAGAGAAAATGGTTTTTTGAAAAGTTTTCTAAAAAAGAAAGAGATTGTATCAGAGAATTATGGTACGATGATATTACAGAGTTAAAAAAAAATATCCCATTTTGGTATTAGTTTTCAAAACGAAAACAATTTAATAAAATAAGGCCTCCATCGGAAGAATTGGAACTATGTGTCACAGAGAAACTGTCTAAAACTTGGAAGACAACAACAACAGGGAAAATAGTGGAATCAATTCATTCACCTTTAGAAGCTGTAAAAATAGGAAAAGATGAGCTAATAGTTAGTCCAATAAAAAATTCAATGACAATGAAAGAATCTGAAAAGGTTTCTCCAGAACATTATTCTCAAATCATAGAACAAAATAATTATACAAATATATGCCTTAATGTTCTAAGTAAACAAACCAGTAGAATAGAATCTTTATTAAGTTCGCTAGAAATTTCTAAATCCAGAACAATAATTAAAAAAGAAAAATTCATGGTAGTAATACCGAGTTTCCCAGAAAATATGAGGCTCAAAACAACCCCACTAGATTTATCAAAAGTGAGTTATAAGGAATTATCTGCCAAATTGTTATTATCATCAAATTGGGAAAGAGGAGAAACTTCAAAGCCCTCCAAAATTGAAAAGGAAGAAAAAACATCAGATTCATACTCGGTGAATTTTCTGAGTGAAGAATCAAATGATGACTCAATATCAAAGATTGGATCTATAAAAGATCTAGAGATAAATAAGCTTTCCTATCAAAGTAAAAAGCCTTATTACAATAGGCACACCCTAATAGACTTCTCATTTGAGGAACCAATAAAACCACAAGTTGGGTACAATTGGAATACATTCTATGAATGGAATTTAGATGGAAAGTCTGAATACGAGATTCCTAATATGATACATCACATAACGATGTGTGTAAGTGCCAGCAAATTGGCTGGTAATGATGAAAAGGTGATAGCTACAATCATTATAGAATCCTTTACGGGACAGTTAAAAGGCTAGTGGACCAATTATCTCACAGAGGTAGAAAATGATTATATCCTTAACGCTATTAAGAGAGATGAAGATGGTGAGAGAATCCTAAGTCAAGGCCAACTTATATCAGATGTGGTAATGACCCTAATCCTTAATATCTTGAGTCAATTTATAGGAAATCCATACAACATGGCTGATAGGATAAGTGAACAATTGATAAATCTTAAATACAAGACACTATCTGATTTTTTATGGTACAAAGATGTATTTTTGTCCAAAGTTCATAGACTAACCAATTCATAGCCCACATTTGCTAAAAAGGTTAGGAACCACCTTAGTCAATTAGGAGGTGGTAGAATCCTTTACTTTAATTACTCCTACAGATATTTAGTCCAAGTAGTAAACCAAGTAGTCAATCAAGTAAAGCCTTATAAGTAAAAGGAAGACAAGAAATATATGAAATCAAAAAGATTTTCTAAAACAAGAAACACTTTTGCCCCAACCTATTTCAAATGTGGGCAGAAAGGGCATTATGCTAATAAATGTTTTAAACATAAAAATTCCTCAAAAAAAATTAATGAATTAGGAGAAGCAGAAGAAGAAGTATCACAAAAGGAATCTTCTACTTCCTTTGAAGAATGTTGTGCCAACGACAGATGTACTAGTAAAGATGAAACAAGTTCAAAAGAGGAAGAGTCAGAGGAAATTAATGTATTAACCTTGAATGAAGAACATCTTCTAGAAATCCTAGATGAGATCTGATGTAACCGTTTTTGGTTATGTACCATTTTTTGTGATGTATAAAATTTTTGGCCAAGTACCTCGTGTTTGACCTAGTGGTGACGTGCCTTGGTGATGAGCTACTTGGTGGCGAACTCCCTGGGGGAGAACTACTTGGTGACGAACTGCCTAGTGACGCTCCTTGGTGGCGAACTGCCTAGGGGCGAACTGCCTGGTAGCGATCTGCCCGGTGGCGAACTGCCTGGTAGTGCTCCCTGGTGGCGAACTGCCTGGTGGCGAACTGACCGGCAGTGCTCCCTGGTGGCGAACTGCCTGGTAATGCTCCCTGGTGGCGAACTGCCTGGTGGCGAACTGCCTGGGGGCGAACTGCTTGGTGGTGAACTGCCTGATGGCGAACTGCCTGGTGGCGAACTGCCTGGTGGCGAACTGCCTGGTGGCAAATTGCCTGGTAGTGCTCCCTGGTGGTGAACTGCCTGGTGGCGAGCTACCTGGTGGCGAACTGCCTGGTGGCGAACTGCCTGGTAGCGAACCGCCCGGCAGTGCTCCCTGGTGGCGAACTGCCTGGTGGTGCTCCCTGGTGGCGAACTGCCTGGTGACGAACTGCTTGATGGCAAACTGCCTGATGGCGAACTCGTCACTTAACTTGCTCCTAGGCGGTCTGCAACTCAGAGGTTGGTGGAGCTCCCTGGTGCAGCGCAACCCGACTACCCTCTGCGTGAGGTGATTTTCTCTCCTTTGTAGACGGCGGGAGCTGAGGGACCTGCGGGAACTGAATCAGAGGACCCGGGGGTATTTTCCCGGCGGGGACTCTCCGATGCCTAAGTTAGCATTCTGATTACAGAGGGCTTGGAGAGAAATGAGAGAGCTAGAGAGCGGGGGTTACCATACTTTTTTCTCCTCCCTGGCTTTGGGGGTCGGAGTCCTTATATAGTGGTGCCCTCGCGGGTTAGGTGGGTGAAAAGCCTTCAAATGGTAAGACGTTATATCCCATCAGAACCGGGGTACGGTGATGAACTCCTTGAGGTTGTCAGGCTGGCGCTTGTGCCAGGCGGCCAGGTCGGCGCCTGGGCCAGGTTGTCAGGTCGGCGCCTGTCAGTCGGCGGGTCGGTGTCCGGGCCAGGTTGCCAGGCTGGCGCCTGTGTCTGTTGGCGGGTCGGTGTCCGGGCCAGGTTGCCAGGTCGGCACCTGTGTCAGTCGGCGGGTCGGTGTCCGGGCCAGGTTGCCAGGTCGGCGCCTGTGTCAGTCGGCGGGTCGGTGTCCGGGCCAGGTTGCCAGGCCGACGCCTGTGTCCGGGTCAGGTTGTCAGGTCGGCGCTTGTGTCCAGGTCAGGTTGTCAGGTCGGCGCCTGTGTCCGGGCCAGATTGCCAGGTCGGCGCCTGTGTCCGGGCCAGGTTGCCAAGTCGGCGCCTGTGGCAGGCTGATCCGGCCAGGTCGCGCAGGTCGCGCGCAGGCCGCGCCAGGTCGCGTGTAGGCCGCCCGTGGGCTACGTGCAGGTCGCGCCAGGCCAGCCAGACCGGTGCCCGGGGGGGAGACCAACTTGGTAAGTTGTCGCCTGGGTGCTTGCCTAGTTGTCACGAGGTGCCACGTGTCGCAATTTCATTGGAGGGCCAAATCTGCCCTCATCAAGATCCCTGATGAGAAATCCAGGAAAAAATATCTACTTATGGCCCTTCAAAGCAGGGATAATAAAGAAAAGGCTAAACCGGTTCAATATAATTTTTAGGCTTTGAATATGATACTGATAAAACTTATAACCAATAAACCGGCATCGTAAAAGTTTAACCAATTATGTGGTATTTTTCAAAATTTTGATTGACCAAAGCTCTTCGGATATTATGTCTTTACGGCATCATACGTTTCTTGCAAATTTTTAATCTAAATGTATCGACAATTTCAATCATGCCATAGACAAAGATAGCATCACACGTATTGATAGTTTGGAACTTGAACTGGATATTGCCTCATTGTTAAAAATAGTATTTTTCAAGGAATGAAATGAAGTGAAACTGACCCAAAAAGCTGGCTACCTGATCGATTTGGTGGATTAACCGGACAGTTAATTGGCTTGTCGAAGCATCCAAAACCACATGACCCATCCAGCTTTGTGGTTTATTGGTTCAACCGCATGAACAGCTCAATTGGGGTTTCAGCGTTGCAGATAGTTCCGAATCCGGGTCGTGAGATCCGATCCATACAACCTTACGTATTCGAACTGGAAGCAAAACAGAAGGCCAAAATGTAGGGATCACACCGACATCCATGCATACAAACATGGATTGCATTCGATCCACATGGAGACAGTTATGATCATGCGCTCGAAGGAAAAGCATTTTAAAAGGGATAGACCGTTTTGGGTGAATCCGATAATTCTTTGGTAGCACGCTTCCCTTTTTTTGATAAAAATTTCCTCAAACCTATCCGGTTTTCCAAAACCGCTATCTAAACCCGCTGGTGGTTAAACCCGACACAAGCCGTGGGAAATGCGTAAGCGTAACCCTCAAAAGAGATTCGCCATGGATCCGTGAACACACGGGGGTCTTCTAATTTGCCCCTATTGTCGCTGAAATTACGATGATGCCATTCCCGGATACCATACGGTTCTGGAAGAAGAGACGGCCAGACCCAGACGGGAGGAAATCGGGCGACTTTGACTTGACTGGTATATGTCTGAAGTGACAGGGGCGTTTATGGTATTTCGGGAAGACAAAAAAGGCGAAGACCGCATTCCTTTTTGTGGAATTCGTGAAGTCCCCGTACGAATCCAGGACGGAAGTTCCGCGCATGTAAACAAAGTAAAGTTTTTGTGAAGTTTTTGCTGCGACAGTGTCGTATCGCTGCGCCGAAACAATGAAATCAAAACCGTTGATGTATTATATGGCCCACTTTGTCAATGAGATGAAATAACATCGTGGTAGGCACGAACAACAAATCTAAGGCCGTGATTCTCTGCGGTAACAGTCTCCGTAACGCTTATCGTATATTCGTATCGACCTGGGTATCCCTTCTATCTCTGCATTTACCCTTTCAAGTTAATCAAATCACCAAATTACTAGAAGCCCAAAAGCTAGTGATGTTTATGACTTATGATGTAGAGCCGTAGAGGAGTCAAGTCAGGTTCTATTCCTGATAATAGCTGATAGGCCCATACCTCACCTGATAGGATCCGACCCGGAATCGACCCATTATAACACTAGGAACTAAATATACAGAGCCAGATCGTGTGTACTGGCCAATGGGTCATATTGATCGTTCAAATCTGTCGGGTCGATTAGACCATTTAAGATTTTTCTGGGGTTATTCTGATGTCATGACACATTAGAATGACAATAACAAGCGCAGTTGGTCGTAGAAACGCATCCTGATTTAGCATTGCAGCATGACTATTATTATAATCCAAAGGCTCCAACGCATTGATGATTATGGATAGGAATTAGGAAGAGTAAATAGTTTTGAAAACTTGGGACCCACAGAACAATGGGATTCAAGGGACCCACAACCACAATAGAGAAGAAACGCCAACCCTCAACAAAAAGCCGAGTGTGCTGCACAGCCAATCTGCAGTTGGGAGATGGGCATTGCGCATTGTTCCATGAGATCATTACGGAACGAATTCCATAAGCACCATCAACGGATGAATGTATGAAATTTGTTTCAAGATCTAAACATGAAATCTCAGAAGAAATAGAAAAGTTTTAATTTGAACTAATTCATTCTCTTCCTCAGCTGTCAGTTCTTACTGTAGATATCTACTTATAAGAAGGATAGAAGAGATTTAACCCCACAGGCGCAGAATGACAGAATCTTCTATGTTTTGAGTAAAACATGTTCATTAATATATGGTTTACTAATACGCCCTTTCTTGTTTCTCGCATCGTTAATCCACAGATGAAAGAAAGAACGGGAGGATTCACATTGAATGCTGTGAGAATTGGGAACATAGAAGAGATACAACTACCACTCAGCACTGGGCAAAATTTCAAAAAAAAAAAGAAGAAAAACAGAACCATCAGTTAATAAAGGAAGAAAAATTTTCATTACTTTGTAAACTTTTCATCTCATCATCATCATCATTACTGTTCAAACTGCTGTTGGTTTCATCTAAGAACCCTAAAAAAAGGGGGAAAAAATTAGTACATCTCATTCAAACCCAAACCCACTATTAAGATTGGGTTTATGGATGGATGCTTGGAATGTCAAAAAAAAACCAGAAACACAAAGACAATGCCTACTCCTTTACAGACCCTGTCGTTTAAAAGAAGAAAAAAAAGAGACTGAAATCCCCCGATAGAGAAGAGAGGGAGAGAGAACTGAAGCAACAAAATCCACCATGGTCGACATCATCAAACCCTGGCCTTCTGCAGCAAGGGTGTGAAAACAAGGCATGTATCCGTCCCTTCCTTACAGGTCTCGAAACCCACATCCGGAAACATATTCAAGAAATCGTCCAACTCCATCTGCCGGAACCTCTGCTCGTCCTTCTCGAGAACTTTCAGAAGCCTCTTGAAGAAACCCACCTCGCACGGAAGCACCAGCCCTCCGTGCGGCTGATACCCGAATTCTTCCTCGGATTTCTTCAGTAGGGAGATGAAGATCGGGAGGTTGAGGAACCGGGTGGGGATCAGGAACCGGCGGCGCTCTGGCCCGACGTATACGGCAAGGAATCCCGACGGAATGCGACGGGCTGAGGCAGAGGAGGAGCTAGAGTAGGTTTCGGAGTCCGAGTCGGGGTGGGAGAGAACGGACCGGCGACCGATGCTCATGGACTTCCAACGCTTCACCACTTGCTTTAGCTGCACGATTTGGCGGATCTTGTCGACCCTTTTGATAGCGCTAGCCATTAAAGCTGCAGAGAGAGCTCCGAGGAAACAGAAGAGCTCTTTGAGAGCGAGAGTGTGAGGAAGTTGTAAAGAAGTTAAAGAGAGAGAGAGATTGTGAAAAGGAGCGGAAATATAAAGGAGCATAAGAGGGCCCTGGGACCGTAACGAGGATCACTTCTTCTTATTCCTTAAAGTACTTAAATACCCCTGTCAATAATAATAATAATAATAATAATAAAAGTGGTTTTAAATGTTTTATCTTCTCCACTACCTTATCTCTCTCGCTTTATTCTTTATCTCTCAATTCTCATATTATAAAATGACAAAAAAAGTTATATATAATATTTTTATAATAAATAAAAATCATATGCCAAAACCCGACCTAGAGGTCCTAGACTCCTTGATCCTTCTACGGTTCTACTTCAATTTCTATGGACAGGATCAGGACTACTAATACTAATAATAATAGTGTGAATCAGCTAGTTGAATCATTTAATATGTTTCTATAAATAACTTAGGATTTTTCCACGTGGCAATTCAGTAGGGAGTCAAGGGACCCACAGTTGGTCTCCGTAGCCACTGACATAAGTTTCGTCTCCAAAACACTTGCCATATATATCCATACACGATAAGACCATCTTTTTGAACAACTTTTATAATTTATACCACAAAATTAAAACTGTGAAATGCTTAGAATGTGTGGAGGAACCATTAATACAAGGTGAGTGGCAGCAGGCTGATATTAGATGGGAGGATTGAATGCCTGACCAATCAAAAGGGCCCCACATGTGGTGGACGGTCTGGATCTGACATATCATATCCTTCCAAAGGATACGGCATCTTTCCAAGGGATATGCCACTCAGAACAAATTTCAAATTCTAGGACATTTCCACTTATGAAATCAATGTTGAGGACATTTGAGCTTGAGGCATTCATTTGAATTTCTAAACAAGGTAATCTTCATACAAAAATGTGGTTTTATTGTATATTTTAAATAAGTATACATACCCTCGAAGTTTTTAGAATTATTTTTCTCCAAATATCATATAGGGAAAATTACTGATTAACCCTGTACTTTGGGCTTAGTCCTATTTTGGTCTGCAAACTTTAAAATGTTCAATAATCGAATTTTCAAAATATATTAATTTAGTACTTATATATTGTTAATCAGCTGTTAACCTGTCGTTAAGTGATATTTGACAAAGATAAAATATCTTTTGAGTGTTATCTAATTTTTTTATTAACCATCCAAATATTGGAAAAAAATTAACAATCATAAATCTTTGCCTCTTTTATTCAGGAAAGTTGGGGTCCACAATGCCCATTAAGACGTGGCCCTAACTTTTTTGAATAGAAGAGACAAGAATTTTGGATTGTTAAATTTTTATCAATACTTGGATGGTTGATAAAGAGAATTAGATGATACTCGAAGGGCATTTGTATCTTTTTTAAATGCCACTTAACAGTTGGTTAACAATTAATTAACGGTACTTATTGGATTGACACGTTTTAAAAGTTCGGGTACTAAATTGTTGCATTATAAAGTTTGGGTACCAAAGTGGCACTAAACCCAATGGACAGGATATTAATTGGGAATTTTCTCTATCATATATTAAGGTAGTTATATTTTTTGGAACCCATCTTAAATTTTTAATATAATCTACCATGCATTATATTGCAAAAAAAAAAAGGAAAAAAATAGGGGGATCCAATGGAACTTTTTTTTTGTGATAGGGATTTCAATTGAGCATGGCACCAAGGATGATTAAGGAAAATCGGGGTTGTGTTTTGGATAAGTTTCAGTATTTATACTTTCAAGCAACCGAAAAAAAACAAAAGAAGTAAGAAAAAAAATAAAGAAAATGCTTTCAAACAGCAAAAGCACAAAAGCCCCGACTAAGGCTTTGTCCTTTTGAGGGTTAAAGTGTTTGGCTTCAAATTATAATGTTTTTCGAAAGCAACTTTTACCAATGCTCAAGACACTTTTTCGGCTCAATTTTGTTTTTCAAATCTCAGAAATGGAAAATTAAAGCTTATCTAAACAGAGGGAATGATGTAATATTGGTTACTAATGAAAAGAAAATGACAAGCAAAAGTTTATTATATATTATTATAAAGCGGATATTTGCCTTAATTTAATGTAAATTATAAAATTTAAATTTAATTACATAGTGTCAATTTATACATCTTCCATTTATTTGCACACGCGCACGTGCCCTTACATAGGTAACATTAGACCGGGTCATAGTTCTATTATGCCATATTATGCATCATGTGCTGTCTTGCATTTATAAGTTACAATAACTACTATATAGATTTTTTAATTAATTGAAATCAACATTTTAAAGGAAAAAAATAGGGTAAAAGACTTAAATCTCCCCCAAATTTTCTAATAAATACTTAAATCTATCCCCTTTTTTCTAAATACTTACCTTCCCATCACAATAAAATGCTGTTATAATTGACAGAATTTGTGATATCTAATGCTACTCAATCCGATGTAGTGTATGAACCAATGATAGCAATCAGATAGTCCTTACTGGTAGGTTGGGGCCGAGCTTCGAGGATGAGGTGGTGGATGGCCGGGCCGAACTATAGGGAAGCTGGTTTGGGCTAATTATAAGTGTGGGTGTCAGAAGTCAAGAGTCCCTTACCTCGAGCATGAAGTACCTTTTTATAGCCATAGGGTCTGTATTCTGATCGGAGTAGGTTTACAGAGGGTAAAGTCCTACTCCTCAATAGAGTTGTCTTCCCATCCCTATCCGCTAGGCGGGCTTATCCGTGAGGGGCATAGTTGATGTGGTCGGCAGGACCATGGCAATGCCGTAGCCCGATTAGACTGTGTCGACGTGGCCGAGCTGTGACAGATGGTCGGGGGCCTCATGGCCAGCTCAGCCATGTTCCCAACAACATCTATTTGCACCAATGCTTCCGTTCTCTTAAGAAATTGCTGACCGTTATGCTATTCTGTATTGGCTTTTGCATCTAAAAGCATTTATCTTTGGGAGAGTGACGGTTCAGTCCAAGGTTAGAATTTGTAGGCCCAAAGTACTATTGGGTAGGTGCGAGTTTAGAATTAATACCAATTTACGGGGATGGATGATGATGCATAGAATGTGGGTTGTTGACATTTTGAATGTTTATAGCTCTACAGTCAGAAATTTGCATTGGACCTGTCTATATTTTTCCGTTTATCTTTTCAATGAACAGCGCACCACCACCTTCCACCAGTCGTCCCCTTAAGTGGGCTCAACGCTTAGTGGATTGGTCGTCGGTGACCGGAATCTCAAATTCTCTGTACAAAAGGGTAAAATTGGGTTTTGGAAAAATTTCATTTGTGCATAATGTTACAAGTAAGCGGACATTGAGAGATTATTAAGAGAGGGGAGGTCTTTGTTCGATGATGTTATGTTTCAAGGGAGGTATTTGAAAGATAGGGGAAGTTTTAGTATTTACCGCAAATGTTAAGGGAGGTTTAACTCTTTTACCCAAAAAATAACAATAATGATTCATAAATAGTAAGTAGTAGGTGATCTGATCTTGATTTAGTCTCGAAAGAACATATGCTTCATCTTCTCGTCATCATCATCATCATCCAGGTCTTATATGAGTCCTGTTTGGACTTTTCATTCCTTTTGGGTCTCTAAGTTTATCTCTAACCCTTCTTATCCCCTCATCACAAATCAATTCTTCATATGACCAAACCATCTTCTAAAATAAAACAAACTAGAATTGAGTAAAAAAGAACTTGATGGTTGATAAATACATAAACAGACCAAACATATAGTGGTGATAAGGTCAAGAATTTTTACATAAATATTCTATTTGTTTTGACATAAATAGATAGAAATATGGAGGAATGCCATTCAACTCTACTACCCCGAATCTCTATTACGAGCAGGAGGAGATTTACCAACCAGCTGGTTGGCACCATGCATGGAATCGTTACTTATAATAAACTTAAAATGTCAGTTATTGGAAGAGCTATTTGGCTCCCAGAATTAATTAAACAAAGATAAAAACCGAGCTAAAAACGGAAAGTGGTGCAATTCCTGTGGGCATACACTCGATTTATTTGCGCCACGCTTAAACTTCAATACAAAAGTTAAATCAGTAGTTGTTCCAATTAATGGGTCATTGTCTTCAATTTAACATGGTAAGGGTATTTGCGTAAATTTACATATTTATACCTCTTTTTTAAGTGCCGTTCTCCCTGGAAGGCAAGGTTGAAGAGTGTGAAAAGTGAGCCAAATGAAGGCTAAAAGAGAAGGGTTTTTTTTTTTTTTTTATGTTATAAATTTGATAAGATACTAGTGGGGGATCCGTGCGATGCACGCGAAAACGAAATACAATTTTTGGAATTTAATGGTTATTTTTACAATGTTATACTAATTTCATCTAATTTCTCATATTTTATGGAAATTGGTGGTTATTTTTCCCTAAGTTCTATTAATTTCTGGTAGTTTTTATTATATAATAGTTTATGATAATTCTTGGTAAATATAATATTTTATGGAAATTAGTGGTTATTTTTTGCTAAGTTCTACTAATTTTTAGTAACTTCTATTATACTAATTTATGAGAATTCTTGGTCAATATACACTTATTTTGTATATTTATTATATGATAGTTTATTAGTCACGTAGTGGAAATTAGTTCTATTATATAATTTCTACAAATTTCTGATAATTTCTATTATATACTAATTTCTTGGTAAGTATATAATAATGTATTATATTTATTATATGACAGTTTATTGGTAAATTATAGTAATTTATTGATTTTATAGAATTTAGTGGCTATTTTTGGTTATTTCTACTAATTTATGATAATTTTTGGCAAATAATTTATTGTATTTAGGATTATATTATTTGATAATTTCAAGTAATTATCATCCTAAAGTCTACTAATTTGTGGTAATTTCTTTTGATTTATTTTTAGTGATTTTTTATAAATAGTGGTATTTTATGTCTAATCATGGTAATTTCTTTTAATTTATATTTGATAATTTTTATAATTATTTGGCAATTTTTATTGTTACATTATTTGACAATTTTAGGTTTAGCAATTATTAAATTTCAAAAATAAAAAATTCAAATAACAAAATTTTTAACTTAAAATTTGTAACAATCTTCAAAGCACAAAATCTATAAATGTACACCAAAGCAATTCAAAGTTCAAAGTATCGACACATATCGGCTTGTGTCGGTTGATACGTATCGTGTTAGTGGCTTCCCGATACGCCCCTACAGGGATTGTATTAGGTCAACCACTGGTTCAGAGGGTAGCCAGGCCTTAAACCAACCCCTCTGAACTGATTTAAAAAAAAAAGAAAACATAAAAAAGCACCATTGCAGGGCGTATCGGCCCGTGTTGATATTTAGAACCTTGAAGTAATTCATTAAGGTAAATGCAAATAGCATTTTTAACTAACAATATGTAACAATCTTCAAAGCACAGAACACAAAAATTTAAACCAAAGAAACTCAATAAGCAAAAAGACAGACATTATTTTTGCTGATTTTAGTTAACATTATTTATTAAATATTTAATTATTAACAACAATTATGAATAATAGTAAGTAATTATAATATTTTATTAAATAATCAGTAATGATGGTCTTAACAATATTAATTTGTTATGAAATTATTAAATATATGAATAGAATTTATTAACAATATTCACTAAATTATTTGTCAATAATAATCAGTAATTATAATACTTTGTTAAATAATCAATAACAATACTTTTATTAACATTTTTAATTATTTTCAATATAACAATAATTAATAAATTTATTAATAATAGTATTTAAAATATTTAGTTATGTTAAATATTTTGTTATTTAAATACTTAAATAATATGTAAAATATTTAAATTTTAAAATATTATTTATTTCTTGAATTCAATTATCCATAAAATCATAATTTATACTACTATTACATAATTTCATATTAATTTTGTAAAATATTAAATTATTATTAATTTAAATTTTATGTTATAATTATTTTTCTTCTTTAATTTTTTTTTAAATTTATTACATAATTCTGTTATTTTAATATTTAAAATCTAGTTATGATAAATATTTAAATAATCTATAAAATATTTAAAGTTTTTCGTTATTTGAACTTTATTTATTTAAAGCTATTTCATATTATTAAAGATTTGAAAAACATTTAAATTGATAATTCGGAAAAAACATAATTTAAATTGTTAGTAAATAATTTCGTGATATATTTTGTAAAAATATAAATAATTCTTAAATTTTTTAATCCAAACTTAATTTAGATAGATATAGTTAAAAAGTAGGGGAGAGGATAAATAGGAATTAGAGATAATTTAGGAGAGAAACTCTCTACTAAATTATAGATAATTTTGGAGATAAATAGGAATTAGAGATGATTTAGAAGATAAATAGGATTTAGAGATAATTTAGGAGAGAAACTCTCTACTAAATTATAGAAAATTTTGGAGATAAATAGGAATTATAGATAATTTAGAAGATAAATAGGATTTAGAGATAATTTGGAGAAAGTGGGGGAGGTAATTTAGGAGAAATCTTAGGAGGAGATTATTTAGGTTCGAGAAAAGTGATTCTCATTAGTTGTTTAATCTAATCAAGATAATGAATGATTACTATGAATTGCTGAATTTTGGGGTAAACTCGCTTGGTTAACTCGGAATCATCCAAAAGGAGATCGAACTCAACTACTTAAATAAGTAGAATTTGGATCCAAATAAAACAATGAAATTAGGGTGTCTGCAAATGGTCTTCTACCAATACCAGAATTCCAGAAGACACAAGCTTAATTAATTAAGTGGGTCTCTAGGTGTAGATGTCAACGTGTTTCATGAATGTAAGATGGGAACTCCCTATAGAAAGGGCCATTCCCTCCACACATGCATATATATAAAGAGAGAGAGAGTAGATTTTAGTCGTGTTATATGTGCAAACCCATATAACACCCATATGTGGATCCGATCCATATAACTGAAATGGACCGGAATATTATCCCAAGTTAGATACCTGGATTTGCATCTACATACAATGAGAGTAAGCACAAAATTAGGGTGTCAACGGTATTTGAAATCCAAATTCAAATTCGATATTTGAAATAATTGAATCGGATTCAAATAATTCGAATATCTAATTTGTTGAATTCGGATATTCTATTCGTACCAAATAGTTAATCGGATTCAAATTCGGATATGACTTGATTCGATGCGATAAATATGCAAATTCGAACGATTATTTAATTCTTATATATAACATATAAAATATTTTATATAATTTATATATAATAATTAAGTTATATAAATAACTTATATATTTATATACTCTATATCAACAAAATATTTATTTTATATATTTATTAATTATCTAAAATAGTTAATTAGTTGAATTCGAATCAAATCGAATATTTGAACATTTAATCGGATTCAAATTCTGATATTAGTTTTCAATATCCGTCAGATATCGAATTGAATTCGGATATTGCCTAATATGATTCAAATTCGATTTGTTTACACCCCTACACAAAATGTACTAAGATGTGGACTCGGATCTAGCTGGGTTTGCTCCATATTTGGCCCTAGTCAATGCTGAATGTTGGAAACTTGACAGATACTACAACCTAGATCCAAGATTTTCCCTAAATATATTGTACTAGTGGGGACTCGACTTTGTTAAGAAAAAGCTAAATAATAATATACAATTGCTTTATATTTTATTTTTTAAATAATTAATAATTATTTATATTTTATATACAAGTTTTAAATTTTTTTTATAATATAAAAGCAACAATACTTAATTTTCAGCTATGGTTGTTCATCAAACTAATAAAACGGATCAACTTGACCCAACTTGAACTGAGCTGGTTGGTTTTCTAGTATTTCCAATTGACTTTGGTTCAACAATTTTCCAACCCAACCTGGTTAGATCTGTTTCGGTTTGACCATTTGTAAACTCACTAAACCTAAGCTGACATGACCATAAATATATATTAATATTTTATATTTTAAATATCATTTTTATACAAGAAAGTGAGAAAATTCCCATATTTCTTAGTTTAAAATATTTTATATCATAAATTTAAATTTTTTAATTTATTTTTTTAATAATACCCAAGTTGCCATTTTCACTAATGGTCAACTGGTTTGAGTGACCAATTCCCTAACTTGACTAGGTCAATTTGGTTGGCTAAACAACTTGCAACAGAACGACACCAACCTGTGGACACTCTTAATTTCAGCAAAATTAAAAGTCTAATATCTAATAAATAACAATAATTTAATCTCTAATAATTATTGAAAATTTATAGCAAAAATACACAATTATTTAAAAAAATTAATTATGAAAATAAAATAAATAACTAATAAAAGTACAATAATCTTTGAAAATATATTAAATTAGTCAATAAATAGTGTACTCTTAAATAATAGTTTAATCTCTAATAAATATTAATCAATAAATTATAACAAAAAGTAAATCTATAAAAAAATTAAAATAAATACAAAAAGTACAATAAATTAAATTTAAGAAATTAAATAACAGTAGTTTAATTTCTAATAATTATTAAAAATTTTCGATAAAATAATAAAACAAAAATAGATTCATACATTATTATTGAAAATATTTTTATCACAATAAATAATAATTAATTTCTGAAAATACAATAAATATTAATTTTAGTAGATATAAATATATAATAAACATAGATCAAGATTTTAAAATTATTATTCATAAATATTAATTTTTCGAAAGTTAATTTCTAGAATGATTAATTTATATTAATGAAATTATTTATTTACAATATTAATTAGTTATTTTAATAATAATATTATTCAAAAATGTAAAATATTAATTAATTATTGAATTTAATAATACATAGCATTATAAATTATACTATTATTACATACTTTCATTATTAATTTTGACAAAAATTAAATTTTATTAATTAAATATTATGACCTCTATTATAAATTTTCTACTTTTAAAAATTTTTAAAATTGATTATGTAATTTCATTATTTTATGTATTTAAAACTTAGTAATTTTAGATATTTAGTTATTTAAATAGTTAAATAATATGTAGAATATTTAATTTTTTTTGTTATTTGAATTTTATTTATTTTAATGTTATTACATAATATTAAATATTTTGTTATATAATTAAGTATTTATCTATTTTAATGTTTTGCTATTGAAGATATTTAGTTATGGAAATATTTAAATAATATTTTATGTTTTAACGTTAGATTTATTATTTGAACAACCCTTAAATTGAATAATTCGTAAAATTATAATTTATATTATTAATACATAATTTTGTGATGAATCTTATAAAAATATAAGATTATTAATAATATGAATATTATGAAATCTATTATAGTTATTTTTATATTTTTAATATAAAGTTATTATATAACTTTGTTAGAATATTTAAATAATTCTTAAATTTTATAATTCAAACTTTCTTTAGATAGATAAAGATAAAAAGTGGGGGAGAGGATAAATAGGAATTTTAGATAACTAAGGGCTAACACTCTACTAAAGTAGAGATAATTTATGAGGTAGATAAGAATTAGAGATAATTTAAGAGAAAGTGGGGGATAGTAATGCTACTTGTCTAGATAAAAGCAAATCCCTCTTTCATTATCTATTCATTGTTAGAGATAATTTAGACTATGCTGTTTACTTATTGGTTTAATGGGCAATTACGTGAAATTAAAAAATAAAAAATAAAAAAATCAGGAAATTAGAGTAGAGTAAGCAAGGAGAGGCATGGTTACATGGACAACCTTGCTTTATATATATTGAATGGATTCTCAGTTGAACAGGACGCCATTAGAATATATCTTTCAACTGCCACTTGGCAAATTGCAAGATCTGATAACAATTTAATAATGTATGAAACCTTTTTCCTTTTTCCTCCTTACTTAAATTCTCTTTCAACTATGCAATTTTGCCATGATTGGAGGTCTAATTTTTTCGGAAGCCAGAAATGGCAAATTTCACTAAGAAAATCCTTGATATTACAATCAGCAGAAACAGTAAAAAACATAAACCCATTCATTAAGAATGGATATTATCATATTAGTTGATCCATGAGTTAATATAAGCCTGAGGTTTAGATGTAAATTAATTTTTAAGAAATATGCCTTAATGTTTAAGGTAAGGGAAAAAAACGTAAAAGGCAGATATTATGGATTTTAGTTGGAAATTTGGAACTGTACAAATCATGGTTTTCAAAACTGGACCGGATTGGAAAAACTGGGAACCGGTCAGATCCGTTTTTCCCCAAAATAGGATTTTTGTCAAAAAAATATTGATTTGGTCAGCAAACCGCTGGCCCGTGTGATTGGAATGTTTGAACCGTTCAACGGTTTTGACCGTTTTTTATTTTTTAGTCAGTACAGGCTGTCCATTCAGTTCGAATGGTCGGACTGTTCAACCCGGGAATTGAATCCCTAACTAATTTGTTATTTGAGTCGGTTTTAAAAACCTTGGTACAAATATATACAAAATAACACAAAATGTAAGGTTTTGCACTCTATATATTTGTATTGTAATCCTTCCAAACTGAGCCTTATTTTTTGTTAATAACTAACCAGGGAAGAAGCAAATACAGGGGTGTCTGCCCCTCCGCCTGAAGTGAATTTACAGGTTTTGGGTAAATTACAGATAGATTCTTTGGGCATAGTTTTTCATCTTTCATCTTTCATTTAACTTTGGACTTAGGACGCAAACCAGCAGCAGCAAAGCAAAGTAAGCGTTCGAAAGTGAGACTACCCCCAATGAATACACCAGGGATAGCACACTTCGTCGCCATTAGGTAGAAGTTGAACAGTGAAAAAATGAATAAGAAGATGAGCACTTTTGGAAATTTACCTATTACCATAACATTAATTTAACAGAGTTACTTTTAAATGTATAATTCTTAAAGTTTAGGTATTAGAGTGACACATTTAAAAGTTTAGCCCTAAAGTGTGTGTAAGTAGGAGGTGGCTAGGCTAGGTGGGGATAGTCAACTTAAAAGACAAAGGAAGACCGAGAGTGAAGAATCAACCGGGAGGCTAGGGTAAGAGGAGGGAGTGATGAGACGGCTAAGCAGGAAACCAGTGATTGAGTAATTCAATGGTCAAATGAATGCCTTTTGTTATGATGAATATCCTTATTTATAGAGATGGATTTCGAGGTCCCAAAAGGAAGGGGCTAAAAGTGTTTGTTTTCTACTAGGAAAGAGAATATTAGATTCATTATCGGTCATTAAGGAGTATTGTTAGGGTTTCGCAATGTGTTTTTATGAGATCTCTCAAGGGTTGATTTTCTTTCACTTGAGGATTCTCATAACCCACGTGTACTACTACCTTTTGCACCTTACTTAACCGACATGGCGCTAGTGGCGTCATTGCATAGTAGGCGGCCTTTTACTAAACCAATGTAGCGTCTTATTATGCACGCAACATAAAATTACATGTGCTGTAAATATTTAAGCCCGGTTCTTAAAGAACTGTGATTCCACTGTGGTCCAAGGTTTATCGCAAGACTGTGCTCCTTCGGAGTTCATCGTCATACCGTGTGTCTGAGGTTTATTGTAGAGTCGCACGTGTTCAAGGTTAATCGCAGAACCGAATGCGTATAAAATTCATTTCAAGTTTAACTAGAATCTGTTTTAGGCTTGCGTCAAGCATAAGTTCATCGTGATCGTGCGGTGAACCGTGTATTTATCTCAAGTGTGCGATACGTCATAAGTTCATTGCAGACGACTGATGAGTTGCAAAATAATCGTAAGCATTCACGTGGTATCAATTTGGCATCTTCTATATTCTAAAGGATTGAGCGAGCACTATGAGTATGTACCTACAGTGTGACTATCCCAATATAGTAGGTAACTTATCTGCAATTTATTCTAAAAAAAAGAACTAAACTTGCGGTATTAATTGACAAACTAATAGAACATAAAAAAGACCATTAAGCAATGCTGGTCCCGGTGATCCAAGGATTCAGAAAGGGGAGGATTGCTTGGATTTTCTTTTTCACAAAGTGACTGCTCTCAGACTTGAACCAATGTTCACACTTGCTGGTCTAAGAGTTCACCATCCAGCAAGCAATGCCCCGGGGTAAGGTTTTTCTAAGAATAAATAGAGATATTATTACTTTATAGGACTTATATAAAAGAGAAATATTGCTTGCTTACTTCTCTCCCATTTTGAGAGCAAAGCAGGTTTAGTCGACTATAAGAATCAGGTTTTTTGCGTTTTATTTGTGTTTGTTTCAATTGCCCCAAGCAACCTGAATTCCTTGTAATAACTACCACACATTGCTGAAGAATTAAGCAACCTCTCCAGTCCATTGGTAGCTAGCCATGCAAACCTCATATAACAACTTACAGAATTCCTTCGAAGTTGTCGGGGGCTGAATTATTTTTTTATAGAAAATTCAAGAAATTATACAAGATGGGTGGTAGTTCTCTCTCAAGAATCGAAATAACAATTTAACCTAAAATCTTACGGAATACGATCTACACTAACCTGTCTATGAAACGGAACATTGCAAACAGACTAATTCGCAACCTGATTTGCTTCATGATAAACATATAATTCTCTTACGGAAATGGAATGCATGCATTCAATCATAACTACCCCCTCCAACGTTTCAACTCTGCCCAACAAGGTGATTTCAAAATGACTGTATGCTCTCTGTATTTGTGTCCACTCGTATTGGAGCAAGTTAATTTGAATAATAAAAACTTTTAATTCCAATCTTATCTAGGGTTTTTGGATCAGATTTAAATGTAATTTGAGTTCAGTTTATTATTTTAAAATAAAGACATTGATATAAAAAATATATATTTCGACTATGATGCCCGAAAAAACCTATAATTAATCATTCGATATCATAGAAGTATTATCCATTCAGGTGGTATTCATTAAAATTAATTCACACGGGGTTTCGATTGGCAAAGGATCTTCCGGTATCATACCTTACAACCATGTATATTATATACATATTATAGAATTCAACCAAACAATTAAAAAAAAAAGAAAACGAAAAAGCAAAGTCTATCATAAATTTGTGTTTGATTAGGTAGAAAATAAGAAAAAAAGAGAAAGAGAAAAGGAAAAAAGTTGAATAAATTTTCACAAATTTTGTCAAAAGCTTTTCCAAGATTTTCTATTTTTCTCGATTAATTGAATCCATAATTTATGGATCTCACTTGGGATAGTGTTGAGTAGGCAGTGAAGATGGATCTTATTTGCATAAATGGTTTATCTCGACAAGAAAAAGATTCCAAACCTTGCCTTTTTTAAACCCAAAAGTTACTCCAATTGAAAGTAAGGTTTTTAAAATTGAACCGGACAACGAATTGGTCAAGGGTCTGGTTTCCGGGTTGAATAGTTCGATTGTTTGAATCGAATGGATGGCTCGTTCTGAAAAAAATTAAAAAAATAAAGAAAATAAAAATGGTTAAAACCGTTGAACAGTTCGAACGGTTCAATTGCCCGGGTCAGCGGTTTTCTGACCAAATCAATGTTTTTGGCAAGATTCCAGTTTTGGGGAAAAATGGAACTGGTCACCAAACCGGTTTCCAAATTTTCTGGTCCGACCGTCCAGTCCAGTCCGATTTTGAAAAAAATGATTGAAAGGACAAAGGGCGGCCATCTTTGGCCAGAACCTGACCTATTTTACTCTAGTTCGATCTAAGTACAAGCTGTTAAAAACTCATGACTCATGAGTACTCGAAGCAATGAGATAGAATGTAAAACAGTGAATACAAATAAGTGGGAATACAATTATGTAGAGTGTAAAACGGTTCAAATAAATTTTGTAAAATTGGGTTAGTTTTGGACTGACAAATTTATCTTTTTACTAAACAGATTATTAGATTTAATGGATGAAAACACGAATTCCAATAAAGCATATGCCTTTTTCTATCAAAAGCCCACTAGAATATAAATTTACTTCTTTTTTAGTGATATACTTTTACATCTTATTATCAATGTAAATATATTTTAAAAAATGTATTTTCTGTTATTTGCCAATACATTAATATAATATTGCGAGATACAGGCAAAAGTGAACAGAATACAAATTTACCCTTAACCAGGATTACACTTTATCTCCATAATTTCCGAACGCTAACAATTAAAATGCAAAGCCTCTCTGAAACAAGTGGGAGGCACATCTTTGTCAAATGGATGTGAACAGAGAGGGAAATGGGATCAAAGCTGGGATAAAAAGGAACTTGTTATAATTATCAACAAGCAATAAAAAGTTGTGTGGTAGGATCTACTCTTAAGACGAAAGTAACTTCCTATCTGCAGAGAAAATGACCACAGATGAGATGAAGGTCCTTATTTCAGGTAAGTCATTTTCATGGATTCCTCCTCACCACATAACGTGATTGCAACAAATTGTGATTGAACTTTGTAACCTTTGGTTAAGGTTGTCAATGGTCGGCCAAACCAAACCGGTTATGTCTGTTCTGGTTCCTAGGTTCTTGCTTGTTCCTAACTAATAATTTAGACCCAAGTTGATTATTAATAATATATGAAGGTCTTTTTAGTTTCCTTGTAATTTTTATTATATTTAATGTTAAAAGGGTAAATTTGATAGATAACATATACGATAATTTCAGTTAAAAAATACTTGATTTATTAATATATAACTAATTTACAGTTGTACTATCATTTTTATTAATGTTATACTATCAAAAATCAAGTTTTTAATTATCATTTACAATAACAATTTTATATATATGTTAGTATAATCGGATTTATCAGGTCAGACCCGATTATCATGATTTTTAATCAGGAGGGTTCACACAACCCTATCTTTGGTTATGTTATTCAGCTGTTCAGACCTGGGTCGGACCATTGAACAACCAGAAGCTGGCAGTGTAAATAAGTAGTTTTAGGATGCCCGGTTCTTAGAGATGTTAAATTTATGGTTTCCACTTTCCAGATTATTTTGATATAGAAGAGCTTCAATCAAATAATCAGACCGGACTTTTAAACCCCTGACTTGGGGTGAAAAAACGTTTTTATAAAGTGAAAGATCAATTTCTCTTTTTTTTACTGTTTAAAAGGAAATTTATTACTTAAGAAAAGAAGGAAGATAAACATACGAGAAAATGTATTTTATATGAAGATGCATTGTATGTTGACTCCAAGTGTTATTAGAACTGAAAACTATTGACATTTGACACTTGTGTAATCATCTCGAATCCAGATTTCCTACTGACTTTTCTTATCCTCTCTCTATTCGTCTTGAATTACAGTCACACATCTATCAAAGCAGTTTTCAAGTACGTCAGAGAAACTTTAGATATTATCACACTGTTTTAAGTTGTAACTTAGAAATTAGGGTTTGGATCAAGCAAAATTCAGTCTCAAAATCATTGATTTCACTTTTGCTTTTACGTTTTTGTTTTTTCAAGACTAATTGGATTAGTTCCATGGATATGGCTATGGTGGTCAAACTGTGGAAGTAGGAGGAGAAATGGGTTAGGGAAAGTGGAAAGTGGCTAGACCCCCGATGGGTTGCATTATATGCCTTATTGTAAAAAAAAAGTCCCTCTTTTTCCATGAACTTTTATTATTTATATTTTCTAATTAATTATTAAGTGAAGAGATTTCTGGAAACTTCCATTCGTTATCAACTAAAGTGGACAGCCATCAATCATTCAACTTATTTTTATAATTTTCTTTGAATTACTGTTTAAAGCTTCGTTTGGATTTGGTGTAAAACGTCATCAGGTTTTTACACTTAACTATATAATGGGTGGCTGTTACATTTTAAAAACTGTGGTAAAAAAGTGTAATGTTTTAAATCGATAAAATTGATGTAGTATTTACATCAATTGTTGATGTAAAACTTTATGCTTGATGAGGTTTTACATCGACTCACAATATAAAACTCCACTCCACCCAAATGCGAACAAATCTAAACCAGAGTGGAGTTTTACATAGATCATAATTACATGCTCCTTCCAAACACCTACAAAACCAAACTGATGTAAATTTTGCATCGGTTCTTAATTTACATCGCTTCAAATGTAGCCTAATAATCCAAACTGGTCACACCAAACGGGTTAATTTGGCTTAGACCAAGGATGGATTAAACCTGTATTCAAGGCAGTTTCTAAATCTACATTCTTACACTTGGAACAGGTATATTAATGTAAAATTAAGATGTTTTATTATTTTTTCTAGTTTAATCTTGGATTTGTTTGGTTAATTTGCAGTTAGAATTGGAATCAAAATTCACCGGAATCGGAATTGAAATGGTCTATTCCCATAGTTTGTTTGGCTCAGATAGGAATCAGAATGAGAATTAAATCCAAACCCCTATTCCCATGAACCAAATGGGCCCTTTGTTTTTTTATTTAGTAGTAGAAATGACATGTGCAATACACAGGCTGGTGTTAAATGATGCTTACATGGTTTTCAAACCGCCGATAATTCAGATGGTCAAATCGTTCAGCCTAGGAACCATTCAGGCAATCGATTCTATTTTACCCCAAACCCGGTCCCTAATAAAAAACCGTTGAGTCAACGAACCATTGAATCGGACAGTTAAACTGTTGATCCATTCGACCCGTTGAATGTTTTTTTGCTGTTTTTTAAATTTAATTATTTTTTATTTTTTAATTTATCTTATCACAATTGACCATTCGTTCGAACCAGATAATTGAACCATCAACCCAAAAACTGATGACCATAACGGTTCCAGGTCATTTTATAAAACATTATGCTTATGCTCTATAGGGGAGTGACTGAAGTTTTGGAAGGTTGGGCCATCAGAAAAACTGATTCGAACCAGACTGGCTTCATATATTCCTCTAGCTTAAAAAGAAAAATGATGTATATCCATATATCCCATATGTCAGCTTTCACTAAAGAAGAATGTGAGATCGGCCTAAACCATTTCAAAATGGCCTGAGCTGTTAAGAACTTGATTGGCATGTCTGTCAACATAAGGTTGAAATGTGTGTTTCCTCGTGCAAAAGAAAAAAAAAGTTATGGCGTGAAGAACTGCACTAAACCAGCATCTTTGACATTCTTGCTAAGAGTTTTTCTGATTTTTTTTTTTATTTTCCAGCTATTTGTGAGTGGAAGATTCTTTTATGGCTAATATAAAAGACAAAATAATTTTATATAATGTAATGTAAATTAAGTGATTTAACTTTTATGACTTTTATAAGTAGAAATCAATACAAATATCGACTATATGACACATAATAAAGACTTAATACACATGCCCTTGATATAAAAATCTTGCCTGTTACACAGAAGGCAATAAAAAAGTAGATTTTAATTTCTGCATAATGAAAGATAAGGATTAGGGCAAAGAACAACTAAGGGGCTGTTTGATGATGACTGAAGAGGCTAAACTGAATGGTCTAGGTTGTGTTTGGTACCATAGCAGTTTTTTTTTTATATAAAATGTTTTTAGGTTGATCAATAGAAATTGATGAGAAAGACTAATTGTCACATTACATAAGGGAATCAGTTCAACAAAAAAATGCATGTAGGGACTGATTATTGTTGTTTAGAGTTGAGCCATCAAAATCAACGTTTAAAGTAACAATAACAATTTATATTGATCAATCCAAAATATTTCTGATTATATGACATGACAAATCATATTTTAACACCAATTTCTATTGATCAATCCTAAACATTTCATGAAGAAATGACAATTATACCAAGCACAACTTTAAATAATTAAATATTAGAGAATAATACTATTTATCCAATTTCTGCTAACAACCTCTTTGATAACTTGGGCTCTGTTTAGGAATCAAAAGTGTTTTGACTTTGGCACAAAAAGAAAGTGTTTGACTTTAGATTGTTGTGTTTTTAAAAGCAATTCTTACCGAATTTGGCTTCACTCTGGGCAAAAGCCGATCTCATTCTTACCAAAAATTCAACATCTTTTCATTTTTATAGCTCATTTTTCATTTTTATTTTTCAAAATCCAAAGCTCAAAAGCAAAAAAAAAAAAAAATATCCAGTCATTCAGTTCAGCCGCTTCGGCTGTTATCAAAGCCTTCGAAGGTAACTGTAATTTGCGTTATAAAAATTTAGGGTAGGCGCGTAGGGCTACCCAAAACTAGTATAGCCCATTTTCATCTTTTTTTTTTCTTTTTATTTACTTTTTTGTTAATTATAATTCAGTGGGGTAAGATGGCCCACCAGTGCTTTCTGCATGTTGAAGACCAAATCATAGCCGTGGCACGCGGGGTTGGAGTGGTGTGAGGTCAAGGGTCGACCCAAAAATCAAGCCACAGCACAGGCCCACAGGCCACAGGTACAATCTGTTCGAATATCTAATCACGTGACTCAATCACCAAATTATCGGGATTCTGTTTTGTTTCCTCTCTACCGATCATGCCCTCCCTTTTTTTCATGTAAAAGAATGAACAAAAAGCAAGCATAAATATATATATATATATATATATATATATATATATATATATATATATAGATATATATAAAAGCATCTGTGTTGTCAATGGATCGGGTCTGACTTGGGTTAAATTAGGAATTTTGGGTCTAATGTAATATAGACTCACTTATAATTTTTAAGGGTCAGTTTGGAAGGAGTATAAAAACAAATTTATAGAATAAAAAATCTTGAATTTTGTATTATTTTGTATATATTTGTATTTGTACTCTTTTCAAATTGAGCCTAAGGCTGTGTTTGGAAACGATGCAAATAGAGTGTAAATCCCGGTTCAAGGTAAATCTGCATTTTGGTTCACTTTTGCCTTTTTGGCAATATTACATTTATGCATTGACAAATGGCAGACCAATGCATATTTACATTGATAATAAGATGTAAAACTACATCAATAAAAAAGAAGTAAATTTGCATTTAAGTGGATTTTTGATAATATATATATGTTTTATTGGAATTCATGTTTGCATCCATTACAGCTAAAAATCTGTTTGGTAAGAAGGTAAATTTATCAGTGCAAAACTAACCCATTTTTGCAATTTATATAAACGGTTTTACACTATATATTTGCATTCACACTTATTTGCATTATTTCCAAACGCAGTCTAATGGATTGCTACAGGAGGGGAGGTCTTTGTCCCATAAATTACCCAAGAGGGGAGGCTTAAGTCCATTTTAAAAAGACAGGAGGTTTTAGTATTTCGGTCAAAGATAAAGGGAGGTTCAAGTCTTTTACCCTTTTTTAATCGAGTATAATACCGTAAAAACTTATAATCACTTAACTGGTATCATAAGAGTGGTAACCAGCAATCAGGTGGAATTTATCAAATTCATAGGAAGTTGAAGTTGATTGATCAAAGCCCTTCTGGTATCATGTCTTCTCAGCTGCATATATTTTTCTGTTAAATTAGTATAGAAAAATATATTTTTAGTTTTATTTTCTGAGGTGAAAGGGAAAAGTAAGTATTAGGTGAGAGATATTTTTGTAATATGCCAATATATATCATAATCAATTTTCATTATCATCTAATCCTTATACCAACCATATGGGGTCAATTATATTAATTTTATTTGTCATTTTATTCTTTTTAATGGTACATTAAGACTATTTAGGATCCACTGATCATAAGAATTGGACAAAAATTATACATCATAAATATATATGTACAATCATATATAATCAATTCTGGTCTTAATTGATTCAAAACAAATAAAATTGATAAGACCCAATAATAATCAAAGCACATAATCCAGATCCAAACCCTATATAATCAGGTTGGTTTGTTTTGGTTCAGGTCTCTGAAATCTGGACTATGTAACCTTAGACATTTAACACTGAAATCTGGACTATTATTTTTTTGGGTTTTATATCCAACCCCCAAAAACTCAACACCTCATTGATGAACCGATAAAGACCTGATACCCGATTATTGTCTTATAGAATTTATAGATTGTAGTTAAAATGGGCATCATATACAAGTGACTTAATTATTTGAACCTCTAGTTTGAAAAAGCGATGGATCTGTCCCTATTACCAAGCAGACATAAACAGCCCTGTCTACTGTTACCTCAGCAACAACAAGCAGCAATTCATCAAGGCATCAATCTGCTGGGTCAACATTGATTTATTTTGACTCTTTGTACCTAAAGCTCCTTTTTTCTTCCTTTTCTCACCGAAAAAATTAAATACTGGTAATTGGTTGGTTGCTTTTCGTACCCAATAAGCAATTCAACCTACCCTTGAGAAAAGTTTATATATAATTTGGTTTGAAGAGTGAGAAGAAACATGGTCTAACATGTAAATATGGAAGACAGCATATGATTGACTAGGACCTATTATTATATGTTCATTCATTTTAGGAAAATGTGAGACAATAAATAAATAAATAAGTATAATAGTTAGAAGTAAAGTATTACAGATATAAAAATTATAAACCCTCATTTCTTTGTGTGCTTCATAATATTTGCAAAATGGATATATATTTTTAATTATAGCTTCACATCTCTACCTTTCCTCTCCCTGATTTTTTGGATCTTTAAAAATATAAAAATTAAATGTTGGGTCGTTTAAATTCACCCACAAGTGATTTATTTTCTTTTTTATTAAAAAAAGGGATTGAATCACTCCCTCTATAAATTGTTAAAAATTAAAAATCTCTTTAGTGATTTCATCTAGCAGTTTAAGTTTTTAGGTTGAATGATTCCTTGAGATGATATCAAAGCCTGTTTGACCAAAAATGCGAGGTAAGTGAGATTGAGGAATTTGGGAGTATTAGCTTTAACAATAGCATCAAGGGATATGTAATATCTTGATAATTTATATTGATACTTTCTTAAGATATTGAAGAGTTCATGCCATATGATCACTCTCCAGCTACTAGAATCATGGTTTTCAAAACTTGACCGGACCAGAAAAATCGGAAACCGGTCAGGTGACATGTTCTGGTTTCCCCAAAATTAGATTTTTGCCAAAAAAACGTTGATTTGGTCAGAAAACTGCTGATCCGGGCAGTTGAACCGTTCAACGGTTTTGACTATTTTTTAATTTTTAATTTTTTTGTCAGAACGGACTGTCCGTTCAATTCGAACGATTAAACCGTTCAACCCGAAAACCGAACCCTTGACCGGTTTGTTGTCCAAATCGGTTTTAAAAACCTTGACTAAAACTACAATCTACAACTACGTGTATTTTAGGGGCCTATTTGGGAGGCTTCAGTTGATTGAATTGCATTGACTGAACCACATTTGAGAAACTATCATAAATGATTTAACCGAAAAATTGATTTCTCAGTTCATGTAAACTTAATAACATACAAATACTGAAGATGTTTTTCTCGATATGGAGGCTGTACTGATGGATGGATTTGAATTGATTAACGGTTTAGGGGCTGTTCCCAATAAGCGCGATGCTGTTCTGTTTTCTGAAAACAAAAACAACGGACTCATAAGCTAAATGTTTTTTTCTTTTTTTTTTTTGAAAAAATAAAACATACTTATTGGCAGACAAATCCTTAAAAGAAGGGCAGTGATTCAATAAAGATGGGGATTGCACGTGGGGTATCCTTTGTTAGCCATTGATCAAAGGGATTAATACAATTAAAAGATTGCCACGTACGTGTGCTTACAGATTCCAAACAAGAAACTTATAAAAATCACTATAATAATATAATCTATTCCGACGAGGAAGATCACATACAAGAAAGCAATTAGTTGCAGAACAGACTAAGTACATATCCACATGCTCTACAAATAACTGATTCGATCCACTTGGAATAAGTATTCAGTTGGCGGATTCCTTCGATGTAGTTTCAAAAATTGCAGCAGACAAAAATGTACTTTGGACTCAGTTTTAAAAGAGTATAAATATAAATATGTAGAGTGTAAAACCTTATATTTTATCTTATTTTGTACGAATTTATATTTGTATTCCTTTCAAACTGAGACTTGAGAAAAATCTATCCAAAAAGTTCCAAACAGAGCCTATAATTTATAACTTATACGTGGATAAACATTCATGTGGTATTTGGAATATTATACACACATTCCTGGATTCCAGCATCTTTCTGTAGGGTAATAATTCAAGAGTTTCATGGTCGTATTGGTATTGATGTTGATCCCCTGAATGATGAATTGATAATTTAGGGGGCGTTTGTCAATGTGTATGATTTTATTTTCAAAAATAAATACAACTGCCACGTCAGCAAAACTATACACATTGAAGAACACTTGGTAAGTAATTTATTTTTTGGGTATCACTTGATAAGTAAATCTTTTTATCTCTTATATAGTTAAGTAATTTTTTCATTAAGAAAAGTTGTCAACACTTGGATGAGGCAAAACTGTCACTTTTAATAATAACTTTTAATGGTTAAAATGGTCATTGTCTTATTTACCGGATTATCCAAATAAGTAACTTTCCAAAAAACAATCGGTAACTTTAATCTCACCCTCATTACCAAAGGCCCGGTAGCTGAAGTTGTTATTCTGTATAACTACAGAAAAGGAGAGCATAGCCAAGATAGAGAGAAAAGAAGAAGAAGAACAATAAAGCCAAAACGGTTTCATGTGCACCCTGCTGTCTTGGGTCCCCACTAATATGTAGTTATGTACTATGTAACAAAAAGAGAGATACCCCAATACAAAACCTGAGACAAAAGCGATGCATTTTCATGTTGGTATCAAGTGTGTAGTACTTACTAAAATAGTTTTTCAACTGCTAACGCAAAAATGGTTTAGGTGGCGCTGATGCAGCATCTTATGAAGCCCAAACAGAAATGCAACGTCTCTCTACCAAATATCCCCTTTGGTGAGGTTCTCCTTTAAAAAATACGCATAAATGTTTGCAGTTTTTTTTTTTTTTTTTTTTATATGATGTGTCGGGCACCATCGTGTGCTTTTTGTAAAGGAAATCAACAAAGGGTTTCTACTGACAACTAAGGTTGTTTCTGGGCTTGGAGCCTCTGGAAATGGGCCATGGGCCCACGAATACCTAAAGCTCTGTACTGGCAAAATCGTTTCCTTATCGCAATATAAAAAGAGAAATTTCGTGTATGCTTCTTCGATTAAAACTGAGGCACAGAATAGCCTGTGATCTCCGGGTCTGGTGGAAAGTGAGAGCTCCTTTTCTTTTCCTTTTGTTCAAATCACAGCTTTTGATTGAAGGGGCCGAGGCCCTAAACCGTAGTCACATGGTACATGATAAAAGCCCCTTTTATTTATGTTTTGCAGTTTGTCCCTCGCCATAAAGTGAGAGGGCAAGAGAGGTAGCATTTGGCTTTTCAGTTGGGTGTGTGCTTGTATCACTAATGAGATGTGCCCAAATCGGTCAGAAAACTTTCTTCAGGAGTTTCTGTTTGGGGTTTAAAAAAATAGATCAGACCAGACCATAAGATTGATAAAAAAATGGTACGGTTTAGTTTAATTGGAATACGCACTACGTTTTGAGTTCGCGGCATCCAACAACGAGGCGGAGTATGAGGCACTGATAGCCGGGCTGAACTTAGCGCACAAGGTAAGAGCAAAGCACGTAGTTATCTGCAGTGATTCTCAGCTCGTGGTCAACCAAATTACAGGCAAATACGAAGCACGCGAGCTCACTATGATTGCATACTTGGCAAGAGTATTGGCAAGAGTAAAGGAGGCTCTACTCAACTTCCAGTCACAGTTCATCAGGCAAATCCCGAGGACAGAGAACACTGAGGTCGATGCCCTGTCCCGGTTAGCTAGCACGAGTCACAATACCATGAGAACCGTGTACATAGAGGACTTACCTCGGCCTAGCATTCTCAGTGGGGCAGAGGAGGTCGCTCCCGTCCTTGAAGCAGAGCCGAGCTGGATCGACCCACTCACGAGTTTCTTTCTAGATGGAACCCTCCCTGAGGACCGCAATGCAGCCAAGAGGGTGCAGTGCCAGGCAGCCAAATATGTCATGATAGACGACGGTTATACCGACGGTCCTACACGCTCCCCTACCTGCATTGCTTGCGACCTGCCGAAGCCGAGCTCGTACTCCGCGACACTCGTGAAGGCCTGTGCGGCGGACACCTGGGGGGCAGAGCCCTCACCCAAAAGGCACTTCGACAAGGATACTACAGGCCAACGATGAAGGCAGAGGCTGTCGAGCTCGTCAGAAAATGCGACAAGTGTCAGAAGCATGCCAATATCCACCATCAGCCTGCTGCCGACCTCAAGTACCTCACTAGTCCATGGCCCTTTGCACAATGGGGCATCAACCTCCTGGGGCCATTCCGGCCAGCAACATGTGGGAGAAAGTTCCTAGTGGTGGCAGTAGATTACTTCACAAAGTGGATAGAATCTGAACCTCTGGCAACAGTCACAGCCCAAAACATACAGAACTTCTTTTGGAAGAACATAGTATGTCGCTTCGGGCTACCTCGGGTACTGATCTCCGACAACGGCAAATAGATCGAGGATATCAAGTTCCAAGAATGGTGCCAAGATATGGGAATTTGTCAGAACTTCACATCAGTCGCACACCCGCTGGCAAACGGTCAGACAGAAGTAATGAACAGAGTCATCCTCCGCGGACTGAAAGCACGACTAGACCGAGCTAAAGAGTTGTGGGCGGACGAGCTACCAAGTGTTCTATGGGCTCACCGAAATATGGAAAAAACCGCCACAGGAGAGACCCCCTTTTAACCTCACCTATGGCACCGAAGCGGTAATCCCGACGGAATTCGAAATACCTACACTGCAACTAGAAGCATATGACGATCAGACAAACGAAGATGAGTTACGCACCAACTTCGACCTACTGGATGAGGTAAGAGACCTCACGCACATCCGAACAGCGGCCTACCAGCAAAAAGTAGCTCGGTACTACAACGCCAGAGTAAAGAAGCGGAGCTTTCGCGTCGGCGATCTAGTTCTCCGTAAGATCATGGTACCCGAACCCGGCGTGGGCAAACTCGGACCAAATTGGGAATGACCCTACAGAGTAAAGAAAGCACTCGGGGGGGCATACGAGCTCGAAACCTTAGAGGGTAAGCAAGTATCCTGAGCATGGAACATCGTTAACTTAAGGCGATACTACCTATAGACCACCAAGCGAAGTGGATAAAATCGCCATCAAAGCCTAAGGGCTAGGATGTCGAGCTAACGAAGGAACCTCGGCATAGGCAAGCCAAGAAAAGTCAGCCAAAGGCGAAATGGAGACAACGAACTAATAGGGACATCAGCATCTCAGAGACCACCAAAACAGGCGCGCGAGTGCGGTAACCCGGGTAGGAAATAGACCGGACGTATGGTCAGTTCGACAAATACGTTCAGTTCGGGAGAAAGAACAACCAACACTTAACCAAAAGGAAAGTCATTCCATTTCAAAATAAGGGAGTACATTTCAAAAAAAAAAATATTTACAGGCCTGAAGCTACTTCTTCATTATCAGAAAGCACTTCAACAATACCCGAAGGTCCCACCTCGCCCTCGGAATTTGGCTCACCGTCTGCTGCATTGGCCATCTCTTGAGTGATGCACGAAGTGGATATGGCACTAATATCAAGCTCGGGGTACGTATTCTGGATCATCCACCGGCTTAGCTTGAAACCCCTTCGGTAAGAATCCACCATCAGGTCGTCAAAGCTCAGCGAGGCGATGTACTCATCGACGGCCTTCTTCTTGACATCTTCAATACCTTGAGAGAAGATCTGCGTCCTCTCCCTAATGTCCTCCTGAAGATACTCGACATGATGCTACAAATCCAGCCTCAAGTCCGCCAGATGCTTCACTACGACTCCCATGGCCTCGGCATCTCTCTGAGACCTCGCCTGCCTAGACTGTGCAACGCGAGCAGCCGCCTCAGTAGCACGAAGAGCCTCTTCGGTAGCTCGCGCCTGCCTCGAGCTCCTTTCCACCTGGGCCGCCAAGGCATGAATAGAAGAGTTCACCTACCAAAAAGAATGAACAAGTGATTAAAAGAACGACAGCAAGAAGGATAAAAGAAAAAGAGCTCGATAAAAAGTCTAACTTACCACCATGGCATGAGTAACAGCATGACAGGCCACCAGGTGCAGAGGGAGATCAGTCCACGCCGCGACCTCCTAGGGAAAAATGGCCTCCTTACTCTTCTGAAGAGCGTGGGTCTGCGATAGCACACTCCTGAATTCCCCTGGGGCCCCCGAGCCCGAGGGCCCAGCTTGTGTATGAGCAGACCCAGAGTAGGTGGGAGCCCCTGTGTAAGTAGTCTCAGCATAAGGGCCCCTGTGTAAGTAGGAGGAGCTCCTTGGGCGGATCCTCTGACGGGTAGTCTAGAACCTCGGGCTCCGCATCCCGGGGCAGCTCGACGCGAGTTCGCTTGGCGACTCGCTTCCTCCTCTTCATGCCTTGAAACAAGTGCCCACCACGGGTCCCTCCTGAGTCCATCACACCTGCAAGAAAGAGTCTGGCATCAGAAGAAAGCAAGAGACAGAGCAAAATAGAACCTCTAAGTAAGGAACCTACCCGAACTCAGGCTGGCCGCAATGAGCTTGGCCTCCATCAGATACAATTGGCACTTTAGCCCAAGCCGCGCCCATTGTCGGAGGCCCTTCACCGTCTCTTTGTCAAACGTAACCCCGGAGTCAGGGGCGGCCATCCCCCACCCGGTCTGAAACGGCCACCCCAGCACACTTTGCACCCCGAAGTAGTCCCACTTCCATGCCGGGACCTTATTAGGAAGCTCATGTAAAAGCTTAAAACCCGGGCAAGGAGACAGGTAGTACGCCCGCCTACGCCCGGGGAGGAGACCCGCTTGCTTCTTAAGCATTAAGATGGAAGAGAAGATCTCCAAGTCTAAAGGAAAGCCCTGTTTGCAAAATAGGGAGATTGTCCCCACCAAATTACGAATGGAGTTCAGGTGAAGCTGGCCGACCGTAACGCCGAAGTGATTCAAGACCTCAACAAGGAGGGGATGGAAAGGCAATCGCAGCCCCGCAACGAGTTGCTCTCGGAATATCACGATCTCATCAGGACCATGTTCCCAAGGAAAGCTACCCGAAGGTATGAAATAAGCGTACTCCATAGGTAAATTGCAATAGGTAATAAGGGATTGGAGCCCCTCAGGCGTCATGGTCGAGAGGCCAAACTTGTCTAACGTCCGACCCCGACGAGAGGTGTACGCCAAACTACCCGAGGCGACTCGACCTACGGGTTAGAACTCTTCCTTGAGCTCTACCTCCGGCTCGCTAGAACTATCAGGAGATGCAACTCGGTTCGTGGAACCTGCATCTAACCCACTGGAAGAACCCTCTGAGCTATCCGAGCTAGACATCGAGAAGAGAAGGTGGATTCCAGGAAGGGACTCACCCGGAAAAAAGCTTGAACGAGACTACGGGAACTTGAACGAGCAAAAACCTTGGACGCGAACTGAAAGCCTGGACGCGAGCTGAAACTTGGACGTGAGCTCAAGAGGCAGCGCAAAAGTGACAAAGCGACTGGGGTCCCCCACTATTTATAACCATAGTAACCGAGAAGCAATAGCGCAGATCAAAGCCGATCCAACGGCCCGCAGTCGTGCTGACCGCACGTCCCCTGAGACCGAGACGTGATTGGCGCACGTCTTTTTGAAACAGACAGAACGCCAATGCACGTCTCCTCACATTAAAGGTGGCAACGACACATTTTCAAATTTGAAAAGACGGCTGCTGTCACGTCTCCCAGTGGCGCGCTTTTTGAAGTTTTGAAATAAAGAGCGCGCTGCCACGTCAGTCAGCATCTGTAGGCAGGTCAGCGCGTTTCTCACGCTATCAGTCAACCAAGATTCGAAGTACGAGACAAATCTACTGCCAGCTCGCGAACTCCCCGTGCCAGGGCAAGGCCCTTAGCACGAGGAGTGGGGGGCAATTGATGAAGGAAGATTTGGTCCGACCTCGTAATCACTCAACACGTGGCAAAGGCAAATAGCTTGGCACAACAGCGCGCCCGAGGTGCGAGCAGCGAAGGGAGGAAACTAGGAGCCCGAACTCCCTACTAGGAGTCCGAACTCCCTACTAAGGGCCCGAACTCCCTACAAGGAGCCCGAACTCTCCCTTAGGCCCCGAGCCTCACACAAGGCAATGACCCGAAATGGCCCGCCTCATGGCAGTTCGGGACACTCCCCTATCCGAACCCAAGACTTCACCTCGCTCACCACTCCGGCACTTCGCCTCCTGGACGCCGAGCTGAACAAACGTACCATACTTGACACTAAGGTCCGTATCCAAGGGCGGCGCACCTGACTGACTTGGGATCTGACGCTTGACAGCCGCACTTCAACGGCCACCTGCCACCGCCACCTACCACCGTCATCGCCAGTCACAGAGACGACTCCGACAAAGAGAGAAGTGGCGGTTCTGTCCAGCAGAGGGGATGACACCCGAACTGGCAGGGGCCCAGAGGTAATCATACCCGACCTGATAGAAGCTTAGAAGTGAGTGCGCGAGGTGGTTATAAAAGGCTCCCTACCCCCCAAGAACGAGGTATGTGAACTTTGCGCCATCTGGTTTTATCTTGGCTTTGAGAGATTTCTAACTTGAGCTTCGGAGCATTCATACCGGGTTTCCCCCGGAGCTTCCTCATCTTCTCCGTTTTAGGCACCCTGTAGCTCCACTCAGAGGCAAGGGCGTTGACAGCTAGGACCGGCCGGATTGCTTACCATCAAAGTGGTTGTTAAAAATACTTATTTTAACAAGCACTTAAGGTTGTTTGGTAACCCATTTTCTAAATCACTTATTATGTTTTTTTTGTAATTATTAGGGTGGGGATATTTGGTAAGTTACTTTCCCCATAAGTACTTGTATTGACAAATGACAATTTTAACCCCCATTTCACTCATACATATATATAATGCTTTCCACATGTTATGCTATACATTTTAACAGAGAGTCCACTTGAACCTACACATGAATCACCATGTGGATCCAATTAATAATAATAATAATAATAATTATAATAATAATAATAATAATAATAAAATGGGTGGTAATCCCCTCAAATGTAGTCTTCAAGACCAAGGTTTGATGGGTTCCTTCACGGTGAAGAGGAGTAGCGTGCGTTGGGCCGAGGGCTTGGCACTGTTGACACTAATCGGGTATAGAGCAACTTGATGGTATCCCTTTGTTATAAGAACAATCAACGGTGAGGCTAAAACTTGCACTCAATGTCAATGGAGATTCTACGGCTCTTTTCTAGTTGGAGAAAGGAAGATTGGCTTGGATTAACTGCAGGGCACCGCTACTAGATGCTTTGTCTGACCGCAGAAAAAGAGCAGGGACAGAATGATGTGGAAATAGAGGCACCGCGATCGTCTGGTTGGTGAAGGAAGAAGAAGAAGGGTGATGGCCCGTAATGCTCTGTTCGATGCTAGTCGGTTGGGATTTCGGCCAAAGGATGGTTGGATGACACAAGAAGGAGAATAAGGAAGAAAACATGGTGAGGAATGGGAGGGATGAGGGGGAATGTGAGAAAGGAAAGAAAACACTGTCACTATTGGAGTTGCAGTGGCCATTGTATATGAAACTCTACGAGGAAGAGGATGAAAAATAGAGGGGGGAGAGGAGGTGGTCAGATGCTGGTTGAAAAGGAATGGGCGAGATAGAGGAATAGAGAGAAGAGAAGCGGAGAGAGAGTGAAAAAAATGGGATGAAGAAACTAAAAGACAAAACGTCATCGCCTCTGCATGTCGAGTGTTAAGAGGTGGAAGGAAGTGCATAGTGGTGTATCGAGTTCTCGTGTTGGCGAAGAGATAGAGACAAGGAGAGAGAGGGAGAGAAAAATGAGAGAATGAGTGTGGGGGTATTTTAGCTATTACAAGAAAATATTAGGGACTGGTTCGTTCCTATTTTTGGAGAAGTTCTTCAATAAGTGTTGGAAAAAAAACCAACTTGAAGTCACTTTTTTTAAAAAGTATTTCTTCACCACTTTTTTACTAAACATAGAAAACCACTTAATAGCCACTTAATGTGTGGTCCCAACTCTTAAAAGAAGTACTTCTTATAAGTGTTCTCAAATAGGGTTTAAAAATAAGAGAGAAACAAAAAGTTTATGGAATGTTCTAAACCTATTTAATGACCATGCATAATAGTTTAAGTTTTTATGTTAAATAGTTTATTGACTTAGTGTCAAAACCTTTTTGACTCCGTGGTCTAGTGTTAAATCCCTATAGTCTCCATTGTAATCAATTAAATTTCAGCACAAGGTATTGAGGACAAGGTTGATGGACTTTCACCTAAGAGAAACAAGTTAAAGAATAATAACATATTCAAGGACCTCACCTAAGAAACTTAGCACTTGCGGGACTCGAGCTGATCGCCTCGCGTCACTCCGACTCTGAAGTTTGTAGGGAACTTCATCGCCAGATGGTTGGTGGAGATTACTACTCGTAAGGCGTGGGTGATGGGCCAACCCACTATTGCGTTGTACGGGGAGGGGGTCGCAACTACCAGGAACTCGTGGTTGAGCCTTACCACACTAGGCCAGGTGCCGACCTCCACGGGTATAGTGACTCTCCCTAAAGGTCTCACCTCCTCACCGCCGAATCCCACGAGTGGGGTGTTTGTGAGCTTCAGATCGCTTTCCCGGAGCTGAAGCTGATCGAAGGCTGCCTTGAAGAGAATATCCACCGAGCTGCCCGAGTCGACTAGGACGCGCCTGACCTCGAAGTCGTTGATCTTAATCTTTAGGACGAGCGTGTCATCATGGGGGTAATGGACTCCTCGCGCATCATCTTCGGTGAAGAAGATTGATTCCTCCATCATTGGACGCTTTGGGGAGTTAAGCTCTTCCCTGGCGGCCTCACGGGCTGATGACTGAGCTTCTGCTGAGGTGCCGCCTGCGACAATTACATGGATGGTCCCCTGGACTGGTTTCTCGTCGGGAGGCTGCCTCTGCGGCTGTTCTACTTGTCTGCTATACTCGAGAGCCTCTTTATTCTGCTCTCCATGCTGACCTGCTTCATTATTATTATTATGATGTACAAAATTTCTTAGATATCCGCGACGGATGAATTCTTCTATCTCATCGCGGAGGTTCTTACAATTTTCGGTACTATGACCGTGATCTCTATGAAAAATACAATACAAGTTTTTATTCCTAACATTAGGATTGGCCTTGAGCCGAGGTGGCCACTTTACATATGGGACATCCTTGATCGCCATGAGGATCTCGGCTCGCTTTGTGTTGAGGGGTGTATAATCCCTTTCTACTGCCGGAGCTCGGAAAGACTGAATTGGCTTTGCCCCCGAGATTGATCCTTCTTCTTCTTGCTGTCACTTGGAGCCGGGGGCTCCGGTTCCCTTTTTATTTTTTCAAGGGCCAGGTCTCCCTTTTGGTTGATCTCCTCCTCTGTCCCTATGAACTGATCTGCCAATTCGAGGAACCCGTTCACGTTCTTGGGTTGGTTGACAACCACGTGCCATCTGAACTCCTTGTGGGTGATGCCCCGCTTGGCCGCAGTGAACCGAACTGCAGGGTCTAGGTCGGGTATCTGCAGGCAAGCGTCATTAAACCGTTTGATGTAGTTCCGAATGGACTCTCCTTCCCTCTGGACTATGCTGATGAGGCTTTCTTTGGTCCTCGGGCACCTTTTACTGGTGGCGAAGTGGGAGGTGAAGACCAGCACGAACTGCGCCTAGCTCCTTATTGAACCTGGCGCGAGGTTTCGGTACCAAGTGCGGGCTACTCCTCTGAAAGTGGTGGAGAAGGCCACGCACATGCAAGACTCGCTCCCCCTGGCCAGATGCATATGGGACTGAAAGGCGTCCACATGGTCGTTGGGATCAAATGACCCATCATACTTGTCCAACGGGGGGAGCTTGAAGTCCCTTGGCATGGGGACAGCAAGGAGCTCTGGTGACAGGGGGAGGGAACTAAAAGGAGTGGTGTAGCTTTTACCTTGCCCGAACTCACCTCTACCTTGCCTCTGAGCTCGGGCAGGTCGTGGGTGACAGCTCGGCGAGCTCGGTGACGCCTTCGCTGCTTCTTAGCCGCTCGGCGTTGGTGCTGTTGGACTCGGTATTACTGAGCTCGATGGGCCCAGGGAAAAGCTCAGACGGCTGTCGGTAGCTACGAACTGAGGGACCTTGTTCCAAATCATCGGCCAACACTTTGAACCGGTTTTCGGCAAGCAGAGGTTCAAACTGCGAGCGCTGAGGAGATACCGGCTGGGAGGCCCCCGACCTAACTGCAGGCCGCGAGGCAGGGGTAGGGGGTCTTTCCTTCCTTCCACGGGATGATACCGAGGTCTCTCCTCGGCAGGAAGGGAGTTCACTTTGGCGGTGAGGCTTGGTTGGCTGCGTAGCTGGATGCCGAGGAGGGAGTGAAGGGAACTGTTGTTGATATTGGTATTGGGACCTTTGGTGCAGCACTTGCTGCTGGTGGGACTGGAGTTGCTGGAACTGTTGCATCTGAACCTGCATGGCTCGCATGCACTGCATCAGATCCTCAAGCTGACATTGGATGGCTACCGGAGGGAGGATGGTGGGTTCAGCGAAGGTTGTTCCAACTGTAGAGGGCAGTGGAACAGTCACGGGTGCTACCGTTTGGGGCACAATCAGACTAGGAACCCCGTCCACAGAGAGAGGGACGGTGAACTAGCCGATGCAAACGGTGGGTAACTGGAGTTGTTCCTCAGGGGTGTTCTGTCGTCCGGTGTTGCTGGAGGAAGCCCTAGGTGTTGATGATACTGATGAGTTCTTTGAAGAGAGTTACACAGAAGTTACAGGAAGGCCTTTTGAAGCGCTTCCCCCAGACGGCGCCAAATGATGCAGCACAATCTGGGCCCTCCTAGCTGGCTGAGACTTGGCTCCTAGCTGTGACGGACGACACCTGAGAGGAAGAGGAAGGTGAAGGGTTCCCGGGGAGCTCTCCTAGCGGGAACACTCTGATGGCTAAGTTAGAATTCTGAGGAAACTCAAAGAAGACACACAAAGAGTTAAGAGTGTTGAAAGTGCTAGCTTCAATACCTTAGCTTCGTGAGGGTTGGGGTCCTTTTATACCGGAGCTTGGTCACATCAGGCGTAACCGCCCCTACCCTAGCCGTTACCGCCAGGGCAGGGTGGCAGGTGTAGGCTGCTACTGCGAGGTTCAGACTCGACAGGCGTGCCATGCTTTTTAGAGACGGTAGGCAGAACGCCGCGTGGCAAGGGATCTAAGCACTGCCACCGGATCCGGTAGGTACAGACGTCAGGCAGGCATGGATGTTAGGCAGATCTCCCTGTAGTCTGTCGAGCTACCGTATACCAAGGTGTCCGCACTGGAGGTGAGCCTTAAGCAAGTTCGAACAGGAGTCTCGACGGTGCTGCCCCGAGGTGTTTCTCCCTTGGGACACTTAGCCAAAAGCCGGGGTGCTCCCTTTTTAGGAAGGGAGAGCTCGGGGTGCTCCGCCTTCAGGCTTGGGGCGAACTGGACCTTGCTACTCGGCAGGTTGTCACGCTCGCCGAGTCGTTTGATCGGGCCTCGACGAGCTTGTTACGCCGAGTTGCGGCCAAGCTGCCATGCTAACTTGTCGCTTATGCCAGGTCATATACCCGTATCTCCATGCTACGAGGTCGGACCGAATCACCGTACATCAATTTATATGAACCGTTTTACATACTACATATTTGCATTCACACATATTTGCATCATTTCCAAACGCCGCCTAAAAAACATCACAATAAATTACTCCAATGCAGCTGTGCATCGAGAACATCTTCCTTATCCTTCATAATGAGCACAAAACGTTGTATTTTTGTCGTTAATAGAAAGACTCTTTCAATGGAGATGGGATGGGCTTCCCACATAGCACGCCCGATGCCCTACAGCCCAACCAAACACAGTCTGGATCTACTCCTCACACACAAAGTTCCTGAATATACCTCACAGCATGTATTGGCCATATATCAAAAACATTTTCCGTATTTATATTTATTAGTCACGAGATGTTTCCAATACAACAAAGTGAGATATAACTGTGAGATCAGTGTGAGGAGCGTTCTTTTAAGAACAGATCCCAATTTTGCGACTTGCAATGTTGTTGCTCAGCACCCGGGTCAATACCGAGTCGGTCCCGAACTGAGCGATCCATTTACGAAAAAAAATCAAATTGAGCGACAAATAAACAAAGAAACATTAAAAAAAATGCCAAACAAAGAAAGTACCCAAATCTCAGTGGAACGCAGCTAAAAAGGACCAACTTGTGAATCTCTGTCCAATTTCCATGTGAATCGTGAAGAAAAAACAAACAGAGATAGAGAAACGTGGATCTCTGTCAGCATCGTTGAGATGCGCGAGAGACTGTCCCTCTTCAATGCGGAATAGGAACATAGGCTGATAGGACGCGGACGAAAATGCCCGACATACTGACCGTAAACTACGGGCAACGTGGGCTGTTCAGCTTTCTTTAATCTTCGGTACTACGGTCAGCGTCCTTGGAGACCCCATTGATTACTGAACTCTACCTTTATGATATTAACACTCTATTTCTTTTAAAATTCAAATATAAAAAAAATAATAATAAAGTATTCTTTTTTAAATCCGATAAAAAAGTAAAAACAGACGACGGTTTTCCGTTGATTGTATAGGTTCGTGTCAGTCATCTTTTTTGGCCATGCTTCCTCCGGCGACTGATCCAGTGCTCTGTGCCATTCGGTTCTTTGTTGACCAAACTGATAAGATTGAGAAGAACGGCATCTAAACGGGTGAATATCCTACACGTGGCGTACGATACGGGTGGCAGGTAGATAAGCGATGTGTCTGACATGGGCTGCCTGACACTGTCAAAGTTTCTCTTGAGGGCGTTTCGGAAGGTGTGGAATTGGATTTGGACCCCACGTCTTTGATTTAACGGGATGTGAGGTCACATCATGTGAGAGGGGAATATCTTGACTGTTCGGTGAATTGTATGACACGTCCCTCCTTTGGGTGGGCCCAACCTAGTCCTTGCCGCTTTTGGGTTGTCGACTCCAAATCGAAGGTTGCGTACATTGACCGTTATTGACCGTTGAAACCACTTAACCGCTGTTAATGGTTAACCTATAGAGTCATTTACTAAAACACCCGTATAATTTAATAGATTTTTTATAGTTTTTGTTTTACTAAACCACCCTTATAATTTAAAAGATTTACTGAAACTTATCCTATAATTTTTTGTTTTTACATCCTTATATAATTTGCTAGTAATTTAAATCTACTTTTCATTAAATGGAGGTGGGAAATGATTTCACATTGTTTTAAAAAATTTAATCAAAACAAAATAAAAAAAATGTCCTTATTTGGACAATCACTTTGGTCGATTTTCTTCTTTATTTGAAGAGGTATTAGGGATGATTTTGGAATAAAAAACCATGACCACCCTTAGACAATTTCTACTTGATTTAGTGGCTATTTCCATATAAACAATACAATTGGTTATAAATGGAACCGGAACCAGACAGAACCAGATCGGAATCGGAATGGTCGGGGGGCACTAGGAATGAGAACGGAATTCTGATTCCATCCAACCAAATAAATAGAATCGAAATGACTCATAACAATTCCATTTTCAGACCCTATTTACACAAATCAAACGAGACCTAAATCAGCTGTAAAACTAAAACAAGTTATAGGGTAAGTTTTTGTGGATCAACAATATAAGAAGTGTTTGAAATGACTTTTTTTCTCAATGTTAATTTAACGCGGTGTTTGGCATTGATGTCGTTGGTTTAGAAAACAACTCCATGTCTACGCCACATCAGAACGGTGCACCAAGAAACATAATTTTATTTGGAACCATTTTCCCAAAAAACAGCTATGCATTGGAATTTGGGAAAGCATGGTTTGAGAAAATGTTGAATTTGATATTTTCTCATTTTCATAACCATTGCTGCCAAATGTACCATGACGTGGCATCAATATGTTATCATATAAACCATTGGATATGTGGACCAATACTAAAAACAATTATAGAGCATTGATACCTGATGGTGCACAATCTGAATATTACTAGCTGGAGGGTAGTTTGGACGTCGATTTACTTAGTTGGTCGGTCGAACTGCAAGAAAAGAATTTTCAGAGGACCCGGGGTGGTTTACCCGATGTGGGTGCCCCAATGCTTAAGTTTGTAATGGTATGCGAGCTGAAGGGTTGTGAGCTAGAGGGCTAGTGAGCAAAGAATTATGTGTACCTTGTAACGTTGGGGTTGGTACCCTTATATAGGTGAGTTGTTGTAGGCTTTATGAAACACCTCCGAGATCCTCGGCCCGTGCTACGTACTAGGAATTCATTCCACACTCGGAGGTGGACTTCGTGTTAGCTGATAAGGCTTATCAAGTCCATCCGATCCGGGTGGGATAAAGATAAGGCTTACGGATGTGTAGTGTGATCCCGGAGAGGTCAGAGATAGCTAACGAGCTTTTAGAAGTTGTCTATGTGTGACCTCGGCAAGTTGGGCCATCACAACAAGCTGCTCAAACCTTGGTCTTGGCCGAGGTGCCCAAAATACCCTTGCTAACCTGGCCTACTGAGGTGACAGGAAATGTTGAATCATCATCTAGTCAGTAGACCGCTTTTACGTGTCCGGGTGTCAATAGGTCAGGCTAAATTATACCTCATCAATACCAAATAAAATTGGTGCTTTTACCCATAAAACATCCTATATGGCAGCATCGGTGCCAAACACTTACCAAGTGGGTGTTTGGCATCGCCATTTTCTGAAAAAACAGGGCCATGTAGGTGCCACATTAGAGAAACCGGTGCTTCAAACAATGTCCTCTTATTTAGTATTATTTTTTCAGAAAAATGTTGTTCTAAACCATACCTTAGAAATCAGGAAAATGTGTTCTAAAGCAACGACAAATTTAATGTTTTTTAAGAAGACAATGCAGGATATAATGATGTGTCATTATATTGGACATTGGATAATATAGATCAATATTAAAAACATTGGTACCAAATAAAATCAATGCTATTTTCTCATAAAATACGTATATGACAGCACCAGTTCCGAACAAACTACACATGCCCAGCAAAACGGTGTGATGTAAACAGCACCGATGCCAACACCTAGTTCACAATGTGAACTGTGCAGCTGAAAAAAGCCAGAGGTGGGCCAGTGTCGTTTTTAGTCCAATTCATTGGGGGTCCCTGCAATCATGACTCGTGAGGAGTGGGCTGGAGCAAGCTAGACAGCCTACAACAACCCTAACACACGCTTGCGGCCCATGTTAAACCCTAATCATTCCGACTGAAGAATCCAATACATATAGAGGGATGTGGCGTTGGGGCCCTCCATCTAAAGTATATTCATCCATCTGTGCAAGAGTCATCATGCGCAATACACCTCAATCCTCAATCATCTTATTTTACTGCATTTTAACTGAATGGACCAGAAACGTAACCTTGCTCTAAAACATGATATCAGCCTTTGGATGTTTTTTGTAGCTCCACCACAAACCTAACTGTCACTTCATCCAATTTAAGATGGGGCCAGTCTACACATCGATGGCTGTGATTTACGGCTTTAACTCAAGGCTATGCCAATGGATGTAGCAGATACTTCACCCCATGCATGCCTTAATGTTGGCGTTGGCTACGTAAGACCTTCATGCAGTGAATCCTGGCCCAGATGAAGATAGTGCAATTTGTAGACCCACCAACACTGAAATGGAACTGACAGAATGTTGTCTCCCGGCAGTTCCCCTTTTTCTTTTCTTTTGATTTGGTGAATCCAGACATAATGAGGTTAGTACATATCTTAAGATAGAGAAATCCACATGAATTATTAACTTGTTAGACACACCCAAACCAGATGGCTGAATCCAATTGCATGGGTCTGGACTCTATCCGGTTTGGGTGGGTCTAATCGTTTAATCCAATTGCATTGGTATGAGTCTACTCAATGAGATTTAGATATGGGCCAAACTGCATTTCATGTGAATTTCTCTATCTTAAGATAGAGATCTGGACTCTGTGGTTTGTGACAAGCAGAAAGGGCTAGAAGAGTTATGCATAAAATTGATGAAACAGGATTTATATAGGGGTGTCAGGAATCCAAAAGTTCAATACATGATCCAACATCCAATCAGATTATCTCGGATGATATATTTAAGTTGTGTTTGTTTTCAGTGTAAATGCAAATTCGATATTAAATTTCACTATCGGTTTGCATTTACATGCATTTGTTTTCAGTGTAAAAGTGGACTGGTGCAAAACTTCACACCTGGTCTATTTTGTAGGTGCTTGTTTTCATTTTAAAGTTTTATCTAATCGGCTGGCTTTTCTATCGATAATCGATCGATTATCACACAAAAAAAAAAAAAAAAAATTCAACGGTCCATTCAAATTTTAAACCGATCGACTGACTTTTCCATTGACTGACATTTACATTGATGATTTTTCCATCGAACTCAAATGCAGCCTTACCTAATCCGATCGGATTTAGATTGATTTTATTAAAAGTGAAGTCTGATTATTTATAATACATATTATACTTTATTATATTTATATATAATTAATTCAATATTTTATATTTATATTAATTTATTATACATATATAAGTTAAAAGTTGTTATTCTTTTATTTTATTTTAAAAGTAATGAGGCAGAATCAAATTAAATCAGAATTCAATCTGAAAATCCATAAATTCCATGAGATTTCAGATCACATTCGAAATTCAGTTTTTATTATGAGATTTGGATAATCCGATCCGTACAGCCCTAAACTCATGCTGCCAACCTCATAAAAATGGGAAAAAGGCTTACATGATGATGATTTTACCATGGACTCTGGTCAATCAATTGGGTCGGTCGAGTCTCATAGGCCCCCGTTCACTTTTCGGTAAGTAATTTATTCGGTCAAATGCAATTACCTAGGAAACACTTACCTAGGTAAGTGTATTTATTCATGTTTTTTTTTTATTTTTCATGTAAATAAGGTAATGACCATTTTAGCCATAAAAATCTATTATTAGTGTTGGCAACTTTCTCCCTATGTGGGAAAGTTATTTTCCCACCTAAGAAATGAGTATCACTTTCTTGGATAAGTGATATCTAAGAAAATAAAGTTTACTTGATCCCCACATAAAACTGAAAAATGAACATAAAATTCTTGATTAATAAGAATCAAAATCCCATTGACTAACTTTTTTTCCGTCTCTCAAAATCCAAAAAAAGAACGCCACCATAATGTATGGACACAAGATGACACTAAAAATTCCGAACCAGGACGACGAAAGCATGGGCCTTTGTTTTCACACGAATGATTGCTTTATTGGATTTGTGAGATCAGGTGGTGAAGAAAAGCACCCAAAAAAGATAATGGAACGTGTCACATCTACTTCCTTATCATTAATAGTGGAGTATGTGATTTGCACGGGGTTGCTTTTCAAGATAATACACAAGCTCAATCGAGCCAGATGGTTCTAGGCAAACTCTCTGTTCAAAATTTCTTTCCTTTTTAAAAGCAAGCATCTTTTAACGATGATAATAGCCAGACCCCAATCAGTTGATCTAAAAGTATTAAAAGTATCACAGTTTGGTGATGTTTCACTGAAGATGATGGATTTTTCATCATTGTCTATTATCATGGGATGCTTGAATTTAAGCCACATCTTCTCCTTTGTGGTGAGAGGAGGAACCATTAAGCCCATCAAGGAATTATAGGTGTATTTATTTATGGGCCTCACAACAGTTTTACTCATAATTGAGCCCACATTTTTGTGATGATTAGATGTTTTCCCCTCCAAGATCTTGCATGGGTATGGGTCTACTCAATGAGCTTTAGTTTTACCCATAATTGAGTCTACTCAATGAGATTTTTCTTTTCTTTCCTTTGTAGAAAGAGACTCGTTAGTTTCCTTTATAGAAATTATAAATAAAAGTTATAGAAGAGACCCGTTTGGTCCACAAGATAGTTTAAAAGATGCCCATGTTCATAAAAAATTGCCAATAACTCCAATTAAAAAAAGTGATTTGTTATAAATGAAAGGGACTGAAGAGGTGGAAGTTGACCAAAAACGACATGGGTAGAAGTAGTAAGAAATTTAAGCACTAATAATTGAATAGTAAATATGATTTTAAATATAATGGATTGGTAAAACAGGATTCATGTAATCAACCCAATATAGTTGGGAATTTGGGATAAGGCATGAATGATGATGATGATGATGAAAATTTCAAAGGTTCAGTAAGCAATATGATAAGAGAAATAAGCTGACATGGACAACTGAATTTTTAGCGTATTGAATAGATTGGTAATTCAGAATAATGTTCTTTTTAGAGGAATGAAATAACAATGTGTTTCCATAGATCATTAAGAACCAAGAAAATCCAATTGATGACAAATTCTTTTGTAGTCCAAGAATTTAACAAATGGGTTACATTGTTAAAGTTTCTTCAAACGAACTTCCATGTTAGAATAGCTAGAAGCTTGCTCCATACTAAGCCTAGAAGTTCATAACTACCTTTGGCTTGGTAGAGGCTTAAAGCCAAAGGTGGGCTGGATTGGCTATGGGCAGATAAACGTAGCCTAAATCTACTTTTGTCTCATGTATATAGAACATTGGCACGTTCACTCTTCACTAGTTACATAACAAGAAATAGATAGGGGCACCAACAGCATAATCTAAGTGAAATTTATATGGAGTGATGAAGGAAGATTTGGCCCGACTTCGTAACCACTCAACACGTGACAAAGGCAACAACTCGGCACAACAGCACGCCCAAGGCGCGAGCTCCGAAAGGAGGAATCAGCGGTCCAAACTCCCTACAAGGAACCCGAACTCCCCGCAAGGAGCCCGAGCTCTCCCTTAGACCCCGAGCCTTACGAAACAACCCGAACTGGCCCGCCCAATGGCAGTTCGGGCCACACCTCCATCCGAACTCAAGACTTCACCTCGCACACCACCCCAACACTTCGCCTCCAGGACACCGAACTGAACAACCATACCTGACACTGAAGGAGTTCGTATCCTGAAGCAGCGCACTTGACTGACTTGGGATCTGACGCTTGACAGCCGCACTTTAACGGCCACCTACCACTGCCACCTGCCACCGCCATCTCCAGTTATAGAGATGGCTCCGACAAAGAGATCAGTGGCGGTTCTTCCCCAGCAGAGGTGATGACACCCGAACTGGCAGAACCACAGGGGTAATCATACTCGACCTGACAGAAGCTTAGGAGTGAGTGCGCGAAGTGGTTATAAAAGGCCCCCTTCCCCCCAAGAAGAAGGTAAGTGATAATTTTGCGCTATCTGGTTTTGATCTTGCCTTTGAGAGAATACTAACTTGAGCTTTGGAGCAATCTCATCGGGTTCCTCCCTGGAGATTCCTCACATTCTTCTTCGTTTCAGGCACCTGTTGCTCCAGTCAGAGGCAAGGTCATTGACAGCTAGGACCAGCCGGATCGCGCACCATCAATTGGCGCCATCTGTGGGAACACGCTTCTAAAAGCCTCCCTCTAAAACTCTTACAACCCCTTTTTTCCAAGAAACCCGAACACTCATGGCTTCTTCCAGCAATGTCGGACGTAGCACGGAAATGAACGCCCCCGATGAACAACTTCAAGTCCCCATGGTGTGCATCGGACAGTTCACCATCCCCCTTCCAGTGGATGGGATCCCCAGCCTGAATGCGCCACGAACAGTGGCGCCAGTGAACCTTCCCGCCGTGAACGTCCCCCTTCCTCTCCCTGTCGAGACAACCTTTACCGAACCAACTGTTGTCCCCCTGGCGACTAGCCAAAGCCAGTTTGACGACTTGATGCAGTGCATGTGGGCTATGCAAGCCCAAATGCAGTAGTTCCAGCAGCATCAACTCCAGTAGCACCAAGTACTGCACCACCTCTCTCAATATCACTATCAGTAGCAGTTTCCCCAACTGCCTCTGAACCAACCACAGCTTCCACCTCGGCACCCTACTCCAAAGCCAGTTAAGGCTTCCCCTCAGGGTGGACGCCATCACCGAGGAGAAGCCTCCCAACTTCAAAACCCCCCTAACAGCCAGGTCTCATCCCCGGGCTGGATGGAAAGAAAAATCACCCCCGCTTCGCAGCTCGCAGGCGGGTCGGGAGCCTCGCCCGCCAAGTCAGCACCTCGACGCTCCAAGCCTGAGCTCCCGCTCACATAGAACCGATTCAGCGCCCTAGCAGCGGACTACCAACAGTCCGGGCCCATCGAGCTCGGCAACACAGAGGCCAACAACGCCAGTACCAGGCCCACTCAACAACGAAGACGCCAGCGAAGTCGCCGAACTGCCACCCGTGTCCTGCCCGAGCTCAAAGGTAAAGAAGAGACAAGCTCGGACGAGGTAAAAGCTGCCCCTATTTTTTCAGTTCCTTCCCCCCTCTTATCAGAACTCCTTACGGACCCCATGCCCAGAGACTTCAAGCTCCCCCCTTTAGACAAGTATGATGGGTCCTTCGACCCCAACGACCACGTCGATGCCTTCCAGTCCCAAATGCACCTAGCTAGGGCCAGTGAATCGTGCATGTGCGTGGCCTTCACCACCACCTTCAGGGGGGTGGCCCGCACCTGGTACAGGAACCTGACCCCGGGTCAATAAGAAGCTGGACCCAGTTCGTGCAGGTCTTCACCGCACACTTCGTTACCAGCAAGCGGTGCCCCAGTACCGAGGAAAGCATCTGCGGAGTAGTCTAGAGGGAAGGAGAATCCATCCGGGGCTACATCAAGCGGTTCAATGACGCGTACTTGCAGATACCACGACTAGACCCCGCGGTGCAACTCACGGTGGCCAAGAGAGGAGTAACACACAAGGAGTTCAAAAGGCACATGGTAGCTAGCCAGCCTGCGACCGTAGCCAAATTCCTCAAGCTCACGTTCAAGTTCCCGTAGTCCGTTTGCTTTTTCCGGGCAGACCGCTGTCTGCCTTTCTTTAAAGCAATCAAAGGCAAAGGGTTCGAATGGACCCAAGACTGCCAACTCGTGTTCAATTAGCTAAAAAACTATCTCGCTAGTGTGTCGATATTAACCAGGCCCGAGGAGGGCGAGGTCTTAGAACTATACCTCTCGGCAAACGACGATGTGGTCAGTTCAGTACTAATAAAAGAAGTAGATCGGGTCCAACGACCCATCTATTATGTTAGTAATATTCTTCAGGGAGCAGAGACGAGATACCCGCAGATAGAAAAGTTGGCATACGCACTGATAATTGCATCTCGGAAACTCTGCCCATATTTCCAGGCTCACATTGTCATCGTCTTGACTAACAAACCTCTGAGGCAAGTCCTACTCAAGCCCGAGGTTTCCGGTCGGCTGACGAAGTGGGCCATCGAGCTCAACGAGTACAACCTCCAGTATAAGCTGCGAACTGCTATTAAGGCCCAAGCCTTAGCAGATTTCATCACCGAGTGCACGTTCAGCTCCGAAGTCCCTAGGCAGGTCGAGCCCAAGATCCCCAGTACGGGTGAGCCCAGAGCTCCCAAGCCAATAGAGTCTGAACTCCATGAAGCAGCAGTCAAGGTGGCATCTCTCCTAGTTAGGCCTAACGCGAATTGGGATGAGGAGCCCTAGATCCTTCACATAGATGGCTCCTTGAACCAACAAGGCAGCGGAACTGGAATAGTGCTACGCGGCCCGGGTGGCACGAAACTAGAATATGCACTATGCTTTGAGTTTGTGGCATCCAACAATGAGGCGGAGTACGAGGCATTGATAGTCGGGTTGAACCTAGCACAAAAGGTAAGAGCAAAACACATAGTTATCTGTAGCGATTCCCAGCTTGTGGTCAACCAGGTTACGGGTGAATACGAAGCACGCGAGCTAACTATGATCACCTACTTAGCAAAAGTAAAGAAGGCTCTGCTCAACTTCCAGTCACACTTCATCAAGAAAATCCTGAGGTCAGAGAACACTAAGGCCGACGCCCTATCCCGGTTAGCTAGCATCAGTCACAACGCCATGAGAACTGTGTACATAGAGGACTTACCTCGGCCTAGCATTCTCGGTGGGGTAGAGGAGGTTGCTCCCGTCCTTGAAGCAGAGCCGAGCTGGATCGACCCACTCGCGAGCTTCTTGCTAGATGGAAACCTCCCTACGGACCGCAATGCAGCCAGGAGGGTGCAGCGCCAGGTAGCCAAATATGTCATAATAGACGAACGGTTGTACCGACGGTCCTACATGCTCCCCAACCTACGTTGCTTGCGACTTACCGAAGCCGAACTCGTACTCCGCGACACTCATGAAGGTCTGTGCGACGGACACTTGGGGAGCAGAGCCCTCGCCCAAAAGGCACTTCGACAAGGGTACTACTGGCCAACGATGAAGGCAGAGGCTGTTGAGCTCGTCAGAAAATGTGACAAATGTCAGAAGCATGCCAATATCCACCATCAGCCTGCCGCCGACCTCAAGTATCTCACCAACCCATGGCCCTTTGCGCAATGGGGCATCGACCTCCTGTGTCCATTCCCGCCAGCAACAGGTGGGAGGAAGTTCCTAGTGGTGGTGGTAGATTACTTCACAAAGTGGATAGAAGTTGAACCTCTTGCAACAATCACAACCCGAAACGTACAGAACTTCTTTTGGAAGAACATAGTATGTCGCTTCGGGTTACCTCGGGTACTGATCTCCAACAATGGCAAATAGTTCGAGAATATCAAGTTTCAGGAATGGTGCCAAGATATGGGGATTCGGAAAAACTTCACATCGGTCGCGCACCCGCAGGTAAACGGTCAAACAGAAGTGATGAATAGAGCTATCCTCCGCGGACTGAAAGCGCGACTAGACCGAGCTAAAGGGTTGTGGATGAACGATCTACCAAGTGTCCTATGGGCTCACCGAACTACGAAAAAAATTGCCATAGGAGAGACCCCCTTTAACCTCACCTACGGCATTGAAGCGATAATCCCGGTAGAGATCAAAATACCTACACTGCGACTAGAAGCATACGACGATCCGACAAACGGAGATGAGTTACGTACCAACCTCGACCTACTGGACGAGGTAAGAGACCTCGCGTACATCCGGATCATAGCTTACCAGCAAAGAGTAGCTCGGTACTACAACGCCAGAGTAAAAAAGTGGAACTTCCGCGTCGGCAACCTAGTCCTCCGTAAGATCATGGCACCCGAGCCCAGCATGGGAAAACTTGGACCGAATTGGGAAGGGCCCTACCGAGTAAAGAGAGCGCTCGGAGGGGCATACGAGCTCGAAACTTTAGAGGGCAAACAAGTACCCCGAGCTTGGAACGTCGTTAATTTGAGACAATACTACCTATAGATCACCAAGCGAAGTGGACTAAGTCGCTACCGGAGCCAAAGGGCTAGGATGTTGAGCTAACAAGGACCTCGGCATGGGCAAGCAAAGGCAAAAAAAATGCCAACTAAAAGCTCAGGCAAAGTGCCAACAATGAACTAATAGGGGCATCAGCATATGGTCAGTTCGGCAACACGGCCAGTTTGGAGAAAAGAGTGACCAACACTTAACCAAAAGAAAATCATTCCATTGCAAAATACCTTGTGTACATTTCCAAAAAAAACAACGTAAGCAAGCTCACAGGCCCGGAGGTACTTCTTCACCATCAGAAGGCACTTCGACGATACTCGAAGGTCCTGCCTCATCCTCAGAATCCGGCTCACCGTCAGCAGCATTGGTCATCTCCTGAGTAATGAGAAAAGTGGTTATGGCGCTAATATCGAGCTCGGGGTACATATTCTGGATCATCCATCGGCTTAGTTTAAAGCCCCTTCTGTACGAGCCCACCATCAAGTCTTCAAAGCGCAACGAGGCGATGTATTCATTGACAGCCTTCTTCTTGGCATCCTCGATGCCTTGAGAAAAGATCTGGGTCCGCTCCCTAATATCCTCTTGAAGGTACTCAACCTAATGCTACAAATCCAGCCTCAGGTATGCCAAATGCTTCACCACAACTCCCATGGCCTCGGTATCTCTCTAAGACCTCGCCAGCCTGGCCTGTGCGGTGCGAGAAGCCGCCTCGGCAGCACGGGAAGCCTCTTTGGCAGCTCGTGCCTGCCTCGAGCTCCTTTCCACTTGGGCCGCCAAGGCATGGATAGAAGAATTCACCTACCAAAAGAAAAAATAACAAATGATCAAAAGAACGATAGCAAGAGATAAAAGCAAAGAGCCCGACAAGAAATCGCTGACTTACCACCATGGCATGAGTGGCAGCACGACAGGCTACCTGGTTCAAAGGGAGCTCGGTCCATGCCACGACCTCCTCAGGATAAATGGCCTCCCTACTCTTCTGAAGAGCGTGGTTCGGCGACAACACGCTCCTGAACTCGCCTTGGGCTCCCGAGCCTGAAGGCCCAGCTCGTGTATAAACAGACTCAGAGTAAGCGGGAGCCCCCGTGTAAGTAGCCTCGGCATAAGGGGCCCCTGCCGCTTCTTGCATTGGAGGGGCCATCTCGGGTTCCCTGGGCGGATCCACTGACGGGTAGTATGGTACCTCGAGCTCCGCATCTCGAGGCAGCTCGGCACGAGTTTGTTTGGCGACTCACTTCCTCCTCTTCATGGCGTGAAATAGGTTCCCACCACGAGTCTTCTCTGAGTCCATCACACCTACAAAAAAGAGCTCGGCATTAGGAAAATGAAAGAACAGAGCAAAAACAAAAGGCAAGCCTCTGAGTAAGGCACCTACCCGAACTCAGACCGGCCTCGATGAGCTTGGCCTCCGTCAGATACCGGTGGCATTTTATCCCAAGTCGTGCCCATTCTCGGAGGCCCTTCACCATCTCCCTATCAAGCATAACACTGGCATCAGGGGCAGCCATCCCCCACCCGGTTTGGAACGGCCACCCCAATGCACTTCGCACCCCGAAGTAGTCCTGTTTCCACGCCAGGACCTTGTTGGGAAGATCATGTAAGAGCTTAAACCCCGGGCGAGGAGACAGGTAATACGCCCGCCTACGCCCGGGAAGGGGACACGCTTGCTTCTTAAGCATTAGAATGGAAGAAAAAATCTCCAGATCTAAAGGCAAGATCTGTTCGCAAAATAGGGAGATTGTTCCCACCAAGTTACGAATAGAATTCGGGTGAAACTGGCCGATAGTAACACCAAAGTGGTTCATAACCTTGACAATGAGGGGGTGGAAAGGCAGGCGCAACCCAGCAACAAGCTGCTCTCGGAATATTACGATCTCATCAGGACCGTGTTCCCTAGGAAAACTGCCCGAGGGTATAAAATAGGTGTACTCCCTAGGCAAGTTGAACTAGGTAATAAGGAAAAGAAGCCCCTCAGACGTCATGGTTGAGGGCCCAAACTTGTCTAACGTCCGACCTCGACGAGAGGAGGACGCCAAACTACCCGAGGCGACTCGACCTATGGGTTCGAACTCTTCCTCGAGCTCTACCTCGGGTTCACTAGGGCTATCGGGGGATGCAGCTCGGTTCGTAGAACCTGCATCTGACTCACTCGAAGAACTATCTGAGTTATCCGAGCTAGACATCGGGAGGAGAAGGATTCCAGGAAAGTACTCACCCGGAAAAAGCAAACGGACTGCGGGAACTTGGACACGAGCTCAAGAAGCAAAACGTAGGAGAGTGTCAAAGCGACTGGGGTCCCCCACTATTTATACCCACAGTAACCAAAAATCAACGGTTCCGATCAAAGCGAATCCAATGGCCCGCAGTCGCGCTGATCACACGTCTCCTGAGACCGAGACGTGACTGGCCGCACGTCTTTTGAAACTGAAAGAGCGCCAGCGCATGTCTCCCCACGTTAAAGGCGGCAGCGACGCGTTTTTTCAAATTTGAAAAGTCGCCCGCTGTCACGTCTCCTAGTGGCGTGTTTTTTGAATTTTGAAATAAATGCGCGTTGTCACATCTGTCAGCATTTATAAACAGATTGGCGCGTTTTTCCGACTTTTTGGTGCTCGAGAAAATCCTGACGAACACGCACTTCGCGCTATTAATCAAACCAGTCCGAAGTACTGATCAAATCCACCCGCCACCTCGCGAACTCCCCGCACCAGGGCAAGCCCCTTTGCGCGATGAGTGGGGGGCAATTGATGAAGGAAGATTTGGCCCGACCTCGTAACCACTCAACACGTGGCAAAAGCAACAGCACGCCCAAGGCGCGAGCTCCGAAAGGAGGAACCAGCAGTCCAAACTCCTTATAAGGAGCCCGAACTCCCCGCAAGGAGCCCGAGCTCTCCCTTAGACCCCGAGCCTTACAAAACAACCCGAACTGGCCCGCCCCATGGCAGTTCGAGCCACACCTCCTTCCGAACTCAAGACTTCACCTCGACACCACCCCAACACTTCGCCTTCAAGACGCCGAACTGAACAACCGTACCTGACACCGAAGGAGTCCGTATCCTGAGGCGGTGCACCTGACTAACTTGGGATCTAACGCTTGACAGCCGCACTTCAACGGCCACCTGCCACCGCCATCTCTAGTTACAGAGACGGCTCCGACAAAGAGAGCAGTGGCGGTTCTGCCCCAGCAGAGGTGATGACACCCGAACTGGCAGAACCGCAGGGGTAATCATACCCGACCTGACAAAAGCTTAGGAGTGAGTGCGCGAAGTGGTTATAAAAGGTCCCCTTCCCCCCAAGAAGAAGGTATGTGATAATTTTGCGCTATCTGGTTTTGATCTTGCCTTTGAGAAAATGCTAAGTTGAGCTTCGGAGCAATCTCACTGGGTTCCTCCCCGGAGATTCCTCACATTCTTCTCCATTTCAGACACCTCTTGCTCCAATCAGAGGCAAGGTCATTGACAGCTAGGATCGGCCAAATCGCGCACCATCAGGGAGAATGATTATTCAGCCCACCATCAGAATTCTTAACCCCACCATACAATTGGGGTAAGTGCCAACTTGGAATTGATGCCAATACATAGGTGGATATTGGTATTTTGGGTGGGGATATCTAACATTTTGATTGTTGTAGGTCTGCAATAGAATTCATTTTGCAATTGGGTGCAATGTATTTTTCCAAAATTTATATGAGCCTTATTTATACTCATGCTTTATTTGGTAAAATGACCTATTTTGAATCATTTGATTATGTCCTAAGGAATCAAAACCTTCTCGCATGCTTAATTAACCTATGGGTGAGTCACCCCTGAGTGGACATGGCTAACTTTGGGGCTATTTAATACTATGGTTGTTTATTTTAAAAAATGTTTTGTATTTTTTTTATTTTAAAAAACGAGAAAATGGGTGATAAACATTTTGTACTTTTTTCTTTAAAATTGTTTGCCAACTATGTGCCATTAAACACTATTAAGTGCTACATAAGGTCAACAGTAAATAAATGATTGAATTGAGAAAAACATTAAAAATAGTGTTTTCCCCAACTATTAACTATCACACAAACTAAGAGAATGTTTATTTAATGAATGGTCTTATCAAATAATGGCATTTCCTCCAATGCCATTATTTAATGAACTGGGAACATCTTCCCTTGCATAATACTATGTAAGAGGATGAGATATTCTTTATGTATAACTGCGATGTTATGTGAACAAACATGAACAGAATTCTTGTGAGCAGGATATCCGGACTCAGGTAATTTAATATGGAAATTAGTGTATTTCTACAAATTTCAATGTGCAGAAAATTTTATTATTAAAAACAAAAAAACAAAACAAAGGACAGAAAATTTTAAGACACTTTGCTACTTCTCTAGCTATGAGAAGTAGATTCCCTGGAAATTGGGGCTATTGAGTGGAGGAGAATTTGAACGCCGGATCTGCTACAAACAAGACAAGTAGCACCGACTACAAAACGCAATCAAAAGTAAACAGGTCAGCAATGTGGGACATTGGGGCCTGATTTTTCAGTTCAGGCCAATGGTTCTCAACTTCTCATCTTTGACATTGCTATGCGTTTGGTGACATTGAACATCAATGCATTAAAAAAAAATTCAAATCATACTGCCTATGGTTTCATGCTTTGCAGCAATCTGACGAAACGGGTGCCTACATTTAATCGAGCCCGGATTTCCTATCCACTTGAGATCGCAACCATATATGGAAAACATTTGGCGCCCTTACATAGTGTTATGGATGGACAGATGTACACGTGGGTAGTGTTTTGTGGATAGGTGTAAGCAGAATTGTCATGGGTAAGAGATCCATAGTCCACTTAATGGGACTAACAGAGGCAAGGTCCCTAATATTAATTGACCCTAGAAGTTAGGTCCAGGGACGAGGAAAGCACACAACCCAGCCCTTGGAATAACTTTGGGCTAGAGGTAGAGGTGGCAATTTTTCATCAAATCCACCCATTTAAATGGGTTGGGTTGGGTTGGGGATAACCATTGTATTAACCATTACAGAGACAAGTATTAATTCCTTAGCCTTTTTTTTAATTTTCTTCATTTGAATTAAATAATTTATAATTAATATATTAATTTTCTATTAATTATTAACTAAATTTAGTTTTGTCTTGAATCAATACACTTCACCCAACACAAATCCAAATCAATTTGACTCGAGTTTGGACCAGTTCAACGTGATCTAACCCGATCCAACATATACTGACCTAGGTCACCTGTATCCAAAATAGGCCCCGAGCAGGATGATTCGGTAATCAATACTACTTGATTTTTCCACTTTGGGTCGTCCGGTCTAACCAGTATTCACACAGCCCAATCCAACCCGATACAAGTTGATCTGGGTCGACTCGAATCCAAAACGGTTTTGGGCGGGATGGTTCAGTGCTTGCATGCTTTGCCCGGTCTGGACCGTCCAATTTGATTAATATCCACACAGCCCAACCTGAATCCGGACAGACCCGATTTACTTACGTTGACCCGCTTCGGGTTAGTCGGTTCGGTCCCAAAGCCACTCACAAACCTGATATGGCCAATCCAAGTCAATCCACCATTGATTGTATCGGTCCGACCGAATTGATCTAGATCTAAACGATTCAACCACCCTTGATGTGATTAGCTCGAAGATAATCTAATTAGATAATTCAAGTTGGTCTGACCGGTTTGAACCTAAGTGGTTTGGTCAAACCCGAAATTCGTACATAGTCAAATGGCTTCGTCGCTTGTTTAAAATTAATATGCATGTAATAATGTAATTTAAACCTTCACCACTTGTGTAAATAGTAAGTACTATTACCACCAAGCTATGACCAACTTATTTGTTAAGAGAGAGTTAATTTGTTTTTTTTTTAAGTCCATAAATATAAGATTAATAGGTTTGGGCGGGTTGGATTGGGTTAAAGCGGGTTTGGGTTGAACCCAACCCATTTAATTTTATATAACTGGGTCATTAATGGGTTGGCGGGTTAGATGGATTGGGTTGAAGCTCAACCCAAACCAAACCCAACCCAACCCACCAAATTGCCACCGCTACCTGGAGGTTCCATTAAAGGCCACATCAGAACCATCGATGAAAATGCTATTCTTCTTTTACCATTGTATTATTTATTTTTATTTTTTATTTCAAAACTATTTTCACTTATTTAATACCAATAGTGTTAATAGTAATAATAATAATAATAATAATAATAATAATAATAATAATAATAATAAGTCAACAATAACAACAAATAATAAATATTATTGATAAATAATAATAATAACTAATAATAACAAATAATGAATAATAATAATAATAACTATTCAAGAAAATATAAAGAACACCACCAATATCATTTTTTAAAAAATAAAACAGGATAATGCAACAAATTAAAATTTGGATTATTCAAAAAAAATCACAAAAAAAGATCACCAATACCAATGAGAATTTAAAGAAAATTAAAATGGAATAATATTAAGTATACATGTTAATAATAAATCAAAAAATGAAATTTTGATTATTCAAGAAAATATAAAAAAAACACCACTAAAGACGAGGGAGGAGGATGGCTGACCTAAGTATCGCCGGCGATAGCACAATGAGAATGCTTGAAATCACCCAAAAAAACAAGATCTGGTAAAGAGGGTTTCAGGCATTTAAAATCTCAAAAAAAAACCAAAATATTCAAGAATATATGTAAGAAACAAGTCCAAATGTGAAACCGACTTGGTCGCCGACGAGTTTGTAGCTCATTCAACAGTCGTCCGCTCCCAAGGAAGGTGCTGCTGTTGGTATGCTCGACCTTGTCTGAGTGAGGAAGAAGGAGGTTTAAGGAGAGATGGGGGTATTCTAGGTATTTAAAAAAATAAACAAGAACTTTTTAGTCCCGAACTCTTCACAGGTCCACTTATTAACAAGTACTTTAAAAAAGCAACTCTCAAGTGGCTTTTCTAATAAGTACTTATTAAATAAGTACTTTTTTGATACTTTTTTATCAAACACCCACAAGCGCTTATTTTCCACTTAATGTGTGGTCCTAGCACTTTTATTAGGTACTTATAAAAAAAATACTTATTTGAAGTGAAATCAAACAGGCACTATATGGCAAGGAGAAAAACACACGAGATTGATGAATGTTGAATCTGATAAAAGTGATGGAAGCAAAAGAGACACATCTCACACACAATGAAGGAACATGCAAATGACATGTAACTTTTGCTAATGGAGGGATGGATTTTTAGAAACCGGATTTCATTCATATTAGACATGTTCCCAATGCAAGGCTATAAAGGCTGTTTGAACGGGTCTTATACTGACTGAAGCCGAACTCAGATGTTTAAGTCTAATAAGGTCTAATCATAAAGTCCATTTAAATCAATTTTAAAAAAAAAAACTCAAGGGTATATTTAAGTTAATTTATGAAAATTCAAGGTATGTTGAAATCTTTTACCCATATTTTTAATACTTCTAAAAATTATGTCCCAAACAAAGTTTTAAAAACCGACTCGGAAACAAAACCATTCTATGCACCATTTTCTAGTTTGGTGGTACAGTCGTCCGGGTCGAATGATTCGACCCGTGATGTCTTAAATAAATTAAAAACAAAAATTATTTATATGTAATAAAAAATACCATAAACATTAAATAAAATACACAGAATATACAAGAATATACCATAAAAATTAAGGCTTTAAGCTTTAAATAAGACACAAATATACAAGTTTAAGCTTCAAATCAAAATTGAAAACAGTGAGATTCTGCAGTGGCTCCTGGCTCCAATGGAGTGGTCACTAGCACAAATGGTGGTTCGGTTCCTTCACAAGAAAATGAGAAATCATAGTATTGCAAAAAAAAAAGAGTTCATGGCTTAATGCGCAGCTCAAATCATTCAAGTGAGTGACCAGTTTGTAGTCCAAACGGTCTGACCGTCCGGGTCAACAATGGTTCAAAAACGTTGGTCTCAAATCAAACAAAAACCAAGGTTTTTAAAATCGGATCAGACAGGAAACCATTCTGGGGTCCAGTTTCCGAGTCGAACAGTCCGATCGTCCAATTCAAATGGACAGCCCGCTCTATCAGAAAAATAAAAAATATTTAAAAATTAAAAAAAAAAAAAAGCAAAAAACAACCAAAACCGTTGTCCAGGTCGACAGTTCGACCGCCCAGGTCAGTGGTTTGCTCACCAAATCAATGGCTTTTGGCCAAAAAATGGTTTTAGGGTAAAACGAAACCGATCTGCTTCTCGGTTTTTCGGTTCGATCCGGTTTTGAAAACCATGCAAAAAAACTACACAAAAATACGGTAGGCATGTATATCCAGATAGTGATGGAAAAAAATACAAAGGTATAAGTTTTCACATTATAGTAATCCAAATTAAATAATATTTGACTAATGAATCATGCTTGGAATCCAAAATTTTGGAAAACCTCGTACCTTCAGGCTTCAACAGAACTGAATACCAACATTATAGGCATTCCACAAAGGTGAGCTTTAGTGTGTTTTGCTTAAAGAGAAAAATGAGGTTCTTTACCACCTGGGCTGGGCCAACACTATCCAAGTATCGATCTCATGGTGGGCTTTGCGCTCAAAACATGGGATGATGACAGTTCATTGGGGCCACACCAATCTAGATGTTTTAGCCTTTTTGATATTTCAGCAAAATCAATTCTTCTAAAAAATGTTTTTTTTTAATTATAAAAAATGGTTAAGGTATAGTGTCACATTAAGGTACATTCATGTCTCGTCTGGTTCACAAACACCACCACGGCTGCTTGCAATTTGCAAAGCATTAAAAGATCGAAATCTGAGCTTTGGTCATTTATCCTGTACAAGTTTGCAAAGTAAATTTCGGCGTCCTACCTTTTTGGTATCATAGAAACTGCCTTGTTTTTAATATAATATTTATATTTGTATATTCTTATAATAAAGTAATTACATTTGACTAATATATATTTTATTTTATGAACATATTTTGATATAATGAATGAATTCACCAAAATTAATATTTTTATCTAACCTTTGTCTAATCAAATTATAGATAAATTATTTAAGTTGTTTTATATAGATACCTAATAGTAAAAAATTAAGTTTTATACATGATTAACTTTAATTGCATGATTAATTAGCTTATTTTTGCATCACTCAAGCCAAATAATAGATCACTGTCAATTTTACATCAAAGTAGCATAAAATTTAGTTGAAAATAAGTAATTTTATAATATAAAAATGAATAATTATTGTATGCAAAAAGCTATTTCTACATGTATACATGAATAACACAAATTAAACATTTCATAGAAATAATATTAAATGCTTCACTAATCAATTTATTCTTATATCATCTAAATTTATAAATGGAATAAATATACAATGTTAAACATGAGTGAATCAATAAATCTAAATGATACAAATAACGTAAATTATGTATATCTACATTTGTATCATTTAGTTATTATGGATAAAATAAATCAATGAAATCTTTCATCTTATAAATATAAATAAAAAATCTTAAATTGCCTTAAGGACTCTAAATATAATATTGAATTACAAAGTAGCTTCATTATCTGTTAACCATTTGTAGGCATGATTTATATTAAAAAAAAAAAACACTGAACAATATTAGTTGGGAAACCAATAATACAAGGTTCCCACATGGTGAATAGGTTGAATTTGCTTCATCTCCCTCCACATTGTAGAAATTGGGTAAGTTTACTAGGGAACGTTGAAGCTCCCGATCAGCCTGATTAAAGTCATTTTTCTAATAAATATATCATGTGTTCATCTATACTATATAAAGTGGATGTGTCTTGATTTTGGTGCAGATCATAAAATTAAATTTGATTATATAATTTTAATATATATTCTTACACATTACTTGCAAGGTGCATAATGTGTGCCCTTACAGTAGTTTACATTGATGGAGCAATAAAATTAATACAAATTAATTATTTAATTATGTATAAATAGGTTTCTCAAGAAACAATTTTTTAGTTTTTTTACATAAAATGCCATATTAGATTGAGTTTATTTTCTAACCTGACATCATTAAATGATAAAGGGAGTTGATGGTGCCAACTGACCAGTTGGTAAGGTCTTTGGCTGGTTTAGAGACTTGGGATCAAACCCCACTATCACAGATTCTCAGGGTTGAGGGGTTATGGGTAGGGGGATATGCTACTCCTCCCTCCCCTAGTTGTGTAGCCCCATAAAGACAAAATTAATGAAATAAAAGAAGAAAGACAAAGGAAAAAAGAAAAAAATAAAGGATAAATTGCTTTAAAAAGGAAGTTGAAAAAAACAAAAAAAAAGGAAAAGTGAAGAACTCATCTATTTATACCTTTTCATCCCTATTTAAAAGAACTTAGGAGAAGAAAAAACACATTTTCTACTTTCAATAATGATCATCTTATGCTTCTAATTTTAGGGTCATTTACTTGGGCGCCCCCTATAGTTTCAGGCAGTTACTGAGACACCCCCTATAATAATTTTTATATAATTAAGACACCCTTATGCTTTGCAATCGTATTACTTTTTACTCACTCATGCAGACGGAATTGCAAAATAACTTTTGGCCCTGGTTAAAATCAAGCATAATTAGCATTTGTTCAGTTGTGGTCGAAGAACTAGAAGAGTAACCTTGGAAAGAAAACGCACCTTAATGAGAATAGGAGCCAGTAGTCTTTGTTTCTCTAGCTGGTCTTCGACAAAGAAGCTAAAGCTTACCTTTTCAATCAAGATAAAAAGATGGATAAAAAAATTATTTGGCCCATTCGCTTTTTGAAAAGTTATTTACCCTCCGAGTAAATGCATTTACCCATGTTCCCAGGCCAATAAGACTATCTGTTTTAACCATAAAAAACCATTATTAAAAGAGAGAATCTTGTCCCATCCAACCATCCAAGTGTTGACAACTTTCATCCCAAGTGGAAAAATTACTCACATGAGAGATAGGTATCACCCAATGTTCAAAATTTCAATTCGTGTATAAGCTTCCCAGTACACCTATTTACAGGTGTTTCGAAAACCCCCTCTTTTTAATAAAAAGTATGGTTAAAAATAGGCCCAAAAACCAAATTTAAAAAAAAAAAACTAAAAAAACATAAAAGCATGTTATTTCAAGTACCGCCCCTGGTAATATCAATATTTTGGGCCTTGGAGACTCCACATAAATCTGAGAAAATAAAAGCAATTGCTATTATTCAGAACGGTTCATTGTCAATTAAAAGACTGGAAAACGCAGGTTGGCCATAAAAATTACAGAGGTTTATCAATGAGTGAGAAAATCGAGTATTCCCTAGGAATGGACTTTCAATAAGAATTACTCTCTTCAGCAAGTCACCTTAGTATACTCCTACTTGATGATTGGGTAAATGATTCAAGAAATCTGTACATCCACCAATCTAGCATTCATGTTAGAACGAATGTTCTACAAAGTACTCATTCATAAAAAAAAAAAAAAAAAAAAAAAAGAATGTTCTACAAAGTACCACTGCACAAGTTGAGTGATTAAGTGAAGAAAACTGTTGCACTCTTCTTTAAGCACAGTGATGGGTGAAAGATCATCCAAAAAATAAACAGCTAGGCCACGTCCTTGTTTTTTTCCAGTAAAGAGGCATTTCATTACGTACCCAGAGGAAAAAGATAACAAGAACAACAAACGCAAAGACAACCACAGAACAAGACCACCAACCAACAGAACAAATACAAAACCAGCACAAAGCGCTATAGAATCAGAAGACAATCATTACCATCTATAACCAGAAGCTCCCTCAATATCACTCATGACTCTACATTAGAAAGCCATCTGGGAAGAGCTTCAGAAAAAGAGAGGCTTTCCAAGCCAGCTCTAGCAGCCACATGAGCCGCACTCAAGTCCACTACTTTGACAGATAATTGTATTCGGTTGGAACAATCATATGTAATACTTGAGAATGTTCAACTTGTCTCTTGCAGGATCCAGCCAGTACTGTTAAATCATTTTTTTTGGGAAAATCAATGATGCAAGAAAGACATGGTATTGGAAGAGTTTTGACCAATCAAAACCCACCCATGAATTTTGATAAAGAAGGGCTCGACTATGATTGGTCAAAATTTTTTTAGATATCATATTTTTTCCATATCATAGTCGAGCCCTTCTTTTATTTCAAACACCATCATGTTCATATTCAACTGGAGGGTCGCTGAGTTGTTCTTTGGGAGATGTGTGTCTATGCAAACAGTACTCCAACATGATTCGTGTTCGCACATCTTTCCTTCACCAATAGAGATGGAGCGACGTAGCAGCATGTTACAACTATTAAAAATTTAGTCAAATTTGTCCATCTTCTAGGGCTACCGAGGTGTTATGACCTGTTCTAATATGGACATTAGCATTGGTGATTTGGGGGGAGGGGTAAAAGTTAGAAGTTTGGATCATAATTTGAGAAAGTTAAGTGGGTTCAATGAGCTGAGATGGACTTTGGAAAACCCTCCCGGGATCCATAACCCTTTACTCAAGACATAATAGTTTATTTTGTTTATAATAAATTAACAATGTTTCAGTGTTATGGATGCAATGACAACAAACTACCAACACAGTATTCATATATAATGAAGGAACAACTTTTATGTTAATGGCCGAGTGATTCTCAAAGCCAACCACTTTTATTACCTTGGATGGACAGTCCATTATGAGGGACAGAATGAATATGTTTGTCCTTGGAATTAGAGCACTGTAAATGAAGTATTGTGCTACTGGAGTATCAGAAAACACATGCGAACCAATCATCCCCTATAATAAAACCAATAAAAAGCAGAGTACAACTTATTATATTGATTGTGATCATAAGATTAACAGAATTCCATGTCAATCCTTGGTAATCCTCAAATGTAAAGTCTCCATTACACCATAAACTAAAACATATCACAGCTAAAAGTGTGTACATGATTCTTCCATAAACCCAAGTAGGCATAAATCTCCAAAATTAAGCTGGGCCTTCTAGATTTAAACTCTTAAAGACATCATTTTATAGTACTCCAAGAGCAGAGAAACTGGTTAAATGGAAGAAATAGGTGGTCTGTAGAAACCCATTCACATACAGAGAAAGCAAACAGAAGAAAATTACCAAATGTGGTGATATAATCTTTTGTAAGGATAAATAGGTCAGATGAATTTGCAAAGCACCAGTTCAGGATGGGAAAGGGATGGAAAGAGAAGCAATAAAGTCAAAAGTGGGATCTAACCATGAAGATCCCTTTGGTATTGTTTAAGTCTTCATTCTAGAATGCACAAAAGGGTGACTTTAAGTTAAGGGATTGATAGAAGTTGCTGTGTTGTTGAAACTCTCACTCCTTTACCACTCAAGAAATGATCCTTGGTTGAGTTAGGGGTGCCCAATATGAACATACCTACACCCCTGTATTCCTTTTTCTTATTTTGCACATGAGCAATAGCATAGGCCCCTGGAAACTATTCAGTAGAGAGTTGGCTTTTCCCATGTATCCTTTGCCATCTAGAATGAGGTTTTTGTTAGAGGTTACTAATATTACCTAATTATTCCAGTGGTAGATTGGAGCTTTGTGCTCAAAGAGTAGCTCCTAATAAGAGAAAGATTTTGTGTTTAGGAGGTATATGGTATTGATTATAGAGGATGATATGGTTAGGCTTCATTTTTTATTTGTTTTTTTGCATACACCCCTGTATTTAGTTTTTACAAATTAGAACTAAATTTTTTTGGTGACGACTCATTAAAAAGAAGACATCTTCTGAAGTCTTGGAGCAGGGCTCTTAGCAGGGAGTTTTAAATATATTTACAAAATTGCCTGAGGGTATATTTTTTATTTATCTATATATGCCTTTAGCTAGTACACTTCAATAAATTTCAACGCATGGGGTTCTATACTTATTGCAGGCACAGGTCGTCTTCAAATACTTTTTCTACCTAATCTAATGACCCAATCTCTTCTTAGTGAGAACAAAAGAAGGTTTACTTTGTTAGCGTAGGGGTATTTCTGTCTTTATACCTTGATTGATGTTGCTGATCTGTAATGTTGTGTTGAAACATGTGCTCTTGGCTTACGTAAGGGCACATAGGTCTTTTCAGTTATGTTTTAATAATAGTATAAATACTTATTGGCCGACTGGGAGAAGTCAAGATGACTCTTTCAGTTCGAACCAGAATTCTCTCTTCTCTCTTTCTCTCTTTCTCTCTTTCTCTCTTTCTTTATCACTTTTTCTTCTTCTACATAACTTAACTCAGTCAGGCTGAACTCTAAGGCAGACCTGAATTCTAACATGGTATCAAAGCTAGGTTAAATCTGCCTAGATTTCTGCTTGCCTAGGGTTCATTCTCTGCGCACCCTATCTAGGGTTTTCTCCTTTTTTTTCTGTATTCGATTGGAGATAAGGGAAAGGGCTGAAAAGGAGTGATCGCCCTCTTCCCTTGGGGGTCTCTATGCCTCCAGTCAGGTCGTATGTGGTCGGTTGCTGTGATTTCTGAGATCACCCTCTCCTAGTAGAGGAAGAATAGAGGGCCGAACTGTGTGTGGCTGTTGTGTGTGAAGCGGCTGTTGTGTGTGGACTGCTCGCATGGGTGTTACTTCAGCGATAAGGTAAGAGATTTCAGTGCATGATATCTGTTATGGATTAAATAGGAGGTGTGTTTCAGACCATTTGCTAGGGTTTATGCTGGTTTCTTTGTGCATTTTGAAGGAAGAGATATGATCATATAGTGGTGAGATTTCAGGTAATTGTAGGAGTAGGGTTTGTGGTGTGAGCACACTTTTCAGCAACAACAAGTGCTGAAATCAGTGTGACAGGTGTGATTTAGGGTTTGTGGTGTAAAGAGCACACATTCCAGCAACAATTAGTGCTGCAAACAGTGTGACAGGTGTGACCTAGTGGTGTGGAGTGTGCAGATCTCAGTGATAATAGAATTCAGCAAGTGTGCAGAATTGGTGATAACATAATGGGAGACAATAATGATTATAAACCTAGTGTGATGGTGCCTACAGACTACCTGAATGTTCAGATGACCTCCATTAAGTTAAATGGAGAGAATTATGTGCCTTGGGCTAAATCCGTTGAAGTCTTTCTGAAGGCAAAGAAGAAGGTAAAACACATCAGAGAGGAGAAACCCTCCTCTGACTCTCACGAGTATGAAGACTGGGAGCAAGAGGATGCTCAGATCATCACATGGTTGTGGAACAGTATGGAACCCAGGATTAGTGTGAACTTCATGTTCCTTGATACTGCCAAAGATGTGTGGGACCATGCAAAGAAATTGTATTCGGGGCAGGACAATACAACCAGAGTTTATCAACTTTATCAAGAGTACTTTAATCTGCAACAGGGCAATCAAAGTCTTGAGGAGTACTATGCCAACATGAGGAACATACGTAATGAGTTGAATGTCTATCATCCTCTCACTTCTGATGTCAAGATTCAGCAACAGCAAAGAGAGCAGCTTGATGTGACTAGATTTTTGGTGGGACTAAAGTCTGAATATGAACCAGTACGAGCTCAGATATTAAGGGGATCAGCTCTTCCGTCCCTAGAAGAGGTATTTGCTCGACTTCGGAGGATTTCTATCGGATCTACTAAGAACTCTAATATCTCAGATAGATCTGCCTTTGCTGCATCGAGAGGCCGTGGTGGTAGAGGTGGAGCTCGGGGAGCTCAGTTGGCCGTGGTGTTGGTAGTGGTTCTACATATGGCCAAAGTGGCAATGGTGGGTCTACTTATAATCGCGGTGGTGGTCGTACTGGGAGAAGAGATTCAGGGGGAGCCCGTGGTAGAAGACGTAGCTCATGCCCGAGGAAGTGCACTCATTGTGGTATGGATGGACATACCATCAACTATTGTTATGATTTACATGGTCCTCCCTCAACCTGGGCCAATCATGCCGCGACCGGTGACTCAAGTTCCAGCTTTAGACAAGAGAATCATTCATCTGACCAGTTGCCTCCTACATCCACAGATGGTCCCATGAAGGAGATGGTGAGTGTTCCCCGTGATGAATATGAGAGGTTTATCCAATCACAGCAGAACACGGTGACTTTTGCTCACTCAAGTATGGCTTGTCTGGCATCTACACCCAATCCCTGGATCATTGACTCTGGAGCCTCCGATCACATGACTGGAACTCCAGGTGTGTTTTCCTCCTTATCTCATTGCTCAACATCACAATCTGTTACCCTTGCTAATGATTCCACATCTTCAATTTGTGGTGTTGGTAATGTTGACCTAGATCCGGTATCCCTCTCATCAGTTTTGTATGTTCCTAAATTGCCTTTTAACCTTATGTCTGTTAGTAAGCTGACCAAATCACTTAACTGCTCCATTACCTTTTATCCTTTTGTGTGTGTCTTTCAAGATCTCAAGACGGGGATGAAGATTGGTGGAGGGCATGAAGCAGGTGGACTGTATTATCTTAACGGTGGTGGTGGTAGAACTTCAACAGCTCTCCAATCATCTCTCTCTCCTCTCCAGTGGCACCGCCGATTTGGTCATCCGTCGCTCAAAATCTTGAAGTCCTTAGTTCCGTCCTTGAGTCAGCTTTCTGTTTTGGATTGTGAGTCGTGTCAGTTTGGGAAGCACCATCGTGTTCCCTTTAGTTCTAGGGTTGATAACCGTGTGTCGAGTCCTTTTTCTTTAATTCATTCAGATGTTTGGGGTCCTTATAAAGTAATGTCATATAATGGATACAGATATTTTGTCATTTTTGTGGATGATTTTTCAAGGATGACGTGGCTCTATTTAATGAAAGAAAGAAGTGAATTGTTTACCATTTTTCAAAAATTTTATGCTGAAATTCGTAACCAATTTGGTACCCACATCAAAGTTTTTCGTTCTGATAATGGCCGCGAATATTTATCCTCATCATTTCAAAAATACCTGGACCAACACGGCATTATACATCAGACCTCGTGTACCTACACCCCACAACAAAATGGGGTGGCTGAGAGAAAGAATCGTCATCTCCTTGAAACAGCAAGATCCCTAATGCATCACATGCATGTTCCCAAACCTTTTTGGAGTGATGCAGTGCTTACCTCTTGTTTTCTGATTAATCGGATGCCCACGTTCATCCTTGATGGTCAGTCTCCGTTTCAGGTCTTGTTTCCCACTTTGTCTCCGTTTCCTCTTACGCCGAGAGTTTTTGGGTGTGTCTGTTTTGTCCATACTCTGGGTCCCAGGAACGACAAGTTTGATGCCCGTTCTCTCAAGTGCATCTTCCTTGGCTATTCTCGGACCTAGAAAGGGTATAGGTGTTACCATCCTGGTTCTCGACGGTCCCTTGTGTGTGCTGATGTCAGTTTCTTTGAGTCTAGTCCGTTCTTTTTGGGGTCTGGTGATGCTTCTTCCTCCTCATCACCTCCTCCTCTTTCACTTACCGTTGTCGATCCTCCTCCCTTTGTTCCAGTCGTGACCAAACCCTTGCCTCCGGTGCCACCACCTGTTGAATGCCCACCTATCCGTCATGTGTATACACATCGCCCATGTGCACCAGCTACTCCTCCGGCTACGTCTCCGTCGATGGATCCGGCACCAGACCCCCACTTAGCATCTGAGATTGATCTACCCATTGCTTTGCGGAAAAGTAAACGTACTTGCACCCTTCATCCCATTTCTAATTATGTTTCTCTTACTCACCTTTCCGCTTCCCATCGCCAGTTTGTTACCTTGTTATCATCAGTTATTGTTCCTAAAGATGTCCAGGAAGCCCTTGCCTCTCCAGGGTGGTGCCGTGCCATGGAAGAACTCTCAACCCTTCATCATAATCATACTTGGGACTCACTGCTCTTCCTCCTAGGAAGCAAACTGTTGGTTGTAAGTGGGTTTATACGGTTAAGTATCTGCCTAATGGTAGTGTTGAACGCCTGAAAGCGCGATTAATTGCAAAAGGGTACTCCCAAACCTATGGCATTGACTACATAGAGACCTTCTCACCGGTTGCTAAGATAGGGTCAGTTCGTGTTGTGATCTCTCTTGCAGTCATGTATGAGTGGCCACTATATCAGCTTGATATCAAGAATGCCTTTTTGCATGGTGACTTACTCGAGGAGGTCTACATGGAGCAACCTCCAGGGTTTGTTGCTCAAGGGGAGGATGGTAGGATGTGCAGACTAAGGAAGGCTATATATGGGCTTAAACAGTCTCCTCGAGCATGGTTTGGTAGGTTCAGTGAGGTGGTAAAGAAGTTTGGCATGAAACAGTGCAAAGTTGACCATTCTGTATTTAGTCATGACTCTCTGGGAGGAAAAATACTATTGGTGGTGTATGCAGATGATATTGTTATTACTGGGGATGATAACATTGGTATTGACAAGCTGAAGACTTATCTGCAGGATCACTTTCAGACAAAGGATCTGGGTAAACTGAAATACTTCTTGGGGATAGAGGTAGCGAGATCCAAGTATGGGATTAACCTGTGCCAGAGGAAGTATGTGCTTGATTTGCTGGAAGAAACAGGCTTGTTGGGTGCCAAACCAACTAAAACACCCATTGACACAAATACCAAGCTAAGCAGTAATATGGGTGAAGTGTTTGAAGACCCTAGCAGATACCGACGACTTGTGGGCAAACTGAACTACCTAACCATTACCAGACCAGACATCTCATTTGCAGTTAGTGTGGTAAGTCAATTCATGCAAAAACCTCTAATTCCTCATTGGAATGCGGTTCTGAGAATTGTGAAGTATCTAAAAGGGGCCCCGGGTCGCGGTCTGATATACAAGAGTGGGAGAAAACTTGAAATAGAAGGGTATTCTAATGCTGATTGGGCCAGTTCTATGTCTGATAGGTGGTCTACTACAGGTTATTGCACGTTTCTGGGAGGTAACCTGGTGACATGGAAAAGTAAGAAGCAGACGGTTGTGGCAAGAAGCAGTGCAGAAGCAGAATATAGGGCTATGGCGCATACCGCTTGTGAATTAGTGTGGCTAAGGAACCTTCTACAGGAAGTAGGGTACAACATTAACACTCCAATGAAGCTCTATTGTGATAATCAGGCTGCAGTTCATATCTCCTCTAATCCAGTGTTTCATGAAAGAACCAAGCACATTGAGGTTGACTATCACTTTGTGAGGGAGAAGGTGCTGAATGGAGAGCTAGACACTACACATGTTAATACAGGAAATCAGTGGGCTGACTTATTTACAAAAGGCTTGAGTCGGGGAAGAATGGACTACATATGTAACAAGCTGGGAGTGAGGGGGAATGTTAGCATAGGGGTATTTCTATCTTTATACCTTGATTGATGTTGCTGATCTGTAATGTTGTGTTGAAACATGTGCTCTTAGCTTAAGTAAGGGCACATAGGTCTTTTCAGTTATGTTTTAATAATAGTATAAATACTTACTGGCCGACTGGGAGAAGTCAAGTTGACTCTTTCAGTTCGAACCAGAATTCTCTCTTCTCTCTTTCTCTCTTTCTCTCTTTCTTTATCACTTTTTCTTCTTCTACATAACTGAACTCAGTCAGGCCGAACTCTAAGGTAGACCTGAATTCTAACATACTTCAATGGCTTTTCTATTTGCAAAACAACTCCTTCAGGCAGAGTATATAATCAGAAACAATAAGAAATGATTGTAAGGTTGAATAATATGTTCAAAAACAATGAGAAGCTTAATGACTTCTAGTTTCACATGTCATCAGAGTAGGCTTTCTTTGAAAAATGCAGATAATAGGACCATATCAAAGATTGATGGAGGGAGAAAGAAAGAGTAAGAAGTTAAAACTCAAGTAAGAATACACTCCCAAGGGTATTCAAATGAATGGGAAGAACATTGGAGGAATTTGTTTCCAGAACACTCCCAAGGGTAACATCCGACCACTGGCCTATTGTAATTTGTAAGGAGGTGAGAAATGCAGGTCCCACCCCTTTTAGGTTTGAAAACATGTGGCTAGGACACCCAGGTTTCATTAAGAAAGTCAAAGAATGATGGTTAGAGAGCAATCCAACAGTGAAATGGAGTGGAATGCGGTTTCATAAAAAGCTCCAATATCTAAAATGTAGAATCAAGGAGTGGAATCTGTTAGAGTTTGGGAGACTGGTGGAAAGGAAGCAAATGGTGACTGCACAAATTGAGGCCTTGGATAGTAAGGAAGGGAGGGGTTGTTTCACAGAAGAGGATAAGGAGCAAAGATGGAATTTGCGTAAACAGTTAGAGGACTGTCTTCTTCAGGAGGAAATAAGTTGGAGACAAAAGTCAAGGTGTAAGTGGCTAAAAGAGGGGAATAGGAATACCAAGTTTTTTCATGCAATGGCAAGTAGAAGAAGGAGAAGAAATTATATATCAAGTCTGGAGATTGAAGGGGCAATAATCTCCAATCGAAGAGAAATTGTAGGGGCCTTTGCGGATCATTTTAGGTCTATTTTTAGAAGACCCCTAAACAATAGGGTGTGGCTTGAGGGATTGGAATGGCCAACATTGAAACTGGAGGATAGGGAATAGCTGGAAAGAAAATTTGAATTGGAAGAGATAAAGGAAGCAGTGTTTTCTATGGACAGATCAAAGGCACCAGGCCCTGATGGTTATACGATGGCTTTTTATCAGGATTGTTGGGAGATACTAAAAGAGGACCTAAGGCTAGTGTTTGATGAATTTTATTCTAGAGGAGTGATAAACCCGGGGCTAAATTCCACATTCATTGCCTTGATTCCCAAGAAAAGGAATGCAAATCACCCGAGGGACTATAAACCAATCAGCCTAGTTAACAGCCACTATAAGATCATCACTAAGGTGTTGTCCATTATTATTAGGAAAGTGCTCCTAGGAATCATAGCAAACAACCAAGGAGCTTTTGTGAAAGGGAGGCAAATAATAGATCAGATACTTATAGCAAATGAGAGTCTGGAGGAGTTCAAGAGATCCAAGAAAAAAGGGGTAGTATGCAAATTGGATTTGGAAAAGGCTTACGACATGGTGGATTGGTCTTTCCTGGTGGAGGGAATTGTCAACTTTGGGTTTGGAGACAGGTGGTGTAAGTGGGTGATGGACTACATCAAAAAATGCCATTACCCCATATTGGTAAATGGGATAGTGGTAGATTTCTTTCCAGCTTTGAGAGGGATAAGACAAGGAGATCCCCTTTCCCCTTTTGTAGAAGTTTTGGGGAGACTAATTTCTAGAACAAACTCCAAGGACTTAATAAGAGGTTAGAGAGTTGGAAGGGAGAATATGCAGCTCACACATTTGCAATTTGTAGATGACACAATACTCTTTTGTGAAGGAGGGGACCTTAATAGGATAAGAAACTTGAAGCTCACTATACAACTCTTTGAGCAAATGTCAAACCTTAAGGTGAATTTTGAGAAGATTTGTTTAGTTGGGATCAATATGGGGGAGGGGGAGACGCCGGAGTGTGCAAACATTTTGGAGTGTACAATTTCTAATTGACCCTTAAACCACCTCGATTTGCCATTGGGAGATAACCCTCAGAAAGATGAGTTTTGGGTTCCAGTTGTGAAGAGGTTTGAAAAGAGACTAGCAACTTGGAAGAAGAATTATTTGTCTATTGGTGGGAGAATCACTTTAATCAGGTCTATATTAGCTAACCTTCCTGTCTACTTTTTATCAGTCTTTAAGGTTCCAATTAGGGTAGCTAGCAAATTAGAAAAACAAATGAGAGGCTTTCTTTGGGAGCCGGGGGAGGAGAAGGACCATAGGGTTAGGTGGAAGATGGTTTGTAGGAGAAAGAGGGAGGGAGGCTTGGGCATTGGGAACATAAGGAATAGGAATTTGGCACTACTAAGGAAATGGCTGTGGAGATTTTCATTGGAGAAGGATCAACTTTGGGTGAAAACAGTGGGCAATATTCATGGGGTAGCAGACAATGGATGGGATTCTGGGATTCAGGCAAGGACTACAAGAGCAGCACCTTCGAAAGCTATTCAAGCTATTTTGCCATTGTTCTCTCCATAGATCAGGTATGACTGCACTCAGGCAATCTCATCAATTTTTGGGAACATATCTTGTTTTTTGAAAAGGTAAGGTAATTTATTAAAACAAGAACTAGTACAAATTACCTTCCCAAAAGGTAAGGTAATTTTTGGGAACATATCTGGATTGGGATTCTCCCTTAAAAGACCAATTCCCAAGTCTTTTCACTCTTTCCACATTTAAAAATGAATCAGTTTCCTCCTTCCTTATTCCTTCTAATTCAGTTTATGGGTTCAGCTGGAACTTGGGCTTTAGAAGGGAAATCAAGGACACAGCGTTTGATTGTATTTCATCCTTGTTACCCATTCTTGAAGGGGTCTTCCCAGAGCCAACAAAGGCAGACAGTAGAATTTGGGCACTTACCCCCTTGGGTTCTTTCACATGTGCTTCTTTCTTTAAAGCCCTAACACAATCTTCTTCTTTGGGTTTGTCCTTCCCTGTTAAAGAGGTGTGTTGTCCTCCTATACCTCCAAAGGTTGTGAGTTTCTGTTGGGAAGCCTTTCTGGAAAGAGTTAATATAGGTGATTTACTTCAAAGAAAAAGGCTCAATAGTTGTTTGAGTCCTCACTGGTGTGCTCTTTGTAAAGTTGATGGTGAGTCTGAATACCATTTATTAATTTCCTGTCGGTTTACTAAAGTCATTTGAGAATGGTGTACTTCTTTGTTTGGGTGCAGGTGGACCCCCCCTCCCTTTGAATGTGCAATGTTTATTCAGTTCCATGCTGAGTTGGCCAACAAAAAGGGCCAAGATTATGTGGAGATGTATGAGGGTTGCAGTTTGTTGGCCAACTCAGCTAAGAAGGCATCAAACTCTTGTTGGATTCCTCCACCTCATGGCTTTATTAAACTGAACTTTGATGGCAGCAGTATGGGTAATCCAGGGCCATCCGGAATAGGAGCAATAAGAGATAAACATGGGAATCTGTTTGCTATGTTTTCTGGACCAATAGGGGAGGGAGATTCCTTGAGGGTTGAGATACTTGCAACTCTTGAAGGGGTACAAAGAGTCAAGGATATGCAATTTAATAAGATGATCATAGAAGGAGACCCTGAAGTTGTGGTGAACTGGTTAAAAGAGGACAACGCTAGGATATGGAATTACAGCAATGAAAAGAGAAAATTTAAGTGACTGACTAAGGATATTGAAATTCAGTACAAATGGGTAAAGAGAAGTGCAAACTCACTGGCAGATGGTCTAGCTAGGCAAGGGGTGAACAAAAACTCTTTATTTTGGGCCGTATTGTAATTGTATGTTGGTGTTCAATGCTTGTTCTAGGGAGCTAAGATTGTTTAGCCTCCTTGCTTTGTAATTTTTCTAATATAAATTAATACAATTCACGGTTATTGATCAAAAAAAAAAAGGAATACACACAGGATGAAAAGAAAACAGCATATAAATTGCTTACTATTCCCAAGAACACAGGACCATATCAGAGATTGAACCTCTATTCCAAGAAAAACAATATACAGTGGATCAAAAGAAAAATGCATATATTCAAGGCGAGGCATTTTTCAAGATGTGAATAAAGATAATAGTTAGCTACATGGCAGAAAGGAACAGCATCTATTATTCTATTAACTGACCACATAGTAAAACTATCATTCATATAATTTTAGTATGGAAATTACTTTGATTTCAAGTCAAAGTAGACTACTCTCTCTCCTGCTATACATGGAATCAGAAAATACAATGTAGCTAATCAAATAGGGGATAGATAGTTGATCAAAAAATAAATAAATGAATAGGGGAAGGTGGTATCCCTAAAAAAAGCCTGTTAGGATAGTTGGTATGGTTGTTTCCTTGTTGGAAGAAGCTGAGCTCATAGTTGCATGTGGAAAATAAGATAATGGAATTTCCTGCACCTAAAAGCAAAAGATATGGTACAACTTGAAATGGTAAGTTAGTAACTCAGATCCCTAAAAACTTGTGTAGCATCATGAATTTGGACAACGGCCTTGATTTAATTTAAGCATATAAGCATTTATAGGTTTCTGAAAAAACAAATATTTCTAACATATTTGGACACCGCTGACTTTGACCATTATTCAAACATTTATTTTTTTTTCTTTATTTTTTATTCCCATTTGCCTATAACACACTTGTGTGTCTTTATTATCCCCTTTTTTGCTTTCCTCTCTATGTAAAGCTTTATTTTCTATTAGGCTAGAACACCCTGCTACTTTAATAAAAAGGCAACTTTATTCCTTACAATAAAAGGTTGATGGGTAATAAAAAGGCAGCATTATTCCTTACAATAAAATGTCGATGGATTGCCTTAAATCTCATTCCATTTAAAAGTAACAGGTTGAGATAGAGGAAATGTGATAAAAACTTAAAGAATTCCAACAAAGCCTTCAATATGGAACATTGTGTTCATTGGAAAAAACCAATGAACACCCTTTTTTGCTTTCCTCTCTATGTAAAGCTTTATTTTCTATTAGGCTAGAACACCCTGTTACTTTAATAAAAAGGGAACTTTATTCCTTACAATAAAATGTTGATGGGTAATAAAAAGGCAACATTATTCCTTACAATAAAATGTCGATGGATTGCCTTAAATCTCATTCCATTTAAAAGTAACAGGTTGAGATAGAGGAAATGTGATAAAAACTTAAAGAATTCCAACAAAACCTTCAATATGGAACATTGTGTTCATTGGAAAAAACCAACCTAAAAAGAAAATTTACCAAAAATAAGAAATTCCAAGCTTCAATTTCTAAGCCTACAGTGCAGATGTTCCCCAAAGCCCTAGTCTCTCTCCTTATCACACCATGGTCTCTGCCTCTAGTGCTTTTTGAGGTCCCTTTATCACACTATGACCCTTCCTGAACCATTCTGTATTGTTACCACTATTAATCAAGGACAGAATCCCATTTTAGTCTCCTTCCAACCTATACCCCTAGACACCCTGGCTCCACTGCGAATTGATGCAAATGTTTGCAACTTAACAAGAAAATATTATGCAATTGTTTTATATCAGGATTAGAACAATGTCTAAGCTAAAGCTGAAAAGAAGCATAAACAAATAAAACACAATGCATAAAGGTGCAGCCACTATGCAAACTAAATAGTAGTGAGATTTCTTTTATTTTTCTATGTATTAAACGAGAAAGCCTATACTACTCTTGTTGGTTTGGGGAAGACTACCAACTATTAAATTTCCCTAAATTTTTTTAAATAATGCCTTTTCTTGATAAGAAAATATTTGCTTTTTGGTTTAATTTTATTTCCATTATAATTAGTTTCTTAAATAAATTACTGTTCACCAGAACAGCTAAACATCATCTAGCACTTTTATATCTCGATATAGAAATGAAAAATTTTTCCCCTCAAGAAAGGCCATGTTTTTCAAAATAATTCTTGCAATGAAGGTTGTGCCTTGGTATAGTGTTCTTCCAGGACTTTTTAGAGTACATGGTTGAGAATAACAAAAAATAAATTATTGTTGACCAGCACAACTAACCATCTCCAGCACTTTTATATGTCAATCTATAAATGAAAAATCTTTTATCACCCAGATGAAAAGATGTATGAATCACCCAAAAACTGAATCAAGGATTATAAATTTACCTGCTTAAGCTTTGAAAAACCCTGCAAAGACCAGAGGCATGAAGACTAATTGCATCGGAACAGAACTACGAAGACTAATTGCGTCAGAACAGAATATTAGCAACAGAAGGAAAACCTTGGTAAAGACAATAATTTACCTGGTTAAGCTGTGGGAAATCCCTGCAAGGACAAGGCCAAAAGGTATGAAAGCCCTTCAAGGACCAGATCAGACAATAGAAAAACCTGCAAGGACCAGACAGTAAGAATACCTTTTTATGGTTTTAATCGTCAGATGAATTACATACTTCTTTCCATGAATGTCCAAGTCATTGATTTTAATGAATTAAAGTAAGATTATGCTGGTTGCAAGGATTTCAGCATCATTTATGCTGATTTAGAAGCAGGGAAGCAAGACAAGTATCCTTCCTTTTCAGAACATAATAGTTATTTGTTTTATGATACCCGCTTATGTCTATCAAATACCTCTTTACGGGGTTTTGTTATTTGGAGTTACATGTTGGAGTTGTAGTAGGTCATTTTGGTAGAGATAAGACCATTATTATGGTGGAAGATATGTTTTATTGGCTAGTTTGAAAAATGATGTTGCTCATATAATAAAGATGCAGAACATGCCAACTTGCTAAAGGGTGAAAGCAGAACACTGGCTATATACAGTCCTGCCTATTCCTCATGAATCATGGTAGGATTTTGTCCTTGGATTGCCCAACAACAGCTTAAACCAATGGTACAACAATGATAGACTACATAAAAGTGCATGAATCAATCCTAAGCTGGTTTTTAAAGTAACAATTGTGTTGTTTTGGAACTGTCTAGCTGGTAAGCTCACAAAAGTATGGAACATTGGGCACAGGAAACCTTAAGAAGATAGAAATAGAAATATACATTAAAGACAACAAAATTTACTGATCAAAAACATATGCTAGACACAAAACTTATATGTTGACTCTGACTCATATACTAAAAGACCACGCCAATTATAGTGGAATGGTTTACATCTGATTACATGTGGAGATGGATGTGATTTACCTATTAAAATCAAAATCTAAAAAATGGATTAAACAAATGATACAATGAAAAGTAGTACGAAATTGCCCAAGTCAATTCTGAGAACATCTTAAACACGTCCTATACACAAAAAAATCTTGATAAATGATAACAAGGTTTCACTACATGCCCCTTCACTCATCCATTATTTCAAAATTTTTTATTAATTCATTATTTCAAAACATTTGCACAATATTATTCTGCTCTATGTATCTTTAAAAGCTCGTGACTTTCAGTTTCAATTTCAGTTAGATTAAGTAATTATGAGTTTGCTTTAAATTTTTTATAACCAGTCTCAGCCAATGAATGATAAGTATATGAATTTAGGTTACCTAATACCTATAACCAAATGATTTTGTTACAACTTGACTGGACAGTTATAAGGCTGAGAATGGCATTTGGCTCCTTCAGCATCTGGTCAGGGAGGATAGGTTGTTAGCACTGGAGTGAACATCTCGTTTAGGTGGATTCATAGAATAGATTTTAGAGTAGTTGACCATGTTAGGGTGCTGAATTCCTTGTGTAAGCTTTTGGGCTAGGTGGTGTTGTTATTGTAATTGCTGGCCTTTCCTCTTTGTTCTTCTTGCCTCACTGGAGGCAATTTATGTCCTTCTGTAGCTGCCTTGTGCTTTTTTCTTTTCTTTTTTTTTTGTTCTCTTAGTAAATTAGGACCTATTCATTGAAAAAGGTTTAAGCAAATAGACCTAACCTGAAGCATTTTTGCACAAAGTGGCAACCATCAAAACTCAAACCCGCATTTTTACATTTGCCAGATGAGGTTTTACTATCAAACTGAACAATAGCCCCTACCTGTTACATGGTGAGCAGTGCCACAACCAACTTCTTTAAAAGGCCACTGGCAGTCAAATACCAATGGCTGCAAGCTAGAAGACATTGTACATCAAATACAGGTAAAATTGCATATGCTGAAAAATCTTATTTGCAGAAACAGCTGTCCACAAAATTAAATATTTTGAACCATACAAGAAGGATTTTCAAAACAAACTGACACTGCCTAGACAAGCTCAATATAGGCCATTGGTGCATTGTCCCCTCGCCTTGGCAATGTTCTGATGATTCTTGTATACCCACCATTTCTATCTCCATATCTGTCTTGGACTTCTGCAAACAAAGCATGGACAATCTGCTTTTCATAAATGAAGCCCAAGGCCTGTCTCCTTTTATGAAGAGATCCATCCTTCGCTAAAGTGACCATTTTGTCAACATACTTCCTCATGGCACTTGCTCTTGCTCTTGTAGTTTTGATCCTACCATGTTTAAGGAGCTGAGTTGTGAGACCTCGCAATAATGCGCGACGCTGGTCAGGAGGCCTGTTGAGCTTTGGCACTTTCTTTCCGTGTCTCATGGCAAAGAATCGACTGCCATTGTCAATTATGATGAAATTATGCTCAAAGCTAGTAGAATCTGAAAGCAAGACAGATAAAAGTGGTCAAAGCCCTCGCCTAGCAACCCCACAAAGGTGACTGACCAGCAGAGAGAAGTGGAATTTTGACAAGGAACGAACTCCTTCAGCAACATGTAAGAATAGAAAGTGCAAGAGCATCTGATTTTGAAAATTACCAAGTGGCTATTCTGATTTTCATAAATAAGAAAAATGGGATGGCAAAAAATGATAAAAATATTAAGAAAACAATGAATTCTAGACGGAGAGTGTACATTGTAACCATTTAAAGTAAAAAAGAAAGAAAAGGCCTTATAACTTTTCCAGGATTAAACAGCTAAAGCCGCATTGGTGGTAAAATTCTACAGTAGATTTGAGAATCTCTGCGTCCGAACTCACTCTTATGAGAAAACCCAATTCTTGTAAAGTTGCAATTCAAGAAACAACAGCCGGAGCAGGAAAAATCTGAACTTGGATCAAATGCAGATCAAAAACAAAGAATTATCGAGCGAATTCCCTATGTTTTTTTCTTAAAATTCAGAGTAGAAAAACGACAGCACAACTTGTAAACAATTCACCATTGTGAAGCCATAGGATATTATTACAGAGATGAAACAGAGAAACGCTTACTTTGCCGCAATGGAAGAGAAGGGAGTGCTTATTACCTCCATGGGAACCAAAAGAGGGAAGAGTAGACTGCATAGAGAGGCCCGTGTAGGATGGGAGAAGAGCTTTGGGGGTTTTCCGGTGAGTGAACTTGACTTGACACGACGGAGAATGTGGTCCAAGCGGGAAACGGAGTGAAGGAGTTCGAGTAGTTGGAATCGATGGGAGGGCCGACTTCAGCGACATCATACTCCAAGCATTCACACCACCACCGCCGCCGCCTAAACAGCTAGTGGTTGCCGTACAAGTACTCCATGCCATTGCTTCACAGCTCCACTCTCTCTGCTCTGTCTTTCCCCCTTCTCTGTGTGAAATGCGGATTAGGTTTGTTTGCCTCGTGGAAGATAACGGATAGGCATCGTACGACCCCTCTCCATATGTTCCTTTTTTTGCCCTTGATACAGCATATATTTACTTAAGGTTGTGTTTGGTTCGAAAGTAGAACTAACAAAAAGTTGACCCAACCCGCGAACCCAATTCAATCCAACCCGAGAAAACAGGGTTAGGGTCTCATATTTAACTATCTGAATGTGAGAATAACCCGATCCGACCCGGAAATTGGGTTGGATTGGGTCATGAGTCAACCCGCTGACCCGATTAGAAGTCTAATTGGGACTATTTATGCATTGTTAGAAGTTTCTGCTCTTTAATTTTTTCTATTTAATCTTTACTCTTTATTGTTTATTCTTTAAATTGTTAAGTGTTCAAGTTTTTTTATTTTATACTTGAAATTTTAAGGTTAATTCCTTTAATTTTACCATTTTTCATGTAGTTTTTTTTTTTTGTTATTTTTTGGGATGACCCAAATTGACCCATGGGTCAATCCTAACCCGAACATTTAGGGTTAGGGTCTAGCATTTGATAATCCAACTCGAAATTCAACTCAACTCGAAATCAACCCCGAGGTGTCTTGACCCAACACGAACCCGACCCACCCAACCCGATTGCCAGGCCTATTCGAAAGAAAAAGGTAGGAAAAGGAAAGGTATAGGTTTGTATAGGTTCCCCTTCCTTTCCCAACCTCTTTGAACTTTATCTTTTCCTTCAAACCAAACATAGGTTTAGGGTAAATTGTAGATAGGGGTGCAAGATCCAAGACCTGATCCTATTTGGTCGAATTCGACCACCCCTGTTCACATATTCGGAATCAGATTTGGGTCACCCATATCCGATCCGATATATATTATATATTTATAAATATAAAAATATAATACATATATATGTTATTTATTTATTTATAAATATATTTTTTATATTATATTTTTATAAATTTGTTATATTATTTATTTTTTTATAAAAATCATGTATATATATTATGAAAATAATTAAAAAATATTTGTATTTTTTGTTTTTGCTTTATTTAAATTAGTATATATATTTTTTTAATCATTTATTAATTTTTAATGAAAACAAGTCGGATCGGATCAGATCCGAAGATCCAACTTACCAATAGGATTCGAATTCAAATTGAATCCTATCTGATCCAATCAAATCCAATATGAACAGTGTTGGATCAAATTCAAATGTACCCTGATTCAAATGTGATCCGATCCATTTGCATCCTTAATTGTAGATAAGCAATTTGCATTTTGGGGGTAATCTCACTTTTTAGCGCCTGAAATTTTTTTTTACGCATGTTTAGGTTCATCGCAAGTCCATGTATCTGGGGTTCCTCACAAACCCGCATGTGTCTTAGCTTTATCGCATATTTGTGCTAGCCAAAGTTCATCGTGACCTGTCTTATGTGTGAATTCATCGCAATCGCGGATTTGTGATGAACTCATCGTAATCATGTGATGGGTTCTGGATTCATCGCAAGTGTTCGTGTAGTGTTGGTTTGACACCATTTATAATTTAAGGGTCTTAGTGACCACTATGTACCTACACTTCTGCCATAGTTTAAAACATCAAGCCAATCACATTTAAATAAAAAAATGTTGTGGTTCCCATGGTAGCCTAATAACTTAAAGATATCTATTACCACACCCAAAATAACTTATATCTCTTATAATAGGATTTTGATTATTAGCACTTGCAATGCACTATGTTTTGAATACGATAAACCTTTTCCATACATGGCAAAAAAAAAATTCAAGGATATGTTCATATCATTTCTAACCCTTTCATCATGCAATAACTCACTTATCCCTAATGATATTATTCTCTATACATATTAACAATTACCAAATTTGACTTAATTTTATTTTAAGTGAAGACCTTATTTTATTCTTCTAATGCTACAAATGAATCAGATCAAAGAGAAAAGAAATTGATTCATTTACATTCAAATTGAATTCAGATTATAGTTTGAAATTGGCTAATGTTAATAAATTAACTAAAATTATCAAAATATTATATATTATTGATAAAATAAACCGAAGTGAACTTGGTATTATATAAAATAGTGAATAGAAAATTACTTGCAAGAAACTCAAATGGATTAAAATTCAGTAAAATTACAACAAAACTATGGAATTACCTTTATTAATAAGTATAGCACAACTTTTAAGTATATATGAGTATATATAAATCAAATCGCATTGGATTTTATTAGATCAGAGAGGGGTGGATCCATATATATCCAAGTATATATGAAATTCTAAGATTAAATATAAGCAATTAAACAACACATAAAAAATAAGTTATATTACTTGATAATGAGAAGATAAAATCAAACAAATGAGGGTCAATGACTAACTACTACAGTAAAGGACCCAACACTATGATTATTATGTAACATGATAAACATTCCAGAAGTATTTCTATTAATCATCCCTAACACAATTAGTTAATAGCGAGAAAGGAAAATAACAAGATACTCAAAAAGAAAAACAAAGTAAACCAAAAACTAATGTCTGGCTCATGGGATTTGGGTTAAAAGAAAAGAAAACAAGGCTTTGATGATAATGATGCATATGAGTTAAGATACTAAAAATATTTACAACAGATATAAAAACAACTTTACCTTCTTGTGATCATTAACACAATGACACATTTTTCCAAATAATCATATATGAATATGTTTACTTCCATAGTAGACAAATAAAGCTTGATAAAATAGAAAACACTTGCTCCGTATAATTAATCCCAATCTACAAATAGAGTTCGCTAAAATAAAAAAGGAGTTCATTCTAGAACTAAGACATGGATTATGACAAAATAAAAGTTTTATTTCATTATTTATTTATTTTTAATGGGCTAGGTTGTCATTTAGACCAGGTCTTGTCAACTTTTTGATTCCAAAATTCGATAATAATAATAATAATAATTTTTTTTAATTTATTGATGACAAAAGATTGCCAGGGTGGACTTACTGAAGGGTTTTATGTTGCATGACTTCAAAAGGTTCAGATCATTTTTGTTGAGTCAAAGATTCATAACTCAATCCTATCCCATTTTATTTTATTTTTTTATTTATTATTTTTTTAGTAGATCCCGTCCAATTTTGATGAAGGGGTACCTAGGCCAAGAACTAGATGAGCGCTTTATGCATGGCACGGAATTATGAAAAGAACAACTACATTAATAAACATATTATGAGAGATAACACTAGCTATGAGCCATAATTGGAGAATTCAAAAAAAAGAAGAATGTAGTCATGAAGTAACGCAAATAAAGCAACTTGTAGAACCATACTTATAGTAGAATGAAATTTTGGAACCAACAAAGAAATGGATTTGAATGATGTAACACAAAATGATGCAAAAACTGACAACTCTATTATTTTGGTATGGTAGGAAAACATGAATCTAAGGCTTGAGTTCCTACCGGCTAGCTACATTAACCAATCGCAGTACAAAGTTGAGGACATTAGAGTGATACGTGAAAACTCTATTCTAACAAAACAATGTATATCATTTACTATAGTCCATGGCTTTACAAGTATGAAGTGAATGCAATGAAGAATTTGGAAGTCCATTCCGAGGGCAATAAAATTCCAAAAGCATATTTGACATAAGATCATCAATCAAAACATAATTTAACAATAAAAACCATTGTCAAATAAGCAGCAGGGCCATATGTGAGATTGCTAAGCTAGATAAATTAAAGAAAACCAAGAGGTCAACGGCCAACATGTGGGGGTGGGTAGATAAACTCCTATTGTCAAAATTAATGAATTTCGTAAGGTTTTAGGGAGTGTTTGCTTGCTTTGGTCTCATGAAAAAGAACGAGTCATGAGAAAAATTGCCCTTCATTCAATCGGTCTCATACAAACAATCATGACAACCTAGATATTTAACTAAGGCAATAGGGATTGTAGTGAAATATACAAATTGAGTATTAATCAGAGTGGTAAACCATCTATTTTTAGATTACAATATGTCGATACTAGCTCGTCCATAGGTTATCATAAATTGTATCTTCTCGAAGGCCAGCAATAATTAGTTGGTGAGCAGAGATCTCAGAGTTGTAACTTGGCATTCAATTAAGGAAAATAAGGTTCTTTGTTTTCTATTGGGGCGAGATTGGATTTGAGATGCTTAATTGGTTTTTTATTTCTTTTTTTGCTTTACACCTCCTTTTAGATCATCCACTCACTAATTCTATTTCACTAATTACAAGGTTGACCCAATAAACTAATCAGTATTATTCGAACACACTCCTAGTCAAACTTAGTGTGAAAGATAGTTAATTTGTTACAAGCAATTTCTAACAAAATCTCCAAAGAGAGCAGAGGATAGCTTAAGGTTAAGGAAGCTTAAGACGTGACAATTAAAACCATTGTAGAAGAGGCTGAAGCTTTCTAGGATTGTTGGGAATAAAACCCAAAATACAACATCAATTTATATAAGTCAACAAAAACAATTCGGTCCCATAATTCTGATCTTTTATATATATATACTTATTTTTCCTTTTTTTTTACAAGCAATAGATCTATAAAATTAATAAACCTGTGAGATCAAACTAAATCTATGGTAAATTTCCTGTTTTTGTTATTATTATTGTTTATATATATTTTTTAAAACAGATTTCGGGCTTAGGAGAGTTAACCAAAAACTTAAGAAGAATCAATTTCAAAAAATCATACTTGACAAGAAAGACAAAAGAGAATTACTCAGCCAAGGCGATAGATGAGTAGTTTGAGATTTTTGACAAAAAAGAAATGGGCGAAAAAAAATTGTAAGGAAATTACTCAAATCTGCAATGAAAGCAATGAAGGTTTTTTCAGCATCGAGGTCCTCCCCTTTTCAACAACGTGTTACTCCTACATTTTTTTTTTCAATCCTCAATTCAGATAGGCAAGGAAAACAACAATGGTCTTCTCAGCAATGAAGGTCTTTCCCTTTTTTTGTTAAACAGAACTTCGTGTCGTTACCCCAAAACACCTTTAACGATCGTCGTTCTTGAGTTTCTTGATCTTTAATGTTTTTTTTTTATATATAAAATGTAGCAAGAGCTTATAATCCAAAAGGCTAAGACAAAGTAGTGATTTGGAGAATTTCAGTGATACCATTCCCTCGGAGATCAAAGACAGAACCAGAGATTCTAATGTAATCACCGTAGACTCCTGGCAATCAATCAATCTCCGAAGGTTCGGAGATGGCAACGGGAATGAGAGAGGAGGTGAGGAAGAGAGGAAAAGAGATGAGAGAAGGGAGAACCCCATTGTGAGAAACCTTGGGTCAGAGTTATGATTGTGTTGCCCCTAGGGAAGAATTGTCCTCCCTGTTTTATAGAAAGGAAGTTAAGGTTATCCAGGAAGTTCTTTCTTGTTAGGAAAGATGATCTTTCTGTTAGGAAATGATATATTTCCTTTCATTGACTATTAAGGGATCATTATTGGAGAATCTTATGCCTTCCGGATTCTTCTTTGTATACGACCCTATTATACTAACGTGGCATGGGTGACGTCATCATTTGGCAGGCGTATTTTTATTGGACCCGTATGCATGATTTAAAGACGCACGCGTAACCGGCATTTATTTCCGATATACCGTGATTTTGCGATTTTGTAAAGGTGTCGGGTTCACCACAAATCCGTGTATTCAGGGTTCCTCACAAACCTGCATGTGTCTTAACTTTATCGCAGATTCGTGTTAACTAAAGTTCATCGTGACCTGTCCTGGGTGTGAGTTCATTGCAATCGCAAATTTGTGATAAACTCATCACAATCATGTGATGGGTTTTAGATTCGTCGCAAGTGTCCGTGTAGTGTTGGTTTGATACCATTTGTACTCTAAGGGTTTTAATGACCACTATGTACCTACATTTCTGCCATAATTTACAACATCAACCCAATCATACTTAAATAAAAAAACGTTGTGGTTCCCATGGTAGCCTAATAACTTAAATATATCTATTACCACACCCATAATAACTTATCTCTCTTGTAATGGGATTTTGATTATTAGCACTTGCAAAGCTTGATGTTTTTTGCATTCACAACTATCCCACTATTTTGAGTTTTTCTTCTACCATCATGTTCTTTAGTATGGAATTTAGTTCTATTCATTATAACCCATAAAATCTTCCAGCAATATTGTGAGTACCAATGTCCAACCATTTAAGATCATTAGATACTTGTTCAAACCATGCTTGTCTCCTATCCATGACCTATTAAATACATTATGAGTTTAATATGAAAAAAAAAAGTTGATCAATAAACTTTGCTTTTGTTTTCAAAGAGAATAACAAGTTGGTTTTGTTTCAAAAACAATAATATATGTTTTTAAAACTAACAAATTATTGATTTTTAAAACAAAAACAATTTTTTTAATATAGAAATTATATGATTATGAAACATGGTGTTTTGTTATAAGGATTGAAAAGTTCTTGAAACAATACCAACTTGGTTTTCCTTATGAGTGCAGAATTGTTATCTTTGTTACAAAGACTGAGATTCTTTATTAAAGCCACAAGGTTTCAGAAAAGAAAAAAGAAAAAAAAAAAAGATAGCACCTCTATATACATGAGTGTAGAATCATTTGTTGTATACCAAACAATAATTTCGAGTGTGTGTGTAAATACAAACTACAAGGTGAACAAAATGCATGGTCTGAATTTACATGCTTGAAGGTACATTATTGTTACATTCCACTAATAGATTCTAACAAATCCCAATATTTTTTTCTACTAATTTGCCCCATATGCATGTAAATGGATACGAAAAAAGTTTGGTTGTATCCAATTTTAAAAGAAATGTCCTAATCACAGGGATCATTTAGTGTTTGTAGTAGAAATGAAGCATATAAAGGTTTAAGTGTTTGTCATGGCCGAAAAGGTTCTTAATATAAATAAAAAATTAGATTGGCATTTAGGAGGTGAGTTGAATACAAGCATGTAAAATTCTAAGATTTTTAATTTTCAACATTTATTTAGTTTTTAAGTTCTCTTTGGTGCATAACCTATCAATCAATGACTTTTTTTTGCAATCGTACTTCTTATAATTATCTTGGGGATTTTTTAATCCATGTACAACAATCCATGTCCACACTTAATAAATTTTACTTTTTCTAAAAAATAGTTTAAGTTGTGTATGGAAACATTGGTTTTCCCTCCCTCCCAGCTATATTCTTTCTTTTCACTTTGCAACATAGCAGTCAAGAACATCCTATACTCTAGGAGATATCAACCCAAGAAAGAATTTTTATCCCTTTTCTTTAGGGATTAAAAATCAATTGATCTTCATTTTATACATATCTAATACCTCAAATATTTATTGGAAATTTTATGATAAACACCCACAAAACATCATGTTTGCCTTGTAATTGTTCATAAATCACCCACAACATCTTAAACTTAGAAAATGTTGATTTTACTGTTAGTAGAATCAAATTTTGCAAGTCATGTTGAAGAAGAAAAAACTAAGAAGTTATAGAGGAAATCTATAAAGATGAAGAATATTGTCGATTGAGGAAAACATTATTGGATTGGAATTTGATAGGTTTCCTGTAATGCAAGGAAAGGAAGGGAGATTGCTCATCCTAATTGTTGTTTCCAAATTAGAGGGATAAACGATAAATTAAGAGGGAGAGTTACATGTGAAACCCTTCTCTAAGAAAACCTAAACAAACAGTGATTAGTTATCCTAGAAAACTAGCTCAAATAAAAAATTTGAACTTCCAGATTTAGATAAAAGTCATGAGGATTAAGAAGCGGTTTGGTATATCAAACCTATATTACATACAAACTCTTCAATATATATATATATATATATATATATAAAATTCGAACTTCCAGATTTAGATAAAAGTCATGAGGATTAAGAAGCGGTTTTGTATGTCAAACCTATATTACATTACTTCATTAATTGTTCAAATGAAACCTACTTAACAAATAATACTAAATAACATCTAACTTTACAAGAATAGAGTATGACCCATGCGGCAAGATCTTATCTATAGTAAAATCTTTGGTAGTTAAGATTGTATTCCGCATAATGCCCCAACGCAATTAATAACATACTAAGTTCAACACTATATATCAAGTAAGCCAAACCATCACCAATTGGGTCAACTTTACAAGCAACATCATCAACCTTAGGGTTCTCTAAGTTAGTGTTTGGCATTTGCAACTTGGAACTACTTAAACCAAAACTTTACTACTAATTGAGCTCATAAATAATGTCATCAACCCATTATGGTTCCACAAAGAAATTGTATTTGACAGTTGTTATTTGGCCCCACTTGACCAAACAAAGCCTAACCTATTTAAATCCTTTTATTAAGATCAAGTTCTAGCAAATTGTTGCCCTATTCATCAATTTATCTAAAATAGTGTGAACTTTCTTCTTTTTTTCCATATGCTTTGCTATGTTGAACGCAACAATCTAAATAATTCTCCCTATCTAAGTAGGGGTTATTCTACGTGATTGAGGATTATTGCTATCAAACCACATGATTTGCATCCTTGATATCCACTCAATTTGTAAGGACTTACCCTGTCAAATTGAGTACCTAAGGGAAGAAAGAATCTTCTTCAAATTCCTTAATAGATCATTCCAAAGTGTAAATGGACTTGAGAATTGAGGTTTTCTTTTCAATTTGAAAGTTGGTATGGTATTTAAACAAGATATTTCAAAAATTTTGCTCACAGATTGTATAAAAGTATAATAAGAATGTAAAAGTAGAAATTGAACTTTAATTGTTGTCACCTCAGGAATCCAAAGCCCTAAGGTGTTAGAGGAACTATTATGGATCATAATGGAAATTTAATTATTAGTTGTTCAAGTTTGGTGGTCCATAGAAACTTTGTGATATTAGAACTATTCGTGTTGATTCCATGATGTAAGCTCTTGGTCGAGTAAGAATAGGAGTAGAGCTATGATTTTTTCTTGGGGGGACGCTAATATGATTACTTAAAAGACTAAGAGTATAATGAATAGAAAAAAATAAATTATACCTCATCACTTTTTAAGTTGAGATCGTCGCTCTTTCATTAAGTAGAAATCATTAATCATCATGTGTACCATAAAATTTTTAACAATTTCCCTCTCAATGCATACAATCAAATAATATATAAAAAAAATCATCTTTCATTTATTGCAAAACTTGGTTTTAACGATTGTTGAAAAAAGCTCGCTCAGTAGTTGTTATTGAAAAAGGAATAGTCAAAATAAGTCGAATCAATCAATCAATTGAAGGATGAACTTTTGACTTTCCAATTTCCACCAATCCTCAACATAAGCTGCTAATGGTAGACAAATTCTACAAATTTAGATGATTGGGCACATTAAGCTTATAATGTTGCAATTGACATCTCGACTGAATTTTTTTTTGTCAAAAAATTATAGAGGATAAAAGTTTCAACCAAGTTACATAGATCTTCAACATTGAAAGACATTTTTTTTTTGCAAAGTTTGACAAAGTACATTAGTGGTTCCCATTATTTCCATTACATGTAAAATAAATACGAAATCAAATGGCATCATGATTTTATATAAAATCAAAAAATTCATTATCTCCACTGCATTAAACATCCTTATTAAACTGTTAATTGAATTAAAATTAGAATTCTACCTAATATCTTCAAGTCGTTATAAAGTGCCAATTTGATTAATCCCTCTTTTAGTTTCAAAATCATCAATTGCAATTAAACGTTCAAATTCAATTGCTTGAATAGTTTACAATTCATCATTATGGTTACAGGAAGCACTAACAATGTCAACAATAAAATTTGGATTCTAAAAGAAAGTGTGAACCTCAAATATTTATTTAAATACAACAACAAGAACCAATTGCAATTATTGAGTTAATTAGTGCACGTAATATGCACAAGGACAATCTTTAAGAAATAAAGTTTGTAGGCCATTTCATTCTTCACACATATGGTTAACCATATCGAACCCTTAACCTCGAATATTTTGAATATTGAGGTTATGACGAGATAAAGCAAATGAAATATTTTCTTTAAGAGTTAATATAGTTGTATCTTTAACATGTATCAAATCTAAGAGTCTTTCTTGTACATATCCATCACCATTAACAAACATCACAATAATGGCCATTTGCTCATTTTTAGATTCATCTTGAGTTTCATCAACGATTAAACAAAATTTTGCATCTCTAATGTTTTTGTGAATTATACTTTGCACATTTTTAGCAAAAATTTGCAAAATTTTTTTTTTAAATTGTTGGTGAGGTGTATTTAGAATTTTGGGGGGCATTTTCCAAGATAATTTCACTCACACAATCATTGTATGATGCCAAATGTTTGATCATTTCGAGAAATTATCCTGATTTCTTGAATCTGGATATTCATCATGTCCTTTAAAGGCATATGCCTAAAATATTAGCCATTGAACAACATCAATTGAAGCTTTTAGGCGTAATAGATTGTTCAAAACTTGTTCCACAGGTTGCTTCTCCATCAACTTTGCCATTATTAATTTTTCTCTAATTTTAAATCCTTTAACAGTGAACATATTTGATTTGGCCTTTCCAATTGGTTTCTTTGCAAAAAGATAACTTGGTAAACAAAAAGCAACATCTTTTGTAGGGGAATATTAACTAGGGAAAATTTCTTAACCATTCAAAGCAAAATTGACGATGATGATTTTCTAAATCAGAAAATAGATACTCAAATTGAAGAAAACGATATGATCCAAACTTAATGTCTGACCTTCGAATTTTATCTTACTAATTAACTAGATAGTTTAAAATCGGTGATTGTAACCTTGGAACACGAATCAAAGAAATAATATCCACCTTGCTCAATTATTGAAATTGAAGAATTTTGATTGGTAGGTGGTTGCTTAGGAATTGTACTAATATTATATGCAAGAGTTGATTTGCTAGATTTTGATTCATGTGAATGAGTTATCAATATTTATTTCTTCTTGAAGAATTAATCAATAGTTTTTATCTTAAGCATGTTTTAACCTAAAAAAAATATAAATCAATTCATTACTATTGACTAAATTTTTATAATTAAAATACTAGCACATTATACTATAGAATAAAAGGTTATACTGTAAAAACAGTTAAACAAGACTATAAATCTACAATACAAATAAGTTATGAAAGTCTTAATCAATGGTTGAAATTAATTAATTAGATAAAGAACAACTAATAAGGGTATTTTATTTTAAATATATTAAAAATGAATATATAATAAAAAAATTAACATATTATAAGGATATAGGGGAAATTTGTATAAATAGAAAGGGTGTTATATGTTAAGCAAGTTGTTCTACATTTTCTTTAAGTGTTTTTTACTTGTGTTGATTAATGAATTAAGAAAAACATTTATTATTGGGTATTTTGGTGTAAATAATGTTTTTTCTAATTTCTATTGTTTTCAAACTTCAATTAATGTTGCGACATGATGTTTAATATTTTGAGGTTTATATATTTTCCTTTTCTTTAAATTGGGTTTTCCTTCTTTTAAATTGTTTATAAAAAATAATTGAGTTTTCATTTTTTTCCTTGTTAATAATAATCAGGGGGTTGCTTAGGCCAAGGCAGGTGGGCTAGGTAGGGGGTGGCCAAGTGGGTGGGCTAGGGCAAGTGGATGGGCGGGTGGACTGGGCATTGGGCGCTAGGCACTATGCAATGTGCGCGCTAGGTAGGGTGTGACCACTAGGCAGCGATCTGCATCCATGGGCGCTGGTCCCTTTTGGGACTTTTGTTAAACATATGGGGCCTATACCTTTTATTGGCATGTTCACTTTTGAAAGTGGTCCCCCATTTGTTCATTTCAATTAGTCGACTATTACATTAAGAAAATAATAAAATAATACATCAATAAATAAAACAAAATTGGAAAAAAATATAAAAAAAAAATCCAAAGAGTTTAAAGTTGTAACAATATACCATGTACTTCTAAATCTGCATAACTGCAACTTGGTATTCCAACTTTCCAACTTCTAACAATGATGAACAAGGTAGTTTGGCTTCCTGAGGTGAAAGGGGATTTCTCAGTAAAATCAGCTTGGCCCTTCTATCGGGTTGCTCATCCTACAGTGGACTAGTACAATGTAGTTTGGAATGCTTTAGTGCCCATCAAGATAAGCTTCTTTGTCTAGAAACTTATGGTTGGGAAGGTAGGGGTGGATTCTGATATAAAGAAGTTGGGAGTCGCTTTTATCTCCAGATATGTTTGCTACTATGATCACTCAGAGGAAAACATCAACCATTTGTTGGTGCATAGTTGCCTAGCTCGAAAAGTTTGGCTTTTCTTTAGCATATTGTTTGGGCTCCCTTTCAGGGGTAATGAGAGTATTAAGGAGCTTCTCTCTGATTGGTTTTCAACAGCCTTGGAAAAAAATCAATGGGCTATTATAGTCGGGCTAATTGATTGTTTTGCAGTTTGGGAAATCTGAAAATAAAGAAACAAGCGCAAAATGGAAAATAAGTTCAGATGCTCTAATATGGTGATTTGGGTGATAATGTGATGGATTCATGAGGTCTCATTTCCTCTAAATCTCACCCACAATGTGAGTTTTAATCAATAACTCTTCTTACAGGGTTTAGGGTTGTGATTCACCCAATTAAGAGTAGATACATCAAGGTGGTGCATTTATTGGCAGTTCCGGATGGTTACTTTAAATTGAGTGTTGATGTTGCTTCCAAAGGAAATTCTGGCCCATGTGGTGGAGGGGATATCATCAGAGATGGAAGAAATGGTTTTATTAGTACTTTCTCTAACACTTAGGGTTTAGACTCCAATTTAGTTGTAGAGGCTATGGCTTTGCTAGATGGCTTACACCTGGTTGTTGCTCTTAATTTAGATAAGATTATGGTGGATTAAGACTCCAAACTATTGATTGATGTACTCAATGGTATTTGTACATCCCCTTGAAAGTTTTATTTTATTTTTTGTCTCAAGTACAGGAGCTTAGGAATATATCGGATTTCTTTTGTATTCATATTTACAGAGAGGCTAACCAACCAACGGATGCTCTTGCAAAGCTTGGTTGCTTAGCATCTCAAAAAACTGTTTATGATTACACAAATACTCTTCCATGACACGTATAGAACTTGATTACAACAGATAGTAGGTCTTTCTTTTTTGAGAATTCGTTGGTTCTAGGTTGCCTGAACACTTTATGTTTATATGAGCCAGGCTTCCTTTGTATAGAGCGAGGGGTAAGGCTTTACGTCCCCCCTCCAAGGTTTTTTGCATATCAATAAAATTTTGGTGGCAACCCTTCGACCGGGAGTAAATTTTGGGGCTAAAAAAAAAACAATGATGAACAACCCAACGTCTGCACAATGACAAAAAAATAATAAAAAGTAAGTATAAAAAACCAAATCAATATCGAAATCATGGTTATAGAAAAACCTTTTAGTTCCTCTAGGCTTTTACTGTCATATTGTACGCACAATGCACTTGTGTTGTTGTGTACTGTGTAGTGACTGTAGTCTTTTCTATTTTGTATTATTCAATTCACTTCTACCAAATTACTCTTCAAGATTTTTGTTTAAAAAAAATCAACTATAAAATCCAAGAAGTAAATAAATAATCAAAATTTGCAATTGAACAATTGATTCATCATTCATTATATTCTACAATCAATTCAACGGTTGTGGTTATGGTTTAGGTCCTTTGTGAATTGGGAATCTAAAAAGTAAAATAAAAAATAATATTCAAATCCCAATTCCCAAATGTTAGCAGTTCTTCATAGTTCAATCACTATTTAAACTTTAAAGTTCAAACTCCACTGATCACAAACTCAATTGACACTTTGGCAATTTGAGGTTCCACTGTTCCAGTCTTCCAAAATTTCTTCACACAAATAGGATTTAACTTTTAAAGTGTTTTTTATCTCTCGAATCTTCCTTTAGTTCTAATATATTATAAGCAAGTGGGTGGGCCCAATTGGGTAGTTTTAGTTTTATTTTTTATTTTCTTTTTTGCCTTTTCTTTTATTTTGAAAAAAAAATGCACACCACTTACTTGGTTGTAAGTTGTATCCATCGGGGTTTTACTTAAATCATAGGGGGGACTAAATCCCAAACAACCCCCTCTTCTAGTCCCCACTACTGTATATGTGGAGTTTTTTCAAACCATATGGGGACCATGGCCCCCTAGGTCCCCGTGGCTCGGCCCTTGGGCAGGAAGAAAGGAATGTGAAAGTCAAAGGTAGCTATCAAACTATTATTGGTTGATTGAAGACTCCACTTCAATTTGGAAATGTAGGATATTGGCAGCAACTCCACTTTGTTGAGAATCTAGGTGGTGATCTTGTTGATATCTCTGATAGGAAGATGAGTCCTTCATGCATAGGGATGGCAAATTCTAAGCCCAACGTGCCCCTATACTTGAAAGTGGAAAGGGTTTTGTGTTTTTCATGTGTGAGAGGGTTCTTACTCATACTTATATTGGTTGTAGAATCCCAAAATCCATCCCCACCCCAAAACCTGTCCTTCAAGCAAAAAAGAAAGAAAGAAAGAAAGAAAGAAAGAAAGAAAGAAAGAAAACTCACCCTATCAAGGTGGGTACCCATTGGCCGGGTAGTATGGAAATTGCCATCCCTAATGACAATTGATTTGAGCTCTATGGATTTTTCACTTGACATAACTTAAAGCCCGTCTATGTAGGCCCACCTTGGAAAATCAAAAGCCCCTACCCTTTAGCCCTCTAGGATTTAGTCCCTGTTTGGGATGGTTCTTGGGATGCAGATTCTAGTGTTATGAGTTATGCCTCGCATGAAAACCTTTGATGTTGCATTTGGTGAAAATTTGGAAAGCTAACATGGGTGTATTAAATGCCATAATCATTGTGACTATAACATGAAACTACTTTGAATGGTCTATTTAGAACGTGGATGCTTAACCAATGCGGCTTAGTTAATACAACTCATCCCAAACATGCTTTAGCCCATTTGGGAGGGTTTTCGGGGAGTGGGTTTTGACATTTTGAGCTGTGCCCCACATGGGAATGCTAGAAGTTGTGTTTGCTAAAAATTTAGAGCTTTCTAGATGCCCAATCCATGCTAAAATATAAAACTACTTTTGGTAGCTTCTCTAGAACACCGATGCTCATTCACCACAACTCAATTAACACAATACACCCCAACGTAAAATCCAACAAACACCATTCTCATCCAGGGGATTGTGAGAATTAGAAGAATCAATTCTCTAAAGTGAGGCCAAACAGGGCCTAATGATTATTGTGTTCCAAGAAGTTTTTATTTGGTGAAAATTTGGGAGGGAAAATTCCTTGTCAATATCTTTAACTTTAGGGGTTGTGTCAAGTCAGTCCCCGAACTTCACAAAACATGTATATGTAGTACCCCAAACTTCCAGAATGTGTCTAATAGGTCCCTTCCATTAACAATCCGTCAGTTATTTGTATCACGTGATGACATGTGCCACTTAAAACTTGTAAAACATCAAAACTACCCTTGAAAGAAGACAATCTTCATAGTCTTCTACCTTGAGACTAAAGAGCCGCACCATTGCTACGATGGTGCTGGAAATTGACAACAGTGTTAGGAACAAATTTGAACGATCCAATGATGATGCTGGGAACTAACCAAGTTCTGATGGTGACTAAAACTGCCATTACTATGGTTTCCTTTATATTTTTTTAAATTTTATTTAGTTGATGAAAATTTCCTATATATTCTAAAGTTAATCTTGGATAGTTGATGCAACCTTCCCATCTTAGCTAGGATGCAAGGGGAAATGATGACGATCGTAGCATTTACAAGGGAAAGGTTTTGTTGATTGTTGATTATGTTGTAGCCTGCCCATAGATTCATCGTCGGTAACCAATAATCTATCATTCCACAAGCTAGAAAACAGGATTGCTTGGAATCAAGGTGGAACAACAACATAGTTTATTGGAATCAAGATTTAAATGGAAGGAGTTTTGTTTAAATTGGTTTATGTGGAAGTGATAGATAAAGAAAATTAGATGACACCTAATGGGTAGTTTTGACATTTTTTAAATTAACTCATGGACTGTTAACGGTAGGGACCTATTAGACAATTTTTGAAAATTTAGGGTATTGCATAAGCACATTTTGAAGTTTAGGGACTGACTTGAGACAATCCCTAAAATTCAGGGTACTAGAATTTTCAGCCAATGTTTTTTTTTCGAGCAAAAAATAAGTAATAGGGCAAATCTCTTAAACTACCTCTACTATTCACGAAATTGACAAACTATACCCTTACTACTAAAGATATTGTCTTAAGCTACCCTTAAGCTTTCTGACAATTGTCTAACACCTCCCTTGCCGTTAATTTTCTGTTACACTTTGCTCACATGTGACATCACATAAGTTTAATTATTTTAAATTCCTAAATTACCCTTATTGTTCACCACCGCTTTGGAAGGAGGCAAACCCATCTGCTGCTCTTGGGATTTTCTCTTCTTATGCAGTGGCTCGGCAAAGACGAAACCGATGATGCCATCGCTGGGGAAACGAAACTACTCAGCGAAGGAGGCCAACCCATCTACAGCTCCTAGGCTCACTCAACCGCTCGTTTGTCACCCAAATCACTTCTCTGTCCCCACGTCATGTCATCATAAAAGAGAGGTTCTACATTTGCATCCAAAGATCTTGGCCAGACGATCGTTACTAAGCTGCAACTTTAGTTACTAAGCTACAACTGATGCATGGGTGTGACCACATCGTTGATGGAGTTGGAACCCAAAAGCCGGTTGAGTGATGGGCTGTTTGACGACAAGGCTAAACCCCATTGGCCTTTTCCCTATGGTTCGATGATCGACAAGAGCCAGATCTGGAGTAGAGAGCTTCTTTGTCCAATAAGCTTTGTTAACTTCAATGAGAGCTAGAGTAGAGAGCTCATCATCATGATCACCACTCTCTTCTAAATGGAATTAAGGAGCTGGAGGTCCAGATGAGGATTACAAATCAAACTCTCTAGTTGACTTGCAAGAGTAGAGCTGACTGTTCTGCACTATTTTCTCTAGAACTATGCCGAGGAGAAGAAGCCCATAGTTAATCCTTTATCCTTTGACCTTTCTCTCTCTTTCTATAGGACCATGGAAATAGGGTCACACCTCTAAAGGGATCCCACTTCCTCGCTTTCAGTCCCCTCCTATGCTGGTTTCTTTCCAGCTTGGAAGTTCCCAAATTCATGAGATTGTAGTCCATTCTAATGCCTTACTTCCGTCATCTTGACCCCTCTTCGACTATCAATGCTTAAATCTCATGGTGCCATTTTTATTCTATATCTCGCAAGGTGGGGAGTCATCCTCTCGTAAAACCTAATGTCAAATACTTTGAGACCCGACAAATAAAAGGACTGCATCGCTTCCGAGATCCTAACTCTTGACCCCCTCTGAGTGTCTTCTGTTGGCATTGAAGGAATGTGAAAGTGGATCGAGCTTCCTGTAAACAAAATTCAAAACTCTTCATCTGATAGAGATCAGTTGGTTAGGAAGATGAGGGATTCGGGTTCGAGAGTGAAAAAATGTGTCATCTCCTGCTAAAATGATTTTCTTTTGTTGCTGGCAACATTTTTTTTTCTGAAATGGTTATGTTGAGCTTCAGGTTAGAATTTTTATGAGTCAGAGAGTCATAATAGGGGCTCTGCCCCTCTTATTGCTTTTCGGTTTTTCTCAGTAAAACAAGGGCTCTGCCCCCTTTTCTCTTTTGTTTTTAATGTTAAATTAGGGGCAGAGATCCATTCTTCTTCTTCTTCTTCTTCATATACAACCTGCACAAAAACAGGGGCTTTGCTTGTGAATGCCACCACCTCCTAGCTCTGGTAGCTAGCCAAAGCCCATGTTTGCTTTTTTGGTTTTTCTTAGTAAAACAGGGGCTCTGCCCCTTTCTCTTTTCTTTTTAATGTTAAATCAGGGGCGGAGCTCCATTCTTCTTCTTCTTCATATACAACCTGCACAAAAGTAGGGGCTTCGCCTGTGAATGCCACCACCTCCTGGCTCTAGCAGCTAGCCAAAGCCCATGTTTGCTCCAGTGACATCGGCGTTCACTGATGAAGGGAAATTTGGCCCGACCTCGCCATCACTCGATGTGTGGCAAAAGCGAACAGCTCGGGGCAACAGAGCGCCCAAAACACCAAAAGAAAAAGGAGCACGAGCTCCCTACTAGGAGCCCGAGCTCCCTACTAAGAACCCGAGCTCCCTGCTAGGAGCCCGAGCTCGCTACTAAGGACCCGAGCTCCCTACAAGGAGCCCAAACTCTCTCCTAGGCCATAAACCTCGAGGCCGTGACCCGAGATAGCCCATGGAAGCTCGGAGCACTCCCCAAACCGAACTCAAGACTTTGTCCCCCCCCCCCACCGTTACTCCGGCACTTCGCCTCCGAAACGCCAGACTAACCAAGCGTACCATACCTGACACCAAGGATGTCCGTTTCCAAGGGCGGCGCACCTGACTGATTTGGGATCTGACGCTTGACAGCCGCACTTCAAACGGCCTCCTGCCACTGCCACCTGCCACCGTCATCACCAGTCGCAGAAACAGTTCCGACAAAAGGAGCAGTGGCGGTTCTGCCCGGCCAGAAGGGATGACATCCAAACTAGCAGGAGCTCAGAGATAGTCAGGCCCGATCTGACAGAAGCCTGGAAGTGAGTGCGTGAGGTGGTTATAAAAGGCTCCCTACCTCCCAAGAACGAGGTATGCAAACTTTGCGCTATCTGGTATATCTTGCCTTTGAAGGATTCTAACTTGAGCTTTAGAGCCTCTACACCGGGTTCTCCCCGGAGCTTCTTCATCTCCCCCGTTTCAGGTCCCCAGTTACTCAATTCAGAGGCAAGGTCGTTGACAGCTAAGACCGGCCGGATTGCGCATCATCAATTGGCGCCGTTTGTGGGAAAACGCTTCAAAAAGCCTCCCTCCAAACTCTCATACCCCTTTTTTCCTCTTCAAAAAACCCAACGCTCATGGCCTCTTCCAGCAACGCCGGACGCGGCACAGAGACAAACACCACCAGGGAACAGCTTCAAGTTCCTGTGGTGTGCGTTGGACAGTTCACCATCCCCCTTTCGGTGGATGGAATCCCCAGTTTAAGTGCACCACAAGCAGTGGCGCCCATAAACCTCCCTGCCACAAGCATCCCCTTTCCTCCCCCTATTGAGACAACCTTTACTGAATCGACTGCCATCCCCCTGGCAGCCAGCCAAAACCGGTTGGACGAGCTGATGCAGTGCATGCGGGCAATGCAAGCCCAAATACAACAGTTTCAACAACACCAGCTTCACCAGCACCAGGTGCTGCACAACATCTCCCAGTATCACTATCAACAGCAGTTCCCCCAACTGCCACTGAACCAACCACTACTTCCACCTCGCCACCCTGCTCCGAGGCCGGCCAAGGCCTCCCCGCAGGATGGACGTCCCCACCAAGGCAAGGCCTCCAGGCCCCAGAACCCCCCTAATAGCCAGGCCTCTTCCCCAGGCCGAAGAGAGTAAAAAGTCATCCCCGCCTCGCAGCTCGCAGGCAAAGGGTTCGAGTGGACCCAAGACTGCCAGCTCGCGTTTGACGAGCTAAAAGATTACCTCGCCAGTGTGCCAACCTTAGCCCGACCCGAGGAGGGCGAAGTCTTAGAACTGTACCTCTCGGCAAGTGACGAGGTGGTCAGTTCGATACTAATAAAGGAAACAGACCGGGTCCAGCGACCCATATATTATGTTAGTAAAATTTTGTTGGGAGCAGAGACAAGGTACCCGCAGATAGAAAAGCTAGCATATGCACTGGTAATAGCAGCTCGGAAACTCCGCCCGTACTTCCAGGCTCACACCATCATCGTCCTGACCGACAAACCTCTAAGACAAGTTTTACTCAAACCCAAGGTTTCCGGTCGACTGACGAAGTGGGCCATCGAACTGAATGAGTACGATCTCCAGTACAAGCCGAGAACAGCCATTAAGGCCCAAGCCTTGGCAGATTTTATCGCATAATGCACGTTTAACCCCGAAGCCCCTGAGCCGGTCGAGCCCGAGGTCCCCAGTTCGGGCGAGCTCGGAGCTCCCAAGCCAATCGAGTCCGAACCCCGTGGAGTAGCAGCCAGCGTAGCATCTCTCCTGGTTAGACCAAGCGCGAACAGGGATGAGGAGCTCTGGATCCTTCACGTAGATGGCTCCTCAAACCAGTAAGGCAGCGGGGCTGGAATAGTGTTACGCAGCCCGAGCGGGACAAGGTTGGAATATGCACTACGCTTTGAGTTCACGGTGTCCAACAACGAGGCGGAGTACGAGGCACTGATAGCCGGGCTGAACCTAGCACACAAGGTTGGAGCAAAGCACGTAGTTATCTGCAGTGATTCCCAGCTCGTGGTCAACCAGGTTACGGGCGAATATGAAGCACGCGAGCTCACTATGATTGCATACTTGGCAAAAGTAAAGGAGGCTCTGCTCAACTTCCAATCACACTTCATCAGGCAAATTCCGAGGTCAGAGAACACCGAGGCCGACGCCCTGTCCCGGTTAGCCAGCACGAGTCACAACGCCATGAGAACCGTGTACATAGAGGACTTACCTCGGCCCAGCATTCTCAGTGGGGCAGGAGAGGTTGCTCCCGTCACTGAAGCAGAGCCGAGCTGGATCGACCCACTCGCGAGCTTCTTGCTAGACGGAACCCTCCCCGCAGATCGCAACACAGCCAAGAGGGTGCAGCGCCAGGCAGCCAAATACGTCATGATAGACGAACGGTTGTACCGACGATCCTACACGCTCCCCTACCTACGGTGCTTGCGCCCAGCCGAAATCGAGCTGGTACTCCGCGACACTCATGAAGGCTTGTGCGGCGGACACTTGGGGGGCAGAGCCCTCGCCCAAAAAGCACTACGACAAGGATACTACTGGCCAACGATGAAGACAGAAGATATCGAGCTCGTCAGAAAATGCGACAAGTGTCAGAAGCATGCCAATATCCACCATCAACTCGCTGCCGACCTCAAATACCTCAGCAGTCCATGGCCCTTCGCCCAATGGGGCATTGACCTTCTGGGGCCATTCCCACCAGCGACAGGCGGGAGAAAATTCCTAGTGGTGGCAGTAGATTACTTCATAAAGTGGATAGAAGCTGAACCTCTGGCAACAGTTACAACACGAAACATACATAATTTCTTTTGGAAGAACATAGTATGTCGCTTCGGGCTACCTCGGGTACTGATCTCCGACAACGGCAAACAGTTCGAGGATATCAAGTTCCAAGAATGGTGCCAAAGTTTGGGAATTAGTCAGAACTTCACGTCGGTCGCACACCCGCAGGCGAATGGCTAAACAGAAGTAATGAACAGAGCCATCCTCCGCGGACTGAAAGCACGACTAGACCGAGCCAAAGGGTTATGGGCAGACGAACTACCAAGTGTTCTATGGGCTCACCGAACCACGGAAAAAACCGCCACAGGAGAGACCCCCTTTAACCTCACCTACAGCACCGAGGTGGTGATCCCGGCAGAAATCGAAGTACCTACGCTGCGACTAGAAGCATACGACGAGCAGACAAACGAAGGCGAGTTACGCACCAACTTCGACCTACTAGACGAGGTGAGAGACCTCGCGCACATCCGAACTGCGGCCTACCAGCAAAAAGTAGTTCGGTACTATAACGCCAGAGTAAAGAAGAGGAACTTCCGCGTCGGCGACCTGGTTCTCCGTAAGGTCATGGTGCCCGAACTCGGCGTAGGGAAACTTGGACCAAATTGGGAAGGACCCTACAGAGTAAAGAAAGCAATCGGGGGGGCGATACTACCTATAGACCAACAAGTACCCCGAAGCCGAGGTAGAAAACGAACTAGTAGAGGACCGAAATAGTCTGTTCAGCAAAAAACACAGCTCGAAGACAGGACAACCAACACTTGAGCAAAAAGGCCATTTCATTTCAGATAATGAGGTGTACAAAAAAAAGAAAAGGCCATTTCATTTTTTACAAGTCCGGGGCTACTTCTTCATTATCAGAAGCCACTTCGACGATACCTGAAGGCCCTGCCTCCCCCTCGGAGTCTGATTCACCATCCGCAGCGTTGGCCATCTCCTGAGTAATACACGAAGTGGATATGGCGCTGATGTTGAGCTCGGGGTACGTATTCCGGATCATCCACCGGCTTAGCTTGAAACCCCTCCTGTAGGAGTCCACCATCAGATCATCGAAGTCCGGCAAAGCAATATAATCACTAACAACTTTCTTCTTCGCATCTTCGATGCCTTGAGAGAAGATCTGAGTCCTCTCCCTGATATCCTCCTGAAGATACTCGACCTGATGCTGTAGGTCCAGCTTCAATTCCGCCATATGTTTCACAACCACTCCCATAGCCTCAGCATCTTTCTGAGACCTCGCCTGCATAGACCGCGCGAGGCGAGCAGCCTCAGCAGCAGCATGAGCAGCCTCCTCGGCACCTCGCGCCTGCCTTGAGCTCCTCTCCACCTGGTTCGCCAAGGCGTGAATAGAAGAGTTCACCTATCGAAAGGAAGCAAGTGATCAGAGGAACGAATAGAAGAATAAAAGCCGAAGAACTCTAAAAAAGGGAGATCAATTACCACCATGGCATGGGTAACGACACGGCAGACCACTTGGTGCAGAGGAAGATCGGTCCACGCCGCGACTTCCTCGGGGAAAATGGCCTCCTTACTCCTCTGAAGAGCGTGAGTAGGCGACAACACACTCCTAAAGTCCCCCGAGGCCCCCGAGCCTGATGGCCCAGCTCGCGTTTGGGCAGACCCGGAGTAGGCAGGAGCCCCTGTGTGAGTAGTTTCGACGTAAAGAGCCCCCAACAGCTCCTGCATAGGAGGAACCATCTCGGGCTCCATAGGCTGATCCTCCACCGAATAGTTCGGCACCTCGGGCTCCGCACCCTGGGGTAGCTCGACGCGAGTTCGCTTAGCCACCCATTTTCTCCTCTTCATGCCCTGGAACAAGTGCCCACCTCGGGTCCCTCGAGAGTCCATCGCACCTGCGAAAAGGAGTTCGGCATCAGTAAAACAAGCAAGAGAAGAGCAAGACAGGATCGCTAGGGGAAGAACCTACCCGAACTCAGGCCAGCAGCAACGAGCTTGGCCTCCGTTAGATACTGTTGACACTTCAGCCCAAGCCGCGCCCATTGACGGAGGCCCTTCACCGTCTCTTTGTCAAGTGTGACGCCAGAGTCGGGAGCGGCCATCCCCCAACCGGTCTGAAACGGCCACCCCAGCGCACTTCGCACCCCGAAATAGTCCCGCTTCCACGCCGGGACCTTATTAGGGAGTTTGTGTAAGAGCTTGAAGCCAGGGCGAGGAGACAGGTAGTATGCCCGCCTACGCCCAGGAAGGGGAGCCGCTTGCTTTTTAAGCATTAAAATAGAAGAAAAAATCTCCAAGTCCAAAGAAAAGTTCTCCTCGCAGAATAGGGAGATCGTCCCCACTAAATTCCTAATGGAGTTCGGGTGAAGCTGGCTGACCGTCACACCGAAGTGATTCAGGACCTCGACAAGAAGAGGATGGAAAGGCAGCCGCAGCGAGTTGCTCCCGGAATATCACGATCTCATCAGGACCGTGTTCCCAAGGAAAGCTACCCGTAGGGATAAAGTAGGCAAATTCCCCGAGCAAGTTATAGTAGTTTATGAGGGATTGGAGTCCCTCAGGCATCATGGTCGAAGGTCCGAACTGGTCTGGAGCCCGACCCCGATGAGAGGTGGACGCAAAACTACACGAGGCCCCTCGACCTATGGGTTTAACCTCTTCCTCAAGATCTACATCAGGCTCGCTAGAACTACCGGGGGATGCAAAACGATTCGTAGAACCTGCATCAGACCCGCTTGGACTGTCTGAGCCATCCGAGCTAGACATCAGGGGGTAGAAGACGGGTTCCAGGAAAAGAACTCACCCGGGAAGAAGACTGGAGTAGACCACGAAAGCTCGAACAAGAGGAACCTGGGACGCGAGCTGAAGAGCCTGGACGCAAACTGAAACTTTGACGCGAGCTCGAGAGGTACAGTAGCGGCGACTGGGGTCCCCCCAGGGTGTCAACGCACGTCTCCCGACAGTAAAAGCGGCTGCAGCACAATTCCCAAAATTTGAGAAAAACGGCTATCGTCACGTCTCCCAAACGTGCGCCTTTTTGAAAAATTAAACCAAAGTGCGCGCCACCAGTTGAATAAAATTCAAGTTACGGGCCAAAATCCTCCTGCCTTAGGAACTCCCCGCCAAGACCCTTGGCGCAGGGAGTGGGGGGCAATTGATGAAGGGAAATTTGGCCCGATCTCGCCATCACTCGACGCGTGGCAAAAGCGAACAGCTCGGGGCAACAGAGCGCCCAAAACACCAAAAGAAAAAGGAGCACGAGCTCCCTACTAGGAGCCCGAGCTCCCTACTAAGAACTCGAGCTCCCTGCTAGGAGCCCGAGCTCGCTACTAAGGACCCGAGCTCCCTACAAGGAGCCCAAGCTCTCTCCTAGGCCATAAACCTCGAGGCCGTGACCCGAGCTGGCCCATGGAAGCTCGGAGCACTCCCCAAACCGAACTCAAGACTTTGTCCCCCCCCGTTACTCCGGCATTTCGCCTCCGAAATGCCAGACTAACCAAGCGTACCATACTTGACACCAAGGATGTCCGTTTCCAAGGGCAGCGCACCTGACTGATTTGGGATCTGACGCTTGACAGCCGCATTTCAAACGGCCTCCTGCCACCGCCACCTGCCACCGTCGTCACCAGCCGCAGAAACAGTTCCGACAAAAGGAGCAGTGGCGGTTCTGCCTGGCCAGAAGGGATGATATCCAAACTGGTAGGAGCTCAGAGATAGTCAGGCTCGATCTGACAGAAGCCTGGAAGTGAGTGCGCGAGGTGGTTATAAAAGGCTCCCTACCTCCCAAGAACGAGGTATGCAAACTTTGCGCTGTCTGGTTTATCTTACCTTTAAAGGATTCTAACTTGAGCTTCGGAGCCTCTACACCGGGTTCTCCCCGGAGCTTCTTCATCTCCCCCGTTTCAGGTCCCCAGTTACTCAATTCAAAGGCAAGGTCGTTGACAGCTAAGACCAGCCGGATTGCGCATCATCATTCACCAACTCGTCAACCATTGGTAAGTAGCAGTGGCAGATAGTGAAGGAGAAGTGGCAGTGTTCACCAACTCGCCGCTACTAAAAGGACAGTGAAGGAGCGGCCAACATGTTTGCCCTGCTCCCGAATTCTGAACTTCTCTTACAAAAAGGCTCTCGAAGTTGTGGCGGCTTGGTTTATTGGCCAAAATAGGTGGAAAACTCGGTCTCATAACCAAGAACCTTGACCAGCTTTAGAGCTTGCTCATATGCTCTCAACCCCCGCCACAAGAATTCTCAGTGAAAGAAACAACATTGCTTTCAAGTTTAAGCACTTATAATATCCTTACTTGAGGTCATTGAGAAGAGGCTGCTGAGAATAGAATCATGTTTATCGAGTAGTGAACAAGGGCAAAATGAACTAGTCTATATAGTAAGTTGAGTTTTATTTTGAAATTTTGATGAATAGTGAAGGATAAATTCGATATTTCATTTTTTTGTTAGTATTTAAAAGCGTGTCGATTGTCAAAAAATTAAGGGTAGCTTAAATATCTAAATAATAAACGAACAATTTATCAATTTCGTGATCAGTAGGATAGTTTAAGAGATTTACCCAAAAAATTATCGACTTTCCGAATGCAACAAACTGACCGTAAATCAAATGTGCTATTGGTTTTGATTGAGCGGCTTTCCGTGTGGGGCCCACCTTGTAAAGCCAGAAGCCACCACTGCGTCAAAAAGTGACAACCCTCCCAAACAGGCACTTGTTAAAAACAAAAGCTCAACCAAATGCCTCTCGGTACGAGGTAACCACCCTTAAACGCGAGTTGAAGGTTTCCTGCCTCATTCAAAGATTTCGCACACTGATTCATCTGAAGGAACAGGCCTGAAGCCCCCCTCTATTCTCCTCACTTGATTGTCATTTGGGGTTACTTCCGGGGAAGCACTCTAAACCGTCTGACCGAATGTTGTCGTAGAAGGATTTCTCCTTTCTTCGTCCTCCGCCTTCGAAGCCTGACCGAAAACCCATCTCTTATCTGCCACAATCGAAGCGTCTCCGTCTTCCTAAGCCCCCAAGAAGCGAACTCATCGAATTAAACAGGCTAACATTTACATCCTGATATGCAGTTAGACTAAAATTTTCCTCCACCATTGATAAATGAAAAGGTATGTTGATGTCAATTCCGTTGGCATCGTTTAATTTATGGATCATTTTTGGATAAATTTTCCAAGTGGTGTTTTGTGATTTACTTTTTTGCTTCTGGGGTTTTGTGATGATACAGCAGATTCGGTTTGGCAATTTAGATTCTTGTTGAACGATTTTGGGGGGCTCCTGTTAATGGGTGCTCCAAAGCAGAAGTGGACTGCAGAAGAAGAAGCGGCCCTTAAGGCCGGAGTATTAAAGCATGGGGCAGGCAAATGGCGCACAATACTCAAAGACCCAGAATTCAGCGGTGTCTTGTCTTTGCGTTCAAATGTTGATCTCAAGGTATTTGCCTCTTCAAATGTCTGAAACTAAAGCTAGTTCTTCTCAGAGAGTGGATGCTTAACAATTTTTTGGTTTCGCTTTTAGAATTTTTTTTGGTAGAGTTTGATCTGGTTGAATGGTGGGTAGTTTACATGATGTCGATAAAATATCAATTGCCTGCTAAAATAATCTGAGTAATTACTGTACATCAATGCTGGAGCTGGACATGTTCAATAGATTTCTGGTTTCATGATATAGAGAAAACTATGGCGGCCAAGCCCATTCTAATGAGTCTGGTTGCTAAAATCACACGCCTTATCTAGCAACCCACAGACCCCCACCCCACCAGAAACAAGGAAAAAAAAAAGAAAGAGAAGCTAGTTGTATGCACCATGAGAACTTCAATTCTTTAATTCTTCCAGATTTGATGCTGAATGAGTTTCCATTTTTGTATTGTAGAACTTGACAATGTTGGGTGGTTTCAATAATCAATATTGTAATATAGTGAAAACATCAATTCCCTGATAACATCAATTGTAGTATTTAGAGTATATTAATATGGGAATTAATATCTGTGGTCTGACTACGCATAGGACAAGTGGAGGAATATGAGTGTGACGGCAAATGGTTGGGGATCTAGGGAGAAAGCTCGGTTAGCACTTAAAAGGAGTCAACAGATCCCTAAATATGATGATAACCCAATGGCTCTTAGTACAGTAGTTCGAAGCGATGAGGAAATTGTTGATGTCAAGCCCCTTGCAATCTCTGGTGGAGCGTTGCAGATTGATGGCCCCAAAAGATCAATATTGTCAAGGTAGACTTGCTTCTAATTTCCTGAATTGTGTTTTAGCTACTAGTTTGATTCAAGCTGTTGCATGTAAATATTGGTGGACTTAATATTTGATATTAATTAGTTGATGTTTGTTCTACTGGAACTTTTAGGTGCCTTTCTGTTTCAAATATTGATGGAAATTAATGTTTAAGCTTTATTAGATTTAATTGGTTGATGATTTGATGTTTCTAAGATTGAATTAAATCATGAAAAATAGAAGGAAGAATTAGAAGAATAAGGTGGGAAAAGGTCATTTCAAGATAGAATAGGGTACCTCCCTATGAACAAATTGTTCAACTTCAGTTAATTATTTATCATAGTTGTCAAGGCAATGCCTAGATGACAAGGCGCTCATGGAAGGTTGCTTCACTTAATCACCAAGGTATTTTATACATGGTGCTAATATATACTTTTGTATTAATTTTCTGATATTTATAATATTAAAAGAAACATTTTAAGCTTAGTTGTTCTGTTTGTGAGTTAAAGTATTAGTTTTTTTATTATTTTCCTTTTGTTAGGGTTCAATCAAAATGTATGCTGTATTGAACCCTTGAGGACTTCAAAACCTGAGCTGATAAGTGAGGAAGAACTCAAAATTTTGTCCAGTTCAACAAATATTAATTAATTTTCTTCCTTTCATCCTTTCTTTTCTTCTTTTCCTAGGACAAAAATAGGGGCTCAGCCTTGCTAGTTTCTGAAATTTCTATTCTTTCTTCCAATTTTTTCATGAATCTGTTAGTTTTGTATGTTTTAAATGAATTTCGTACATTTTTTTTTATAAAGATTATAGACATTTACTAGCGAAAGATGGTTGTGGCTAGCTATGGAACCTAGGGAATTTCTATAGGATTCATAGTGTGCCTAGGCAACAAGGTGCCCCGGTGCCCCGCCCCCATCACCTAGCCTCGCCTTGGCACCTTAAACTATGGTACTTACTTTCATCTTTCAACCGTAGTTTATCTATCTTGTAGTCTACAATTGCATGCAATCTCAATGCCCTTCTAAATAGATATTTTTTTTACCTAACTTCATCCATTTAGCCGATACTTTCTATTTTAAGTATAGAATTACTTAACACCTTTAGATTTCTATTCTAACCTAGATAAATGTGTAATTGTATATATCATTAACAATTGAACCATTATATCCAGCCCTCTTTGAGATGACCTTGCCTGCAAGGTTGTAATGCTAACTATTTGGCTTCTCCTATATCCTGAATTTTGTTGGATGAATTCACAATTATTGACCCTAGAAATCAGAATTCTTAGCCACATCATTGTATATGTGGGATGACGATCTGCACAAAAATAACACTGATCTTTAGAATGCATTATGACCATTTGTATGGTTTTTGTGCTATTTAATATCTTCAATTCATCTGGATTTCTATCTAAAAATAAGTATGTCGTTATTTATATTTTAGTGATGGAAAATTTCTAAATAAAAGAACTGTTAGAGTGGTGAAGGATATCTTATGGCAAAAATATTTTGGACGCTGCATTGGAGTTTTTTCCCCTTCTTTTTAAAATCAGTAACTGTAAAAATTGTATTAATTGGAATGAAAGTTAATGCACATAGCAGTCATCGGATTGCCGACCTCAGCTAACCATCGTTCTGAATTTTCAGTATTGATTACAATTCCCAAGACAACTTATTCTTTGTCACCCCCTATTTAGCCAACCCATCTGCTAAACTCTTGGTAGACCTAGGGATCCACTTGACTGATCCCAATCCCTTCATTAGTTCTTTAGCTTCTCTGATCTCATATCCGTGCATCCAAGGATCCTCCTCATTGCTTCCCAGCCAACCTGTTATAACCTTTAATCCCCTTTGACAGTTATATTTCTGCACCTCATAAGCTTATCCCTTTTAATATATGTTAGAATAGCCTTAAGTTTTTCCCAATTGAATCCTTAACACCAATAGGTGCAGACTAGATAACCATAATATCTCCCATGTGGTTTCTAATCACTCATCATAGTCTTGATGGTCCAGGGTTGCATATGCTGCAACTGTCAAAGTTCAGCCTAATGTAAGGGGGCTGTTGTGGTGGACACCATTCATCATGTACTCATGTTCTGGGTGTGGCAGAATCAGCAACTTTTTTCCAATTTTTGATGATCATCTATTGTGTACAGTGCAAGGAGCTCCATGGTTCTGACTGATGTGGCACCTTGATATAGATATTATCAATGATTTTCCTCAATCCATTTTCTTTGTCATTGAAGATAGGAAGGAAGAATAAAGCATCATACAGGTTTTTAAGGCCATTCAGAGGAGACCACCTGCACCCAAACAATGAGAAAATATGTTAGCAAATAGCAGAGACAAATTGCAGGAGATTAGCAAGTCCAACACATGTTTATTTTGCTATGAAAAAACTGTCGACAGAGTGCTTGATCCTCGGTAGTACTGGCCCTCACAAAATGACCTTAATAGGTTTGCAATAGTTGAGGGAGTGGTTGGAGGTGAGGCCGACAGAGAATGGGGCACAAGAGAATAAACTGGTGGAGCTGAGGGTGAGTCTTGTTTAGAGGGATCAAAGAAAACTTCTTTTAAGGATTAAATTAAGGAGTAAGGGCAATGCTTGTGGGGTTTCAAAGTCCCTAAGCCCTCGTCTCAAACCCAGATTCCAAACCACACCTCGAGGGGAGTTGGACATGCAATCAAATATAAAACCATTTGGACATATGATGAGAGAGAGAATAGAGAGGGGAATTTATCTTTAAGCATAGGTCCTCCTACCAACATTAGAGTTTGTTTAACCTGATTTTTATGTGTCTTTTTTGTGAGTTAATGTACTGCAATATTTACACACACACACACACACACACACACACACACACACACACTATGCAATTTATTTCGTTATTGCCTCTGTAAGCTAACAGGATAAGGATAGTCCAAGAGCTCTGAAAATGGGATTAAAACACGAATAGTCGGTAATCGGGGCCAGGTGTTGAAGGTTGGAGAGAGGTACTTCTGCAAGGGCCTTAGTCTCCTATCTATAGGAGAAGGTCACATGCAATGTTCATGGCTCATAGCCTTATACCTTTCTAGAATCTTTCTCACTTTAACGAACAGGCAAGGAGCAAATTCCATGTCTTCCTTGAGCAAGAACGTGTCCCAAGGCATTACAAGTCAGCTAAACCACGTATTTAGGGGCCATTTAGGAGGCAACACGTGTCCTAGAAGGTATCAGGTACTATTGAGCACGATGCCACAGTCTCCCTGGCCTTCGCTACCTACATGTCTCGATCCGGATGCCTCTAGGCACCTGTTCCTTGGAGTACCTCATCATGGTACTTGCACTAATCAAGTCCTGAAATAAGTACTTATATATCACATTATTGATGAGATACCACAATCTCTGATGACAATGCATGGTCCTTACTAGCCGAGTTCAGCAAGACCATACTTATCTCTCATTATCGATGGGATATTGCGATCTCCAATGGTTGCATGAGATCCTTGTAACAAAAAACAATTAGTTTGCATACAAGGTGGGTGAGACCGGTGGTACAGTTTTGAAAGCCATCCAACTGAAGCCTTTAGGGGCTTCAAGTGAGACAGGTGATAGCAGAGGAGTTGCTATGGATAGCCGACAAGCAGAGACTCTTGAGAACCTTGCAGTTATTAACTCCAGTAAAGTGCAGAAGTTGCTATTGGAGAATGACAGTGATGGGTGGGAGAAAAAGTTGATCATCAAGTCTAGAAAGGAGGTGACCAATTGGGGATTAATCTTGAAAGCGATTATGTCTAAGCTAGAAGTCAGTACCAGAGTTTCAATCTTTCCTTTTGATAACAGGAGTGCCATTTTGGACATAGGAGATAATGTGCAGGGTTTTAGAACCATGAAAACTAGTTTGGGGGAAGTTTTAATTGAGAGCTGGTCTTCATCCTGCAACAGAAAGGAGTTGGATACTGGTGCCTTTGTGATTGAATTGGTTGGACTCCCCCTTTAATCTTTGGAAGAAATTTGCCTAAGAAATGATTGCAAGAGTGTTGGGTGGCGTTCTTGTAGTGACTAATACTAGTAATCTTCGTGCTGCGAAGGTTAAAATCGCTGGAGTGAAGCCTGACAAAGTACCTCAATTGGTGGAAGTTATCTCTAATGGGTTTTGGACTAAAGTTTGGGTAATGATGGAACTTGAAGCATTGTTGTGAAGAGAGAGCCGGGAGGATGAAGAAGATGATGAGCTGGAATATGAGGGATACATGGTGGAAGAAGAATGGGGAGATAAATTGTTCCGACTGTGAAGACATTTTTAGAAGCTAAATAGTCGGTTGAAGGGGGTAAAGTCGAGGTAGGCTTGGGAAAGAAAGTTATTTAAAATAAATTTGAATTTAGCCCCTTGGGTGTGGGTTTTCCATCTTTTGTTGATATTGTTAAAAGGAGTTCACATCTGATCCGTTATGGGACCCAACATAGGCTAAGGCAAACAAGGGGTTGTGTGAAGGCATATGGCTCCATCTGAACCACTAGGGAGAAGCCACTATTTTGAAGAACAAGGACAAAAATCTTGGTGAGTTAAAGACACTATAGGCTCATGTGAGAACCTAAGTAGTGGTCACATGAGGCATACTTTAGGCTCAAGGTGTAAAGTTGGTGGGCCTAGAGCTGGGACCCATACTGGTATTAGAAGTTTTGGGCCGGTAAGCTATGGGCCAAATGTTTTTGAGGCTGGGCCAATTTTTTCATTTAAAAAGAATGTGAGTAGTGCAAGCTCTCTTACTTTGATAGACCCTTTGTTTGGTCTTTTCTTCTTTTCCTTGTGTGGGGCACGGTGGGAAGACAAAGGGAAAGCCTCATTTCAGGATAGGTAAATTGACATGTCTGAGTTTCAACAATTCAACTAGGCGTAGACTTGCGATCCCTAAGAGTAAATTCAAAAGCAATCATATGAAGGATAGGAGAGCTGATCACACTAAAGAACTGGAAAGCTGATGATATTTGGGAATCAGTGGTAACAAAGGTCAACCAAGAAAACAGTTCATTCTTTTTGAGTCCTGGACATGAAAGGTTTGGACCTTGTCAAGAGGACAAAGTGATGGGCATAGCTGTCAAGGCAACGCCTAGGCGACAAGGCACCCTTTGAGGCTCGTCTCACCTAATTGTCAAGCAGTTTTGTACTATGTATTATAAAATACTTTTTTATTCTTTAGTTTTTTGACATTATAATTATAAAATAGGCGCTATTATACTAAAATATTCATTGTGTGTTTATATACTAATTTCTTTTTATTATTTTCTTATTTGTTAGGGTTTAATCAATACAAATATTGCTAAATGCTGTATTGAACCCTCAAAGAATTTAAAACCTGAACCAATAAGTAAGGAAGAACTTAAAAATTTGTCTAATCAACACATTTTCTATTACTACTACTACTTTTTCTTTTTTTCTTTTCCTATAACAAAAATAAGGGTTCAGCCCCTATATATTTTTTTTTTTGAATTTTCTTTTCCTTCTTTTTCTTCTCATTAATATGTTGATTTTCTATACTTTAACATGAACTCTATACTTTTCTTATGAAAATTATAAATAATTATTAAGGAAATGTGGTTATGATACCTAGGGAACTACCCTAGGATCTATGTTTTCTACATACAAAAAATCCATCACCTAGGCGCTGCCTAGGCGATGACAAGGTGCAGAAATTCAAGATATTAGGAACAAAGTTGGTTCGCAAGAACTCGATGAGGCTTACTCATAAAAAAAAAAAAAACTAAATGAGGCTTCTCTTTTGGATGTTCATTTGACTTCAATATTGAGATCAGTTGTTTCTGAAGAGGATACTGTAAGTGATCAAGTTGGTAAGAGTTAAAGTCTTCTCCAGGTTGAAAGACAGGCTCATAAGCGCAGGCCCAAGTAGCAAATTCGAGAGAGTGTACAGAAGTAAAAAATTGAAGGCAAAACTTGCTTGCTTAGAGACTTATTGTTGAGAATCTTTTGAACCTATTTCCAGTTTGTCGTTACAAAAGAGATAAGCCCGCAGAATTTACTGAAAAAGCTCTGGCAAAAGAAAGGGCATTGTTAGGGGAAGAGGATAGTTTAGAAGAGGAAGATGATGAAGCTGAAGAGGAAGGAGTGGAGCTTGATAGAGTTTGAAAAGTAGAGAAAAAGTTGAATGTGGAAAAGGTGGTGGAAACTGGACTCCAAGTTAGCAAGAAATTGGGCTTACTAGTTCTAGGAGGGGAAGATTACACTAGAAAAGTGTTTTGGGAAAAAATGGTTGGGATGCGTGCTGCTTGCGGAGAGCTACCTTGGCTGTTCCCTGGAAGGCCATCCATGACATCCTTCCTCTGTTTATTCCCCACATAAGGCATGACTTGGCTTTGGGTCAGAAAATCAGATTCTGGGAGGACATTTGGCTTGGGGACTCCCCCTTGTTGGGTTTCACTAGAAATCTAAGACAATCCGAAATTTCTAGTGTCTCTACCTTTGTTAACTTGTTGAATTCAGTGGTTTTGGGGGATAGTGTTTCAGATTCTAGAGTTTGGACCCTCAATCAGTCAAGTTCTTTTTCTTGCATATCTTTCGTGAACTCTCTTGTTGCGACTTCTTCCTCTCCTTCTTTCCCTGTTAAGGAAAGTTGGTTTTGGCCCATGCCTCCTAAAGCCAGTGCTTTCTGTTGGGAAGTTTTCCATGGTTCCATTAACACTTGTGACTTGCTTCAGAGAAAAAGATCAATTTGGTGCTTGTCCCCAAACTGGTGCTCCTTATGTATGCTGAATGGTGATACTGCCTTTCATCTCTTTATCTCCTGTCCTTTTGCTAACTTTATTTGGGAGTGGTTTTCCTCTTTGTTTGGTTGCAGCTGGATTCCTCCTGCTAATCTAGAAGGTCTATTTAGCTCCAACATATTCAGGTGCTCTAAAGGAGAGGCAAAGTGATGGGAAGGTGCACTAGAGCAGCAATGGCTTGGACAATCTGGGAGGAAAGAAATATGTGGATATTTGATTATTCTGTGATTGAAGTGATAACTATAAGGGTGGCACATTAGGTGAAAACTTTGAAAATGTTTGCAGATTTTAAGACAGAAGACTTTTCCAGATAATGAGGAACAATTACAAACGTTGCTTCTAGAAGAACTATTGTAACTGAATTTTGGTCCCCTCTGGATGTTGGGTGGAAGAAACTAAACTTTGATGGTAGCTGTTTGGTAAACCTTGACCCATCAGGTATTGGTGGGGTAATAAGGGAAGAGAATGGAAATATTGTTGCCATGTTCTTAGGCCCTATTCTGCATGGTGATGTGGTGAATTCAGAACTGAAGGCAGCAGTATTTGGTGTTGAGAAAGCTAAAGAGTTGGGGATTAACAGATTGATTATTGAAGAGGACTCAAAAGTTGTTGTAAACTGGCTGAAAAAAAAGGGGAAAGTGCAATCTGGAGGTTAAGAAATGAGCTCAGGTCCTTTAAGCAGGCTTCTTAAGACATGGAAATTCAAATAAGATGGAAAGGCAATCTATGTTTTGGGCTATGTTATAGTCGGTGGGATTTCCTTTGGGTCCTTTGGGGCTTGTTTGTAATCAATGAATTTCTTTGTTGGGTTAAGCTTGGGAATGTATTGTAATTAGTGGGATTTCTGTGGACTTTTCGTCTACCCACAACTTCTTGTTGTACACATCCTATTAATTTGATGAATCATTTCTGTTTTGCTGATAAAAAAAGTGTTTTGGGAATTAAAGCTACAACCCGATGTTTGCTGAAAGTCCTAACCCACAAGTAGGGGAAGGTTACACTTGAAATTGGGATTACTAGTTCCCACTTAACCACATGATCCTTTCTTCCTTCACCTGGCTTATACAAGAAATCCCTCAAGTGATAAGACCTCCAAGAGAAAGATACCACCAACTTTTTGCACTATTTTCTACAATGGGATTCCAAAACCTTCCCTCCTTTGGGTTGGCTCCTAATGACATTCCCAGATATTTCAAAAGCCAGCTAGATGTAGGACAACCTAAAGACTCTGCTACTAATGAATATGCTACTTACTGTGGAGGATCAAGTATTCCTTTTAATGGTGAAAGTGAAATTCTGTACAGCTACAGTAGTATTATTGTCATATATGAGCATTCTAAGGATGGTAGTTTACTATTTATTATAGACATTGTGTCTTGTATTCATGGTGACTCTCAGGACGTTGTGCTTCCTTTCATGTTTGTAGGTTGGACAATCTTATATTGGAAGCTATAACCAATTTGAAGGATCCCAGTGGTTCAAACAAGACCTCTATTGCTTTATACATTGAGGTATTTCTTCTAGTCAAACTGCAGCTAAAAGTTTTCCTTCTCAACTTTATTTTTTCAAGATAAATAGAAAAGAAAATATTATTAACATTACAAGGATCACATACAACTCTAGGTGATGAGAAATCAGCGCAGAAAAGAACAGAAAAAAAATTATAACAAAAACAAATCTGACCAAGCAAAACCTGACCCGCCCAACACAATGGAGGAAAATCTCCTCAAAGCACCCTTAACAAGCCCGGAACCATTAATTTCTACTAGTTTCCTTAACCCATTAAACATGCAGAAACCTTTTTTCACCTAATTCTTCCATACAACTTTTTTGCACAATTTTCTACAACTTCAGAATTAAATATAAATATAAATTATTTATTTTTTATTGTAATTTGCCCATAAGGCTTGAATATATTCTTAATATATGACTGGTCTATTATATCCATAGATCATTTGATATTTTTTCTTCAAATATGATTTTTTTGTAATTTTCAGAATTAAAAACAAATACTAATTAATTATTTTTTATTGTAACTTTCCCATAAGGATTGAATATATTCTTAATATATGTCTGATCTATCATATCCATATATCATTTGATAATTTTTCTTTAAATATGATTTTTTTGTTGATCTTTTTTGTAATTTTCAGAATTAAAAACAAATATTAATTAATTATTTTTATTGTAATATATGGCTGATCTATTATATACATAGATCATTTGATATTTTTTCTTCAAATATGATTTTTTTGTTGATTTTTTGTATGAATTAAAATCAAATACTTTTTAATTATTAGACATTAATATCTTGTGTTGGATTATGTTACATGTGTTGAATTGAATTATTAAATATTGATGTGATTATAGTTTTAATGAACATTGTTTAGATGTTCATGTATGTTTGACTATGATATGGCTGGTTCTATGCATATCATAATTTTTCTCCGATACGCATGCGTATCCAAGTCGTATCTCGATGTGTATCTTAAAATTGCCTTCCCAATACGCTAAGCATATCCGATACTTTGAACCTTGTCTGCACCCAAATAAGCAAAGAAACCAATCCCAAATTGGAAGAACAAAAGCATCAGTTAGGTCTTTTCCTTTGGAGCAAGTCATAAGTATTGCCCCTACCAAGAATCACTTCCCAACAAAAGCGACCAATCCTAGGTGGAATAGGCTTACTCCAAATCTCATTAATTGGGAAAAGTTGGCCCTAGCTATCATTAGTCTGGATTAGGGATAGGAAGAAAGAAGCACAAGAAAAATTACCCGATGGGTCCAAATACATTCTCTCAAGCTTTTGTATCAAGGTAATGGCATTGTTGGCCTCACAATCTCTATGACCCCTCCTAAGGCCCAAGTCCCAGACAAAACCAGAGGTTGAATTGGAAGGTTAATAAATGAGGCAATAGGTTCATTCTTCTAGTTTGAAATTGCAAAACTTGAGGGAAATTGCTCTTTGAGAGTTGCATTACCCAACCATAAGTGCTCCAAAATTTAACAGTATTACCAGAGCAAGGGTTATACTCGACAAACGGTAAAAATGAAGGAAGGATGGCATGAATAGACTTCCAAGGGGAAGCTCTTGTAGCCTTGGCCAACACACCAACATCCCAACTGTTAGCTGCAAGACCATGAATACTGATAATCATTTTCACCCATAGCTTGTCCCTATCAATGCAACCTCCAAAGCCATTTTGCAAGCACAACCACATTCCACTCCTGAATATTTCCTGAAAAGAGAGGCAAAATATCACAAATGGATTTACAATGAGAAACTCTTGTAGCCTTAGCCGAAGTTCTAGAGTCCCAACCTTCCATCGCAAATCCATGGATGCTAACTATTACCTTTGCCCACAACTTACCTCTATCAATTGGCAGTCTCCACAACCATTTCCCCAACAATGCCATATTTCACTCCTATATGTTCCCAAGACCTAATCCTCCATATCTCTTACTTTACACACCATCTCCCAACTTACCCTATGATCTTTCTTGTCATCCCTTGCTCCCACAAAGAATTACTCATCAGCTTCCCCTTCCCTATGCTTTTACTTACCCCAACTAGTATTCCAAACACCGATAAGTAGTAAATAGGTAGATTGGCTAAAGTAGATTTGATTAAAGTGATTCTTCCTCCTAGGGACAAATGATTACTCTTCCACAATGCCAACCTCTTGGTGAACCGTTGTACCCCACAGGGTCCTAGAAATTATTCCTTCTTGGATATCTCCTGAAGGTAACCCCAAATAAGTCATAGGCCACTGTGACATAGTATAACCCAAGATGCCTGCACTTTCTGTTATCTCCTTTTCCTCCATATTCACTCCCAACAAGCAACTCTTATCCATATTGATTTTCAGGTTGGACAGTCTTTCAAAGATTTGCACCACGATTTTCAAGTTCCTCACTTGGCTAATCTCACATTTTTCACAAAAAAGAATAGTATCATCAGCAAACTATAAGTGAGTAATCGCTATTTGTTTTCTTCCCACCCTCAATCCCTTTATTAGGCTTCTAGAATCTGCCATTTCTATGAGTCTCCCAAACACATCAACAATCAATGTGAAGAGAAAAGGAGAGAGTGGATCCCCTTGCCTAATTCCTCTTAAGGTTGGAAAATGATCCCCTTGCCTAATTCCTCTTGGGTCGGTTGTAGGTTTCTTGCTCAACCGAACCAACCTGGTCAGTTTGATAAACAAGTAACCCGAAACCGACTGGTTATAAGGGAAAAGTGACCCAAACATGAAGGGACGACTTTTTGGTTTGGTTGGGCCGGTTTGGGGATGGTCAATTGGTTATCCTAGGTGATTTATTGATTTTTAGTCTCCTTTTCCTATTGTATATGACTCTCATTGGCTGATTTGGCTCATTGCGTGTTTGAGTCAAACACCATCTTTTTCTAAGTCATATGGGCTGTTGAGTGCTGCCTCTATATTACCCCAAACCAAAAGATAGTTGCCATTTTTGTGTTAGTCTCTTCAACTTCAAGACATTGCAAAAAAGTAATGAATGAAGGGGAGCCCAACCGTATCCAATTTCAAGACTAATGCAAAAAAAGTAATAACTAAAGTGGAGCCCAACTGTCTATATTTGTAACGAGTATTGTATACAGTCTTAAAAATGGAGGGAGTCCTATTGTTTCTATACCAAAACCAGAAGTATTAGACTCCACTAGCCATAGTCGGTTCAGTTCGGGTTAGTTTTGGTTTTCCGATTTGAAAACCGAAACCAACCCGACCAATTGGGTTGTTTATATTTATAAACCGAGAATGACCAAAAGTTTTGAGAAACCAACCGGGTCGGCTTGGATCAGATCAATTTGGTTTTTCTTGTGAACACCCCTACTAATTTCTTTTCTACAGGTCTTGATTGATCAATGATCTAGTCGTCACCACTCTCTTTCCCCTTCGAACATTCACTTCTACGTATCCGAATTATTTCCTTCAAAGGGTTAACTTCCCCCTATTCTGAACGATCTTGATTTGTCTTGGATGATGAAACTTCCAACCTCCCCTTGTGATTATCTTTTACTTTCACTGTCGCCCTTTTCCTCTTATACAGTCTTTTGAATTTATTACTTGGCCCCACCCCTCAAAGACTCCTTCAAGTGGGGAAGGCCTTAGTCATATGTGCCAACTGCCCTTGGTTTGATCTTAGTCATATGTGCTAGATACCCTTGGTTTGATCTTTTTAGATATTTTGCTAATAAAATAAAAATTACTAAAAGAAAAAGAAATTAATACAAGGAAGGTGACAAGAGATCACTTGAAAGAACAGAAAAGAAGACTCCTAACCCTGCTTTACTTCCTTGACAAAACAGTCAACTCAATAAAATAACAAGAATCCCTACCCTCTACCCAATAAAATAAAAAGAAAAAAAAAACACCCAAAGCCAAACAACCTGATCCCTGGCAAATAACTATCAGGACAGTAAATTCTAATAGGATACCCAAACCCATACAGAGAAAAAGCTGGAATGCATAAAACCATATTGTTCCCACAAGAGAATGCCCTCAAAACCCAATGTAGCCAGGTTGGGAGCTTTATATTTCTTCTTTACAAACCTTTTATGTTTTTGTGTCTTCTTGTTTGGCCCAATTCCAAGGTGACCCTTTTGAATCTTGTGTAGACATTTGAAAACTTAATCTCTCGATGCTTTCTCTTCCTTCTAAATCTATTGACTGCTAGAGAGTTTTCCTTAAGCTTTTTCACCTCTTTAAATTCCTTATTGATTTCCTTTTTCCAATTCTAACACCGTATTTTTCTCGAAAAATTAACTTGACTCATTAACATCATTCTTCTTTCTGGGTCTTATCACATCCAACGATTTTATCTTTTTAGATCCAGATATCTTTTGCTTCTAACTCCCTCCTCTTGCATCACTCCTTCCTCACTTACTCCAGACCTTCTTCTACCCAAGTCTATGCCCAACTTTCCTTCTACAATTTCAACAAAACTGCCTGAATTGGAGAGTTACTTTGACTTGTTGAACTCCACTGGTTTGGTTGATTTCAATCTCCACCACTGTTGAGCTATCTGGCACAGACATTCCCATGGTCATACCCCACACTTGCTGCTATTTGTGGGATTATCTGATTATGTGCCTATGAAAATGGCTCCAAATTTGATCTGTGGAGGAAAATCATTGCACAAAAATATGGGTTCCTCAATAATGGGTGGGGTGCATAGCCAATTCTGATTGCCCCTATGGCTGTGGTGTTTGGAGAGGCATCTGCAAAGCTTACCCCCACTTTCTGGAGGGGATTAAATACAAGGCAGGAGAGGGTGGCAGACTAATGTTTTGGAAGGATAACTGGTTTGCGGATGTGCCTTTAATGGAAGTCTTCCCTGATTTGTTTTCGCTGGCTTCTGATAAAGAGATTTCAGTTTCTGCTTCTTACACCTGCAAGGAGATTCAGTGCTGTGGTGCCCTTCTTTTAGAAGAAACTTTAATGTCTGGGAACTGGCTCAAATAATTGAACTGCTCTCCTTATTACAGAATTTAAGATTAAATTCACCACTGCCAGATCAACGGTTACGGCAATGGTCAAAGTTAGGTGCCTTTTGAATCAAATCTTTTTACAAAGGCCTGAGATCGGCACACCAGCTCTTTCCCTAGCTTAGCAATTTGGGGTGGGGGTTGCCCCTTCGAAAATCAAAATTTTATCTTGGTTGGCAGCCAAAGAGAAATGTCTCACAAAGGACATGTTGATCAAAAAAGGATTGGTGTTGCCTGATTTAAGGTGTGTGCTTTGCAACCAAGAACCAGAGACTTCTAACAATCTCTTCATTCACTGTAAGTTCTCTTCAATATTCTGGTCTTATTTTCTCAAAGCCATATGCCTCCAAATCTGTATGCCTATGTCAGTGAAGCTCCTTTTTGAAAGCTGGAAGGTTGGAGGCATGTTCAAGGAAGGGAAGATTTTATGGGCAGCAATTCCTTTGGCTGTAATTTGGGCTGTCTGAGGTGAAATGAACAGGAGAGTGTTTGATCAAAAGCAAAATTAAGAGATGTTGATTAATCAGATCATTGGAAGCTTGGGATCATGACTGTCTATCAATCTTCTCTTTAAGGATGTCTCTCTCTCTTCTTCTTTTCTGAATGCTATTTTTTTTGGTGAGCCCTAATGGTGTTCATATGTACAGAATCTTTTTGTACGATGAACTCTCTCTTGTATTCATCTCTTTTGATTATTAATTAAAAAAAGGCTTCAACTTTGTACATGACAAGTTGAATTGACTTCAATTTTGTAATCGGAGTATATCCCTTAAATCAACTGGAACCACTCTATCTCCCAAGGACTTTGAACCCTCATCTCTCACAAATCTCGTAACCACCCATTCCCACATGTCTTTCCCTTCTTTTCCTCTTCTCACACTTTTTCATAAAAGAGCCCTTTTAAACATCAAACCTTCCCTCTGCATTGAAGCCTTCACATTTAAACCACCCCACCTTCTTTTATCCAAGCTTCTCTGCACAATGACCTTTTTTTGAACCTGCTCAATAAGGATGGTGATAGAATACAAGTTTGGTCTACCATTGCTTGATCAATCTCTGCCCTCACACGACTAATTAAATTTATTGTTTTGTCAAGCTTGATAAATACCAATGTAAATCCTCTTATATTAAAGTTTAATGGAGACTATATGCAATGTTTAACTCAAGTTTCATAGCAAGTGTTTCAACTTGTTCTTCCTATAAATGAAATGCTTCTCATCATCTTAATTGTTTTTAAAACAGTTCTAATGTCTAACTGTTATTGATTTTCATTATTTTCTTTTGATAAACAATTGAACATTTTTATTATGAGATATCAGAAATATTACAATGCACTACAAACAACCTGAGTGGGGTAGCGATTGTTACCCTACCCCTGGTAAGATACACAGATTATAGGCAAGCCCAATACAGTTGATTTGTAAAAGCCCCTTGCTTTGCTAAATTATCAGCCATTCCATTTGCAGAATGTTGAACCCATTGTATTTTGACATTCATGTTCCTTACCAACCAATTGATCTGTTTAACTTCATTCCTAAAGCCTATCCCGCCTTCTCACTAATTTTCAACCACGCAGTTACAGCCTCAGAGTTACCCTATGTGATTAGATTAGATTAGTCAATTCATTTCTCTTTCCCATTGTAGTCCATGAAGCACAGCATGCAACTCCACCCTTTATTGATTTTCATTATTTTGTAACCTTTTTTCATTTTCATTATGTAGGATCAATACTGGGCACCACCAAACTTCAAAAGGCTATTGTCAGCAAAGTTGAAATATTTGACTGCAAGTGGAAAATTAATTAAGGTAATAATTCGTGCACCATATCTCTTAGGAATGATTCTAGGAAAATTGATTGGTTTCCATGTGGGAAATGATCTTTCTTGAATACCAATTGCATGCTGCTTTAGGTGATTGATAGCCAATCAAGCTTGTGCAATCTTATCGTACATTTTTATCATGAAGGTAGGCCAAAAGTCACATAATTTCTTGATTGTCAATCATGTACGGCAATCCTAGGAATTTAGCATTCAAGCAACATGATTGATTACTACATGTGCAGGAACAGGAAACTTTGCTAGTCATACCATTCTTTTGATATATTGGTATACATCTTTCCAAAATTCCTTTTCTTTCATATTCTCAAGTTTCTTGGTCTGTTACATAATTGACACACAACAATAAAACCGAAGGGAGAATTTTATTCTAATCATAAGATGAGAAGATCAGAAATGCCTTATTACTATATTAGATAGAACGTTGGACCATTGGGGTAAGACAAAGTGGTCAGATCATGTAGTGAAAATGAAAGAAAGAGGAATAGTGAGGGTTCAGAAGTGCCACTTCTTTTATAATTAACATGAATTTTATTAATTATAGACTGCAAAGGATATGCATATAGCTTTCGTACACCCCATGGAGACTGGAGAGTAGTCTCTTTTTTTTTTTTTTTTTTTTAATTTCTTTTGAAGGGCTACACAACCGGGGGGGTAGCCCATCCCCCAACCTAGGTGCAGGCGGGATTTGATCCCAAGTCTCCACTACGACCAGCAGGAGACCTTACCAACCAGCTGGTTGGTACCTTTCTGGCGAGTAGTCTCTATTACTTCCCCCTAATGATTTCACTTTAAAACTCTATTCATGTCCATTTCTCTTGCCCACTGCAATACCTAAAGACAGCCAAGAGCTCTCCTCTTGTAGTCTCCTACTCCAACTGGGGCAGAAAACATTGCCATTACCTGACTATCCTCATCTCTAAAGACCCCTCTTTCCAAAATTGCTGTCATCAAAGTAAACTTTATGAAACCCCTCTCAGATGGTATCCAACATTTTTGAACCACAACCTTTTCAGATGAGGTTCTCCCATCTTCCTGATAATGTCATCTGTTGTAAAAGGTGAGAAGACATCCAATGTTTTGGTCCAATTTGCTACCCTAATTGTGATGAACTCAATTACCATCTCCTTGTTCCTTTCTTTGGGAGATGGTTGATTCCAGGAAGGATCATCCAATAAGATGGGACATAATGAGTAGGAGCAAGGAGATGGGGGGGAGGTTTCCGTTGGAATAGGATAGGCTGTGGCACAAGCATTCATGGGTTTGTATAGAAATGGTTAGGATGCTAATTTCTGTGTAGGGATTCCTTTGCTTCCCATGAAGACCTATCATCACTGTTTTGTCTACTTTTATCAACTTTATTAGATATGATGCTTGGAATGGTCTCAAAGTCTTATTCTGGGAGGATATGTGACTAGGGAGGGTCCTTGTTCAAGTACATATTTTCTTCTTTTGTGTGCCCTCTCTACCTACAAGTGTGCTCTTGCATCTAAATTCATTGTAAACTCTCCAAACGCTGTTGCTTGGGACCTGGGGCTCAGATGTGTACTTAGGGAATGAGAGGTAGCTTCCTTATTGGATTTGTTTACAGCCTTTTCTTTGATGCATAAACAAACTATATTACTTGATATTAAAAGATACAAACTGTTCCAGAAGCGGAATCCCTTGATGATATTAAAAGTTACCCTCTCCTTGAAGTGCACGGATTACATCTTGACTATCTAAGCAAATCAAAATGTGTTCCCAGCAGTTCTGAGCAGTAAATTTTAATCCTTGATAGACCGCCATGAGTTCAGCTTCATCTGCCATCCCTGAGCTTACAAAATGGCTGCCATAAGCCCCTATAAGACAAGTATGGCGAGAAAAAGCACAATACACCATAAGAACTGGCATTAGCGGAGGAGGTTCCCCCATCCGTAAATAGTATAACTGAAACTGAAAACAGTCGATACAAAGGGACCTGGGTCACTCACTATAACAGGAGGGGTCTTGGAGCCAAAGAATTCTTCAAAGTAATTGGGAAGGAGTTAAACAAAGAGTTAACCCAGTTGAGAATCCAATTGGGTTTCACAATATGATCTTTAAAATGAGTTCATTATGAGCTAACCAAATATAATAGACAGAATAGCCAACCAACTTAATAATTTCTGTCAATCCGAATGACTTTTAAAGGTTCGGGCTAAATCTATAAAACAATTAAACCAGGAACCACGGAAAATGTTAGAGAGTATAAGATTCCATTTTGAAGCAAAAAGAATATTAGAAACAAACAACCAGTCATAAAATAAATGCGCAGCAGATTCTATCTCTTGGTGGCACAAGCCACAAACAGCACAGATTTTCAGTCAAATACGAGGTTAGTCTATCTTTAGTTGGAAGAAAACCATTAATAACTCTCCAAAGGAACAAATGATAGCGAGGAGGAACCAGTAACTTCCAAATGGCTAGGTGTTCTTGTTGGGATGTAAAATTTCCATTCTTACCTGGACATCAAACCCAAAGAACTGATGATTCAGAAGGTAAATAGAAGTATTAAGAATCTGAATGACGATATCAGGTTGGAAAAGTTGATAAGGCAGTTTGTGATTTCAGTTACCTTACTGGTCCATAAGCTCCTCAAAGGTGATAGAATAAGAAGAGCGGGGAGCAGGTTGTGGAAACATGTAAAAGTATCAGTTTGTCTGATTCAAGGGAGGTGGTGGATCCCTTCATGAGAAGAGGGGTTTACCAGATACCGTACCTCCTTATGAAATTCCCTAATAATCAGGGCAACAGACTTCCTGAAAGGAGCAGAGGATTTAATGAGAAAGGGGAAATACTTATGCTTCAGTACATACTTGGATTTCTACAGCAAAGCAGAAAGAGAATGTTGTTCAGTAAGGAACCTCCAAACTAGCTTCTTAGTGACTCTGAATCCTAGGCCCCCAAGACTTTTTGGTTGACAAAATTTATTCCAATAACACCACTGAAATTTATGGCTATTTTAAGTAAAGTTCACTAAAAATCCCTCATGGTTTTGTATTTGATCAGTTGTTTTAGCTGGGAAACTCATGATACTCACTCATACAATGAATAGGGGAAGATTGGAGAACTGATTGGATTAGGACTGGTTTACCAGCTTGTGGGAGGGTAGAAGCCTTCCACTGGCTTAACTTGGCTATTAAGTTATTGATGACAAAATCTAGAGAATCATGCTTTCTTCTATTCCAGATGATTGGGACACCCAAGTACTTAGAGGGAGGAGAAAGATTGCCTATGTGTAATTGTCGTCGGATCATCCTTTGGCATCTCAGGTGTATGTTCTTGCTAGACAGGAGGCCTGGCTAGGCAGAATTTTTAAATTATCCAGCTCATCCTTATGCATCCTCAAGAAAAGCATGACGTTGTCTGCAAAATGAAAGACCAAAAGGGGTATTTCTGGAAAATTTGTTTTCTTTAATTAATCCTTCCTCTTCAGCCTTACAAATCATATGAGAGAAACCCTCCATAGCTAGAATGAAAAGATAGGGGGAAAGAGGTTATCTGAGACATCTAGAAGGGTAGAAGTATCTTTTTGGGATGCCTTTAATCAGCACAGAATAGGAGACAGAGGAAATACGTTCCTTAACAATGGCACAGAAGTCAGGAGAAAAACCTAAAGCTGAGAGGATGGCCAACAGAAGTCGTAGGCTTTAGCCATATCTAACTTTAAGGCCAGGTACCCTGAACCCCATGTATGAGACTTAAGATAATTAGCACATTTTTTTTTTTAATCTTGATTCTTTAAAAAAAGGTAATTTTTATTGGCAAAGAATTCTTGGGCAAATTTTACGATCTCACTTCCCATAAGAACCCAAAATTTTTGATAGATGAGAACAGGCATACCATCAGGCCCCAGGGATTTGAGCTTTCCTATACTGAAAAGGACTTGATGGACTTCCTCCGGAGTTGGTATAGCTGTCAACATCAAATTTTCCTCTCCTGACAAATAATTGGGGGTAAAAAGAGTGGTCACTCACTCACTCTAGACAAATCAGCAGTAGAGGCTCTTATGGAAATAGGAAGTATTTCGGTCTTCTGGTCCAACCAAAGTTGATGAGACTTTTGCCTCCAAAAACTATCCAGTTGATTAGCCATAACCTCATGATTTGTTTACTGCCTTAGATGTTGTTAGTCTTGACCCTTCTGGAAATAGGATTTGGGCTCCCTTTCAACTACTGAAGCTTCTTGCAGAATCTCTATCCCTTCCATCTGGCTTCAACTTTCTCCTCCCATCAATCATTGATTTTTCTAACAAATGAAGGGTGAATAAGCCATATATTCTCAAAATGCAAAGGGATTGGTCCAACTAAATTCTCTTGAGCTAACACTATGGAGTAGTGGTCCAATATTGATCTAGGCATAGTTTCACAAGATAAGTCCACCTAGTGTTCCCCCCAAAAAATCTAAAATGCCTCGTTTGGACTTGATGACCAAGCAACTGTTCATCTGAATTAGAGATTCACTTTCCAAACTTCACAAGGTATAAGCTTCAGTCAATGCAATTACAAGATGCCAAGATAAAATTGCTGGAAAGATGGGAATGCTCAGACTCTCAATTGGAAATCCTTTCAACCTAGCTTCACCAGGCAAAATCTATTAAGTTGACCTTACTGATAGAGGAATCCAATCCTCATGACCTGTGTGGGAAGTGGCAAACTCAGCTCCTCATGCTGCTGTTATCAGGTGTTCTTGGTCCCTGTTGGTTGGTGCCTTCATTAAACTGAAAGTTGATGGTAGTAGTGAAGGAAATTAATGCAGGAGCTGAAGAATCAAATTTGGAATTTTCTTAAAATTTCTATAGTTTTGTATACTTGGACAGTATGGGTATTTTCGTCATTTTAACTCGTCCTGTGTGGGGCCTGGGCTATAACATCTTGTTCCTCTAGTTTAGTAGGGCTTGTCTTTCAATTTTCAGTTTATTTGCATTAGTAGATAGAAAGTTATTGTGTTTCTTGATGCACAAGACAAGGAATGACATTTTTGTAATTATGGTGAACATTATTCCGGGCCACACATGTCACTCTATAAATAGATGTATTCTCTTCCTTTTGAAGGTAATGAATGAATGAATGAATGAATGAAGGTTTCTTTAGAGCAAGTTTTCTGTATGGAGTGATTCTAAGACCCCTTAGAGTGATTCCTTGGGATTTCTCTTTCATTTCTCCTTCTCCACCCCTTCTCCCCACTCTCTCTCTCTCTCTCTCTCTCTCTTACTCTCTCTTTCTGTCTTGTGATAGTCTGTTCCTGCCCTACTGCATCAGTTTCTCCATGTGGAACACTTGTTCTTCCATCAACACTTTGACTTGAGCTTCTAGGGTGTCCACTTGATTAATAAGTGCAAGCAACAACTCTTCTTTAGCTTGTTCACTTAATCTTCCTCTCATGTTTCTACCATGGTAATGAGCCATTTGAAACCTGATGCTCTGATACCAAAACTGATGCAGTAGGGCTGGAACAGACTATCACAAGACAGAAAGAGAGTAAGAGAGTGTGTGTGAGAGAGAGGGAGGAGAAGGGGTGGAGAAAGAGAAATGAGAGGGAAATCCCAAGGAATCACTCCAAGGGGTCTTAGAATCACTCTAGGGTTTGTAGGAATCACTCCATACAGAACTTGCTCTAAAGAAATCTTCATTCATTCATTTATTCACTAGCTTTAGAAAGAAGAGAATACACCTATCTACTAATGCAAATAAACTGAAAATTGAAAACAAGCCCTACTAAACTAGAGGAACAAGATGTTATAGCCCAGGCCCCACACAGGACTAGTTAAAATGACGAAAATACCCATACTGTCCATGTATACAAAACTATAGAAAATTTAAGAAAATTCCAAATTTGATTCTTCAGCTCCTGCATTATTAAAGATAAGCCCTACTAAATTAGAGGAACAAGATGTTATAGCCCTGGCCCCACACAAGACTAGTTAAAATGATGAAAATACCCATACTGTCCAAGTATACAAAACTATAGAAAATTTTAGAAAATTCCAAATTTGATTCTTCAGCTCCTGCATTAGAAATCTCAGTCCTTCAGGCATTGGAGGTGTAATTCTAGCCTTTTTTTCAGCTCCAATTGGTGTTTGTGGTTCTTTGAGGGCTCAAATCTTGGCCGTAATGGAAGGTGTTATAAGGGCTAAGGAGTTGAATGTTTGGAAATTGATCATTGAAGGAGATTCACATTTAGTGATAAGCTGGCTGCAAAACGAGGATGTGAGTTGGTGGAATTATTTTAATGAAATAGGAAATTCAAGTGGATGACACTTGGTATGGAAGTTAGATTGCAATGGGTGAAAAGAGATGGCAATTCTTTTGCTGATGCAGTGGCCAAACAAGGAGTGGGAAGAGATCGTTTGTTTTAGTCTTTGTTGTAAATTTCTTTTTAGGGAGATCTAAGAGAGTTTATCTCTTCCTTTCCTGATTGTATTGTATCTTTTTTCTTTTAATTTTTAATGAAGTAATTCAGTTATTGATAAATAAAAAAAATCTGCCTTGAGCAGACGACACACTTCTTTCCAATTTCTCGTTCATCTTATCCTTAACCAGTGATTTAAAAGGCACGCCTTAGGCGCACAGGTGAGGTGCATTTTAGGGTAGGCACCTCGCTTAGGTCTTAGGCGCAAGACTTTCAAAAGGCGCATGCCTGGTGCGCCTTGTGCATTGGCCAGGCGTGCGCCTTTTGAAAATTGTACGTTTTTTTTTTGTTTTTTTTTGAGCCCAGTGGTTGGGCCAGGGGCTCTGCCCTTGGACCCCCAATCACACCTCCGATTCGCTTGCTCACCAAAGCTCCAAGAACCCCCTATTTGCTAATGTTGTTCATGCATTCATCTTAATAAAATATCTACTTGAAAGGCAATTAAAATTATAAAATCATTATCTTTTGTGTGAGAATTAAGAATTTAAGACACGGCACATGGACTTGTTTGGGCTTGCCTCGAGGGGCATGGCACAAAGGCGACTCGTAGAATCAGGAATGTAATATGTTTTACATCACATTAGCTACTTGAAGTAATGCAATTGAGGAAAACAAGAGATTATGGGCTTTACATGCTTGAAAATGTTTTATATGTTTGATTTTATTTTTAAATTTTCATTTGAATATGCTTTACATGTTATGTTTATGTATTTTAGTTTTAGATAATAGGTTTTTTAAAGAATCAGGAATGCAATATGTTTTACATCACATTACTTGAAGTAATGCAATTGAGGAAAAAAATAGATTGTGGGCTTTACATGCTTGAAAATGTTTTATATGTTTGATTTTATTTTTAAATTTTCATTTGAATATGCTTTACACGTTATGTTTATGTATTTTAATTTTAGATAATAGGTTTTTTAAACTATTAATTTCAACATTTAAGTTTACATTTCTTATTAATATCATCTTTAATATTTTTTTTTTTGCATTTTTTTTTAATTTTGGCATTTTTTGAATTATCTGATGTTTTTATTTTTTAGCATTTTTTTTTGTATTTTTGTGCCTTGCTTCATAAAGGCACGCGCTTTGCCTTGCACCTCTCGCCTCAGGCGCAAATTGGCCCTTGCGCCTTGCGCTTTTAAAACACTGTCCTTAACAAGTTAAACCGAGCTGGTTACGGGTGTTCATTAGCTCTAACCACCTTAATCGTTTTACATTAATATTATACTATTATTATATTTGTCTATTTATGCATGAATGAAGGAGTACTATGAGCTGGTGAGTAAAGATACATGGTGGTTTCATTTGGTAGGATAATAGGTTGTTTACTTCTGGGTCTTGTGTGTGGATGAAGAGGGATTGTGATGTTACCTCAGGAATTTGTCCCTCATTAAGGTTCTTTGTGCAGAAGGGAGATAAGGCAAGACTTGGAGAATGAGTAGTATCTAGCCAAAAACTTTGCAATATTTTTCGAGACTTTATGGGTGTTGCACTGTTGCACTATGGTTATCACTTTGGTTTCTGTCATATCTTCAATCTTCTGTTTCTAATCTTCAAATTTGGCATTCTCTTGACAGGTAAAGCGCAAGTACAGGATTGCACCAAGCTTGGCTTTCTCAGAAAGAAGAAGAAGCTCTGGCCTGTTACTCCTGGAGGAAAGGCAGAAGGATTCTTCAAGAGCAGAGAAGTATGATAGCAAGATTCTTACTAAATCCCAGATTGATGCTGAGCTAGCAAAGATGAGAAATATGACCGCAGAGGAGGCTGCTGCTGCTGCTGCTCGAGCTGTTGCAGAGGCAGAAGCAGCTATTGCAGAAGCTGAGGAGGCAGCAAGGGAGGCAGATGCTGCAGAAGCTGATGCAGAAGCAGCCCAAGCCTTTGCTGAAGCAGCAATGATGACATTGAAGGGCAGAAATACCTCTAAGCTGGTAAAAATATTCTTCCCACATATTGAATAGTTATTTGAACTCTTTCTCATCTTAAGGTATGGGATTTTATTTTTATATGTTCAAAACCATTTTTTTTTCTTTTTTTTTATGAATTTTTTATGGGACACCTGTGTTGCAATACTTGGTGGCCATCTGCTTTTTATGCTTGCTTTCTTCACCTGTTCTTTCTGTTTTTCTTGTGGGCAATTGATGCATCATCGTCATCATCCAAGCCTTATTCCAACCATATGGGGTTGGCTACATGAGTCCTGTTTCGCCATTCCATTCTGTTTAAAGCCATATCCATTGTTACATTATTGGCATTTAAATAATTTTTTACTTCTACCCAAGTCTTTTTTTTAATCTACACCTGGCCCTTCTGGCGTCTTCAACTTGCAACAAATCACTTCTTGTAGGTGCTGTTGTTGGTCTTCCATGCATGTGAATAAACCATGTATGTCTACTTTCTCTCATTTTATCACCTATTGGGGCTACTCCTATGTTCCCATGAATGACTTCAGTTTTGATCCTATCTTTTCTGGTTTTTCCACTCATCTATCTCATCATACACATTTCTGCCACACATTTTTTTTGGACATGTTGCTTCTTGACCGCAACTCTCTCATTTTATCACCTATTGGGGCTACTCTTATGTTCCCATGAATGACTTCACATGTACGCCAATCAAAAAAATAAAATAAAATAAAATTCCAGATGCACCCCTCCATTTGTAATATTATTGCTTCCTCCCCCCCTCTTCCCAAAATAAATTCCATCTTTTTATCTCTCTTATATATATATCCATCTTTTTATATCTCTTATATATATATATATAAGATTGAGTTTCTGTATTAGCTACCAGACTATGTGTTAAAACCTTACAGTGTTCTTTTGGCTTTTAACTTCATTTCCAAATGTGTAGATGATTCATGCATGACTGAAACCTCCCAAATGGGCTATCTTGAGTGATGAAGATGCAAGGTTGGGGAATATATTGACTTGAAAGAGTGTCTGTATGTCTTCATTTTCCTGTAAACATGTCTGTAAATATGGTAAGGCTTGTAAAATAGTCAAATGCAAGATTCATCATTTCATCTATGATGATAACCTTGCTCATAAAAATCTCCGAATCGGCTTTGGCTCCACAAACTGTTGTTCATTCTTAAGATAGGACTCTCTTTTTTGGTGCCTTTTTTTGAGGCTAATCTACTGAATTGAGAACTAAATGTACTACAGTTTGAATCTGGAGAAAATCACAGTTTAAAGAAAACCAAGAGGTTTTGAATTGGACAAGGAATTTATGTTGCAGTACAGGTCTTTGAGATAGGGGATGACAGACTTGGCATACCTTAACGACCAATGCTACTCAGCTTTCAACTGATTTTTTTACCTAACAAATCAATACCGTTTGATCTAGTAATGGAATTACAGTACCATCACTCTTTGTATTATTGACCAACGCTAACGTATTGATCATCTCATTTGGAGAATAACCTATGCTGCCGGAATTGATAAATAACCACCAGATTGGTTAATTTTCCGCTATAATAGTCGAACCCCTTGTTTGGTTAGCATTGTAGGAGGGTCTTTGCAGTTATATAGAACGGTAAGTTGCTTAGTGAAACCTGAGAGAGATTTCTACCTTTCTAGTATAAACAATAGATTTTGCCATATTCTTACTGTAGTCAATCCAAAAGTTGCTTAGTGAGACCCTCCTGTGAATTTTGATCATGTTTCAAAGTATAAATACAATCTACAATCTGGGGTGTATGAGGTGCGTCGAATTGGATTTTCAGGGTCATCTATACATTAAATTCTGAGAGATGGGGCATCTGGCAACTTTTTAAGGGAAATACGCCAATACCCCACCCCGCCTAAAGATGTTTTGGCTCAATTTTTAAAATTTAGTTTTTTTTTTTTATTCTGTGCATCAGGTGTATTGGTATTGCAAAATTTGAACAATGATTTTGATAATACCAGTTGATACCACTTGATTGGTTATCAGTTTTTAGATATAATGCCTTTGTGGTAGTTTTTGACTCAAATTTGTAATATCAGATTTATTAGTCTTCCACTAATCAGTCTGCATTGTCTGCAAAATCATCTCTTCCTAATAAAATGTGGGCATGCTAGTGCTTTGAATTTAAAACAAATGGGGGTTGTGTCAATTTCTCGTTGATCAGTCTCAGAATCTGTTGCGACCATGGTTGCAGCAGGCGTGAGCTTGAAAGTAACAAGACCTGAAGCCTAATTCAAGTATTCAACACATTTAAAATACTGGGCAATCCAAACTAGACAGGTTGTACCACCGGGCAATGCAACATGATATGTTCTAATGTTTCTTTATTTTCTCCAAAGAAATGTTGATGGAGACACGACTTTGTAGGGACGATTCAATGTATGCTCATCTGCATTAGATGAGCTTGCCTCCTCCTATTGTATTAACTTTAAGCAAGAGGTAGTTGTGAACCGTCCATGCGGAGTGGGGCACCAAACCAAGCGATCCTTCATGGTTGAATATTGTTTTATCTCATTTTTAGTGAAATGGCTTTTACCATGATTTGAGTTACTCACAAGAGAGCCTAGGTCTCTGAAGGTTTGAGGATTGGCTCAAGAGATGTTTTTTCAGGTGAACGAGTGAATAAGAGAGGAAAGAGTTGAAATCGATGGAGATAAAGCTAAGGTTGCTCATTTTTTGTTTGGATCGTGGTTTTCGAACCATCATTGACCTGAACGGTTGGACAATTCAACCTGAAAACCATCTAGACAACTGGTTCTGTTTCACCTTCAGCTTGCATTTTCGCCAAAAATTGTTGATTTGGTCAGCGACTCACTGCCCTGAGACGTTGACCATTGACCAATTCGACCCAAATAAAATTTTTTTGCTACTTTTTTAATTTTTTTTAAATTAGAATCAAACGGTCAAACCACTGACCTGAAAACCGGTGGCCACGGCAGTTCCAGTTTGAGGTCGGTTTTTAAAACATTGGTTTGAAATGTTGGACCAGAATGGTACAGGGTTGCATGTCCACCTTCTTACAAGAGGAAGATATAATGCTTTGCTCTGTTTTTCTCATTGTTTGAGCCTTTGAGGATGTCTGCTCAGTGCTCACTTTTATTTCAGGCATCATCAGGACCGATTTCAATAGAAAGCGGCCGTATAACCTTTTGTATTTTCACCAGATATGCATGCTCTACACATTTGAAGAGAGGTTTGTAATTTGTAAAGACAGTTTGCTATAACTTACAACCCATTTTGCCCCTATATGCTTATGACCCCTACATTACAAATCAAAATTTGAGGACTCATCTCCAAAAAGCAAAATTTTAAATCATGGCTACCCTGTTTTAACTTTCAAGCATTATCCCCCCTGTGAAGCTTTGTAATTTGTTTATAATCAGATAAGCTAAGTGACCGTTTGGAAGGGCTTTTGGGACATGGCTTCTAGCATTTCGAGTTGGGTCCCACACAGGAACGCCAAAAACTGTCTGATGAAAATCCAGAAAGCCGATCATCGTTAATGCGATTAAAATAGGAAGTTACTCACTTACTCCAAGTAGTTTTTCTGGAACATGGGTGCTCAACCACCATGGCTGAATCAATGCACGTCTAAAAGCCCTCCCAAACGGGTTCTTAGAGTATGGCTTTTTCTAAGATGTAAGGCTTTTTCTAGGGAGAATGACGGTTCAGCCAGGGTCAGAATTTATAGGACCAAAGTACTGTTGGGTAGGTGCCAGTTCGGAATTAATGCTGATTCACAGGCGGGCGTTGATGCAGTCTGAGTTATTCACATTTTGAATGTTTATGGGTCTGCAATAGACCTATCCATACTTTTCTGCTTTTTCTATGTCAGCATAATTTAATAAAATTTACTTTGCCATATGTATACCAATTGCAGTTGGGTGGTTAGATAAACATGTCTCTCGACGTGACGTTACAAATTTCAAAAGGATTAGAAAAGACTAGACATAAACATTTATCTATTTTCCTTGCCCCAAGACAAAACAACAAGGTCATGAGGTCATGAAAAGACATTTCTAGCTTTTGTTTTGTAGCATTCCTTTTCAAGATTTTGAGGCAAATGTTTCAAATGTTTTCTTTCCACGTTGGAGAGAGTGGTTGTGTTGAGCTGCAAATTCCAGTAGGCAATGAGCTGTGTTTAACTTGGAGAGAGTTCAATAGGATCAATACCCAAATTCAACTCTAAATCCAATTATATATATGAAGTTTATAATTGATATTTTTATTTTATATTTATTATAAATTTAAAATAATTAGTTTTTTTCTTACTTTTTAAATTTTTGATCATTTTCAGTACAATAAGATAGTGGAAGATTATACAAATCAGATATGAAATCCGATGTGAATGCGGATTTAGAGGTTTCATAATCAAATACAATACAGATGTAGTTGGATCCAATTGTTTATAGCCCTAATTTGAGGTTGTTTTATAGTTGAAGCAAATATATCTTAAAATGCATTTATGGGAAGCTGTTTTGTAGTAACGTCAAATAGACACATTGATGCCTCTTGTGAATTTGGATTTGCTCCTCACAAGGCATTCTTCACACCAACCTCACAGTATATCACAATATTCAATGGGAATATCTTTCAATGAATGACAACATACAAGTCGGGAGATGTTTTAAATGCATGGCTGAAAATGTTGTAAAATTGGTGTGAGGAGCTTGCTTTCTTTCTCAAGCGGAATAGGATCTGTTTCTCACACTTGAGCGCCTCACATGCACATCCACCATACATTGGGAATATCTCTCGTAAATGCATGGTAAGATGTGCGTGTGATGTGACAACGCCTATCTCTTACCACCGATTTGTATTGATCAAACTAAAATGTGTTACGCAGAAACAGCAATGCACCTCACACTGATTTCACAGCCTCATCTCACGGTAGGACACATTGTGAGGTTGGTGCGAGGAGCAGATCCTAACTCCACTAGGCTACTAATTTTGGAACATGATGATTTAAATGGTTAAGTTTGCCGGTGCGAGATGAGCGTGCATGTTTCATATTTTCTAATTCCCAATTGTGCTGGTTTCAACAACAATCAATATGAAATTTGGGCCATGCTAGGCCCACTAATTTTGCAACTAGACCTTACTTAAACCTACCAGAAGTTGGGCCCATGTCGAGTATTTGATTTTCAGTTTCATGGGTGTCTATTATTATTATATTTTCATTTTATACAAAAGTAGCATAATTTGACAGGACATAGGTGGAGAAAGGGGGCCTTCCTTATAAATTGCCTAGAAACTGAATAGGTTTGCAGGATTCCCAATCATCTACAGTTTTACCCATTCATCAGGGTGCTTGCCCTATGCTGTAATTTTCATGAGGGGCCAAATAGAAAAGAAGAAAAAAGAAAAACAAAAAAACAAGAGAGAACTTAATTAAATGACATTCATCCTGGAACTAGTAGCAACCATTTCAGCTCTATCAATGGATTCAGATTGGGCCCTAGTAAGAGTTCTGGTGATGTAATTGAACATAGACTGATATACAGGATTAAATGATTTTGGTATACTCGAAAAGACGATTGAGGATCCGTGAGTCTGTGATGTACAGGAATAATTGAATATAGATTGATAGATAATTAAATAACCTATATTATGTCCAACAGATTCAAGTCAACGAGCAGACATTACCCTCATTATTCAGGCTCTGCTCCATAATAGTGCTGTGGATGGGTCCAACGAGTTCTAAACTGACAAATAAATATGTAGAATCAAGGTTTAAAATATTCAAATATTTGATACATCACTAGAGGTGTATTGGACAGTATCGAATAGTTTTTTTTTTAAATCTGATTTAGTGGGGCTGGTTTAAGGTTCATCCACCCTCTGAACCAGTTGAAACCCCAATACAACTTTTGTATGTAAGGGCATATCGGGAAACTCATGATATAATATATATACGGTCTAATATATATCGATATTTTGAACCTTGTGTAAGACCAGTCCCAGTTCAGGCCAAATAATGAGGGCAAATCCAGTACCAACCATGGGTGCGACTTGGGCAGGCTCGGATTGGTTATTTGTCAAAATTTGAATGTTTATGGATTGAGCCTGAGTCTTAAGCAGTGTAAAATACTAATTTAGACTGATTAGAGTTGCACGGTTGCACCCCTACCAATTATAATTGGGACAGACAATGCACAATCAAACCTTATACAATAGGGTTGGTTTGGTTTGACTCTATGAAGAGATGCCAGTGGGTCAGATTACGTGGTAAATTCACACTGACCTGATCTTGTCGGGTTAGAGTAGGGTCTAGGTTTTGCGTTGGGTTGAATTGAGGTTGAGGTGAACCTGTGCTGAACCCAATCCATTATCCATTTGATATTGTAGGATTGAAATATTGGTTTTTTAGGCTTGGTTGAGTATAGATTTACTATACATGTAACAGGACGGGTTGAATTTGATACCCCCTCCCCTCTTCATTTAGTTTTGGGTCAAGTCAGGTTTGGGTTGGAATTACCTTGAGTCAGATTCTGGTTGAGTCAAACCATACTGAATCCAAATCTACTGACATCTCTAATTCTATGTAGGGGTGAGCAAAAAAAACCGAAAAACTGAATTGATCGAAACTGAACTGAAAAATTGGTTAATTAAATCGGTCGGTTCGATTTCAGTTTGGTGTTTTTAAAAAATCAAAGATATTAATTTGGTTTCGGTTAACCAATATAAAAAACCGGTGGTTAATCGAACCGACCGGTATACATGTATTTCTATATATTTTATATATATTTATGTATATTATATAATTTATATATTATAAATTAATAAATATGCATTATATATAAATATATATTTATAATATATAATATATTATTTATTATTTAAAATATAATATTATATATCTATAATTTTTTATTATATATTTATATTATTTTTATAATATATATTATAAAAACTAAAAAAACAAAAAACCGGTGAATCGAACCGATCAACCAATTAACCGACTGATTTCGGTTCAGTTCCGATTACCGGTTTTTTAAAAACCAGTACTATCGGTTTGGTTCAAAAAAAAGCCCACGGAACCGTGAGCATCCCTAATTCTATGGATCCTTGAGCCAAGTTCTCAGATCTGCTCTTTATATGTTGCAAGGTTCGAATTGGATTAAAAACCAGAATGCTCCACAGGTCCTGTTTTGATGATTAAGCAGGCAATTAACCTGTTTAGCCCGTAAAAGCCCATAAACCATTATTTAACCAGGACCCAGAAAGCCCACCTGTTCCTGGTTTTCACAATCCAAACATTCAGTCCGGGCCGAGTTTTCAATTCAGTTTTATTTTGGCCATCTCTCCCTCTTTTAGGCTGCATTTGACATTTTTTATTTTAAGACTCATCTCCTTTTCACAATTAAAATACCTCTGTAAATGCTAAGTTTTTAATAGCAAAAAAATATGCAAAGTATAGAACAAAAATTGATGGGTTTAATTCAATACCATTATAATGCCGTTATAACGACCATTCTCTAACCCACGCATTTTGAAAAACAGCGATGCCGTTGGAAAAAAAATGATTAAAGCCAGTCCTTGGAATTCTAAATCCATTCTTTGGGGGAACCAAACAGATGAGGTGAGAAGTACTCGCCACGTTCTAAGGCTTAAGACTTAAGAGATGTGAATAGACTTATAGACCCCTCCCCCCTCTCTAAACCTATAGAAAGAATAAAAGAGGTGGAGGAAGAAAACAAGCACTCCACTTTCCAAGGTTTTGGTTGTTGGGCTTTTGAGGGTTACTGCAGCAGATTTTCAAAGACACTGTCGATCTTTGGGCCTTTGTTTTGGGTCTGTGTTTGGCAGCAGCAGCCTAGTTTTCAGCCTGGATGCCCTGGACGCCTTGGACCAACCATCTCAGAACCGTAGTTCTTAGACATTTAATCAAACAGAGTAGGCTTTCAAACAGGTCTTAAAGTGCATTGGTCTTGCTGAAATTTTCAGTGTGTTTCCCTTCCCTACCCTACTACGGCGTGTTGTTGATTGCATTGGTTTGCCAACTATGCAACTTGCTCTGTATACTCCCTAATGTGGGCCCAGAAATGAATCTCTTAATGCAGTGGATGGTGAATAGGGAGACAGAGCTTATCCAGTTATCCATTGGGTTCCTATGCTCAATCTCAATGGGCCTTGGGTCATCTCTTGGGCTTCCTTCGTTCTGAAACCATCTTCTGAATATCTGACAGTGATGGGATATCCTGATTCCTGAACCTCCTAATAAAATACTTCCAAATTGTCAAAATATAACAATGTGGTGAGAAAGGTTCTAACCATATAGTTCTTTTCCTTCTAAGCCTTCCAAACCTATCTCACACCACTCATGTATAACTTTCAATGTGACTCTGGTCTGGTTCGAGATAGGGTTGAACCGATTATTAATCAATTTTCTAAGATAGACTCAGAACCAAACCAATTGCTAAACAGGATAATTAGGTTTGACCTAATTAGACCTGATTATATTTGACATCTATAACTGTCTATGGTAATGATAACTTAGAACTTCATTTTTTATAATAGATTCTTAATAAGAATGACTGTAAAATAGTACAACAAATAATCATAAGAAAACCACAAAACCTCTAAAAAAAATCACCTATTAACACTTTCTACATTCATATAGAGTGAAGCAGCAGAGGACCCACCTGAATTATTCCTTGAGCTGGGCTCTGATGGGCTCCAAATTATAAATAGAAGCCAATTTTGGGTTTCCAACTCTAAATTTGAAATTGGTAGCACGTAACCCTAAATATTCACAGCTTCAAACAAACTCTAGCTGACTCGTACATTGAATGTTAATTCTGTTTCTATTTGACTAAAATACTGAGTCTTGATCGCCGACAACTTGCCCAACAAAAGATAAAGTAAAATACTAACTACGCATTGGGACTTCCAAGGTTCAGGATGCATGACCGGCACCTACGCTCCTTATTCGATTAATAGGTCTGTCAATCGGTCGAGATTAATATTATCTATCAAATTTATCATCTCAAACATAAAATATGATAAAATTATAAATGATTTAATCGTTTTCGGATCTGAAATATGTAAGAACGAAAATTGGTTAGGGATAATTTGGCCCGTCAAATAATGTAATGACACGTGGAACGATAGAATGATGAAGTGATACCTTAGCGAAGTCACTGTGCACATCTCGAGTCACCCAGCTAGACCGAGGCACAAATATCTCAACTATACGTATTGATCAGACAGGATGCCACACAACCTTTATCTAGAAGTAGGCCGACTGTCTTCGATCTCCTCGGGGTCATAGCACTACATCAACAAAGTTCATCTTCCCCTTGCCTGATTCAGACAGATCTGGATAAGCCTTATCAGCTTATACAGAGTCTGTCTTGCGAAACCAACTTTGAACCAGATGGGCCGAGGATTTTGGACATGTATCGTGAAGCCCATGACAGCTCACCTATATAAACGCCTTGCCTCTAGCCTTACAAGGTACGTACGACTCAACTCTCTCAATACTCTAGCAATATAGTTTTCAGTTTTCTCAAAAACCTCTATCCCACACCAGGTAAAGCACCCCAGACACTCTGACCTCCTTTTCTTGAACCTTGACTAGACGACCTCATTAACCCAACATCCGAGCTGACCTCCAGGAGAGAACACCAGATCGGGCATCATTAAAAAGTAATCCAATTATTAATCGAATTAAAGAAGAATCATGAAACCAAAACCAACATAATCGGTTAGATTTTGTTTGGACAGTTGGGCAGACCTGACCCATGGACAGGTCAATATGCATTCTAATATATTTGGTTTCATGGTATTTTTTTAAGAAATACCGACATGCATGATATATAATGCTATACATGTGTTTTTGGCTTTAGCTATTCAAAATTTTATTTAGTTGGACTAATTCAAGTATAATCTATTATACATTCTTTCACTTTGGGTTATACGAAAGTGATTTTTGATATGTTTTTTGCTCCAAAACACTATTTTCACTTCTAATGTCTTATGTGATGCTTAATGACATTTAAATGTATTAAACAATAATAAACAAATGTACACAATTATGTGCAAAACCTAACCACTTTTCAATTTTTAAGACTAGATTCAATTACAAATGTTGTTATTTTAACACCACGATACCAAATACTATCTATGAAAGCTATTAAAGCTTTCGAATCTCATTGAATTTAAGCTTCAATGTCAGGTAATTGGAACAAAGCTACTCTTTGAATTTAGATCCAACAAAGATTAGGATGGCAATGAGGTTGTGTTAGAGTATTTTAATAGTTATGATAGACTTGTAACTGAGATGGTTATCTCTGATAGCTATCCTAGATAATTGATCACCTTATCTCATATCATGTAGCTTGTCCTCTGATAATTTCCTAGATAAACTCTAACTCTGTAATTGTTATCTTCTGTACATAGTTATCCTCTTGTAACTTTTCTATTTAAATGATTCAAGAGACCAGCCATTCTTGACTGAGTCATTCCCTTCTCATTGTTCTAGTATTGCTCTTATACGGTATCAGAGCTATTTGACAAACGTCATGGCTTCAGAGACAAGCACCATTGCTCATGCCGTCCAGAGACAAATGCAACCTGGATCGACAGATGGTCGAACCATCATAGTGGTCTCCCTTTCCAGTTTTATGAATGTAGTTTCAATAAAACTGGATCGTACCAACTTCCTGCTTTGGAGCTCTCAAACTACACCAGCTCTCAGAGGGCATCGTTTATATGGCTATGTGGGCGGATCTTTTCCTTGTCTTCCACTCTTCTTGGAAGGTGGCAGTAGCTAAGGATCAAGCCGCAACAACCTGGATCATGCAGCATGGATCGAACAAGACCAGTTGATCATAAGCTGGTTATTATCTTCATTAACAGAGCCAGTTTTGGCTCAAGGAGTTGGTTGTAAGACATCCAGAGAGGTATGTGATTGACTTCATGTTCTTTTTTATTCTAACAATCAAACTCGAATCCATGATTTGAAATTAGAATTAGCCTATATGAAGAAGGGTACTCTCACTGTCACTGATTATGTTCAGAAAATTAAAAGTTTATCTGATGCTTTAGCTGCTTCTGGACACTTTCTCATCGATGTTGATCAAATTCATTATCTTCTTGGTAGTTTACCTGCTGAATATGATACCTTTGTGCTCTCTGTGACTATTAGACTAGATAGTCTTTCTTTCTCTGAAATTCATAGTCTGTTACTTACCTTTGAAAAGCGCTTAGAGTGTCACTCTTCACAATCTGTGCTGGATTCTCCTTCTACTAATTCAGCCAATAAGAAGAAAAACTTCAATCGCAATCAATCCTCTTCTTATAAGCCTCGACAATTTAATAATGATGGTGGTTCTGATAATTCCAAGAAAACTTCCTATAATAACAATACTCGCAGCAGATCCAATTCTAAGAACGCCATTGTGGTTTGCCAAATCTATGGGTATCCTAGCCATACAGCAGCTACTTGCCACCGGTATCTAGAACTCACTGCCAATAAGCATACCAAGCAAGCTCATACAGCCTCATCTTCACGATCTGCTCGTGATGAAAATTGGTACCCTGATTCTGGAGCAACCAATCATATGACTTCAGATCTTGGGAATCTCTCTCTTCACGATGAGTATCATGGAACAGATCATATCCTAGTTGGCAATGGTACGAGTCTAGACATTTCTCATATTGGATCTTTTGTTTTGAATACTAATTTTGGGTCCGTCGTCTTGAATAATATTCTCAGAGTTCCTAATATATCTAAGAACTTGCTCTCCATCAGCCAGTTTTGTAAGGATAATAATACAACTTTTATTTTTGACTGGCTTCTCTGTTAAGGACAAAGCGACTGGGAAAATTCTCCTCCAAGGGCCGATTAAGGGAGGGCTCTATCAACTATAGACAAATTGCACAACTAAAGCTCCATCAACATTCATTGGTGAGAAAGTATCGGTTTATGTATGGCATCAACGGCTAGGACATCCCAGCAAGCGAGTAGCTGCCCACATCTTATCTTCATTTCAGCTTCTAGTTTCAAATAAGGACATCTCTTATTGTCCATCCTATCTACTAGGCAAGAGTCATACCTTGCCATTTTCTAATAGTACTTTTGTTGCAAAGTATCAATTAGAACTATTATTTTCTGATGTTTAGGGACCAACCCCTATCTCTACAAGACATTGTTTTCACTATTATTTGATTTTTGTTGATGCTTACAACAAGTATATATGGATTTTTCCTATGACCTCTAAAACTCAGGTTGTCTCTATTTTTGTTGTTTTTAAGAAGAATGTGGAGAATTTATTGAACACCTCTATTAAAACTCTGTAAACAGATGGAGGTACAGAATACAAACCACTTCTCCTTATTCTCTATGATTCAGGCATCACTCATTGTCTCTCATGTCCTCATATTCATGAACAAAATGGGGCTGTAGAATGACACCATCGCCATATTGTTGAAATGGGTTTCACCCTCCTGGCTACGGCTTCAATGCCCAAACATTACTGGTATGATGCCTTTGAGACTGCAGTTTTTTTAATTAATCGGCTCTTTTCTCCAATACTGGACATGAATTCTCCTTTAGAGTGTCTCTTTGGCACTAAACCTGATTACACTATGTTGCGAACTTTTGGATGTGCTTGCTATCCGCATCTCAGACCTTCTAACCGCTCTAAGATGAACTATTGCTCCAAATATTGTTTATTTCTAGGTTACAGTTTACATCACAAAGGGTACAAATGCTTGGACTTAACATCTGGTCGTCTATATATTTCCCGTAGTGTGGTTTTTGATGAGCATACCTTCCCATGCACTTCTGGCAGCACAACTCCACTTCCCAACTCGGCTACCAACTTTGTGGTTGGCCCTTCTATCGTTACATATCCGTGCCCTTCTCCTCAGACCATTCCTGTACCCACCGGCACCACCTCTCCTAGCCCGCCTATTATATCTATTGGTGTTAGTTCTATCGAATTGATCCCATCATCATCAACCTCATCAGATACACCCTCTTATCCCACTATTACCCCACTTAATGCTCACCCCATGATGACATGGAGCAAAAGTGGAATTCGCGAGCCAAACCCTCGGTATGCTTTGGAAGCCTCTGTTGATCCCGATCTTGAACCCACTTGCTACACTATTGCAAGAAAGATCCCCGTTGGGTACTCGCCATGGAGGATGAGTATAAAGCACAGTTGCGCAATGATACCTGGGATCTTGTTCCTCCACCTCCTCATAAGAACATTGTGGGAAATTGATGGGTTTATAAGATTAAGAGACGTCTGGATGGGTCCATTGAAAGATACAAGACGCGATTGGTGGCGCAAGGGTTTACTCAACAAGCCGATATTGACTTTGCTGAGACCTTTAGTCCGATGGTTAAACCAACCACTATTCGGTTAATAATATCTCTCGTAGTCCACGGTTTCTCGCTCCAGCACAGAATCAGAATACCATAGTCTTGCCTCTACTGCTGCTGAAATTCTTTGGCTCCAGATATTACTCACGGAGCTTGGATTGAAGCTCCCTTGCCCACCTGTCATCTGGTGCGACAATTTGACTGCCAAGTTTCTCTCCTCCAATCCTGTCCACCATTCTCGCACCAAGCACATAGAATTGGATGTTCACTTTATACGGGAAAAAGTTGCGGCCGACCTTCTACTGATCAATCACATTCCCAGCCATGATAAGATTGCAGACATTCTTACCAAATTTCTGCCGTCAATAAGGTTTCATGACTTTACAACCAAGCTTACCGTCTCCAAGAGACCGCCAAACTTGCGGGGAGATGTTAGAGTATCTCAATAGTTATGATAGACTTGTAACTGGGATGGTTATCTCTGATACCTATCCTATATAACTGATCATGGTTATCTAGGATAGCTATCCTAGATAACTGATCACCTTATCTCATTATCATGTAGCTTATCCTCTGATAATTTCCTAGATATACTCTAACTCTGTAATTGTTATCTTCTGTACATAGTTATCCTCTTGTAACTTCTCTATTTAAATGATTCAAGAGACCAATCATTCTTGACCTAGTCATTCCCTTCTCATTGTTTTAGTATTGCTCTTATAGGTTAGCTGGTCACTTCTAATGCCAGCTATGGTATGCTCTTCAATTAGGCTAAGTTTGGTTTAATAAAAAATAAGGGAGAAACAGAAAGTTAAGGAAAAATTTATAACGAATTTACAAAAGTTGTTAAGAATTTTGCCTCAAACTTATGTTTCTCTCTTATTTTATTTTTACATGAAACCAAACATAGTCTAAGGTCTTAGGATCGGGTTTGATTTGGACTAGTTCGTCACAAATGGCTGACTCACGTGTTTAGTACATTTAAGCATAAAACTCTACTGAACAAAATCTTATTTAAAGTGGAATGGGCTCCATGAATACTAATATACCATTCCATCACTTCACAGATATACTATTTTGAGAGATCGACATATGGCATGGGTGAAATGGCATTGGTCTCTATGCCATTCAATCTATGTATAACTCCTATATTAACTCCTATTAATTAACTTTCTGTTTGCAAACAAGTTTTTATCACACGCCATAGTAGGAGAATACAATAGTTTAAATTGGTTTTCACTTTTCACTTTTAATTAAGTCACCCTTTATGAATTTTGTTTTATTGGTATTGTATCATTATAATTATCATTTAAGCTATGGGATTGTCAATATCAATCCTATTTTGACACTTTGTTCAACAACTAAATGTTATGTCCATTATTAAATTATGAGTGTATATAAAACCTTTTCTAAGAGATATATTTCACATATCATAGACTAGTAAAATATATTTATTTTTAGTAATTTGTAGTTTAAGATAGTGTTTTTTAATGAACCAATAAGTGTGCATGATAATTTTTAATGAAGATGATAATAGAAAATAATATGTTGCCAATTTTTACAAATTTTGTATATTTCTATGTCTATACAAATTATCCTTATCACATTTATTTGTATTTAATATGGTGAATATACAATGTTAAAGATGTGCCCAAATGATTGCTACATTTTTTTTAATATTTTTTTTATACTTTTGTGTGCTTTCATCTTTTTTTTAATTTTTATCATGATTTAATTATGACATCAATGGATGACACATTTCACCCAAAATGTTGAATTGTTGGCTTGCCACCAAACAAGAAAATAACTTTATTTTTGGATAGTTAACATAAACTCAATTTTTGGGTTGTTTTAAATTTGTATATGAATTGATGGGTGGCTCAGTTGGTACATTGGTTGGTTCGTTCCAATAGAGACTTGGGATTGATTATTGGTCACCAAGGTTAGGGGGTAATGGGTATGGGGGATAGGTTGCCCCTTGTGTAGCTCAATAAATCAAAGAAAAAATTGTATTTTATATCTATCACTAATAAAAACAATTATTCTTTGTCACACTTAATTATTTTTCTTGAATATGGCTAATTGATACAGGATTCAGTGAAAGAATGAGGGTTAATGCCCTAAATATAAAATTTAGTATGAATTTGAAACCATGGGTGCTTTTTCATTCAACGTTTGTACTTTAATTGCTTGCAAAATCGAGAAAGGTAATAATAGCAATTTATGACAAATAGGCACCACTTGGCATCACATCAGCATAATAGTTAAAAAACACCTAACCATTGGGGGGACCTTTAAAAAATAGTTTCCCCAAATGGTAGGTGTGCACAGAAATTGAAGTTACCTTTTGCTATTTTCGATGCATACGGAAGAGCATGAGAGGGGAAATGCTGAAGTGATGCCTATGTGGCAGCGTTTATTGAAAAAAAAAAACGCCCACACTTCCAAATACACAGTTAATGAGAGTGGATTGAATGAAGAAAAATGTAGAAGTTCAAATTACATTTTGTGCCCTTACAATTAGAGAGAGACCAAATTCAAAAATATGAATATTGTAGTCAAGAATAAGATTCAATGAATATTGATTAGAGTTAATACCTTAAATATAAGACTTAATAAGAGAGATTTGAATGAGAAGAAAAGTGATTGTTCAAATTACATTTTTGTTCTTACAATTAAAAATGGACCAAATTTAAAAATTAGAATATTTTATTTAAACAAAAATTTCACTCTTATTAATAGTAGTAATAGTAGAATATATATATATATATATATATATATATATATATATATATATATATATTATGCCCCTTAGAATTATATATATTAGTTGCTTGGCATGCACAATGCACATGCAAGAAGAGAGACATAAGAGGTTTGCTAAAAAAGATAAGATAAGATGAGATTGGATAAAGTTGAGCATGAGTGTCTCTCTTGTATATAAGCTAGAGATTATTATGATATAGGTAATAGGCTATAGATGAATGCCCAAAGATAAAGATAGAAGGGATAGTGCGGGTTATTAAAATAAATAAAGAAAGGAAACTGAATAAATAGATGGGGTATTTTTGAGTATACAAAAGTTGCAACATCAACCAATTATGCGCGTGAAACTCAGAGATAGATAATAATGTTAAAACTTTGACCGCAAATGTGATGGGGTGCGAACTGTTTTACTTGTTGTCGATTTCAAAAACAAATTAAAATCCATCTTATTTGAAAAATAGATTATTTTATTAAAACAAAAACACAAAAAACATATTCTTGGTTGTACGTATTTTGTTTTTAAAATTGAAACCAAAAACATATTCTTGAATCTGGTTTTAAAAACATGTTTTGATCTGATTATTCAATGTTGTGTCTCATAAATCATATAATTTCTATACTAGAAAATCTGTTTTTGTTTTAAAAACCAATATTATTAGTTTCAAAAACATGTATTGTTTTTTTTTTTAAAATAAAACCAATTTATTTTATTTTTTCCCTTTGAAAATAAAAACAGAGTTTGCAAATTTAGATGGAATTAATCCAAGATCATGTTGAAGCGGATCTAGGAGCAGTTTTATTCTGCTAAAGATCAAGGATAGAAAGATGTTGTCATATGGATGCTAGAGGCACTGTGAATGATCTAGAATGAAAAGAATCTTTTAGTCTATTAGGCTGTTTGGTTTAAAAGAAAAAGTAGGAAATGGAAGGGAAACCTGTACAAAATTTGTAAAGCTTTCCCCATCTTTTCTTTTCTTTCAAACCAAACACATTAATGTTGGGTATGTGGATTGATAAAATATTGTCCTTAGTTAAATTTCTGTCTTTTGTAAAGTTTGTATATAGACTTCAAAGCTATACTATTCCGGTTCGACAATATTGTGGGTTTTTCTTTTGAAAATAAAAACAACTGCCACATCAGAATGTAAAAAAGCTTTAGAAGATTGAGAAAGGTGGACATCTCCAGCATCTCCACCTGAGTGGTTATGTTAAGATTGGATTTGCTCCTTATAGAGCGAACCTCTTACCAATCTCACAACACATTGTAGCCATGCATTGAAAACATCTCCAGTACTTGATATCATCATTCATGGAAAGAAGTTCTGAAATGCATAATTGAGATGCACTTTTGGTTTCTTATGTATAGTTTTATCTTCAGTCATGTAGAAAAAAGGACCTCAACCGTTGGGTTAGGGTTGACCTTAACCCAACCTAACCGATATGAATTTGGATTTCATCGAACCTATAAAGTAAAAGACCTTTTGTGGTCGGACCGGATGTTGCTGAAAAAGGACCACCCGAATCGTTCTGTTTAATTTGACCGTCAAGTCAAACCAGCCAAACCACACCCAGTTATAATTGTCACCAGTAACTTATGTCATCCAGCGATGGTTTAGGGGTCTTCTCGTAGAGACCGGATCTATTCCTCACATAGGGCGCCTCACACCGACCTCACACGCACATCCTACCATGTGTTAGGAACATCTCCTGTACTTATAAGTTATTATTCACGGGAGATGTTCCCAATGCACAGTTAGTGGATGTGCTTGTGAGACGCCCATATGTGAGAAGCAGATCCTGTTCCCTTCTGAGCCTTCTTGTATTCTCTGCCTGGTCTAATTCGGTCAGTTTGAGTCAATGTTTTTAAACCCAGGCGATCAATAAAGCTAACAGGGTTTGATGGTTCAATCCAGCTGTTAGCCCTCATTGGCCTAGTCAAAATCATGAAAATCCTAAGACACGTCAGCTGTAAAGGTTATGAGTTGATTGGTTCAACCGGCTGGGTCAATGATGTATTTACAAAATTGATTTGAAATTGCCTTCACCAATTTCACTTTGGCTGGGCTGTTTGAGAGCCTCTGTACTTGACACATTAGCTAATTCAGGTCCTCATTTTTCTTTTCAACTAAAAATGTAATGAGTGTAAATACTATTTTACCCATACTCATTAAGAGATGTCACTCACAACAGTCTCTCAAAACAGCCCAAGCTGTTTTCTAAAAACAGCCAAAGTTTTTCCTTCATGTATGTAGGGCCCACTTAGGTTTATTAAAACCTTGTTTGGGAGGCGAATTGCATTGAGGCACTTTGGTTAAACGCGATGATCATAATCATGATTATAGTGCGGAAGGCTCATGTTAGCTTTCTAGATTTTCACCAAACACAACTTTAGAGGTGTGGGGCTCAGCATAGAAGGCTAGAAACCACAACCCACATCCCAAAAGCGCTCCCAAACAGGCATTAACAAATCTTTGTACCCATGGGTGGAGCCATCGAGCTAGGGGGTAGGGTGCTTGTTTTAGGGTAAATCTCTTAAACTACCCCTACTGTTTTGCGTAATGACACGTGGTACTCCTACTGTTTAGCTATTGTCTTGCGGTACCTTTAAGTTTTCTGACAATTGACTAGCTCTACCCCTGCTATTAATATCCGTTAATGTTCAATCAAAATTCATACACACATGACACCACGTGATTTATAATTTTTTTCAAAACCCAATTTTCCCATTCGTCCCTCTCCCTTCTTCATCATCCCTCTCCCCGGCAGTAGTTACAATGAACCACTCTGCAACCATTCCACTCCCTGTTTCTCCGCTGCCATCGCCACCACTGTCGTCATCTGTATCCGACCACTTTTGCCGGTGACTTATTCAAAATTTCAAAATAAAACAGAGAAAAGGGAAAGAGATGCTGGTTCATTAAAACCCTAACATTTCAAACCCAGAAGCTCCACTCTGTAGTAAAGACAATGCGGAGAAGCAAAAGAAGAGCAAGAACAGAGGAGCCATGGAAATGGAAGTAGAAATGCTCTTTTCTGCCATTGTTGACCTCAGCTAGAAGCTCATTTGAGCTGAACTTCCCTTGAGTCCAAAAGGGACTGAACTCACACTAAATTCAATGGGCGACCGCTAGCAGCACCGCCAACACCTGCTGTAGAGATCTTTTGGATTTTCTAGTGACAAAAAAAATTATAAAAATATCAAATCGAAGCTAGTGGGTGGTAGAGTTGCAGTAAGAACCCTGTCTCCCATGATAGGGTTGTTTATGTTGATTTCCACCGATTGTCTCTTTGATGCCTAATCCAACGTAGACCTGTAGAGAGCAAAGCAGAAGCCCCTTGGCCACATCCAAGATTATGCTCTTTCTCTGAGGCCAACTGAGAGATTGCCAGCTACTATTGCTATGATCATTGAAAATCTGATTCTATGATCTTCTTCATAGCAACAGGAGTTCCATCTGATAAGGTCCCCTTGTAAACAACACCGAACCCACCACATCCAATCAAATTCTTCTGTGAAAAATTATTTGTAGCCTTCTCAAGCTCCCCGATCTTGAACCAGATTGACACAGTGTTAGGTCCCAGCCGACGCTTGGAGCTGGTCTTCTCCAAATTAGCTGCGTTCCTCCTCCACAGCTTGAACTAAAGATACAAACCCATAAAGCAAGACCTAAGGAAAGCAGTAGTTCCAGCACCAGTCAATGCGAAAACAAGAGTCGAGTGCTTCTTGCTATCTGTAGATATGGCCAATGGCAGCCCAAATATACAGGCAGCTCGCATGCTTCTCGGGTCCATACTCATTCACAAAGGTTGCATGATAGGGAACTATGAAATAGAAGCAATCAACGGAGTGGGTTTTATTGCCATCGATGGAAACTAGTCTAGCCTAAACCTTGAACCCAGTAGCGACGTAGGCATCGCAGGTGGTGCCGATGCTGAGATCGGATTGGCACACTGTGTCGAGTGTAGTGGAGGGCCCAAGCTTGTCGAGCCAGTCTTGTTTAGTATTAATACCGGCACAGAGTTGGTGGCTTGCAATGAACAGGCTTGGGCTGAAGCAGACTGAGGTGAGATCAGAAGGGAGAGATAGAGAATCCAGCTTGGACTGGAAGTTGAATATGCAGGTAGAGGAAGTGGGGATGTCGGGGAGCTGGAAGAGGGAGGTCTCCTTGAGGCGTACAACCAAAGCAATGTTGAAGAGGCTGAGCAGAGTCTGGCAGCAATTGGTGTTGTTCCTGTTGGGAAAAAGCCTGCTATCTCACAATAGCCAAATAACAAAATATACATCTGAATTGAAGCAAAATAATTCTCTTTCCCTCTTTGTGCAATTAAATGAGCATGCAAGCCAAACAATATCAACCAAATAGAAAATATATGCAATAACAAAACACAATCCGCAAATAAAGACACAAGATTTTAATGTGGAAAACCCTCCAAAACGAAAGGAAAAACCACGGGCAACTAGCCACTCAAAAACTTCCACTAATAAATTAATGGGATACAACAAAGTTCTTCTCTAGCATTAAATCTAGAGGCTATCAGCATCAACTATTCACCCAAAGGTGGATTTCATCACATATCACCAAATAACTCAAAGACAAAAATAAATCTCTCCAAAATGATAATAGAGAAGAGGAATAACAAATCAAACCAGTAGATGTGCAGGTTGAGATGGCATCAACTGCATACTAAAATCTCAAGGTGATCGCAGAAAGGGATGCCACGCAAGTTCTGTGTTCTTAGCCCATGAAAGCCCACAAAAACTCTCTTCTCCTTTCCCCTCTTTCTCTCTATTTTTCTCTCTGTACTCTATTCTGTTTTCGGTAGAAGACTTCACTGAACCATTCCCACTCCCCTCTGTTCTGTTTTCAAAGACAATTATGAGCCTCTTCGACTTCTGCCTTTTTTTTATATATAGTGGGCCCTCCACGTGGGAAGGGAGTCCAACCAACAATATCCCCCCTTACTTCTCACGTGGAGGGTGGCAGCCCGATGGCAACGGCCATCCTGCAAACAACAAGCTTTTCCTTTGACAAAGTCTTGGTCATCATATCTGAGTCATTATCATCAGTATGAACTTTCTCAAGTTGTAGCAGCTTCATCTCCAGTACATCTCGAATCCAATGATACCTCACATCTATATGCTTAGAATGTGAGTGGAAAGTAGACTTCTTATTGAGGTGGATTGTACTCTAGCTGTCACAGTATAGGGAAAATTTTTCTTGCTTATGGCCCAACTCTTGTAGGAACTTCTTCATCCACAAGACTTCTTTACAATCCTCAGTAATAGCAATATACTCAGCCTTAGTAGTAGACAAAGCAACACACTTTTCCAGTTTTGATTGCCACGAAACAGCTCCCCCTGCAAAGGTAATCATGAACCCTGATATAGACTTTCTAGAGTCAATGTCAGCAGCCATGTCTGTATCTGTATAACCATCTAGCACTGGCTTGTTACTTCCAAAGCAAAAACAAACTCTAGAAGTACCTCTGAGATATTTGAGAATCTATTTCACAGCTGCTCAATATTCTTTTCCTGGATTAGAGAGAAAGCGACTAACAACACCAACAACATGAGCTATATCTGGCCTTGTACATACCATAACATACATCAAACTACTAACTACGGATGCATAAGGCACATTCTTCATTTCTTCATTATCTTTCTCACTTGTAGGACATTGCTTGGAGCTAAGCTTGAAATGACCTGCAAGTGGAGATACAACCGGCTTTGCTTTGCTCATATTGAATCTCTCTAAAACCTTCTCAATGTACTTTTCTTGGAATAACCAAAGCTTCTTGTTCTTCCTGTCATGGATGATTTTCATGCCAAGGATCTGTTTAGCTGGACCCAAATCCTTCATAGCAAAAGCTTTACTGAGTTCTTTCTTCAACTTGTTGATTTTAGTAGCATCATGACCAACAATCAATATATCATCCACATAAAGCAGGAGAATAACAAAATCATCATCAGAGAATTTATTTACAAACACACAGTGATCAGAAATAGTCTTACTATACCCATTAGCTTCCATAATGGAGTCAAACTTTCTGTACCACTGTCTGGGTGCCTGCTTGAGCCCATATAAGCTCTTTCTCAACCTGCAAACAAGATCTTCTTTACCTTGTCTCACAAAGCCTTTAGGTTGCTCCATGTAAATCTCCTCCTCTAAGTTACCATGGAGAAAGGCGGTCTTCACATCAAGTTGTTCAATTTACAAGTTTAAGCTGGCAGCCAATCCTAAAACAACTCTGATAGACGACATCTTCACAACAGGTGAGAAAATTTCTTTAAAGTCAACACCCTTTTTCTGATTAAATCCCTTCACAACCAATCTTGCCTTGTACCATGGTTGTGAGCAATTTTCTTTACTCTTCAATATGAAAACCCATTTATTCTTCAATGCCCTCTTACCCTTTGGTAGCTTTACCAGATCATAAGTATGGTTCTCATGCAAGGATTTCATTTCATCTTGCATGGCTTTTAACCATTCTTGTTTCTTATCATGAGACAAAACCTCCTGATAATTCTCTGGTTCTCCCCCATCTGTAATCATTACATACTCAGTAGGGGAGTATCTTACAGAAGGTTGACGCACTCTAGTGGATTTTCTCAACTGAGGCTCTTTTGGTGGCTCTGAATTATTTTGTTCATCTGCTTGCTCTTTTTTATTTATTGACTCATTATCCACTGGAGGAGTATTTTCATCTTGATCTTCTTGTACATCTCTTCTAATTCCAATATTTGCAGCTGGTGGACCAATCATACCTGGGTCAACTGGTTCATGATATGTAGACTTTGGCTCATCTGGCTTTTCAAAGTCTGCAATAGTCTGATCCTCGAGGAATACTGCATCTCTGTTTCTGATGAGTTTCTTGTTGACTGGATCCCAAAACATGTACCCAAAATCCTCATGACCATACCCAAGAAAGATACACTGCTTCGTTCTACTGTCAAGTTTGGATCTCTCATCTCTAGGAACATGCACAAATGCCCTACAGCAAAAAACTTTCAAATAATCATAAGATACATTTCTTCCTTTCCAAACCTTCTTAGGAACATCACCATCCAAAAGAATCGAAGGAGAAAGATTTATCAAGTCAACTGCTGTTCTCATTGCCTCCCCCCAAAAGGACTTAGGCAGCTTTACATGAGAGAGCATACATCTAATTCTGTCATTAATAGTACGGTTCATTCTCTCTGCAACACCGTTGTGTTGAAGTGTTTTTGGCACTGTCTTTTCAAACTTGATCCCATGAGTTCTGCAATACTCTGTAAACGGCCCTCTGTATTCACTACTTTTATCTGCACGAACACAATTCAACTTCCTTCCAGTTTCCTTCTCATCTGCAACATGAAAATACTTGAAAACATCTAAAGCTTGATCTTTAGTTTTCAAACAATAAGCCCAGACCTTTTTGGAATGATCATCAATAAAAGGTAATATAATAGTGAGCACCACCAAGACTCAAAGAGTCCATAGAGCAAACATCAGTATGGACCAAATCTAGAACATTTGCTCTTCTAGAAGGAGAGAAATTTTTAAATGTGACTTTGTGTTGTTTACCTACCAAGCACTGAGAGCATGACTTCAAGTCAGAAAAATTCAAACCTGGAACATTATGCTTCTTTGAAAGAATCCGCAAACCATTATGACTCAAGTGACCCAACCGTGTATGCCAAAGTTCAATGGAAGAGTCTTCAACTGCATTTACCTCTCCCCCACAAGATTTAGCCTCTGTCACATAGAGAGAACTGTACTTGTTTCCCCGAGCTACCACCAAGGACCCTTTAGTGAGCTTCCATTTTCCTTCACCAAAGTAGTTATGATAGCCATCATCATCAAGCATCCTAGTGGAAATCAAATTAAGGCGAATCTCAGGAACATGTCTCACATTCTTCAAGAGCAATTTGCAAGCAGTATTTGTGTTTAGGCATACATCTCCTATACTGACAATTTTGCACTCTCCATCATTCCCCATCTTTACATGACCAAACTGACCACTAGAATATGAAGAGAAAACATCATGATGAGAAGTGACATGATACGAAGCACCGGAGTCAACAACCCATTGCGAATCCTAACATGTGAGATTGACATTGCCACCATCGCATATAATACAAACATCATCACTAACTGCAACTGCTACAGTATTGGCTTCTTCTTTCTTTTCTTTGCCATTTTCTTTGCTTTGTTCCCTCTTAAGTACTCTACATTGGAACTTCTTGTGTCCTGGCCTTCCACAGTGATAAAACTTAATCTCTTTCCTTGACTTGGATCTTCCTCGAGACTTGTCATTTCTATCTTGATTCTTTAGAGTTCTACTTTTGCTTCTCCCTTGCCTTTCAGTAACCAGAACTTGACTCTGCGTTGTTAACCCTTGGTCTTTCCTTCAGTTCTCCTCATTCAGCATGCTCTCCTTCACCATTTTCAAAGTGGGTACACCATTTGGAGAAGACTTTACAAGAGAAACCATAAGAGTATCCCAACTGTCAGGCAAAGAGCTAATCAAACACATAGCATGAATCTCTTCATCTAACTTTACTTCCATAGCAGCCAACTGGTTCAATATACCTTGAAAGACATTCAAGTGCTCAGAAATAGAAGTTCCATCCTGATATCTCAAACACATAAGCTTCTTGAAAAGAAAAACTTTATTATGATAATTTCTTTTCTCATATAACTCCTACAGAATAGTCCACACCTTATGGGCGTTAATCTCATTGGCAACATGCTGATACACAATATTATCCACCCATTGCCTGATCATTCCAACTGCCATTCTGTTTAGTTTTTCCTAGTCTTTACCAGACATACCCTCTGGCTTGCCTTCATCACCTAATGTGGTGTCTTCATAGTCATAACAACAGAGCAAACCCATCATTCTAGACTTCCATATTGAATAGTTTGAATCAGTGAGCCTAATCATAGTGTCACTGTTATTACTGGTCGAGTCCTCCATTTAATTAGCACAAGAAATTCCTCAAAAGAACCTACCTCTAATACCACTTGTTGGGAAAAAGCCTGCTATCTCACAATAACCAAATAACAAAATATACATCTGAATTGAAGCAAAATAATTCTCTTTCCCTCTTTGTGCAATTAAATGAGCATGCAAGCCAAACAATATCAACCAAATAGAAAATATATGCAATAACAAAACACAATCCACAAATAAAGACACAAGATTTTAACGTGGAAAACCCTCCAAAACGAAGGGAAAAACCACGGGCAACTAGCCACTCAAAAACTTCCACTAATAAATTAATGGGATATAACAAAGTTCTTCTCTAGCATTAAATCTAGAGGCTATCAGCATCAACTACTCACCCAAAGGTGGATTTCATTATATATCACCAAATAGCTCAAAGACAAAAATAAATCTCTCCAAAATGATAATAGAGAAGAGGAATAACAAATTAAACCAGTAGATGTGTAGGTTGAGATGCCATCAACTGCATACTAAAATCTCAAGGTGATCGCAGAAAGGGATGCCACGCAAGTTCTGTGTTCTTAGCCCATGAAAGCCCACAAAAACTCTCTTCTCCTTTCCTCTCTCTCTCTCTCTCTCTCTCTCTCTCTCTATTTTTCTCTCTGTACTATGTTCTGTTTTCAGTGGAAGACTTCATCGAACCGTTCCCACTCCCCTCAACTTGCCAAGCAAGTTTTTTTATTTGCTCATAACTGTCTTTGCTAATGCGAAGACAGTTATGAACCTCTTCGACTTCTGCCTTTTTTTTATATATATAGTGGGCCCTCCACGTGGGAAGGGAGCCCAACCAACAGTTACTTGGGAAGCTCGAGCATGATGAGTCCCATGGGACTCTTTCCACATAGCCCATGTCCATGGGGCATGTAGAGGTGTTGCTGGCGGTTGAGACTACATTGTAATTAGCTGCAGAGGACAGAAGCACCATTGTTAGAAGCAACAGTTCAAACCCCATCTCTCTCTCTCTCTCTGTAATTTCTGTGAACACCTGATTTTTGTGAACGCCGTTGCCATTGCCATTGTCGTTGTTGCTGCCGGTATCGGCACTGGTCACGGTGGAAATGAAACAAACCTGCTCCATTGAAGAGGAAGAAGAGGGCAAATTTGACATTTCGTTTCCTTCCGTTAGCACTTAACGACAATGACAATTGTTAGAAAATTTAAGGGTACCACAAGACAATAGCTAAATAGTAGGGGTACCACGTGTCATTACGCTAAACAATAGGGGTAGTTTAAGAGATTTACCCTTATTATTATGGACAAATGTCTTTTTAAAAATGATAATTAACACCGTAGGGTACTTGTAAGTACGAAAAGAATTCATTTGTTAGGAAAAAAGCATTTGATTCATATAAGTATTTTCTCATTCTACCAATATTTACTTTCTTGTCCATATTAAAATTTGGGTAAATTAAAGATATGTACCTTGTACTTTGGGGGTAGTGACAGATAGGTACCCTAAACATTCAATTGCAACACCGGAGTACCTTGAACTCTCAAAAATAGACACTTGGGTCCATCCGTTAGTATTCCGTCAATTAAACATTGCATAATGCCAACAATACCCTTCTCGTATATTATTGAGATCATTCGATGGAATAAAATCATCATCAGAGAATGCCGTTGTTAGAAAATTTGAATATATTATTTGCTATCCATGTGGGAAAATCATCATAGGGAGTAATGTTAATGGATATTTTTGAATAAAATAATGTATTTCTCATGTGTTTTTGAAATCATGTATTTTTGAGTAAAATTATGTTTACGTTATATAATGCCAAAAATATCCTTATCATGCATTTTTGAAATCATCACTAGAGAATGCCGTCGTCAATATGTATTTCAAAAATACATGATAAGGGTATTTTTGGCATTATGTAATATTAACGGATGAACCTATGTGTCTATTTTTAAAAGTGTAGAATACTCAAGTGTTGCAATTAAAAGTTCAAGGTACCTATCTATCACTACCCCCAAAGTTCAGAGTATTTATGTATAATTTACCCTTAGGCTATGTTTGGTTTGAAGGAAAATGTAGGGAAAGAAAGGGAAAGATAAGAAACCCTTATATTGGTTTTCCTGTCTTTTCCTTCCTTTCCCTAACTTTTTCTTCAAACCAAATATAGTCTTAAAATTTCATTTTGGATAAGAATGAAAGTTGAATCAGACATGTATAATTGATCCTTAAAATTTCATTTGGATAAAAATAAGAACTGAACCAAACATGTACCATACTTATCACCTTTTATCCCCCTCATAAATTCTGCTTCTTGGAGCCTCGCTGTATTTTCGGCGAAAAAATTCGGCTCCTTCAGTTTGAATCCATGGATTTCCTCAAACATCTATTCCCGACGTGACACAGATCCACGGTGTAAACACTGTCCATCCAATAGGTGGACCACCATAAGATATCATGAAATGTCTGTCCATCATGGATTCCTTGTCGCTGAAAATCTACATGGTTTAGTGAAGGAGCATGAAACTTCCATGTTCCCTGAAAAGCACATTGAATTTACCCTCTTTGGCCAGAAATGCCGCCAAATTTAGTCGAACGTTGTTAGCTAGTACTCGTTCGAACGGTAGAATTGGTGCCATGGTGGAGCTTCCTGCTTCCGAGTTCCATTCTAAATTTAGCAGCAACGGAAAATCCTAACGTACGCACGAATACCATCAGTGCACGTTAGAATTGTTAAGAAGAGGCCGCAGGGAGAGGGTGGTGTCAGAGAGAAACTATGGTTTCCGTTTCCGCTTTTCCTCCCTCTCTCGCCGAGAACGGGAGACAATTTTTCCTCAGAAACTTCTTTCTCTTCAATTGAATATTTTCATTCTTTTTCTTTTTTTTTTCCTTTCTGATTTGCATTTTTTATTTAGAAGATTGATTTCGTTGAATTTACAGCATTACTTGATCATGTTATTCCAATTTCGACTTGAACTTTAAAATATTTTCTGATCCATGAAATTTTCTTTTCATCTTTCTCGAATCATTCTTAGAAGCCTAACAGTTACACATGCATAGCAGAAGAATGAGGATGGATATCGGGGAGATGATCCGGTCTCCGAAAGATATTACTAGGTTATTACGTCCTATGAGGTATGAAAGAATTGGCAACTCTCTGGAATCCGACGAGAGTTTGGGGGAGTCAGTGCTGCGCAGATATCAGAGCGATTCCCCGACGGTTCCAAGAGGTTTTCTGGCGGTTTATGTGGGCCCGGAGAATCGGAGGTTTGTGATTCCGGCGAGTTATCTGTCTATGCCTGATTTTAGGGTTCTGATGGAGAAAGTCGCCGAGGAATTTGGGTTTGAACAACAAGGCGCACTTAAAATTCCCTGCGAAGAAGAGGATTTTGAGAAGATTCTGCTCAGGTGCTTCGAGAGGCAAGAAAAGATGAAGAACAAGAAGTAAACGAGGTAGTGATCTACGGATTTGATGTAAGATAATTCAGATGTCATGTAACTGTTCCCAATGAAAGGTATTCGAAACTCTGAATTAGGATATCTCCCAAATGAAAATCAACCATCTGATTCACTGACCTATAATTTTGGATGGTTGTAATTTAGGTTAGTTGACTTCCACTCAAAGGGTTCTCCCTCTTTGAAATCAAACACAGCCAGATGACTTATCATTACCTTGGATTGAATGAAGTTGCCTTGGTGCAGAAAACAAAAGAAATCAAAGAGGAAGCTTTTGGCATTGCTGATGTTTCAATGGCTCAACCAATTGGTCCAGTGGTTCTTAGGTCAGAACAGATAGAATTGTTAAGGGGAATGGTCTTGGCCTCTTGGGTCTTGGTTCATTCACCCAGGCAGTCTGGTCTGTGTGCTGAAAGACCAGGTCTAGCAATTGATCAAGAAATCAAAATCAGATAAGACTAAATTGTGCATTAGCTCATTCAATAGATATGTAAACTTTGTTCATCCTGTCTCTGTAATACTATGGCTTCTTTAGCTGGACTCTTTATACAAACTATATTGATTATGTTTTTAATTTGGGTCTAGGAATGGCAAGAGGAATTTGGTGTTTACACTTGGCAAACAACTAGAAATTACAAATGGGACGCCACGTGGATGATCGATGAACTGTTTACACATTGGACACTGCATGGAAACATATGGGTGACTATTTCTATATGCAAGTTATTAGAATTGGATGGGTTAATCAAAATATAAATGTTTTAATTGTATTGTTTAATGTTCAAACATGGAGTTTACATGTGATGTGAAGGATAAATATATTAATCTACAATAATGTTAGCCTCTTTAGTTTAATGCTGCATTATTAGAATGATTCCTTTAGCTTAACACGAAAGACTGCATTAATTATATTAATAATCTCATATTAAACTATGATAAACATACTTCAATTTCTTTATGGGAGGACATTGGATGGTACTGTTGAAGAGATTGGATTAAACAACACTAACACTTGTTTTATCTTACTAATTATTCTCGATATATATGCATCATATGTTCAGAGTTAGATGATCCCTTCAACTCCAATATCTAACCAAATTGTTTTGGAGAGGATTTGGGTTTGAGAAGAGGACGGTTTAATCTTCTGGGATGGAAGTTGACCTCCATAAATAGGTATAGGGTACTCTTGAAGCTCTTAAACTGATCTTGACATAAGAATTGCAGACTTTAGCTCTTAGTCTAGCTTTGCCATTGAGACTTGTACCACCAACAGACTTGAAGGAGAAGAAAAGAGAAGCTACATTGATTTAGACATGCATATGTTTTCACTTGCCCGGTACACACAGACAACTAGGCTTGAACAAACAAGGGATCTCAACTACCCAAAACTTCAGCCAAAAGTATTAGAAGAAAGGAAAGACCAATCATTGATACAAGCAAATTATGAGTTGGAAAAAGTTGGCATAAGATATCATTTGATGTGATGTTCTAAATCTTCCAAAAGTTACGATTAGAAATAGAGGACAGAAGAACTTTTGGATCCTTGATTAATTTCCAAGTAGTAACTCTGTCTCTGCTACCAGAAGTCTACATTATTCATTTAAGATTCTTCTCTTCTCTTACATTGCCTCAAGAAAAAAAAAGAAGTTTTAAGGGAAAAAAGAAAAGAAAAATGAAAAGTTATCTACACATTGGTTTCTGAGGATGGTGAGATTGAGCTAGATCGGCCTCTGATGAGCAACTCTCTCCTCCAAATCCATGTTCATTAATGAAGAAAACTTCCTTCTTATCCTGCACCACCTTCAAGATCTTCTCAAAGACGGAGACTTCGCAGGGAATCCTCAATACTCCTTCCTGTTGGAATCCAAATTCCTCTTCTGCTTCTCTCAGTAAGATCCCAAAAGCTCTATGACTCAAATACTCTGTTGGGATTATGAATCTCTTCATCTCCTCTCCTACGCAAACAGCAAGGAATCCTTTTGGAACGGTGTCACCTGAGAGTGTTGAGAGTGAGCTCTCGGAGAAAGAGAGCGTCTTCTTCAGAAATTTGATGCTCTTGCTGCCACTGCCGTTGGTGCTGGATGTGGTGTTGCAGCTGTTGCTCTTGCTGCTATTCTTTGGTGCATTTGCTAGCTTCTTCCACTTCTTGAGGAGCTGTTGAAGCCTAACTATATCACTGATCTTGTTGGACTTCTTGGAATCCATGGAAAATTTGGAAGACTGAGTGTTAGCTTTTAGTTTTTCCCTTGTTCGATGGCTAGTAGTAGTAGGTGGTTTGGAGATTTATAGAAGTTGGGATGCTTGAGGTTCTGAACTTTGATTGTTATATTATATTTCTGTAATATTTTATGCCGTTTAATATATTTACGTCGGTTGCTTTTTTAACTGCCTTAAGAATCAAAACCCATGATGAGTTTTCATTTTTTTTGTCTCTATTCCCTAGATGAGTAGTTTCCAGATTTATCTTTTGAAGTTGGGCCACTCTTGGTTTCTGTCTTTCTGTTACTACCTTAATCTCTCTCGGTAAGCCCTTTCCATTTGCCTATATGCCGGGATTCCCTAACTACTTCAATGCTCAAATCTTGTCAAGGGTTGGCGCAATTAAATTATAGGTGACTAGCAGTAGTGATATTTCATAAAATCTTTTCAAGGGTTTGGGCCACTTTTTCTGTTACCATCTTTGTATCTTCATTTTTGTGTCTCTAAGCTAACCTATTCACCTTGTCTTATTCATTGCTTTGGTTTCCGATCCAACTGTCTCAACAGTCAAAGTCCATAGGGGATCTGGTTCTCTGAATAATTTAGTTCTCAGCTTTGTCTTGGTATCTGCATTTTGATTGCTATATAATGTTATTAATTGCCTTATTTTTTTAATCACCCTTTTGAGTATTCTGTGATTCTGTCTGGTTATTGAATTTTGGGTGCTTAGAAGATCGTGGAAGGTGGGCAACCAATAGGTTTCCATGTGAAATGCCCATTGTATTGGGTTATAGAAATTACACATTCCCATTTCCGTACACTAAATCACTTAAATGCCCTTTTGTTTTAATTAATCCTTTGTTTCCATTCATTCTCTCTATTTCTATGTTTTCATGGTTTCTTGGTTTTTAGTACTCTTTATTAGGATTTTGTTTGTTTTTATTTAACAAATTAATAATCAGGTTACACATCCATTTTCTTTTTATTTGCTCTCCATCTTGCTTACTTTTTCTAGTATTGAGTCATTGACAGATACAAAATTTACATTTTGGGAGCATTTACTGAAGAAGAGAAATTATTAAAAAAATGTAAATTGGCTCTCAATAGGAAAAACTCAAAAAAAAAAAAAACAAAATAATAAAACGTTTTCTGGTTCCATAAAGGTAAAGGGAAAAAGAACAGCATTTGTTACTTTGTAACTTCACTTCTTTTACATATTTGCCTTTAAATTATAATTATAACTTAATAATGCTGCTGATTAATATATTAAACTAATAAAAATAAGGAGATTTGACTCAGTTCAGATCATTATGTGATGATTGATGGTAGGTTTAACTGCAATTAGAGCACAATTAATGCTCTACTGCATTGAGATATTGAAAATAACATTGAAATATGATACGTCAATGACTACTCTTCAGAGTTTCAGTCAAGGTTCAGTGCATTGCAACAGTAATTATTAGGATGCAAGAGATAAAAAAAAGGAAAATCCTTGAAAAGATGGGTTATTGAATTAATATTTATTGTTTTTACAAATTTAATTTTCCTTTGGCAAAACTGGGGGTCAAATAACGTGGGCTAGCTAAAATCTGATGGTACTTAGACACCTTAATTATTCTCTAACAGTTCTGAACATAAGAGAAAATGATGGAAGCTCAGTGGGATCAAGTTCTTTGAATTGAAAGAACAACAATTACTCAAATCATCACCTTCATCCCCATGAATATATTTAATCCCCAGAGCTAAATGTGCCAAGGAAACACAAACTTTTGGTGTTTTTGGTCATTTTCAGCAAAATTTCAGTGCTTCCTTGAAAACCTTGGGTGGAAATGTTTGAATAGAAAACAGAGATTTATCAAATGAAGAAATAAAATGTGAATCACTTGGCCAACTTGCATTAAAGAATAAGCAATAATGTGAACTCAATACTTGGTCAAGGGTCAAGTAGTAAAGACATTCGTACAATTTTGATATAAAGTTTCCTAAACTGAGGTTAAGTTTCAGATTAAATTATTCATTATCAGATGCAGAGAGAAGGGACTGATCTGTTATTAATTTTGGACGGTTTGATGATTGCAAAAGTCATGTGATGTCCTCAGCGTTGGGTAAGGACAGAGGGAAGCAAGTTTTATTTATGGTTTTAGAAAGCGTTTACCAGACTTATTCACTTCTTCTGTGTCACATGACACCATTCACTTCTCCGTTTGCTCACATGACATTATGACACTAAAACTGTTGAAGTTCAGAGACCAAAAAAAGAATTAAAAAGATTCTCTCTCTCTCTCTCACAGAAGCTGAAACATTGTAAAACGGGATACATTATATGAATTTGGTCCCGTCACACTCTCTCATACAAGGGTTGACAATAGGTTTTAATCCAAGCTTCTTGTTTATATTTGACGTCTATTTAACTCTGTCATGAACTTAAGAAAGATAGTTTCTATTTGGTGTCAGTCAAAATCCAAAACTCTGTCACTTTCATTTTGACTTGTTGAGGCTGGGCTGGGCTACAGCCAAGTAATTTTCCATTGCTGGGTCAACATTGGAACTATTAGCCTGAGCCCAAGCAGGATAGACCTCCACTAGTATAATAATACGGATGTGTAATTGACTTTAGTGCCATTAAGTAGCAATTGTGGTTGGCCCAATCAAGCCCATTAGGCGCCCCTACCGAAACTTGAAAACTTTCACGTTGATGAATCAAAGCAAATACCAACTAGATTAATACTTGCATACTTAAATAGCTGATATTGTGTATAGGCACGCTTGTGTGTGATGTATGTAGAGCTAACAAAAGCAGGATTCGTTGGATTGAGGGCCAATTCAGTTCAGTCCAAAGAACTTAATACAACAGCCATAGCACTTCCTATACAATTTTAGCAGTTGATCTACTCTTGGTTTATTAGGGTTGGCAGTGAATCACAGATTCACTTGCCTGCCATCCTGATCCCACTGGTCCCACCCCTTTCCCCAGCATGTGGCTTAAAAGAGGGGAGAAAAGAAAACTCATTATTTTATAGAAAGATGTAGTATTATAGGGGCAAATTTCTTGGAGCCCAAGCCCACTAGGAGCTTAAGAACATGACAGCCCAACTTCATTTGAAGGCTGAGTTAAGTCAGGTGGGTCTGATTCATCTTATCTAGCTTTCTAAACTGTGTGGGTATTATAGGGGCAAATTTCTTGGAGCCCAAGCCCACTAGGAGCTTAAGAACATGACAGCCCAACTTCATTTGAAGGCTGAGTTAAGTCAGGTGGGTCTGATTCATCTTATCTAGCTTTCTAAACTGTGTGGGTAATTAAAGAACTTACTCTCATCAAAGATCAAACGATGAGATCATAAGATATCATACCGCCTTACCAATTTAGGCCATTCACTTGGTGGGTCATCGTAGCGATGATTTTATAAATGGGTGCAAGTTTGATAGTTGATAACACTTATAATTGAGCAAAACTTTTATTTATTTGTTTGGATCAAAAACAATTTGCTGCAACTTACAATGGCTAGCTGCCAAGTTGCAGTTCCCTTATCACTGATACCTGTTGTTTATTTGTTTTCAAATAGCGAATTATTTTCAATTTGATATTAAGAATGACTTTTCCTGCTTTGGATCTCTGTGAAATAACTTAATCTAAATTTTTGGTCGAATCTATAGCCAATAGTGTGAATTCTGCTTATGGGTTATCACCATAAAAAACCCAGGTTATAGTCATATATTTTTTAGTTTCAATCGTGATCATGTCTGGGAGACCAAGGAAAATCTATCAAAACGTAAGCCAAAATCTGCTACAAGATCTATCTATCTATCTATAACTCTACTGGTGTGAGTTTGTCTTTTATCGCCAGTCCCAAGCCCACATAAAAGAAGATCGAGTTGTGTTAGGTTGGCAGCCAATACATATGCTTTTGTCAAACTCTCATTATCATCAATCTATCTATCTACTTATCTATATTTTATTTGTATGTAATGATGAGGAAAACTATATTAAAATCTCAATGCAGGCAGAAGGGAAATTTACAAAGAAACAGTTGGTAGAATGGATCCCCATCTTTCTCCAGCTTCCATAATTTTTTTTTTCATTAATTAATCAGAGTGATGGACCACTACCAATCATGCATATAATTTGATCTGCGTTTACAACTTCGATGGCCATGAAATTCTAGGTCATCCAATAGAAAGAGTCCACGTGGAAGGATCACATTGCATGTCCTCACAAATTGGGTTATCCTGGCCGCCTGATCAACATGATTTATTAACAGAACAACTCGAGAGAGATTCATGCAAGTATGCAACATGCATGCATTATGAACCAGAAGAGCAGCAATCTTAATTCTTAATTGTTTTAGGCTTGAATAAGAATTAAGAACTACTGTGTCAATTTTCTCGTGGTTTTTGAAAGGGAGGATTCTTTGGGACCAAGGAAGTGATTGAATGGAGTCAACTTTATGAATACTCATATTTGTTTTTTCAGAAAAAAGAAACTGTTTGAATATTCAAAAGCAAATCATAAGCTAGAAGAGTTCACTCAACTGTAACTTCCACTAATTAATGAAATTAAGAGAAGAATCTCTCTGAGACCTAAAAACGAACAAACCCATTTCTTAGCCGAAGCTAGATAATTGATTTTATATTTTATTTTCATGTGGGTCGGATGAAGATGAGATATGATGACGGCAGCGATGATGGTGATGGGTCGTTAGAATTAAGAAATCAAATATAACAATTCTAAAATCTAAATATCAAACAGTGAGGTTGATTCTGATGAGGTTGAAGGTCATGGTTCAGTACTGGTCCATGTGGTGACTTAGCTAGCTGGAAATTTTAGGCATAAAGTATGTGAAAGATTGGACCGACAGAAGGATGCCTAGTTTGTGGAAGGCATAGAGTAGAAGACTGCAAGTTGAACAGAAGGAAAAAAAAAAAAAAAATACAAGGGTTCCGGTGGGTGAAGGATGAAATTAACGAGTTGCATTATTGAAGCATGGTCAGAAAAATATATTTATATATAGTCAAAGTATGATATAGAAAAACTTTTGTACACAATGGAAAATATGATAAAAAAATTCAGTTATTTATATGTGGTATGGTAAATGCATGTAGGTATATATATCTGTTTGAATCATTATTAAGCCTTTCCTCTAAATTTATATATAAAAAAAGAAAAGGATAAGTGAAGACAATATATGGTTTGAACCAAATGGCCTGGCTTCTTTGTGATTAGTCATATCATCTCTAGATGGGGCTCGCATTTCCTGCGACTTGGTTACCCCATCGGAGGACAATCTGGAGACCTCTCAACAAAATGCAAATATACCAACGTTTGCAATAAATTCAAGGTATCACATCAACTGATTTTATTTCTCAAACTCTGTTGTGTGCAACAGTCACAGGAAATGTTTTCTCTTGAAACTTTACTACTCTTGTATAGCTTTCAAGTTTTCATCACAGGATGAAGATAAATACGACTTATCTCCATGTGGGTATGCTCTTAATTCATCACAAACTGAGGAAGTGACAACATCTTTTCTCTTCCTTGGAGTCAAATTTACTTTCATCTTATTGCTTTAACTTTATCTCCCAAACTGCACCATCCAAGGAACGTGTGCAGTGAGTGGAATAAGCTCTTTGAAGAGTCAGCGGAAAATTAGTAATGGGTAAGCCAGAAGAGGCACTCCACTTCCATTTCCATTGATGCTTGGAAGACAAAAGGTTGAATTTTATCAAATGGTCTTGCAAAATAATTAATTTTGTTATATAAAAATGTTATTTTTGGATGTAGATGGTGTAGTTCTTAATGGGGGTAGATGGGATGTAGTTATTGGAATATGTTTGGGTGGAAAAAAAGGATGAAATGAATTGAATGATTGGAGTTGAGTGGGTATGATTCCATTCAGAGTTGTTTGTTATTGAACACATGCAGACACATGGGCAATCATAAAAGGGAGCGAATTTGCTTCCCCACTTGTTTAGTGAGCTAGTGAGCTTCCCTAAATAATCCAGGGATCTCCTAGTTGGCAAGTTAGTTTGGATTTCAAGAAGAGCCTTAGTACTCCTGTGTCGTTCTCTTGATTCATAAACAAAATTTCGCCCAAAATATGTTCAGTGCAAACCTTGTATAGTTGTATTTACACAGTGCATATTTTCATTTGCACCATTCCCAAACTGAGCCTAATAGATTTTATCTTTATAAATAACTTTTAGGGGAAATTAATTACTCAGCTTTATTGCTGAAACTTTTCTTTACAAAAATAAGCTCAAACATCCCATATTATATATGTTTGCTTAAAGCAAACTTACTTCCTTACATGTCCTTCATATGAATTATAACTCAATCAAATCATATGTTTTAACAAATTTTTATATATAAAAAGTTTTATTCTCTCCCATTTGCAAATTTATATGTTATTAAGGCAATGATTATCAATTGAGTTGAGTTGAGTAGCTCCAATAAGTGATAAAATGAGAAAATGTAGACTAAGATTATCTAGTTGTATGCATAAAACACCACCAACAACACCCATAAGAAAGAATTAATGTGTTGCAAGTCGAGGGGGCTAACGTCAGGGATAGATCAAAAAGGACATGGGTTAAAGTAGTTAGAAATTATTTAAGTGCCCTTAATTTAACAATGTATATGGCATTAAAGAAACATATTGATGAAATTGGATTCAGGTTTCCAAATCTAGGATAAAGTTTGAATGATGATGATGATTGACATTTGGTCATATTGGTGAATACTATATAGTATTGAGACTTAGATAGGACAAAGAACCATTTTGGAAACTAGGTCATGGGTTGAATGATTCTGCCAGCCCCTTAGGCGTCTAGGCAAGACTGTGTAGGCGCATGGTGCTGACAAGCCTGGTGCTAGGGCCATAGACAGGTAGGCGCCAGGCAATGGTGGACTGATGTTGAGATTAATGCATAAGTAGATAGGCTTTACGCCTGATTCAGAGGACTCAGGCATGCCATGTCGCACATTAACCGCGTGCAAGCAGGCAAACAGACATGTCGTGGGTGTGCAAATAGATAGACGTGATGCTAGATTGATGCTGATGAGTGTACCAAAGGTAGGGACTTATGGATTAGGTGTGGGCTATGTGTAGATGAAGTGCTAATGGTGGGAGACGACATCAACAGTATGATTTTTCAGCCACCTTGATGTTTCCTTCTGGCAAAGTGCTAAAAACTTAACATACTCTTTAGGGGGGGGGGGGGGGGGGGGTGGACTCTCCCATGGGTGGGGTGAGTAGCGGCTGTGATGTGGACCTGCAGGTGACCAAGGTGTTGCACGCGTGCACCTAAATGACAAAGCAGACTTGAGTGCTTACACAATCGAATGATGACACATGTGGATAGGTTGTAGGAATTTGACCAAGGGCATCAACGAGCGGGAGCTAGACATGCCTTTGGTATGGCCACGGGTGACCTGAGAGTTAGACAAAGTACGTAGACTAGCCCCATGTGTCCAGGGCACACAGAAATCATAGGCATGGGCTATCGAGACATGAACCATGTGGTTACTAGTAATTGCTGTCCAGATAGAGGCGCTGAACGGTTATGAACAGTTAGATGAAGGGTTGTTGCAAAGCACAACACATGGTGGTTTGAAGATAGGCTGGGCTGTCGACTTGGACGACTACTTGGAAAGAGTTACCCAAGAAGGAGAAACTAAGTGCATTGGTTATGGAGGTTGATAGTAATTTAGACATTGAACCTCCTACCTGAGTGAACCCCTTGCAACTAGTAGCTGCAATTCAACAAGATGTACATTAATGTATGTAATTGCTTATGTCAACGATCACCCTATTTTGGCTATGGTGGACATAGGGGCGACCATTAATTTCATTGTTGAAACTCATGTGGAGAAGTTGGGATTGACTTTGATAAGGAATGACAATCGTATTAAGGTTGCGAACTTAGTGGCCAAGCCTATCATAGACACGATTATGGGTGTGGACCTATAAATTGGACCTTGGAGGGGCAAGTGCTACTTCTTGAAAGTGCCCCTGGATAACTTTGATGTTATTCTTGAAAATGATTTTTTAGTAATGTCAAGAGCGATGGTGATGCCACATTTGAGTGGGATACTAATGGATGATGAGACCCAACCCTGTTTTATTTCTCTTATTGTGCCTAATGCTCACAAAAGTAGGAGAAGAGGCCTGAAATTTATGTTTGCTATGTAGGTAACAGATAGGTTGTGAAAGGGACATGAAACTTACCTAGTGGCCTTGGTGCAAGTGAAACCGGGTGTGGCTATGGAGATTGATGACTTGATGGCCGAGTTGAAAGAATTTGCTGATGTGATGCCAACGAAACTTCCAAAGGAACTACCACCACAACAGGAGATTGACCATGCTATCGAGCTATTGCCAACTCGTGCTTCATACCACTTGGTCCCTTTAGAGCTAGAGGAACTTCGACATCAATTGGATGAGTTGCTGATAGTTGGATACATCTAGCCCTCCAAAGCCCCTTATGGTGCACTGATGCTCTTCGAAAAGAAGAAGGGCAGGTCGATGAGGATGTGCATAGACTATTGTGCGTTGAACAAAGTTATTGTGAAGAACAATTATCGTGTTCCATTGGTGCAGGACCTCTTTGACCGGCTAGTCCAGACTGTCTACTTCACTAAACTCGACCTGTGTCTTGGATGTAGGGGACAAGCAAAAAACAACTATGGTCACCCACTATTGGTCATATGAGTTCCTTGTAATGCCGCTTGGGCTTACTAATGCCTTGACTACTTTCTATAACTTAATGAATGATGTGTTTTATGAATATCTTCACTCATTTGTGGTGGTGTATCTTAATGGCATTGTTGTGTTTAGCACAATCCTAAAGGACCATTTAGTCCATCCGGGGAAGGTGCTAAGTAAATTGAGGGGTCACCAGTTATATGTAAAAATGGAAAATGTGAGTTTACTCAAAAGGAAGTTATGTTATTCAGGATTGATTTAGTAAGGGTCAGGTGCACATGAATGAGCACAAAATATATGCCCTTGTGGAATGGCAAGCCCTTACTAAGATGACTGAGTTGTAGCCCTTTCTAGGACTTGCCAACTATTACTGATAGTTTATTAAAGATTACTCAAAGAAAATAGCCATGATTATGAATTTGCTCAAGAAGAATAGGTCGTGACATTGGTTTATAGAATGCCAACATGCCTTTGATTGACTGAAGGAGGTAGTCACATCAGAACTTGTTCTAAATTTACCGAACTTCATTGTACCTTTTGAGGTACATACCGATGCATATGACCATGCTATTGGTGGTGTTTTAGTGCATGAACACCTTGTTTCTTACGAGTGTAGGAAGCTGAATACAACAAAGTAAGGTATTCAACCCATGAAGAACATCTTGCGGTCATCCACTGCTTATGGGTATGGAGACATTATTTGTTGAGAACCAAGTTTTCAGACAAATAATGTGGCAATGACCTTTTTCACTACATAGATGAATCTTACCCCATAGTAGGGTTGGTGGCAAGAATTCCTTGCTGAGTTCAATGTGATCTTTGAACATAAGCCAGGGTGGCACAATTAGGTTGCGGACACCCTTAGCAGGAAGATTATAGGTGAGATGGTGGTGGAAATCAATGTAGTGGAGATTGATTTCCTTCCCTAAATCATGGTGGAAGCCCAACATGACCCTATGACACAAAAGTTGTTGCAGCAAATCCAAGAAGGCACAATGTGGGGTGGACATCCAGGTTAGGAGAAAGCATTGTCCTTGTTGACCAAGTTCTTTTGTTGGCCAAAGATGGAGGTGGATGTGAAATTGTATGTGGAGACATGCTAGGTATGTTATAAGGACAAGACAAAGATAAAGAAGATTCCAGGCCTATTGGAGCTATTACCCATCCTTGATCGACCCTGGCAAAGCCTGCTTATGGATTTCATCACAACCTTTCCCAAGGTCTAAGACTTTAAATTTGTGATGGTTGTGGTAGACCACTTCTCCAAGTATGCCACATTCATCCCGGATCCACATGTTAGCGTAATAGATACAACAACCTAATTTTTTCCAAACACATTGTGGAATATTAGGAAGTGCCTAAAGACACAATCAGTGATCAGGATGCTCAATTAATTGGGCAATTTTGGACAACATTGTTCGGATTGCTTGGGATTGAACTGAAGTTCTCTACAAGCAATCATTTGCAAACGGATTGCTAGACTAAATGGGTGAATGCCTTGTTGGAGGAGTATCTACACCATTTTGTGGCAACCAATCAACGGAATTGGAGGTTTGATACCAAGGTATGATGGACCATTTGAGGTTATGTAGTGTGTAGGTGCGGTGTCTTACAGACTAAAGCTTTCAGAAAGGCTGAAAATCCACCCCACATTCCATGTTAGTTTCATGGAGAAGTTTCACCCTAGCTAGATTAGTCAAGGTAGACACAAAGACGGGCTCCTTTGGTGATCAAGAAGCAGTTAGAGAATGAAGTGGAAAAGATACTAGACCACAAAACTCTCGGGTAGAGTAAGAAGAACAGGAGGACACAGTACTTGGTAAATTGGAAGGGACTTCTAGTGGAGGAGGCTACCTGGGAACGAGATGTGTCTTTGTGGCAGTTTGAAAAGCAAATGCAGGAGTACATGCAGTTAGTTCCGATGAAGACGTCGAATTCTTTTGGTGGGGGTGGATTGGTATCCCTTTAGGCGTTTTGCCAAGATTGTGTAGGTGCATGGCTTTGACAAGTCTGACACTAGGTGATGGTGGACTAATGTTGACATTAGTGTACATGAGGCTAGGCTTTACTTCAAACTTGGAGGACTCAGGCGTGTAGCAGCACACATTGGCTACAAACATGTAGGTGAATAGGCGTGCTGCGGGTGCGCAGACGAACAAACGTGATGCTAACTTGATGCTGATGAGCATGCCGAAGGTAGGGACTTGTGCCTTAGGCGTGGCCTATGTGTGGATGAAGTGCTGATGATGGGCGACGACATTGATAGTATGACTTTTTAGCCACCCTGATGTTTCCTTTTGGTAGAGTGCCAAAAGCTTAACATACTCTTTAGGGGGGGGGGGGGGGTGGGCTCTCCCATGGGTAGTACCAATGGCAGGCTAGGTGCCCATGCCTTAAGGTTGAGTGGGGCGAGTAGTGGCTAGGGGTGCTCACGGTTCAGTTAACCGACCTGATCGTTTTTTTAAATATCCAAACCGAAACCGAATTGATGTAACTAGCTAATCGCGGTTCGGTTTTTCGTTTTTTTATGCACTTAAAATAAAAAAATACCTAAAACTATTAGTGATTGCTGTTGGTGGCGATTTTTCGGTGCCAGATTGGTTGGTGTCGGTGGTTACTGTTGGTTATCGCTTGAAGTGAGAGCTTGGAGGTGGCGCCTGGCGGAGCTGTAGAGAGGAGAGATGAGAGAGAGAGAGGGAAGAGAGATACAGAGATGGTGTTGGTGCTTGCTTGCCGACGACCGGCGTTGCTGCTTGGTGCTGGTGGTTGGCGCGGGCCGTGCAGCGAAGATGATATGCGAGAAGAGAGAGATACTCACTTAGACACTCACAAAGAATAGAGAGACAGAGACAGAGACACTAGGGGAAAGTCGGAGAGGCTATCGAACGAACGATGACTAGTGTCGGAGGAAAGCAAGGGAATTGCGACATTAGCTGCCGAGCTGGCCACTTGGGATTGGGGTCTGGTAGTCTGGGGGAATACAAAGACTAAGAGAGATTAAGAGAGTGAGAAATAGGGAACTAAGAGAAAGTGTTAGGTTTAGGTTTTAAAGAGACAAACAGAGAAATGTTGAAAGGTTCGATTTTTGAAGAGGTAGAGAGACTACTGAACTTTTTCATTCGATTTTCAAAAATAAAAATAATATATATATATTATTGTATATATATTGGTTGGTTTGGTTAACCAATTTTTTGATTTGGTTTCGGTTAGTTTTTTCGGTCGATTTGGTTTTTTAGTTTTTTGCTCACCCCTAGTAGTGGCGGTGATGCTGGCATGCGGGCGACCAAGGTATTGGATGAACACACCTAAGTGACGAAACAGACTTAGATGCTTACACAATTGGACGAGTGTGCATGCGAATACAGTTCTAACCTCTAGTGGAGGAGGCTATCTGAGAACGAGATGTGACCTTGTGGAAGTTTGGAAAGAAGATCAAGGAGTACTTGCAATTAGTTCCGACGAGGATGCTAGGTTTTTCTGGTGGGGGTGGTTTGTTAGCTGTTTAGGCATCTAGTCAATATTGTATAGGTGCATGGCGTTGACAAATTTGGCATTAGGGCCATAGACATGATGTTGAGAATGCACAGATGGCTAGGCTTTACACCCAACTTAGAGGATTTAGGCATGTCATGGTGCACTTGATGTTGATGAGCATGCCGAAGGTAGAGACTTGTGCCTTAGGCATGGCCTATGTACCGATGATGAATGTTGACATCGACAATATGATTTTTCAGCCATCCTGATGTTTCCTTTTGGCAGAGGTGTCGACTCTCCTATGGATAGCACTAGTAGTAGACTAGGTTCCCATGATCCAATGTTGAGTGTGGAAAATAATGGTGGTGATGTGGGCATGTGGATGACTATTGGGTGCATGCACCTAAGTGACGAAGCGGACTTAGATGCTTACACAGTTGGATGAATGTGCATGCGGATAGGCCAGAGGCGTTTGGCCAAGGGCATCGACGAGTGGGAGTCAGACACGCATTTGGTATGGCCGCGAGCGAGATGGGAGTCGGACAAGCACACGATTGGACACGGGCATCTAGGACGCACAAACATCACACGCACGGGCTAATAGTTGCTGTCCGGATAGAGACATTGAGTGGTGATGAACCGTTGGCTCAGCCCTAATGACTTTTTGGTGTGCACAACTCTGGCCTTAGGCTTGGGCCAGATGGTTTTTGGTGATTTGTTGTGCTTTGTATAGGCCCCGTTGCTGGGCATTTGTATAGGTATTCTACGAGGTACCATGGCAATGTAATTTTGTCCTATTAATAGGGCTTGCCTAAGATGTTGGGGCATCGTTGGACGTGAACACTTCCCCTAATTGTCTAGTAATAAGGTATTGGGGCGGCAACCCTTTGATAACCTCTTGTATGCATTGTGTTCTTTTGTATTCATTCTTTGTTGTTTGGCTGACTAAGACAGAGGCTTAGTGCCATAGGATGACTTAACAAAAGAAAAAATTCCCCTGTGACAGGTTCCATCTAGGGGTGCAAGTCGGGCGGGTTGGCTGGGTTTATGGTCAACTCAGGCTCGACCCTAAAATTTGGGCTTGAAGCGCAAGCCTGGACTGGGCTTAGGTTGGTCATTAAACCCACTCTAAACCTGAGCCTAGTCTAGGCTTGGGCCTCAAGCCCAAATTTTAAGGTCGGGAACGGGTTGTATGAAAATATATACATATATTTATGTATATATGTAAATATGCATGCAAAATTTACATATATATATATATATATATATGTATGTATGTATGTACGAATGTGTATACTTAGGCCAGGCTCGAGCTATGTATATGCTACCTAAGGGCTAGGCCCAGGTCTGACCTCAAAAATAACAAGGACCGACTTCTTGGGCCCAAACCCAACCCAAAGACCAAAAATCAAACCCAACCTGTATAAAATTTTGGGCTGGACACGCTCAAGTTGCACCCGTAGTTCCATCATGATGAGTTGCACAAAGCCTAAAATCAAATGAAATTCAAAAGCATTATGACTTCCAAATTTTGAGAGATCCAACGAGGCAGCAGTACACTAGTTGAGCCCACTCAAGCTTTGTTAGGCTCATTTGATTAAATGAGCTTAGATGAGGCATGATCTTGCTTGTAGGCAAGAAAGTTGAGTTCATCAAACTTGCTTTATTTTCAGCTCCATAGGGCACACCAATAGCTGAATGATTTGAATACTCCATCTATTAAATGAGTATCTACAATTACTTTCTGTTAATAGAAGCAGATTAAATTTTGTTTCAATTTTTTTAATACTAAAAGAAAAATTTATTATTGAGAAAGGAAAATATAAAAAAGGGCCTAAAATGTCAAGGCTAGCCCTACAATAAGGTCCACATAAGCCCAAAGGCCTACAATTTAGGGGGGTTTGGCAGTTTGTATGGTTTTGTTTTTAAAAACAAAAACAACTGCAACAACAGCAAAATTATATTGTTTTTGCTGATGTGATAGTTTTCCTTTTCTTTTTCTTTTTTCTTTTTTCCAAACAAAACCACAACCCCACAAACAGCAATTTAGTAGCAACTACAATGGCAATATTGGGCCAAAACACAACTCCAGCCCACAATAGAAACCAAACAAAGGGTGGACTGCTTCTTCCCAAATAGGGGTACCGACATCCAAACAGAAAACTCAGTCACCCCGAAAACTACAGGAACAACCGAACAACAATAGAAACCAAACAAATGGTTGACTGCTTCTTCATCCTCCCTCTCCCTCTAATACGTACTGTTAGAATATATTGTCAGTCTCCTTAGGAATACTCTCTTCGCTTTGTCCATATATATTACATATTAGTACATGGTTTATTGCTCCATTCCTAGTTGTATCTCTTGAAAACCACTGTAATTTGAACGCTTAATTCAATGAAGCCTGCCTTATGGCCTAAAAAAAAAGGTGTAAAATACTTTGAATTAATACAAAGTCTAACATTGATCAAAATTCAATTTCCACCAATGAACATATGCTTCCTCGAGTTACAACCATGAATGAATATGAATAATGTGTCATAGAATATATACTGATCATACACAAATACAGTACTGTATTTCTTCAATTATTCAAAGTTTCCAACATTTAAGAGCCAACTCTTTAGGGATATCTTCCCTAGAAATCCCTCCAAGTTCCAACCAATAATCATACATGTTAGAGTTGATTTCATTAATAAATGATGTATTCCATGAATGCAATTAATCGTTTTTGTTTGATTAATTATCAGTAGAACATTGCTGATAAATACAAGGGCTACAAGTTTTAAAAAATTATATAAAACTATATTAAACAAAGCTAATACATACATAAAGTGAATAAAAAATGCCTATTAATCCAAAAATAAAAGAAATAAAACTCCAACAAAAAAAACTTCTTTGTGATAAAGTGGATATGAATCTCAATTAATGGTGGGTCTGAATTAGGGTTATTTAGTAATAAAATTGAGCCTCATGCCATTAAAAAAAGGGTTTAGACTTTAGATGGGGATTGATATATAAGTGGTTTCTTAATAGAGAGGGGGTTCCCATTACGTAATGCATTAATTAAAAAGAAATACTCAAATGGGTGTTAACACATTTGTCAAAGGGGTCATGGCCTGTGACGTTGGGGGGAATTGAATTGGAGTGCTACTAGCAACACCGATATAGGATTTTTCCACCACTATATCACCAACAATTATTATTTGTTACTTTTTAAGTGAGGAGTCAGTCATCTCATGCAGAGTGCTTTATCGTGTGGCAATAGTAAGATATTGCCACCAATGAAGTGGCTTTAATATTCACTGTGAATTGGGCTGTTTCCTCTGTTATGAAAGGATCGAGAGTCTTCTTGTTGAAGAAGTGGGTCTTCCAATCAGGCCTACTAGAGATAAAATATACAGCAAAACCTTATAAATTATAATCTGCTTTATATGATTGCCGATTATGCTTTGTAATCCTTTTTTGTTTGTAAGCTTGCATTTTAATATTCACCAACTTTTTTGTTAAGAGTGCATATATATATATATATATATATATATATATATATATATATATATATATATATATATATATATTAGCAAGTAATGCTTTCTAATTAACTTTATTAGGTCAATTCTGCACATCCCACTGACCGGTATTTTGCATGGTTCATTTAGTGATAATATATGAATTTAATGGGTAATTAAGGCCTCGTTGGCTTTTTAGAAAGTTCATTTACCTATATTTTCTTTTATTTTTCATGTAAATAAGAAAATGATTGTTTTAGCCATAAAAAAACTTTATTAAAAGAGACAATTTTATCCCATCTAAGTGTTGACAATTTCTCCCCAAGTGGGTAAGTAATAATATTTTTGTATATCCTACATAAATTGGAAAAGAGAAAATATGCATCTTGATCAATAAGAACCAATATCTCATTGACCAACTTTTCCCTCTCAAAATCCAAAAAATAAAGAACAAGCTCTAAGATATCATATACTACCAGCCCAATTTGATTGACTTTAGACCCAGATATACGTTAATAAACAGCAATGTTTGTTTTTTTTCACCTGCAGCTGGATGGTCGGGACAAGGCTTATTTGAGTTTTCTCCCTTTTAGCTGAGATTATTATGGTTTGGTTGGTTGGAGTGGTGGTGGTGAGACATATAGTCATAGCTCGATTGATCTTGTTGACCGATTGTCTGATTTGTAGGGTTGATATTAACACAAATCATTTCTTTTTTCAAGACATGATAAGGCAAGTATTATGCATTATATTAACCGGCCACATGACTATAAGACATCAATTAACGTTAACCCTAATCTCTTCTCCATGCATCTTAATTCTTTCAATTTACAAAGAGAAAAAGATTTTAAGGGAACAACCTGGACCATTGAGAGAAAAAAAGAAAACAAAAAGCCAGTACTGATGAAGTGAAATGTTGGTGATAAAGAAAGTAAAGAAAACAATATTTTTCTATCATTTCCTAGTGTTAAATTCTTTGTCAATCTATGCTGTATTATGTACTACTTTTTCAAGAGAACTGCCTGGTGGAGGCCGAAACCATTTATTGGTTTGAATATCTACCAGATATTACAATGAGACCATAGAAGCTCTTGAAAGTTCTTTGGGTTTGGTGGGGTTCATGAATGCATAATAATATTGTTTTTTTTTTTTTTTTTCTCTGTTCAAATATAATATCAAGTTTCATAGTAAGGATAAGAAATCTTGAATTGATATATGAGTTTCTTTATGTGCTTGTAAGGCTAGTTTTCCTGACCTTTTATTACAATATGGGTATCGAGTAAGAACTACAAAATAGTAAAATATTGTCATTCTCACAAAAGTGTGAGGAAGACAGGAAGAGAGGGGAGTAATTTGATGCATAGGGGTGTCAATTGGACTGGATTTGGTCAAATCCGATCCAGTCCAATGTGAGCCCATTCTAAATGGACCGGGTTCAAATTCATTTTGATTTAGATTAGCTTTAACCTAAACCCGGTCCATTGACACCTATATTCTTATCATATATCAATAGATCAGATATTAGCTTATTCCAATACAATTCAATATAAATTTATTATGGACAAAACGGATTCAATTCAATCTAATAAATATTTTGGACCAGATTGATCCAATCCAATATATCTTGTTGATTCATTCAATCCATCCAAATTGATTTTGAATTGGACGACGTCCAATCCAAAACCGGTCCATTGACACCCTTATTGATGCATATACAACTTCTAACTTTTCTACAGATATACATGTAGAAGTTTCCAATTAGAAAAGGGAAATTAATAAAGAATATTAATCAAAAGAAGGAAATGCAGAAAAAACATAAGGAAAAAGCAAGGCCATAATGCTGTGCCCTGTCTTCAAATCATCACGTCTCCTTGAATGGAGGATTTGGACCCACCAGTAAATAGGTTAACTTAAAAAGGCACTGTCTGACAACTTAGAAAGAATAGAAAGTTTCAGAGCTTTGTTTTGTGAATTATTTTTGGAGTTACATCAGTAGGGCCCCTATATGTATTATTTTATAAATAAAAATGTTGAAAAAACAATTTAGTTAAATGGTTTATATAAAGAATAAATTATTGTATTCATATTATATGCGATCATAGTATTTATGCACAATTTACAAGTATGAAGAGTCCTAGTGTACAAAGATAACTAAAGATTCCCTCTCAAGTTGGTGAATAGATTTCCACCAGCTAAGAATGAGAAACAACATGAGCGTAGGAAGTAGCAACTCAGGCTTAATTTTATTACGATCAAAGTGATAATCAAGTTTAATGTGGCAAGTTTGATCGTAAAATACTGGATTATTGGCAATGTGCAAAGCGAATGTTTGGTTGTCACATTGGAGCTGGGTTGGAGGCAATGAAACATGAAGATCTTTCAACAAATAGCAATAGTCGGGCCCTGTTAAATTTCAGCCTAAATCGTCACCTGAGAAGGCAGGGCCCTTTGAGAAGAAAACTACTTTTTTTTTTTTTTACTACTGGCGATACTTGCTGTTATTATATTGTATATGAGATGGCCGAACACCGGTGACAGCTTATGGGTGGCTGCCGGTTTTCGGGAGGGTCATATGAAGGTGGAATTCGGATGCCTTATATTGTTAGTGCAGAGGCATGCCTGAGAAGACAGGTTCACCTCTGAACACAACGGGGCACTTTTTTATTTATTCAGGTGATCACTGACTCTTCTTTAACATTAGGTGAGATCACCAATCACTGGCGACCACCGGTAGCCGGTGGCCAGGAAGTTCATAGGACCAGTGTATAGGAAGGAAGACGGTGACAGGGTGTTCTTTTTCTTTTCTTTTCTTTTTTTTTTTTGAAATACAGACGCCGACCGACTCTTTTTTAACGTTAGATGAGATTGTTGGCTGTTATTTTCTGACCACTGGCGATCTGGATGATTGCCGGTAGAGGTGTCAATTGGACTGGATTTGGTCCAACCCTATCCAATCCAATGTGAATCCACTTACAAATGGACTGGACCCAATTCAGTCCAAATCCAATACAAACTAAATCCAATCCAATCCATTAAAATGTAAATGGATTGGATTTGATCCAATCCAAACCAAATGAAATATCAAAAATTATATAAAAGCACATTTGGTATTGAAAAAACACTTTTGTAAAAGCACTTTGATAAAAGTATTTTCATAAAAGTGTTTTTAGAAAAACACTATTGAAAGTACTTCATAAACGTGCTTTTGTAAAATCACTTTTAGAAAAGTACTTCCAGAGACTTTTATAAAAGTACTTTTGTAGAAGTGCTTTATAAAAGTACTTTTATAAAAGTATATTTGTAAAAGTACTTTTTTCAAAGTGCTTTTGTAAAAATGCTTTTGTAAAGGTACTTTTATAAAAGTACATTCATAAAGTGCTTTCGTAAAAGTACTTTTATAAAAGTACTTTCGTAAAAGTGTTTTTATAAAAATGCTTTCATAAAAGTACTTTTGTAAAAGTGCTTTCATAAAAGTGCTTTTATAAAAATGCTTTTATAAAATGCTTTCATAAAAGTGCTTTCGTAAAAGTGCTTTTATAGAAGTACGGAAACAAAATGGGGGAGCTGAGAAGAAACAACATAAAAAACAAGTAGTACAGAAATGTGTTTCAAGATTGAGCCATTTGTTTCCTAATCTGAGCTCTGATACCAAATGGAAATGTTGAGCTATTTGATGGAAGCGTGCTTGTTTCAAAATTGAGCCATTTGAGCTCTGATACCAAATGGCATAATACGGAAACAAAACACGTTGAGAAAAGCTTCAAAGAAAAGAGAAAAAGTTGAATTATTAGGAAGAAGAATTCTTCATTGAATAATTAAGAGAAAATCAACATAAAAAACTGCTTTAGCCTTCTCTTAGCTACTCTTTATATAGGCTTACACCCTTATGGATCCTACAAGAAAGTTTCATAATCTATGAAAACATTCCATAATAGAATCCTATTAAAACTCTTCAAAAAGAAAGTCCTAATTGAACAAAAATTCGGAAATCCTACTAAGGCCTTGTTTGCTTTTCGATAAATTATTTACCAGGGTAAATGCAGTTACTTGGGTAAGTTTTTTCTAGGAAACACTTACCCAGGTAAGTGCATTTACCCATGTTCTTTTATATCTCATGTAAATAAAGCAACGACCATTTTAGCCATAAAAATCCATTATTAAAAAGGGCATTTTAATTTGTCTCATTCAAGTATTGACAATTTCCCCCTAGGTGGGAAAATTATTTACCCACCTAGGAGATGAGTATCACTTACCCAGATAAACTTTTTCCCTGGTCCCCACATAAATCTAAAAAAAAAAAACATGAGATTCTTGGTCAATGGGAACCAAAATCCCATTGACCAACTTCTCCCTCCCAAAATCCAAAAAAAAGAATGCCCCCTAAAACTATTCTGAGTTCTCTCCGTAACTTGTCAGATTTTGAGGCTTCGTGCTCTTGCAACTCCCCAAATCCCTATTTCCTTCCATTTTGTCCACCCTGTTTAAACCCAACAAATCGGTTGTGGTGTTCAACTGGTTCCCTCTCCTACCTTCCCCTAACATTGTGGAAACTGGTTTTAGATCCTCCACTAAATTCAGTCCCTGGACAATCTTATGCAGAAAATTTTTAGAAGCCTCTAGGTGGTGAGTGGAATCCTTGCTACCTGACACAACATAGATCGAGGGGGTTGCAAATTAGTAGAATCACCATTAAGAAACAAAGCAACAAAAGAGGAAAAACAAAAAAGCAGAAAGAGTGTGAGAGTTATCCTGAGAAGGGATTTGTAAGGCTGTTTCTCTCCCATTTCGACTTTCGTAGACTTGTTGTGGGAGGAGAGGAGTGTAGTAATCTATATCCACTAAACACCCCATGCTCAGTAGGGATTTGTACGGTTGTTTCATGCATTAATTTGACAATATATGTATAAAAATATATTCATAGATTAGTTAGTAACTGAAGATAAGACATGCGACTTTTGGTTTAGTTTGCGAAGAGTATAAATACAAATATGGGCAGTACTGTAATACCATATACAAGGTTTTACATACTACTACATATTTATATTTGCACTCTTTCTATATTGAGCCTTTAGGCTCAATTTGGAAGGAGTACAAATACAAATATATACAGTACAGACCCATACAAAAGAATATAAGGCTTAGTTTGGAAGAAGTATAAATACAAATATGTACAGTACAAATATATACAGAATGATACAAAATACAAGGTTTTGTACTCTATAAATTTGTATTTGTACTCATTCTAAACTAAGCTTTAGGGGAAATTTTATAAAATGTCAATGATGGAAATGTTGCTTACCAAAATATAGGGCATATGTTGGAAATGTCAAGGGGAAATATTGTAAAAATTAGAGACATTGTGGAAATATGCAATGATATTTTGTAAAATGATAAAAGAAGCATTAATACATATTTCTAGACTATTATCTTATTCCCAACCATTATATAAAGCTAAGAAACTAAGATCAATAACAAATTAGTAAATGACGACTTACTGATTAATTAGGCATTTTGATGTTTTTACAAGGTTAACCGATATTTTCTTTTCTTATTTTTAATTCTGATTTATTATAAATTCTAATAAATTTATTTCACACTAGTAAATAGAAATACATTTATTCTGATTTTTTTAAATATTAAAGTTATAATACATTATATTTTATTATAAATTTAATAAATTGATTCTCCTTTTGTAGTATTAAGATTATGATAAATTCTGATTTCTTATAAAACTTAATGAATTTATTATGATTTTTAATACTAAATTTATAATAAATTATGATTTAATATACTTATTCTCATTTTTTATATTAAATTTAGATTATGATTTATTATAAAATTTAATAAAAATTATCTGATTTTAATAAATATTTTAAAAATACTAACTAGTTAATATTTTATTACTTGAAAAATATTTTATGTTTTATATTATAAAGTAATTAATTTATTCTTTTGTTTTTATTTTTTGTAATTATTTTTTATAAATATTTTATTTGAAAATATTAAATAGAAATTATTAATGGAATGATTTATAATAATGTATTGTATTCTATTAATATAATATACTAATATATTATATTATTAATGTACATTAGTCAACATACTATCGACATAATAGGAAAAACTGTCTTTTTTCGGTTATTTGGACCGATTTGGTTAACATTTCTGAAATATAGAAAATGTCGACCAAAATAAAGTAATTCTTATATTACCATCCATTTTCATGTCAATGAACCTCGACATCGACATATGTTGGGCGACATTAGCGAAATTTCGCGACATTTGAAACAACGCTCATAACCATTTGAATCAAATCGAACAAAACCCTAAAAACATAGGGTTATTTAGTTCTTGTGGTTTTTGGTCCTTGTTACCGATTTGTCAATTGGTTCTCATAACCATTTGTGCGATGGCTCTAGTGTTGTCCCTTTTTTGACTTAACGTGGCATTTCCATCATAGTTTGAGGTAAAAATTGTCATTTTTAATATTTAAGGTCTAAAGTGAGAATTTTACAAAGCTCAAGGTTTGTTAGAAAAAAAAATCCTTAGGCTGAGTTTGGAAGGAGCACAAATGCAAATATGTAGAGTGCAAAACCTTATATTTTGTATGTATATACGCTGTACATATTTGCATTTATACTCTTTCCAAACTGAGCCTTAGTTACACTGATCTAATTCAAATCTCAAATATTGGTTAATTTAATCGAGTGGAATTGAATTTAGACATACCACTATTTAAATTCTATCCAATTCATTTGCATCTCTATTCTTATGAGTTTTTAGATCTTCTATACTATGTTTAACCATATGTATGATCTATGTTACTTTTGCCCTCTCTCAAAATCCTTCAGTCCTCTTATTGATAAAATGCACTGCTATCCAAGGGATGCCTTATTGAATCACAATCATGTCCTAAACTGGTTTCCAAAATGAAAACCCAAAATCAAAGTGCTAGGATGTGACATCATTATACACTAATGGTTAGTAGAGATTCCAGTAAAAGTGTTCATCGGCTCACTCACCAAAGTCTTGCTCCCAAATGCACCTGAAGCTCCTTCTCTTGCAGCTATTACACACTACAATCATTCTTAGTTTGACACTCAATATATAAGATAACATTTGTGCAATATATGAAAGAGTACTTATATGAGAAACCTTAAAACTGAGTTGGCTCCACAAATCTAAGAATGTAACATACTTTGCAAATCTTGCCAAGTTCCTGTTAGGGGTGCAACTTGGGTGGGTCCAATCTGAGCCCGAGCTAATCCAGCCCAAACTTTTACACGGCCTGGGCTTGAATTTTTGGTCCTCAGGCTGGGCTCGGACCCAAGAATTCAGGTATTTATTTTTTTTAGGATGAGTACAAGCCTAGCCCTTAGGTAGCCTGAAGCCGGTCCAAGCCCGACCCGACTATAAACATGCACACATACATACATATATAAATAGTATTAATGTATGTATATATATATATATATATATATATACACACACATTTTTATATATATTTACATATATTCATATTTGCATAAAATGTATGCATATGTATAATTTTAGAGTGGGTTCATTGATCAAACCAAGCATAACCTAGGCCTGAGCCTAACCCAAATGCATCAAATTATGATAAAGGTTGAACTCGAGTTGGGAAGATTAGACTTGATCTGGGACTTATGTTTTAAGCCCAAATCTTAGGATTGGACCTAGGTTACCCGACATGTACATCTAGTTGCTGCTACAAATCCAAAGTGCTACAATTTTGGGATTTGCAAGTCCCACCTAAGATTCTAGGTTAATTACAAGTCTGGATGACTTGTGAGTCCAACTGACTTAGGATCCCATTTATGGGTGATTATGAATGAATTGCAAATCTCATATATTTGTGAAGCAAGATGTGTTGAGATTCCCGCACCCCGGCCTATAATGCTTTTAACCTATGATTGAAGCAGATGGTCAGACAATTTGACCCATCACACAGACACATTTTAGCTAGGTCCATTTTACCTTTGACCCATCTAGTTGCATAAAGGCATTGACTTGGTCAATGATTTAGTGACTCAGCTGGTTTAACTATGAACTTATTTGACTTGGTCAATGGGTCACGCTTCCATGTATTTGTTCTTATTATTTGTTTTGTGTATTGGTTAGTGTCGGAATCAGATTCAAAATCCCTTAGAACCGGAATTCTCTATTCTCCTTGCCCATTTGATTCATACGGGAACCGAAATCAGTTGGCATGAGATTCTCATTTCCCAAGGGAAGAGGAGGGAATGACCATTTTCATTTCAAATGGGAGAACACCATTCCACTAAAAATGAGAATTAGATTTCGATTCCATCGATTTCAATTAACTAAATGGACCCTAAAAAGCTATTTTGATTCTGATTCCAAACACCTTTTCTCATGAACCAAACGGACCCTAGAAACAAGAATCTCAATAAATCACAGGTTGCTCATTTTACTGGGCGTTCTCTCAAAAGTTCACACGTCAAGATATTATTATTGCTAACTTGATGTTCTTTCTTCCAGTTAAGGCTGCGTAATCCAAACACAGAAAATAAGCTTTCTTAGGAAGAGAACAAAACAAGCCATAGAACATGAACAGTGTGGCAATCCCTCCACGGAACTCCTGAAACGGCTTTCCGTTTGCAGCCGAGCATGTTCATTCCGTGCGCTTGGCCATTTACTTCTGTTTGGCACATTACCTATACGTAACCAATAGCGATGGGTTCCTCCTCCCAAGAACAACGTACGTAACTCCTTTCAGATTTATCAACCTCTCTGCTTTCATTTGATCATGATGACGATACCATCAGATTACCTTCTTGATACGGATGATCTCCTGAGTCCTGAGTGAGCTAACCTTTAGTAACTGACATCCATGGTCTTGGGTATCATGGAGCTTGCCTCTGTCTTACGTGCAAGTTTTGAACTTGTTGCTATACTCATCGACTCATCCTTTTTCTGGTAACTTCTACAGCTGGAGACCTTGGGTACTCTAGTGGTTAAAGCGCCTTCACATATATAGAGTTGTGACTTGTGAAGAGTTGCAGAGGAGGAAAACAGAAGCAGAGAGAGAGAGAGAGAGAGAGAGAGAGAGCTGAGATGGAGTGGAGGATGTTCTATCTGGATTTGGTGATGGTGCCTCCAGCGCTGCTGGTCACAATTGTCTATAACGGTTTGTTATGGTATAAAGTTCGAACCAAACCACTCACCACCGTCATCGGTGTCGATTCAATCTGCCGGCGTGCATGGGTCTCTGCCATGATGAAGGTATTATATAAAAACTAACCTGTTCCATCCTGTGTATATAGTAGCTAGGATTCTGATGTGCATGCCTTCGTTCATACTGAATGTTATGTGGGTTTAAGGGTGGTTTGATCTCTGTTGATTTATAGGACTATTTAAAGTGCAAGTAGATTAATCTTCCACATGTAGAGAAATAAAAAACCGAAATTAAAGAAAAAAAGAAATTTATTATATGCTTGTGGTGTTAAAGGTGAATCTTTGGCTCCACACACCACAAAAGAAAAATTGTGTGTGTGTGTGGGTTAAGATTATATTTAATCCCTTTGATTATAGCTGAAAAGAAGTTGGATCAGATTCGATTTGAACATAATAGTGATCCATTTAGTTAATGGATCGAATTCAGATATATCTTAATCCGATCCCTTTTGTTTATGAAATATTATAATTATATATTATTACAATTCTAATCGAATGCAATTCGAAGATAAGATAATCGAATTCCAATTCAAATCATACCCTGACGAATTCTTATCAGATTCGGACCAATCAAGTTTCTTATGAGATCGAACCGGATATACCCTTTGCTGAGTCCAATCCGGTCCATTTACACCCTACATTATATGTTAGATGTTTAGAAACAGTTTTCCATTTAATCATGCTGTTTTCATTTACAAGTTTGCTTGATTTACCTTTTAACACTCTTTTATAAATCCCAAACTTTACTCCAGTGGAGGGGCGATCATTTTAAATTTTAGGGGTTTTTATAGTTCAGTCCACCCCTAGGGTGAAACTAAGATTTTTAATGGTGGACTGAATCCTTCCTGTGCATTGATGCTAAATTTATGGACAGGATGCGGTTTATAAGGGCTACTAATAGACTAAAAGAGGGCTGCATTTCAAATTCCTAAGGTGAATTGCATCAATCCACTTATCCTTAAATTTTATTAACAATTTTCTAAAGGAAATTTTATTAATACCTTGATCAACCATTGATATGGTGTCAAAAAAAGATCAACAAGATTCCTATCGACCTTCTTTACATTGCAGGTGACTAACTATTAAAAGGAAGATTTATCACAAACCATAGCAAAGCTATGCATGAATCAGATAATTAAAAAGTCTTCAAATCATTTTAATTGTGGAACCAATGGTGAGTCCTGATCCTGATCCTGCCTGCTCTGATGATGAGCCTCAGACCAATTAAAGCTCATCCTCAAACGAAAGCCACTCATTCCCTTAATTAAAGCTCCCTTTGCCTCGTACAATTCGTAGCTTGGATATCCACATATTCTCAACTGATTGATGTTGCCACCCACAGACTGGATACCTTGATGGGATTGCCAAGAATATGCCCCACTGCAAGTGGAGACACTATTGACGTACGTTGGATCAATACTTTATCTGACCCACTGACCCAAGTGCTAGCTCCCCACGAAATTATTGTAGGCCTCCTCCTAGTATTGTGGTGTCAATGGATCGGTTTTGGATCGGACCCCGTCTAGTCCATAATTAACGGATTGGATGGACCAATAAGACATATTGGATTTGAGGTTCAAAATATTTATTAGATTGGATTGAATCGGGTCTGTCCGTAATAAATTTATATTGTATTGGATTAGATTAAGTTAATATTTGGTCCATTGATATGACAAGAATAGAGGTGTCAATGGACCCAGCTTGGATTGAAACCAAGGTTTAAAGTATTGATACGGGCCGATATTTTTTAGGTTTTATTTATTTTTTTGAAACCAGTTCAGAGGAGTCACTTTAAGACCCAGTTACCCTCTGAACCAGTGTCTGATCCGATAGAATCCTTGGAGGGGCGTATCGAGAAGTCATCGGCACAATACATATTAGCCGATACATATCGATACTTTGAACCTTGATTGAAACCGATCTAAATCAAAACGAATTTGAACATATTAAAAGGTCCGAGCATTGAATTGGACTGATCCAAAATATTCATTGAATTGGATTGGACTTGGTCCATTTATAATAGACCCACATTGGACTGAATCGGATTGGACCAAATTCAGTTCAATTGACACCCTTAATATTAACTGGCATGCATTTTATGGTGCCTCGCATTTCTTGACACAGTAGTAACGAGATAATCCAGAGACCCCTCAATAAAATGCAAACATGTCAGTTAAGATGGGCTCTACCATGATACCTAAATGCATGAAATCTGATGAAAAATTTGTGATCAATCAATTGGTACCACAAAAGTATTAACCAATCAAGTGGAATTAATTTATCAAAATTCATAGGTGGGTTGGTTTTGACTGGTCAAAACTGTTCCCCCGTACCATGTCTTTTCAGCATCATAATTTTTTCCATTTAAGATTTCAAATGCTGGTGTACTCACATTTTATTGGGATCGGTTGAGACAAGATTGTAGAAAATGTTGCCGTGTTGTTCTAAGGGAGAATGACGGATCAGCCAGGGTCAGAATTGATAGGCTCAAAGTATAGCTGGGGTGGATGTCAGGTTGAAATTGATGCTAATTTATAGGCGGGATTGATGTATAGAGTGGGGGGTTTTAGACCATTTGAATGTTTATAGCTGTGCAGTGGAAATCAAATATCTGAATTGGGCCTGTCCGTAATTCTCCGTTCTTCTAAGGTATGATAGGATATCATATTGAGGGATGACCATCTGTTACCTGAAATTTCAAAGTTCTTCTGAGGCCATTTGAAAAGAATTCGGATTTGATCAATCCTCAGAAAACCATCCTCACACTGTCCTCACAGCCTGTCCCTTTCTGTTGTCCATTAGGAATAATTCTCCATGAATAAAAATATATAATCCCTTGCAGTTGTGCAATAGAAAAGACCAGCTAGCAATCCAATCCACTCCTTTTGGTTTTGAACAATGGATTCCAAATGGGTTTTCAAATTTGGTTGTAAGTCGGTAAGGTCTCTCCTCACTGCCGGCCAGTCAGGCGCATTAACCAGTGGACTGATGCTTGATGGGAGTGACTGCCAATTCATAGTAGGGTGTGCCATCAATTACCATTCCAGTCTTAGTACAAATAAACGGTGCCCCTAATGTGAAGAAAACCTTTGTGAGTAAAAATCCTTTTCAGCATTTGGTCGGACGAGTCAGCCAATAATTCTTGTTGCCCTGCTCACTTTGCTCAGTGCCGACCAGGTCCGGCACCATCTTATTAGCCACTAGAATTGGTAAGAAACAGCCTGTCTTCATCTCAATACATATTCATTTTCATCGATCTATCAACTTTTTTTGTGTCAATGGTGTAGCGTGCAAATAAATAAATGATATGTGTTAGATAAGAAACTTTATTAGGCCATTGTGCGCATCCCACTAGCATTGAATACTCGGTTAGATGATAAAACATACCAACCAAAGTCCTAAAAGTTGGATACTATTCATCAAAGTTATTAAACATGACTCAGCTGGATGGCCGGACTTCCGGCCGGCCAACCTTATCCTAGAACTAGATGGTCAATTGGTGATTGGTCTTTCCAAAAAATGAAATCCTAGAACTTGATGGTCGATCGGTGGACCAAACGTTTCGGTAGCTGACTGTTGATTCAACCTCCATTCAGTGTCTGAGGACGTTGGTGATAATTGCTATAGCACCAACAGTTTCTTACTGTAACACAATTACTTATCTTCATGAGACATGGCACTACAAATAAGAACTCGTTTGAACATTAGCAAGGTTTGTGATGTATCAGTCTGCATCGAATTTCGCTTTTATCTTTTATTTTTTTTAGATTTTTCTCAAACTAGTTCAGAGGTTTGGTTTAAGTCCCATCTATCTTGTATATTTGAGAGGTCATGACCAATACTTATCTATATTTTGAACCTTGAACATTAGTATAAAACAAAAACGTTGAACTAACAAAAATATAAGCTTTTGACTAAAATTCTTCCTCTTTTTAACTTTTATTTTTAAGAGGATAAAGTAATTAAAGACCACTCAACCGACAAAGAAAGAAAGAAAAAGTAGGATCAAGAGAAAAGCTAGTCATACATCTAAAGCACAAAGAGAAAACACACAAACAAATAAATAATAAATAAATAAAACATGTTGAGCATTAGGGTTATTTTATTACAATATAATTTATATTGTACAACATGAGTTTTATTAGTATAGAACAATATAATTTAAATAAAACATGTATGTTTTATTGTACAACATGAGTTTTATTAGGGTTATTTTATTAGAATAAATAAAACATGAGTTTTATTACAATGACCAGAAGATTTTGTTCAGAAAATGTAATAAAAGATCTAAGGGGGTATTCTTTTTTGGGATTTTGAGAGGGGAGAAAGTTGGTCAAATCCCATTGACCAAGAGACCCATGTTTTTTTTTTTTTTTTTTATTTATGTGGAGACCAAGGAAAGTTATTTTCCTGAGTATCACTTATTTCATCTCTTAGGTGGATAAATTAACTTTTCCATCTTGGGAAAGTTGCCAACACTGCTTGGATTGGACAAAAAACGCCCCTTTTTATAATGGAATTTTAATGGCTGAAATGGTCATTATTTTATTTACCTAAGAAATAAAAAAAAAATATGGATAAATATAACTTACAGAAAATTCAACAGGGCCTAAAGATTAATCTTCAATCAATTATTCAAATTAGGTTCAACCCAGATGAATAATTCATTGAACAAGGAAACTTTCAGTGCAAATCATTTGAAATTTTCTGCTTCACGATAATATATACACTTGTATTGTCATTGTCTCTATGTGGAGTCTGAGTTTCTCTTCTTTTTCTCTGTAAATTTAAATTGCATTTGGACGAGCTCACTGTCATTAGTTGTATCTTCTCCTTCTCCTCCCCCTAGAATAATATAGCTTCAGTTCCATTTGTTACAATTATTTGCGTGGACATGGCATCTCTTAGACTCAAGCTATTTGCTGCCTAGATCTTAGGACTGCCTTTACAGGTTTTTTAACTCTAGAGCGTTTCATATTTCAGATAGAATCTTAGAAGATGTTAAACTCTCACTCTTAGAAAAGTTTATCCACTCACATAAAAGTGATCACTCCACTCTCTTAAAATTCTCACACATTTAGCATCCTAATCGCTAAAAAGTGGCCACTTCAAATGTATGGTAGTAACTAAATTTTATTCAAACACAACCATTTCAAAAGTAACAATTGAACAGATAATTTAACTTAAAAATAATATTCAAAATATTAAATGAATAAAAATAAAAACAAATAAAATTCATAAAAAATAACTAAACAATTAATACAAATGATGTGAGTTTCATTCTTTTAGATGAAATAGTTTATTAATTGCAAGCTAGATTTAACATTTTTTGGAAGCATAACCTAATGGTGTGAGTTTCATTTAACCTCTTAAGTCATATTAAAAACAAAATAAATTAATAGTGATTTTCAAACAAAGTAGGTCACAATAGATTGTCAATTACAAAAATGTAAGACGCATGTTAATTTTTCTAATTTAATTTTTTTATATTTAAATAATAAATTTCAAATTAAATGATATTGTAGTTGCTTCTTAGTATAAATCATTCTCAAGATATAACATGATATGTCTCTTAAATCATATAAATGGTGTAACCTAAATGTCTAATATAAATAATTTAAGAAATTAAAATAATTCAGATTAATTAATGATCCCTTATTACGGAATTAATCATTTTATAGTTTATATAGATAGGAAAGGCTTTTCTTAAGATTAATGATATTGACATGCACGTGGATGCCATGTTTTGCTTCACACGTCAATTGCGTGAGCATTGGCCACCTTTTGACCTATTTTCTCCTGAAAATCCTCGTCGGATTCTCACCACAATCTGCACCTCTATCTACCACAATGCCCTTAAAAAGTTTGAAACTATATTTTTAAAGATTTGTCTTCTTTTCCCTGTTAAAATGGTCCTATAAACGCTGAAAAAACACTGAATTTTTAATTGTAAAATGGCGATAAGTCATTAAAATAAGGAATGCCAAACGCAGCCTTATGCCCAAAGAACGATTTATTCTTCCTCCTGAAACTCATTTGACATTCCAATCCTCCTTTTTTCAAGTAGTTTGTTGGATATGTTCTACGAACAACTGATTAATGGGAGGAGAATAAAAGATATATTCATCTTCTGTTGGAAGATGTATAACAGGAAAGCCGCCAGGATATATCCAGCCTAAAAGTTGGCATAAAAATAGTAAACTCTTTCTTGCATTCTGAGGTGTTAGAACTTAGAACCCATTGTCTTTTTATGGGTATATACCTAGGGAAAGAGTTTTTCAATATGTTGGGGCTTCTAGAACCCATGTGATGTTGTTGTGGTTTTTGATTATGGTGGTGTTTGGTATTGTGGTCGTGTGGAGCTGTTTCATTGCCACACAAGCGTCACATATAGGTTTTTTTGACTGTACATGCATTTGGACTATGTGAAAGTGAATTTCTACTCCTTTGGGCGTTTGATACTTGGCTAATAATGACACCTATATATTATAGGGAGAATAACGGTTCATCCCAGAGTCAGAATTTTTAGGTTTAAAGTACAGTTGGGGTGGGTGCCAACTCGGAAGTGATGCGGGCATTGGTATATGGAATAGGGGTTTTTGACATTTTAAGTGTTTATAGCTTTACAGTAGAAATCAAAAATCTACATTGGGCCTATCCATACTTCTCCATCCATATATTATATACATACATTGTAGATCGTGCCAAAACACTCCACTCTCCCGATTTTCAATGCTTAAATCGAGTGCAAAGCAACACCTCAACAATATCATGATACCAAACACCCTTTATAGTGTTGGCTACATAAATCTTGTTCCATCATTCTATTCTGCTGGGTGTCATACATATATTAAAATTCACTGTCTAACATAGAGCTATATATTTCAATTAATTATTGGTAAAGGTTTAAAAAATCTAAAAAATAATGTTGTTTCAGAATTTAAAGAATTTTCATTTTTTTTTCTGTCTGTAACAATTGTAAGTGATATTATAGATGATGACGAAATTGTGGGTCAAAATGCTATAATAGAGAAATAGGGTTATGGAATTGGTGTTGAATTCTATGGTGGAATTTTACAAAAGTATCCTTGAAGAATTCTTGGAGTGGCACTTAGAGTTATTTTTTGGAGCATAGAGTGGCATTCATTAAGGTCAATGGCCAAAAGTTGGGCAAACTCCAACTTTAATTATAGGAATAAGCCTTGTCTTTTACCTAAAAAGTTAAAGGTGGTTCTATTCACTATATGACCCTTGCCCCAAATCAAGTCCAAATGCATTGTGTTATCTCTCTATATAAAGGGAACTGAGCTGTGAGCAAACCAAAAGAATAAGAACTCATACATACATAGAGAGAGAGAGATGGTGTGGAGGAAGTGCTATCTGGATTTGGTCTTAGTGCCATTGGGGTTTCTGGCTACCCTTGTTTATCATATTTGGTTATGGCATAAAGTTCGAACCCAACCTTTCACCACCATCATTGGAACCAATTCCGCCGGCCGACGTTTATGGGTTGCGACCATGGTGAAGGTAATGCAAAGGAAAACCAACTTTCCCTTCTATCTACTCACAGAAGGTCAGTTTGGAAGGAGTATAAATACAAATATATAGAGTACAAAATCTTCTATTTTGTATTATTTTGCATTGTACATATTTGCATTTATATATACTCTTTTCAAACTGAGCCAGAATAACAGAAATTGCCCACATTTTCTTAAGAATTTCCTTAAAAATTCTTATGGATTTTTATGAATTTCCTATGGAAATAAGAGAAACAGAAAGTTGAGGGAAAGTTCAGATCATGGATTTTTATGAATTTCCTTAAGAATTTCTGTCAACATTTTTTTTTCTAATTTCTCCATTATCTTCTATCAAACCAAACACAGCATTAGGGGTGGTTGTTTGATGTGTCTTTCACTAGTATGGTTAGCGCTTTCAAACTTTAACTTTTGAAACCATGCATGCAAAAAACAGAAAGCTTTGTTCAGTACTAATTGAACATGCTGTGGTTGATGATGGTATATTGGAATATTGGATAATGACTGAGTTCATTTTCTTTGTTATTTACATCATACCAAAGCAGAAATATTGCCATATAGGAATACATCATCATCAATAGATGTTGATAGAAAGCAATGACCATGACTGTAGAATATTCTCCACCTTTCATGGTTTCTTATGGTGATTGAGGTTTTCACATATACGACTCTGCTGATATGTATGTCATGTGATGACATGTATGCCACAATTAAATGCCCAGTTCTGTATGAAAGTTATTACAAATTTAAATTTATAGGTACACTAATTTGCTTTGTTATTCTCAATATATAAATTAATCTCTTTTCAAAAAAAAAAAAAAAGAAAAACTGCCAAATCTTGGGTCTTGGGAAGGGTGGACTGAACTGAGTTTCAACTTTGTTTTTGGCACTTTTTTAACAAAGTGGTCACTCTGATCAGTCCAGATTCACAGACGAATTCATATCTTCCTATGAATGGTAACATGTAAATACAGAAGTTGTTCTCTGAATTTGAGGGGAATCCTCAATAACACATAAATGCATAACACATTCTCATGCTTATCAGCCCAACATTTTAGTATTTTACCACTGCACCAAGCAATTATACTTTCATAACTAAAGTTTTTTTTTTTTGTTGGGTTCTCAGGATAATGACAAGAAGAATATATTAGCCGTTCAGACCATTCGAAATGCGATTATGGGTTCGACCCTGATGGCCACCACATCGATCCTGCTTTGCACTGGCTTAGCGGCTGTCCTCAGTAGCACTTATAGTATTAAGAAACCACTTAATGACGATGTCTTTGGAGCGCATGGTGAATTCATGATGGCGTTGAAATATGTCACTCTCCTCTTGATCTTTCTCTTTGCTTTTCTCTGTTATTCTCTGTCTATTCGGTTTGTGAACCAGGTGAACTTCCTCATCAACTCCACTCAGGACCCTTTGGGCATAGTGACTCCCGAATATATCTCTGAACTACTGGAGAAAAGTTTCACCCTCAACACTGTTGGCAACAGGCTTTTCTACTCAGCCCTACCTCTTCTTCTTTGGATCTTTGGTCCAGTACTTGTCTTCTTGAGTTCAATAACCATGGTTCCAATACTGTACAATCTGGATTTTGTTTTTGGGGGTGGGAAGAGTGAGATCAAGGAGAAGGTTGGCGAGAAGAACAAGGATTTTGTATCAGTGTGAATTGAATGAGACAATTATCAAAGAGCTGCGCTCCCTCAGATTGATTGTATTAGATGGGTCCTTCCTTTGATAATATGCACTCATGGGTTCTGCATAACTGATTGAATATGTGAAGACATCTCGTTTTTCCATCTTCGTTAATTTTAAAAGTTGGTGCTTATGTGTATAACATTTTAAGTATGGTTGCATGTATATATTTGTAATGTGATTATTTAACTCGAAGTCGGCTGTAATAAAAGTGAAAGGATATACTTTTTTTTCATGGAAAAAAGAAAAAGAATAGTGATCTTGTAAGTGGAGAGAAGGTTATATACCATCACTGAATGTAAGCGAAGTGACGGAGTAGATACAACTTCCACAACATAAACATCTAAAACTATGTGTTTGGTTTCATGGGCATTAATAGATAGAGCGGCTGTTTGGCATCCTTGTCAATTTCTAGAGCAACGGCGCCACATCAGTGTCACATAGGAAAAAACGGTGCTTCAGGAAATAACCATATGTTTGGAACTATTTTTCCATAGAAAACAGTGCTCCAAACCATGCATTGGAAATCGGGAAGGTATGGCTTGGAGCAATGCCAAATTTGACATTTTCTGGAGTTGCAGCTCGTTGCTGCTAACAGGGCAGTGATGTGGCACTGGATAATGGGTAGAAGTTGCTAACAGTGCAGAAAATGTTTCTTAGAGCATTAGTACCGAACAGAAAAAAGTTGCTGTTGCTCCAGGAAACGTCCTACCTGGCAGAAATGATTCCAAACAAGAAAAAGACACCATTTTCTCAGGAAATGGTACTTCCAACCCACACATCAGCAGCACTGTTTTTTGAAAAATACGGTGCTGCAAAGATGCCAAACATATACAGGGTGTTTATTGCTTTAAAAGTTTATTTGGAAAACTTACTTTAAACGTTTATTGTTTTAATTGTTTTCAAATAACATTCCATAAAGTTATTTTCCACCTCAGCTTAAAATACCATATAAGCATTTCATTCCAACAAATACTGGGGAGTTGGGGGTAAATTCAAATTCTTGTTTCCCCAATGACTCATAGACACAAATTTAAGTATTAATGTAGTAGTGTTTTTCTAATAAACAGCCAGGAAACCAAACATAACTAATATTGTGTCTCAACATGTCAAAAGTCAATAGTGGAGGCCACTTGGGCTGTAGGACTGGGTAAATGGGTAGGCTCAGGTTTACCTAAGAATGATAATGGGCCGGGCCTGATTCTGGGCTTATGGTTTATTTATAAAATGTTAAATATATGTAATATTTTATAGTATATGTCATGTAATATGTATATGAAATTTATTTTATATATTATATAATATAAAATATTATATATTATATATTATATGTATTATATAAAATAGATAAGACTATACATAAAATTCATAGCCTCATCTAAGTATGGGCAACTGGGCCAGGCTGAAAACTCTGCAAGTTGGAAGAAGAGGAACTAGTAAGGCTACAACTTGGGCCGGGTTGGCCCGAACTCAACCCTAATCCAATCCAAAATGATTGGGTTGGGTTGGGTCGGATTGATATTCGGGTTAGGTTAGGGCTGAAATTTATGAATCCGATTTTACTTCGGGTTGAGTTAGGGTTAACCCCTTAGCCAATCCAGTCTAATCTGAATCTGACTTTATAGTACATGTTATATGTAATATATAAAATACATTGATTTGTTTAGATGCATGATATTTGTATAGCCCCCACCACATAGTATCATGTATTTTTTTAAGATAATCACTTCACTTAATCCTAATCAGAAAGAATAAAACCTTAATAATAATATTTTTTTCTGAAAATTTTATTCTTCATCTCCTCTACGTTGTTTTCCGCCCAAGAAAGATCTATCGTAAGCCATAACTCATGGTAAACTATAGTTATTTCTAAAACTTGTTTTTTTTTTTTTAATTGTATACCAAAAAAACAAAAAAAAAAAAAACGTCAACAAACAAATACTAATGAAAGATAGGATTAATATATGTAGTGAAAGTTGAGTTAAGATCTAAAATTGAGAATTTATGAGGTTTTAAGGGATGGGAAGAAAGTTGGGTTGGGCCCAACCCGAGCCCAACCCAACCCGAAATTGACTTCGGGTTGGATTGGGTTTGGTTAGGGTTGAAGGAATTTAGTTAGGGTTGGGTTGGTCGGGTTGGAGTTTAAAACTTAGGGTTGGGCTAGGGTTGGTCTCAACCTGACCTAACCCAACCCGACTTGCAGCCCTAAGAGGAAAGGGAGAGCGAGGTAGGGCTTCAGCTTAATTGTAGCTAACAAGGGTGTTCTTAGGTCTTTTGGGCTTTTGCTACCATTTTTTTTTTCAATTTGGTTGTAGAGATTTGGTTTTGAGCTAAGTTCTTGTAGTGCTGGTGGAGGAAGTTGGTGCTTGTTGGGTTGGAACTGGATGGACTGGAGACAAAATCATGTACATCGGGCTGAACATCTAACCCGATCATGAGTATACACACCAGTGTTCTATACACATGAGCACACATGAGACCCAAAACATGCGTATGGAACACTGGTGTACTGATTTGTGATAGGTTTCTAAACCCATTGTGCATGATTTGTTTCCAATAGGGGTGCAATTTGGGTGGGCTCAACTTGAGCCTGAACCGGTCCAGTCTAAAATTTTACACGGGCTGGGCTTGGATTTTCAGTCCTCGGGTTGGGTTCGGGCCCAAGAAATTGGGTTTTTATTTTTCAGGTTGGGCCTGGGTCTAGCCCTTAGATAGCCCGAACCCGGCCCGAGCCCAGCCTGAGCCCAGTCTAACTATACACATATGTATATTTATGTTAATTTTATACATATTTATCTACTTACATACATCGAAAAAAAAAACATACATATTTTACATACATATATACATAAATATATGTATATATATTTGCATAAATGCATATATATGTATAATTTTAGAGTGGGTTCATTGACCAACCCGAGCTTGGCCTGGGCCTGAACCCAACCCAAGTGCATCAAATTATAGTGCGAGCTGGGCTTGGGTTGGGAAATTTAGGCTTGACCTTGGGCTTGGTCCAGACTCGGGCCTTAAGCCCAAATTTTAGGATCGGGTCCAAGTTGACCATAAACCTGGCCCAATCCGCACGACTTGCACCCCTAGCTTCCAGCCAATACGAACTCTATTGGGCTTGGGCAGGGTTAAGATTCGGTTGCTTTTATATCTGTACCTTTTTTTCTCTTCTTTTCTTTTTTAATAAAATTTTTATCTTAAAAAAGGACCATGCTGAAAATGATCACCCATGGGTTTACCCAGTTCAAGACCATGCTATGTCTGGTTTGAAAGAATGTAAGAGAGAAACAGATCAAAAAATGGAAAGTTGTCCATAAATTTTGTAAAATTCCTTGGGAATTTACCCTCAACTTTCTATTTCGTTCTTGTTTACCATCAAACCAAAAACAACGTTATTGATCCTAAAAGCGTAATTAATGAATATACAGTTATAAATCTAGATAGGTGTTCAATTTGTTTGCCATTTTCAATGGCTGTCAAAATGTTGAACAGTTAGAAGGCTAAAAGGTTAAAACCAGCCTTGGAAGGAAAATTCTATAAATTCATTCAAGAGAACAAAGTAGTTGTAATGAGCCTTTAATGCTTTCATTCGGATTCGAACAGTTTGGTTGGGTGGAATCAGAATCCTATTCCTATTCTTAATAGAATGTCATTTTCCATGATTATTCCTTAGTTTTCTTTTGGGAATGAAATTCTATTCTTGCTGTTTCCAATGACACTTTTATTCCTATCTGAACCAAAAAGATTATAAAAATAAATCATTCCCGATTCCAATTCTAAAAGATTCTGATTTCGATTCTGACTACAAATCAAATGGAGCCTTAATTTTCTCCACTATTTCTTTTACTGGTCAGTTACTTAAAATCGAAAGAGATGACTGTTTGTTTTAACTTTTTAAGCATAAACGAACATAAATTCGTTAGCTAGTGTTCAGGGCAAGCTTGATTCTGGTTGATCTGAATATTTTATCCAAGAGAAGGAAAAGAACAGTTGCCAGCTCAGAATATTCTGATTGATCTGAATATTCTGGTCGATTCTGTTTGATTATATTGTAGCCACCAAAGGCCAAACTTCTAGATTCAGAAGCCCATACTACATATTTTATTCTTAAACAACCAGAATTCGAAGGTTCTATATATCTTTAAACTTGAATCCTATGTGCGAATACTTTAATCAATATATTCTTTCAAGACAAGTGCTCCTATAAAGAATCATTTATGAAGAAGGCAATTTTTTTTTTCCGTTGATGGTTATAATTTGGTTTGTTTTCTTTCTGTCTTCTTGGTGTGTTGAATGTAATCGTAATATGAACCCTGTTTATTTAGCCATTAAAGTGATGCTTAGCTGGTCTGGTTGGACTTTTGCGGAACCCATATCAACTGGGGTTGGTCTCTTTTCGTAATCCCAGCTCTGAGATTCTGGATCTCTAAAAGAGAAGAAAAGGTATCAAATTCGTCCTCAAACAAACGATAGTGGTGAGCATGTGACCGAAGAAAGAAAAATACACCAACTGGACATTCCTTCTGCAAAGTTCCGGTTGATTTAAATGATAGAATACACCACCAGTTGGCTTGCCTTGGCTGGCTAGAATCCCAACTCTTTTAATAACATTGTTTAAAGAAAAAACCAAATGACTGCTCTTTTCGATGAGGTGCAGCTTATTTAATTCAGCTTTATTTGACTCTGGATCTCCAGCCCACATGAATTCTGCCCACGTCATACAATGGTCATGCATTGGGAATATCTCCTTGTGCATAATATTATGTAGGAGGATGAAATGTTCTCCATGTGCGACGTGGGCAAAGTTCTTATGTAGGCAGGGTGTTTATAATCTCTCCTACCCACAAATTCTTTCAACATCCCTACCCACAGGATACTACAGCTGTGCATTGGGAATACCTCATTGTCATTCACTACTACACAGCTGTAGCGTCTATAGTTAGATGTGGGAAGACTTTGTGGAGTGCTATTTTAAGACTATCTTTATAATTTTATCTACTCTTATATAGATAATAGGTGGGTGGGCTCAGATTGGGATTTTGTCAAAATTTGAATGTGCCTGGCCCAAGACCTGAACTTGGAACAATGCAAAATGCTTACTTGGTCCAACCAAAATTTCACCCCTAGCTAGGGTTTTTGAACCCCCATTGACCTGGATGGTTGGACCATTCAGCCCAGGAACTATTCAATCAACTGGTTCTGTTTTACACTAAACTTGGTCCCTGGTCAAAAATTGTTGTATCGGTCAATGACCCATTGACCCAAGCAGTTGAACCGTTGATCCGTTCGACCCATTTAATGGTTTTGGCCGTTTTTATTATTTAACTTTTTTTTTTAATTTTTATTGCCAAAACAGGCCATCCATTTGAACCATCAACCCAGAAACTGGTGGTCAGAACTGTTCCAGTTCCGGGTAGTTTTTTAAAACATTTCCCCTAACACTCCCAAAATTAATGAATGTTGTGTATGTTTGTGTGTCTCACTTGGCTGCGCTAAACTCTTATTTCTTTTCTTCTTTTTTTTTGTTTTTTTTTCCTTGACATTCCTATTCTTTTGTTTTGTTTTCTCTTCATTTTCTTCAACCTTTTATTCACTACTATTGAGGCTGTATTTGGCATTCCTTTGATTTATTTCCTTTTTGCAATTTAAAATTCAGTATTCATAAGTGAATTTTAACTGTAAAAAGGTTAAGTCCTTAAAATAAGAAATGCCAAATGCAACCTTAAGAATGTTAAGATGTTTATTAAATCAGTATTTTCTTTATATCTTGCTTAAAGGCCTTTGTAAGTTATATAAGTTTGGATGGTAAAGAAATGTTGATCCTATCAAAGACCAATCTGAATAGAATTGGTCATAGGCTGCAACTTGGTTAGAACAGGGGTGTCAATTGGACGGGATTTGGTCCAATCTGGTCCAGTCCAATGAGTCAATTACAAATGGACCTGGTCCAATCCAGTCTAATGAATATTTTGGACCATTTTGGACTGGTCCAAAGACTGTCCAATCTGTTTAAATTCCTGTTAGTTTAGATTGGTTTCGACACAAACCTGGTCCATTGACACCTATATTCTTATCTTCTATCGATGGACCAGATATTGGCTTAATCCAATATAAATTCATTATGGACGGACCAAGTCCAATCCAATATGCCATATTGGTTCGTCCAATCCATCCAAATTCAATGTCTTATTGGTCCATCCAATCCGTTCAAATGGATTTTGATTTGGACTGAGACCAACCCAAAACTAGTCCATTGACACCCCAACTTAAACATCGACTGGTGCCAAACCATCGTGTTTGTGTCCCAACCTAAATTATGGCCTGTCCAACCGGACGGCTTATTGGGCCATTGTTGGGCCTGGACACAATTTCAGTACGCAAATTTAAATTGGTCTTGATCTAGACAATCTTGTCCGATCCAAAAGCACTAGGGGCACTGTATGAAATTGTATACACTAAAAACACTTATAGAAGAGGTCTTCTCCTTCAAATATATGGCTAGGTTCATATTCAGAAAATATATACAAATTAACTTTAACTTAGATTAAATTGTTATCCCATGTCTTTTATCTTCTTGACCCTGATAAAAGCCCAACATAAAAACCTTATAAAGATCAAATTGGTTTTTGCTCCCTTTCTTTTAGATAAAGAAGATTGTTAATCACAAATCAAAGCTAATTTGATCTCTTAAATCAAATCATAAACATTTAACCTAAATTTACCATGTGGATAGTGGGTCCCAAACAAAATATAGAGGTGGTAGGTAGGGATGTCAACGGGTTGAGCAGAAGTGATAAAGCAAAATTGAATAAAACCATCCTAATTATCATCATCATCATCCAAGCCTTATGCCATGTGGTTAGCAACATGAATCTTGTTTTTCCAGTCGTTTTGTATAATGTCATATCCATTATTAAATTATGGGCACTTAAATAACTACTTAACACATTGACCCATGTCCTTTTTGATCTACCTCTAGCCTTGTTAGCCCCTTTAACTTACATGAGGTCACTTCTTATGGGTGTTGTTGGTGATCTTCTATGCACATGGCCATACCATCTTACCCTATTTTTTCTCATTTTATCATCTATTGGAGCTATTCATAAGTTCTTTCAAATGACTTTAGTTTTGATCCTATCTTTTCTAGTTTTTTTTTTTTCACTCATCCATCTCATCATATGCATTTTTGCCACACTCATGTTTTGGACATGTTATTGTTTTTTTCTTTTTTGACATTTTGCATTTTCTCCATTCAATATACTTAATCTTACAACTATCTTTTGAAAATTTCCTTTCAATTTGCATAGTATTCATCTATCACATAAGGCTCTAGATGCACCCCTCCATTTTTCCCATCCTGCTTTAATTTTGTAGGTGACATCTTCCTCAATCTCTCCCTTGTTAATAATTATCAAACCAAGGTACCTATAAAGGTCACATTGTGTTATCTCTCAATCTCCAATAAGTGTATCTTCATTTTCACTCCTATTTATTAATAAAATTACATATCATATATTCTATTTTAGTCATATTTTAAAACATTTGTTTCTAGGTTTTTTATCATAAACTTAGGTGTGGGGAGGGTTTGAAGTCCAAAGTATCGAGGAGGGATTTGCATTTTCATGTGTGGGGAGGGTTTGTATTCTAAAAATCCAATCCACTATAGGTTTTGGCAAGGGTATGAGCTGAATTGAGAGGTTTGGAAAGACAAAAAAAGTTTAGAATTTACAAAACCCTCCCTGAACCCACCCCCATTGCCATCTCTAATTATTGGGGTACTTCAATATATCAACATAAAACTGGTTTATACATAATGTTGTAATAATTCTCCCCAGTCTAGTCCAACTAGAGAGGACTTTAATGAAGATATAACATAGTAGCTGCCAAAGTGAGACAAAACTACAATGGATTGATCTTTTTAAGATTCTCTTGACCAAATGAATAAAATTCTTATCTTATTAATCAATTTTCCTATTATGTGCAGCTCTTCTATATAAAATCCATAAATATTTCTTGAAACAGATAAACTCCTTTTAGGGATTTCCATTTTCCATTTTATTATGCCACGTCACATCAACTATGAGATGTAAAGTAATACTTTCAATTTTTAGAGAATAAGTACCTATTGAGGGACCTTACCTTATAGCTTAAGCTAATGGATGGTTCTTCGATATCGTATCAAAGCCTATTAATATTTGACCAAGTGGTCTAGTGTTTGATCCTTATTGTCCTCATTATAACCAACTAAATTTCAGTTGTGGGTGTGCTGTACTTGGAGTGATTATGTATGTTTTATATAAGAAATCATTAGGTGATGATCAACATCAAGGCACATCATATCTTTTTAGATTGTTGCCTTGTATATTAGCAATCTAAAATCAGGTGTGATCGTTTAAGCAGTTAAAACAAATACTAATTAGGATGGAGCATTTTGTATATGTAAGAAATTATTGAGGTGATTTTCAACAATAAAATACTTTCATGTTGATGTTCGGATTGCCGAGGACAACACAGTAAATTTGCTTTGCACCCTAGACGGGTTGGTTAGTGGATGAAGGATCCGAGGGCTGTTGAGGCCGAGGGTCAGAGGAGCCTGAGGTGCGTTGTGGTCGAAGGCTAGAAAAGTCGCCTGAGGTCGATAGAGGTTGGCCGATGGCAAGGTCGAGTACTTGCAATGATGGGGACGTTAGAGGCCCCAGGTGATAACCCAAGGAGGGGACTCCGATGGTCAAGTTAGTGAGGGCAAAGCAAAGAGGGCGGACGAGGTCCGAGGAGCTCGGACGAGGTCACCAATAAACCAGAGAGATAGCTCGGAGAGGAGAGTCTAGGATCAAGTTGGGGATCAAGTTCCAAATCCTTTACCTGGAAGGGGGAGTACCCTATTTATACTTGAGGTCGTCTAACAGTGGACCACGCGGACGATCAGGATGAAGCATGGCCCTATGCGGACGGCCATCCGAGCTCGCCGCATGTGGTCGCGCCATTGGTCTCACGCTGGGTTCCAACCTCCGCCCTACGAACACGCTGGTTGGCACAGCCCTCGGCCACTTGCCGACGCGCCAGTGGCCAACCAAAAGCATCTACATCATTTATCTCCCACTCTCGAGGCCGTGGTGGAGGTCTTAGCTGAGGACCTCGGCTTCGGTCGAAGAGAGTGTCATTCTTGTTGGGAGGCGCTGAGTGGCCTTTTATGACAAGGACCTCGACTGTAGCCAGGCTGGAGAGAGTGGTCTTTGGGCGTGGTGGTGCTAGTGCCAACGCTGCTGAGGATAGCCCATCCTGGGAGCGCGGAGACGTCAACTACGATTGAGGCCTCCTCGATGGTAGTCCGGCCCATGAGCGTGCTGACGTCATCCTCGGGTTTGAGGGGTTTTCGTTAGTTGTTGTGTTGATTCCGCTCCTTGAGGAGGTTGTGGAGGGCTGAAGAGCACAAGGGCATTGGCCTCTGCTCCAAAGAGTTCGGTACCGTTTTTCCTACGGGTTCGAGATGTGCGTGCCCACTGTGTTTCCTATGGGTACGAGATGAGCTGATGAGTCTGTGCGTGGGCTAGGCATCAGCTTCTGGCCGGTCACCATCGTATGAGGTATACACGATGAGTGGGCGTGTCGTGGCCGGGTGCGAGACGAGTTCTAGCATCTGGTTTTATCCGCGCGCTTAACGGATCTCGACGTTGGAAGTCTGGACTACGCCCAAAGTGGGAATCGGGTCGTGACCGTATGCGAGACAGCAGTATTATTCCTTTGCATTTGGTGCAGAGGGTTGGTCGTTCATGTCAAATTTAGGGGGGAGCCAAGTTGAGCCCTTAGTGGTGGAGGAAGCTTTGACGCTGGCTGGCCTTGACTTTGCTCGCCTAGGTAGGAGGATTCCTGTCTTCGGCTCGACACATCGGCTAGCTCATGCTTGCGTAGGGATGTCATTGAATGCTAGGGGCATGCCGCTTGAGTAGGCCAAGTTGCTAGAGAGGGCATCTCGGCTAGGAGGGCAACTCAGCCAGGAGGGTGCCTCGGCCAGGAGGGTGCCTTGGCCAGGAGGGTGCCCCGGCCACTGTGGGTTGCTTGTCATGTAGTCGGCTTGCAGCTTCTGTGCGAGGAGGGCGGCAAACATAAAGTTGTAGGCATCTGGGGAGACGTTGCCTCGAGTTGAGTGGTGTGTGCCCGTCGAGAGGCGGGCAGAGAGAAAGCCACCGAGGTGGGGTTATCGCTCAGGGTGATGATGCTTTGAGGCAAGGTACGACAGGCATTTGCGGTGAGGATGTTCCGAGTAGGGGCGATGTCACCGGTGAGGAGGGGCTGTCGAGATGCAGGCGGCATCTGAGGTGACAATGCTTTGAGATGAGGAGGCGAGGTCACCGGAATGGAGGGGCACGAGTGCCTGGAGGGGACCGTCAAGGTGCGACTGTTGTCAGAGGTAACGGTGCTCCGAGCTGAGGAGGAGAGGCCATTAGAAAGGAGGGGCGCGCGGGCTTCCGGAGGGGGCTGCCGAGGTGCTTGTTTGCCGGGGAGGAGTCTGCGGCAACCAAGGAGGCTGACGAGGTTCGAAGTTTATTCTGAGTTGCCTAGCATGAAATTTATGCGTATCTTGTGCCTTTGTTGCGATCGCGTTTCTCCTATGTGGGGGTCAGTGCCCCCTTCTGAGAGGTCACAAGTTCCAAAGATTCAATCACTCAGTAACCCATCTGCCCATGCACATAGGTGGGTAAGGCCGAGGCTGATTTTTGCCGCCAAAAATATGGGGCCCTCTTCCTTAGCGAGAAGGAAAAGGAGGCGCACACCATAGCTCTCCTAGCTACCCTTCCCATGGGGGACAGGATGTGTAAACCCATGTGCAGCCGAGCCTACATGAAGCCTGACCGGCGCCATGGACCGCCCTGGTCTCCACAAGCTGGAGTTGTTCCCTTTAGCATGTCTGTTCTGCCATAAATTGTGCCAAGAAGAAGGCCAATGCCAGCTCTCAAGCCTGGATGAGAACTTGCTTGCTTGGAGGGTCTCTCTGAGGCCGAGGCCAAAATCATGGGTCGCCCCATTAGTTGCGGCTGAGGTCCATTAGATCCCCTGTCAAATGGGATGAGCAAGCATGTGACCTCCAGTGCGCTATATGCCTTGGAGCCGACGTCCAATCCGGGCGTGTAACCTTGGTGAAGGTTGTATTTCACGGTCAGCCGATCATCCGAGGGCATGTGGCCGACGGAGGGTCATTTTCCTTGGGTTGACATCTAGTCTGGGTGTGTAACCTAGGCGAAGGTTGTATGCCGTGGCCAGTTGGTCAACCGAGGTGAGGGACCTGGCGACTAGGCGTATGATCTCAAAGGGTCGTGTGCCTTGGACTGAGGTCCAATTCGAGCGTGTAACCTTGGTGAAGGTTGTATGCTGTGGAAGGTCGCTCAGTTGAGATGAGAACGTATACGCTGAGGGTTTGAGGCGAGGTGAGAGAAACTTGACACCGACCTCATCACCTTGCCACAGCTAACGAGACGAGATAGAGTTCCTCATTCGCTATGGATATCTAAAGCAGTATGTTGACACTGACCTCATCACCTCGCCCCAACAACAATAGTTGTAATCAGTTATCATCACCAGCACCGTGACCTCAGCTGTACCTGCAGGCCGAACTATGTAAACACAAGAGCTTGACTTCGTTTAGTATGTTGTAGCAGGGTCTTAACTTGCCTCATGACAGCTTTTTTTTCTCAATTCCATGCTTAGTTTAGGTGCTTTTAGTGAACAATCCAATATACACCCAAAGTTTTACCACTTGACTTGAACCTGCCTAGTTTGAGACTCATAGTGCAAGAATTGTTTTAGTTGACCGCTTAGGCTTAAGAATACTGTTGTTTGAAATTCAAAACCCCTTGAGTAGATCCCAACCATTTGAACTGGTGGCTAGATCTTATTGTCTTGCATGAAGATGTGGGCCTGGCCTTGAGGCTTGGGACTAAAATCCCATGTCAATAGTGTGCAAATTAGCTTTGTAATTAGCAAAGGAGAAATAATAATTAGTGTCCAATGAGAAAAATAATCAAACACCACAAAAAAAATAACACACCAGAATTTTTAGCATGGAAAACCTCTCCGATGTAAAGAGGAAAAACTACGGAGTACTAACCTAGAAATTTTCCACTGTCAACAAAATAATAAGTATTACAATTTCTCTAGTTCCAACTTGAGGATAACAACTTTAAGAGACAAGAACCTCTCTTGGATGCATAAAAATAGTCATCAAACAAGATGTATTTCAATCAACAAAACATGAAAAAAATCTTACCAAATAAAGTTGGCAAAGCCCTCTCCAAAACCACTATTGAAGATCCAAGGAAATTCACCCAAATCTTGATGGAATAAGTGTGAAACAACTAAAATAGTTGATTGAAATGCTTTGTTCACATAGCAAAAAGGTTGAATCTCTTCATCTTCTCTTGTAAAAGAGGAATTGCCTTTTCAACTCTCTTCTTCTCTTTTTTATTTTTTATTTCAAAAGAGGATACCAACATAAATATCTAGAATGCCAAGAGACCCAGCCAGTTTTGCCTTATCCATGTTGAACCTTTCAAGCACATTTTCAATATTTCTTTTATTGTGACAACCACAACTGTTTGGATTTTTTGTTATGAGAAATCTCCATGCCTAAGATTTTGCTTTATTGGTCCTAAGTCTTTCATAGCAAAAGACTTGCTTAGTTCTATTTTCAACATATAAATTTTGTTAGCATCATGGCCAACAAGCAACATATCATCAATATAAAGTAAAAGGATAATAAATCACCATCTGAAAATTTCTTAACAAACACACAATGGTTTGATGTTGTTCCTGTGTACCTATGATCCATCACAAAAGAACCAAACTTCTTGTATCATTTTCTTGGAACTTGTTTTGGCCCATGCAAACTTTTTTTGAGCTTACATACCATGCACTCTTTCCCTTTTACTATAAATCCTTCTAGTTGCTCCTTGCAAATCTCTTCCACCAACTAACAATAGAAAAAGGTTGTTTAGTCCCATACAGCTTGTGTTGATGCCATTTTCACAATAGAAATAAAAAAATCTGTGCTTACTAGACAACACCTCTTCGTCTCTTCTTGTATGGCTTTCAACCACTTACCTTTGTATTTACTAGACAACACCTCTTTATAGTTTTTTGGTTCTCTTTCATCGATAAGTATAACAAATTCTTTAGGTGGGTACCTTCTTGATGATTGTCTTTCTCTAGTGGACTTTCTTATTAGTAGCATGTTTGGTGGCTCTTGAGGGGGTTGGTCCCCCTACTCATAATTGTGTATGTGATCACTATCACTTTCATTTTCTTGTTTTTCATTTCCTTTCTTTTGCATTGATATGCATGACTTAAGGAGGAATTAGATCCAATTCAATTAGATCATTTGTACAAGGTTGTGATTGTTTAACTTTATCAATGTTTTCAATGGTTCGATCTTCAAGAAATACCACATCTCAGTTTCTAACTTTATTTTTAATAGGATCCCATAACCTGTAACCGAACTTCTCATCTGTATTTCCCAAGAAAATGCATTGCTTGGATTTGTTATCAAACTTGGATCGATCTATCTTATTTTGGAACATGAACAAATGCCCTACATCCAAACACTCTTTAGTGTTTATAGGAAACATGTTTTCTTATCCACACCCTTTCAGACACATCTCCATTCAAAGAGACTGATGGAGATAGGTTAATCCAATAACATGTAGTATGCTTTGCTTGTCATCGAAAAGCTTTAAGTAATTTTGCATGTAACAGTATACATCTATTTCTTTCCATAATAGTATGGTTCATCCTTTCATCCTCATCATTTTGTTGTGGTGTTTTAGGAATGAACCACTCATGCCTAATGCCATGATTTTTGCAATAGTCTTCAAATAGACCAATGTATTTATCACAATTATCTGTATGAATACATTTGAAACTTTCTCATCTCCCTTTCAATCTTAGCATGGAATTGTTTCAATATCTCCAAGACATCATCCTTCTTTATATTTCATTGCATATGCCCACACATTTCTAGATGCATCATCTACGAAAGTGACAAAATAAGAAACACCACTAAACAATTTTGACTTTCATAAGACCACACACATTGGAATGAATTAAATTTAACATGTCATGTTTTCTTTCGGAAAATTTTTTCTAAAATTAAACTTTATGTTGTTTACTAACTAAACAATGAATACAATAAATTAAAGACATAACTGTCATATTGGGGAGGAGTTGCTTTTTGTGAGAATTTGTAGGTCTTTTCATTCATGAGGCCTAGTCGTGTGTGCCATAAATATATTGACACCCCCTCAATCATGTTTATCTCACTATTGTAAACATGTGTTTGGGTCTTGTAAAGAGTACAACATATTCTTCCTTCTGCCACCACAAGAAAGCCTTTGGTACGTTTCCAACACCTATTACCAAAGTGACTAAAATACCCTTTTTCTTCTAGTCTTTCCACTAAACTTAGGTTAAGTTGAAGATCTGAAACATGCCTTACCTTCTTGAGAATCAATTTGCAATAAAAAATTGTCTTCATATTTACATCATTTATCTCCACAATTTTTAATGTACCACAATTTCCAATCTTTACCACACCAAAATCATCGGATTTGTATGAAGTGTAGAAATCCTTTCTTGGAGTAGCATGGTAGGAGGCACTGATATCAATTACTCAATCTGTATCATGACATGAGACTAATGCAAGATTCTTCACGATTCAAGAAAATGATTAATTCTCCTTCATAAGCAATTGCATTGGTTTTTTGCAATCCTTCTTCACATGTCCTGTCATTTTGTAGTAGTAGCATATAATTCCCTTTTTTGATTTAGACCCTCCCTTGGATTTGTCATAGTGTTGTGGATATATATTCTTGCTTCTCCCCCAATTTTTTGTTACAAGTGCTTCACCTTGGGATAAACTGGATGTCTTTCTTCTTGTTTCTTCATTCAATAAACTTATTGTAATTTGACTCATTGTGAGAACCCGATCGGGTGCGGAGTTACTTAGAAACACCACAAATGTCTCCCAATTATCTGAAAAAGAACTAAGCTAAAACAAGGCTTGTAATCATCTAACACCATTGTCAAGAGGAGAGTTGATTCATAATGCTTTGCTTTTCATTCAAAAGTTCCACAATTGATCTACTTTTTTTGAACTTCAAGTTTACAAGATTTCTAAGTAAGAAGGCTTTGTTTTCCATTGTTTTTCTTCCATATAAACTTTCTAACTTTTTTCAAAGAGTGTGCTAAAGTTTCTGTAGAAACATGATGGAAAACACTATCTTTAATCCATTGTCTAATGATGCCTAAAACTTTTCTATTAATTTTCTTCTATTCCTCAATGGACATCCCTTTCAGCTTGGCTTCTTCCCCTTTAATAGGTCCATACAAGTCCCTACAATATAACAAATATTCCATTTTCGCTTTTCAAAATAGTCTAATTTTTCCCATTCTGCACAACCATATGAATTGTACCAACATCCATGATTAATTTACACACCCAAATTACTTCAACCAAGGATTTGATACCACTTTGTTGAGATTAAAATCCCTTGTTAACAATGTATAAATCAACAATGTAAATGGTAAATGAGAAATAATAATTAATGTCCAATGAGAAAAATAATTAAACACCATAAGAGAAACAACATACTAGAATTTTTAACATGAAAAACCTCTCCAATGTGAAGAGGAAAAACCACAGGGCGTTAACCCCAAAATTTTCCATTATCAACAAAATAATAAGAATTACAACTTCTTTAGTTCCAACTTGAAGATAGCAACTTAAAGAGACAAGAACCTCTCTTGGATGCATAAAAATAGTCATCAAACAAGATGCATTTCAATTAATAAAACATGAGAAATACCCTACCAAATAAAGTTGGCAAATCCCTCTCCAAAACCACTATTGAAGAGTCAAGAAAACCCACCAAAATCTTGATAGAATAAGTGTGAAACAACAAGCAAAACAGTTGATTGAAGTGCTCTTGTTGACATAGAAAAAAGCTTAAATCTCTTGTTCTTCTTTTGTAAAAGAGAAATTGCATTTTCCACTCTCTTTTTCTTTTTTTTTTTTTTCAAAAGAGGATACCAACATAAATATCTAGAATGCCAAGTGACTCAATACATCAAGAGAAAATGAGGCTTGTAGAGAAAAACAATGGATAGTAGAATGGGTCCCACCATCCACTAACATAGACCAAGACTAGACAATTTGTTTCTTTCTCACTAATGAGAGAATACAAAGAGTCTTGACTTTGTTTTGTGTTTCTTTTTAACTCTCCCAAATTACTTGTCAAGCAAGTGGCCTCAACACATGAGTGGGTCCCACCTCTACATGAGAGGAAAACAAAAGAGATTTATTTGGAAATTCAATGAATATGCTCATAACACAAAGAATAAACAAAACCATATGTAAGGGCCATATGCCAGCTTAGACATGACCATAACTATGTGATTTTAATGTTAATTTATGACAAAAATAATGCATAAATTAGATAATTAAAAGTCAACAAACCATGTTAATAAGGTTGCGTTTGTTTGAGGTGTAAATGCATATTTACGCCATTGATGATTGAGGCTCCGGTTCAATGAACGATGTAAAATGGCACCTATGCCTTGCTGGGATTTACTCTATTGTTGTTTGGCACTCATGGCGTAAAAGCATGGATGCAAAATTGCAGGCATTTGGAAACAGAGGACTATGAGAAGAAGAACAATGGTGTAAATGCATATTTACTCCATTGAATGACGGTGCTGATACCTTTGAGACTGAATCAATTTCTACAAACATAAAGTAAAACCTAATTGAATAACAAAGCAAAACCAATTGACTACATTGAAAAGCATAGATCTTGTTGAAGTAAACAAGTATTCTTGCTTCAGAGAAAATGATTTGGGTTTCCAGCAATAGAGTTGAGAGCACCTTCAGCAATCTTAAAAGGGTTTTTAAGGACAGAAGGAAGAGGTAGAGAATGCTTCAAGTGGTGTGTCTGAACTTCGCTATAGACTCAACGAAATGGTCGAGGCTGAGTGCTAGAACAGGCTTTCCGATAGAGGCGTTTCTATTAGGGATGACCAAAGGAGAGGAAGACATGATTAGCATGGATCAACGAAAATCATGAAGAGAAACCAAAAACAAAAATGATGGAAATTTGTCTGTCTCACACATGAATCACATCGCTCCTCTCATCCTTGAGCAGTGAAATCCCCCAAATGAAGACCTCCTCATGTGGAGTGGCATAATGACATCTCCTTCCTCTTTCTTCTCTGGTTCAGTCAGGGTAGCAAGGGCTTCTTTGACTACTTTTTTTGCTTTTGATGGCTTCTCTATAGAAGAAGAGGAGATCCCCACAATGGTTTCTTCAATGGCGCAAATCTGAGACTAATAGGAATCCCTTACTTAGATCCAATACCAAAATCTTGTAGAGCAGGCCATTTTATGGTGGAAGAGTCATCATACTTGCGTCGTTGCCAAGAGGGAACGTTGGTGCTATTTGACTGTTGCAGCGATTGAGAGGAGGTGCGAGCAGGGAGTTTCACATTGATAGAGAAGATGAGTTTTACATCGATTTCATTGGTGGTAACTTTCCATCGAATTGTAAAACTTGCGAGTTTTACACTAATCTTTGATGTAAAACAACACCTCAACCAAACATCAGCAAAATCAGACTGGGGTGTTAAGTTTACCCCGGATCTCTTTTACACCTTAAACAAACGTGGCCTAATGGAACTGAGGCCTATAAATGGATTGAATTCGAATCGAATTAGGCTAGATTCGAATTCAAAATTGATTATAAATACTAATATCCAAATTCAATTCGATATCCGACAGATATCAAATATATCAATTCAAATTCAATTTCGATTATTAAATCTAATATTCGATTCGATTTGAATCTAACCGTTTGACTTTTTGAACATGGATTCGAATAGATTCGAATCCGATTAGATTAATTGTTTTATAATAGACAAATTTTGAAATTTAACTACAAATTGCAATTGAACCCCAATAAAAGCACTCTAAAAGCAATATTATAATCAAACTGACTAGAAACTAATATATTAGAAGATTTATTAGTTAAATACTTAATCGCATTCCACAAAAACAACTTCAGACTATTGAATAAAAGTCAGAAAATAAGGAGTTAAATGAATCTACCATGGCAAACACACAAACAACCCAATAGCCAAATAACAAAATATGGATCCTTCGTCCTTCATGTGCAAAGTCCTGTACAAAAACGAAAATTAAGACTTAAGAGACTTGAACACCAGACTTGGTAAAGATAAAGTTTAAAGAAAGCACTAAATCCAAAAATGGTTTTTTTTTTCTTTTTAATCATTGCAACAGCTGAAGAGTTATCATTGTTAAGGCTGCAATCAAACTGATTTCTAATAGGAATTATCACATGTATTTGGACTAGGTATTACCCAACAACATTTCTAAAACTTTGGCAGCCTAAACACCATTTTGTCTGCAAGTTAATTTATCTCATAACTTGACAACACCTTTCTTTTTTGTTTTTTATATCTACAAGTTTTGGTTTGATTTACAAAAACCTTAAAAACCTCCTCATCAATCAAAGCCAAATACTAACAAGTATTGCCTGTTAAGGAATACGGATGTTGTTTGATTATCAACACCAATACAAAAATATTGTTTGATTATCAACTCTACTATCTATGATTTATGTCTTTATATTTACTTTTCTAATGAGGGCCACTTTTCTCAATACCCATGGAGATAACTCTGCTGAGACACCAATGCTGACCAAAACATTGAACCTTTTAGTCCATGGATTCCAATAAGCTAAGCCCTTGAAGCTTGAGAACTTACAAACGAATATCCACTTAAAGGTTATTTCAGTTCACTCAGATATATTTCAAATAAATTTGAAGAGGAAAACAAATATTAATGCCAATCTATAAAACCTTAATTTGTGCAACGAGCTTCTGAAACCAAACGTAGGATGCCAGAAAACAATCAGACAACATCATTTCTTATAGGAATTACCACACCTTTCTTTTTTACTTTTTTATATCTCACAAGTTAATTTATCTCATAACTTGATAAGTTGAAATTTTTGTAAATTTCCATAAAAGTAGCATTAGATATTTCAGCCATGTTCAGTTCAATCATACACCTAGCTGATCATAAGTCATAACCAGAAACCAATAAATCAATAAATTATTATCTAAAACATTGTTAGAATTCAAAAATCCGTAATCTATTATATCTCATTAGAATAGGAAAATGAATAAACCAATTCCTAAATCTAAAATCTATTCTATCTCATTAAATCTGAAAAATCTAACTCATAACCAGAAACCAAAAAACCAACAAATCATTATATAAATCACTATTAGAAATTTGTAATCTATTCTATCTCATTAAAAATTTAGCATTAGAAAATGAGCTGAAAAATCTAACTCATAAACCAATAAACCAATCTGTAATCTATGAAATCTTTGAAAATCAAATTACCTTGAGAAAAGAGGCAAGGGATTGATGGCGGCTGGTGTGGGTTCCCAGCGGTGGGCCAAGTGTGAGTGTGTGATGGCATGGGTTCCCGATGGTGCAGATGCGATGGGTTCCTGGCAGTAGTCGTGGGTTGCAGCACAAGGCTGGTGATGCTGGATAGTTGAGGGCTTGAGGCGTTGAGCTTGAGCTTGAGCAAGAGTGAAGGAGACAACATTGAGCTTGAGCTATGGCTGATGACCTATGCTCGACCGCTATCACTGTCGATGTCGTCGATGATGGTGGTTTCTTGGGCGGTGGGTCACTATCTTATTGAGACTCTTCGAAAAGAGAGATAGAGGAAAGATGACTAGATGAGCGATGATGGCGTCTGGTGAAGGGCTGGTGGTTACTCGGACGATGATGAGGGGTGGTGTCTAGCTACGGCAAAGGGAGTGACGGAGGGTTAGGGTTTTAGGGTTTTGAAACTTGAGAGAAAGAGCCAGAGAGATAAGGTTCAACTTCGACAAATGACTCAAAATACTGAAAGAATTCGACTTTCGAACTCATTTCTCATTTTCTTTTTTTAACGTTTATATATATATATATATATTATATGATATAATATATATATCATCATTTTGGATATTTATCGGATCAGATCAATGTATATCCAAATTCGATTTGATTATACTGAATCTCGGATTCAAATTCAGATTTTCGAATACTGCATACAGGCCTAATGGAGCCAATCTAGTGTTCAGTATTGATCCTGCTCCCATCTTACATAAGGTGAGTTAAGCCTCAGAGCCATGGTTTTGAAAACCGGATAATTGGCCAGTTGACTTGAGAACTCTTCAGGTAATCGGTTCCATTTTACCTTAAAACCATTTCTGGGCAAAAAACTGTTGGTTTGGTCAGAAACCCATTAACCCAATTAGTTGAACCATTGACCTGAACAATGGTTTTTTATTGTATTTTATTTTAATTATTTTTAATTTTTAAATTTTAAATTCAGAATGGATCATCCATTCAAATCAGATGATTGGACCATTTGACCCGAGAACCAGTGACCAAACGGTTTCACGAACCCACTTGTTTTTTAAAACGTTGCTCAGAATTGGGATCTGCTCCTCACAAAGCACACCTCACACTAACCTCATAGCCACATCCACCCTGAATTAGGAACATCTCCCATGAATAATAAATACAAGTATAGGACATGGGACATGTTCCCCATGTACGACCAGGACATGCTTTGAGATCGGTGTGAGGCGAGGAGCAGATCCCAGACTCCCTTGCTGAGAGCATTAGACCAACTTTGCATCAATAGCTGAAACGAAAGCAACTCCCATGATTCAAGTTTTCCCTTTGCCTTGTGTTGGAAAATGGAGTCACTGTAACTTTGGAGGAGAAGCTCTGAGGTACGTCTGTCTTTAGAACGTTATTTGCCCCCACTCAGTTTCACTGAGTTTGCTGTTGGGTTACAGGCAAATCCGTTCCCAAGATACAACAGAGCCTTGGGCGAGAATCTGCAACCAACAAAGTTGAAGAATCTCCGAAGAAACCTTCTGTGAGACTGTAGCAGATCGGACTGAGAGAGAGAGCGAAAATAGATTTCAAAAATGTGTGTTTTTGAAGTCTGATTCATGCTCCTTAAATAGTTTATGAAGAGGTATGAAGAAAAGGTAGGTGTTGGTTCAGAGAAGGCACCTTAAACAGTCACAATTTCAAACATTTTGACTATTTAAAAAGTAGTTAACAGTTAATGACTGTTAACTTTGAATTGTGCCTCTTGATCACACCCGATCGAATCGTGACCGTTGATCTCATCAATGTTGATCAACGGTCAGCATCGCACCAAAACCAAAGCCACCCTTTGCTAGCCACGCGGCGTGCAAGCAAAGTGCACCTCTAGAGTGCCTCATTGCACCGCGCACACATGCGTGCATGTTACATGGTATCAAACCCCCATACTCTCATCTACTATTTCTAAGAAGTGTAAATCTGCTCTTATTAAAATTCTGAAAACAAAGCAAATAATTTTCCAATGTGGGACAAATTCAAAACTGAGTTTTATAAGAGAAAAGTTATTTTTTCAATCAAGTGTGCACATGCAATTTCTCATGTAATTGACCAATCAAACCCATTGAATTTTAATCTCATAAATCCTAACACTTTGTACTATTAAAATCCTGAAACCCACATATTCTTACACATTGATTGGACATTACTGTTCAGGGATCAAACCAACCCCCAAAACTATATACTTGGTTGGATTAATAAGAATATGCCTCACTGGTCACTGCCAACGGAGACAGCAATCTAATACTTAATGTACATTGGGTCGATGATGTCTATGTTTTACGACAATACCCTTGTGTGGGTTAAGTGCTCCGTGCTCCCCACGAATGTGTGCGGTGAGTTTGGTAACAGATAACCAGAGTTTCTGCCTGATTCATTGTAAGCTGCTCTTCAATTCGTACGGTAGCATTCCGACGAGGATGCCAATCTGTTGCCTGAAATCTCGATCCAAAGAAGTCTACTTTGTCAGGGACTAAAAGAAATGAAAAGACATCAGCTTCCAATCCAGTCCACTCTTTTTGGAGCACTTAGATTCAAAATGGGTTTTCAAATCTGGTCATGATTCAATGAAGGCCTCCTCTCAGTGCCGGCCGGACAGGCGCAATGGCGCATTATCCAGTGTAGTAGTACTGATGTTGGATGGGAGCTGATGAGTGATGACTGCGGCCAACTCAAAGTAGGGCATGTGGCATCGATTACAATTTCAATAACAGTATAAAAAAAAAAGTAGCTCCACTGTGAGGGAGAGCAGTTTGTGAATCAAAACCTTTTTCAACATTTGATGGACAAGTCAGCCAATAATTCTGGTTTGCTGATCAGAGTCCGTGCTCTCACCAGACACCCCAGGTCCGGCAACCATTTTAGCCACTTGAATTGGTAAGAAACGCCCCGTCTTCGTCTTAATATTCGTTTTGATTTATCAGCTTTTTGTGTCAATTAGTGGTGTACGTGTAAACAGGGAAAATTCCCAATACTACTTTGGCTCAAATGATAATTTGGCCCATGAACTTTAAAATGTGATAATTTATTATCTGATAAATTTTCAAGATGTGACAATCTAGTAGCCAAGCTTTTAAAATGTGACAATCTAGTACGTGTCGGTCTGTAAATCAGTCATTAAGTGACATTTGAAAAGTCAAAAATGCCCATTTAATGCCATCTAATTCTCTTTATCAACCATCCAAACGTTGACAAAAATTGAACAGTCCCAAATCCTAGCCTCTTCTATTCAAAAAAAGTTGATGACTGTTTAGAAGAATCTAAAATTTGGGACTATTTATTTTATTATCAATGTTTGGATGGTTGATAAAGAGAATTATATGATATTTTTTGGACACTTTTGACTTTTCAAATGTCACTTAATGGTTGATTAACGGACTGATTAATGGTAAGTACTAGATTATCATATTTTTGAAAGTTCGAATAATAGATTGTCATATTTTAAAAGTTTGAATACTGAATTATTGCATTTTAAAATTCAGGGGCCAAATTGTCAATCGTGCCAAAGTACAGGGTCAGATCAAGAATTTTTCCATAAACAAATGTTGTGTTAGATAAGGAACTTTATTAGGCCATTGTGCGCATCCCACTGGCATTGCATGCTCAGTTAGAAAATGAAAGACACCAACGCCCTAAAAGTTGGCGAATTGACTTGAATAAATTATTAAATTGCAATACCCACACAAATAAATAAATAAACTTGGATAAACCGGATGGTCGGACTTTCAGCCGGCCAAACTTGTCCTAGATGGTTGATCCAACCTTCATTCAGTGCCTGAATTAAGATATTTTCTTATGGTTAATAAAAAGAAACCTCCATGAAAATGGCTAATGCCAGCCATTTCTTTTTGAAATACAATTATTCAGGGGTGGAGTATGGAAATTATTATAACGGGGCAAAAATATAAATGAAGTATTAATGGGTTCATAGGGGTGCTAACCATTGAGATAGAGAGTGGGGAGAGGGAAAAATTTACATGGAAATACAGTGGGGATTTTCTGAACCATAAGGGGGTCATGGCTCCCCTAGGTCTCCCTAGCTCCGCCCCTACAATTATTGATGATCTTCTTAGGGATACGTTCAATTATGATACCCAAAAAAAATTTATAATCAACCGGTATCATAAAAGAGGTAACAACTATATAATCAAATGTTTTAATTGAGACATCATAAATTTAGGATTGAAAATTTCCGACCCAACCCGCTTGCTGTATCTGAGACAATCAAAATGCATATAGCATTAGGGTTAGGTTGGGTTATGGTTATCCATTTTCAGTCAAGACATTTGTTTGTTCGAGAGTAAAGAAAATTTTATTAAAAGAGAGAAGACAGAAGAATATGCAAGGTTTAAATATTTTCAATCAGTCTGTATTCTTAATATATTTGGGTCAGTGCAAGAAGAAAGTTTGTTTTCTTTCTCTTCATGTACTTAACTACATGAAAAAGTTGGTTAAGTTAAATATCTTCTCAAATGGGTCGATATGGATAGATTTAAATATCGAAATGAGTTGACAAGGAAGTGATGTTTTAAGGATATATATTTACATAGTTTTAAATATTCAAATGGATTAGGTTGGAATATCGCAACATATATATGCACATTTTAATTTAGAAAAATGGGTTCCTAATGGATGTGGTTGGTTGGTGGATGGATTGGCTTTCTTCAACCCTCATCCAACCCAACCAAATCCATCCATCTACCACTCCTGCGTATCACAACAAAAACTCGTTAGAACATTTGTACAAAACAAATTAACTACGTAATTTTAATTTTATAATTAATTGGGTAAGATTAGTACCCTCGGCCAACAAACAAAGAAAAAGTTGGATGAAAAGAAAACTAATCTACTTAAAAGTGGAGGGGAAATAAAGAAACAAATAAATTAAAACAAGTTGTTTCTTTTGTAATGTTTTAATATCATATCATGCCGAGCATTAGGGTTACTGTAATGCCACTTGATTTCTTGTATTGTATATCATGAACTTTACAAATATTAAATATCAATATGACCATAATGATCATGAGAGTTTAGCAAAAGTTTTAGTGCCAATTCCCAACCTGATGTGACCTTACTCGTGTATTTAGGCTTAAAACCAGCAGTATGAGAGATGCTCACATTGGTGGAGTTTAATATTGAGCATGAAGACTACAGAATAAGCAAAGAATTTTGTAAAGAAATTAATAAAATAGCTTCAACTTCAACTAAACAAGAAGAGAGAGAGAGAAAGAGAGCAATGACAAATCTAAGTAGAAGCCGGTGTGGTTAATTGCCCTCACTGATATTTAAAAATGTTTTATATGTATACGAAGAAATTTAATTTTTTTTTTTACAATTGCTTCCATTCAAATAAAATAATAAGAGGTCAAATAAAATTTGACTTCTAAAATTGAGTCAGTTTTCATGGTGTGCTTGACTCATTTATAAAATTTATAAGATATCAAGTTGATTTCATTGGTGTGCTTTCTCAAAATAATCATAGATTTAAGTTTCATACAAGTAATTTTTAATTCATTTTATTAATAATACATAATATTTTAATCATTATTTGGTTCAAATTCAAATTAATATAAACAAATCGAGAATTTGGATATATCTATGCCCTATTTATTTTCATCCATTTGTAGATCTGATCTATTTCTGTGGGGGCTTTTAAAACCCATATTGTTGTAGCTTTTGATTATATTTTAGAGTATAAATTCATCATGGGGTTGCCTACATGAATCCTGTTCAATCTTTCTGTTCTGTTTAGTGTCACAAATAACCTGCACGAGAACAATGTGGGATGAGGATTCAATCATCACCTAACATGTATGAAGCTGCATATTTCAAGTATTGAGAAAAGATGAAAATATGAAAAGATGCATAGCTATCATCAAAGGCATTGAACTGTCCCTACGCAATTTGTTATTAGGTATAGGTAGGGTCAGTTCCAAATTCATGGAACCGAACCCCATCCAGGCCGGTTCCAAAGATTAGGGATTTACCCTACATGAACTAACCCGAAGAGCCAGTCTTGGTTGGCCTTAGAACCATCTTGCCTTGAAAAAAATCCCAAAATACTTTGAGGATGTAAAGATTTGAACCTAAACACTCATGGTTATAAACAACATGGTCTCACTTGATCATTGAATCATTTAAGTGACTTGATCAATTTTCTATAATTTAATATTTGTATATAACAATTAAAACAAAAGTTAATATTTACAAAATTTAAATTATAATGTTATGTTTTGAACTATATACCAATATATTATGATAATTTACAATAATCAATTTAATAAATAGAGGTAATATAAATTTTAAACTATATGTTATCGTCGTCATCGTCATCATCATCATTATTGTTATTCAAAAATAAAGTTTCTAAATAGCAAGTTCCATTTTTTGAAGGAGGGGACAAAGAGAGAATAGGTTCCACCGGTATACCCTAGAACTGATCTTGATAGAATAGGTCTCAGTTCTAAAAACTTGAAACCAACCACGATAGATTCCAAGTTTTGCCTTTGAAAACCAAACTGACCCGGCCCATCTCACCTCCACTGGCTTCTATTGTAAAATTTTGCAACGGTATTCTTGTATATATTCTTGGAGTAGTGGCACTTGAGTTATTATTGAGAACATGGAATGGCATTCATTAAGGTAAATGACCAAAAGTTGGGTAAACTCCAACCTTTAGGAGCAAGGCTTGTGTTTTAGCTAGTAAGTAAAAAAAGGATTTTTTCTCTGCTATGGTCATTCCCCAAATCAAGTCCAAGTCCATTTAGTTATCACTCTATATAAAGGGAAACTGTGTCTTTGCAGAGCAAACCAAGAGAATAAGTTCTCATACAAGAGCACACGAGAGAGAGAGAGAGCTAGAGAGAGAGATGGTGTGGAGGAAGTGCTATCTGGATTTGGTCTTGGTGCCATTAGGGTTTCTGGCCACCTTTGTTTATCATATTTGGTTATGGCATAGAGTTCGAACCCAGCCCTTCACCACCACCATTGGAACCAATTCCGCTGGTCGACGTTTATGGGTTGTGACGATGATGAAGGTAATGTAAGGGAAAACCAACTTTCCCTTCTATCTACTCACATAATGACACAAATTGCCCACTTTTACAATCGACTTTCTGTTTCTCTTATTTATTTTCTATCAAACCAAACACAGCATTTTAGGAGTGGTTCTTTGATGTACCACTCTTATGGTTAGAGCTTTTCAAACTTAAACCTTTTGAAACCAAAGCATGCAAGAAAGATTAAGCCTTTTTTCTTTTTTTTTTTTATGACCAATTGAACATGCTGTGTTTAATGGCGCACTGTGGATATATCACTGAGCTCATTTTCTTGTTTACATATCATCCCAAAGATATGATATCTGGAAAGCTACCAAATAGGAATGCTTCATCAATAGATTTTGATGGCAATGACCATGACTGTAGAATATTCTCCATCTTTCGGCTTGTTGCATTTATATATGGGTATAGTTGAGAATAGCACATATACGATATACTCTGTATATGTCATATGCATGCAATAATTAAATGACAAGTGCTTTTTGAAAATGTTTACAAATTTGAAGGTGCTTTTGCTTTTTGTTATATATGTATCATTTGCAGTCTAAGACTGGATTAATAGAACAAAGTGCCAAATATTCGAGTAACATTTGTTTTGAAGAAACCTATTTTATTGTATTCATTATGGCCCAGTTTAGAAAGAATACAAATGCAAATATATACAGTACAAATACATACAAAATAATATAAAATATAAGGTTTTGCACTCTACATGTTTGCATTTATACTCCTTTATTTTTCAGCAACACAATTATATGGTAGGGCATTATTGCTTGTGTGCTTCTGATCAGCAATCAAAAGGGCTACCATTAACCAGTATTGTTGGTCATCTTGCTATACTGAGTGTTTTGGAGTAGGTACAGCATTGTAAGTACGTTCAATGACACATGTTCTTTAAAATATCCCAACCTATCCTTGAAAAAAATTAAAAAATAATTTTTGACCATTGTCAGAATATTTATTAAGTACTTACTAGATTCGATCCATTATGCGAGAGATGACTTAGCTGAGAGGTGACTCAGTTGGTGATTTGATTCTCACAACCACCAACTTCGAGAAAAGAGTAATTAGTGTGGTGTGTGTCACCAAATACAAGGAAAAAGAAGAAAACCTCTGCCATTTCTTGAAAAAATTAAGTGGCAGCTCTCACTCAGCCTCCATTCATTTGCATGTTTGTCAGTCCAATATTTTCTTATAACAATGTTTTCTGACTGTGTTTTATGTGCATTTATCTCATCAGGATAATGATAAGAAGAATATATTGGCCGTTCAGACCATTCGAAATGCAATTATGGGTTTGACCCTGATGGCCACCACATCGATCCTGCTTTGTTCCGGCTTAGCTGCAGTCATCAGTAGCACATATAGTGTTAAGAAACCACTTAATGACACTGTCTATGGGGCGCATGGTGAATTTATGGTGGCCTTGAAATATGTCACTCTCCTCTTTATCTTTCTCTTTGCATTTCTATGTTATTCTCTATCTATTAGGTTTGTGAATCAGGTGAACTTCCTCATCAACTCCCCGCAGGACCCTTTGGGCATAGTGACTCCAGAATATATCTCTGAACTACTGGAGAAAAGTTTCACCCTCAACACTGTTGGCAACAGGCTTTTCTATTCAGCCTTACCTCTTCTTCTTTGGATCTTTGGTCCAGTACCTGTCTTCTTGAGTTCAATAGCCATGATTTTAATACTATACAATCTAGATTTTGTTTTTGGGACTGGGAAGAGTGGGGTCAAGGGAAAGGTGGGCGAGATGGACAATGATTTTGTATCACTGTGAATGAGACAATTATCAAAGTGTTCTATCAGATTGATTGTATCAGATGGGTTCCTTTGGTATATATGCACTCAAAGGCTCTACAACTGACTGAATGTGAAGACATGTTGCTTTCCATCTTTGTATCAGATGGGTTCCTTTGGTATCAGGTGGGTTCTCTCCACTCTTTTTTTTTTTTTTTTTTTTTCTAGTTAGTTACCTAAGGGCAATCATGTTCTTGGTTGGTCTCTGATTGTTTTCTCCAAGGAAAAGATCAGTGAAAGAGGGGTATCTCAGCATATTGATTATGTTGTAATCACCAAACTTCTAGATTATTCAGAAGCCCATACTATATATTTTATTGTTCAACAACCAGAATATGTTACAATTTAAAGGGTTTTAAGACAAGTGCTCTTTATTGCCTTTAATTAGTATAAGTTAATTTTAGCCATCAAAGTGGTGCTTAGCTGGTCTGGTTGGACTCTTGCCTAATCCATATCAGCTGGTTGGCTGCTTTTTCTAACCCCATCTCTGAGATTCTAACTCTCAAAAAGAGAAGAAAAGAGTGTCAAATTTGTCTTCTATGGCCAAACAGATTACATCAATTGATGTATTGGGGTATTTATGCCACCGGAGAAAGAGAAATACATCAATTGGATGCTTTGTAGCATTCCTACTGCGAAGTTCCAGTTGATTTAATTGATAGAACACTACCACTTTGGCTTGACCCGGTTGGCTTAACCTGAGAACCCCTGATTGCTCTGTTAGCATTTTTTAAGCGAAAATCTAATGAATGTCAAGATGTTCATTGATTCAACTTTTGTTCATATGCTGCATTTGGTTTGAAGGAAAAAGTAGGGAAAGGAAGGGAAAGATAGGAAACCTTTACAAACCGTGTATAGGTTTTACTACCATTCCCTTCCTTTTCTTACCCTTCAAACCAAATAAGCCATCAAATATAATAAAAAAATTATTTAAAAAGATAAGAAAGAAAAGAGGATACATGTGCATGCACCATGCAGTAGCCTGATTCAAGGCAGAAAGAAGGCTGCAGAAAGGAAAAAGTACAACCGGCCCATATCCGAATAGCCCAACCGATAACTGACCACCCCGATTCCCTTTACCAACCTCAACCTCCCCAAACTTACTTTTATGGGAAATGCACGGACAGGCCCATTTCAGATTTCTGAATTCTTATCTTTATTTTAATTTGACTATGAGGTGGCAATCTAAAGTGGACTTCATGTCACAATTTTGGGAAAATTTATGATGCGGAAAAGATATGATATGGGAAGAGTTTTGACCAATCAAAATTCACTCATGAATTTTGATAAATAACTTGATTGGCTACAACGTTTATGATTCCAATTGACTAGTTAAAAGTTTTTCAGATATCATATCTTTTCCATATTATAGTCGAACCCCACAATTTTCCTTATTTCTCTTTTAATTTCAAAATTACCCTTGACTTGTGAAGACTGGCATGACCCTACTTAAAAGAAGGGCCCATTGTCATGTCTCTCGCTCTCCCTCTTCTCTCTCCTCTTTTGTTGTCCTCCCACTCTCAACACTCTTCCTGCAATTGCAACTTTCTTCCTCTTAAAACTCTTTTTTCTCACTCTCATTCTCTCCTCCCTCCCTCCCTCTCTCTCCCTCTTGCCTCGCTTTCTCTCTCTCTCTCTCTCTCTCTCTCTCTCTCTCTCTCTCTCTCTCTCTCTCTCTCGCTCACTCTTACTCTCTCCCGCTCCCTCTCCTACAACTTTGAGGTCGTGCTTAGCGAAAATAACTCTACACTATGGTCAGATGAACACCAGTGCGATTAACATGTATTTGACAATTTCTTTGTACGATAGTTCATTTTGTTTTAGTTGATCTAGAAGTCCATTCAAATAAATTTGTTCTTTGATTCTCCTTGCATGTCTATCGTACTAAATGGGCTGTTGCTTTTATATAAAAATTTTCGATAAGTTAGGTATGAGTGAGGACACATGGCACTAATTTGAGCTAACCTATCTTAGTATGCCTTTACCAGTTTAGTGAAGTAGAAGAGATTTACTCGGTTACTAACAAGGGGTTAGAAAAACCAATGGTGTTCCACCTTAAATCAATGGTGAACTACACATAGGGGTGGATTCGAGTCAAGCCGAACTGAATAGGAAGTACAAGGCTTGAGGTAGAACCTTGAGCTCAAGCTCAGTTCGATCTTGAACTTTAAGCTCGAGCTCGACTTGAGAAAAAATATTTTATAAAAGTAAAAAAAGTTATATATAAAAAATATTTTCTATTTTATATTTAAAAAATTAAGAATTATAATAATTAGTTACTATTATATATAAAAGTAAAATATTATATATATAATATTTTTAATATATATTATTTTCTATAATTTTATTATTACTATTATTATTATTATTGTGTAGCTATTCGAGCTGACTCACGAGCCTTACGAGCTGAGCTAGAATATCTCATGAAGAGCTCGACTCGTGGCCACCCCGAACTACACATAATAGCATCAATTATATTTTTAGAAAATTTTAAGGGCAAAATTTACCCCTCTTTATTTAAACTTATTCATAAAAATGAGGGTAAATAAAGTAATCATTTATTGATATTAAATGAGTTGAAAACAAATAATTTGAAGATATTCAATGCATTCAATTTCCTCTCATTAAATATAACATTTAAGGTATTAACTTGCATTTACCTTCATTGAATAATATATTTAAGGCATTTTTTGTTTATTCTCATAACTAAATTCTATTAATTAAATCCATGCATAATAAGTAAGAATTCTAATAACATAAAAACATACTTTTAAAATCTACTTGAAAAAATTAGTGTTTTCATCTAGGTGGTGGTACGAAATTAAACCATTTTAGGTCAAATGGGCCGATCAATGTTGCTAAAATTAAATAATAAAATTCAAAAATAGATAAAATGCAAAAACTATAGAAATTAAAAAATTGGAAACATTTTTAAGATCATATATTTGACATATTAAACACTAATAAATATGATAAATAAGAAATGTTTTATCAATTATGGAAATGGAATCTTATAACATTCAAAACCAATTAGAAATAAAACTATTTTCCAATTTTCTCTCATTAAATCTCATATATTAGGTATATTCTCTCATTAAATCCTATATTTAAGATATATTTTTTTCATCATTAAATTCTACTAAATAAACCAAGAACATCAATTTTAAAGTATTGATGTTGCGCAATCTGGGCACTCCTAGCTGGCAGCTGACTGGCTCCTCGCCGGCGACAGACGGTACCTGAGAAGAGAGCGGTGAAGGATTCTCGGGGGACTTGCCTGATGAGAATACTCCGATGCTTAAGTTAGAACGCTGGAGAAAATAGTAAAGAGTGCAAAAAAGGCTAAGAGTGTATGTTGCACTAGATCACTGAGTTAGCTCGAGAGAAAGTTCGAGATATTCAAGATAAGATATCAGATATTCGAGAGAGACCTTTCTTTCAACTAGGGAGCCCTTATATATGAGCGTTCTTGTCAAATCGGGCATAACTGCCACTGAACCTCTATCACAGCCGTTATCTGCTAGGGCTGCGTAGGTAACCATTGCAGTGTATTACCCAATCGGATGAGTGACATGTCCCGGAAGGATAGACACGCCACCACCTGTCAAGAGACGTGGGAGTAGACTTGTCGGGCTGGCAGGGACTGCACCGCCTGTCAGGAGACGTGGCGTAGTCTGACAGGTATGGTCTTGTCAGATAGAAGCTTCCTGAAAACATCACGTCGCTTAGTAGCGAGCTGCCCTGTCGCAAGCTACCCTGTCGCGAGCTACCCTGTCACGAGCTACCTTGTAGCGAGCTCCTGAGGGTATTGTGAGGTGATTCCCCCTGAAGTGGCCCCTTAAGCAGTTTTTCTGCCTAAGTATTGGAGCGAGTTGGTTACCCTAGTTCGCGAGCTAGGATAGAGTTGTCTTGGAGTATTCCCTTTTAGTGCATCAGGGGTCCTTGAGCTCGCGCTATAGCGAGCTCCCCCTGTACCGCGCTACGACGTAGCGAGCTGTCCTGCGGGCCTGTTACTTAGTCACGGTCAGGCCATGATGCTGAGCTGTTACTCATGTTGAGTCATGTCCACGTGTCACTGTTCTAAGGGGTCGGGTCAAATCACCCTCCATCAATTGCCCCCCACTCCTCGGGCTAAGAGTGTTACCTTAGCGTGAGGAGTTCATGAAGTGTGACGGGTGGATTTGACTGAAGTTTAAACTTGATTGACTGCTCGCATTAAATGTGCGCGTGGAAGTCAGGGGATTTCTGACTTTTCGAACGCTGAGAAACGCGCCAAAGCGGCTCTTAACTCTGGAGGTCGTGCAGCCATCATTACCTCAATCATGGAAGACGTGCAGCCAGTCACATTTTAGTTTCAGAAGATGTGTGGCCAGCTTGACTGCGGACCGTCAGATCTGTCTCAACCCAAGCCATTGATTTGAGGGCACAGTGGCCATAAATAGGGGGCCCCAGGCCTCACTTTCTTTTATGCTAACTTGCCTTGTCTTCGGATTCTGAGGTCGCGTCTCCATCTAGCTGCCCGAGCTCTTTTCCCATTCACAGCATCTCTTTTTTTTCTGGTGAGTCTTATCATCTTGTCAATATGTCTGGATATCCGTACCACATCTATTCCCAGGACAGTAACTAGGATGATGCCCCCTCGAGCTCAGGGAGAGCTTGGGGGCAGGCTCCGGAGGCTCGGGAGGCCTCCGGCGAGATGGCTTCCACTTCTCGGGGCAGGGAGATCGACAGCTTTGGTCCCTCCTCTATGTCGATGGAGAGACTTAGATCTTTAGTTCTTCATTTTAACCTTCCAGGAGACCTCATCTACAGTCTCCCTTCTGGTAACTTTCCTTGGGAGCATGGTCCCAATGAATTTGTGATCTTTCAGGAACAGCTCGAGGCTAGCCTGCGTCTTCCTCTACATCCTCTGATAGTGGAGGTTTTGAACCATTTCAACGTCACCATTGACCAGCTTCACCCCAACTCCGTTCGAAATGTAGTTGGGACTATTTCCCTGTTTTATGAGTACTGTCTTCCTCTCAATCTTGATATCCTCTCCACCATCCTCTGCATCAAGAATGGTTCTCCCAGAGCGTCTCTAGAAAGGCGTTCCTACTATTTTTCTCCCTGTCGCGGCTTCAAGCTCTTATACGAGCTGCCGAACAGGATCCCGGCCTGGAAGTGGGACTATTTTGTTGTTCGCAACCCCGAAGGGTGGCCCTTCCCAACTCACTGGAGGGCCGCCATCCAAGATTCAGGGGTTGAGTTGGACCCCGAAGTTCAGAAAACACTGTAGTTGGCTTCCATTGGTCGGACTACTTGATCGAGGAGAAGCTCGTGTAGGCCGGTCCGAGCCCGGGTAGTTTGCCTTTTAGGTCACGTAGTGCCTTGTAATTTTTTTTTTATTGGATTGATACCTTGTGGTTTTTTGGCAACCATCATGTCTAGTGTTGATGCACACTGCCCTCTTTCCAGCAACTAGAAGCGTAAGGCGAAGAGGTCGCGTCCTGACCAAGCCTCCACTTCTGGGGGTGCTGAGTTCGAGTTTGTTGACCCGGTCTTCGCTTCTCCACCACCTGAGGTTCCACCTCCCATTCGAGGGAGTCGCCACGGAAGTTGGCGCAGAAGGGCCTGAGCTCCCGGCGCAAGGGAAGTTTCCTTCGTCTGGGCCATCCCGCCCCTTCCCCTTCCCATAGTTCCCTACCGGGAACTGGGAGGGTGTTAATGACTACATCGTGGCTGCACGAAAGAGCTGAAGGGCGATCTGCCATGGGGAGGTTGCTAGCTGGGGGGAGATGGACCCCAAGGAGCTCGCCAGGTTTGCCTCCACCCACAACATGGTGGTAAGTGTCCTTTCTCTTCCTTCTTTCTTTTTTCTCGTTTTCTCTTTTCTGACCTCAGTCTCCTTATGGCAGGTGAACTCCACCATCCACGCCATGGCCCTCCAGACCAACATCCACTCCGGCGATGCTCGTAATCAGAGGTCAACCGTGCAAAAACTCCAGGGCGAGCTCAAATGGGCCCAAGGTGAAGTTCTTCATGCTCAAAAGGGGAGCGAGGCCAAGGAACTGCTCGTCCGGAACCAGGAGGCGTAGATTGCCCGGCTGTCTGAGGGGAGCACTCGCTACCGGGAGGAGTCATCGAGGGTGGCGGCGGAGAGGGAGCTTCTTCGCTAGCAGGTTCGAGACTTGGAGTCCACTCTTCAGGGCCGAACTCGAAACTTTGACGCCATGGTGGAGGCCGAGCGGGCTAAAGTGGTCTGGGACTTCAAGGACTCCCAGGAGTATCATGACCTCCAAGTGAAGTATTGCTCGAGCTTGTATTGCTCCGGATTCAAGTTCTGCCGCTGGTTAGTCCGAAAGAAGTTCTTTGGGCTCAACCTTGATGGCATAACAATGAAGGGCCTAGATCCTGAGACGGCGGACCAGGCGGAGGAGGAGGAGCCTGACTCCCTGGAGGACGACGACGAGGTGGAGGAAGTGGACCCTTGAGGCTGGCGGCTCTTCTGTTATTTTCTCCTGACAAAATTTTGGTGGTTTCCGGGTGCCAGAACCCTATTTTTTAAATCTCTTTCTTGGGTAGTTGTGCCCTTTTTACTTCTTATTGAACTCTTACTGGGCTGTTTAAGCTCGGTTTTTATTTATGAATTAGTAATGGAATTTTTATCTTTTTCTACTAAGTATGGTGTGCTCTTTATTTTCTACTGAAGTGATTTCATCACTCGAACTGTTAGAGCTACATACCCAAAGTAGGATTTTTCAGTAGTTGTTACCCCGAGCTATCCCTTAATGCTTGAGGTATTTTTATAGTATACCCCGAAGTAATTACCATGTATGCCCAAATTGTATGTTCGTAGGTTGTTCCTCGTCAGGTTCAGCCAATATACTGAGATGAGCTATGCTTCATAGGGTTTAGACCCGAGCTGCCTATGCCTCTGATACTTAACACTTTGCCTTTATCGGTGAAGCGGCTAAGTCTTCCATCATGTCGAGGTCTTAGTTAGCTCGGTGTTTTAGCCCTTAGGCTGAGGGAGTGACTTATAGTTCACTCTTGGAGTTTGCCCATGCCACAGAGGCGACTGGATCTTATTGCGCCGAGGTTTACGTTAGCTCAGCATTTTGGCCCTTAGACTTTGAGAGTGACTCGTGGTCTACTCGGTAGTTCGCCCATGCCATAGAGGCGACTGGGTCTTATCGCGCCAAAGTCAATGTTAGATCGGCATTTTGGCCCTTAGGCTTTGAGAGTGACTCATGGTCTACTCAGTAGTTTGCCCATGCCATAGAGGCGACTGGGTCTTATTGCGTTGAGGTCAATGTAAGCTCGGCATTTTTGGCCCTTAGGCTCTGAGAGTGACTCGTGGTCTACTCAGTAGTTACAGGTAATACTGCCTTAAGTTGACAATATTCCATGCCCGAGGTACTTGTTTTCCTTCTAGGTTTTCGAGCTCATATGTTCCTTCCCCGAGCACCCGTTTCACTTGGTAGGGTCCTTCCTAATTCGGTCTGAGCTTGCCAACGTCGGGCTCAGGTACCATAACTTTATGAAGGACCAGGTCACTGACGTGGAGGTTCCGCTTCTTGACCCTGGCGTTATAGTATCGAGCTACTCTTTGTGGGTAAGCTGCGGTCCTGATATATGCGAGGCCCCTTACTTCGTCGAGTAGGTCGATGTTGGTACATTGCTCCTCTTCATTTGCCTTCTCATCATACGCTTCTAGTTGTAGTGAAGGAGCCTCAATCTCAGCTCGGATGACTGCTTTGGTGTCGTAGGTGAGGTTGAATGGGGTATCTCCTGTGGCAGTCTTCTCTATGGTTCGGTAAGCCCATAGGACACTGGATAGCTCGTCCGCCCATAGTCCTTTAGCTCAGTCTAACCGTGCCTTCAGTCCACGGAGGATAGCTCTATTCGTGACTTCTGCTTGACCGTTTGGTTGAGGGTGTGCAACTAAAGTGTAGTTCTGTCGGATCCCCATGTCTTGGCACCAGTTCTAGAATTTAATGTCCTCGAACTGCTTACCGTTATCAGAAATCAGTACCCGAAATAACCCGAAGCGGCACACTATGTTCTTCCAAAAGAAGTTCTGGACGTTCCGAGCTGTGATCGTCACGAGAGGTTCAACTTCTACCCACTTGGTGAAATAATTCATTGCTACCACTAGGAATTTCCTCTGGCCTGTCGCTGGTGGAATCGATCTGAGTATATCGATGCCCCATTGCACGAAAGGTCACGGGCTAGTGAAATACTTGAGGTCGGCAGCGGGCTGATGGTGGATATTGGCATGCTTCTAGCACTTGTCATGCTTTCATTGTTGGCCAAGAGTACCCCTGTCGAAGCACTTTTTGGGCAAGGGCCCTGCCCCCCAAGTGTCCACCGCACAGGCCCTTATGAGTGTCGCGGAGCATGAGTTCGACTTCGGAAGGTTGCAAGCAACGCAGGTAGGGGAGCGTGTAGGATCTTCGGTACAGCCGTTCGTCTATCATGACGTATTTGGCCGCCTGACGTTCTACCCTTCTGGCGGCATTGCGGTCTACAGGGAGGGTCCCGTGTAGCAAGAAGCTCATAAGTGGATTGATCCAGCTTGGCTCTTCTTGAACGACAGGAGCGACCTCCTCTACCCCCCCCCCCCCCCCGAGAATGCTAGGCCGGGGCAAGTTCTCTATGTACACGGTTCTCATGGTATTATCACTGGTGTTGGCTAAACGGGATAGGGCGTCGGCCTCAGCATTCTTTGATCTCGGGACTTGTTTGATGAAATGTGACTAGAAGTTGAGCAGAGCCTGTCTTACTTTGGTTAAGTAGGCTATCATAGTCGATTTGCAAGCTTCGTATTCACCTATGATTTGATTGACCATGAGCTGGGAATCGCTGCAGATGACGATATTCTTGGCTTTCACTTCTTTGGATAGAGCCAACCCAGCTATCAACGCTTCGTGCTCCGCTTCATTGTTGGATGCCGCAAATTCGAAGCGTAGTGCGTACTCCAACTTTGTGCCACTTGGGCCGTACAGAACGATTCCAGCTCCACTGCTCTGCTGGTTCGAGGAGCCATCTACGTGAAGGATCCAGAGCTGCTCATCCCAGTTCACGCTTGGCCTCACTAGGAGAGATGCCACACTGGTTGCTTCCTCACGGTGCTCGGACTCAACCGGCCTGGGAGCTTCAAGCTCGCCCGAACTGGGGGCCTCGTGCTCAACCGACCTAAGGACTTCGAAGCTGAAAGTGCATTCCACGACGAAGTCTGCTAAGGCTTGGGCCTTAATAGTAGTTCACGACTTGTATTGGAGGTTATACTCGCTGAGCTCAACGGCCCACTTCGTCAGTCGACCAGAGACATCGGGCTTGAGCAGAACTTGCCTCAGAGGTTTATTGGTGAGGATGACAACAGTATGAGCTTGGAAGTACAGACAGAGCTTTCGGGCTGCAATAACCAGTGCGTAGGCCAGCTTTTCTATCTCCGGATATCTTGTCTCTGCTCCCTGCAACACTTTACTAACATAGTAGATAGGTCGTTGGACCCGATCTACCTCTTTTATTTGTACCGAGCTTACCACTTCATCACTTGCTGAGAGGTACTGCTCTAAAACATCGCACTGCTCAGGCCGGGTTAAAACCGGTATGCTAGTGAGGTACCTTTTGAGCTCGTCAAGTGCGAGCTGACAATCTTGGGTTCATTCAAACCCTTTGCTTTTAATTGCCTTAAAGAAAGGTAGGCAGTGGTCTACCGACTTGGACATGAAGCGGCTCAGGGTGGCTATTCGGCCATTCAGCCTCTGAACCTCCTTCATTTTTCGGGGTGGTGTCATGTCTAGGATGGCCTTTATTTTGTCCGGGTTTGTTTCAATGCTGCGCCGGTTAACATTGTTTCCTAGAAATTTACCCGAGGTGACACCGAAGACACACTTATTCGGGTTCAACTTCATATTAAATCTACGCAGAATTTCAAAAACTAAATGCAAGTCTTGTATCAAGTCGCATGAAAACTGGGTTTTGACGACCATGTCGTCTACATAACACTCTATTTTTCGGCCATTCAATGGCTCAAACAACCTATTTACAAGTCTTTCAAAGGTTGCCTCGACATTTTTTAGCCCGAAAGGCATGACTTTGTAGCAGTACAGGCCAAGCTTGGTTATAAAGGTAGTCTTTTCTTCATTTGTCGGGTCCATCCTAATCTGGTTGTAGCCCGAGTAGGCATCTAGAAAGCTCAGCAACTCATGCCCCGAGGTCGCGTCTACCAGACTATCGATCTTGGGAAGTGAGAAGCAGTCCTTTGGGCAAGCTCGGTTCAAGTCGGTGTAGTCGACGCACATGCACCATTTATCGTTAGCCTTTTTCACCAGAACGGGGTTGGCCACCCAACTTGGGTAATGGACTTCCCTGATAAAATCGGTTGCAAGGAGCTTCCCGACCTCCTCGTCGACTGCCCTTCATCGCTCTAGGGCTAGGTTGCGTTTCTTCTGTCTAACGGGTCTAACTACAGGATCAGTATTTTGCTTATGAGTTATAATGCTAGGGTCTATGCCGGGAATTTCTGTCGCGGACCATGCAAAAACATCAAAATTTTCGAGTAAAAAGCATACCAATTTAGATCGCAGAGGCTCCTCAATGGAAGCACCGATCTGGAGTGTTTGGGTTGGGTCCTTCGTCGAGGCTGGGATGGAGACGATCTCTTCTATGGGCGCAGCTCGCTCCTCGCTCTGCTCCGTAGGTCGCTCCAGCTCGAGGTCATCAACCACCTTGGCTTTCCTTTTGAGGGCAGCGACGTAACATTTGCAAGACTCCAGCTGGTCACCTCGTGCTATCCCGATTCCAAAGTCAGTGGGGAACTTCATGGCCAAGTAGTAAGTGGACACTACAGCCCGTAAGGCATGGGTAATCGGCCAACCTACTATGGCGTTATACGGGGAGGGGGTTGCGACCACTAAGAAATTGTGGCTGAGCCTCACTATGCTAGGCCAAGTGCCGATTTCCACAGGTACTATGATCCTTCCCAGGGGCTTGACTTCCTCTCCGCTGAAGCCTATCAGGGGAGTGTTCGCAGGCTTCAGGTCGCTATCTTGGAGCTGAAGTTGGTCGAAGGCTGCTTTGAAGAGGATGTCTGCTGAGCTGCCTGAGTCGACGAGGACGCGCCTGACTTCAAAGTCATTGATCTTCATCTTTATGACGAGCGCGTCATCATGGGGGTAGTGGACCCCGCATGCGTCATCTTCTGTGAAAAAGATTGGGTCTTCCATCCTTGGCTGCTTCGGGGGGGTCTGTTCTTCCCTGACGGCCTCGCGAGCTTATGCGCGGCTAAGGTGCAGCCCGCCACAATCAAATCATCAACTATCACATTGATGGTCCCCCGAAGTGGTCTCTCTTTGGGGGGCTGCTTCTGCGTCTGTTCTGCCTGCCTACTGGACTCGGGAGCATCTCTACTCTGCCCCCCCTGCCGACCTGCTTTATTATTACTATTATTATTTTGTACAAAATTTCTCAGATACCCACGATGGATGAGCTCCTCTATCTCGTCGCGGAGGTTTTTACAGTTCTCGGTGCTGTGACCGTGATCTTTATGAAAGCTACAATACAAATTTTTATTTCTAACATTAGGGTCCGTCTTCAGCCGAGGTGGCCACTTCACATACGGGGCGTCCTTGATCTCCATGAGGATCTCGGCCTACTTCGCGTTGAGGGACGTGTAGTCCCTTTCTGCTGCTAGGGCTCAGAAAGGCTGATTTGGCTTTGCCCTCCGAGCTTGGTCGTTCTTTTTCTTGCTGTCGCCCTGAGTTGAGGGCTCTGGTTCCCTTTTCCTTTTCTCGAGGGCCTGCTCGCCCTTCTGGTTGATCTCTTCCTTCGTCCCGATAAACCGATCTGCGAGCTTGAGGAACTCGGTCATCGTCTTGGGCTGATTGACGACCACGTGCCACTTGAACTCTTTGTGGGTAATACCTCGCTTGGCTGCAGTGAGGCGAACTGCGGGGTGCAAATCTGGTATCTGTAGACAAGCGTCATTAAACCGCTTGATGTAACTCCAAATAGACTACCCTTCCTTTTGTACTATGCCGAGGAGTCTTTCTTGAGTTCTTTGGCACCTCTTGCTGATGACAAAGTGGGAGGTGAAAACTTGCACGAACTGCGCCCAGCTTCTTATCGAACCGGGCACGAGGTTTCAGTGCCATGTGCGGGCTACCCCTTTGAAGGTGGTGGAGAAGGCCACGCACAGGCAGGATTCACTGGTCCTTGCCAGGTGCATCTGAGACTGAAAGGCGTCCACATGATCATTCGGATCGAATGATCCATCATATTTGTCCAGTGGAGGGAGCTTGAAGTCTCTTGGCATGGGGACAGCAAGAAGTTCTGAAGACAGTGGGGAAAGAACTGAAAGGCGTCCACTTGATCATTTGTATCGAAGGATTCATCATATTTGTCCAGTGGAGGGAGCTTGAAGTCTCTTGGCATGGGGACAACAAGAAGTTCTGGAGACAGTGGGGAAGGAACTGAGAGGAGAGGAGTAGCTTTTACTTCACCTGAGCTCACCTCCTCTTTACCTTTGAGCTCGGGCGAGACACGGGTAGCAATTCGGCAAGCTCGCCGGCGTCTTCACTGCTGCTTTGTCGGCTCAGCGTTGGTGCTGCTTACTTTAGTGTTACCGAGCTCGATGGGCTCGGACTGCTGGGGGTAGCTTTGGACCGAAGGGCCCTACCTAGTGTCTGGGGCTAGGACCTCAAATGGATTTTCTACGAGCGGGAGCTCGAACTACGAGTGTTGGGGCGAAACGGGCTTGACTGGCTAGGAGGCCCCCAACCTGCCCATAGGCTGCGAGGCGGGGGTGACTTGCCTCTCCTTTCTGCCAGAGGAAGTTGCTTGGCTCTTGAAGAGTTCCTAGGCCTGAGAGGCTTCTCCCCGGCGAGGTCGTTCGCTCCGACGGGAGGGCTCGGTCTGCTTCGAGGCCGGGTGCCTACGAGGGAGTGGCTATTGGGCCTGAGGCAAGGAAGGGAACTGCTGCTGATACTAGTACTTAAAGACTTGATGCAGCACTTGTTGCTGGTGGAGTTGGAACTGCTGCATTTGAGCTTGCATGGCTTGCATGCACTGCACTAAGTCTTCCAACTGATTCTAGTTGGTTACTGGGGGCACAACCAAAGGTTTCGCAAAGGTCGCTCCAATCGTGGAAGGGAGTGGAGTGTTCATGAGTGCCACTGTGAAAGACACGTTCAAACTGGGATTTCCGTCCACAGAGGGGGACGGTGAACTATCCAATACAGACAGTGGGAAGCTAGGGTTGCTCTCCGAAAGCGTTCTGGTTGGCACCACGTCTGGCGTTGCTGGAGGAGGCCAAGAATGCTAAGTTCTCGAAAGGAAAATGTAGAAACTTAGAGGAAGGCTTTTTTGAAGTGGTTCCAATAGATGGCACCAAATGATGTTGCGCAATCTGGGCACTACTAGCTGGCAGCTGACTAGCTCCTATCTGGTAGCTGACTCCTAGCTGGCAGCTGACTGGCTCCTCACGGGCGACGGACGGTACCTGAGAAGAGAGCGGTGAAGGATTCCCGGGGACTTGCCCAGTGGGAATACTTCGATGCTTAAGTTAGAATGCTGGAGAAAGTAGTAAAGAGTGCAAAAAAGGCTAAGAGTGTAGGTCGTGCTAGATCATTGAGTTAGCTCGAGAGAAAGTTTGAGATATTCAAGATAAGATATTAGATATTCGAGAGAGCCCTTTCCTTCAACTAGGGGGCTCTTATATATGAGCGTTCTTGACAAATCGGGCGTAACCACCACTGGACCTCTATCGCAGCCGTTATCTGTCAGGGCTATGCAGGTAACCGTTGCAGTATACTACCCAATCGGATGAGTGACACGTCTCGGAAGGACAGACACGCCACCAACTGTTAAGAGATGTGGGTGCAGACTTGTTGGGCTGGTAGGGACTGCACCGCCTGTCAGAAGACGTGGCGCAGTCTAACAGGTATGGTCTTGTCAGATAGAAGCTTTCTGAAAACATCGCGTCGCTTAGTAGCGAGCTGCCCTATAGAGAGCTACCCTATCGCAAGCTTCCTTGTAACGAGCTCCTGAGTGTATTGCGAGGTGATTCCTCCCGAAGTGGGAGCTGGTTACCCTAGCTCGCGAGCTGGGATAGACTTCTCTTGGAGTATTCCCTTTCAGTGCATCGAGGGTCCTTGAGCTCGCGCTGTAGCGGGCTCCCCCTGTACCTAGCTACGACATAGCGAGCTGTCCTGCGGGCCCGTTACTTAGTCGTGGTCAAGCCGTGATGCTGAGCTGTTACTCATGCTGAGTCATGTCCACGTGTCACTGTCCCAAGGGGTCGGGTGAAATCACCCTCCATCAAGTATAAAAATAAATATTTTCAAAATTAATTTGATAACAAAACCATTTTCTTCCCTCCTGGTTGGTGGATAAGCAATTCATTCAATTGGGGTTAAATGGGTTAATAAATGATGCCATAATTAAATGATGAAAAATGAAAATAAATAAAATATATAATACAAAAAAAGATCAAAAGAATTGGACATGTCTCTGATGTTGTATATTCGTTATAATAAACAAAAATAAATATGAAATGTAAGAAGTATTTTTATTAATGATCAAAATGGAATGCCAAATTTAAAATCAACTTTGAAATGAAATGATGATATAATCAAATAATAAAATTTTTAAAAATAAAAAAGACAATGAGTCATAAAAATTAAAAATATATATATAGAGAAAATTTTGTGCATATATCTAATGTTATATATTTATAAAAATAAAATATTGGGTACATCGATACATGTCTAATATTATACATTCATTATATTAAACAAAAATAAGTATTATACATAAGAAATAATTTTTTGTAATACAAAATTTTATGTAAACCTAGAAATCAAACTATTTTCCTTTTTGGGTGGAGGGTTAGTGGTTTAGATCCAATGGATTAACCGATGATATGATAGTTGAATAATAAATCTTTAAAAAGGAAAAAAGTACAAGTAATCAAAAGAATATATATAAAATTATACATTAACTATGGAAAACAAAAATTAAGTCTAATAAGTGAAAATTATTTATAAAATATAGATGAAATATTATTTAAAAATGATTCGAAAGCAAAGCTATTTTCTTATCTACATGATGGGTCAATGATCCAACTTTTCAAAGAAACTCATGATGTCATAATTGAATAAGAAATATTAAAATAATACAACACAAAAAATGAAAAAATATAGAATTTTGTCGAAAACACTTGGGAACACTTCTAATGTTATATATTCATCATATTAAATAAAAATAATTGCTAAAAAAATTATTTTTATTTATGAAAGAAATGGAATAAAAATCTAATATTAATATTAATAATTTTAATAATAATAATATTTGATATTGTAATTTAAAATTTCCACGTACAATGCACATGCACATTTACTACAAGCATTTAAGTTTATTTTTAATCATATTGTTACTTTTGTTAATTTTTGACTTCTATCTTAACTATGACATATCTAAATTTCAAGTAATTAATATGAAAAAAAACTTATCACGTGCAATGCACGTGCTTAATTACTATTATTTACAAAGATTGATATGAGATATTGGCCAAGTCCATTGGTATTAGTAATTTTCACTATCATTTTAATTTCTTTTTATAATATAAAAATTTATTTTTTATCATATATAATGATGGTTATTGTATACTCACATTGGCCTTGAATTTACCATTTGCTATCTTGGTAAATATTTCTTAGGGCGCCGGGCTGATTTTGAGGATGAGTTTACTTGAGAATCATGAATTTAATAAAAATTTATCTAAATGGGTTTGAGGGGCTTAGTTAAGGTTGAGACATGTAAAAGTCATTTGCACCTTGATGACCTTTCAATATGGTTTTTCATACCTTAAATGCCATCTTTGTGAACATTTACCTAGTTGTTAAATCAATAAAACTTACTAAGTTCTATCTTTATAAACATTTAGCATAGCATTGTTTCCCAATGAATTAGACAAGATCACAACAAATGTATTATTTGCATTTTGATCACCCTCCCACATTGACCTTCAATGATCTAGTTGCTAAATTGATAAAATTTTAATAAGATGGGATTAAGGGATTGATTTAAAATGTCATCCCATATGTGATTGAAAAAATTGCACAACACCCTCAAATATCTCCCTTGAAATTTAATAAAAGACTTTTAGCATGATTATGTCATTTCATTGACTTAGAAATAAGAATGGCAGGAAAAAAGACATCTAAAGAATAACTTACCGGATCTATAAATGATTCATATATTATATGCTTATTACTTATTAGTTATTTGTGCTCAGCATTGCAATCATGGCAAATACTTTCCATGATTGCCAACCTTATAGAAATGTACAAAGATAGGTTTAAGTTGTTGTTTGCATTTATTGGCAAGAAATTACACCTTTATCTAGCTTTCATATTGCATGGTGATGGTCACTTAAACAACAATATAATGGTGTCAATTAATTTTAAGAGAGAGGACACATGACAACCATCATCAATGTTCAATATTGCTTTATAATGAATCAAATGTGGACTACACATAATGATGTCAATTACACTTTGGTTATGTTCTCACATTGTCCTTAAATGTCCTAACTTCCCCGTTGATAAACTTTCACCAAAATAGGTGTGAGTCATTGATTAAGTTCATTGATGAGAACATAACCATCCTCACTTGGATTTGATGATGCAATATAACTATTTGATTTATGTCACATAATAGTGTTAGTAATTGTATGCTCACCCATCATTGTATTAGCTGTATATGTCTTAACTACTATCTTAGTAAAAGTTTATCAAAATCAGTCTAAATTATTGGTTAAATTGATTGGAAATGACATGACACCCTTCATGTTGCATAGTGATACTTATAAGAGCAAATTTCTTAAACTACCCCTACTGTTTAGCTAATTGACAAGTTGTACCCTTATTATTTAACTATTGTCTTAAACCGCCCCTACTATTTCTGACAATTGACTATCTCTACCCTTGTCATTAGCATCTGTTAATATTCCATTAAAACCTACGCACACATGACACCATGTGACATATAATTTTTTAAAACCCAATATTACCCTTTATCAAAATGAAATAAGAATTTTTTTATATTATTTATTTTTTCTTAAAACTCGCTAACAACAAAACTATAAAATATGCCCCAACTGCTTGGTATTTACTTCGAGCTAACGGCAAAGATGGGGGCAGGAGAGAGCTCAGTCAAATTCGAGTAAATACTAGGAGTAAATACCACTCCGCCACCACCTGGAGAAGATCCATTACGCTTTGTTGAAGAAGAAAAAATGAAAAAAAAAAAAAAATATATATATATATATATATATATAGATGGAGTAGCTGAAAAGGGAAACAAAAAATAGAAGGATAGCTCAGTCATATTCGAGACAATCTCTTGCTTGCAAAGTAGCCATGTTTCCGGTTTTAGAAGGAAACAATAGATGGGGCGAAAATCTCTTGCTTCAGTAAAAGAGACAAATTTTCATTTCCAAGTACTAATCTTGAAGACTACCATGTTTCCAATTTTAGAGGACCATTGCACGGGTCATTATCACAAGTCTGAGAGGAAAGAAACCTATTTTCTGGGTCGAGAGCCGCTTTTAGTACCATGAGCGCTCTGCCTTATGTCTAGCGGTGCAAAGCTGATGAGCAACTTGGGTGCAAAGCAGTGCCAACTACTTGAATCCATCGTCTCCGATGACAAGAACATATTCATCTGTCCCCCCTCTTCTGTTTCTCTCTAACTTTCCTTGATGTCAGGGTTTAGGGGTTGGCGGAGCTGACATGAGTATAGTAATGGCCCATATGTGGGAGAAGCTATCAATTAGTGAGAGAGAGAGAGAGGGGTTTAGGGGTCTCTAGTAGTTGCAGTTGGGAAGAATCTTGAGAGAGGGTTGAGCGATAGAATAGTAATTATATATGATGGTGTCATTATACCTCAATCATACTCTCACATTGTCCTTAAATGCCTTAACTACTAACCTGATAAACTTTACCAAGATGAGTGGGAGGCATTTCATTGGTTAGGTTATAAATATCTTTCACTCGGATTTAATGTTGCAGCATCAAGATTTGATTAATGTCACATAATAACGCTATTTATTGTATGGGCACCCATTCTTGGGAAAAGTATAGATAAACCCACTTTAGATTTCTGATTCTAGCCCAACTGATGTAGATTCTAGAAAGACATCTAAGATAATTTTTTGAAAACTTGGGACAAATTTCCATCCCAATTAAGCATTTTTACTATGTCTATGAGGTGGCAACCCCATGTGGATTCCATGTCATATTCTACCCCATTTAAGTTAATTTTTCTCTCCTCCCTCCCTCCCTACCTCCTCTCTACTTAAGGAAAAAAAGGGTCCATGTATCATGAGCTACACATCTTTTTCCCTCTCTTTGCATTCCATATATTCAAGAGGTACACACATCTCTTGATTCAGGTGTTCTCTCATGTTCACTTCGTTTCTCTTTCATTTCTCTCTCATTCTCAAACCAAGTGGGTGCAAAATCTCTGTCAACAAAGAAAAGTGAGTGCACTAAAGACTTGAATAGGGTAACAATAAATCAATTGTTGCAATACGATTATTTCGTTAGATTTATTTTAAGGTAATGTTCTTTGAGATAACATTAAATTCGTTTGTTTTGATTTAAATAATCAAATACAAGTAGGCATTTAAACCAACTTATATCCTAAAGAAATGAAGGGGAGGATGATAAGGTTTTTCCTTTTCCAATTTCTAAATGTATCTATTATAGAAATCTTATTTAAAGAGAATGCGGAAGCTGAAATGTAGAATAGCGTGATCTTTTTTCTTTATAAGGAAATTTTCTTTTGTTCTTTTTATGTGAACATTTTTCTTTATGACTAAATTATGGTTCAAGCATATATATTGTAAAGATTAATAATGCACATCCGTACGACCATCATTACATTGTCCAATAGATGTTTGAGCATCATAATTAATACATTTTATAGTGTTCTATGAAATGTGTCATCTTCATATGACTATAGTTCTTGAAAAGTGAACAAGAGAACGTATGAATTCAATGGACTCTTAGATATGTCTTGAATATACCTTTCAAGTTAGAATAGATAGTGGGAGCTAGGTGGTGTTGGCGGAAGCATGCCATTAATCATTTTGGTTTATAAAATTTTTTCGATTATCAAACAACTATTAACATAGTAAATGGGTGAGAACGGGTCGTATTCACAAGGAAGAAAGTGAAACATTAATATATACTTAGATCCGGGCAAGAGAATGCAATCGGGAATGGTAGAAAATACGAAAATAAAATCTATTATTGTTGAAATTAAATGTTTCGAATTTAAACAAGACATTAAATAAAAAATCAGAATTTAATAAAGTATGGGAATCAACAAAGGAAATAAAACAAATAAATAAACAAAAAATGATCCAGAATCCGGATCCGGTGGCGGTAGCTGCAGATCGGCTAGACAGCTTGTAGAAACCACTCCTGACAAGAACCGGGCATCCATCATTTCTACAATCCTCGAACCCCTCGAGACACCTTAGCCTTGAACCGAACGAATTCAGATCTGCAAAACAAAAAAAAACAAACAAGAATTAAATCTAAAAGATTGCAGAAATAAAAATAACAGAAAAGAAAATAAAGAAAAGAAAAGAATGGTTGATAAAATCCAATAGCGGTAGTTATAGAATGGTTGAACAACTTGCAGGAACCCCTCCTGACAAGAACTGAGCGTCCTCCCCTTCTACAACCCTTGAACTCCTCAAGAAACCTTAGCCTTGTAACTGGGTGAATTGATCAACCCCTTCTCCAGGGCCCCTAGGGTCCTTTTTATAGAGAAGGGTGGATATAACTAGAATTAGAGAGAAAGAGGGGGGTAGCAGGTGGGTTTTAGCAAAAATATGGGTGCCATAGGGTTTAAAATGAAGGGTTAGGATGGTTTTAGGGTGATCCTAAGGCTAAGAAGAAAAAGAGAAGGCACCCAATATTATGTAAGGCTGAGATTTAATGACTAAATGCTAAATGGTGAGGATTTAGTAGTTAGGGTTAGAATGCTAAAAAGAGAGTGCCCTAGAATGGATGGTGGAGATTAGATGGGACGGAAGGTGAGGATTTAGTAGTTAGGGGCAGATAGGGTTTGTTAAGAGTGAAAAGAATGGGTTAAAAGGCGCCCTAGGGTTTGCTAAGGCATGGGGAGCATGCTAATATAGTAGGAGGAGCGCCAAACTGGGTTTAGCAGCTAGGAGGCGCCCTCCTGCTTTCAGTTTCTCACAAAAACACCCCCTCTCTCATTTGGACTTCACACCAGCTTCCCAGAATCTGCATTTCACCCATGAAAGCTTCCCAGTTTTCCCTAGAATTTGCACAGAGACCCTCTGAGGTCACAACATTGAATTTAATTGGGAAAATGGCATACTTTGACTATTCTAAGGCCAAAAATACCCCTAAAATGATGCCCTTAAGTAATCAAAATACAAAGTTATCACACCCCCCAACTTAACCATTGCTAGTCCATTAGCAATGCAGCCTTAAAATTACACTGAGCATAGAGATCCTTCCCATCTCAAGATCATCCCTAACAAAATGAGTCAAGCATCCTGCTTCCAACATTCTTAAACTTTGTATAGATCGATATTGGGCTTTAGGGGTAAAACTGTCATACTTTAAATATTATAAAAACTTGGCTTAAAAATCTTATATATCCTTCTATTTGCAGACTGTCTTGATAAGCTGAGATTGATTTTTTAAAATTCTTTCTTATCTTTTTTGACAGTGGATTTCTACCCCTGAACTTGATATGCACAGTTATTTTTATTGCTACCTTCCACCGTTTTACGCAAATCTTGACACTTACCTTAGGTGAAGAGACCCGGTTACTAAGTGTTAGGTAAGTGTCTTTGGCATTCCCTTTTCCATTTAACGAGAATCTCGACACTTGACTTAGGTGAAGAGACTCAGTTACTAAGTCTAGGGTGTCCATTGACCTTTTATTCTTTTTTTTTTCTTTTTTGCAACACTATTCAAGGCAGTCCACTGTTTCTAACAATTTGAAATTTTTTTGTCTAATTTCTCAGTCTTTCTCTTCTTATCTTGGTAGAGGCAAACTTGGGAGTATTTTCCAATTTCTAAACGGTTTCGACAATATTCAAATGAGACCAATTTTGACTCCTATCACTTGCTACCAATTTCTACAAAATTCAATATTCTTTTATCAGTTTCCTTAACTTTTTCTGTTTGGAAATCTCTTTTAATGGAAAAAAATTTTTAAAATTTTTAGTGAAATTTTAATTTTACATTTCTAAAGGCTAGCTCTTCAATCATCAATTTTTTTCTCTCTCTTTCTTTCCTCACCCCCCCCCCCCCCAACTTAAATGCCATTGTCCCTAATGGCATGACTAAAATGATGCAAAGAAGATTTGGGCCAAAGGGATCAATGAATAAGGTTTTGTTAAGGGGTTCAAGGTTTGCCACCTGGTCTCGAATCAAGAAAAGAAACAACAATTCTAACACTATAGACAAAAATCAACTGAAAACTACGTTGGGTTGCCTCCCAACCAGCACTAAGTTTAACGTCTTCAGTCGAACACACTCACGCACTGTTCCCATCTATACTCCCCGACTCACTTTCATCTTCTGACAGACAGGGTTCAGATTGGGCTAACCACGGGGTAGGCAGGCCATCTAAAAGATCATCCACTATATCCACCTTGCACTTATCTTCCCCTTGGTTTGGATCGCGTCGAGGAGAGGGAAGTTAATATAGACTTTCTTGCTCTCCTCGTTGCGGATCTCTTTCTTCTTTTGCATCGGCCGACTGTGAGTGCAGTTGGAAAGGTGACTATAGGTTGGTTCACTATGGGCTCTTCTTCTAATGTTTCCTTTCCTTATTCTTTTCCCCCCAACTTAGGGTCTTCCTGCTCCTTTTCTTCTTCATTAACTCTCTTTTTCCCACATGGGTCCTCTAACATCCTCCCACTCCTTAAGGTTGTAACAGCTTTGGCTTTTTCAGGCTGAGGGTTCTTAGGAGGTGGTTGAATTTGTTGTGGAGGAAAACCTGGTGGATGATTTTTAGGAGTCGCAACCGGTTGACTCGGTATTTGCCCTAGTTCTCTCATCGCCTTGGCTTCGGCTAGCCGTCCTATTTGGCTTTCTAATTTATCGATGGACTACTGCTGATTTAGGATTAGCTGCTGAAGTTGCATGAATTGATCATCTACTATATGGGTCTGAGGAGGTTGGGGGTAAGCCTGATACGGTTAGACCGGTTGGTTCCTAGGGTACACCTGGTGGAATGAAATCTGTACTTGTGGCCTCCAGAATTGTTGGGCCATGGAGTTAGATGTGTCGTATTGTTGGGAGTGCCTCTCTGGCAGGGGGGGTTTCTTGGTTTTGGGCCCTATAAGTGAAGTTGGGCTGATTTTCCCACCTAGGGTTATATGGACTAGTGAATGGGTTAGCATTGGGTTGGAAAAATCTATTGGCCACATGTACTTAGTTTGGAATGATTGGTTGACATGGGCCCGTCGCAGGACACTAGCTGACATGACGGGTCGGGCTTGCACAGATGGAACAAGATGGATATGATGAGAAGGTTGGGTATGGGCCACTTTGTTGACGACGTGCAAGGACTTTGTTAAGTCTTTGGGCCATACCATTAATCTTGTCCAGTTGTCGAGACACATGGTTCCAATCTATTTGTGGCTCAGGTTTGAAGTAATTTCTCATTCCATAAACTTTGGTCATTGAATTCATTTTATTTTAACCCTCTTTTTCTTCTTTTTTTTTTGGAATTTGAAATTTAAATTTTGAATTTTAATTTCAAATTTAGATCTTGAAATTTAAATTCTGAAATTTAAATTCAAATTTGATTTTTTTTAATTCAAAATTTAAATTTTTGAAATTTAAATTCAAATTCAGATTTTGAAATTTAAATTCCTAAAGTTTAAATTCAAATTTGAATTTTTAAAATTTTTTTATTTTTTTTATTTTTTAAAGGAAAACAAATCAACTACACGACCTAGGGACTGACCTAGGGTTTCCTAAACTAGTGGTTCAACCAATGTGAATCCTTTTAGGTTCAATTGGAGTTACACCACTTCCTTTGGTTAGCCAGGTAAGAGGTGGGGATGTGAGAGGCTCCCCTTGCTCTTGCATGGACCTAATTAAGTAACCACAAAACCCGCTTAGGTTTAGCCATTTAACCTCTTTCCTTAAACACCAACCGCTGGTTATGGAAAATAATTTTTAGCTCTCCTAAAATTCAACACACCTTTGAATCAAATGTGAGTCTTCCCTAAAGGATATTTCTATCCAAATTTTAAATTAGGGTTAGGGTGAACTGCAGGTGAATGGTGGTGATTTTTGGGCCAAGGAAGGGTGATGAAATCCCCACCTTATCTTATTAAAGTTGGGTGCCCTTAAATGGATTAACGAAACAAAAACAATCAAACAAAATGAATGCAACTAATTACAATGCATCAACAATTATTTCTAAAATGTAATTCAGCAATATAACATAAAAGAATAAAATAAACTAAGCAAGAGAAGCAATTAAAATAATAAGAAACCTATCACATTCACAACTAACAAAATAATTTCAGCAATTAAATAAACCTATGTGATGCATGCTCTAAAATATCAAACCCTAAAAGTTGGAATGCAAAGATTAATTTTTTTATTTATATTTATTTATTATTTTTTTCAATTTTTTTTGAAATTCTAAATTCAAATTTTAAATTTCAAAATTTGAAATTCAAATTCAAATTCAAATTCAGATTCAAATTTAAATTTAAATTCAGATTTGAAATTTAAACTCAAATTCGAAAATTTCAACAATTTCCTATTTAGCAATTAATTATTCAATTAAACAACTAAAAGAAAAGAAATTAAATAAAGCAACAAATAATAATTGCAAAAAGAAAATAAAACAATAATTAATTGTGCTAAACAGAATTAACAACTACCAAAAATAAATCCTAACAAACTAATTGCTAATCTAAAAATTAAACTGAAAATAAAATGATCAAAAAGAAAATTAGTCAAGAAATAGATAAAATAAAAGAAAAAAATACAAATCTAAAAAAAAATTAAATAAAAAAATAAAATAAAAAAAAGAAAAAAATATGCTGAAAATAATTTCTTATTTATATTTTTTTCGTTTTTTTTAATAAAAGAAAAACACAAATCTAAAAATTAAAACGAAAATAAAATTAGTGAAAGAAAAATATGCTGCAAAAATAAATAAAATAAAATAAACGAAAATTTTTTATTTCTTTTTTTTTGTTTTTTTTTTATCTGAAATAAAAGAAAAAAAAACGAATCTAAAATTTAAACCCAAAATAAAATAAAATAAAATAAACAAAAGAAAATTTTGCTACAAGAAATAAATAAAATAAAGTAAATGATTTTTTTTGTTTTTTTAATCTGAAATAAAATAAAAACACAAACCTAATAAAACATAAAAAAAACAAACAAGAAATTAAAATAAAGAAAGAAGAATAGATCTAGAAACAAAATGGAAGCAAAATAATACTAAAAAAAGCAAATCTAGAAAAAAATTAATTCAAAAAATTCAAAAATCACTATTCTACCTAAAAAAGAGTTTGGAAATAAAAATAAGAAAATTAAAAATAAAATAGAACGACTACACCTGAAACGCAATCCAATTTCTCTTATCTTCTCTTTCGTCCCGCAATCCCATAACGCTCCGGTACCCCACCTTTTGGTATTCCGTCCTATAGAATCAAAGAGAAACAAGAACTAAACTGAGATAACGGATCAAGTAATAAAATGAAAAAGAAAAAATAATGAAACAGATCCGGAAAAAGTAAATAAAAATTTTTCTCCGTGCTTCCCTAGCAATAGCGCCAAAAACTTGGTGTTGGCAGAAGCATGTCGTTAACCACTTTGGAACACCAGTTTAATATTTATAAATTTTTTTCGATTCTCAAACAACTACTAACGTAGTAAATGGGTGAGAACGGGTCGTATCCACAGGGAAGCAAGTGAAAAATTAATATATACTTAGATTCGGACAAGAGAATGCAATCGGGAATGGTAGAAAATATGAAAATAAAATCTATTATTGTAGAAATTAAATGTTTTGAATTTAAACAAGACAATAAATAAAACTTAGAATTTAATAAAGTATGGGAATCAACAAAGGAAATAAAAGAAATAAATAAAAAAAAAATGACCCAGAATCCGGATCCGGTGGCAGTAGTTGTAGATCGGCCAGATAGCTTCTAGAAACCCTTCCTGACAAGAACCGGGTGTCCGTCATTTCTACAAACCTTGAACCCCTCGAGACACCTTAACCTTGAATCAAACGAATTCAGATCTACAAAACAAAGAAACGAACAAGAATTAAATCTAAAAGATTGCAGAAATAAAAATAACAGAAAAGAAAATAATGGTTGATAAAATCTAGTGGCAGTAGTTGTAGAATGGTTGAACAGATTGCAAGAACCCCTCCTAACAAGAACTAGGCGCCATCCCCTTCTATAACCCTTGACCTCCTCAAGAAACCTTAGCCTTGTAACTGGGTGAATTGAAAACTTATTGAGTGTGAGCATCGTTTCTTGCACTTTAAAACCATTTTGGTGTTGCATTGTTCTGTCATACATTAGCTAGTACATTTTAGGCATGACCATAAGGTTTTCTTTTTTCCCAATGATTTCATGGTGGTGAAAATGAAGATGGTGGTTTATAGTCTTCACTTGGGTTTCACAAAAAAGAACATCAAGTGTTGATGAAGGGTACAAGTTACAATGTGTTGGTAACACTTCACATACTATCCCAAATTGATCTTTGTTGCTCTAGCTACTGACCTAGTAAAACTTTTACCTAGTTTGGTATAGATAGATGAAAACATTAGTGATCATTATCTTATTCATTTCAAGTCAATGATGGATCCTCCATTAGTGATCATAGAGTTTGTCATGACCTTACTAATTAATTTAATTGACAACTCAGCCCCATCGTAGTGAACTTTTACCAAGTATTGGGGTAATGTAAGGAGCTTGAGTATAGAATAACCTACACTATTCTGTAATATAAATCAAAATCTTACTACTACAACATAAAATCTAAGTGATAATGGTGATTAGAATATTCAATGAATTTTCTCATGTGAAAAAAAAGGATAAAGGAAAAAAATTGATCATGTATAGAGGAAAAAAGGGTGGGATATAAGATCAATATGGATTGAATAATTCATAATGATAAAGTGATCTATGATTCGTAATATTTATAAGATCATATACTCTCTTCATTTAAATTTACATATTCATGTCTTTCTTCTAACTTATGACAAACTTTTCAAATTGTTTATTGTGTAGAAATGGCAACAACTCCATACAAGGTAGTATTATATTATTACACTTTTGATGATGCAATAATTGGGGTTTGTGTTGATAGTCAAATAGATTTTAATGAACTTGTTGATGAAGTGTGTGGTGGTTTGAAGGTTGACCATAATAGCGTGAACTTACATTATACAATATATCTCAACAAAACATGCTTCTTTCCATTAAATGGGCCACGTGACCTTTCAAATATGTTAGAATTTAATAAAGAGAGTGCAAACGTGCATGTATTTTGGAAGAACATAGAGAAAGTGAATGTTAAAACTTATTCAAATCGTCATTCACACAATGTACAAAATTGTGGCAATGATTTAGCAACATCTTCTAGACGACCAACAATTAAGCTTAATAGCAATTATGCTAATTTGTCATCTCTTTGGGAGCATAAGATAGTTGGATTTATGTAAACATTTTTATATAAGTTTTTAAAGAATAATAGAGAATACATACAATTTAAATGTATTGTCGAAACCTATGGATGCAAAATCCGAGCAAGTGCAATTAGTGGTGGACCAACATACAAGGTATATAATAATCATCCTGTACATATACATTCAGTTGGTGATGAATTAAGTTATCAACATCGTAGATCAAATAAATTGATAAGTATTGTGATATTTGAAAAGCATCGTAATACCCCGAGTATCTTCCATTAGATATAATAAAGGATTTTAGTTCTGATTAAAGAGTTGCTTATAAACAAGTATGGCAAGGGAAAGTGAGAGCTAAAGATTTGCTTAATAGCTCTATAAATGATTCGTATAAGCTTATTCATTAGTTGTGTAAAAAGTTGATTGAAAGTAATTATGAATAATTGTTACTTTTACCATTGATGATTTTGGAAAATTTAATCAATTATTTGTTGCTTCCCACTCTTTCTTACATGGCTTTCAAGTTGGTTGTTGTCCAATGCTATTCATTGATGCGGTCCATTTAAAGGGTAACTATTAAGGACAATTATTAGTTCCTAATGCATATAATGCCAATAATTAAATGTTTTCAGTTGCTTTTGCAGTTGTTTTATCTGAGTCAATTCTAGATTGGACTTGGTTTTTAGAGAAATTGGAAATTGCATTGAATGCTGATTGGAAGCTAATAATTGTTTTTAAAGATTGTATTTGACCCTAAATATCATGCTTTTTGTGATGGATAACCTTAAGGGAAACATGCACTGTCTACACCTATCAATGGCTGAAAAGAGGTAATCGAGGAGTATGTAAATCAATTAATTTATGTAATGGATACTGTGGAGTTTGATCTTTATCTCAATAAAATACATAATTAGAATATAGATATCTATGATTGGATAAGTAGTGATCCATCACACTAGGAAAATTCTTTATTCAAGGTTAGTCTGTATGACATGTTTACATCTAATCTTGCAGTTATTTAGTGCATGGGTGTTAGAGGCACAAAAACAATCTATTATGTCCTTGGTTAACACAATTCACTTGAAAATGATAAAGTTGATATTTAGGAGGCAATGTGAAGCTAAAGGATATAAACAATAGGCCCTAATATAGAGGATTTTCTTAAGTTTAACATATCAGAATCTATAAATTTGGGGTACACACAATGTGGGGTTGATGAATTTGAAATTCACAAAGTGAAAATCGAAAATGGTGCACTTGACTTCTAGAAGTTGTTCATGTAAGGCATGGCAAATGGTTGGGCTATCATTTGTGCATGCATGATGTGCCATTGGTTTATTAAGCCTAAGCATTTATAATTTTGTTGAAGAGTGCTATTTGAAAGAAACTTAACAGACAATTTACTCAGAGCACATATATGCCTAATTAGATATGCCTGATTTTAGTAATGAGTCATTTTCTTCTATGAGCAATAGTGTTAATCATAATGTTGTAAACATGTTGCCACCTAAGCAAAAATATCAACCTAGTCAACCTACGATTAAAAGAATTGAATCACAACTAATTGAAAAAATGGAAGTGCATTGTAGTCAGTGTGGAGAAAATGGTCATTATTGGTACACCTATCAAGGTTTCCATGTCTTACACTTTCGATTTTTTTTGAGTAATGGTTGTATTTTCTGTAAGTAATGGTGTAATATTTTGTAAATTGGGCAAAAAATTCAAATACTTTGGTAATGACTATATTTTTTGTAAGTAGTGTTATAATATTTTGCAAGTTGTGCAAAAAATATTCAGACACTTTGGTAATGTCTATAGTTTCTGTAAGTAGTGGTGTAACATATTGCATGTTGTGCAAAAAATTATCCATATACTTTGATAATGATTGTATTTTCTCTAGGTAGTGGTATAATATTTTGCAAGTTGTACAAAAGAATATTCGGATACTTTGAACAATGTCTATCTATGTACTTATTTATAAGGGGATTTATGTTTAATTTTTTGTGTAAACCTCTGAACTTGGTAATGGTTAGCAAAAATAGCTTCAAGCAATTAATTATAATAACATATCACTTTTTGTAATAATCCTCTAGCTAATAATATTCAAATTTCTTATTTTTAGAATTTCATTGTTTTATCTTTGTAATAATCTTTTGGTGAAACCTAGGTCAGGTATATTTGGATGTATCTATTTAAATACTTTCTCTCTTCCTACTTTTCACTATGATTTTTCACAAAAATGGAAAATAAGTTTAGGGTCAGTTTGGTTCAAGGCAATAGGAGTTTGGAATGAGAATCAGAATGGTTCATTCCCTTTCTGGATGTTTGGTTAAACAGAATGGGAATTCCATTCTCATTCTAGGCAGAATGCCATTCCCATTCCGGTTTATGTTTTTTATTATCTGTTTTTGACAAAAATACCCCCATTGTTTCCAACCCTAATCGACCAGAGGAAGAGAGGAAGAAGCGCCCATTCTTCTTCAGTTCTTCCCCTCCTTCCAAATTAGTATACTCGTCGTTGTCGGACCACCCTCCAACGAGGTAAGATTGCCACCAACCCATTCTTCTTCGGTTCTTCCCCTCCTTCAAAATCAACCGCACATTCTTTGATTCGAGATCTGAAATCTTCTCTGATGCAGGATCTTTTTCTTCCCTTCTTCCTCCTCCTCTCCTTCTTCCTTCTTCCTTTTTTCTTTTAACTCACTACAATATGATTTTTATTTTTTGTAGATCCGCCCCTACTCTAATTTGGGATTGATCTGTTTTTCACTACTGCCATTAATGAGTTATTCCCTAGAATATGATCTATTTTTGCAGATCTGCCTCTATGTTCGATTATTTTTGCTACCCCATGACATGAAGATTCTGGCTTGAATACATTATAATAACAAGTTGGTTGAGTTTCCTTCTTTTGGTTTCCATGTTCACTTAATATGATGATCATGCTATGTAGCTAGATGGCCAAATCTCTTCTGATTGCAAAACCAGGAAGGTTTCTTATATGAGCTTGCATGATGGGAACCACACATTTGAGGTTTGCATCAATGGATCTCAAGGAGTCGATTGTGCTAGCTATAACTGGACTGTTGGTTAAGAAACTATCCTTTATCCTTTTTTGAGTCTTGTTTATATTTTCTACTGAAAAATTTAGGTTTTGTAAATGGGTCAAATACTCTGTGAAGTGGCATTCAAGTCTGAGAATAAACTTCCACTCACCTTTAAGTTTCATTTAAACTTGGTGAATTGACAAAAAGATAAAAGAAGGCATGATTGTTTAAAGGGTATGAAGGACATAATAGAACATTGAATGAGGCCTAATGGTATAACTTTTGAAGTTTAATTAGATTTATCTTTTGTTGAATAGGTTGCTAATTTTATTTTTATTTTATTCCTACAGATAAAATCCCGCCTACCGCATATGTTCTGCTTCAAAATCTTTTACAAATGCACTAAATGTGTCCATAGATATTTTTTTTAGTGGACCCTACACTGGTGGCAGTGGTTTTGGGTGCTCATCTGTGAACAGTTGCAATGTGAGTAGGTGGCCGAATAAATTTATCAAGCTTCTAATCAAGGTTCAAAGTAACGATACGATACACATATCGACAGTATCGTATTAGTAATTAGAAACACCTGAAACTCTTTTTTTTTGTTTTTTTTTTTCAAATTTTGTTTTTTGGAAAGATAAAAACATGTTTTTTATTATTAAAAAAAGTTGGGGTTCCGAAACACCTAGAAACAGGTGTTATAAAGTATATCTTTTTTAAAAGATACGATACAATACGCCCGATATGGGGCGTATCATATCGATACTTTAAACGATGCTTCTAATCACTCGTGTTTTACTTTTATTTTTGTTAGGATATACCTTTTAATCAAATTTATGGTTTTGTTTTTATAGAAACTTCTTTTTCCTTATAATTTTTCTTGAGGGAAATATTATACTGCATGGCAAAAAGATGTCTACCTAAGAGGATGTACAAACAAGCAAATTAGCTAAAAACTACTTGGGCAAAGAGTTGCCCCTATACAAAAGCTTTATTTGGCCAACTACCTACAATCAAGAAGCCAAGTTCAATTCACTAGAGCGAAGATCCACCTAGTTTGAATATTCATGCCTTGTAGAATTTCTTGATCCCATTCAATAGCTAGGCCATCTATAAAAACTGCATTATGAGCTCTATAACAAGTTTTTATTTTATTTTTTTTGTGGGTACTTGGCAATATATGGTCCCATAAGAAGGATTGTCACTTCACTTTAGTTGTGCCTTTATCTCCCATGGCTCCACTGTGAGCTTCATACATACTCCAATTGGCATTATATAGCCCTCCCTCTACACATTGCCAGTCGGTCCTCTAACTGACTGAGAACCCACATCAAATCTGAGAAGACTCACCATGGATAGGAGGGGGAAAGGCTGCATGTCAAGTAGGCCCACCAAAAGAGGACCGAAAGATCTCCATGCGATTTGGCAAGTAACCAAAGCACTAAGGAGAAAGAAAACTTGGACTCTTGAGTTCTAAAAGATGCTTCATTGTTTTGGAAGACCCATCTGTTCCCTTTCCCTATAATAAGAGAAGGCATCTGCTTTGGATGCCACCAGTCAAAGAAGGGAAGATGCTTTTGCTGTCAATAATAATTTTTAATGGATGTATATGGAAGTAACAATATTTGCAAATTACAAATAACTACCATTTTTGAGTAGCTTTTAACAATCGATTTTTTGCTTTAGTTTGACAACAACATTTAAACAACTCTTACAGATACCCTCTTCTTTATATACAGCTGCTTGTTTTTGGCGCTGGGCAAGTTATACCATCCACCCAGAGGATTGTTCAGCCTTACCTCAAATATTCTCTTCTTGTGGGGTTATCATCCAGTGTATAGTATGGACGAGTGATAGTGGTAATGGATAAAGATTTCTGCACAGATAGTGCTGGAAACAAGTTTACGAGAAGTTCAAATTCGAGTTCTGTTGTACACTTTGGTGAGTCTCATTTTTTTTCCATATAAGACTATATCAATTTCTTATGGAAATACGAAATTGACTAAAAGTTCATTTTATTACAAATAAAGAAGTAAAAAGCTTTGTTATATGAAATGTTAAGATGCTTTTATCTCCCTCTAGGATCATTACAGAATGCCGATCCTGGTTATCTGGGATCTCAGGAGGGGTGGAGAGGATACGAACCTACCTCCAACATTTTCTTGCACAAAGTGGTTTTTCTCAGACTTAAACCCAACCTCTCATACTTGTCAACCTGAGTTTTTACCATTTAACCGAGCAATGCTTTTATCATATCATTTTGGAAAATTGTTTTTATGTTTCAACAATACTGACATGTTCATTTGCATCATCAATATTGTTTTAAAGTAGGAATGAATGGTCTTCAACCCCTCCTAAAATAAACAAAAAAGAAGTATGAATTTTCTGGTTGAAATCAACCCATGTTGTTATATTGGTTGAGCAGTTTGTGTAAATACAAATATTCTTAATCCAAGCTAACACATTTTTCCACTCACTTTATTCTTTTGGTATATTGCTTCTCCAGAGAGAAGAAGTGTATTTGTGAACTTGAGACTCATATCCCAGATAGAAGATGTATTTTTCTTCTCATTTTTTATGGAGAATGATATTTTTTTGTGATTTTTGTTTGTTTATGTGTTTTTCTTTTCTTAATTTCATATTTTCTCCATATATGCACTTGGTAGCAGGTTGCCAATGTGTGTATATGTTGAAAATATATAATTAGTGGATGTTTTTGAGGTTCTTTTAACTAGGGCAGAATTGGAAATTTTAGCTGATTCCAATTCCAACTTCTAGTTGAACCAAAAAACAGGAATCGAAATCCGATTTCGATTCCTATTTGAACCAAACAGATGACAGGAATAGGTGATTCTGATTTTGATTCCTATGGATTCCGATTCCGGTCCTGTCCGCAAACCAAACGTACCCTTAGACTTGAAGCTCCAATTGGACTTGGATGTTCTAATTCAGGATGGGTATTAAATATTTGTTAAATTCAGTAGTCAAAACATTACCACTCATTTGGCTTTCATGTTGCATGATGATGACTTAATAAGTCAAAACATGATGTGTCTGATTAAATTTTGATTACCCTTTGGACTTGTATGTGTTAATTGCCAACTTTGTTAAAATTTACCAAGCTAGAATTGAAGGGCTAATTTTAAGAGCAAGGTTATATGGTAATTCTCATAAATGTATCACCATTAATATTTAATGGACGTGGTATAATAATGTTAGTAATTGCATGTTCACCTTTCCTAGTTTGGCCTTATATGTCCTAATTTCCATCTTGGTAAAAGTTTAATTACTAATATAACATTAAAGGACTTATCTTAAGAGCAAGGATATATGGAAACCATCATAGGTATTTCACATATTGGGTACTCACCCTTTCCATATTGATTTTACATGCCCAATTGCCATCTTTGTAACAATTTAGTAAGATAGGATTGATGGGTTGATTTTATGAGTGAGGACACATGGCAACTGCCATGGATGTTCAATGTTGTTTTACAATAATAATCAAACATAAACTACATATAACAGTGTTAGTTTCACTTTGGTCATACTCATATATGCCTTGAATGTTCTAATTTCCAGTTAGGTAAACATCTATCAAGATGGGATCAAGGCATTGGCTTAGTTCATTGACAAGGACATTACCATTCTTAATAAGAATTCATATTACACCATTAAGACTTAATTTATACCACGTAATAGGGTTGGTTAAATTGATCAACAAGAACATGAGCTTTTTATTGCCCTTTCTGAAGCATAATGTTGACTTCATAAACAAGGATATATATAGTATTACCAAATATCATGCACTTGGCCTTTCCAAATGTTGGTGTTATTTGTTGTAACTACCAATAGAAAAGTTTACCTATATAGGCATGAGATGTTGGTTGCACTGATTGGGAAAGAAATAACAACTTCTTATTAGTGTTAGTTATTGTGCACTCACCCCCCTGAGTTTTGGTCTTACATGCCCTAACTGCCATATTGGTAAAAATTACAAAAATAGTATTGATAAGTTGAATTAAATAGTGAAGGCACATGACAATGATGTTCCAACCTAAATTAATGGTAGACTACACAAGACACTTTTCAATGAGATTATCTCTATGATTCATGCTATCTAAATGAGTGGTCATACCCTTGGTAATGAACCAAGTCAATACTGTAGACCCAGCTTGATAAATCTATACCAGGCTAGTTGTTAAGGCAATAATGTCACCATAGGAGGGTAACCAAAAGTGTAACTATGGTTTTTGCGTGATGGTTTTTATTTGTTAATTATTGTTTCATTCATTTTCACACATTATTACACACTTGTAATACTTTTTGCATGTTCTTAAATTTGAAATTAACATCTTAATCCCATTCTGATAAGTTTTTACCAAGTTGGTATATATGGCTCTATATTACTAAATTGCCATTGAAAAGATGGTTTACACACAATAACCAACACTATTATGTCACTTCCCTTTAGTTAATTATCATTAATCATATTATCAAAATAAGGATGCCCATGTTTTCCCTACTGAATTTAGCCAAAACCCACGTTAGCAGTTAGGACATGCAATGCCACTATAAGAGGATATCCAAAATATAATACTACCATATCTAGTATATCTTTCTTTTAAGGCACAATAGATGAAGAAGCCACATGTGTCTTTATATGGGTTGAGGAAGACAACTTTTATAAATAAATATCAAAGATAACCATTGTTGATACGAGTCTCCTAATCCATATACCTATCCATATTTTCTACCAAAATTATCCTTATATTTTATAGGCTAGGCGACCTTTTCAAGTTTCTCCTCCCACACTTCTAATCACATATGCTTTCTTGACAAGTTATTGTATTCAAGTTTTTTATTTTTTTTCCTTGTCTTATAACTGAACTCCTTTAAAAATCTAATGTTTCCCCAACAATTCATTAGATTTTAAAAAACTTATATTGGAAAAAGTTTAATTACCAATATAAGATTAAAGGACGTATCTTAAGTGGACAAGACCAGCCCCAGATAGTGTATCAATGGCCATCTGAGGAGAGTGTGGTAGGTGGTTTTCCCCAAAATCACTTGAAACTCTTGCTCAGTGAAGAAAGTCCCGATGGAAATTGGAAGCATGAGGGAGCCTTCAATGACCGATGAATTACCATTGAAGTTCGTGAACTCAATGGGTAGGCCTTTGACCACATTCTCTTTTACATTCATTAGTTTTAGTGTGTGTACTGAGATGAGGTTTGCGGAGGTACCCTGATTGATCAGCGAGTGTTTGTATCTCGTAGCCCCCTATTTTGGTTATTATTTATAGAGGCCAATTGTGGTGGGGGTCGATGGCGAGCATGTCTTCCATTGTAAACTCAACATTCAGCTTGTCCATGCGGTGTGGTTCCAACAACTTTCTGAAGGTTTCTACCAATGCTTTGATGGTGAGTCTTTGGATTGTGCTACTTGCTCCTTGTTTGCTGAAAAAGTGCTGGAGATTAGCGCTTTGCTCAAAATGCTGGACTAGCTTATCCACGTTGGTACTGTCACCGACTAAAGTGCCTACAACATTAATACTCCTTCCTTGTGGATGTGCGGAGAGGGGGTTAGTCTCTACTTGGGTTGGCTTCCTCTTGACGTAATCATCCAATTTAACTTTTTGGGCGAAAAGTCATCGTAAGGTGAAACAGTCCATCAAGTCATGGTTTGGGGATTGGTGGTAATTGCACCACCATGGTTTGTGCTTGTCTTTCTCAGGGTCAATCCCAATAGGCGATGGAGGCAGGTAGATGACATGATCCTCTACTAGCTTGTTCATGATCATAATTATTTCAATTTTACTATAGGCTAATATCGATGCGGATGGTGGTAATGAGGAATTATTCTACCAATTTTGGGCCACTACTATGATAGTATGGTCCTTGGCTGGGTGCTCTGGTGCTACAAGGTTTGCAATCGACAGTGTATGCTTCCAACCTATCATATGACAATCCTAGTGAGGCAGTCTATGTCCCAAGAGTGGTAACAGTTTGCACCGTCCTCTCGGCGCACTTATAGAGCTAGTTGAAAGTCTCTATCTCAATGTTTTCAATGTCGATCCTATAAGTTGGATGCATCCCTTATATACACTGCTCCACGAAGCTTTTCTTTGTTGAATGTTCTTCAAAAACAAAGTAAGTTAGACTATGGAAGCACATGTCATCAATCAAAAGATCTTCTCCAATACATTGCTCTCTGTGTTTTGAAGATTGGCTATGTTAGTCTCCACTCAAGGGTGAACTATTTGGACAAGAATTTCTTTGTGAATTCCAGCCAAGAGTCTGTACTTCTGGCCATCAGGTTGATAAACCAGGAGTAGGTTGGGCCAGTCAATGATTTGGAAAACTCCTAGACCTTTAGATCACCATCCAAGGTGAACACCCCTAGGGCATCTTCGAATTTGTTGACGTGTTCCTATGGGCTTCCCTTCTGGCCATCATACAGGGGCCACTTTTGTAGTTGTGCATAGCCAGTAGGGTAGGGTTTGTATAGGATATGGTTGGAATATGGCCTTTGGAATGTAAGCGTGGGTTGGATCCTATTCTAGATCTCTTCTATCGAGCCTTGTATGTATCCCCTGATCTTTTTCTGGCTAACAAGTGCTTCGACTATCGTGTTACTCTACGCTCCTGTATGGGCTTGCTTAGCGACAGAGCGTTGGGTCCTTTGAGCCGTGTTGGGTACAGTGGGGTGATTAACTTCCAATGGGTGTTGCTCAGGTGTTCCAAAAGTTAAGACCCTAGGGCGTCTAGGAGGTATTAATGCAAAAGGGCCAGCGGGGGGTGAATGGGGAGTGTTCGGGTGTAGCTACCTTCTGTAGCAACAACTACAAAGTGCTTCTCATCTCGGATTGCATAGCCGATCAAAGCGGGTTTTGAAGCCGTAGACTTTGTAGGATAGAATTTCAATATCCACTTGGTCGACAGCTCGTTTAGGGGCCTAATCCTCGGGTCCTATGTCTATGTTCTCGAGGTCATCGTGTTACTCCTTAGGGATGGGTGAGAGGTTGATTCTGCAGGCAACCATTCTTCGTGATCAAGGCAAGAACCAAAGATTCTAATGTAAGTATGCTTGTGGAGTTAGGCAGGACGGTCTCCTTGAAGGACAAAGAACAATTGGGATTAGGGTTGCAAAGGGCGATAATGAGTATGCTTTAGCAAAGTAGGGTAGTAATGGAAGTAGTGAGTATCGTGGTTGTACTTTATTTTTCCATTTATAAGGAGGATCCTGAGACCCTAAGGAAAGGGTCCAAAAGGGACTTGATTCCCACTAGGAAAAGTTTCCTTTCATCCACATGTCTAACATGATCTTCCAAGGAAAAAGTTTTCATTTGTCCAAGGATTCTCTCTTAGCACGTGTATGCTACATCCTGTCATAGGTTCCTTGAGGTCACGTGTCATGGGTAGGGCCCAGGTTTGACTACTACATCTAGTATTTGCCTTATCATCTTCAAGACGCTTCACCATAGCTATCGCAAGTATTAAGCGACCTTATGTTCTCATCACAGGTCCAAGGTAGGTCTTAAAGCTCATCGCAAGATCGAGACAGCTCTTTGAGCTCATCGCATACTTGGGATATCTTCTTGGGCTTATTGTAGACTTGGGATGACTTTCTGAGCTCATTGTAGGCTTGGGATTGCCTTCTAAGCTCATTGCAAGTTTTAGGTGGTCCTCCATGTTGCTATGAGTGCATGTATCGTTTTGTTTTGGTTCCCTAATCATGATCATGGCAATGGGGAAATATATGTACTTACACTTCCTTAGCCATTTGAAAAGCTTTCACCTGCCTAGACACTTCACATGGATAAGTCATCTACCCAATAGGAAATTGGTGTCGGTCTACTCTTCTTGATACTAAAAACAACCTCCAGGAGTATGCACTTACATTCAATAATGAAGCAAAGTATAAGGCCCTCATATTTTGAATCAGGCTTGCCAAGGAGATTGGCACCAAGCATATTGAAGCCTTCAGTTGCTCTTGTCATGAATGGAATAAATAGTGATTTTAAGGCCTAAGAGCCCACTATTGCCAATAATGTGCAAAAAATTTGGGAGCTCATCACCAACCTAAAATTGTTCACCCTTTAGTAGATTCCTCAGTTGGAGAACATATGTGCCAACATCTTGTCCTAGCTAGCCAGCTTAATTAACTCCAACCTTATGGGCATGATGTATGTAGAAATTCTTCCTCAATGCAGCATAGCTAAAGAGCCAAAAGTACACATTGCCCATAAGTTCTTTGCTAATATGGAAGAATCTCATCCTTGACTTCCTTCAAGACAACAAGCTTCCAGATAATCAAGCTAAAGCCAAAAAGCATGCTTACTGAGCAACCCGATATTGCACCATCTAAGGAGAGTTGTATAGGAGGTTCCACTCCCTACCCTACCTCAATTGCCTTAGCCCAGATGAAGCAAACTATGTGCTCAAAAAGATCCATGAAGGCATCTTCAGTAATCACTTAGGGGCAAGGCCCTTGCCTAGCTACAAAGCCTTTTGGAAAGGGTATATTTTTGCCAACAATGAAGCAAGATATGACTTAGTTCATATAAAGGTGTGACCAATATTAAACATACCTTATTAACAATTGTCTCTTTGACGCCAATCACTAGTTCATGCCCTTTTCTTAGTGGGGCATGGACATCCTCGGTTGTATCCCACCAGCAAACAGGTAGAAGTTCTTGATCATTGCCATTGACTATTCACTACATGGGTAGATGTCAAACCCTTGGCATACATCACAAAAAAAATGCTTAAGGGTTCCTATGGAGGCCAATCATTTGTCAATTCAATACCTCTTGAGTTCTCATCACTAATAACAACACCCATTTCTTGGATGACAAGTTTAAAGACTTTTGCAAGGAGCTTAATATAGAACAACAATTCATGGTTGTGTATTATCCCAAGAGCAATGGCCAAACCGAAATCACTAATTGAATTCTACTACATGGGCTAATGACCATATTAAACCAAACAAAGGGTTACTGGGTGGAAGAGCTTTCTAATTTTCTTTAGACATCACACCACACCCATATTGTCTATAGGGGTGACCCCCTTCAATCTTTCCTTTGGTACTGAGGCAATTATCCTAGTTGAGATTGGCTTGTATATATCTTGGACCGAACACTTCAAAAAAGTTACAAATGATGAAGGGCTCGATACCAATCTTGACTTGTTAGAAGAGACCAAAGACTAAGGACAGATTGGAATGACTACCTACTAGTAGAGGGTAGCCAAGTACCATGATGCTTAGGTCCAAAGAAGACAATTCAAGCTAGGAGATCTCTTGTTGAGAAGGACCATAACCCCAAGGTAGGCTCTCGCAAGTTGGCACCAAAGTAGGAGGGCTTGTATCGGGTTGTTAAAATGTTGAGGCTGAACTCCTATTATCTTGAATATCTTCAAGGAAAACTTTCATCTCATACTTAGAATTCCTTGACTTGAGAATGTACTATCAATAAGAGATTCCAAGCACTAATATTTTTGAGATGTATTTATAATAGGGTAAATTTCCTAAACTACCCTTATGGTTTAGCTAATTGACTAACTGTACCCTTACTATTTGAAAATTGACTAATGCTACCCCTACTGTTTTTGACAATTGACTAATACTTCCCTTACTTTTAGTGCCAGTTAACAAAAAGACGAAAAAGATTATTTTACCCTTTATTTTTCTTCAAATTTTCAAAATAAAACAAGAAAAAGGGCTATCGGAGGCAGTCTAATCAGAGAGAGAGAGAGAGAGAGAAGAGGAAAGAGCTTGGAACCGAACAGGACAACAAAGACTTCTTCTGGGTTTTTCGTGATGATTGGCGTCTTCACCACGGCTCTACTCGTCTCATCTTCTACCACCGTTGATGCCAACGGGGAGTACCAATTGGGTTGGCTGTCGACGAGATCAACCTGCCGAGGCTCCACGGAGGAGTGCATGGCCGGCAGCAATGAGATCGAAATGGATTTCGAGATCAACTGCCGCAATCTAGCAACCAGCCAGTACATCAGCTATGGAGCCCTGCAGCGCAACATTGTACCCTACTCTCGATGTGATGCATCTTACTACAATTGCAAACCCGGAGCTCAAGCCAATCCCTACAACCGAGGTTGCAGCACCATCATTTGGTGCCAGAGCTAGTTCTATATTTTCCTTTCACTGAACAAGAAACTGTAGGCCTTAATCACCATCACAAGCTCAAAACCAGCTCAGAAAATGAGCTAAATCATCGTTCAAGCCATCAAGAAGGGATCTAGCAACTCCAATCCCTTTATTGATGTTGCAGCTCTCCTTGAATGAATAAGAAAGCTTCTTCGAAGAAAAAAACAGACAAAAGTTTAGGGTTGTTTTCTACTCACAGATCGGTTCTCAAGATCTACAAAAGAGGCGTCACGAAGAAATGCATGCCCTTTTCTCCTCTCTCCTATCTTCTGGATATCTCTCCTGTTTACTACTTTTCGACTACCTTTGGGTGGCGTTTCTTTTATGTAAGAAAGAAAAGGAAGAGGGAGAGGATGGACACCTGGATGGGAGATCACGAAAAGACAGTTTTAATTTTAATTAGGGTAAATTTCTCCCAACAAGAAAAAGAAGGGGAGAGAGAAAGAGGGGGAGAGAGGTGAGGGTAAAATTGGGTTTTTAAAAAGTATATATATCAAGTACGAATGAGTTTTGGCAGAATATAAATGGAATTTAATAGTAAGGGTAGAGTTAGTCAATTATTATAAACAGTAGGGGTAGGGTTAGTCAATTTTCAAACATATAGTTAGTCAATTAACTAAACCATAAAACTAGTTTAAGAAATTTACCCTTTATTATACATAATGCAACAAAGTTCCTTTTCTCCATTCAGTTGTGTTTGATGTGGATTTATGTGATGCCAAGCACTAACACCACTCAACACTAATGCATGCCTAGCACTAATAGCATTCATGGCTAATCAAGGCCAAGTGTCAACGTTGACAAAGCCATGTTGAGCACTAACAACACCAAGCATCATGCTTGACACAACAAGCTCAAAGGGCTAGTCGGATCAACCAAACACTAATGGCCCACCTCCAAGTTATGCAACTGAACCTCGAGTACTTGCAAATTGGGAAAACCGAACTAAGCCCAAACACTTACTAGGGGAAAACTAGGGCCAAGTCCATAAGACCTTGTCTCAAAACCTAGCTCATCATGATACAAACTGAGCTAACCCTTAACGCTTGAGAAAGCTAGGGGAAAGCTCGAATTGGCAAGTCTTTAGTTACTTTCCTCGCCTACTTGGTAGCCTAGACCTTGATCACAATAGCTTCCTTAACCGATTTCTTAGGTACCACCAACTACTTCATCAAGTCACTTAACCAAGATTGAGGCTTCTTGGTCTCCTCTTTATTGGTTCAATGTACTTGGACATCCTCGTGATTTGATTTACTAAGAATGTGGCCGCGCAAGTGCTTTGCAAAGACAACTGATGTTAGAACCATAACATTCATTTGATGAACAAAAAGTAAACTCGAAGACAAAGACTTAACTGTCACAATCGACTTGATGGTCATGCACTTAACCACTGTATAAAGATACATCCTCATGACCCACGTGCTTAGGGGTTTATTTCCCTGAGCCTTACCCAAACTAAATAGTCCTTTGTGAATACCTCTATCCCAAGGCCAAAGACATTGGCAACCTCTCCATGTTTTTCTTGCCATGAGGTCCCTGTGAGGTATGCTCTATAAGGAGCATATCCAAACTCACTTAAATATGGTGTATGGATGGCAAGTTCTTAATTTAGATTTTCTTTAAAATATATGCATAAAAAAATAATATGTATAATAAAAAATCATTAATTAATACACGTTAAAAGGTGGACTAATGGTAATTAAGCAATATCTAAAAATAATAAATCATGTGTTCAAATCTTGTCAAATACATTTTAAAATTTTAATTTAAAATGGTTAAAGACCTGTGAACGGTTTCATGAAACCGAGACTGATTCACTGATTTTCCGGTTAAACCAGCTGGTCAGCCGTTCATTGGTTTTTTAGCAAAAGCAGTTATTGGGGTAAGACTGATGGTCCCGAGTTATAGTCTGACAGGTCAGTCCAATTCGGTTCTCTAAACATTGTTCCTACACGTGTGTCAATCATTGGAAATTTATGCCTAAGCCAAAACCAAAAAGCAGGTCCAACTAGACAACTTGGTTGGTTCGATGATGATTAGGTACTCCCTCAACCAATACAAGGAAGAGTTTATCCTCCTTATCAACCGGGACATGTGTCACACAGATATTACGTGTTCACTCATTATGCTTACCTAACGTATCTACTACATTCGGACTCCTAGGAAAAGGACATCTAGCTGAACCAAAGACTACTACATAAGTCCTAATTAGAGCTCAAACGAACCAAGAAGAAATGATGTGGCACACCCCTATACAACTTGTATGCTATAATTAATGCATGTTGCGAGTTCTGAAGAAGATAGGGACACGTGGCAAACACTACTCAAGACCCATTAGCTGCCAAGGTTGACACTAATGTCCTCAAGCTCCTCATTCCACTCTTAGTAGAATGTATGCCACATGTTCTTAATGGCTCGAACGGTGTCTTACCTAGGACGGTAACACATGTCCCATGAACAAGGAGCCCAAGGTGAGACACTCTTTGCACCCTTGATACCAAACTTGCTCTCTCAACTTTACCTTATTAACTTAAGCATCAAATTACTCCTCCTTGGGGCCTTTGATTCTTTGCGTGTGTAGGCTGTCAATTTGGCACAGCATGTATATTTCATTGGAACAACTCATCTATTGATCGTCCACATCCGCATGAACAGCATCACAACCAATACTTGAGACTAAGTATATTGTATATGTAAGAAAAGTGATGATCAACAATAAGGCATTGTCCATCATAGTTGATGAAACCATCCTCTTGGAATATTTATTTGTACTCTAGACAAGCCCTTGAGTAGACAATTTCTTAAACTTAATAGCGTTTGATATGTGTATCTATTGTTTTGTTCTTCATTAAATGTGTTCTATCAACAAAAACAGGTTCTAATTCTCTACCAACATGATCTGACATAGGGCATGTCCCGTCTTTCGCAATCTAGCAATTTGGAGCAGCATATGGATCGTTTGTTGGCTTTTTAAAGTTTTCTCCGTGTGTTTTTTGCTAAAGGTCAAGAATCTCAAGCCCGTGAGTAGTTGAGTTCTAAGGAAAACTCAGCATTTAAGACCTAGGCATCTTCTTTGGGCCTTAGCACAGGGAGTGAATTAGAGACTGATAGTGATTTCTCTAACAGCTCCGTTGACAGTCTGGGTTGCTTCACTAGTAGCAGAAGGTCTAAGGCAGTTGCGGATCTCTATGGAGATGTAGTGGTCAAACCCTCTGTTAGGGGGTCACGTAGCACACGTGGAAGGGGCAAAAGAGGAAGGAGGGGAAGAGGTTGCGTGTTTTTTATTGTTTTTTTCTTATTTTTGGCCTTTTTATCCTAACTCATGGGATGGTTTTTTGTTTTGTGGTGCCTTTGCCTTGAGGATTTTGGTCCCATTGGATTGGTTTTGGCCTTTTTAGGCTTGGGCGTTTTGTTGGTTACCCTTCTTCTATGCAAGGGTAGTTTAAAATTCAGCCTCTTTTCTTTTCTTTCTATACTTCTTGTATGCTGTTTTTTTCCTAATTTCTAATAATAAATTATACCTTACCTATTTAAAAAAGAAATCAGACACTGCAGATCTCACCATGACACTAGGACCCATCATTAAAGTGGGACCTGCCATGTTTGAGATGCTTGGTATCAAATGAAGTTGTAGGGTGTTGGAAGGCGTGTTTTGCTCGAAGGAGATCACCAGACTCTTTTAAGAATACAGAACAAACTATTAATATATAAGGGGGAGAATGACTGATCAGTTCAAGTCAGATTTTTTAGTCCCACTGTACAGGAGATGAATCCTGAATTGATGCCAAATTCACGGGCAGGATGTGATTTATAGGGGGAGGGGCTACTAATAGACTATAGGGGCTGTCATTCAGAATTCTGCATTGGGTTGCAGTGTACTTAATCCTATATAAGGCCCCTAAGAGGATCTGCACCTATAGGCCTAACTTTTGACAGGGGATTAAGGGGGCCATAATTCAGCTTGGACACGACTGTAACTATGTAATTTTACTGTATTATCATCAGGTCTTATGACAAACTTTTATAATTAAAGCTCTGACAAATAACCAAACCCTAAATTTATTTGTTTCTTTTTCAGTTACCTTTTTGATTCACAACAAAGTTTTTAAAATCGAATCGGACAATAAACTAGTTAGGGGTCCGGTTCTTGGGCCAAATGGTTCGATTGTTCGAGTCAAACATATGGCCCATCCTGACAAAAAAAATAAAAAATGGCCAAACCATTGATCAAACGGTTTGATCACCTGAGTCAGTGGTTTACTGACTAAATCAATATTTTTTGGCGAAATAACAATTTTGGGGTAAAACGAAACCAGTCAGATGGTTTTTCTGATTCGACCATCCGGTCCATTCCGGTTTTAAAAATCATGATTCGCATAAATGTATAGAATTTCTGGTTGGTTTAATGTAAGGTAACCACCAACCGTCAATCCAATCCAATCCTTTTGGAAGACTTGGATTTCAAATGGGTTTTCAAATTCAGTCATAATACAATAAAGGTCTCCCCTCACTGCCGGTCGGACAGGAGCATTAACCAGTGGACTAGTAGGTAGGTGGTGTAAGATAGGAATGACTGCCAATTCATAATTCCAATCTTAGATTAATGAGTAGTTACACACTTACACAATGTGAGAGAGCCCTCTTGTGAATCCAAATCCTTTTCAACATTTGATGGACAACACACCCTATAATTCTTGTCGGCTGCTCGTTTGCTCTGAATTCGTGGCCACCAGGTCCGGCACCATTTTAGCTATTGAAAGGTGGTAAGAAACATCAGGCGTTTGCGTCAATGGTGTGTAATAAATAAATGGTGTTAGATAAGGAACCTTATCAGGCCATTGTGCGCATTCCACTAGCATTGCAAGCTCAGTTAGATAATGAAAGATACCAATGACCTAAAAGTTAGGTATTATCAATTGGATGAATTGGATATAAACTATTAAACTGCAACACCCAAAAGAACCAAAACATTTAACTGTCGGATGGTCGGAATTTCAGCCGGCCATCCTTTTCTAGATGGTTGATCAACCAAATGTTTCTTGTAGGGCTGTCAATGGGTCGGTTCTACCTCATCAACCAAACTGAACCAAACCGATTATATCAGTTTTGATTATCTGATTTTGTCTGATTAATAATTGGATCACTTCTTTTTTCTATTTTGTTTATTTCAAATAGACCCAAATCGATTATCAATAATATATAAAATTTTTCTAATTTTGTATGATTTTTATTATATTATATATCTGAAAGGATAAATTTGGTAGACAATATATAAGATAATTCTAGTTAAAATCATTTAATTTATTAGCATATAAATAATTTACTATCTATCATTTATATTAAAATTATATCATCAACAATTAAAATTTTAAATTGCTATATATATATACATACATACATACATATATTTATTAAAATAATCGGGTCTAATCAGATTGACCCAATTATCTTAATTAGTAATCGGGATGGTTCTGAGTCTATGCAACCTCTGCATTTAGTGTCTAAATTAAGATATTGATCAATGCAAATTGCTAGAACCGACTGTTTATCTTGAAACACAACAATTGATATATTTGGGATACTGGTAAAATTTATTACCAATAAACCGGAATCAAATGACAACCAATCTGGTGGTATTTTTGATCAATTGGTGGGCAGCAAAATCCACATATATATGTAACATTGATATATTCACTCATGATTGATCACATTGTCGGATTTACTTTGCACATTTGCATTCACACCAGATCCAGTTCATTCTCGAAATCCATTGCCTTAAATCTACTTTATGGGGCTAGAGAGGATGAGGAGTAGCCCATCCCCGAAGTCCATTGTCTCTCACCCCACCCCTAAAAAAATTACTATGATGGGTGATAAGGCCGCCCTTCTTTTTTGAAAAAAGTTGGGGCCCGTTTGGGGCAAGGTGAAGTGATAATGCTGTGGTGGTTGAGCACCCATGTTCCTCGGTCACATTTTGGGCATTCGCGAAGGATTTTCCAGATTTTTACTAAACAAAACTTCTGGCATTTCCAGAAGTCTTGTTACAACCAGCCGATACCTTACCTACTGATCCAGGCTTTCAGGTTTTCTCAGTTTACTTGATCACCTTCGTTAGAGTGTTTCACCTTCTAGACAGTACTATCTTCTATAATTTTATTCTCTTTTTTCTGTGACTGAATCTGTTTCTCACAAATGAGCGCCTCACAGGCACATCCATCATACATTGAAAACATCTCACAAATGAACGCCTCACTTATGAAAGATGTTCCCAATAGACGGCAGGAGGTACTGTAAGACAATTGTGGGGCGGAGATGTGATCTCCTATTACAATCAACTAGGACCTTATCAACTGAGCTAGTTGGTACCGACAGGCTATTGTTGGGATGTGACATAGAAAGATGTAGTAGGACTGTAATTTGTTATAGAGTAGACTTTATTCACAAGAAACCAATTTATAGATTTCTTAAACGTGTAATGTAATAAATACTACATGATATTCACACGTGGATGCCATTTAACCAGATAATTGCTTCACGCGTCAACAAGAGGCTAAAAAACCGGCTCGAGTGAGTTTTGGTCAATACCCCCTTTAATTTGACCCATTATCTCCTGAAAAACTTTGTCTACTATCATCATGGTTTTTAAAACCGATCCAGCGATCGAATCGGTCAGGGTCCGGTTATTGGATCGAACGATCGGTCTATTTTGACAAAAAAATAAAAAAATAGTCAAAATTATTCGAATGATTAATCGATTGATGCAACAGTTTGTTAACCAAAATCATCAGTTTTAAAGAAAAAAACGATTTAAAAAAAAAAACTGAATTGATCAATAATCGGTTCTCGATTTTTCCGATCTAGTCTGATTTTAAAAACCATGACTACCACAATGCCCTTAAATGTTCTTTTAACTATTGAAATGGCCTTTGTATATTCCGGTAGCTAGCGACTCCTCATGGAAGTTAAGGCTTAGTTTATTTTCTGTGTGAATTTTATTTGCAGTAGTACTGGTGTAAATGCATGAGAGTAAAAATTGGTTGAATATAGGCGTTGCTTGGATAGATTTTTATTTTTGTATTTTTAAAATAACAAAGTATAAAGTATATAAAATATTTTTGTTTCAGTATTATAGCTTTGAAAATTGTTGAGTAAAGTATTTTAAAATAGAATTATCATTTTCTGTTTGGCAAAAGTACTTCCATTTGTGCTTTCAGTAATGGTTTCCGGTGGTTTTGCAGTCTAAGACAGGAAATGGTGGTCTGACTCTAATAGTGGAAGCTTTATCGAAGCATGACTACCTCTTCGCATAAAAAAAAATACTATTAGCCAAAAGCATCAATTATAAAAAATCGATTTTATGCTTTTAGTGTTTTTCATACCTTTAAAAGTATGAAAGCAAAAAATATAAAATATATATATATATATATAATACAAATACTATATTGTATTTTTTGAACTTCTATACTTTTAAAAGTATAGAACAAAATAGGGCCATAAATTCTGGTTTACTTCTGCTTCAGGTTTGACTTTACCTAATTTATTTATGGGAAATAAAATAGGAAGTAAAGTGAAGTAGATTCCACCTAAAGATGTAATTCCCACTTTATATGAGAGATAAATAAAAATGGGCGGAAGAAGGTGGTGTAAATTTTACATTGATATCAGTTTTTGAGATACAAAATTTGCAGTCCCAGCAAGTGCAAATAAGACAAATTAAGTATGTATTAAGTAAGAATTAATCCAAATCATGGTATCTGATTCGGATTTTCACTGCAAATCAATAGAATCTTAGGCCCAAAGAACGGTTTGCTTTTCCTGCTGCAATTCAATTGGCATTCTAATCCTCCCTTTTAAAGTAGTCAGTCTTTTAAATATTCTTAAAACAACCGATTAATAATGGGATGAGAATATAGGATATATTCATTTTCTGTTGGAAGATACATAAGAGGAAGGCGCCAGGATCTATCCAAGGTTGGCATAAAATTAGTAGATTCTTTCTTGCTACCTGAGATGACAGAACCCTTAGTCTTCCCATGTGGATATACCAGAGAAAAAAAATGTCTTTCTGATGGCTTTCAAAAAAATAGTTTTATTTTATGAAAAGCAATAATACTAGCGTTTATTTGGCATTGTTGCCGTTGCTCTAGAAAATGGCGTCACATTAGTGTAATAATAGAAAAAAAATAGTGCTCCAAGAAATGGGTATTTGTTTAGAATCATTTTTTCATAAATTATAGTACTCTAAGCCATGCCTTAGAAATCGGGAAGGCATGGCTTAGAGCAACGCCGAAGTTGGCATTTTCTAGAACTATAGTTCGTTGCTGCCAATAGGGATGTGAGGTGGCAGTGATGTGGCACTGGATAATGGATACTAATGCTGAAAACGTTTCCTGGAGCATTGGCATCAAACAGAAAAAGTTATTGTTATTCCAGGAAACGTCCTACTTGATAACAACAATTCGAAACAAAAAAAAAAGACGTCATTTTCTCAAAAAATGATACTTCCAACCCACACACCAGCAGCACAGTGATATACCTAATAATACGAAATAATTTCATTTCACGAGGCTTTTGAAACCGCATGCCTCCCGAAAATAACACAGAAAGTAGGGTTATATTGGAAGTAGAGCTCATTTTCCGGTGACTATGGTGGAATCTTATAATATTATGCTAGAATAATATTTGGAGTGGCACTTAGGTTATTTTTGGGAATATAGAATGTCTTTCAAGGAGGTCATTGACCAAAAGTTGGGTAAATGACTAAATTCCAACCTTTTTATAGAATAAATGCTTGTCTTTTAGCTAAAAAGTAAAATCTACTATATGGGTCATTGCCCCAAATCAACTGCGAGTGCATTATGTTATATCTCTATATAAAGAGAACCGAGATGTTATAGAGGAAACCAAGAGAATTAATAAGCTCTCCACTCCATCATACGAGAGAGAGATGATGGTGTGGAGGAAGTGCTATCTGGATTTGGTCTTAGTGCCATTGGGGTTTCTTGCTATCATGGTTTATCATATTTGGTTGTGGCATAAAGTCCAACCCAACCCTTCAGCACCATCATCGGAACCAATTCCGCCGGTCGACGTTTATGGGTTGCAGCCATGATGAAGGTAATATCAAGGAAACAAACTTTCCCTTCCATCTACTCACATCCCAATGACACAAATTGCCCACTTATACACAATATGGTTACGTTACGTATAGGGGTGGTTGTTTGATGTGTCTTTCAGTTGTTTGTATTATTGTCAGCTCTGAACTTTTAACCTTTAAAACCATGCAAGTATGCAAAAAAGAAAAAAGCCTTCGTTTATGACTAATTGAACATTCTGTGGCTCATGGCACACTGTCCACATGGGAATGCATCATCATTATATGACCATGACCCCAGAATATTTTGCACCTTTCACTTAATTTGTACCCAGTTGATCAGTTTTGTTTTCATTTGTTTGTATTTATGGTTTGTATGATACAGAATTTGTACTTTTTCTCTTTAGCACTCCAATACACATTTCTCTGTGGTAGAGCATTATTGACTGTGTTCTACAGAGCAATCAAAAGGGTGTTCTACAGAGACACAGGGTCATATATAGTAGCACAATACCCAGTAATATATGAGTTCACATCTCCGCCCCACAATGCCCCACACCACATTCCCGCCGTGTATTAGAAATATCTCCCAATGATAGTACCAGAATCGATGATGTCATCATCGGAAGATGCTCTCAATACACGGCTGGAATATGCTGTGGGGCATTGTGGGGTGGGACGTTGTGGGGCTGGGTGTCTTGGGAGAGGGGTGATTGAATACCAACCTAAACTTTGGCATATTCTGAACAAAGTGGACTCTCCCACTCAGACTCCAATACACTTTGTTAAATTCTCAAGCTTGTCATCAGCCTTGCCTTTGTACCAAACAATCACTTTATGATAACAAAGTTTCTTGATTGTGTTGTTTGTGGCATTTCTCTCGGGATAATGACAAGAAGAATATATTGGCCATTCAGACCATTCGAAATGCAATTATGGGTTCGACCCTGATGGCCACCACATCGATCCTGCTTTGCTCCGGCTTAGCTGCAGTCATCAGTAGCACATATAGTGTTAAGGAACCACTTAATGACACTGTCTATGGGGCGCATGGTGAATTTATGTGGCCTTGAAATATGTCACTCTCCTCTTTATCTTTCTCTTTGCATTTCTATGTTATTCTCTGTCTATTAGGTTTGTGAACCAGGTGAATTTCCTCATCAACTCCCCGCAGGACCCTGCTGCTAGCATAGTGACACCGGTATTTATCTCTGATCTACTAGAGAAAGGTTTCACCCTCAACACTGTTGGGAACGGACTCTTCTACTCAGCCCTACCTCTTCTTCTTTGGATCTTTGGTCCAGTACTTGTCTTTTTGTGTTCAGTGACCATTATTCCAATACTATACAATCTAGATTTTGTTTTTGGGACCGGGAAGAGTGGTGTCAAGGGAAAGGTGAGCGAGATGGACAAGGACTTTGAAAAAGTGTGAATGAACAATTATCAAAGAGCTCTATATTGTATTAGTTGAGTCCTCTGGTATATGCACTCAAGGGTTCTACTACTTACTGAATGTGAAAACATCTTGTTTTCCATATAAAAGTTGGTTCAATTCTTATGTGCTGATCATTTTCAATATGGTTGCATGTTCTTTTAATGAGCTTATTTAATGGTTGAAATGAAAGTGAAAGGAAGACTGTTTTTCAATAAATTAAGAAAAAAGAGCAGTGATCTTTAAGTGGAGAGGTTGTTGAGTGCTAAAGGAGTGAGAGAGTAGACGACCCAACTTCCACATAACGTGCATAACTACAAAAATAAGAGAAAAAAATAAGAGAGAAACAGGCTTACCCAGTTCAAAATTATCTTGTAGTCACAAAAATTCTAGACTCAGAAGCCCAAACTGTATATTTTATTGTTTAATAACCAGAATATGTTCCAAGTGTTTATCTGTAAACTTGAATCCTATGTGCATGCCAACACTCTAATAATCAATGTATTCTTTTAAGACAAGTGCTCTTGGTTGGTCATTAATTAGCATTATTAATTCTTAGCCATTAAAGTGGTGCTCAACTGGTTGCACTCTTTCCCCAACTCCATATCAGCAGGTGGGTCTCTTTCCTAACCCCATCCCTGAGATTCTGACTCTCAGAAAAGATAAAAGAAGGCATCAAATTTGTCCTCTGTGGCCAAACAAATTACACCAACTGATGATGATAGTGGTGCTTATGTCACCAGAGAAAGAAAAGAATACACCAATTGGACGTTTTTAATTAAGTGCATTCCTTCTAAGAAGTTCCCGTTGACTTAAGTGATAGAGAACCACCAGTTTCGCTTGCTCTGGCCGGCTTAACCTTAGAACCCCTAACTTAAGTGAATGTTCTTTTGATGATGAAGTACAGCTTATGACTGAACTTTTGTTAAGATGTTCATTAATTCAGTGTTTTGTTTATATCTTGCTTAAAAGCCTTCTTATGTTTTATACGTTTGGATGATTAAGATAAGTTGATCACCATCAAAGGTCGTCAATCAGAAGTTCAGAACTATTCAATTGGTCATTGGACAAAACTTGGATCGACTGGGATGTTTCCAATAAACGGCGGGGATGTGCCGTGGGACGTTGTGGAAAACTATTTTGTGGGGATTGATTTGAGCTCTCTAACCGGAGGGTTCATTGGGTCAGTGTTAGGCCCGGAGTCAATTTCAGTTCCTAAAGTTAACTTGATCTTGATCTAGACCGTCTCGTGTCCAATCCAAAAAACTAGGGCCCTGCATGAATTGGCTAGTCTCAATGCTCCTCTCAATCCATTAATCTTTTCTCATCCTCCAAACCATGGTTAAAGAAAAAACGTTTATTGAAAAGTAAAACATTCAAGGTTAAGATGCTACAAAGCACAAACCTTTATTTCACCTAATTAAACTCAAACGTTAATTAAATCTCCCATCTCTCCTCTCTCAAAGAGAGACATTGCATTGAACTATCTTTTCGAGCATGTCATTTCTATTTCGGGGTTATCAGATGCCCTTACCACTGAAGAGAGTTGGGATCTCCTCCTGATGAGGCACATAATGGCTCAAGCCCAAAGCCCATGCTGTCACATATCTTGAAATGAATCAAAGAACTCCTTGGCGTTTTTACCAGTTTGATTATTGAACCAACTCGATCGTTTGATTAACCCATATGTGAAGCACGAGCAGATAAGAACAAGTTATCAAGATTTCACCTTGTATGTGTGTGTATATATAGATAGATAGATAGATAGATAGATAGATAGATAGATAGATAGATAAATAGATATAGCAAAACGGTCCATGTCACCTTGATTCTCCTTACTTCATTACCCTAACATTGCATTTTCCTTAACTCTCTCTCTCTCTCTCCTCTCCCCCTTCCCACCACTTCCAATTTTCCATCTCAACACCCTCTCTCTTCATTCCTCTCCCTTCCCATTAGGTTCTCTCTCCCCCAACAATTCATGTCTCTCACTTTCTATAACAACCTAACTTCTCTACTTAATTAGCTCAATATATGTTTTACTCTCTCTTTCACTTCTATCTCTAATTCCCCTCTATCCTGTCCACTTTCCCATAAAAATAGTAACATAATTTATTAAAATTTGGTTTTCCAAATCAAACAATATTTATATCTATATATAGATGTGATTTCAAGCAAATTAAAAAGATGGTAATAAGGGGAATTTGATGTTTCCTATATATTCATGGCATCCTCCATTATTGTTATTTAATCCATTAGTTATGAAAATTATTAAAAATTTCTAGAAAATATTCTACCAAAGATTATGAAATAATTTTTTCAGAAATAATCCATTATTTAACAAATATTAAATAACTTAATAATCTACCAAAAATTAATAAACAATCCATTATTTAATAATTTTCGGTTATTAATAAATGTTCAAAATTTCAACATTTTAGCATAATTTATATTAATCATTGTACCTTAATAAATTTTCATCAAATTTTTACAATAATAATTTATTGTTAAAAGATATTGCTAATTACCGTAATTTACTAATTTCTATAAAATCAATAATTATAGTTAGTACTTATCAAATAATTTAGGGAAACTTTTTAACTAATAATCCATAATTATTTTTAAATAAGTAATTAAAAAATTAAGAAATTATTCTATGAAAAAATATTCTCCAAAACTATTTATGTAATAATCCACTATCATTATTGAACTAAATAATTATTAAAAAAAGTTAGAAAAGGTAAATTAGGAAAGTAATCTATCAAAATTGTTTCATAATTATTTAAATAATGTTCCATTATTACTATTATTATTTCAATAAATAATTTAGAAAAATTATTAAGTCTATCAACACCAATCTAGACCACTTAGTTGACTTCAACCATACTTGGTTTTACATTAATTAACAACAAATGCTTTACTTTAAATTAAAAATAACATAATTTACCATAATTACATTAATTTACTATTACTTTGATTAATAGTAAACAATTTATGCTTAAAACTAAAAAATTACATTACTACTAATCAAAAGAAATTTCAAGGATTTTTTTGAAAATGATCATAAAATATTATAATTTGTTGTTATTTAATTTACTGATAGTTAATTAATTATAGAAAATTATTAGAATTGCAGGGATGACAATTTTTCCTATAAAATTGGGGCCCTACCTTGCCCCGTCCCGAACGGGGCAAATTTTCTCAAATCTTAAACGATGATGGGGGTAGAGATGGGGTGGGGATAGGAAAAATATTTCTACCCCAAATTAGGGATGGGGTTTACATATAATTCCCCAACCTAACGGTAAATTAGTAAAATATCCAAGATTTAATATTGATTTTTAAAATATATCTAAGTTTTCCTCGTATTCTTATAATCCTAGGATCCCATAATTTCATTTATAAAATGCCCCCAAATTATCATAATCCAATTCCTAAAACACCCCCAAGGCCCAAAATTAATTTTTTTTAGTTAGTTGCCTCAAGGTGGGGAAAATTTAGGGATTCCTCATCCCCAACGGGGAACGGGTGCCTTGCCTTAAAGCTACCTTTCCATTGGGGTTGGGGTGAGTAGAGTGTCTTGACTTATGGGGGCTAAGGACAAGGAGGGGTGCCCCACCCATGCATTGCACAGACCCTTGCTAGTATATAGACAGATAGATAAATAGATAGATAGATAGACAGACAAATAAGGGGTGCCCCACCCCATGCACCACACAAGCCCTTGATAGATAAATACCCCCCATGCACCGCACAAGCCTTTGAATTTTTTATTTTTTTTATTCCATGTCATTTTTGAAACATCCAATGAGATGCACTTTCCCGATAACCTAAATAATCTCTTCTCCTAAAATTACTCCTAAACTACCTCCCCCACTTTCTCCAAAATTATCTCTAATTCCTATTTATCTTCTAAATCATCTCCAATTCCTATTTATCTCCAAAATTATCTCTTTCTCTCCTAAATTATCTCTAATTCCTATATATCATCTCCCCTACTTTTTATCTATATCTATCTAAAGAATTTTGTATTAAAAAATTTAAGAATAATTTAAATACTCTAACAAAACTATATAATAAATTTAAAATATTTATTAAAAACACAAAAAATAATTTTGTTTTTTTACAAAATATATCACAAAATTATGTACTAACAATTTAAATTATATTTTTATGGATTATCAATTTAAATAATTTAAATAATTTCCAGATTATCAATTTAAATAACTAAATATCTACCATAACTAGATTTTAAATAGTTAAAATAACGAAATTATGTAATAAATTTAAAAAATTTCTTCAAAGTAGAAAAATAATTATAACATAATATTGAAATTAATAATAATTTAATATATTACAAAATTAATAATGAAATTATGTAATAATAGTATAAATTATGATTTTATGGATAATTATATTCAATAAATAATTAACATTTTAAAATTTAAATATTTTACAAATTATTTAAGTGTTTAAATAACTAAATATTTTAAATAATAAAATATTTAACATAACTAGATTTTGAATAGTTAAAATAAAAAAATTATGTAATAAATTTAAAAAATTCTAAAAAGTAAAAAAAAATAATTATAACATAATATTGAAATTAATAATAATTTAATATTTTTACATAGTAACAATTTGAGAAAATAAATTTCAAAAAAATTAATATTTATTAATAATAATTTTAAAATCTGATTTTTATAATTATATATACTAAAATTAATATTTATTGTCTTTTGCGATAAATGTATTTTCAATGATTATGTATAAATTTATGTTGTTTTGTTATTTAATAGAAAACTTTTAATAGTTTTTGGAGATTAAATTACTATTATTTTAATTTTTAAATTTAAGCTATTATACTTATTGTATTTATTGTATTTTTGTTATTAGTTACTGATTAATATTTATTAAAGGTTATACTATTATTTGAGATTATACTATTTATTGACTAAGCTAATATGTTTTAGTACTTATTTTATTTTTGTAATTTTTTTAATTATTATATTTTTCATTAATATATTTTCAATAATTATGTATTTTTGCTATAAATTTTCAATAATTATTGGAGATTAAACTATTGTTATTTATCAGAGATACGACTATTAATTTAGATGAAATTATGAGTTGGTTTGGTTCAATCGTAGGCTATTTGGCCAACCAAATTGACCTGATCAGGTTAGGGAGTTGGTCAGCTGAAACCAACTAACCTTTTGTGAAAACTAACTCACTCAAGTTGTCTCGGTTTGGGTCAATTTTTTTGTTTGGTCAGCCTATTCAAAAGATTTAAACTTAAAAATTTAATTTAATTTTAAAAATTACAGTGCAATTATTAAAAAATTAGATTTATGATTTAAAATATTTTAAACTAAGAAATATGGGAAAATTACTATATTAATTACACTGACCAATTATTAACTCACTTTTCCATATTAAAAATTATATTTAAAGTATAAAATATTACTATATATCCATGGTTAGATCGTTCGATTTTGATCGGTTTACAAATGGCCAAAGTGAAACTAATCCAACTCGATCGAATTAGGAAACTTTTGAATCAAAGCCAACCTAAAATACTAGAAAACCGACCAACTCAGGTCGAGTTAATCTGGTTTGTCAGTTTCATCAATTTGATAAATAAACCTAACTAAAATTAATTATTATTATTATTTTTGTATTATAAAAAATTTATTAAAAGTAGTATATAAAATATGAATATTTATTAATTATTTAAAAAGTTGAAAATATAAAACAATTGTATACTCCTAAACACACTTTTAGGGATGGCAATTTTCCCCATCCCCGATGGGGACCCGACTTTCCTGACCCGATGGGGCTAGGGATGGGAATTGTTTTGGCTGAGCGGGGGCGGGGATGGGGATTAATAGGAATCCCTAGTCGAGGTCGGGGTCGGGTTGGGGATGGGGATTGAGGTCCTCGCACCCGACCCCGATTATATATATTAATGCTATTTATATTAAATATACTATTATATTATATATATATATATATCAAAACATATTTAAAACATTATTTATAATTTAAAATTTTTATTGATTTTAAATAAATTTATTTAAAAAAATACTATTATCTGAAAACATTTTGGGGATTCGGGTCCCTACGAGGAACCCATCCTCGTTAGGGATCGGGGATGGGGCTAATTTCAGAATTGGGGTCAGGGATGGGGAATATGATCCTTGCCCCATTGCCATTCCTACACACCTTATAGTTTTATATATTTACTTAAACCTACCTTATAGTTTTCATTTTACTAAAACATCCCATATATTTTACAACTTATTTTCTTAATCAACCTTTCATTAAGAAGTGTTTATTTTGCCATTAGGTCCATGACTTTTTATTCCAAAAATACCCTTAACACTTTTTTTGTATAAAAAAACAAAATTGACCAAATATATCCAATAAAGTGGTTGCCCATGTCTTATTAAGGGCAAAAATGGTATTTTCATTTTTATTTTGTTTTGATTTAAATGAATATTAGGGTCAACACTTCATTTTCCACTTTCATCTAATAGAAGATTGATTAAGTCCATTGCAAATTATAAGTGGTGTTTTAGGAAAATGCTAACTATATGGTAGATTTTAGTAAATTCATGAAACTATAAGGGATATTTTATTATATGACCCTTTCTATTATTTAGTTTTCTCTTAATAAATCCCGTGCATCGCATGGGTCCCCACTAGTAAGAAAAGATAAATATTTTTCGAAAACAACCAAAGCAAGAAAATGCCAATTGGCACACTCCCTTTTAATACATAGATATAGATAACTTTGACAGCTGTTTTTTTGCTTTATACTAACCAAAAAGATTGTTATTCATACAATCAACATATTTTCAGCGGGTAAATTACTAAAACTCCGCTTGAAGTTTCTAACCCTTTCTGAAACCTCCTCTAAAATTTTGTAATTGCAATCATTTCCCTTGAATTTTTTTACATAGTTGCAAGTAGACCCCTATGTTAGAATCCTCTAAGAATAGGCGCAAATATGTCATGAACACTTGTGCAATTACAATTGAGGTTGGCTTTATACAAACTTAATGAACCAAAAAAAAAAATGAAAAGAGAGTTTAAGTTGTAACTTTACCTTTGAGCAAGTGACATGAAGAGCAAATTAGGCAAATAAATCAATTTTAGAAAAGGGATTGGAAGGGTTTAGATTAACAATTGATATGAAGAGAAAAATTGGAAAATAAACTTTTTGATCAGAAGTAATTGCTTGGATATACTAGACATTTTCTTATTATAGGATTCTAAGAGAGGAGGTCTACTTGTTAGAGGTTTTAGCAATTTACCCTATTTCCTCACCCTTGCTCTACACGTCAAATAGTGGTTTTGTAATTATTAAAATACCATCCATTGATCATCTTCAAAAGACAGAAAAACCCTAATTGTCGGCACCTTAATGATGTAAGGTTTTTCAGATATCATATATATTTTCAGTATTTCTATTTTCTCGTACCAACCAAAAGCAAGATTGGTTGATCTCGCTTGGCCCGGGCCCTCCGGTCGAGTTCGGTTTGTTATAGCCTGATCCGGCTTAGGCCGGCTTGATCTACATTCAGTCGTTGACCTTGCAGCTGGCACACGTACAACCCTAAGGCATGGAAATCCAATGTATCCTACTAAGCACCAATAGTGGCCATTATAGCAGAAATATTCCAATCGAACAGTGGAAGTATTGGAAGGATAATCAGAGCTGTCCTCCCAAGGAGTAAGCCATCACGACACAAGATGAAAATGCAAGCAAGGTTTGGTAGGATTTATGATGATTACGGCAAATGTTTCCCTTGTTCATTAAAAATTTAAAACAAATTATTTGACATTTTAACCGAATCTCCTGATTTACTAACTGTCATATTATCCATGTTTTAAGTCTACTGGTCTCTCCCTCTCCAGAAAACGTATACAATCAGGATTCTTTTCTGAGTTTACTTGGATGTGCACACTCAGTTGAAAGAAATTGCTGGATTGGTGATTCTCGGTCGAATCTGAAAATGGGAGCTTCGTCTTGGCCGTCTGAAACCGAGGTAATCTTTGGTTCTTCGCTATACATGAGGCTCTGCTTCATGGGTTTCTGACTTCTTGTTAATGGTGACTTCTTCTTCCTTGGGATAGGCATGATCCGTGCTGAAATTTTATGGGTTACCTTTCCTTTTTCGGTTTTGATTTTTATACGAGTATAATTGTCACTGTTGATGGATGATTTTGAGTATGGTGCATTGTCGGATTAACATGGCATTTAGCCTTTGGAATGGTGGTTTGGATGCTGGTCGGTGGTACTGTATTGGACTGTACTCTGTATATATAATTTTTATCCATTTGTCTTGAACGCTTAGAAATTGTTACTTCGATAATTCGGGTTGGGAGGATGGAGGTTGTTTGTGGCTTCCTAATGTCGCGATTTCTACTTTGAAAATGGTAGTAGCTGGTTTGCGACGGTAACTAATGTTGTCTAAAATAATGCTTCGGGTTTTCTTGCAGTTGGATGGGGTAAAGAAGATGGTTGCTGAAATGAGTGGGAGAGGTGTTGAGGAGGTAAGGGTTGTTGTCTCTCCTTACAGGATATGTCCATTGGGAGCTCACATTGATCATCAGGTCAGCATGTTTCTCAACAATTTACTTTGTATACATGGTTATGAGCTTAACAATTTAGGGCCCCTTTAGCGCGTCTTTCCGCTTGGTCTTTCGGCTATTTACAAGTTGGGCAGACCGATTTTCGGTCTATTCCTGTTTGGTTCGCAGAAGATCTAGCCGCCAAAAGACGGAGCGCCAAAAAGATGCGAGAAGCCCATTTCGGGAAGCTCCAAATGAAGCTTTTCATGTCTTTCATGTTTTATTCTTGCACGGAAAGACACACAAAAAGACGGGTATCTGCCAAACTAGCTTTGGGCTTCTCAGATCTTCATGCAAAAGCTCAATGTGTCTTTTGACTGTTAGAGCTATCAGAAGATCTTCCCAAAAAGATGCGCCAAACGGGCCCTTACTTGTTGCTTTCTCAACTAATCAAAACCAAAATGAGAAAACAAAGCTTTTGATTCAATATTTGACTGGAGCTTGAATATTATTGTTACTTGGCAATCTTTAGATGACCCTTTCTTTCAAATATTCCATTTGGTAGGTATTGAATCATTATATCATCTATTAGTTACAGGGAGTTTAGTGTTTTGTTGAATGCAAGCATGGCATTATCTCTTAATACACCATGCATCTTTTGCCGATGTAGCTTGCACTAAAGGAAAACAACAAAGAAAAGGTAGGATTAAATTTATAGTACATAAAGGAAATTTCCCCTTTAATAAAACTACAAAGAGGGATAAAGATCCAAGATCCTATATATTCTGAGATATATAATAACTGCCTCTCTCTAGTTTCATATGTAGATAATAAATAACTATTATTTACTTTGATATTTGATAGATCTGTTGCATATAGAATTGGAAGTACTGAAATACACTATTTCTTTTAGTGTCAATTGATTTGTGGTTTCTGGATTTGATTAATATCATCTGGAACTTCTACAATTATCTTTTGGATGTTGAGTTTTATCCTGGTTGTATTTGTACCATTTGTTGCCAAATGATTTTTGATTTGAGATTATTGGTAGTTTCTTCTTTGATGAGTTACTCAAGTCTTGCACAATTTTGGAGAACTGTCGATTGTAGTTTAATAGATAACTGGCACTTTTTTTTTGGCTTCATGGGGCTACAAAATGGGGTAGTTCCTTATTGCATTTTGGGATAAAAACAATTTTAAGGGGTTGTATTGTGCTTCTTTGGAAGATTCTTCTAGGCTGTATTGGAAATTGTGCAAAATACATCAGGATGTGGAATGAATGGATTTGGAGGATAATAAAATCCCTTCTGCTGGTTGCACAAAGTAGACTGGACAGCAATTAGGATTGATCAAAATGGCCCCATCTCTTTCAAAGAACAGAGAGGGCAGTAAATCCTAATAGGACGATAGAATTACTGCTTTGAATGAGGATCAAGAGAAGAGAAAATAGATAAGAGAGCAACCTGTTTTGATACCATGTCAACACTCTTGGCCGAATAGAGAAGAGAAGAAGAATAATCTTAGAGGTGTCTAGAATAATCGACCCCCACCTCAAAGAGTCTTTTATATATTAAAAGATATGTACAATTACAAGAATGCCTATATAGGGCTGAAAGAGAAAAAAGAATAAAGAATACAAGTAATTTAACATACAATAGGAAATATACTAATAAGATACATCAAGTCACAGAGTCTCCACAATAACCGATAGAAATATGTGCTATTGAATGGTGGATTTGTCCTTACCTCAGACATGGCCAGTAATCAGTCCCCAAGTAGATCCTGATGGCTATTGGAGAGAGGGATATTTCAAAAACTTGACCTCAGAGTGCTTTCAAATCAAACCAGAAGATTCTCAGCAAGAGTTGACTATGATTGAGTCAATCAGGCTCTGCTACCATGTAAACCTGGATAGAATCGATCTGCCTTAGGTATATTCACTACATAACATGTAAGAGAATGAGAGCAAAACAAATGTGTGTTGTCTCAATGAATTAGCTCCGCCCAACCAGGTCAATATTATATAGGGCTAAATATACAGAATAAAAAATTATCCCTTATGAGGGACCAAAGGGCAAATATATGAATTTACAGGGACCATACAACAAATGATAGAAATGATATAAAACAGAAAATAAACAAGAAAACAACAAATGGAGTGGCAAATAGTCCTGCAGATTTAACTTTCTTTTTCATGATGGTGATTACTGAATCACATAATTGTGGGTTTCTAGTCTTAATTTTTTGTGTTGTTTGCTGCTTTTCATTTATATGAAATACATATATTGGAGTAGTGCCTGTTGTTTCCCTTTCATATTTTGAAATTAAAACTAAATTTCTTCTTTTCTTGTTTGATGTTTACAGGGTGGTACTGTTTCAGCAATGACAATTAATAAGGGTATACTCCTGGGATTTATTCCTTCCGGCAACACCCAGGTAAAAAAGCTATTTTTTTTTCATTCAAATAGTGATGCAAAACATTTATCAGGTAATTATGTGCATTTTCATTTTCTTTATCTCTTTCCCTTCAAGATTTTGTTTACACCTTATTGGTTGACAGAGTGAAGAAAGAATAATATGAAATGGAGATTAAAGTGCCAGAACAATTAGTTTTTTTTTATGAGTAATTAGAAAATTTAGTAATTAATCAATAATGGAATAATAATATACAATGAAGCTTCCCAATACGAGTCACAAGCTGCAGCCTCAAACAAAAACAGGGAGGTATTGCAATTGAGCCCAAAGAAGATGGTCCCTGTGCACTCCTCACTTAGCTAAGTAAGCCACTTTCCCATTGGCCGGTCTCCTTTCCCAATGAATTCTTAGAGGCAATTTGGTGGTCAACCATTCAAATCTTTTCATTGAATCCTTATAAGACCAGATTATAGAGTCTGGATCCTTTATCCATCCAATTATCAACTTGGAATCCCCTTCAATTAAGAGCCTACCAAAATTCAGCTCTCTAGCAATCTGAACTCCCTGCAAAACTGCCTGGAACTCCACATGGACAGAGTCCCCCATACCTACCAGGCCCGAATAAAGAGCAACTATGTGACCTTCAGCATTTCTGAAAAGACACCCTATTCCTGAAGGCCCTGTATTGCCAACGCTTCTGCCATCAAATTTGAGCTTGATAAAGCCTACATCAGGAGGGGTCCAAACTACTAAGGGCCTTACCTTAGCCACGGAACTCTTCTCTACAACTTCCCAATTTCACAACATATCATTAAAGGACAGTAGTCATACAAGACTACAGAGACTCTTTAGGTTTTGAACAGAAAATAAAAGAGAAGGAGAAAAGAAGAAGAAGAGAAGAAGAGAGATAGAGAAGAAGCACTCGTGGGAGAAGCTTTGAAAGAAGAGAATAGTTGGAGTGCTTAAAACAGCCACCCCACTCCTTAATTTATATACATGGTTTCCTAATTGTAAAAGAACTTTAATGCTTACATGGCAATAAAAGATAAGATTAAAATAAAACTAATCCTAGATAAGATAGAATAACTAATCCTAGATAAGATAGAATAAAACTTATCCTTATCCCACTAGGAAAGCTGATCCTAATCAATTAAATCTAAGTACATCTCAGGGTGTCACACGAATACTCTCAATGTGGGCTCCACAGTTTCCTACACTCCCCCTCAAGTTGGGTATAGATATTTGTCATTCCCAACTTGCATAGATCTTCTTCTAACTTCTTTCTTGAAACAGACTTGGTGAGAAGGTCTTCAAGCTAAACTTATCCTTCTTGAGATGTAACCTTTTCTCTGATAAAATGCCGGTCCACTTCGATATGCTTAGTTCTGTCGTGCTGTACTAGATTATGGGCTATATTGATGGCAGCCTGATTATCACAGTACAACATTAGGGGTTTCTCATAAACAATACCCAATTCTTCTAGTAATGACCTCAACCATAGAATCTCAGCCACACCATTTTCCATGGACCTATATTCAGCTTCAGCACTTGAATGAGAAACAACACTTTGTTTCTTACTCTTCCAGGAGACCAGATTACCTCCAACAAAGGCACAATATCTAGAGGTAGATCTTCGGTCATCAATACACCTAGCCCAATCAGCATCTGTGTAGACTTCTATCTTCATGTGGTCATTTTTCTTGAACAAAATGCCTCTGCCTGGGGACCTCTTCAAATATGCTAATATCCTTTCAACCGCAAGGAGGTGAGTAGTTCTAGGAGAGTGCATATACTGACTAACTACACTGACTGCATAATTGATGTCAGGTCTTGTGAGGCAAAGATAGAGAAGCTTTCCAACTAACCGTTGAAACATAGCTTTATCTTCAATAGGCTCTGCACCCTCTGCACTAATCCTGTGGTTCTGTTCAATAGGTGTGTCTGTAGGCTTAACTACCAACTTTCCTGTTTCTTCTAGCAGATCAAGAGCATACTTTCGTTGAGAGACAAAAATCCCATGCTTGGATTTAGCTACCTCATTGCCCAAGAAGTATCGTAGTTCCCCCAGATCTTTTACCTTAAACTCTTGATGAAGGAGTTGCTTAAGAGACTCAATTTCACTAGTATCACTCCCGGTTACTACAATATCGTCCACATACACGACAAGCAAGGTTACGGAGGAACCCACTCTCTTAATAAACAAGGTGTGGTCTGACTGAGCTTGCACATATCCAAACCTATCAAGGGCTCTTCTGAATCTGTCAAACCATGCTTTGGGGGACTGTTTTAGTCCATATAGAGCTTTGTTCAACCGACAAACCTTTCTTGTCTCCGTACCATAAAATCCTGGAGGCAACTGCATGTAAACTTCTTCCTGCAAGTCTCCATTGAGAAAGGCATTTTTAACATCCATCTGATACAACGACCAAGAGTAACTAGCTGCAAGAGATAATAGTACTCTGATAGTGGTTATCTTTGCTACTGGTGTAAAAGTTTCTAAGTAGTCAATACCGTATGTTTGAGTAAATGCTTTTGCAACTAATCGGGCCTTGTACCTTTCAACAGAACCATCAATATTATGTTTCACAGTGAATACCCATCTACATCCAACCGGTTTCTTTCCTTTAGGTTGATCAACTATCTCCCAGGTATTGTTTTTGATGAGGGCATCCATTTATACTTTTATTGCATCTTTCCATTCTGGTACTTCCAATGCTTCTTGTATTGTTCTGGGAATGGGAATATTAGCAATGGATGCGAGAAAAGACTTGTAGAAGGGAGACAAATGATCATAGGATAGGAACTGAGAAATGTAGTGAGCTGTGGTGCAACGACATTTGCCTTTACAGGCTGCTATGGGGAGATCAAGGTCACTGAATGAAGGTGAGGCTCCATGGTTGAATGTCTCTCATCTGCCATCAAAATAGCCTTCTCGTCTAACTCTTTTTATCTCTACATTGTATTTATTATAAAGGGATCATTAGTTTCTTATTCCATCTTTGCATCTGTTTATTTTTTGGGTGTTCTTTGTTTTTGTTTTTCGTCTCTGTATTTTTGTTATTTTATTCAGTTGTTAATGACTCATGCTATCTGTAGAAAGTAAAAGAAATACAATTGCATGTGCTTATAATAATATTATTTTCCATCTGATAGCAATGGAGCTTTTAATGTAGGTTTTGTTGCGTTCAGGACAATTTGAAGGAATTGTGAGATTTCGGTATGAGAAAAAGTTCCTTGTTGATAATGTGGTACTTTTGTACTTTTGCCGCTTTCTACTATTTAATGATGCACCTTAGTACTGCATAAAGTGTTTTCCATATTTGTTATTTTATTCTCTAATAATTTGTTTGGTTCATACTAGAAGTTTATGACTAGGAAAAACACAATGCTTGGGAATAATAGAAGTAGGATATAACTAGATAATTGGAAAGTGGTTACATAGCATACTGGAAGATGACAATAAATGGTTAGATGTACATCAGAATTGCTTCCTGAGTTAAAAATAAATTCCCAATTGGTAGTATTGAGTTTTGACAGTACACAAAATCCAACACTGGATTCATAATTTTCATGTTATGTCAGGTAAAATTTCCATCAGCATAAGTATAGCACATTGTAGGTCCCGTCTTTCTTTTAAGAGTTTGTTGACAATGGATGTAGACAAACACTTTTTGGATCTTGAGTTTCCAGGTTTTTAACCCACAGTGATTTCAAGGGCATATAGTTTTTACACCGTTTTTTATCAACAACAATGCAAAGGATTTCATTCATTAATTAAAACAACAAGTGTCTATTTTGGAGGGGGAAAGTTTCACTAGAAAAATCCTATGAATTGTTTTTCACTTGAAAAGATAAGCTGAAGAGAAGGAGAGAGAGAGGGGGAAAGTTTCAAGAACACGGGAGGGGAACTGCCATTCTGTTTGAGGAAGATGATGACATGGCATGCGTGTTACCAAGTGGAAGAGGAGGAGAGAGAGGGGGAGAGTTTTGAGAACAGGGGAGGGGAATTGTCTCTTATCTTTGGAAATCTCTGAGCAAGGTATGTCAGATTCAATATAAGGTAGTTGAAGAGGCGGTGCTGTGAGTGAATGGGAGAGGTGGGTCTGGTTTCTCGGGTTGTCGGGTCGGGGCCAAAAGGGGTCAGGCGGTTCAAAAGAAGTTTATAATAAAAATGACAAGTCTATAGAGCACATACCTATTTTTGCGTCATGTCCTGTAATGGCAAGAATGGTCTATTTTCATCTCCTTCGAAGGCTGGTCATGATGCCTGACTGAAACGTGGGAGATCAGAGAGGTTTTCTGCTAGCAGGTGGTTGATCAAGGAGGAAGAATGATAAGGAAGGATTCAGCTATGTTTTTAAGGGCAAAAAAGGAAAAGATTTCAAGCAAAATACTCTGAAAGCCTTAGATATCCATTGGGAAAGGAAGAAGGACATCTGGGAATGGGTGAGTATGAAATATGTGGAGTTGGAAGAATCAAGGGTCTCCAAACGTCCAGAGGATGAAAGTAATTCAGAGGAGACTGCCCCTGCTGAGCTTCCATGGTTTAATGGAGGAGGAACATAAGAAAAAGATGATGTCAAGGATTCAGCCGTAAACTCTGACAAAGAAGTTCTAAAATTTTCAGACGGGATTAAGGAGGGTGGTGGACTGGCAGAAAGGGCTGATTAAAAGCATTGTTGTAATCAAGATAAGGAAGCTTCCTTAGGGGAGAGGGAGGAAAGGAAGAGGACGAGTTTTCTGGTAAGAAAATTGGATGAAGAGAGAGAGGAAGGGGTGGAGGTTTTGAAAGATAAACCTTTTGAAGGTGGGGTGAAGGGTGAGAGAAACGGAAGTGACCAGGAATTGATTGGAGAGGAAATCAGAGGGGGAGAAGGAGATAGGAGGAAATAAAGCTAATTTTGACAATGTTAGCACTAATGAAGGAAAAATCAATATTGAGAAGCTAGTACATAGACAAGTGGCAGTTAGGAAATCTTTTGGTCTTTTCCTTTTAGGGGGAGAAGTGGTGGTGAGGAAGGCAACCGATCAATTTGAGCAAAATAGAAGGCAGGAAATGAATAAGAGAAGTGCAGTTGGGGAAGCGGGTGAGAATTGGGAGGAGGGTGAAGGAAAGGAGTCAGAATTCATTGATGAAGAGTAAAGGATGAGGTGGGTTGTGATGTAGTTGAGAGGGTGAGGTTTGGAGGTTTGTGGCTGCGCTACGTTTTGGGTTTTGGGCTTAGCTGGCTTGTTGAAGCTGCTTTTTGTATGTTCTCAAATTCCCATTAACCCATGCCTTATGTAATCTTAGGAGCTGTACTCGAAGTAGCAAAGAAGAGAAGAGAACCTCTGAAATGCAGTGAATGTCGAACTGTCCTTGCCAGTCGACCAAGCTATTATTTATATATGAATGTAGTACAAAGTACAAGAAATTACTGGGATGCCCCTGATTAGTGATGGGGCACCCAGATGACTTGAATCATTAAACAGGATTAGGCCCATTAACACAGGCCCAGTTACAAGATAAGTTAAACATAAGTATGGGCTAATAAGAACTCTTATCAGCTGAACATCACTCTAACATTCTAACACTCCCCCTCAAGCTAAGCATGGATATCAATCATGTTTAGCTTGCCAAGTAAGTCCCTGAACTTTGTTGTTGCCAGTCCTTTAGTTAATACATCTGCAATCTGCATCTCTGGTGGAGTATAAGGCACACAAAGTTCTCCTGAAATAATTCTCTCTCTGACAAAGTGTCGATCAATTTCAATATGTTTTGTCCTGTCATGCTGCACGGGATTGTTGGCAATGCTGATAGCAGCTTTATTATCACAATACAGCCTAAGAGGATCCTCAGTCTTGATACCAAGCTCATTAAGAAGAGTTCTGAGCCATAAGAGTTCAGCAACCCCGTGTGCCATAGCTCGATATTCTGCTTCTGCGCTTGATCTAGCCACAACATTCTGCTTCTTACTGCGCCATGTGACTAGGTTTCCTCCCAAGAATGTACAGTAACCTGAGGTTGATTTTCTGTCTCCAACAGACCCAGCCCAATCAGCATCAGTGTAGGCTTCAATTTCAAGTCTGCTGTTTTTCCTGAATAGAATTCCTTTCCCTGGGCAAGTCTTCAAGTATTTGAGAATTCTTTCCACTGCTCTCATATGAGGGGTCTTTGGTGAGTACATGAATTGACTGACAACATGCACTGCATAGGCAATGTCTGGCCGAGTAAGGGATAAATATATCAGTTTTCCTACCAATTTTTGGTACCTTTCTTTATCACGGTATTCCTCACCCATTGATTCTTGTAATCCATGGTTCGGTTCTATTGGAGTGTCTGCTGGCCTGCACCCCATCATGCCTGTTTCCTCTAGGAGATCTAGCACATATTTTCGTTGACATATGTAGATTCCTTCTCTTGATCTAGCAACTTCAATCCCAAGAAAATATCTCAAATTTCCCAGGTCTTTGATCTCAAATTTTGAAGCTAAGAACTCCTTCAGCCTCTTCATCTCTTTCACATCATTTCCAGTAATCACCATATCATCCACATAAACAATGAGTGTTGTAAGTTTGTCATCCTGTCTCCTTGTAAACAATGTATGATCTGCATTTGCTCTGAGTGTACCTCACTTTCTACATGGCCATACAAAATCTCTAAAACCATGCCCGGGGAGACTGCTTCAAACCATATAATGCTTTCCTTAGTTTATACACCTTCTTTCCAACATCATATCCATGTGGGGGTTCCATGAATACCTCTTCATGAAGATCACCATTTAGGAAGGCATTCTTCACATCCAGCTGATGATGTTCCCAAGAGAATTTTGTTGCTAGTGACAGTAGAACCCTGATTGTGTTGAGCTTTGCTACTGGGACAAAGGTTTCCTTGTAGTCAATTCCTTCCTTTTGTGTAAATCACTTTGCCACAAGTCTGGCCTTGTACCTCTCAATTGACCCATCTTCCCTGTGCTTTACTATGAATACCCACTTGCACCCAACAGTGCCTTTCACCTCTGGCAGGTCCACCAATTCCCACGTTCTTGCTTTCATTAGGGCTTTCATCTCTTCATTCATGGAAGGGACACATACAGAGGAAAGAGCAGACACAAAGGAATGATAGGCAGGGGATAAGTGTGAGTAAGAAACATAATCAGCTATGGGATGCCGAGTGGTACAAGAACGAACAAGCTTACGGAGAGCAACAGGAAGATCCAAATCTGAATTGAGTGAGTCAGAATTACCTTGGATTGCAGAGACAGATTGATCTGAGTTCAACTGGTTGCAATCATGAGGTTGAGGGCCCTTCTTCCTTCTACTGTATGTAAGTATCTCTTTCTCTTGCCTACAGGATCATAACACTTATACCCCTTTTGCGTAGGAGAGTACCCCAAAAAAAATTCCCTTTGTAGCCTTGGGATCCAGCTTGGTTTTCTTTGGATCCTTTACATGTATGAAGCATGTACAACCAAAAACCTGTGGGGAAAGAGGAAACTCTGGAAGAGTGGGACACAAATTAGAGAAAGGAGTCTTCATACCCAGTACCTTAGATGGCATCCGATTTATCAGATATGATGCAGTGAGAACAGCTTGAGACCAATATTGCTTGGGCACATTGTGCTGGAAAAGTGAGGCTTGAACTATCTCCAATAGGTGCCTGTTCTTGCGCTCAACAACCCCATTTTGCTGATGGGTGTAAGCACATGATGATTGGTGTAACATGCCTGCATCTTCCATGAATGAGTTCAGGGATCTTTCAAAGTATTCAGCTGCATTGTCTGAACGGAATTGCTTAATCTTCTTATCAAATTGTGTTTCAACCATCTTGCAAAACATCATAGTTATCCATGGAACTTCATCACGTCCTTTTAATAGATAAATCCAAGTGCACCGAGAATAATGATCAATAAAACTGATAAAGTAACGGAAGCCATCAATGGAAACAATGGGTGAAGGACCCCAATCATCAGAATGAACCAAATCAAAAGGGGCTTGAACTTCATTACTAGAAATTGGATACATTGATCTACATTGTTTTGACATTTGACACACATCACAAATTAAACTCTGACTTGGAATGCCCTTACATAATTCGGGAAACAACATTGCTAAAGAAGAAAAAGACAAATGACCTAGCCTAGCATGCCACAGGTGCAGCCTAGCTATTGACTCCACACTTTCCGGACTAGTAGTAGCAATAGCTTGTAGGGCTGATTTGATATCTGCATCAAAATAATAGAGGCCCCCATACTCATGACCACTCCCAATCGTTCTCCTCGTCAATTTGTCCTGGAAGACACAATGAGAAGGAAAAAAAGTTATACTGTAGTTCAAATTTTTTGTAAGCTTTGAAACAGACAACAGATTTGATGTAAGACTAGGAACATGTAGGACTGATTTAAGAGAGAGATCCTTGCTTAGGTCAACGACCCCCTTTCCAGAGATGGTGGAGAGAGACCCATCAGCTACTCTCATCTTATCCTGGCCAGACAACAAATGATATGAAGAGAATAAGGAGGACATATGTGTCATATGGTCAGTGGCTCCGGAATCAATCACCCAAGAGGTAGAATTAATGGAACTAGTTGCACTAAATGCAGAGGCTGTACCTAATTTGGCAAGAGAGGTGGAAGCTAAAGAATTGTTCTTCAGACGGGCTAATGCCTGGCTGAGAACCTCTACCTCACTAGTTGTGAAGCCCAAAGTACTTGGTCCAGAGGAGTCGGCAGCCTGCCTTGTGGTGGAAGAGGACACTGTCTGAGTACTCTGTGAGTTGTCACTACTGTTGTTGGTGGCAAGATTCCCACTTGCTGTGTGGCCCTTATGTTGCTTTTTGTCCTTTCTCAGAGCAGCTGGCTTCAGATGAGGGTACAAGACCCAACATTTCTCCTTTGTGTGTTTCTCACCATCACAATGGGTACACTTGAGGGACTTCTTGTCTGAAAATCTATTTCCCTTAGTGGAGACTAGGGCTGAATGTTCTCCAGATAGTTCTGTTGATTGTGTCTGGGAGTCAACTTGCATCTCCTTTCTCCTTACTTCTTCATTCCTCACCAGGTAGTAGACATGGTGAAGCTCAGGTAATTCATCTCTCCCTAGAATCTGTGACCTTATACCTTCATATACAGGGTCTAGGCCTGCCAGAAACTTGAAGGCTCTGCTCTCCTCAATCTGCTTGTCATGCCTCTCCTTATCCTTGGCATTTTCCCAATCCAAAATCAACTGATGGTCAAGCTCTTCCCAGAGGCCTTCCAGTGTTGCAAAGTATGTTGCCACGGACATGTCTCCTTGCCTTAGGGCTGCAATGTCTTGGTTCAGCCTATAGATTCTAGCATTGTTCTTTTTCTGGCCGTATGTCTTGGATACTTTCTCCCAAATTTTTGCGGCTGTAGGGAAATGATGAACAGTTCTGGCCACCCGAGGAGTCATGGAGGCCAGCAACCAAGACATGACTGTGGCATTTTCCTTGCGCCACACAATGTATTCAGGACTGCCAATTTCTGGTTCTTTCTTGTCTCCATCCAAATAGCCTGTGAGATCACGAGAGGTAATGAACAGCCTTGCTGAGACGGACCACTCTCTGAAGTTATACTCATCCAGCAGCACACTTGTAATCTGCAAGCTGTGCAGATTAGGGTTTTCCAGGTTTAAGGACCTTGCAACAGGTCTGTTATCTCTAGAGGAAACTTCATCGGATAGTGAGGACATCCTGGCTTCAGTCCTAGAGTTGTTCACAGTGCTGTAGGTGGTTCTGTTTAGGGCTGGCCGAAGTGGTCACAGTGTTCACAGTGCTGGTAGAAGTGTTCACAGTGCTGGCCGAAGTGTTCACAGTGCTGGCCGAAGGGTATAAGTGTTCACACTAGATAGACTTCACTTGGACTGGACCAGTTCGGGTACAGTAGCAAGTAAAAGTTCGAGGCTGCAACAGTGCAGTGTAAGTCTTTACCACTTTGCTGTGCAGGGCTGAAGTAGGGCTGGTAACCGACCTGAAAATAGGGCTCTTTACCACTGTTCTGTAAGAGTCTTGCTGGTGCACCGAAGCTGCAACTGTAGAAGAGGCTCTCCCCCTTTCGGCTAGTGCTAGGACTGCTGAAATCAGTCCTCAACTAGGTCTTCCCTATACAGACCTCTCTTAGTAGCCAAATAGTTACTACTTGCTGGAAATAACCTAGTAGGACATCTACTTCTGGGTCTTACTTCCCTTGAGTCCTACAACCAAGAGAAACCCTAGGTTCGAACTTGCCTTACTCTCTTACACCCCTAGGTCTTTACTGCAGCAACCCAGAAAAGGAAGAGAGAAGATGAAACGACAGCAAGAGAAGAGAGTGCGTCGGCTGAGACCAGGAAGAAGCTAATGCTCTGATACCATGTAATCTTAGGAGCTGTACTCGAAGTAGCAAAGAAGAGAAGAGAACCTTTGAAATGCAGTGAATGTCGAACTGTCCTTGCCAGTCGACCATGCTATTATTTATATATGAATGTAGTACAAAGTACAAGAAACTACTGGGATGCCCCTGATTAGTGATGGGACACCCAGATGACTTAAATCATTAAACAGGATTAGGCCCATTAACACAGGCCCAGTTACAAGATAAGTTAAACATAAGTATGGGCTAATAAAAACTCTTATCAGTCGAACATCACTCTAACATTCTAACACCTTACTTTTCCACTTAACTCATGCCTTTTCTCCATTAGCTTTGTATGTTCTCCAATTCCCATTTAGTATTATGCCGTGAGTAAATTAACAAAGACCCTTAATTACTTTGTTTCATTCTTTCCATCTTATTGTGTTTTTTAGGATCTCAAGACAAGGAGGGCAATTGGTGATGGGTGTGAAATTGGAGGATTGTACTATCTAGACGATGGTGGTTCTTAGAAGGCATTTCATTCCACACTCCTCATGCATTGTCAGTTGGATCAACTGTCTCTTTTTGCCTTGAAGTAGTTAGTTCCTCATTTAGAGTCAGTTATAGATTTACAATGTGAGTCTTGTCAATTTAGTAAACGTTACAATGTGTCGTTTGTTCCAAGAGAAAATAATAGATTCTCAAGTCCCTTTGAACTTTTTCATTTTGATGTCTAGGGGTCTGAGACACGTCTCTCTCTCTCTCTCTCTTTCTTCTTCTTCTTCTTCTTCTTCACACCACAATCTTCTTCTCTTGTTTGCATCTTGTTGCTGGAAATTCTATCAATAGAATAGCATTAACCCTCTCTCCTACAAGGAAAGGAGTTTATATAGAGAAGGGAGACTCCCCCCCACCCTCCCTTTTTAGAGTGCCATAGTGTCACGGGGGTAATCGTTGGGGCCCCGTAGAACTACCCCCGTGACAATAGTTCACCCCACTTAGCATGGTTTAAGGAGGGAAAAGAAGTGGGTTGCAGTTTTGCTGAATCAGCTTCACCTATACACTACGCATCTTCAATGGAGGCTGGTTTTAGGACTGAGTTGAGCGTGAAATTCCACCTTGGGATCTACGTTTGTGTTATTTGTATCAAGTATAAATCTCCCTCTTTGTTTGGTTTCAAATATGGTCCGGTTCAGTGCAAGACCAATCCTGAAAAATGCAGTTTCTCATAACATAGGGAATTCAATTCCCAGAAGGATTAGGAAATTTTTGAAAATTTGCCCAGCCATCTAGCATGGTTCGGTCATCCATATGATGGATCCTAACCCTTCCAACACTAGGTCTATTCAAGAAGCCCTTGCCTCACCTAATTAGAAGAAAGCAATGGATGATGAATTTTAGGCTCTCTAGTCTAATCACACATGGAACGTTACCCTCTTACCCATTGACAAACAGGCAGTTGGTTGTATGATTAAACACAGACAAGATGGTAGTATTGAGAGGCTTAAAACCTAGTTGGTGGCAAAAGGCTATGCAAAAACTTATAGTGTTGATTACTTAGACTTTCTCCCTGGTGGCTAAGTTGTCATCTATATGAGTTATTATTTCTCATTGTCAGTAAAGTAAGAAAGATAGGATTTGATTGATTAAGAGATTTGAATAAATTTAGGAAGGATTAAATTTGAATAATTTTAGGAAAGTCATATCCTAGGATTAAGGGAAAGATTTAGTCAATCCATGATTGCAAGAGATTTTAGGGGTCTGCCTTTCCTATCTTTTCTTATTTAAGTTGTATGCTCAACATGTTTTTATTATCAATAAAGAAAATTCTCTTCTCTCTCTCCCTCTATATTTCGCCACATGGTATCAGAGCTTTAGGGTTCAATCATGAATTTTAAGGCCGCCATGGTTGGCTCTGGTTCAGCCTCTTCGGATGCTACCAGCAGTGTGACGTCTTCGGAGGGAGGTATTCAGTCAGCGGCTATTTCTCTTTCTGAGAATTCTCTTCAAATTACCATTCAAAAATTGAATGGAAAAAATTATCTTGAGTGGTCTTAGTCCGTGCAGTTGGTGATCGACGGCAAAGGGAAACTTGGCTATTTGAACGGCGAAGTGAAACCGCCAGCCACTGATGATCCAAAGTACAGGCAGTGGCGTTCTGAAAATTTGATGGTTACCGCCTGGTTGATCAACTCCATGGATTCGGTGGTCGGAAAACCATTCATGTTCCTACCGACGGCTCGCGATGTGTGGGAAGCTGTTAGGGAAACCTATTCAGATTTGGACAATCATTCACAACTGTTCGAACTGAATACCCGAATGTGGAAGATGCAGCAAGGTGAACGTGAAGTAACAACTTATTATAATGAGATGATGGCTGTTTGGCAGGAGTTGGATTTATTTGAAGAAGAATGGGAAAGTCCAAGTGACAGTGCTCGGTACAAAAAGAAGATAGAATGAGGCCGGGTATTTGTTTTGTTGGCTGGTTTGAATAAAGAACTTGATGAGGTTCGGGGACGTATCTTAGGGCGAAAGCCCTTGCCAACTATAAGAGAAGTTTTTTCAGAAGTGCATAGAGAAGAAGCACAGCGACAAGTGATATTGAAGAATGTTAGTGAAACAAAAACAGAGAATGAAGGGTCCGCTCTTGTGGCCCGAGGTGCAGACTTAGAAGGAGACAGACGAGGAGGAAAGCAGAGGCCTTGGTGTGATCATTGTAGAAAGCCATGGCATACTCGGGAAACCTGCTGGAAGCTGCATGGGAAATCGGCGGTTTGGAAGAAAAAATTAGGCAGTGACAACAAGTCAGGGGGAGATGTCCACGCATTTCAAGTAAGCAATTCGGATCCCGGGCAACAATCATCCTCAGAGTCTCTTCCTTTCACAAAGGAACAAATAGAGCACTTATATAAAATGTTTCAATCTCAATCGTTAGGAAATTCTAACCCATCTTGTTCTCTAGCTCAGTCAGGTAATTTTTTCACTGCAGCCATTGCTTGTACCAAATCTAATGGCTCCTGGATATTAGATTCAGGTGCCACTGATCATATGACCGGCAATTCGCAATTCTTTTCCTCATATACACTCTATGCAGGGAATCAAAAGGTTAAAATTGCAGATGGTTCCTTTGCTACTGTTGCTGGGAAAGGAACAATGTCTATTTCTCCTTCTCTAAACCTTAAAGATGTTCTGCATGTTCCTAACCTATCATACAATCTCTTGTCTGTCAGTAAACTAACCCTTGATCAAAATTGTCGAGTTAACCTCGGGGGAGATGATTGGGGGTGCTAAATAGGATGGTGGCCTCTACCTCTTTAATAAAGGATCAACCTTTGGAAGGCAAGACCGACAGACTTGTTTCAGTTCTATCTCTGTTTCTAGTGACAGTGAAATTTTGTTATGGCATTATCGATTAGGACATCCTAGCTTTCAATATTTAAAGCATCTATTGCCAAGTTATTCATGAATAAAAATCATTCAGTTTTTCAGTGTGAATCTTGTGAATTAGCAAAACATCATCGTGCTGTTTTTCCGTCTCAACCATATAAAAAATCAAAACCATTTACCATGATTCACAGTGATGTTTGGGGTCCTTCTAGAGTGACAACTCTTTCTGGAAAACGTTGGTTCATTACTTTTATTGATGATCACACTAGGGTCACTTGGGTTTTCCTTTTAAAAGAGAAATCTGATGCTGAAACTGTGTTTAAAAATTTCTACAACATGGTTCAAACACAATTTCAGACTCAGATTAAAATATTTCGAAGTGATAATGGAAAGGAATTATACACCAAAGTTCGTGTAATAATACACCTCAACAAAATGGGGTAGCTGAAAGGAAAAACAAACATCTCCTTGAAGTTGTTAGAGCTGTAAGTTTTAAAACTAAGGTTCCTAAGTATCTTTGGGGAGAAGCCGTTTTAACAACCACTTATTTGATTAACAGACTTCCTACACGAATTTTCGATTTTAAAACACCCATACAGGTTTTCACTGACTGTTTTCCAAACTCTCAGCTAGTGACAAACATTCCCTTAAAAATTTTTGGAAGTGTGACCTTTGTTCATAACCATGACCCCAAACGTTTAAAACTTGATCCAAAAGCACATAATTGTATTTTTGTAGGCTATCCCACTAATCAGAGAGGTTACAAATGCTTTGATCCAGTTTTGAAAAAGATGTTTGTGTCTATGGATGTCACCTTCTTTGAAGGAACCTCGTACTACAGCAACTCCCATCTTCAGGGGGAGAGCAACACTAGTAAAGATGGTTTTTTAGATAGTTCTGATTTAATGTTTGAATTTGTCCATAATGATGTTCCTCACAACTGGTCACCAAAAGAAAGTGAAGCAGAAAATACAAAATTAGTGAAAACAAATGAATTAAATATTGAAAATGTTGAGTCTACCAATGAACAACCTTTGGTAATGCCATCTCAAAATGAAAAAGCTGAAACAACAGAGATGCATGCAAAACAGTATAAAGGGCTTGTATATTCAAGGGAATATCTAGCACAGAAAAGGAGAGGCACTATTCCGCAGCATCAACAAAAATCTGATCAGAGGTTGGATCATGAAATTCATGATAATTCTTCAAAGATTCATGAAAATATTCCTCTAGGTAATTCTGATTCTTCTAGTCAGCTTGATCTTCCCATTGCTCTTAGGAAAGGTGTTAGGTCTTGTACAAAACATCCTTTGTCAAATTTTGTATCTTACAAAAATATTTCACCTTCATATTGTGCCTTTATTTCACAAGTGTCTAGTGTATCCATTCCTAACAGTATCCAGGAGGCTCTAAATGTTCCTGAGTGGAAAGAAGCTATTTTTGAGGAGATGAGAGCTTTGGAAAAGAATGCTACTTGGGAGAAAGTGGATCTGCTGGATGGAAAGACAATTGTTGGTTGTAAATGGGTGTTTACTCTGAAGTACAACTCAGATGGATCCTTGGAGAGATACAAGTCTCGCCTAGTAGCTAAAGGCTTTACTCAGACATATGGAGTCGACTACTCTGAGACCTTTTCTCTAGTGGAGAAGCTAAATACAGTTCGAGTACTCTTATCTGTTGCAACTAATCTTGACTGGCCACTGAATCAACTGGATGTGAAGAATGCCTTTTTGAATGGAGACTTGGAGGAAGAAGTATATATGGAGCCTCCACCTGGTTTCACTGAGAAATTTGGAACTAAGGTATGCAAGCTAAAAAAGTCTCTATATGGACTTAAACAGTCTCCCAAAGTCTGGTTTGAAAGATTCACAAGGTTCATTAAAAGTCAAGGATATAGTCAAGGACAATCTGATCATATTCTTTTCACAAAGAGATCCACCAAAGACAAGGTTTTGGTTCTGATTGTCTACGTTGATGACATAATCTTGATTGGAGATGATATTGAAGAGATGAGCAGACTGAAGCAGAGCTTAGCCAAGGAATTCGAGATCAAAGACTTAGGCCAGCTAAGGTACTTTCTTGGAATGGAAGTGGCAAGATCAAAGAAGGGCATTGTGGTTTCGCAACGAAAGTATATTCTAGATCTCTTGAAAGAAATTGGAATGAGTGGTTGCAAGCCTTCAGACACTTCGATAGAAGTTAATGCTAAGCTTGGAGAAGTTAAAGATGGGGTTCCAGTAGATACGGGTAGATACCAAAGGCTGGTTGGAAGATTGATTTACTTGTCACGTACACGTCCTGATATTGCCTTCGCTGTGAGCATGGTGAGTCAATTCATGCACTCCCCGTACGAAGAACATCTTGAAGCTATGTATCGAATACTTAAGTATCTAAAAGGCACATCGGGAAAAGGACTCTTCTTCAAGAAAAATGAGAAGAGGGGGGTTGAGGTGTATACAGATGCGGATTGGGCAGGTTCAATTACTGATAGAAGGTCAACTTCGGGGTACTGCACATTTCTTTGGGGCAATTTAGTTACTTGGAGAAGCAAGAAGCAAAGTGTAGTTGCTAGAAGTAGTGCTGAGGCTGAATTCAGATCAGTGGCTCAAGGAGTGTGTGAGGTTCTTTGGCTAAAGAGGGTTCTAGCGGATCTTAAGAGACCAGTGAGTTTTCCTATGAAATTGTATTGTGATAACAAGGCAACTATCAACATTGCTCATAATCCGGTTCTACATGACAGGACTAAACATGTTGAGATTGACAGACACTTTATAAAGGAGAAGCTTGAAGAAGGAATAATTTGCACTCCGTTTGTGCCAATCACGCAGCAAGTTGCAGATGTCTTGACTAAGGGCTTGTTGAGACAGCCATTTGAGCTTCAAGTTAGCAAGTTGGGCATGATAGATATCTTTGCACCAACTTGAGGGGGAGTGCCGGTAAAGTAAGAAAGATAGGATTTGATTGATTAAGAGATTTGAATAAATTTAGGAAGGATTAGATTTGAATAATTTTAGGAAAGTCATATCCTAGGATTAAGGGAAAGATTTAGTCAATCCCTGATTGCGAGAGATTCTAGGGGTCTGCCTTTCCTATCTTTTCTTATTTAAGTTGTATGCTCAACATGTTTTTATTATCAATAAAGAAAATTCTCTTTTCTCTCTCCCTCTATATTTCGCCACACTCATGCTGCCCATTTTGATTGGCCCTTGTATGAACTTGATGTTAAGAATGCTTTTCTTAATGGTAACCTTCAAGAGGAGGTGTATACGGAGTAACCTCCTGGGTATGTTGCTCAAGGGGAGGTTGGAAAGGTATGTAAGTTGTGCAAAGCAATTTATGAACTAAGTAGTCACCACGGGCTTGGTTCGGTAGGTTTAGTAGTGTTGTATAGGAGTTTGGTCTCAAGCAATGTGAAGTTGATCATTCAATTTTGAGTAAGGATACCACATTTGGGAAGATCATTTTGGTAGTGTATGTGATGTTAACAACCAACTTATGGTGGCCCCTTTCTAGCCTTTATATCTTTTATTATAGAGTATAATGTCTTTTTTGTTGGTCTTTAAGTTGTATGGCACATACTAAATTAGGGGCACATTAGTCTTTGTACCCATATTTAGTAAATCTATAAATATGGGTCGATTGGGCTAAAGTTGATTTTTTTCCTGTCTAACTGGCTTCTTTTGCTAAACCTAATACTACAAGCCTTCTATTAAGTCTGAACCACAATTACAATTGATGAAGTTGTGAAACACACCTGCAATAGTTCAGAAAAATATAGAAAAGAAAGAAAGGAAGAAGGAAATATTTCAGCAAGAGCTTGTGGAAGAAGAAGAGAAAGGAAGAGAGAAGAGAAGATGTTCAATCCCTTCTCTAGTCACCTCAAGATGTATTTTATTTCTAAATCTAAAAAAGAGTACAATTCCCTAGATGCCCTTTAGGCGGCCAACACTAAAGAATTAATAAAACAAACAAAGGAAAGGCCCATAACTAAAAGAACATAAACTTAAACATAACTTAAAAGAAATAAAACCACTAAGGCCCATTTGGCCCATTCTCACTACACTCCCCCTCAATCTGAACATAGATGTCAATCATGCCCAGCTTGCATACATAATGCTGAAGCTTTGCCTTTGGAATTCCCTTAGTCAGGAAATCTATTAGCTGCTCTTCTGATGCAATGAAGGGAAGGCACACCTCTCCTAAAGCCACTCTCTCCCGTATAAAGTGTTTGACTACCTTAATGTGCTTAGTTCTATCATGCTGAATTGGGTTGTGAGCAATGTTAATAGCAGCTTGGTTATCACAATATAACATCAGTGGCTTGTCACATGAGACGCCCAACTTATCAAGGAGAGATCTAAGCCATAACAACTCAGAAACCTCATGGGCCATAGCCTTATATTCTGCTTCAATTGTAGATCTAGCAACCATTGACTGCTTTTTACTCCTCCAGGAAAGAATATTCCCAGCTACCGTAGCACAATACCATGATGTGGACCTCCTATCATCAACATTACCTGCCCAATCAGCATCTATATATGCCTCTACCTTCATATGGCTATGTTTAGCAAACAGTGTTCCATTTCCGGGAGTTTCCTTTTGATCCCCAACCGCCAGCTTCAAAGTGTCTCTAGGACCTGTAGCAAGATTTCTCTAGCTATCTATGGTTTTCGGGAAAAAAAAACTCCAAGAACTTGCCTTGGGCTTCAACTAATGATTAAAGTCTCCACAAAACCTCTCCAAAACCCCTCCTAACTTGGCTACATAAGCTGCTAATTGATAAGCCGATCAGTTCTCCATACACATTGTGTATGGGCTAAGAAAGGAGAAAGATGTTGAAGTTGAGAACCCACTCTGATACTAAATTGTGAAATACACCTGCAATAGTTCAGAAAAACATAGAAAAGAAAAGAAAGGAAGAAGGAATGATTTCAGCAAAAGGTTGTGGAAGAAGAGAAAGGAAGAGAGAAGAGAAGATGTTCACTCCCTTCTATAGTCCCCTTAGATGCCCTTAACAGGGCAGACAGCACAGAAGAATTAATAAAACAAACAAGGAAAAGGCCCATGTTGTTAGTTTTAAATTGTTTTTCCTTATTCATGTTGTTACAATGCTGTTAGCTTAGATTGCTGGTAGCATGTTCTTTTCTTTTGTTTAGGGTGTGCTGCCAGGGTGCCAGGGGCCTATTTGCAATTTCTTAGAATTGTTATAAGACTTTTAAATAAAAGGGAAGCTGGGTGCTGCCAGCTCCAATTCTTTTCGACCCTTCATATCTTTTTCTCTTCTTCTTCTTCTTCTCCTCTCCTCTCTTCTCTCTCTCTCTCTTCTCTGTTATTCCTCTTCCTCGTATGATTACAGCCCATAACTAAAAGAACATAAACTTAAACATAACTTAAAAGAAATAAAGTCACTAAGGCCCATTTTGCCCATTCTCACTACAGACGACAGAGTCATTACTAGCAATGATGTTGGTGGAATTAATGGTTTAAAACAATTTTTGCAACAACTCTTTCAAACCAAGGATTTAGAATCCTTGAAATATTTCTTGGGTATTGAAGTAGCCCTCTTGAAGTAGGGAATCTCCATGTCACAATGCCAGTCTGTCTTAGATTTGATGGATTAGGCAAGCCATCTAGGGGTCAAACCAGTTGAGACCCCTATGGATCCTAATGTGAAAATGACTAATAGTCAGGGGGATCCATTCAGTGATCCCGAAAGGCATAGGATATTAATTGGAAAATTGATTTATCTCACCATCACCCATCTAGATATCTCCTTCAGTGTAAGGTTTTTGAGTCAGTTCATGCAGAATCCCATAGTCATTCATTGGGAAGGTGTTGTAAGAGTGTTGAAATATCTAAAATATGTTCTAGGCTAGGGATTACTATACAAGAAAAGGGAGAGAATTAACCTTAGAGGGATATTCCAATGTAGATTGGACAGGGTCGTCAATAGACAAGAGGTATACTATAGGGTACTGCACCTTTTTGTGTGGCAATCTCATTACTTGGAAAAGTAAGAGGCAAAATGTAGTTTCTAGGAGCAGTGCTGAAGCTGAGTATAGAATAATGGGCCACCCACTTGTGAGTTGATATGGCTGAAACATCTACTTCAAGAGAAAGGTATTCTTATAGGAAAGTCTATCAAATTGTTTTGTGATAATCAAGCTGCTATTTATATTGCTTCCAATCCGGTCTTCCATGAGAGGATCAAGCATATAGAAGTTGATTGTCAGTTTGTAAGAGGAAAGGTGGCAAATGGTGATGTTGTTACTCCTTATGTCCTTTCAGAAATCGGCTGGTAGATTTGTTTACCAAGAGCTTGTGCTGTACCAGGATGGATTATATTTGAAACAAGCTGGAGCTCTATGATACCTATGCTTTAGATTGAAGAGTGTTGAAATGTATGCCTCTAAGGGGCATCTTAGTCTCTTGACATGGTGCAGGTTGACAAGGAGAAGAGGACAGTTTGTATCCTCTTCCTTTAGACTCTTTTTCTATCTCATTTCACTTTCTTCTTGTTCTCTACTGTACAAGACAGCTTTCTCTACCTTTATCTCTTATTTTTCTCCTCTTTTTTCCCTTTTTTTCTCAGGTTGTAACAAGATCCAACAAAATTTAAGGCTTTAACAGATAATATTTAGTTATCTGACCTATGGTGAAAATAAAACCATTATCAAGGGAGCTAGAGACTGAGTTCATATAGGTACCAAGAATGGTCAATGATCTCGCTGATGTTTTAGAAAATAAAGCAATTTAATAATGGTTTCCAGCCTAATCAATACGATGCTAGGCATGTTGTACACACTTTTTTAATAATGGCTTAGAGGATGATGATGATGATCATTAACATGCCTTTTGTGATCTTTGGTGGATTTTGAAAGAAGGGAAGAATAGAATATTTGAAGGAAAGTAGTATGATAGAAGATTGGTTGCTGACGTTGGTTCCCTCATCTTGAATTGGTTGATGCTGCTGCTGGAGTTATTTTTGATTGTTCATCTTTATCTTTGGATAAGATTATTGGTCTTTATTAGATGTTGTAATAGATGACACAAAGGGATTTATTTTGTATTATATTTCTAAGACCCTTTTTTATGCTGACTCTTCATCATCTTCTTTCTTGTACTCTTTTTTCATTAGTAAATTTCTTTTCCACTTACTAAAAAAGAAGTTGCTGAATGTAAATTTTCCTTATATCATTTATAATGGTTTCCAACTTTGCAGTTCTCCCTTATTTCCTAGATGCTTTAGATAATTGCGAAAATGCTCATAGAATAGTATAACTTGCATTCATGCTTCCCATTCTATCATCTCTTATTCATGAACTATAGTCCATAGCCTTTGACTAAATTTACATTACTGTATTGTAAATTTTGGGCCTTATAGAGTTGATGAGGTTCAACACCCAAGGTCTGCTGCTAGTGAAAACAACAAGGTACATGAAAATGATTCATCCAAAACCTATGAGGAATGCGATTGGGGAACTTATGCTAGAGGAGCTTTGTATGCTTTGCAGAAAGAAAACCATCTTACCCAGGTATTAAGAAGATCTTTTTATTTTTTTATTTAAATAAACCATTTTATTTAAATCAAACATCTTCTATGTTGTTCTGGTTGTTAGTCAATTTGTATTTTCTCTTTCTGCTCTTATATGACAGCTGTGAATTGTATCATTAGATATCTTAGAAGCACCATCTAGAGGAATATTCTTCTCATCTTCGTCCCCTACTCAGCTATGTGCTTATGCAGATGCTTACTGGGCTGGATGCCCAAATATTTGTTGATCAACCACAGGCTGGTGTAGATTTCTTGGTGATCCTCTCATCTCTTGGAAATCCAAGAAGCAAGATGTTGTTTCTAAATCGATTGATGAAGCTGAGTATGGTTCTATGACCTCAATATGCAGCAAACTCATATGGCATAGAGGTCTCTTCTAGGACTTATCTATTGATCTGACTACTCCTTCAGCATCCTCAGCATTGCATGCTAACAACACTAGTGCTACAAGGATAGCATCTAATGCAGTTTTTCATGAATGAACCAACACACTGAGGTTGATTGTTACTTAATTTGAGACCAGTACTTAGCAGATCATATCACTAAAGCTATGACTTACGCACTCCATGATTATCTAGTTGATAAATTGATGCTGTTTTCACAGCCTTAGTTTGTGGGAGACTGTAGATAGGATAAATTGATGCTGTTTACACTTTTTGACTACCCAAAAAAATTCAGTCCATCTAGGATAGTAATACCACAGGGAAACCCCAACTTTTAGCACCTGAACTGATCATATTTTGACTTTCAGTGACTTCTGAGATAATTGAATCTTCAGTAGACATTGTCCTTGCACACAAAAAAAAAAAAAATGGCAACCCCACTTGGAACTTGCACTTTCAGCATGTTGTGTTTTTCTAGCAACTTGAAGAGTCCTTCATGAGGTAGGAGTGGTGGAGGCCAAAGAGATTTCAGTTAGTAATTTAACTACAATTCAGGATTAAGTTAAATTACTAACTGAAAGCAAATTGTTATTAAGTTTAGGCACATGAAGAACAGATGACAAGGTCAAGGCATGTAATGTCTTGATGCCTACCTTTCTTGTGATAGGGGCAAGAGGGCATCTACTGCTATAGCATCTACTTCATCTAAGACAATTCCTTCTTTTCCATATGCACACTCAGGTATTCGTGTTACTGCAAATCATGCTTCTATCTCAAGTACTCATAAAATCCCTTGGATAATTGATTTTGGTGCCTCTGACCACATGACTAGTGTTTCATACTTGTTCACCACTGACCAACTCCTTTCTAACTGAGACAAAACATTCCTTGTTGACGGCTCTCTTGCCCCTATCACAGGAAAGGAAGACATCAAGACATCAAGACATCACATGCCCTAAGCTTATCATTTGTTCTTCATATGCCTAAACTTAATACCAATTTTCTTTGCAGAGAATAATTTAACTAAATACTTGAAACGGGGACATGTGAGATAGGAGTGATAGAGTTCAAAGAGATTTCAGCATGGAGAAGTAACAGCTAAGGGCTTCTCCCCTTGTCATAGATTATTTACATCATTCTTCAATTTGTAGGCCCTATGACACTATCCATAGTTTTCAAGGTGCCAAGACGAGGCCAGGCGACAGAGGGCGCCTTGTCGCTTAGTTGCCTAGGTGATGGAATTTTTTTTTAAGTAAAACATTATATCCTAGTGTAGTTCCCTAGGTTCTATAATTATCTTTCCTTAATAATTATCCATAGTTTTCATAAGAGAAGTATAAATTGTAGAAGAGATGAAGGGTAGTTTTGTAATTCTGCTGTATTTTATTATTCTTTCTTGTACTGTAATAGGCGTTTACTTTAGTGTACAGCTCTTTTATTCTCTTTGTAAGGGCAATCTTGTCCATTTACCTAAGATTAATATAAATACTTCTTTTCTGGGTTGATTCGATCTGATTGATAAACCCTAACAGATTTGAACCTTTGTCTCATCTCTTGCTATTTCGCCTTCTCATGAACTGACATGGTATCAGAGCAAGCTGCTCTCTGATCCTTATCTCTTCTTTTTGGATGAGTTTGAGAACTATAATCATTGCCGGTTGACTCTGGACTGTTTCGATCTCTCTAGAGACCTTTTCTATGTGTTTTGTGCATCTAGTAAGAGAGATTTCAGTAGATCTCTCTCATATGGCATTAGTTTGTAGTAAGAATTGAAAGGAAGTGTCGCCTAGTCCCTCTCATCATATTCTGACTTTTTCATCAAGATCCGAGAAGTTTTGAGAGAGATCTATACATCTCTTCTGGGCGGCTACATCCAGACTTTCCTTTTTTGCACTGTGTATCCAGTTTTCTCCAATTGCTGGAACTTGGACAATTTTTGGTGATCGTAAGAGGTTTCTATTATTAGTTTCTTTGACTCTCTTAGTTTGATTACTACTTTATTGCTTGATTTGATCAGTCTTTACTTTGTCTCCCTTTCATTATGGCTCTAGAAAAGAATGAATTTATTTCTGTCAAGTTCGATGGGAGCAACTATGTTCTCTACTAGTTTCATTTTCAATATTTTGTTAAAGGGAAAGGCATGTGGAGTTATATTGATGGTTCCACTTCCTTGCCTGATGCCAGTGATGTCAAAAGGCTGAAACAATGGAGAACTGAGAATGCTCAAATTACTTCATGGATACTTGGTCTATCTCAATGGATGTCAATATTCCGATGAGAGGTCTCAAATCAGCCCATGACATGTTCGAATACCTTAAAAATGTATATTAGCAATCGAATATGTCTAGGCAATATCATATTGAAATTGATATCTTCTCCTATGTTCAAGGGGAGAAGCGGATTCAGGAATACTATGTAGGATATGTAAATCTCTGGACTGAATACGAATTGGCTCACTTTGGGGATCTATCTACAGACTGTTGTGTGAAGATTATGAAGAAACATCTCAGTAAGAGAAAGACCATGCACTTTTTGATGCAGCTTAGGCCTAATTATGAAAACAGTATTCTCAGTAGAGAACCGGTTCCTGAACTTGATGCAATTCTTGGAGAGTTGTTAAGGGAGGAAACTCGTCTTCTTACCTTGTCTGCATTGGACCAGAAGAAGGAACATGGGATTGAAACAATGTTTTTGGCTACCAAACAGAAGGGTAAGAAAGACTTCTCGAAGATGCAGTGTTATGAATGCAAAGAATATGGTCACATGGTATCCCACTACAAGAAGAAAAACTTTTGTACCTACTGCAAACAACAAGGACACATTATAGTGGAATGTCTGACTAGGCCTTCCAAGAAAGGACAACATAAGGCTTATCAAGCCTCAACTGAATTTGTCTCTATTGATACTACCACCTCATCATCATCTCACAAGCCAGATGCTCAGGGAAATTTGACTGAAGGAAAGATTCGTGAGCTCATGTCTTCAGCTATTTTTTTTGTTTTTTCTGCTTTTGGACTAGCTAGTAAGTCTGCTTATTTGTGTTCATCTCCTTGTAAATTACCTGCACCATCCATTTCTGTTCTACATGACTTTAGATCTATAGGTGATTCTCCTTCTCTTCAGCCTCTTCAGACGTACTTCAGGAAGCATCCAATGCGCCCATTACCTATGCCTCCTCCATCTCAAGCAATAATGTCTGGTCATTCCTCTCCATCCACCATTACTGTAAGTGCAGATTCTCCTCCTAAGGATTTACCTTCATCTATTCCTTTGCATCGGTCATTTCGTATTTCTCGTCCACCTGATCACTATGGCTTCTTTTCTAGTCATAGCTCCTTCTCAGCTGTTTTGTCATCTACAGATATACCTAAGTCATACAGCAAGGCCGTAGCAGTTGAGCAATGGAAAGATGTTATGGATTTAGAGGTTCAGGCTTTATTGGAGAATGATACATGGGATCTTGTCTCTCCTCCCCCAGATGCCTCCATAATCAGTAGCCGGTGGGTTTACACCGTGAAACTCAAATATGATGGTACTCTGGACAGATATAAGGCCCGTTTAGTTGCTCAAGGCTACAAGCAAGAGTATGGAATTGACTATGATGAAACTTTTGTGCCTATGGCCAAAATGACAATAGTTCGTTTGCTGGTAGCCATTACTGCTCTCAAACAATGGACAATTCATCAGATGGATGTCAAGAATGCTTTCCTCCATGGAGAGTTACAAGAGACAGTTTATATGCAACCACCTCTCGGCTACTGTGACAATCCTCAGTTGGTGTGTAAACGGAAGAAATCCCTATATGGTCTTAAACAAGCTCCACCAGCTTGGTTTGATCGCTTCCGTACAAAAGGCCCGTCTAGTATTGGAGGCTGGTTTCCAGCAAAGTGCTTCAGACTACTCTCTTTTCACACTCAAGTGAGCTCAGGTGTTGACTCTTCTTTTGGTCTATGTTGATGAAATCCTTATTACTGGAGATGATGTAGATGATATTAACAAACTCAAACTTCTGCTTAGTAACTCCTTCAAAATAAAAGATCTTGGGCCAGTAACATACTTTCTTGGACTTGAAATTCAAAGATGTCATCATGGTTACTTTGTCAACCAACAGAAATATGCTTCTGATTTGGTGACTCTTTCTCGCTTGGCTAACTCCAAACATGTTGATACACCTCTGGAGCTTAACTATAAGTTGAGTAAAGATGAGGGTGATCTCCTCCCTGATGCTACCCTGTATCGACAACTTGTAGGTAGTCTTATCTACCTAACCATGATTAGACCGTCCATTTCCTATGCGGTTCAGATTGTGAGTCAATTTGTTTCTACTCGACGTTAGCCCCTCACTATTTTGTAGTTCTCCGGATTATTCGTTATGTACAGGGTACACTATCACGTGGCTTATTTTTCTCATCCTCTTCATCCACACAACTCTGAGCTTATGCAGATGTAGATTGGGTAGGTTGCCCTAATACTCGTCGTTCTGGTTGGTGTATATTCCTTGGTGATTCTTTGATATCTTGAAAATGCAAGAAACATCAAATGGTTTCCGAGTCATCTATTGAACCTGAATACAGAGTCATGTCCTCAGTATGCAGTGAAATAATCTGGCTTAAGACACTACTTCATGACATGAATATTGATCACTCATCTACTATTCCTCTATTTGCTGACAACATGAGTGCAATCAAGATTGCAACCAATCCCGTATTTCATGAGCGCACTAAACATATTGAGGTGGATTGTCACTTCATTCGTGACCTTCTCCATGCGGGTCACATCTCTCTCACACATGTTTCATCTAGTCTACAGCTTGAGGATCTCTTCACCAAAGCCATGACCAAAGCCCAACATAATTTTCTTGTTGACAAATTGATGCTTATAACGCCTCATAAGTATGAGGGAGACTGTAGTAGAAATGAAGGGTAGTTTTGTAATTCTACTATATTTTATATTTCTTTTTTGTACTGTAATAGGCGTGTGCTTTAGTGTACAACTCTTTTATTCTCTTTGTAAGGACAATCTTGTCTATTTACCTAAGATTAATATAAATACTTATTTTCTGGGTTGGTTCGATCTGATTGATCCACTCTAACAGATTTGAACCTTTGTCTCATCTCTTGCTCTTTCACCTTCTGGCGAACTAACATAAATTTCATGTTTAAGTCCAGAAAATCAACATTTTATGAGAAGAAAATGAACAAAGGAAAGAAAATTAAAAAAATATAGGGGTTGAACCCTTACTTTTGTTATAGGAAAAGAAGAAAAGAAAAGGTGGAAGAAGAAGAAGAAGATATGGAAGAAGAAAATGTGTTGATTAGACAAAATTTTAAGTTCTTCCCTTGCTTATTGATTCAGGCTTAGAAATCTTTGAGGGTTCAATCAAGGATCAAAATTTTGATACGACACGCTCTGTATTAGGTGTATTGTATTGTACCTTTGGGGTCTCGATACACCTGTTTACAGGTGTTTTCAGGGACCCTTTTTTGTAAATAATATATACATATATATTTAAAAATGAAATTAAAAACCAAAGAAATAAAAAAATAGGGGGAGTATCGTTATAAGTACCAAGACACCTCTGTTGATACATAGAGGTGTATCGATACTTTGAACCATGGGTTCAATACAACAGTTAGCAATATTCGTGTTGATTGAACCCTAACGAATAAGAAAATAATAAAAGAAAATTAGTATATAAACACATAAAATGAATATTCTAGTTTAATAATGTCTATTTTATAATTATACTTTCAAAAAATAAAAAGTATAAAAGTATTTTATAACATAGTGCACAAAACTGCTTAGCGACTGGGCGAGGTGAGCCTCTAAGGGCGCCTTGTTGCCTAGGCATCGCTTTAACAATGACACTATCCCACACTTCCTTTGCAGTTTCCATCCATAGGTAGTGTTGACTAATATGTGGCTGCATAGAGTTCACTAGCCAACCCACTATTCTGTAGTTTTCTTGCATCCACTTTTCATAGGTAGGGTCTTCCTCTTCCAGTTTCTTCTTGCTCCTGGTAATCTACCCCTATTTCCCTCTACTACGCATATGCATTTTAATTGACTAAGACCAAGCTAAATAATTGGTTCCATCCAACATCACAATGGTCATTGCCCCTAGCAGAGTCTCCATAGGGCCCCATGTCCAAACTCAGAATTTGTGGGATATTTGGTTTCTCCTCTAGTTTTCTCATTTGAGTGAGTGGATGCAAATGAAAATCAAATTAAGGTTTTACTAGGCTAGATTTGCTATTTAAAGAAAAAAACTACTCTTCAATCACCCAAAACTAGGGTTTCACAAGACCCGACAAGATAGGAGGAGAGAAAGTTCAACCGCTCCTACTAGAGGCTTCAGAACTCTGTCCAACACAAACCACCCTTGATAGAAATCCAAGAGCCCCCCTTTGATCCCCAAGCACCAGCTTCAATGTGTCTCTAGGACCTGTAGCAAGATTTCTCCAATTATCTAGGGTTTTCGGGAAAAAAACTCCAAAAACCTGCCTTGGACTTCAACTAAGGATGAAGGTCTCTACAAAATCTCTCCAAAAGCCCTCCTAACTGGGCTACATAAGCTACTAATTGATCAGCCGATCAGTTTTCCATATACACTGTATATGGGCTAAGAAAGGAGAAAGATGTTGAAGGTAAGAACCTGCTGGATACCAAGTTGTGAATCACACCTGCAGTAAATCAGAAAAATATAGAAAAAGAAAAGAAAGGAAGAAGAAGGAAAAGTTTCAGCAACAGCTTGTGCTAGAAGAAGAGAAAGGAAGAGAGAAGAGAAGATATTTGGTCCCTTGTCTAATCCTCTCAAGATGTCTCTATTTCTAAATAAAAAAAAATACAATTCCTTAGAAACCCTTAATAGCACTAAATAACTAATAAAACAAACAAAAAAGTGGCCTATAACTAAGGTCCATAACTAAAGAACATTACTTAAAAGAAATAAGGCCACTAAGGCCCATTCGGCCCATTCAAACCAAAGCTGTTGTTCTGTAAACAACACCTACTACTGGCTCAAAGACACAGAACCAACAGTAAAAAGAACTTCAACCACTACCAGCCCGAAAAAAAGGAAAGAAAAATTTTAGCTGTACCAGCCTCAGGTTGAGGAACATCATCGGACATATACCCAAAAAAAATGGCAACCACACTTGGAACTTGTACCAGAAAAGAGAAAAGAGCACCAATAGTAACAAGCCCAGACTTGTTTTTCTGTTAACAACACCTATTACCAGCTGGAAGACACAGAACCAGCAGTAAAAACAGCTTCAATCACCACCAGCCCAAAAAAGGATAGAGAAAAATCTTTCAGCTGATCCTCTGTCTGTGTGCTACTAAACAACTGATGTTCAGGGGGAAACAACACTCCTCAAGCACCAAACGCACCACTACACTAATTGCCAGTTCTGAAACTTGGTGTGAACTCTATAAAACAAGGCACAACACAAAGCCAAATGGATCTCAGACCTCAAAAACAGAACACTGAGGAAACTCCTCCATGAACTCAAAACCTCATCATACAAAGAGAGTAAACACCAAAAACAATATCCCTTTTGGTTGTACATTTGGTTCTACAACCAAAAGGAAGAAAAGAATAGCAGAAATCACCTACTCAATCAGATCCTTTTCAAATTTGGAAGTTTCAGTTGATTCTAGAGAAAATCGGCGAGGGAGAAAAGAAAGAAAGGCTGACACAAGCTTCAACTTCTGTCAATCCTGCTCTGATACTGTTAGAGTTAGCCGAATAAGGGTAGATTAGTCAACTCACCTTGGTTAAGTTATGAGCTTATGTGGCAGTCTTATTAGAGGTTCTCTGTCCCATACTTAAGTAGGGGCAGTTTAGTCCTTGTACATTTAATTAGAGCCTAATCACTGTTAAGAGGTCGACTGATAGGGTTTAGCTATCAGGTTCGACAGTTCTTTCATCTTCTTCTTCTCTTTTTCTTCTTCTTCTCCTTCTCTTTCTTCTTCTCCTTACTGGTTCGGATTACTGTAGCAACATTAGAAACATGGTATCAGAGCGTGACAACTTCAGTTCGTGACCTGTTTCAGTTCGTGACAACTTCAGTTCGTGCTTCAGTTCTCTCCTTTTCTTCTCTGGGCTGTCAATGGAGAAAAGTGGTTCGTCCCAGGCCTGAAACATCTCAGCTCTTCTTTTTTCTGGTGCGTTGAACCTCCTTTCCTAAGAAAACAACTTCAGCAGTGAATGGTTGGCTGAAGCTCTCAAACGAAGGTTAGTTATCTCTCCTCTGTGTGCTGTTGGTATTTCTGGGTTGAAAATCTTCAAGAACTTGAGAGGACTGATCAGAACCTAGAGAACTAGGTTGGTTGTTGCCCTGGTTCTTGGAAAAATTCCAAGAACAGGCTGTGTTTACAGTGACCAAATGGTGTAAGGGCTGCTACTGTAATGCAATGGTACTAGTTGAGTTCTTGTTGGTCTTGTGGTGCCCTCTTAAATGCGTTAAAGCAGGTCTGTATTGTGTGTGACAGCTATGGCTGTGTGGTGGTGCTTGTGATGCACAAACTCTGTTGAGTAGTTGTAAGAGAGCTTGCATGTGGTTAGTAAGTGCTGAATTAATGTTGGTGTAGTCTGTGTTTTTTTGTGAAATCAGTAGTGGTGTGGATAAGAACAAAGGCATGTGTATTTATCATTGTGTTTAGGGACTGCTGTAGGTTCTGGAACATCAAACTCTTGACAGCAGCACTTAGTTGGTGATTGGGAATTCAGATTAGAGGCAGCATTGAAAGAGTATCATGGCAGCAATGGGAGATGGCTGTAGTGATCAGAAACCTAGTGTGTTGGTTTCCTCTGACTATCTAGGTGTACAGATGACCTCAATTAAACTGAATGGTGAGAACTATGTTCCATGGGCCAAGTCGGTGGAAGTTTTTCTCAAGGCAAAGAGAAAAGTGAAGCATGTGAAAGAAGATAAACCACCGGCTGACTCTCCAGGGTTTGATGATTGGGAACAGGAGGATGCTCAATTCATGACATGGCTATGGAACAGTATGGAACCCAAAATAAGTGCCAACTTCATGTTCTTAGATACAGCTAAGGACATAGGGAACATGCCAAGAACCTGTATTCTGGGCAAGATAATACTACAAGGGTATATCAGCTCTATCAGGAATACTTTGGTCTGCAACAAGGAAATAAAACCCTAAAAGAGTACTATGCTAGTATGAAGAACCTCAGAAATGAACTCAATGTCTATCATCCTCTCACTCCAGATGTTAAGGTTCAGCAACAACAGAGGGAACAACTAGATGTCACAAGGTTCTTAGTGGGGTTGAAATCAGAGTATGAACCAGTTAGGGCCCAAATATTGGGGGGCTCTACCCTTCCTACACTTGAGGATGTGTTTGCTCGGCTTCGCAGAATTTCTTTGGGACAGACAGAGAATCCCACACAGTCTGATAGATCAGCTTTTGTGTCAGCCAGAGGTGGTGGACGTGGTACGAAAGGGGGAGGACATGCCTCCCGAGGAGGTCGTGGTGGTTCCATATTTGGCCGTGGTGGTGGCCGTGACTCAGGGGGAGGCCGTGGCAAAGAAAAAGGAAGCTCTACAAGGAAGTGTACCCACTGTGGCAGGGAAGGACATTCCGTAAATTTTTGTTATGATCTTCATGGCCGCCCTCCCTCTAAATGGGCCAATCATGTTGTTGCTGGTGGGGTTGATGTCAGTGATAATCAACAGGCAGACCTAACTCCTTCCACATCTACATCTGTTTCCAGAAGGGAGATGGAGAGTGTACCGCGTGATGAGTATGAGCGGTTCCTTCAGTCCACTTCACAGCACACTACTACTACTCTTGCCCACTCAGGTATAGCTTGCCTGTCATCTAAAACCTCTCCTTGGATTATTGACTCTGGAGCCTCTAATCACATGACCGGGGCTCCAGGTGTGTTCTCTTCTCTCTCTGAAACTTCCACATCTCAAACTGTTACCCTTGCCAATGGTTCCTCCTCTCCCATCTGTGGTGTTGGCAATGTTGACATGGCTTCTCTTTCTTTATCATCTGTTCTATATGTCCCTAAGTTTCCATTCAATCTTATGTCTGTTAGTAAATTAACCAAGACTCTTAACTGTTCTGTTACTTTTTTCCCTTCCTCTTGTGTTTTTCAGGATCTCAGGACGGGGAAGAAGATTGGTGGGGGGCATGAAGCTGGTGGATTGTATTATCTTGACGGTGGTGGATCGTCAGTTGCACTTCAGACTTCACTCACTCCTCTACAGTGGCATTGTCTATTGGGACATCCTTCTCTCAAGGCACTCAAGATACTAGTTCCGTCTTTGAGTCATTTGTCAGTGTTACAGTGTGAGTCGTGTCAGTTTGGGAAACATCGTTGTGTTTCCTTCAGTCCTAGAGTTGAAAGTCGTATGTTGAGTCCTTTTGCTTTGGTTCATTCAGATGTTTGGGGCCCGATCAAAATAAAGTCTTATAATGGTTATAAGTATTTTGTCACTTTTATTGATGATTGTTCAAGAATGACATGGATTTATTTAATGAAAGAAATGAGTGAATTATTTTCCATTTTTCAAAAATTCCATGCTGAAATACGTACACAATTTGGTGTTCCAATCAAAGTTCTTCGTTCAGATAATGGTCGTGAATATTTTCTTACTTCCTTTCAACAGTATTTAGAACAGCATGGCATCATTCATCAAACTTCTTGTGCATCCACTCCTCAACAAAATGGGGTGGCTGAACGGAAGAACCGTCATCTCCTTGAAACGACTCGGTCTATTCTTCATCATATGAGTGTTCCTAAACGGTTTTGGAGTGATTCTGTACTTACTGCGTGTTTCCTCATTAATCGGATGCCCTCCTTTATTCTTCATGGTCGGTCTCCCTTCTCTATCTTGTTCCCCACCTTGTCTCCCTTTCCATTAACACCTCGTATCTTTGGCTGTGTGTGCTTTGTTCACAATCTGAGTTCTGGAATAGACAAGTTGGATGCATGCTCCATTAAGTGTGTCTTTCTTGGTTACTCTCAGACTCAAAAAGGGTACAAGTGTTACAATCCCATTACTTGGAAGTGCTATGTCTGTCCTGATGTCACCTTTTTTGAGTCTGTTCCCTTCTTCTCAGGAACTGAAGCATCTTCGTCTCCACCTTTACTTCCTCTTCCTCTTCCGGTCAGTGATCCCGTTCCGGGTGTTCCTGTTGGAGTTGACTCGTCACCTCATCCAGTGCAGATCCCTATTGAACGACCACCAATTCGGCAAGTGTATACACGTCGAATGACACCGGCCCCTCCTCTATCTTCTACCTTGTCCGCGGATCCTGTCGTTGCTCCTGTTGCTGAACCCTCAGGACTTGATCTACCCATTGCCTTATGGAAAGGTAAACGTAGTTCTACTCTCCATCCCATTTCCAATTTTGTTTCAGTATCTCGCCTTTCCGCCTTACATCGCCAGTTTGTTTCACTATTGTCATCTATTTCCATACCTAACAATGTCCAAGAGGCTCTTAGTTCACCTGGGTGGAGGCAGGCAATGGAGGAGGAACTCTCTGCTCTTCAGCATACTTACACGTGGGAGCTCACTACTCTTCCTCCTGGTAAGCATGTTGTGGGTTGTAAATGGGTGTATATTGTTAAATACTTGCCAGATGGTAGTGTGGAGCGTTTGAAAGCCAGACTTGTTGCTAAAGGTTATTCACAGTTGTATGGAGTGGACTATATGGAGACCTTCTCTCTAGTGGCTAAGATTAGCTCTGTCCGTGTGTTAATTTCCCTAGCAGTTATGTATGATTGGCCCTTATTTCAACTTGGCATAAAAAATACCTTTCTTCATGGTGACCTTATAGAGGAGGTATATATGGAGCAACCACCTGGGTTTGTTGCTCAGGGGGAGGCTGGTAAGGTGTGCAGACTGAAAAAGGCAATTTATGGGTTGAAACAATCGCCTCGTGCTTGGTTCGGGAAGTTTAGTGAAGTGGTGAAGAATTTTGGAATGAAACAATGCCAGGTTGATCACTCAGTGTTCAACTATGACTCAGAAGCTGGAAAGATTTTATTAGTGGTCTTTGTGGATGATATTGTCATAACTGGCAGTGACAAATTGGGGATCGACAAACTCAAGGTCTTTCTGCAAAATCATTTTCAAACAAAAGACCTTGGGACATTGAAGTATTTCTTGGGTATAGAAGTTGCTAGATCAAGACAAGGTGTAAACCTGTGCCAAAGAAAATATGTTCTCGATCTATTGGACGAAACAGGACTGTTAGGTGCAAAACCGGCTGAGACTCCTATGGAACCAAATGTTAAGTTGAGCAGTGATACAGGGGAAATATTTGATGATCCTGGAAGGTATAGACGACTAGTGGGGAAGCTGAACTATTTGACTATCACGAGACCAGACATCTCCTTTGCAGTCAGTGTGGTGAGCCAATTTATGCAGAACCCTCGTATATCTCACTGGGATGCAGTTCTTAGAATTGTAAGATATTTGAAGGGACCTCCGGGCCATGGGCTATTGTATAAACCAGGAGGAAAACTTGAAGTAGTTGGGTACACGGATGCAGATTGGGCGGGCTCTGTGTTTGATAGAAGATCTACTACAGGTTACTACACATTTCTTGGAGGAAATCTTGTGACGTGGAAGAGTAAAAAGCAGACGGTTGTGGCTAGAAGCAGTGCTGAAGCCGAGTACAGAGCCATGGCACACACTACATGTGAATTAGTGTGGTTGAGGAATCGCCTACAAGAAATCGGGTTCCACATGGATAAACCTATGAAGTTGTACTGTGACAATCAAGCTGCGCTCCATATCTCATCCAACCTTGTTTTTCATGAGAGAACAAAGCACATAGAGATTGATTGCCACTTTGTGAGGGAGAAGGTTCTTACTGGAGAGATAAGCACAGAACATGTAGGCTTAGGTGATCAGTGGGCAGATTTGTTTACAAAAGCCTTAAGCTCAGGGAGAGTGAACTATATATGTAACAAGCTGGGATTATATGACGTATATTCTCCAGCTTGAGGGGGAGTGTTAGAGTTAGCCGAATAAGGGTAGATTAGTCAACTCACCTTGGTTAAGTTATGAGCTTATGTGGCAGTCTTATTAGAGGTTCTCTGTCCCATACTTAAGTAGGGGCAGTTTAGTCCTTGTACATTTAATTAGAGCCTAATCACTATTAAGAGGTCGACTGATAGGGTTTAGCTATCTGGTTTGACAGTTCTTTCATCTTCTTCTTCTTCTCTTCTTCTTCTTCTTCTCCTTCTCTTTCTTCTTCTCCTTACTGGTTCGGACTACTGTAGCAACAGTAGAAACAGATACCATCTAGAAGTAAAGAGGGGAAGGGAGAAGAAGAAACAGCAGAGAAAGAAGAATGAATATTTTCCAAGTGTCAGTGGTGGCTTCCAGACTGACTTATGTACTTGGGTTCTCAAAAAGATGTAAGAAATAACTAGAATGATCAGTCCTAACAACATTACCTTTATACCAAGTAATGACCCTCTAAAACATCCAAAAATTATAAATGAGATTTTATTTATTGAAAAAACTTCTGCCCCTTCTATGCTGAAACAAAAAGAGCCTTACAATGATCTTAATTCTTATAGACAGCTTTTCATTATGGTCATTTTGAGTCCTTTTTGTTAAACATGTAATTGAATTTCTTTCAGCATTCCCTGAAGTTTTATTGGTAGATTCTGTTTTTTCCTAATATTTACCCTATCCTACCCTAAATTTTCAAACTTCTTGGTGAAACTTCCCCATTCCTATATGACAAAATTTCTATAGATTTGATAGTCTTAAACTTCTCTTACATTTCTAAGTTGGGATTTGGTTTCAAAGTAACTGACGTTAGACAAGCAGATATAGATGGAGACTGGGATGAGGTATTTTTACATTTTTCCATTTCTTCTTTTACTTTTGCTTGTAAGGAGAACTAATAAAAATAAGAAAATTTTGTTTTATTACCAATCAAAAGAATATTTTAATACATCTTTTTGCTTTACCCCCGAAAGAACATGATATTGATGTAATTTCTTTAAAATTTATATTTGAAAACTTTGATTATATTTTGCATTTATATTTGCTGGTTTAATTACTGTTACTGTTGTAGGGTATAATAGGATTCATTTGTGGTTCCAAGGGACTTGATAGTTCAGGCCTTAGCTCTTCAGCTGCTGTAAGTTTATTTCTTCTTTACCTACCTGATTTCAATTTTAGCCTGCATGAATTTGATAGAAAACCAAATTATAATGCCTAGTAATATTTTTGATGTTTATGATAAAAATTGACTAAACTAAGAATTTTCTAAGTGATAACATAGAGACGTTGTATTAAAAATGTAAAAAAAAAAAAAAGCTTACAAGGATTACCCATAAGCCTGAAGATTGAACCAATAAAATGAATCTGATGCACCCCAATATCCCCAAAAAATGAATCCTTACACAAGGAAAATATGCAATGATTTTCTTATTGATAACTGTTCCAAAGTATTTTAATTTGTAAAAAAAAAAGAATGATGTTCAGCATAATATGTGTTCAATTCCACCCTTGAGATAGTTGTAATGATGTGCCTTGTTATTAGAAGAGGGGCAAACTTGTCTTCTTATCTATGTTTATGTCACCCTAATAAAGAGTGGGGGTTTTTCCAGTCCCATAACTCATGTCCAACTTGTCACATAACTCATTTTGTCACAGATAATGAAGTTCTTTAGTGAGAACATTAGCTAGTTGCTCATTGGAGCTGACATAAGTTGTACATACTTCACCCCTGTCAAGTTTCTCCCTGATGATTTGTCCACTTCAATGCACTTAGTCTCTATCATGCAAAATTGGTTTGCAGCTAAATTTATGGTTAATTTATTGTCACAATAATGTCATAGTGTCAATAAGATGAACAGTAGAGAGTCTAGCACCAGGTTTCAGGGGTGTCAATGAATAAATTCGACCCCCAGCCCTAAAGACCCTTTATTATATTATGAATATTTACAACTAAGCCCGTATGAGCTTAAAATAATTTACAAGAAAGCCCTTATAGGCCAATGGGATTACAAGAAAGCACTTATAGGACTGAAAGAGAAAAATTAAGTAATAAGAAATACAATACAGCAGGGGCTATAATATTAAAATACATCAATACTCTCCGCACATAGGACCTTCATCAAAGCCTAATTCTCCTAACAAAATTTTTATCCAAAGAACTCCAACCCCATGAGTCATGGCTCTATATTCAGCTTCAGTACTAGACCTTACAACACACTTTGTTTTTTTGCTTCTCCGAGTGACCCAATTTCCACCCACAAAGGTACAATACCTACTGTTGACAGATGTTGTTGTACACTGGTTTAGTACCGCAGGGGTATTTCTGTAATTTTTTCCATTCTTTATGTTGTACGACCAGTATAGTATAAATAACAACTGCTTCACTCGCCTGAAGCATTCTTTTGAGGAATTCAGTCCTCTCGCCTCTCCTCTCTTCTCTTCCTCTCTTCTCTTGTCCAACATGGTATCAGAGCGGGTTCGTCCAGGCCTGAAAACAAATTAGTTGAGATCATTCTCCAATGCCGAGTAGGTTGCCTCTTCATCTCCTAGAAGCTGTATCCCTGATGTTCGACTTCAAGAAGGAAGAAGGTGCCGGCATGACTGTTCAGCTTCCTAGCGCAGAAAAGAGTTCTGGTACAGAGTCTTTTCATCTTCCAGCCTAGATGCTGTTTTCTTTGATTGCTCGGCTGTAGAGAGGCTGTAACCTGATGTACGAAGAGGATGTTCTGGTTTGCTAAGAAGGTACTGTCCATCTACTGTTCGGGTGCCCTGGTATTCAACTAAGGTTGTTTTTGGTTGTTTTCTTCTTGCACCCTTCGATGGACTGTTGGTGCCCTAAAAAATCCGAATGTCGTGTTCTCCTCTTGTGTGTTACTACTGTTCGGCTACATTGTTGATGGACTGAAGTTGTTTTTTCTCCCATTGACTGTTCTTGCTGTTCGGCTACATTGTTGATCTCAGTGACTATTCGGCTACCCTGATGTTGGTGTCAGCCGATTAGGTGTGTGGTGAACTATCACCTTGTATCTTTTTTTCTACTAAGGAGTTGTATGAAAACTGTAAAACGGTAGGTCATACAGACCTGGTTATGTACTGCAATTGCAGTGTTTGTATGTTTGTTCTTTGGATTCCTACAAAATTGTAGGTCATACAGACTAGTCCAAGTGCTGCAGCAACAGTGTTTGTTCTTGGCTCTCTGTGAAACCGTAGGTCAGAAGTACCTAGTTGTATGCTGAAATAGCAAGTGTTTCTTCTTTTGTGGACTGAAGGGCATAAGATCCCTTTTCTGTAGCAGCTCTGTGAGGCAGTGTGCCTTGGGTGTTGTGTGTACTTAAACCTGAAATCATGAATAGTGAAGATTCAGCCACATCTGGAATCTCCACAATGCTGAATGGAAAGAGTGGGGGTGGTGACCTATCCTTCCCTATGGCTGTTGTTCCTCTTGATGGATTAAATTACCTAGAACGGTCAAGAGGGATCAAGTTATACATCACTTCAAGGGGGAAAATAGGCTATATTAATGGAAGAATCAAAGAACCACCCTCTGGGAATACTGAATATGATAGATGGGATCAGGAGAACAGTATGGTAATGTCTTGGCTCTTGGTCTCCATGCAACCACAAATAAGAAAGAACTTCATGTGGGCTGAAACTACAAATGAGATCTGGGAACAAGCAAGATCCACATATTCAAAACTACGACACTATGCCAAGATCTATCAACTGCAGGCAGCATCATCTACTTGTCGACAGGGGGAGAGAAGTTTATCAGTATATTACTCTGACTTGACCTCTGTCTGGAAGGAATTGGACCATTACCAGAATGTTGATTGGAAGTGTGATGAGGATGCCAAACTTTACAAGAAACTTGTCTCACAGCAAAGAGTGTTTGCCTTCTTGCATGGCCTAAATCCTATGTATGAGTCCATCAGAGTACAAATTCTCAGTTCTAAGGATCTTCCATCATTTCAGGAAGTCTGTGCTCTTGTTCAATCTGAAGAGAGTAGAAGGAACTTGATGAACAACACTGGTGGGGATGCAATTGTGTTGGCACCAAAAGGGGGTGTCTCTACTAGTGTGGGATCTTCTTCCAGGAGAGGGGATCTCCAGAAAAAAACAGAAGATAAGGAAAAATTGTGGTGCACTAATTGTCAGAAACCCCGACACACCAAAGATACCTGTTGGGATCTCCATGGGAAACCAAAATGGGCTCAAGATTTGACTAAGAAGCAAGGCTCAGATGTGAATAAAAGGTCCGGGCAGCAAGGTACAAAGAAACACCACATGGCCAACATGGTTACTCGGGAGAATCAGCCCCCCATTCCTATTGTGACTTAAACACATCTCTCTAGATCTGACCCAAGGGAGGATATTGTAAACTCCTTCCGTGACCATCTAGAGCTCTATGGTAGAGCAATTCGTCAGATGGATTCTCCTCCCACAACCTTGTTTGCATCCATGTCAGGTAACCCTGCCACAACTTTCCATGTTGCTTCTCACAACCTTGACTCTCCATGGATCATTGATTTTGGAGCGTCAAAACACATGACTGGTATGTCCTCTTACTTTCAAACTGTTGACAGATGTTATTGTATGTATTGTACACAGATTTAGTGCCCATAGGGGTATTTTTGTAATTTCTATTCCACTTGTGTTGTATGGTGTAGAGGAGATGGGCCGAATGGCCCATAGGCTGTCATTCTATGTTATGTTTATGTTTTTTCTCTGTAATGGGCCTTATTCTGGACCCATACTCTTATATACTCTGTTTTGTAATTTCTTGCCCATCCAAGGGCCCCTCTGTAATATTTCAAAGATTAAGTTAATAAAATGATTTAGAGTGTTAGAGGGAGGTTAAGTTCGAACCTCTCTTCTCTAACTCTCGTATTGCCACCAGCTCCTTTCCTCTCTCAACTTCTTAAGCTTCTCTTGTTCTTTTTTTGGTTTTGTATCTAATCTCAAGCTGTTTTAGACTACAAGAGGGTTGTTTTCAACTTGGTATCAGAGCAGGCTAGAGCTTGGCATGACCCTCATGTGGTTCTAGTTCAGCCAACTGCATGAGGAGGTTCTAGGGCTGAAAGCTTAAAGTCATTCGTCTGGTTCTTGGAGGTCATTGGAAGGTGCCCAAGTCTCTACACACTTGGAGAATGGTTCGGTGACCGGGAAGAATCAGAGAGCAAGGTATTCAACCTGATTTGAAATCAGAGAAAAGGGTGTCGAAGTTATCTCAGAAAGCAAGGTGTTCGGCCTGGTTTGAAGTTCAAATCAGAGATTCTCGTACTGTAAGTTTTCTCAGTTTTTTGCTGGGTCATTTTCGTTGCTTGGGAGGGCTGTTAAAGCATTCAAAACCCTCCTCCATTCTGCCTTACTGTTGCTGGACTGATTCAACTCAGAGATTTTTGGGTTATTTTGGAGAGCAATTCGACTGTTATTGGACTGCCAAGCTGCTGAAACTGATTTGGACTAAGTGGTACTAGTCTCAATTTCAGCCCAGCCTTTTTCTTGGACCTATACGGAACACTATTGAAGTGGTTTCTACTAGTTAACGGTAGGCTGTTAACTACTGCATACAGAGTGTTTGACAAAAGGTCTCTTAAGGACTGTGGACTTTTTCTCTCTCTCTTTGGGACAACGGTTGTTGGGGACTTGGAATATTTTGTGTTTAGGGGTCTACTGGTTGTCCCTTGAAGGCTGAAATAGTATTTCTTACTCTAGAAAGAGCTGCCACCGAGTTGGACTGTCACAGTTATCAAGACTAAACTGATTCTGTGAGCTGGTTGTTGTTGCCGATTCAGCTCAAACTAAGTTCATCAAGAACCCCAGTACCTTGGAAAACTTATTAAAATCCTAATTAGAGCCTTTGCATGATGGATTTCTCGAACCTTGAAAGCAAGAATGCTGCTGAATATGGACAGACTTTGGGAACCCCAGCCGATTCTATGTTGGCTGTAACTACAGTTAAACTTGATGGAACCAACTACTTGGCATGGTCGCAATCAGTGAAATTCCATATTTGTAGCAAAGGGAAATGGGGTTTTATTTCTGGGAGCAAGAAAGCTCCTCCAGAGGATGATCCATCTTATGAGAGATGGATGCAAGAAAACTACACAATGATTGGATGGCTTGTGAATTCAATGCAGCCACAGACTAGTCAGCACTATCTTTGGATGAACTCAGCTAAGGAAATCTGGGATAGTGTTGCAGAAACTTACTCCCAGAAGTTGAATGTTGCCAGAGCCTACAAACTGAGGAGTGATGTGAAGAATCTAAGGCAGGGGGAGAAGTCACTTGCAGCATACTTCTTAACCCTGAAATCTCTATGGCAAGAGATTGATTTGATAGAGGCTGTGACATGGGATACCCCTAATGATGCTGAAACATACAAGAAATTAGTTGAAAGGAACAGGGTCTTTAAGTTCCTGACAGGGCTGAATTCTGAATATGACATCACAAAGCAGAACATTTTGTCCAAAGAAGATGTTTCATTGTCTCAAGCATATGCTTTGGTCAGCAGTGAAGAGAGTAGGAGGCAAGTGCAGGTTCAAGGAGTCAGTATCAATGATCGTTTTGCAAATATGGTAATTAAACCCAAAGGGGTTATAGGAGCTCCCAGTGGCACAGGAAAGAAGGAGGTGGTGTGTGAATATTGCAAGAAGCCGAAACACACCAAGGATAAGTGTTGGAAATTGCATCCCAGTCTTGTCCGAATCCGATTCCAGAAGAAGAATGATAGTAGAAAGACAGGAAGTGCACATGCAGCCACAAGTACAGATACAGAGGTTGAGTCTGCCAGTACACAATTGGCAGCCATGAAAACTGAATATGAGAAGTTTGGAAAGATGATCAGCCAGCTTGAAGGTGTAACTTCATCATCCAACCCTTCTGGAAGTTCAGCCACCACCGCATTTGCACACTCAGGTATAAGAGATTCTGCTAACCATGCATCCACCTCAGGTAATCCCAAGACCCCTTGGATCATAGATTCAGGTGCTTCTGATCACATGACCAGCCTTTCCACTTTATTTGTTTCATACGATTTGCTTCCTGGTCGTGACAAAATCACCTTAGCTGATGGTTCTCTTGCCCCTATTTCTGGTAAGGGCATTGTCAAGCCTACAGACTCCTTACTCTTATCTTTCACTCTTCATGTACCTAAATTGAATACAAATTTATTATCTGTAAGTAGCTTGACCAAGTCATTGAATTGTTGTTGTTGAGCAGGAGAAGAAGGAGAAGAAGAAAGGAAGAAGGAAGAAGAAGAAGAAGAGGCTATAGAGTTAAGGCCTCAAAAGAATAGCTTCAGTCGAGTGAAGCATTGTATATATACTATACTGGCCGTACAACACAATAGGTCTACAAAAATTACAAAAATTACAAAAATACCCCTACGGGCACTAAACCTGTGTACAGTACATATAATACACCTGTCAACACTCCCCCTCAAGTTGGGGCATAGATATCAATCATGCCCAACTTGTCACAGAGACCTTGGTGTCTGGAATGGTTTAGCCCTTTTGTAAAGATTCTGCTAGTTGGTCTTCAGAGCTGATGTATGGAGTGCATACTTCGCCTGTGATGATTTTCTCTCTGATAAAGTGCTTGTCAACTTCAACGTGCTTTGTTCTATCATGTAGTACCGGTTTGGCAGCGATACTTATAGCTGCCTTGTTGTCACAGAGTAGAGTCATGGGTTTATCTACTGGAAAACCCAACTCTCCCAATAAATTCTTTATCCACATACCTCCGGCAACTCCATGTGCCATTGCACGGTACTCAGCTTCAGCACTGGATCTAGCTACCACGGTTTGCTTCTTACTCCTCCAAGTAACAAGGTTCCCTCCTACAAAGGTGCAGTAACCACTAGTAGACCTTCTGTCACTTTGAGATCCAGCCCAATCCGCATCTGTGTAAATTTCAACTCTCAAATGTCCATGTTTCTGGAATAATAAGCCCGCACCAAGGAACTTCTTAAGATACCGCAGTATTCTCTCCGCTGCTTCAAGATGAGTGGACCTAGGTGCATGCATGAACTGGCTGAGGACACCAACAGCATATGCTATGTCTGGACGAGTCATAGAGAGGTACAACAATCTCCCTACAAGCCTCTGAAATTGCTTCACATCCTTAAAAGGTTCACCTTGGCTGTCACTTAACTTATGGTTGGGGTCAATAGGAGAGTCAGCTGGTTTAACCTCAATCTTTCCAGTGTCCTTAAGCAAATCTAGGACATATTTCCTTTGGGAGATGAAGATACCCTTTTTTGATCGGGCAACCTCAATTCCAAGGAAGTATTTTGCGGGTCCTAGATCTTTCACTTCGAACTGAGTGGCAAGGTAGTCCTTCAAACTTTGAATTTCATCCTTCCAGTCACCAATAACAATTTTGTCATCCACATATACTATTAGGGCAGCCATTTTACCTTCTACTCTTTTTACAAACAGTGTGTGATCTGACTGACATTGCTTGTATCCCCTCTGCTGAACTGCAGTATGAAATCTGCTGAACCAAGCTCTTGGTGATTGCTTCAGCCCATATAAAGACTTCTTCAACTTGCACACCTTTTGTTCACTTCCTTGAGCCAAAAAACCAGGGGGTTGAACCATATAAACTTCCTCTTCAAGGTCACCATTCAAAAAGGCATTCTTGATGTCGAACTGATGTAGATCGCAATTCAGATTGGCAACAAGAGAAAAAAGGATTCTAATAGAGTTCATTTTGGCAACAGGGGCAAAGGTTTCTGCATAATCAACCCCATATACTTGAGTAAAGCCCTTTGCCACTAAACGAGCTTTATACCTCTCCACGGTTCCATCAGCCCCATGCTTAACAGTGAACACCCATTTACATCCAACTGGATCCTTTCCCTTAGGGAGATCAACAAGTTCCCTCGTGCCATTCTTATGAAGAGCATCAATTTCTTCCTTCATGGCCTTTGTCCATTCTGGTACTGAGAGAGCTTCTGCCACATTCTTGGGAATAGGGATACTGTCAATGGAGGTAAGAAAAGCACGAAATGAAGGTGAGATGTTCTCATAGGAAACAAAGTTGCAAATGGGGTGTTTAGTGGTGCACGACCTAACACCTTTCCTGTGGGCAATGGGAAGGTCAAGATCATTAGCAACAGAGAGGTTGGGAGTCAAGTTACCTGAGTGAGTATGATCTTCCCCCAAGAAATTTGATGGCATTTGAGGTACGGCTTCTGGATTCTCCACAGCTCTTGAACCTGGTTGGCCTTTACGACGACGAGAAAAAACACGGAAAGGTGGAGGATCAGAAGGAGAAGGGGGAGAAGGAGAAGGAGTAGGAAGAGGAGGAAGTTGAACCAGTTTCTCCTCATGCCGACACTCCCCCTGAGGAGAAACAGGAAAGAAGGGCTCATCCTCAAAGAAGGTAACATCCATGGAGACATAGAATTTCCGAGAAACGGGATCAAAGCAACGATACCCTTTCTGAGAGAATGAGTAGCCAAGAAATATGCACGGGATAGCACGATAGTCCAATTTCCCCCAGGTGGGAGATAGGTTTTGCACAAAGCACCGACAACCAAAAACACGAGGAGGAATAGAAAGAAGAGGGGCCTTAGGAAAGAGAAGCTGATGTGGGGCTTTGTACTCTAACCAACGAGAGGGCATTCGGTTAATGAGGTATGTAGAACAAAGGACGGCCTCAAGCCAAAATCGTTTGGGGACATTCACGTGGAGTAGTAAACCCCGTGCCACTTCAAGAAGGTGTCGGTTCTTTCGTTCAGCCACCATTTTGTTGTGGCGTGCGGGCACAAGAGCTCTGGTGAAGTGAGCCATGGGAAGCAAAGAACTCTGTGAGGTCACTATGAAAAAATTCTTTTGCATTGTCTGATTGAAATATTTGAATTTCGGTCTGAAATTGGGTGAAGACCATCCGCTGAAAATCTTGGATAATTTTTGATACTTCCTCATGGGTTCGCATTGGATATACCCAAGTGTATCTGGAATAATCGTCAATGAAGGTAAGGAAGTACTTGTAGCCACTCTCAGAAGGTAAAGTAACAGGGACCCACACATCAGAATGCACAATGTGAAAAGGAAACTCAAATTTACTATTTCTTTGAGGAAATTGAGTTTTACAATGCTTGCTTAACTGACACGTTTGACAAGAAAAATTAGAAACAGACACGGACTTACATAGTTCTGGGAAAACAACTTTCAGGGACTCAAAAGACAAATGACCAAGACGACAATGCCACAGATACATTTTACTCTTTCTGAACTGACTCAGACTCTGTAACATGAAGGCCAGCCGTATTCTCCAGCATATAGAGTCCATCAACCATACATCCCCTACCAATCGTCCTCCTCGAGGCCAGATCCTGAATCACACAATAGGAAGGGAAAAAAGTCACAAAACAGTTTAAGGAATTTGTAACACTACTGACTGAAAACAAATTCATAGGGAATTTTGGAACATGAAGAACATTAGAAAGAGTAAGGCCGAGGGGAAGAGAGAGAGTTCCTTGACCAGCTATGGAAGTGTATGATCCATCAGCTAGTCTCACTTTATCTCTTCCGGAAAGAGGGTGATAAGTTTGGAAGTAAGAGGACATACCAGTCATGTGTTTTGATGCTCCAGAATCAATGATCCATGAAGAGTCAAGGTCGTGAGAAGCAACATGGAAAGCTGTGGCAGGATTACCTGATGTGGATGCAAAAGAGGTGGTGGGAGGAGCATCCATCTGGAGAATTGCTCTACCATAAAGTTCCAAATGGTCACGGAAGGAGTTTACAATATCCTCCCTTAGGTCAGATCCAGAATAGCTATGTTGGCCATGTGGTGTTTGAGTCACAGTAGAAGTGGAGGGCTGATTCTCCCGAGTAACCATATTGGCCATGTGGTGTTTCTTGGTACCTTGTTGCCCGGGTCTTCTAATTACATCTGAGCCTTGCTTCTTAGGTAAATCCTGAGCCCACTTTGGTTTCCCATGGAGATCCCAACAAGTATCTTTGGTGTGCCGGGGCTTCTGACAATTAGCGCACCACAATTTTTCCTTATCTTCTACTTTCTTCTGGAGATCCCCTCTCTTGGAAGAAGGTCCACCACTAGTAGAGAAACCCCCCTTTGCCGCCAACACAATTGCATCCCCTCTGGTGCTGTTCATCAAGTTTCTTCTACTCTCTTCAGATTGGACAAGAGCATAGACCTCCTGAATTGAAGGAAGATCCTTAGAACTTAGAATTTGTACTTTGATGGATTCATAGATAGGATTGAGACCATGTAAAAAGAAAAACACTCTTTGCTGTGAGACAAGTTTCTTGTACAATTTTGCATCTTCATCACACTTCCAATCAATATTCTGGTAATGGTCCAACTCCTTCCAAACAGTTGTCAAGACGGAGTAATAAACTGATAAACTCCTCTCCCCCTGTTTACAAGTAGATGAAGCTGCTTGCAATTGATAAATCTTGGCATAGTGTCAAAGTTCAGAATATGTGGATTTTGCCTGTTCCCAGATCTCATTTGCAGTTTCAGCCTACATGAAGTTCTTCCTTATTTGCGGTTGCATGGAGGTCAAAAGCCATGTCATAACCATACTGTTCTCCTAGTCCCATCTATCATGTTCTGCATTTCCAAAAGGTGGTTCTTTGATTATTCCATTTATGTAGCCTATTTTTCCCCTTGCAGTTATGTATAGCTTGATCCCCTTTGACCACTCTAGTTAGTTTAACCCATCAAGAGGAACAACAGCCATAGGGAAAGAGAGGTCACTGTTCCCATTCATTCCATTCAGCATTGTGGAGATTCTGGATGTAGCTGAATCTTCACTATTCATGATTCTAGGTTTTGAAGTACACAAAACCATAGGCACACTGCCTTATAGAGCTGCTACAGTCCACAACTAGGCACTTGCTGATTTTCGGTTTCACAGAGAACCAAGCACAAACACTGCAATAGCAGTACTCGGTTGTATGACCTACACTGTGTAGGAGTTCACAGAACAATATACGAACTACACTTGCAGTGTAACCAGGTCTGAATGACCTACAGTTTTACTACTTTAATACAGCTTCTCAGCTAAAAAAAACTCAGTAGGAACAGCAATACGAGTGGTGGTTCACCACACCTAATCGACTGATATCCACTTTCTAGGGCAGCCGAACAGTCACTTAGGGGCTAGGGTTCATCAACAGTCCCTTAGAGAGCTGAATAGAGCAACACACAATCAGAGGAAGGGGGACAGTCCCTACTCAGATTTTGGGACATTAACAATCGTGCAAGAAGAGAACCATAAACAGAAAAAGATTCAATTCAGTACCTAGGTCACCCGAACTGTGAATAGGTAGTACAGTCATGAACTCAAACTTCTCTTCAGATCAGAACCTTCCTTCGTACATCTGGGATGGTTTTCAACAGTCTTCTTAGCCGAGCAACACCAGTTACCAGCACCAAGGCTGAAGCTTGAAGGAAGAAAAAAAAAAACTTGCAGCAGAACCCTTTTCTGCGCTAGGAAGTTGAATAGTCAACTTTCTTGTAGCAGAACCCTACTCGGCAGTGGAGACTAACCGCAGCACTAGAGAATGCTTCCTCTTCCTTGTCTTCGAGCATCAGGACTATAGCTTCTATGCAGCAGTGGAGAGAGACCTCAGCTGGTTGTTTTCCAGGCCTGGACGGTCCTGCTCTGATACCATGTTGAGCAGGAGAAGAAGGAGAAGAAGAAAGGAAGAAGGAAGAAGAAGAAGAAGAAGAAGAAGAGGCTACAGAGTTAAGGCCTCAAAAGTACAGCTTCAGTCGAGTGAAGCATTGTATTTATACTATACTAGCCATACAACACAATAGGTCTACAAAAATTACAAAAATACCCCTACGGGCACTAAACCTGTGTACAGTACATGTAATACACCTGTCAATAGTTGTGTAACCTTTTTTCCTTCTCACTGTGTGTTTCAGGATCTGGAATCTCGGATGGTGATTGGGAGTGGCCATGAAGCGAACGGAATATACTTGCTCGACACTCCTGGCCAATGCCTTGATTATCCCAAGAACGCTGCCTTTGGTTCTACTTCTTCGGAGTCTATCAGTCGAATTTTGTTGAGTCATTGGCGTTTTGGTCATTTACCTTTTTCTGCTTTGAGTCATTTACTTTCCGAATTGTTTAAGGGAGTTAGTGTGTCCAGTCTCAATTGTGAGTCATGTCAGTTGTCAAAGCATTGTAGAAACAACTACCCTGTGAGAAATAAAAGATCTTCTTTTCCTTTTCATATTGTGCACTTTGATGTGTGGGGGCCTTACCACTTATCTTCTATGGGGGGCTATAGATATTTCATCCTGTTTATTGATGACTTTTCCAGATTCACTTGGATATACCTAATGAAATCCCGTGATGAAGTTCCAAGACTTGTGAGGCAATTTCATGAGCTTATTTTAATCCAATTTGATACCAGAATTAAAGTTTTCAGATCTGACAATGCAAAAGAGTACTTTGAAAAGAGCTTATCCTTCTATCTCTCTGACATGGGGGTTATGCACCAAAGCTCTTGTGTTAGAACCCTTGAACAAAATGGAGTTGTTGAATGGAAAAATAGACATATTGTTGAAGTTGCAAGAAGCCTTTTGTTTGCCTCACATGTTCCTACAAGATTTTGGGGTGATGTTGTTCTTACTGCTACCTATCTTATAAACCGTATGCCATCCAGGGTTTTTGGGTTTAAATCCCCCTTCAGTCTTCTTCATCCAAACAGGGATCTTTTTCCGATTCCTCTTCGTGTGTTTGGTTGTACTTGTTATGTTCACATTCCAAGTGCCCAAAGGCATAAGTTTGAACCAAAAGCCCACAAGTGCATTTTCCTAGGTTATTCCCCCACACAAAAGGGTAATTGTTGTTTTGATCCTAAGACTGGTACTCGGCATGTCTCTATGGATGTTACCTTTGATGAGTTTTCACCTTTTTATGGTTCCCCTCAGGAAGGACATTGTCAACAGGGGGAGAGTTTGTCACAAGTATTTGCTCTTTCTCTTCTTGTCCCAGTTGAATCTCTTAACAAGCCTGTATCCTCACCAAATGAACCAAAGGAGGATCAACCACTTCATTCATCTTGTCCTGGTGCTCCTATTTCTTTACCTCCTCGTCCTACCCATAATCCAAAAGTGTACCAAAGGCAAAGATCCAGAAGTGAGCAAGTTGTTTCCCTTACAACAGATGAGGCTCATACACTCCCAATCACAGATGAGATAACAGGTTCTGCTCCAGCCCCCTTGGAACCATCATTCCCAGATCTTGATGTCCCCATTGCTGTTAGGAAAGGAAAGCGGAAGTGCACTGCACGCTGCATTTCCAAACACCTTTCTTATGATCTACATTCTCCTTCATACTTTGCTTACCTCTCTTCAGTTGCTTCTAACCCTATTCCTAGGTCTGTATCAGAAGTTCTTGGGATTCCAGAATGGAGAGATGCCATGAAGTCTGAAATGGATGCTCTACACATAAATGATACATGGGAAGTGGTGGATTTGCCTGAAGGAAAGGATCCTGTTGGATGCAAGTGGGTCTTTACCATTAAATACCGGGCTGATGGGACTATTGAGAGGTACAAGGCCCGACTGGTTGCAAAAGGTTAGACACAGACATATGGGATTGACTACCTAGAGACCTTTGCCCCGGTTGCCAAGATGACATTTGTGAGGGTTCTCCTATCTCTGGCAGCTCACTTTGATTGGCTTCTTTATCAGTTAGATGTAAAGAATGCATTTCTGAATGGTGATTTACATGAGGAAGTCTATATGTCTCTCCCTCCAGGAATGTATGGGAAAGATATGCAAGGAAAGGTATGCAAGTTGAAGAAATCACTTTATGGACTCAAATAGTCTCCTAGAGCCTGGTTTGAGAAGTTTAGAGCTACACTTGTCAGATTCGGCTATGTCCAGACACAGTCAGATCATACTCTCTTTGTGAATAAAAGTGGATCTCTAGCAGTGTATCTCATTGTGTATGTTGATGACATTATAGTAATTGGTGATGATGCCTCAAGCATTCGGGCCCTTAAGTCTTTCCTTCACACAGAATTTGAGATTAAGGATCTGGGAGAGTTGAGATACTTCCTTGGCATAGAAGTTGCTAGATCTAAGGATGGGATTCTTATCTCCCAGAGGAAATATGTCCTTGATTTGCTGTCTGAAACTGGAAAGATGGGTGCTAGACCAGTTGCAACTCCCATTGATATGAGTCACAAACTTTCAGCTTCGGATGGAACATTGTTGGAAGACAAAGGGGTCTTTCAGAGACTTCTTGGGAAACTCCTGTACTTGTGCATGACTCGGCCAGATATTGCATATGCTGTCAGTCAGTTGTATTAGCCAGTTCATGCATGCTCCCAGAGATACTCATATGGCAGCTGCAGAACGAATTTTGTGTTATCTGAAAGGCTCTCCAGGAAAGGGAATTCTATTTACTAAGCATGGTCATTTGAAGCTTGAAGCTTATACTGATGCTGACTGGGCTGGCAATATTGATGACAGAAGATCTACTTCAGGGTATTGCAGTCTGGTGGCTGGTAATGTTGTCTCTTGGAGGAGCAAGAAACAATCAGTTGTGGCCCGATCCTCAGCAAAAGCAGAATACAGGGCCATGGCTCATGGAGTCTCTAAACTGTTGTGGCTAAGGTCATTGATGAAAGAACTTGGGATTGATCATGACAAGCCAATGATGTTGTACTGTGATAATCAGGCAGCCATCAACATTGCCCACAACCCAGTACAACATGATAGGACTAAGCATATTGAGGTTGATAGACACTTTATTCGAGAAGTCTCTTCGGGTGAAGTGTGTCTTCCATTCATCACTTCTGAAGGACAATTGGTAGATTTTCTCACCAAGGGCATTCCCAAAGCAAGGCTTCAGCATGACACTAGCAAGCTGGGCATGATTAACATCTATGCTCAGCTTGAGGGGGAGTGTAGAGGAGATGGGCCGAATTGCCCATAGGCTGTCATTCTATGTTATGTTTATGTTTTTTCTCTGTAATGGGCCTTATTCTGGGCCCATACTCTTATATACTCTGTTTTATAATTTCTTGCCCATCCAAAGGCCCCTTTGTAATATTTCAAAGATTAAGTTAATAAAATGATTTAGAGTGTTAGAGGGAGGTTAAGTTCGAACCTCTCTTCTCTAACTCTCTTATTGCCGCTAGCTCCTTTCCTCTCTCAACTTCTTAAGCTTCTCTTGTTCTTTTTCTGGTTTTGTATCTAATCTCTAAGCTGTTTTAGACTACAAGAGGGCTGTTTTCAACTTACGGCTAGTATAGTATAAATACAAATGCTTCACTCGCATGAAGCAAGTTCTTTTGAGGCATTAAGTCCGCTAGCCTCTTCTCTCTTCTTCCTTCTTCCTTCTTCTCTTCCTCTTCTTTCTCTTGCTCAACATGGTATCAGAGCGGAACCGTCCAGGCCTGGAAAACAACCAGCTGAGGTCACTATATTCCTGATGTTCGAAGGCAAGGAAGAGAAATCATTCTCCAGTGCTGCGGTTAGTCTCCAATGCCGAGTAGAATCAGCTTGACTGTTCAACTTCCTAGCGCAGAAAAGGGTTCTACTACGAAGTTTCTTTTTCATCCTCCAGCCCAGGTGCTGGTATCTGTAGTTGCTCGGCTGAGAAGACTGTAGAAAACTATCACCTGATGTACGAAGAAGGGTTCTGGCTTGCAGAGAAGATGGTGTCCAAGAGTGTACTGCCTATTCACTGTTCGGGTGACCTGGTACTCAACTGAAGTTTTTTTTTTTTCTTTTTTTTTTATTATTGTTCTCTTCTTGCTACCTTCGATGGAGATGCCCTAAAATCTGAGTAGGGTGACTGTTCGGCTACGCTTTTTTTCTCTTCTCTTGTGTGTTACTGCTATTCAGCTACTGTAAGTAACTGTTGATGCCCTAAACACTCAGTGACTGTTCGGCTGCCCTGAAATTGGTATTAGCCGATTAGGTGTGTGGTGAACTACCACTTTGTATTTTTGTTCCTACTGGGAAGTTGCATGAAAGTTGTAAAACTGTAGGTCATTCAGACCTGGTTACACTGCAAGTGTAGTGTTCGTATGTTGTTCTGTGGACTCCTACAAACTGTAGGTCATACAAACTCGTACTGCAGCTGCAGTGTTTGTGCTTGGTTCTCTGTGAAACTGAAAATCAGCAAGTGCCTAGTTGTGGACTGTAGCAGCTCTGTACGGTAGTGTGCCTTGGGTTTTCTGTACTCCTAAACCTGGAATCATGAATAGTGAAGATTCAGCCACATCCGGAATCTCCCCAATGCTGAATGGAATGAGTGGGAGCAATGACCTATCCTTCCCTATGGCTGTTGTTCCTCTTGATGGGTTAAATTACCTAGAGTGGTCAAGAGGGATCAAGTTATACATAATTACAAGGGGAAAAATAGGCTATATAAATGGAAGAATCAAAGAACCACCTTCTGGAAATGCTGAACATGATAGATGGGATCAGGAGAATAGTATGGTTATGTCGTGGCTCTTGATCTCCATGCAACCACAAATAAGGAAGAACTTCATGTGGGCTGAAACTGCAAATGAGATCTGGGAACAGGAAAAATCCACATTCTGAACTACGACACTATGCCAAGATCTACCAACTGCAAGCAGCATCATCTACTTGTCAACAGGGGGAGAGAAGTTTATCAGTTTATTACTCTGACTTGACCTCTGTTTTGAAGGAGTTGGACCATTACCAGAATATTGATTGGAAGTGTGATGAAGATGCCAAATTGTATACGAAACTCGTCTCACAGCAAAGAGTGATTGCCTTTTTGCATGGTCTCAATCCTATCTATGAATCCATCAGAGTACAAATTCTCAGTTCTAAGGATCTTCCATCAATTCAGGAGGTCTATGCTCTTGTCCAGTCTAAAGAGAGAAGGAGAAACTTGATGAACAGCGCCGGAGGGGATGCAATTGTGTTGGCGGAAAAAGGGGGTGCCTCTACTAGCGGTGGATCTTCTTTCAGGAGAGGGGATCTCCAAAAGAAAACAGAAGATAAGGAGAAATTGTGGTGCACTAACTGTCAAAAGCACCGACACACCAAAGATACTTGTTGGGATCTTCATGGGAAACCAAAATGGGCTCAAGATCTACCTAAGAAGCAAGGCTCAGATGTAATTAAAAGGCCCGGGCAACAAGGTACCAAGAAACACCACATGGCCAACATGGTTAGTCGGGAGAATCAGCCCTCCACTTCTACTGTGACTCAAACACCACATGGCCAACATAGCTACTCTGGATCTGACCCAAGGGAGGATATTGTAAACTCCTTCCGTGACCAACTGGAGCTTTATGGTAGAACAATTCGCCAGATGGATGCTCCTCCCACAACCTCATTTGCATCCATGTCAGGTAATCTTGCCACAGCTTTCCATGTTGCTTCTCACAACCTTGACTCTCCATGGATCATTGATTCTGGAGCGTCAAAACACATGATTGGTATGCCCTCTTACTTTCAAACTTATCACCCTCTTTCCGGAAGAGATAAAGTGAAACTAGCTGATGGATCATACACTTCCATAGCTGGTCAGGGAACTCTCTCTCTTCCTCTCGGTCTTATACTTTCTGATGTTCTTCATGTTCCAAAATTTCCTTTAAATTTGTTCTCAGTCAGTAGTGTTACAAATTCCTTAAACTGTTCTGTGACTTTTTTCCCATCCTATTGTGTGATTCAGGATCTGGCCTCGGGGAGGATTATTGGTAGGGGACGTATGGTTGATGGACTCTATATGCTGGAGAATATGGCTGACCTTCATGTTACAGAGTCTATGAGTCTGTTCAGAAAGAGTAAAATGTATTTGTGGCATTGTCGCCTGGGTCATTTGTCTTTTGAGTCCTTGAAAGTTGTTTTTCTAGAACTGTGTAAGTCAGTGTCTGTTTCTGATTTCTCTTGTCAAACGTGTCAATTAAGCAAGCATTGTAGAACTCGTTTCCTTCAAAAAAATAGTAAATTTGAGTTTCCTTTTCACATTGTGCATTCTGACGTGTGGGGCCCTGTTACTTTATCTTCTGAGAGTGGCTGCAAGTATTTCATTACTTTCATTGACGATTATTCCAGATACACTTGGGTATACCCAATGCGAACCCATGAGGAAGTATAAAAAATTATCCAAGATTTTCAGCAGATGATCTTCACCCAATTTCAGACCGAGATACAAATATTTCAGTCAGACAATGCAAAAGAATTTTTTCATAGTGACCTCACGGAGTTCTTTGTTTCACATGGCTCACTTCATCAGAGCTCTTGTGCCCGCACGCCACAACAAAATGGTGTGGCTGAACGGAAGAACCGACACCTTCTTGAAGTGGCATGGGGGTTACTACTTCATATGAATGTCCCCAAACGATTTTGGTTTGAGGCTGCCCTTTGTTCTACATACCTCATTAACCGAATGCCCTCTCGTTGGTTAGAGTACAAAGCCCTGCATCAGCTTCTCTTTCCTAAGGCCCCTCTTCTTTCTATCCCTCCTCGTGTGTTTGGTTGTCGGTGCTTTGTCCAAAACCTATCTCCCACCTAGGGGAAATTGGACTCTCGTGCTATCCCGTGCATATTTCTTGGCTACTCATTCTCTCAGAAAGGGTATCATTGCTTTGATCCTGTTTCTTGGAGATTCTATGTCTCCATGGATGTTTCCTTCTTTGAGGATGAGCCCTTCTTTCCTGTTTCTCCTCACGGGGAGTGTAGGCATGAGGAGAAACTGGTTCAGCTTCCTCCTCTTCCTAATCCTTCTCCCCCTTCTCTTCCTGATCATCCACCTTTCCATGTCTTTTCTCGTCATCGTAAAGGCCAACCAAGTTCAAGAGCTATGGAGAATCCAAAAGCTGTACCTCAAGTGCCATCAAACTCCTCGAGGGAAGATCATACTCACTCAGGTAACTTGACTCCCAATGATGGTCCTAACCTCCCTGTTGCTAATGATCTTGACCTTCCTATTGCCCACAGGAAAGGTGTTAGGTTGTGCACCACTAAACACCCCATTTCCAACTTTGTTTCCTATGAGAATATCTCACCTTCATTTCGTGCCTTCCTTACCTCCATCAACAATATCCCTATTCCCAAGAATGTGGCAGAAGCTCTCTCAGTACCAGAATGGACAAATGCCATGAAAGAAGAAATCGATGCTCGTCATAAGAATGGCACGTGGGAACTTGTTGATCTCCCTAAGGGAAAGGATCCAGTTGGATGTAAATGGGTGTTCACTGTTAAGCATGGGGCTAATGGAACCGTGGAGAGGTATAAAGCTCGTTTAGTGGCAAAGGGGTTTACTCAAGTATATGGAGTTGATTATGCAGAAACCTTTACCCTGTTGCCAAAATGAACTCTATTAGAGTTCTTTTCTCTCTTGCTGCTAATCTGAATTGGGATCTACATCAGCTTGACATCAAGAATGCTTTCTTGAATGGTGACCTTGAAGAGGAAGTTTATATGGTTCAACCCCCCAGTTTTCTGGCTCAAGAAAATGAACGAAAAGTGTGCAAGTTAAAGAAGTCTTTATATGGGCTGAAACAATCACCAAGAGCTTGGTTCAGCAGATTTCATACTGCAGTTCAGCAGAGGGGATACAAGCAATGTCAGTCAGATCACACACTATTTGTGAAAATGGGAGAAGGTAAAATGGCTGCCCCTAATAGTATATGTGGATGACATAATTTTTATTGGTGACTGGAAGGATGAAATTCAAAGTTTGAAGGGTTTCCTTGCCACTCAGTTTGAAGTGAAAGACCTAGGACCTGCCAAATACTTCCTTGGAATTGAGGTTGCCTGATCAAGAAAGGGTATCTTTATCTCCCACAGGAAATATGTCTTAGATTTGCTTAAGGACACTGGAAAGATTTGGGTTAAGCCAGCTGACTCTCCCATTGACCTCAACCATAAGTTAAGTGACAACCAAGGTGAACCTCTTAAAGATGTGAAGCAATTTCATAGGCTTGTAGGGAGATTGTTGTACCTCTCTATGACCCGTCCAGACATAGCATATGTTGTTGGTCTCCTCAGCCAGTTCATGCATTCACCTAGGACCACTCATCTTGAAGCAGCCGAGAGGATACTGCAGTATCTTAAGAAGTTCCTTGGTGCTGGCTTATTATTCCAGAAGAATGGACATTTGAGAGTTGAAATTTATACAGATGCGGATTGGGCTGGATCTCAATGTGACAGAAGGTTTACTAGTGGTTAGTGCACCTTTGTAGGGGGGAACCTTGTTACTTGGAGGAGTAAGAAGCAAACGGTGGTGGCTAGATCCAGTGCTGAAGCTGAGTACCGTGCAATGGCACACGGAGTAGCCAAAGGTATGTGGATAAAGAATCTGTTGGGTGAGTTGGGTTTTCCAGTGGACAAACCCAAGACTCTGCTCTGTGATAACAAGGCTGCTATAAGTATTGCTGCTAACCCGGTACTACATGATAGGGCGAAGTATGCACTCCATATATCAACTCTGAAGACCAACCAACAAACATCTTTACAAAAGGGTTATCATTCCAAACATCAAGATCTCTGTGACAAGTTAGGCATGATTGATATCTATGCTCCAACTTGAGGGGGAGTGTTGACAGATGTTATTGTATGTACTGTACACATATTTAGTGCCCGCAGGGGTATTTTTGTAATTTCCATACCACTTGTGTTGTACGGTCAGTATAGTATAAATACAAATGCTTCACTCGCATGAAGCAAGTTCTTTTGAGGCATTAAGTCTACCAACCTCTTCTCTCTTCTTCCTTCTTCTCTTCCTCTTCTTTCTCTTGCTCAACACAAACCTATCACCCTCTTCCTAGAAAAGACAAGGTGAGACTAGCTGATGGATCGTACACTTCCATAGCTGGTCAAGGAACTCTCTCTCTTCCTCTTGGTCTTACACTTCCTGATGTTCTTCATGTTCCAAAATTTCCCATGAATTTGTTCTCAGTTAGTAGTGTTATTAATTCCTTAAACTGTTCGGTAACCTTTTTCCCTTCTTATTGTGTGATTCAGGATCTGGCCTCGGGGAGGACGATTGGTAGGGGACGTATGGTTGATGGACTCTACATGCTAGAGAATATGACTGGTCTTCTTGTTACAGAGTCTATGAGTCAGTTCAGAAAGAGTAAAGTGTACTTATGGCATTGTCATCTTGGTCATTTGTCTTTTGAGTCCTCGAAAATTGTATTCCCAGAACTGTGTAAGTCAATGTTCGTTTCTGATTTCTCTTGTCAAACGTGTCAGTTAAGCAAGCATTGTAGAACTAATTTTCTTTAGAAAAATAGTAAATCTGAGTTTTCTTTTCACATTGTTCATTCTGATGTATGGGGCTCTGTTACTTTAGCTTCTGAGAGTGGCTACAAGTACTTCATTACCTTCATTGATGATTATTCTAGATATAGTTGGGTATATCCAATGCGAACCCGGGAGGAAGTACCAAAAATTATCCAAGACTTTCAGCGGATGGTCTTCACTCAATTTCAAACTGAGATACAAATTTTTCAGTCAGACAATGCAAAAGAGATTTTCATAGTGATCTCAGGGAGTTCTTTGCTTCACATGGCTCACTTCATCGTAGCTCTTGTGCCCGCACACCACAACAAAATGGTGTGGCTGAACGGAAGAACCGACACCTCCTTGAAGTGGCTCGGGGTTTACTACTTCATATGAATGTCCCCAAACGATTTTGGTTTGAGGCCGTCCTTTGTTCTACATACCTCATTAACCGAATGCCCTCTCGTTGGTTAGAGTACAAAGCCCCGCATCAGCTTCTCTTCCCTAAGGTCCCTCTTCTTTCTATCCCTCCTCGTGTATTTGGTTGTCGGTGCTTTATCCAAAATCTGTCTCCCACCTGTGGGAAATTGGATTCTCGTGCTATCCCGTGCATATTTCTTAGTTACTCTTTCACTCAAAAGGGGTATTGTTGCTTTGATCCAGTTTCTCAGAAATTCTATGTCTCCATGGATGTTACCTTCTTTGAAGATGAGCCTTTTTTTCCTGTTTCTCCTCAGGGGGAGTGTAGGCATGAGGAGAAACTGGTTCAGCTTCCTTCTCTTCATGATCCTTCTTCATTGGTTCAGCCTCCTTCTCTTCCCGATCCTCCATCTTTCCGTGTCTTTTCTCGTCGTCGCAAAGGCCAACCAAATTCAAGAGCTGTGGAGAATCCAGAAGCTGTACCTTAAGTGCCATCAAACTCCTCGGGTGAAGATCATACCCACTCAGGTAACTTGACTCCCAATGATGTTCCTGACGCCTCTGCTGCTAATGATCTTGACCTTCCTATTGCCCACAGGAAAGGTGTTAGGTTGTGCACCACTAAACATCCCATTTCCAACTTTGTTTCCTATGAGTACATTTCACCCTCATTTCGTGCCTTCCTTACCTCCATTGATAGTGTCCCTATTCCCAAGAATGTGGTAGAAGCTCTTTCAGTACCAGTATGGACAAATGCCACGAAGGAAGAAATTAATGCCCTTCATAAAAATGGCACGTGGGAACTTGTTGATCTTCCGAAGGGAAAGGATCCAGTTGGATGTAAATGGGTGTTCACAGTCAAGCATGGGGCTGATGGAACCGTGGAGAGGTATAAAGCTCGTTTAGTGGCAAAGGGGTTTACTCAAGTATATGGACTTGATTATGCAGAAACTTTTGCCCCTGTTGCCAAGATGAACTCTGTTGAGCAAGAGCAAGTGAAGAGAGGAGAGGAGAAGAGAGAAGAGAGGTGAGTCGAGTGACTGAAAGCCCTCCAGAACTTAGGGGGCGAAAGAATGATTTTATTATTTATACTAGTACAGTACAGTCGAACAATATAAACAGAGGAGAAATTACAATAGTACCCTTATGGTACTAAACCTACATAAACAACTGACAACACTCCCCCTCAAGTTGGAGCATAGATATTAGTCATGCCCAACTTGTCACAAAGATCATGATGTCTAGAAAGGTTTAAACCCTTTGTAAAGATGTCTGCAAGCTAGTTCTCAAAAGTGACATAGGGGGTACACACTTCTCCTATGATAACTTTCTCTCTGATAAAATGCTTGTCAACTTCGATGTGCTTTGTTCTATCATGTAGCACCGGATTGGCAGCAATGCTTATAGCTGCTTTGTTATCACAAAATAGAGTTATAGGTTTGGTCACTGGGAAACCCAACTCCCCCAACAAATTCTTTATCCACATGCCTTCGAGAACCCCGTGGGCCATAGCACGATATTCAGCTTCAGCACTGGATCTAGCTACCACATTTTGCTTTTTACTCCTCCATGTAACAAGGTTCCCTCCTATAAAGGTGCAGTAGCCACTGGTAGACTTTCTGTCACTTTGGGATCCAGCCCAATCTGCATCTGTACAAACTTCAACTTTCAAATGTCCGTGCTTTTGAAACAACAAACCAGTACCCGGATACTTCTTTAGATATCGGAGGATTCTCTCTACTGCTTCAAGATGAGAAGACCTAGGAGCATGCATGAACTGACTGAGGACACCAACAGCATATGCAATGTCTGGGCGAGTCATAGAAAGGTATAACAATCTCCCTACAAGCCTCTGAAACTGTTTCACATCCTTGAGCGATTCACCACAGTTGTCACCTAATTTATGGTTGGGGTCAATGGGAGAGTCAACTGGCTTCACCCCCATCTTTCCAGTGTCCTGAAGTAAATCTAGGACATGTTTCCTTTGAGAAATGAAGATACCCTTCTTTGATCGGGCAACTTCAATTCCAAGGAAGTATCTGGCAAGTCCTAGATCCTTCACTTCAAACTGAGTGGCAAGAAAAAGTTTCAATTTCTGAATTCCATCCTCCCAATCACCAGTAACAATTATATCATCCACATATACAATTAGAGCAGCAATTTTACCTTCTCCTTTTTTCACAAACAGTGTGTGATCTGATTGACATTGCCTGTATCATTTCTGCTGAACTGCCACATGGAATCTGCTAAACCAAGCTCTTGGTGATTGTTTCAGCCCGTATAAGGACTTCTTCAACTTGCACACTTTCTATTCATTGCCTTGGGCTAGAAAACCAGGAGGTTGAATCATGTACACTTCCTCTTCAAGGTCACCATTCAAGAATGCATTCTTGATGTCCAGCTGGTGTAAAACCCAATCCAGATTAGCCGTAAGAGAGAAAAGGACTCTAATGGAATTCATCTTGGCAACGGGGGCAAAAGTTTCTGCATAATCAACTCCATACACTTGAGTAAATCCCTTTGCCACTAAGCGAGCTTTATACCTTTCCACTGTTCCATCAGCCTTATGCTTGACTGTGAACACCCATTTACATCCAACTGGAACCTTTCCCTTAGGAAGATCAACAAGTTCCCATGTGCCATTTTTGTGAAGGGCATTAATTTCTTCCCTCATGGCATTTGTCCATTCAGGAACTGAAAGAGCTTCTGCCACAATCTTAGGGATAGGGACTCTGTCAATAGAGGTAAGGAAGGCACAGAATGAGGATGAAATGTTCTCATAGGAGACAAAGTTGGAAATGGGATGTTTAGTGGTGCACAATCTAACACCCTTCCTGTGAACAATAGGACGGTCAAGATCATTAGCAGTAGAGGAATCATTTTCAATAGATTCAAGGACATCATTGGGAGCCAAAATACCTGAGTGAGTATGATCCTCCCCCGAGGAGTCTAGTGGCACTGGAGGTACAGCTTCCGGATTCTCTACAGCTCTTGAATTTGGTTAGCCTTTGCGACGACGAGAAAAAACACGAAAAGGTGGAGGGTCAGGGAGAGAGGGAAGCTGAACCAGTTTCTCCTCATGCCTACAACACTCCCCCTGAGGAGAAACAGGATAGAAAGGCTCATCTTCAAAGAAAGACACATCCATGGAGACATAGAATTTACGAGAAATAGGTTCAAAACAACGGTATCCCTTTTGAGTGAAAGAGTAACCAAGAAATATGCAAGGGATAGCACGAGAATCCAATTTCCCAAGGGTGGGAGACAGATTTTGGACAAAACACCGGCAACCAAAGACACAAGGAGGAATAGAAAGAAGGGGAGCCTTAGGAAAGAGAAGTTGATGTGGGGCTTTGTACTCTAACCGACGAGAGGGCATACAGTTTATAAGGTAAGTGGAACAAAGAACAGCTTCAAGCCAAAAACGTTTGGGAACATTCATATGAAGTAGTAAACCTCGAGCCACTTCAAGGAGATGTCAGTTCTTCCATTCGGCCACACCATTTTGTTGTGGTGTGCGGGCACAAGAGCTACGGTGAAGGGAACCATGCGAAGCAAAAAATTCCGTGAGGTCACTATGAAAAAATTCTTTTGCATTGTCTGATTGGAAAATTTGGATTTCAGTTTGAAATTGAGTGAAGACCATCCACTGGAAATCTTGAATGATTTTTGGTACTTCTTCCCTGGTTCGCATCGGGTATACCCAAGTATATCTAGAATAATCATCAATGAGGGTAATAAAATACTTGTAGCCACTCTCAGATGGTAAAGTAACAGGTCCCCACACATCAGAATGAACAATGTGAAACGGAGATTCAGATTTACTATTTCTTTGAAGAAAATGAGTTCTACAATGCTTACTCAACTGACACGTTTGACAAGAAAAATCAGAAACAGACATTGACTTAAACAGTTCTAGGAATACAACTTTCAAAGACTCAAAAGACAAATGACCAAGACGACAATGCCATAAATAGACTTTTTTCTTACAGGACTGACTCATAGACTCTGTAACATGAAGACCAGCCTTATTCTCCAGCATGTAAAGTCCATCAGCCATACGACCCCTACCAATCATCCTCCCCGAGGCCAGATCCTGAAGAACACAATGAGAAGGGAAAAAAGTCACTGAGCAATTCAAGGAATTTGTAACACTACTAACAGAGAACAAATTAATGGGAAAATTTGGAACATGAAGAACATCAAAAAGGGTAAGGCCAAGAGGAAGAGAGAGAGTTCCTTGACCAGTTATGGAAGAGTATGATCCATCGGCTAGTCTCACCTTGTCTCTTCCAGAAAGAGGGTGATAGGTTTGAAAGTAAGAGGACGTATCAGTCATATGTTTTGATGCTCTAGAATCAATGATCCATGGAGAGTCAAGGGTGTGAGAAGCAACATGGAAAGCAGTGGCAGGGTTACCTGACGTAGATGCAAATGAGGTTGAGGGAGGAGTATCCATCTGACGAATTGCTCTACCATAGAGCTCTAAATGGTCACGGAAGGAATTCATAATGTCCTCCCTCGGGTCAGGTCCAGTGAGATGTGTCTGAGTCACAGTAGAAATGGGGGTCTGATTCTCCCGAGTAGCCATGTTGGCCATGTGATGTTTCTTTGTACTTTGCTGTCCGTACTTCTTATTCACCTCTGAACCTTGCTTCTTAGTCAGATCTTGAGCCCATTTTGGTTTCCCATGAAGATCCCAACAGATATCTTTGGTGTGTCGGGGTTTCTGGCAATGAATGCACCACAATTTTTCCTTATCTTCTGTTTTTTTCTGGAGATCTCCTTTCCGGGAAGAAGATCCCACACCAGTAGATACACCTCCTTTTGCAACTAACACAACAGCATCCCCACCAGGGTTGTTCATCAAATTTCTCCTGCTTTCTTCAGATTGTACAAGAGCATAGACTTCCTGAACAGAAGGGAGATCCTTAGAGCTGAGAATCTAAACCCTGATAGATTCATACATAGGATTCAGACCATGTAAGAATGCAAACACCCTTTGCTGGGAGACAAGCTGTTTGTACTTCTTAGCATCCTCATCACACTTCCAATCCACACTCCGGTAGTGATCCAACTCCTTCCAGACAGATGTTAAGTCAGAGTAATAGACCGATAAACACTTCTCCCCCTGTCTATAAGTAGAAGATGCTGCCTGCAGTTGATAAATTTTGGCATAGTGTCGCAATTCTGAATATGTAGACTTTGCTTGTTCTAGATTTCATTCGCTGTTTCAGCCCACATGAAATTCTTCCTGTTTTGAGGTTGCATGGAAACCAAGAGCCAAGACATAATAATACTGTTCTCCTAATTCCATCTATCATATTCAGCACTCCCGGAGGATGGTTCTTTTATCCTCCCATTAATATAGCCTATCTTCCCCCTTGCAGTGATGTATAATTTGATCTCTCTTGACCACTCCAGGTAATTTAAACCATCAAGAGGGACAACAGCCATGGGAAAGGATAGGTCACCCCCACCCATTCCATTCAGCATTGAGGAAACTCCAGATGTGGCTGAATCTTCACTGCCCATGATATCTGAATAAAAAGTTGAAACAACAACCAAAAAGGTACAGCCGTACAAGACTATTTCAGAGATAGGTCCTTCTGACCACCGGTTTCACTGAGAACAAAAGAAAGAGCACTGCTGTTGCAGTACAAGAACAGGTCCTTCTAACCTACAGTTTCACTGAGAACAAACAACAAATTGAACACTGCTGTTGCAGTACTGAAACAGGTCCTTCTGACCTACGGTTTCACTGAAACAAGTCTGCACACTGCTGTTGCAGTACAAGAATAGGTCTGAATGACCTACTTAGTAGGGATGATAGCTAACCAGTCAAGGAGATCAATAGGGTAGCCGAACAGTCAATTAATAAGATTAATGTTGAGCAGACAATTAGTCAACTAAAACAGACCATCGACAGTTCACAATACCAACTACAAAAAAAGTTTGAATACAGTTACTGTGTTAAGGAATACAGTCGCTTAACAGTAGGGCAGCCGAACAGTTCATCAGTCGAACAGACAACAGTAGGGTAGCCGAACAGTCATCAAACAGTTCAGCAAACAATAGGCATCCGAACAGACAAGGATGATAGTCCGCAAACAATAGGCATCAAACAGTAGGCTTCAAACTGTTCATCAGTTCATCAGTCGAACAGACAACAGTAGGGTAGCCGAACAGTCACCAAATAGTTCAGCAAACAACAGGCATCCGAACAGACAGGGATGATAGTACCTCTTTTAGTTTCAGATGATAGTCTCCCTTATGGTAAACCAGAACTCCTTGACTGTAAACCAGAGCTCCTTCTACGAATCCTCAAACAATAGGCAGTCGAACAGAAGGTGAGCAATTTCTAAAGACAGAACACCCTCTACGAACTGCAAACAATAGTCTCTCTACAGTCGAGCAGACAGGAGGAGCAATTTCTGGGCTGGAAGACGAAAAGACTCTGTAACTTCTAGGTCGAACTGACTTCACCAGATCAGGAGTTCGATTGGAGACAGCACTGGATGCAACAGTAGTTAGCTTGACACCACCCTTCAGGCCTGGACGACTAGCTCTGATACCATGTTGAGATAGAGCAAGTGAAGAGAGGAGAGGAGAAGAGAGAAGAGAGGTGAGTCGAGTGACTGAAAGCCCTCCAGAACTTAGGGGGCAAAAGAATGATTTTATTATTTATACTAGTACAGTACAGTCAAACAATATAAACAGAGGAGAAATTACAACAGTACCCTTGTGGTACTAAACCTGAATACATATACAACTGACAACAAACTCTATTAGAGTTCTTTTCTCTCTTGCTGCTAATCTGAATTGGGATCTACATCAGCTTGACATCAAGAATGCTTTCTTGAATGGTGACCTTGAAGAGGAAGTTTATATGGTTCAACCCCCCGGTTTTCTAGATCAAGGCAATGAACAGAAAGTGTGCAAGTTAAAGAAGTCTTTATATGGGCTGAAGCAATCACCAAGAGCTTGGTTCAGCAGATTCCATGCTGCGGTTCAGCAAAAGGGATACAAGCACTGTCAATCAGATCACACATTGTTTGTGAAAAAGGGAGAAGGTAAAATGGCTGCCTTAATAGTATATGTGGATGACATAATTGTTACTGGTGACTGGAAGGATGAAATTCATAGGTTGAAGGGTTTCCTTGCCACTCAGTTTGAAGTGAAGGATCTAGGACCTACCAAATACTTCCTTAGAATTGAAGTTGCTCGATCAAAATAGGGTATCTTTATCTCCCAAAGGAAATATGTCCTAGATTTGCTTCAGGACACTGGAAAGATGGGGGTTAAGCCAGCTGACTCTCCCATTGACCCCAACCATAAATTAAGTGACAGCCAGGGTGAACCTCTTAAAGATGTGAAACAATTTCAGAGGCTTGTAGGGAGATTGTTATCTCTCTATGACCCGTCCAGACATTGCATATGCTGTTGGTGTCCTCAGTCAGTTCATGCATGCACTTAGGTCCACTCATCTTGAAGCAGCAGAGAGGATACTACGATATCTTAAGAAGTTTCCTGGCGCTGGCTTGTTATTTCAAAGGCACGGGCATTTGAGAGTTGAAGTTTATACAGATGCGGATTGGGCTGGATCTCAAAGTGACAGAAAGTCTACTAGTGGTTACTGCACCTTTGTAGGGGGGAACCTCGTTACTTGGAGGAGTAAAAAGCAAACCGTGGTGGCTAGATCCAGTGCTGAAGCTGAATACCCTACAACGGCCCACGGAGTAGCTGAAGGTATGTGGATAAAGAATCTGTTGAATGAGTTGGGTTTCCCAGTGGACAAACCCATAACTCTATTCTGTGATAACAAAGCAGCTATAAGTATTGCTGCTAACCCGGTGCTACATGACAAAACAAAGTACATCGAAGTTGACAAGCATTTTATCAAAGAGAAAGTCATCACAGGCGAAGTATGTACTCCCTATGTCAGCTCTGAAGACCAACTGGCAGACATCTTTACAAAAGGGCTAAACTATTCCAGACATCATGATCTCTGTGACAAGTTGGGCATGATTGATATCTATGCCCCAACTTGAGGGGAGTGTTGACAGATGTTGTTGTACACTGGTTTAGTACCGCAGGGGTATTTCTGTAATTTTTTCCATTCTTTATGTTGTACGACCGGTATAGTATAAATAACAACTGCTTCACTCGCCTAAAGCATTCTTTTGAGGCATTCAGTCCTCTCGCCTCTCCTCTCTTCTCTTGTTCAACACCTACTGGTAGATTTTCTTTCACCCATAGAACCAGCCCAAATGGCATTAGTGTATACCTCTACCTTCATGTGATCATGCTTCTTAAATCTACTTGTCTGAAATAGATGGTAATCTGACCTGGTTTTGATAAGAAATCAGAAAAAGAAAGAAGAGAAAAAGGGAAAAGAGAGAAGATGAAGAGAAGAGAAGAGAGTAAAAGAAGAGAAATGGAGAGAATGAGAGAAAAAGGGGTGCAGAATCTTATGGCCCTGGTTCCCCAATGATTGTTATTTATGTTAAAATAAATAAAAGGAGATACAAAGACAAGAATACCCCTGCTGCCTATATGAAAGAAAGAAACAATAATAAATAACAGTAAGCAATAATAAAACAACAATAAATAGTGTGACCACAAGCCTAATTATTAGTATCCCTACACTCCCCCTCAAGTTGGGAATAGATATTAGTCATTCCCAACTCGCATAGGTCTGCCTCCAGCTTGACGTTGGTAACTGCTTAGATTAAGAAATCAGCAAACTGCATACCAGAGGCAACATAAGGAAGACATACTTCTTTGCTTCAGAAGGAAGGTCAAGGGTTTTGGATCTTTAATAATGAAAAGAAAAGGTTTAAGTGGTTGACACAATATGGAAGTGAAGTTTAATTTGGCAAAATGATCTGCAAATGGGATTGCTGATGTACTAGTAAAGCAAGGGGTGGGAAGGAGTCATTTGTTTTGGGCTCAATTGTAATAGCTAAGTTCTGTTATGGAAAGTTAAGAAAGTTTACCTCTCCTATTTTGTAACTGTTCTATATTAGTCTTAATGAAATTCCGTTATTGATCAAGAAAAAACAAAGAAAGAAGATGGTCTGATGCCTTTCTCCTCTTTTCCTCTAATATTTATTAAACTTAATAAGAACAATTACAAATCTGCCCTTAAAGGGGCAGCTAGCTCAGTCATACTTAAAATAAAACAAAAAAAGTTAACAGGCCCATAAAGACAAAGCCCTTTAACAGACAACAATTAAAAACAAAATATAGCACAATGATGCTCTAGGGCCCACTCGGCCCAATCTCTCTACATGTTAGATAGGCTTAGTTTGGCAAGGGTACAAATACAAATATATACAGTGCAAATACATACAAAATAATACAAGGTTTTGCACTCACATATTTGTATTTGTACTCCCTCCAAACTGAGCCATAATAAAAACCTATTCAGGGACCTTACCTAATAGTTGAAGCTTTTAGTTTAAAGGGTTCCTTGAGATGGTATCCGAGCCTATGTGACCAAATGGTCTAGTGTTCAATCCTAGTCACCCCCATTATCTTTTAATTAAATTTCAACACAAGGTATTGGTGGGCCTGTGCTTGTCCACGCTTCAAGCCTGATGGGCATTTTCTAGGGGTGTGTTAGAGAACAAAACCATTCAGGGACGTCACCTAATTGCTTAAGCTTTTAGGCTGAAGAGTTCCTTGAGAATGTTCATTCCCTAAAAACATCCCATCTTGTAGATGAAGAAACATAGATATTTGGAAAAGCATCCAAGATGGATATTTTGTTGTTATATGGAAGTGGAGTTGTACATTGCTGCTGGTTGGGCAGGATCTTTTAATGATAGAAGATGTACTACTGGTTATTGAATATTTGTGGGTAGTAACTTAGTGACTAGGAGAAGTAAGAAACAACAAGTGGTTGTTTGATAGATCAAGTGCAGAGGTGGAGTACTAAGCTATGGCTCATGGTGTAGGAAAAGTTTAGTGGATTAAGAACCTTATGGGAGAGATGGGATTCGCTATTGATAGCCCTTTTCACTTTGTTGTGGCAATAAGTTTGCCATTAACATTGCTCCTAATTCATTGTTACGTGACCAAACATAACATATTAAAGTTGATAGGCATTTCATTGGGGAAAAACTTGAAAGGAGTGAGGTGTGTATATGAAGGTGAGCCTTGACGCAATGGTATAAAACTTGAAAGGAGCATGTACACCATATGTAAGCGTTAAAGAGCTATTAGCAAACATTTTTACAAATGGTATAAATGTCCTGCACCATAATGAATTCTGCAACAAATTGGAGATGAATGACATTTATGACCCAACTTGAGGTAGAGTATTTGTAATGTGTCTTGTTATTAGTTCAGGGGCAAACTTGTCTTTTTCTTTTTTCTGTAACCCTAATAATATAAGAATGGGGGTACCAGAAACTGAGATTCTCTCTATAAATGTCAATAGAGGGGGCAGTTGGCCCCAACTCCCCCCCCCCCCCAAAATTTTCTTCTCCTGTTTTCTCTCTTCTTTTCTCTACTATCTCTCTTCTCCTTTCCTCTTGTTTCTGAGATATGGCAGAAAAGCAGCCTCATCTCCGTCATGTCCCATTAAATGAGGTTTTCAATCATCCCATGAATATGAATATCTTTTGCCTTCTTTATCTTCTACTGTGATTTAGGTTCTAAATTTTGCTCATGGTTTGCCTCTTCCTTGCCTCCAGTCTCTTAAATGGCTCTTCAGAATGGGCATCTACTCCTAAGAAAAGAAGGCCTAGAATTAGTATTTAGACACTAGCACCTTTTGCTGCAGCACTTAATCAATAGGTAACGACTTCCCTAGAGAGCATGCCTCTTCTATTTAAACCTAGCCTTTATCCAATTTTTTGATGAATAATAATAAATTTAAGACCCTAACATGTTCTTGTTTGGGCTTGCCTCGAGCCTTTATCCAATTCCATTCTCCCATTTCTTGAGCACTCCCTCCTTGAGACCTTCCTGCCTTCCGAAACCTTCTCATTCACTTCTATGCTTCACCACTAGGAAAGTTAATTATTTTCTCATTCTCTATATACCAAATAGTTGTCAAGGCATCTTGGTGATTTTGAGCAACAGTCGCCTAGTCAACTAGGTGATACGAATTTTATATAATAAAGAACTAAATTTTGGATAGGTCTCTAGTTTTATACTATTAAGAATGCATGTTAATTGAAAGAATATCTACTCTCTTCATTAAGAACATTAAATTTCCTCTTAAAAAATGACAAATCATCATATCTAAAAGAAAAAAGTATTCTAAATATTTTAATTTCAATTTTTTCAAAAACAATACTGATATAATAAGTATTTAATAAAGCAATTTCATGTCAATTAGCAACTAAATAAGATTATAATTTTGTATGGTAACATTTAAATAGAAAGTAAAAAGAGAAAGGATAAGAGTGGAGCTGATATTTTATTTAGTGTAAGAGATAAGTAAATACAAAGAAAAAAAAAGAAGAAACCTCTTTGTACTTCTATTCTTCCTTTCTTTTTCCCCTGTCAAAACCCCTTGATCATTTAAATTTCAATAGTAAAAATTTAAAAACAATGTATTAATGATATAAACACACATACACAATAGAAATGATTTAAGCGCTAATAAAGGACATGGGTCCAAGTAGTAAGAAATGATTTAAGCGCTAATAATTTAACAATGCATATGGCATGAAAGAGAACAGAATGGTGAAACAGGATTCATGAAGGTATTGACACACATATTAGTAAGATGTATGGCACACATAGTAGATGATGATGATAGTATATAGTAGAAGGTATTGATACACATAATAAGGTGCATACTTTGTCATTTTTGTCGCCTAGGCAGGCACCTTGTTGCTATAGCCTATATGTCAAGGCATTTAGGTGAGGCATCAAGCCAAGGGCACCTAGGTGACACCTTGGCAACTATGTCCTCCAATGGTTCACCTCATTTAAAGCCATGACCTCTGGATGCATAGAAGCACCATCACCGTATCATCTGTAGAGAACTACTCTCCACCTTCCTAAACAGGTCCAGACCTACCTTGAGTCCCACTTGGATGCCCTCCATTGGCTACAGTGGAGCTTAGAAACACACCTTGTGATTCTGAGGACTTATGGTGCCGTCTTTTGGCTTAAACATGATCTCAGCAATATTTCAATATACTTTTAGATTATAAAAATGATACTGATGAAAAAATTAATTATCTTTATGATGCAATCAATGATTTGTTGTTTGATTGTCAACAACTGTATTCTGTATCTTTGTTTGCTTCCTTAACAAGTAGTTTGAGAATATGTTGCTTTCAGCATTCAGAAGAATTTCCTTTTCTTGCATAATATTTATCTTTTCTTATATTTTATTCGTTCTAATTTTTTCATCTACAGGTCGGGGTTGCCTACCTTTTGGCTCTAGAAAATGCAAATAGTTTGACTGTACCCCCAACAGAAAATATTGAATTGGATCGGTAATCCTTCAAGCAATTTATAAAATTTTCATAGCTGCAGATATATTCTTGTTAAGTCAATAGTGCTGCTGATGTTTGGATATCTCTGCTCAAATTCTTAGTCACTAACACCATATTTAGGATATGCAGAACTAAACTTTGAAATGAAGCTTGATTATTTGACCAGGTTGAATTGCAATGCAGATCAGCCTCTATGGCAATATTTTATTTCTCCTTTCTCATTATTTTCCTGCAGTTGGACACTATGCATATTTCCATTATTTTGTTATTCTATATGAGTCTAGCTTGGAGTTTTATCTTTAGGTTGAAAACCATACATCTCTGGGGTAGGTGGAGTGTATGAGAATTGAATTAGCTGATCAATGTTTACTGCCTAGAGATTGAATCTAGATACTTTTTCCCAAAAATCAAGAAATACCAGTTATATTAAAAATTGTGTTGAATGTGCACCCCTTCCTCAAATCTGTTGTGGAACTCAGGCTTTTATTGGCTCATTTTTATGAAGAGCACATCAAGTTTCAGAGAATTAGGAAAGGGAAGCCTAGTTATCTGGAATCGGCTTAATCTCATCATCATCAACAACAACATCGTCTAGGATTACTACCTACGGGGAGTCCCAACTAACCAAATGGCCAATTACTCACCTCACACTCTAGAATTTCAATGCAACTTTTCACATCAACCTCAATCATATTAACGCCCAGAAGACATCTTTTACCAAAATTGACTTATTGGAAATTTCTTTAAACCATTTGATCATCAACAATGCTTAAGTTCCAAGCTTCCTCTTCCTCTCTATCCACACAAACAATGCTTAAATTGTCTGCAAATCAAATGTTAATAATGATGACCTGATCCCTCCCAACTCTCCAACAATGAATCAGCGTAAACCTATCAACCATTGATATTAAGTGGCTAAGGGCACTACTAAAACAGTGAAGAGAAAAGGACAGAAGTAGGTCTCCTTGTCAGAAACCTCTTCTAGTGGAAAAGAAATCCTTGATCATCCTATTAAATAGTAAAGAGTAATGCCACAATATAGGCAACAATCAGCAAGAGTAACATCGTCAGATTAAATACCAAAAGGTGTTGTTTGGGCAACCCAGGAGCCTTTATTTTCAAAAACATCCACTAGATTCAAGGATTGGTGTTTAAAGATTGTAATGGGAATGCAATATCATTATTCTTCGGTCTAATTGGCTATGGAGATTTCATAAAGGTGGAATTGTTGGCTGTGATACATGGACTTAATCTAGGAAAACCTCTAAATTTCAGGAATATTGAGTTAGAATGTGGTCTAAGATTATGATGGGCTGCCTCATGCACAGTAATATAGGCCCTTTGATCCATAGACAAGCAATGAGAGAAATAACAAAACTCACAGGAGAAGTAGATACATTTAAATGGGCACTCATCAAATAATATTATGGCTGATTCTTTGGCTAGACAAGGAGTAAATAGAACCTAACTGTCTTGGAGGCAAACTTTCCAAGGGGAAAGGGTTGTAACTTGAAGTAGAAATGGCTAGACTATATGCTTGATCATGTCTCTCTCCAGTCCCTTAACCATGTTTTATTAAAACTGATTCTAATTTAATGTACAATTACACAGGGGCCCTTGATAGGGTGGTTGAAGTGATAATAATAAAGAAACAAAGAAACTAGGTACACAACTAAGGCCAATTAACTAATAAATAAAAAGAACTAATGAACCCAATAATAAGAAACTAAGGTCCAATTAGCTCATCATCTCTATACTCATCAAGCTGAGCATAGATGTCAATCGTGCCCAGCTTGGTTACATAGTGTTGCAACTATACCTAAGGAACACCCTTAGTTAGAACTTATAACATCTACTAACTGCACCTCTAAAGCCATGAAAGGGAGGCAAACTTCCCTTGTAGCTACTCTTGTTTGTCCACCTCAATATGCTTCGTTCTATTATGCTGAATTGGGTTATGAGCAATGCTGATGGCGGCTTGATTATCACAATATAGCATAAGGGGTTTGTCATAAGTAATGCTCATTTCCTCTAGAATAAACTTGAGCCATAACAACTCTAAAACCCTATGGACCATGGCCTTGTACTATGCCTCAACTAAGGATCTAACTTCCACAAACTAACTTTTACTTCTCCAAGAAACAACATTCCCAACAACCAGAGCATAGTAACCTAATGTGGATCTCTTGTCACCAATACTACCTGCCCTGTCAACATCTTATAAGCTTCTAACTTCATGTGTCCATGTTTGACAAAGAGAATACCCTTCCTAGGTGTTCCTTTCAGATAACATAAAACCCTCGCTGCAGCAACCCTAAGTGTGCCTTTAGGGGCATGCATAAACTGATTGATTACACTCGTCACATATGAGATATAAGGCCAGATGTAAATAAGTCCTCTAAAACTGATATAAACTTGGTTAAAAATAGAGAGAAATGTAGAAGAAAGGTAGAAGACAGCAGTACAAAGGAAGAAGATGGATAAAAGAAGAGTAGGTTACATACAAGTATGCCCTTAAGTGGGCAGCCAGCTAAGCAAGAACTAAGAAGCTTACAAAGAGTAGTAACAGGCCCACAAAGACAAGCCCATTAACAAAACAAATAGATAACACATTACAAAGAATAAAAGGATCGATATTAGGGCCCATTTGGCCTAGTTTCTCTACACTCCCCAACTTGCTTATATAGTGTGTCAACTTCCCTATTGGAACTTCCTTGGTCAACACATCAGCCAACTGCTCTTCTCAAGCAATAAATGGCAAGCAAAATTCCCCTGAAGCAACTCTTTCCCGTATAAAATGTCTATCAACCTCAATGTGCTTAGTTTTGTCGTGTTGAACAGGATTGTGAGCAATGTTGATAGCTGCCTATTTGTCACAGTAGAGCATCATTGGCTTTTCATAGTCAACTCCCAATTCTTCTAAAAGTGATTGCAGCCACAAAAATTCTGGCACACCATGTGCCATTGCCTTGTACTCTGCTTCAACAGAGGATCTAGAAACTACAAATTGTTTCGTACTCCTCCATGAGACAATGTTCCTTGCCACCAAAGCACAATATCCCGAGGTGGACCTCCTATCATCAATATATCCAGCCCAATCAGCACCAGTGTATGCTTCCAGTTCTAGCTTCATGTGTTCATGCTTAGCAAATAAAATACCTTTCCCTAGAGTACCTTTCAACTAACACAACTCTTTCTGCCGTAGCTAAATGTGTATCTCTGGGAGAATGCATAAGCTGACTAATAACACTCACTGCATAGGAAATAGTTGGCCTAGTCATGCAGAGATATAACAACTTCCCAAGTAGTCTCTGAAACACTCCCCTATCAGACAAAAGTTCACCATCAGTAGCAGAAAGTTTACGATTGGGATCTATAGGGGTGGAGACCGGTTTAGCACCAAGTTTACCAATCTCTGCAAAGAGGTCAAGAACATACTTGCGTTGAGAAATGAAATTACCATCCTTAGATCTAGCAACTTCAATTCCCAAGAAGTACCTGAGATTATATGATATATACTCACCAACTTGAGGGGGAGTGTTAGTGTAGGGGTATTTCTGTCTTTATTATGTTGAGGTTGTTGATCTGTTATATTATATTAGAACTAGTGTCCCTCACTTAAATAAGGGCACATGTGTCTTTTCCATTATATTAATAATATAAAAACATGTCTGGCCGAATGGGAGAAAAACTTTTCCCTAATTCGAACCAGACTTTTCTTCTCTCCTTTTCTCCTCCTTTCTCTCTCTCTTTCTTCCTTCTTTCTTCCTCTTTCTTCTTGGCTGTTATCAGACTAACAGAACTCAAAGGCAGGCCGAATTATAACAGGGTCTAACCCTGGCAACTGAGACAAGCTACCCCAACCTACTTGGCGGCACATTAGTGTCAGCCTTGGCAGGATAAACTTCCCCAAGTCTATCCAACGGCTAAGAACTTTCTAAAGTAACACGAGTCTCATAAGTGTCCAATTTAAGGGTAATTACATAGAAACACACCAAATATAACATGAATCAATTATATACTTTTATTCATTTACAATAAATGTAAATGCACATCCATCTAATTGGAGCTAAGGGCATACACTATCTAACACCGCCTACTCTCTTCACTGCTTACCATAGCATATGCCTGGGCCAGGGTGACCCCATCCTTGCTTAGAATATTCTACCTAATAATGTCAAGCTCAAGGTTGAGTCCCATAAGAAACTCAAACACCCTATTTCTTTCACCAATTTCCAAAAGGTCTCTGCATCCTTTGTACTCTCCCATACAACTATCTCCATGACACCAATTTCTTACCATAGAGATTTCAGCATAGAGTAGTAAATTGGCACACTTTTCTCCCCTTCCTCAGATTCTTCACATCACTTTTTAGTTTATAGGCTCTTGCCACATTAAACTTCTGCGAATAGGTCTCCGTAACACTATCCCAAATCTCCTTGGCTGAAGACATCCAAAGGTAATGCTAACTTATATGAGGCTGCATAGAGTTGACCAACCATACGATTACTGTATAATTCTTCTGCATCCATTTCTCAAATGCAGGGTTTGTCTCTTTGGGTTTCACTTTACTTCCTGTGAGATATCCTAATTTGCCTCTACTACAGACGTAAATCCGTATAGACTGTGCCCAAGCTAGGTAATTGGTTTCATCCAACTTAATTGTGGTCACACCAATCAAAACGGAATCTACTAAGCCAAGCCCGAATACCGGCATCTGCTTGAACTCACTTCCGTATAGCTCCATTGATCAAACAAAAATCAAAAAACAATTTTTTTATGCTTTATAAACTTACTTGAAGTCAAAATAGTGCCCAGGTACTTGATAGCTAGGGTTTCACTGCACTCGGTTGTCGGGGAGAAAGAGAGAAGATGCAGTTGCACCTACCAGAGCTTTCCAACTTCTTCTAGGACTTAACTGCACCCTTATAGAAGTCAAAACACACCTCCCAAGCACTAAGTGCCACACCAAAAACTTCTCCTTTACCTATAACTTCGAAACTCTCTAATCGGCTAGGGTTTTGAGCAGAAAAAATACAGCATCACTTTTTTGCAGTTTTCAGCCAGACTTCAACTCTCCAAACCCTCTACCAACTAGGCAAAAGATCCTCTGAACTATAGAGGACTTATCTCTCCATACACTCTCCTAATCGAAGGGTGTATTGGAGAAAAAAAGGAAAGAAAGAGAAAGGAGAAACCTTTTCTGATACCAAGAAGTAAATCAATCCTCTAAAACTGATATAAACTTGGTTAAAAATAGAGAGAAAAGTAGAAGAAATGTAGAAGACAGCAGTACAAAGGAAGAAGATGGAGAAAAGAAGAGAGGAAGAAGAAGAGGAGTTCAATAATCTCCTCTCTCCTCTCTAATCCTTTTGCTAATCTTCATTAACTAGGTTAATTACAAGTATGCCCTTAAGTGGGCAGCCAGCTAAGCAAGAATTTAAAGAATCTTATAGAAAGAAGTAACAGGCCCATTAACAAAACAAATAGATAACACATTACAAAGAGTAAAAGGATAGATACTAGGGCCCATTTGGCCTAGCCTCTCTATAAGGCCATGTCATACAAAGCCTTGAAGCTTTCCCAAAAGTCTCTAAAATACTCCCTTGTCAACCGAAAGATCACCACCAATAGTTGAGAGCAAATAATTCCTATCAATAGGGGTGGAGGTAGGTTTGGCACCAAGCTTCCAGTCTTAGTAAGAAGGTCTAGAACAAACTTTTGCTAGGAAATGAAAATATATCATTGCCTGTAACAACAATGTCATCCACATATACAATGAAGAAGGTGACCCAAGAAGCTTTTCTCTTCACAAACAAAGTATGGTCCAATTGAGTTTGAGTATAACCAAATTGAATAAGAGCAGCCCAAAATCTATCAAACCAAGCATGTGGGCACTGCTTAAGTCCATAAAGGGACTTCTTCAATTTACATACCTTTGCCTCTTCTTACCATACATTCTAGGGAAAGCGACATATACACCTCTTTAGTCAAATCACCATTGAAGAAGGCATTCTTAACAACAAACTGATAAAGGGGCTAGTCATAGCTCACTTCCAAAGACAACAAAACTCTTACAAATGTTATCTTAGCCACCAGAGAGAAGGTCTTCATATAATCAATCCCATACAGCTTAGTATAGCCCTTGGCAATAAGATAGGTCTTATACCTCTCAATCCAACCATCAACATGATACTTTATAGTGTAAACCTGTTTACCACCAACAGGCTCCTTTCCAATAGTTAAGTTTACAACATCCCAACTATTGTTCTTACGAAGTGCTTCTATCTCAATCCTCATAGCATTCCTCCATTCTGGCTTAGACAAGGCTTCTAATACATTCTTAGGAATAGGTTAGGTTGAAATAGAGGCTAGGAAGAAATAGTAGGAAAGGGATAACAGATTGTGAGATAGGTGTTTGGAAATGGAATGAGTGATACATTTTCTCTTACCTTTTCTCATTGCAATGGGTAAGTCAAGATCAGAAAAGGGAGGTGCTGGTGATGGTGGTATAGGACCCATCCTCCCTTTAGTGACTGGGACTGTCAAAGTCTCACATGGAGAGGGGGGAACAAGCTGTGCATGCCTTTGCCTTTGACATTGGTACCACCTTAAAGAACAAAATGTGTAGGGAACACAAGAGGACTAGGAAGACGTGGAGGAGTAGGAACGGGGGAGCCAAGAGATGAGGACAACTTAAAGAAAGAGACTGAAAGAGTTTAAGAAGGGCTAACACAAGATTCAATTGGAACTGGCAAGGGAAGGGGTGTAGCAAACAACTCAATAGAGAGCTCCCACTCAGAAAATGGCCAAAAAAAGGAGCTGACACTACAAAATTTACATCCTTAGAAACAAACAAGTTGTCACTACTGGGATCAAAGCAATAGTAACCCGTCTATGTGGAGTCATACCCAAGGAAAATGCACTTCCTAACTTTGGTTTCAAACTTTTGTCTTTGGGAACTAGGAATGTGGACATAGCAAGTACATCCAAAGATACGTAAGAGGATGGGAAAAAAACATCAATGTTTGGAAAAAAAGAACACTGAAGAGGTAAGATCTTGCTACCCTATTTTTCTTAAGAGTGTGAGCATAAGAGCTTTAGTAACATCCCCAAACTTCTCAAAATAAGAGGTAAGATCCTTCTCAAAATGTTCCTTAGCATTATCTAACTGGAATATTTTAATGCGGGTGTCAAACTGGGTGAGCAAAAATTCATGAAAATGTTAAGCAAGTTTGGGTACTTTAGCACGATAATGCACAAGGTAAAGCCATGTACAATGGGATAAGTCATTAATAAACAAAATAAAATATTGCCACCCATTCAAGGTATATAGTAAAGCCCCCACAAATCAGAGTGAGCAATGTTAGAAGGAAAAGTAGATCTTTTATTACTTGCAGGATAAGAGTTTCTACAAAGCTTTGAAAACTCAAAGACTCACAATGTAGACTCAATAAATTTATTCCCTAAAAACAAAAGCTTCAATAAAGAGAAAGAAAGATGACCGAAACAATAGTGACATAACATGATACGACTAATTGACTATGACACTGTAAATCTAAAGGCTGATTTCTGAGGCTGCACTCAGCTCTATTCAATAAATTTTAATAGATATATCTCATTCACCTCATGGCCATTGCCAATCACCTTCTAGGATTTCATGTCCTAAAGAACACAGTAAGAAGGAAAAAAGTTTACATTGCAGTTCAAATATTTAGTCAAATTATTAACTGAAAGCATATTAGTGTTAAGTTATGGTACACAAAGTATAGAGGTCAAAGTAAGGGAGTCTGACGTTCAAATGTCTCCCTAGATGGGGGAAAGAGAGCCATCAACAAGGGATGTTTTGTCACATCTAGATAAAGGTTGGTAAGTATTGAATAAAGTGGAAACATAGGTTATATGTTTAGAACTCAAAAGTACTAGAATCTATTATCCAAGGGACCCTATGATTACCTGAGGTAGAAGCATGGTTCGTAGTAACGCGAATACCTGAGTGAGCATAAGCAAAAGTGGAGCCATTGCCTTGTGGACTAGAAGCTGAAGAGGTAGGTTCTAAATGACTAATAATATGACCATAGTTCTCATATTCAACCCTGGTGGCTGTAAGCTGTTCCCTATAGATTTCTCATTCTATGGCCCCTTTGCACCCTCAAAGGAGGTGGCTACATTAGTACTACCACATTTCCCATTCCAACTCTTTCTGTCATTATTGGTATTCTTAAACCTAGCAAGTAGGAGATCTGGATGCAGCTTCCAACAGGTATCCTTCGTGTGCTCTGACTTCATGCAATATTCACACACAACATCCTTCTCAGTAATCACCTCATGTTTCATCCCATCCTTAGCAAAATGATCTACTAGTACTTCCACAATCTGAACTTGTTTTCTACTTTCTTCATTACTGACCATAGAATAAGCCTAAGAAAGGAGTTAAGCCAGAAGATTTTACTAAAAAGTCCCAGGCAAAAGAAGGGGTTTGTTGGGGGAAGAGGATAGCTCATAAGAGGAAATTGATGAAGCTGAAGAGGAAGAAAGTGTAGAGTTTGATAAGTTTAAAAAGTTGAGAAAAAAGTGGATATGGAAAAGGTGGTTGAAACTAGTCTCCAAGTCAGCAGAAAATTGGGCTTATTGGTTCTAGGATGGGAAGACTAAACTAGAAAAGTGTTTCAGGAATTAGAGCTTCAGTAACCGATGGTTGTTGAAAAATTCTAACTTAGAGTGTTGTTAGTTTTATGGATATTTTTAAAGTTTTTCTCTGTTGGTTGGGTTCTTTTGTTCCGCTTTCTGTTGAGGGTTCCATGCTTTGGAAGCAAGTGGGGGTTATTTTTTGAGGGTTAAAATTAAAGCTATGTTCTTTTTTTGGGCTTAGGAGTTTGTGTTGTTCATGGGTTCCTTCTTATTTCTTTTGGGTGATTCCTTATAACCTCCATAAAAATGCCTAAGAAAGGATCACTTCATCTTTTGCTCAAACATTCTACCTAACTATATCATATTCAGGGTTGAGTCCTGTAAGACACTCAAAGACTTGATTCCTCTCCATCAATTTCCTATGAGTTTCAACATCTTTTGTGCACCCCTATTCAACCATTTCCATCAAATCAATTTCCTGCTATAGATACTTCAGCATTGAGAAGTACACAGCTAAGGGCTTCTCCCCTTGTCTTAGATTATTCACATCATTTTCTTAATTTATAAGTCCTAGAAACATTCAACTTCTATGAGTAGGTCTCCTTGACACTATCCCATACCTCCTTAGCAGTATCCACCCACAAGTAGTATTAACTGATATGAGGTTCCATTGAATTAACCAACCAACCTACAACTATGTAATTTTCATGCATCCACCTCTCATAGGTAGGATCGTCCTCCTTAGGTTTTGCCTTACTCCTAGTGATGTACCTCCATTTTCCTCTACTATAAACATGGATTTTTATTGAATGCAACCATGCCAAATAGTTGGTTCTATCTAACTTCATAGTAGTCACTACCCCCAATAGAGTCTCCACAGACCCCCAGCTAAATCTAGAGTCTGTAAGTTGTTTTCTCTCAACTCCAGTTTGCTCTATTGATTAAATGGAAACAAGCAAAAATAAGTTACTACTAATCAAATAACACTAACCTGAAGTCAAAGCTACTCTTTTATAGCCACAAACTAGGGTTTCATAGTACCTGACATCCCAAGAGGAAGAGAGAAGTTATAGCTACTCCTACCAGAGACTCCAAAAACTTTTCTAACTGATTTGATCTCCAAATTGGTCAACAAACCTCCTTTATGCCCCAAGCACCAGCTTCAACTATCTCTAGACCCCTTAAGCTGATTTCTCTGGTCAGGTAGTGTTTTCAGGAATAATCTCCAAGAACTTGTCTTGGGCCTCAATCTGAATGTGTAATCTTTTCCTGAAAACTCCCCCAACTAGGGGGCATCAACCTCCCACCAATCAGCAACTTAATTCTCCATAGACACTATATATATGGGCTTAAGAAAAAGAAAGCAGGAAGTGGCGACTTGCTCTAATACAAAGATTAAATATAGACCAGCAACAATTCTAAAATTAGAGAAGAAGTTCAAAAGAAAGATGAAGAATTAGGAAGAAAAGGGAAGAGAAAGAGAGCTTGATCATTTCTCTCTCTAGTCCCTTAATCATATTTTTTTAGAACTTATTCTAATTTAATGTACAATTACAAGGGTGCCCTTGGTAGTGTGGCTGTACTAATAATAATAAACAAACAAAGAAGATAGGCCCACAACTAAGGCCCATTAGCTAATAAATAGAAGGAACTAATAAACCCAATAAGAAAATAAGACACTGAGGCCCATTCAGCCCATCATTTCTATAGGTATTTTTATCCCCTAGAGGAAATATGTCCTTGATCAATTTGAGGAAACTGGAAAATTGGGAACTTAAACCTGCAGACACACCTATTGAGTTGAATCATAAGATAAATGCAAAAGGGGGTGAGTCCCTTGAAGAAAAAGCAATGTATCAACGGCTAATTAAGAAGCTTCTCTGTCTTTGCCTAACACATCCTAACGTTTCTTATGTTGTCAGTGTTGTTAGTATATACACTCTCCTAGGACAACTCATCTTCTTGCTATTGAAAGGATCTTTGCCTATTGAAGAGGCGTCCAGACCGAGGTATGCTTTTCAAGAATAATGGTCATATGAAGAGAGAAGTGTACACTAATGCAGATTGATCCAGGTGTTTTGATGACAGGAGATCCACTTAAGGATATTGTGTCTTTGTTGGAAGAAATCTTGTTTCATGGAGTAAGAAATAAAATGTTGTTTCCCACTCCAATGTTGAAGTAGAGTACATGTCTATGGATAATAGTGTGGCTGAGGTGTTATGGTTGAGATATCTACTTAAAGAATTGGGCATTGAGTATATTGTGATAACCAATCTACCGATAATATTGCTTATAACCCAATACAGCATGATAGAACTAAACATATTGATGTGGACCGACGTTTCATCAAAGTGAGTTGCCTCTCAAGAATTTTGTCTTCCTTATGTTGCCTCTGGTATGCATCTTGTTGATTTCTTACCAAAGCAATTACCAATGTCAATCTGGAGACAGATCCATGCAAGTGGGGCATGACTAATATCTATTCCCAACTTGAGGGGGAGTGTGGAGATGCAGCTAATTAAGCTTGTGGTCTCACTATTTATTGCTGTTATTTATTATTATTTCTTTCTTTCATATAGTCACAGGGGTATTCTTGTCTTTTTATCTCCTTTTATTTGTTTTAATATAAATAGCAATAATTGGGATGACAGGACCATAAATTCCTTTTTCTCTCATTCTCTTTGTTTCTTTTCTTCTTCTCTATTCTCTTTCCCTTTTTCTCTTCTTTCTTTTGCTGATTTGCTGATTTCTTATTAAAACTAGGTCTTATTACCATCTATTTCAGCCAAGTCAATTTTTTTTTCTCTATGGGATTGAACAAGGGATTTGGACTATGTAAAATCAGACATAAACACAACTAAAACATACCTTAAACTTGAAGGGAAATTCACAAGCACAGTGATCTACTGTGGTAGTTCATGCCAAAGATTCCAAATCTCTCACAATGGTGGCAAGTGATTGAGAACCTTCAACGCATTAATATTTCATTTATCAAAAAAAGGACTATAACATAAATTACCCAATGACACATGCAACTGTACTAGAAACTTAACTTTTATAAATAAAACAAAAGTAGTTTACACAATATATTAGATCCTAAGGGCACACAGTGTCTAACAAATGCTACTTTATACTGATAGCCCGTGGGCTTTCTCATCTATCTTACAATAACAAGGTTAGATATATCCTATCTTATCCTAGTGGTATCCAATTTGTTTCTTCTCCTGGACAGCCTTGGCAAGTGTCAACATTCTTTAATTGTTTTGAATCGTTTTGTATGTTCATGCCTCTCTCTCTCTCTCTCTCTCACAGGTTGTTCTTCTTCATCCTCTCTTCATCTATCTACAATGAGATTGTGTAGCTCCAGGCTTTACTACATGATTTATGCATTGACATCTTTTTTCCCGTCCCTCTATTTGCAAACAGTACGAGTGCAATTAAAATTGCCTCTATGCAAATATTCTATAAGCATGCCAAGCATATAGAGGTTGATTGCAACTTCATCAAAGACCAGTTTCTTTAAGGCAATTCTACTCTTCCTCAGATATCCTCTAGACTTTAATTGGCAAACATTTTTACTATAGCTATGATACATACTAGACACAGTTTTCTGAACGAAAAATTGATGCTTGTACCATGGCATCCATTTGAAGGGCAGAGTAGAAAGCCTAAGGCTTGATTTGTATTTATGTTGAACTTTTTGTTGTATATGGTCTGGGTGCACTTCTGTACCATATCGTATATATGCTATATCATAATTGTGCAGCCTCTGCTTTGCTTTTGTAGGACATAATAGTGATTTCTCATTCCTTTCTCACAGCAATATGCAATTTATATTTTAAGGCATTGTTTGGCTGTAGACACACCCAAACAGATTACTTTTCTCTCTTCTTCACTGTTCCTGTCATGTATATACCCTTTTTGACCAATTCCAAGAAAGTTTTGAGGATGGCCTTTTACTGATAAAAACTGATTGATGGTCACAAAGCCCTAGGTCCAAATTTATCACAATGTCTTTCTATGAGGTGTCATAAGATGTAGTTTTCTTTGGCTACAATGTCTTTCTATGAGGTGTTGTAAGATGTGGTTGAGAACCTAGTGAAGATGGAATTGTTCTCTTATTTTCCCATGTGTTCTTAACTTTCTACTTAACACATTCAGTCTTTTAGTTTTATATTTTCCTATCCTTTTGCTGCAGGGTAATTGAAAATGAATACTTGGGTTTGAGAAATGGTATTTTGGATCAGTCAGCTATATTGCTTTCCAGTTATGGTTGTCTAACTTGTATGAACTGCAAGGTAAGGCAAGGAACCTGTAACTAGCATATCCACTTATAAGTTGGTACAATTTTTAAGTATGTTATCCATTTATCATAAATATGACTGGATTTCAGATCAGTTTTGAAGGGTTCTTGATCCCTTTTCTTGTTGTAGAGTCCCGAAACTTAACGTTTTTGGAAACATTGCTGTTTGGGTTGTTGATGGAGTTCTTAGAAGAGTTTTAATACCCCTTAGTGATGGAATACTTGCTCAACTGCTTTGACCCAAGTTGTTTGAATGATTCCTCGTTTCTCTTCTTTTCGGCTTTGGTTTCCCTACTATTTTTTATTCTCAAACTATTATCTTGTTGAAATGTCGTCCAATAGAATTGATGTTAGTTGTAAGGTTTAGAGATGTTGAAGAGAGAAGAAGAAGAAGAAGAAGAAGAAGAAGAAGAAGAATACCAAAATACCCCTCTTTAGTCAACTCTAACACTCCCCCTCAAGCTAGAGAGTATATATCATATAATCCCAGCTTGTTACATATATAGCTCACTCTTCCTGAACTCAACCCTTCTGTGAACAGATCTGCCCATTGATCACCTGTTCTCACATGCTCAGTACTTATCTCACCATTGATGACCTTTTCCCTTACAAAGTGGCAATCTACCTCTATGTGTTTACTTCTCTCATGAAAAACTGGGTTGGATGAGATGTGAATTGCAGCCTGGTTGTCACAGTATAGTTTCATGGGTTTGCTTATTGAAAACCCGATTTCCTGCAATAGATTTTTCAACCACACTAGCTTACATATAATATGTGCCATGGCCCTGTATTTTGCTTCTGCACTACTCCTTGCTACAACAGCCTACTTCTTGCTCTTCCAAGTTACTAGATTTCCTCCCAAAAAGGTTCAATAACCTGTAGTGGATCTCCTATCTGATACAGAGCTAGCCCAGTCTGTGTCAGTGTATCCAACTACTTCAAGATCACCTCCTGGCTTGTATAGTAACCCATGACCTAGGGCCCCCTTCAAATACCGCACAATTCTAAGAAATGCGTCCTAGTGAGGCACCCAAGGATTCTGCATGAACTGGCTTACTATACTGACGGCAAAAGAGATGTCAGGCCTAGTGATAGTTAGATAGTTCAGTTTTCCCTCTAGCCTTCTATACCTTCCAGGATTATCAAACAATTCACCTGTGTCACTTCCCAACTTCACATTCAGTTCCATGGGAGTTTCAGCTGGTTTAGCACCTAGCAACCATGTTTCTTCCAACAGGGCAAGAACATATTTCCACTGACAAAGGTTGATGCCTTCCTTTGATCTAGTAACTTCTATACCCAGAAAATACTTCAACTTCCCAAGATCTTTTGTCTAAAAGTGATTTTGTAGGAATGACTTCAATCTATCAATCCCAACTCTATCACTGTCAGTTATGACTATGTCATCCACATACACTACCAGCTAGATCTTCCCAGCCACAGAGTCATAGCTAAATACTGAATGGTCAACTTGACATTGCCTCATTCCAAACTCCTTCACCACTTCACTGAATTTGCCAAACCAAGCACGGGGAGACTGTTTGAGCCCATAGATTGCCTTCTTGAGCTTACACACCTTACCATCCTCCCCATGAGCAACAAACCCTAGTGGTTGCTCCATGTACACTTCCTCTAGAAGATCATCATGGAGAAAGGCATTTTTAATATCAAGCTGAAAGAGAGGCTAATCATGCAGTGCAGCTAAGGAAATCAACACATGGACTGAGCCAATCTTTGCAACTAGAGAAAAGGTTTCGACATAGTCTACACCATAAAGTTGATAGTATCCTTTTTGCAACTAAACGGGATTTCAGTCGTTCCACTCTCCCATCTGGTAAATACTTAATAGCATACACCCATTTACAACCAACATGTTTATTTGGGGGAAGATTGATGAGTTCCCATGTATGATTGGGATGAAGAGCAGAGAGTTCTTCTTCCATAGCTTTTCTCCAGCCTGGTGAACTAAGAGCCTCCTGAACATCCTTAGGTATGGATACAGAGGATAACAAGGTAATACACTCACGATGGGATGCAAAAAGGTGAGATATAAAAACATAATTGGATATAGGATGTAGTGTGCAACTATGTATACCTTTCCGCACTATAATAGGAAGGTCAAGGTCAGAAGGCAATTCAGTTGTGGAAAGAGCTAGATCAGCCAACGGAGTAGATGGTGGTGGAGGTCCTGGCCTCTTTCAATGACTATACACTTGACGAATTGGTGATCTTTCACTATGCTCCTGCATTGGGGAAGGTGTAGACTCAGGCATAATGGGAACCACCAGGATGAATTATCAACCGGAAGAGGAAGAGGAACCTCTATAGGAAGAGAAGGGATATCAGAAGGAGAGAAGTATGGCACTAATTCAAAAAATTTATCATCAGGACACACAAAGGATTTTCAAGTAACAAGGTTGTAGCATTAGTACCCTTTCTGGGTCCTAGAGTAGCCAAGGAAGATACATTTAATGGAACGAGCATCCAACTTGTCTAGTCCAGGACCAAGGTTCTGAACAAAGCACACACACTCCTAAAGATCCTGGGAGTTAGAGGATATGGAAACAAAGTGAGAAATAAGATAGAGAACGAAGAACGACCATTCAGAATAAATGAGGGCATGCAATTAATGAGAAAACAAGCAGTCAGGACTGCATCACTCCAAAAACGTTTAGGAACATTCATATGATGAAGGAGAGACCGAGTTGTTTCAAGTAGATGTCAGTTCTTCCTCTAAGCCACCCTATTTTGCTGAGGGGTGTGAGCACAAGATGTCTGATGAATAATATCATATTGTTCCAAGTACTGCTAGAATGAAGAAAGAAAATACTCTCTACCATTGTCAGAAGGAAGAATTTTAAGTGAAACATCAAATTGTGTACGCACTTCAGCATGAAACTTTTGGAAAATGGAAAATAATTCACTTATTTCTTTCATTAAATAAAGCCATGTCATTCTTGAACAATCATCAACAAAGATAACAAAATATTTGTAACCATTATAAGACTCAATTCTGATTGGACCCCACACATTTGAGTGAACTAAATCAAAAGGACTCGACATACGACTGAGTGAACTAAATCAAAATATTTGGTGTTCCAATCAAAGTTCTTCGTTCAGATAATGGTCATGAATACTTTCTTACTTCCTTTCAATAGTATTTAGAACAGCATGGCATCATTCGGCAAACTTCATGTGCATCAACCCCTCAACAAAATGGTGTGGCTGAATGAAAGAACCGTCGTCTTCTTGAAACTGCTTAGTCTATTCTTCATCATATGAGTGTTCCTAAATGATTTTGGAGTGATGTTGTACTTACTGCTTGTTTCCTTATTAATTGGATACCCTCCTTCGTCCTTCATGGTCGGTCTCCCTTTTCTATTTTGTTCCCCACCTTGTCTCCCTTTCCATCAACACCCTAGGTCTTTGGTTGTGTGTGCTTTGTTCACAATCAAAGTCCTGGTTTAGACAAGCTGGATGCACGCTATATTAAGTGTATCTTTCTTGGCTACTCTCGGACCCAGAAAGGGTATAAGTATTACAATCCCATTACTTGGAAGTTCTATGTCTGTCCTGATGTCACATTTTTTTACTCCATCCTGTTCTTCTCGGGACCTGAAATATCGTCATCTCTACCTTTGCTTCCTCTCCCTCTTCCAGTCTGTGATCCCGTTCCGGTTGTTCTAGTTGGGGTTGAACCTTCACCTCAAGTGCAGATTCCTACTAAACGACCACCAATCCGGTACGTGTATACTCATCAACAAACATCGGCACCTCCTTCGGCTTCTACCTCGTCTGCGGATCCTGTTGTTGCTCCTATCCCAAAACCTTCAGAGCTTGATCTTCTCATTGCTTTACGGAAAGGTGGACGTAGTTGTACCCTATATCCCATTTCCAATTTTGTTTCGGTCTCTCACCTTTTTGCTTCACATCGCCAGTTTGTTTCTCTATTGTCATCTATATCTATACCTAAGGATGTCTAGGAGGCTCTTACTTCACCCAGGTGGCATCAAGCAATGGAGGAGGAACTCTCTGTGAAATATTTGAATAATTACAAGGAGGCCCTTAGTTGGGCAAGAATTTACACTGAACTTAATATTGACTGGATGGACCCAGAATAAGGCCCATTACAGAAAAGAAACATAAAAAACAAGAAAGAATAAGCAACCTATGGGCCAATCGGCCCATCTTCTCTACACTCCCCCTCAAGCTGAGCATAGATGTCAATCATGCCAAGCTTGCTGGTATCATGCTGAAGTTTTGCCTTGGGAATGCCTTTGGTGAGAAAATCTGCCAATTGTCCTTCAGATGTGATGAAAGGAAGACACACTTCACCCGAACAGACCCTTTCCCTAATGAAGTGTCGATCAACTTCAATATGCTTGGTTCTATCATGTTGCACTGGGTTGTGAGCAATGTTGATGGCAGCCTGATTATCACAGTACAACATCATTGGCTTGTCATATTCAACTCCAAGTTCTTCCATCAAAGATTTTAGCCATAATAATTCAGAAACCTCATGTGCCATGGCGCTGTATTCTACTTCAGCAGAAGACCGAGCATCAACCGATTGTTTCTTGCTTCTCCAAGAAACAACATTTCCAGCTACCAAGCTGCAATACCCAGAGGTAGATCTTCTGTCATCAATGTTCCCGGCCCAGTCAGCATCAGTGTAGGCTTCAAGTTTCATATGACATAGGATTCTCTCTACAGCTGCCATATGAGTGTCTCGGGGAGCATGCATGAATTGGCTAATGCAACTGATTGCATATGCAATATCTGGCCGAGTCATGCATAGGTACAAAAGTTTCCCAAGAAGTCTCTGAAAGATTCCTTTGTCTTCTAACAATGTCCCTTCTGAGGCCGAGAGTTTATGACTCATATCAATAGGAGTAGCAACTGGTCTAGCACCCATCTTTCCAGTTTCAGAGAGTAAGTCAAGAACATACTTCCTTTGGGAGATAAGAATCCCGTCCTTGGATCGAACCACTTCTATGCCAAGAAAGTATCTCAATTCCCCCAAATCTTTAATCTCAAACTCTGTATGTAGAAAAGATTTTAGATCATGAATTCCTGAGGCATCATTACCAGTCACTACAATATCATCTACATACACAATGAGGTATACTGCTAGAGGTCCACTCCTCTTCACAAAAAGAGTATGATCGGACTGTGTCTGCACATAACCAAAGTTAACAAGTGCTAATCTAAATCTCTCAAACCATGCTCTAGGGGACTGTTTTAGTCCATAAAGAGATTTTTTCAGCCTGCATACCTTCCCTTTCATATCAGTTCCATACATCCCTGGAGGAAGAGACATGTAAACCTCCTCATGTAACTCACCATTCAGAAATGCATTCTTCACATCCAATTGATAAAGGGGCCAGTCAAAGTGAGTAGCTAAAGATAGAAGAACCCTCACAGATGTCATCTTGGCAACAGGTGCAAAAGTCTCTAAATAATCAATCCCATATGTCTGTGTATAGCCTTTTGCAACCAGCCTGGCCTTGTACCTTTCAATGGTGCCATCAGCTCTGTATTTGATAGTAAAGACCCACTTGCAACCAACAGGATCCTTCCCTTTAGGCAAATCCACCACTTCCCATGTGTCATTCTTGTGTAGGGCATCGATTTCAGATCTCATAGCATCCCTCCATTCTGGAATCTTAAGAGCTTCTAACACAGACCTGGGAATAGGATGAGAAGCAACAGAAGAGAGATAGGCAAAGTATGAAGGTGAAAGCAAACTGTAAGAAAGGTGCTTGGAAATGCAGTGTGCAGTGCACTTCCGTTTTCCTTTTCTAACAGCAATGGGAATATCAAGGTCAGGAAAGGATGAATCCAAAGGTGCTGAAACAGTATCTGTTGTCTCTTCTGTGACTGGAAGTGTATGAGGCTCATGTGTTGTAGGAGAAACAACCTGCACATTTCTGGATCTTTGCCTGTGATACACCTTGGGATTGAGGATAGGACGAGGAGGTAGAGTACTGGGACAAGGAGAATGGAGCGACTGATCCACCCTTGATTCATTTGAAGGAGAGGCAGACACATCAAGAGACTCAACAGGGACAGGAAGAGGAAGAGCAAACACCTGTGTCAAATTCTCCCTCTGTGGACAATGTCCTTCTGGAGAGGAACCATAAAAGGGGGAAAGCTCATCAAAGGTGACATCCATTGAGACATACCGATTGCTAGACTTTCGATCAAAACAACAACAACCCTTCTGTGTGGGGGAATAACCAAGGAAGATACACTTTTGAGCTTTGGGTTCAAATTTATGCCTTTGGACACTTGGAACATGTACATAACAGGTGCAGCCAAAGACACGAATAGGAACAGGAAAATGATCCTTGTCCGGATGAAGAAGAGTGAAGGGAGACTTAAACCCCAAAACCCTGGATGGCATGCGGTTTATAAGGTAGGTAGCAGTAAGTACAGCATCACCCCAAAACCTGGTAGGAACATGTGAGGCAAATAAGATACTTCTTGCAACCTCAACAATATGCCTATTTTTCCTCTCAGCAACCCCATTATGTTCTGCGGTCCTAGCACATGAGCTTTGATGAATAACCCCCATGTCAGAAAGATAGCAGGATAGGTTTTTCTCAAAGTATTCTTTTGCATTGTCCGATCTGAAGATCTTAATCCTGGTATCAAATTGGGTTAGAACAAATTCATGGAATTGTTTTACAAGTCTTGGAACTTCATCACGGGATTTCATCAGGAATATCCAAGTGAACCATGAAAAGTCATCAATAAACAGGATAAAATATTTGTAGCCACCCATGGAGGGTAAGTGGTAAGGTGGACACATCAGAATGCATAGTATTAAAAGGAACAGAAGATCTTTTATTGCTCAAAGGATAATTGCTTCTACAATGCTTTGACAATTCACAAGACTCACAATGTAGACTGGACAGACTAATTCCCTTAAACAGTTCAGGGAATAGATGACTCAAGGCAGAAAAAGACAGATGACCAAAACAATAATGACACAACATAATTCGACTAACAGACTCTGAAGAGACAGATCCAAGAGCAACATTCCCAAGATGATCAGTGCATTGTCCCGGAGTATCAAGCAGGTATATTCCGTTCGCCTCAAGGCCACTCCCAATCACCTTCTGAGACTCCAGATCCTGAAAAACACAGTAGGAAGTAAAAAAAGTTACACAACAGTTTAGTGACTTGGTTAAACTACTCACAGACCACAGATTTGTATTTAGTTTAGGTACATGAAGGGCAGAAGGTAGGTACAAGGAATTCGTAGCCTTGATGGTTCCCTTACCAGAGATAGGGACAAGTGAACCATCAGCTAAAGTGATTTTATCACGTCCAAGAAGTAAGTCATATGGAACAAACAAGGTAGACAGATTGGTCATATGGTCAGAAGCACCTGAGCCAATAATCCAAGGAATCTTGAGATTACTTGAAGAGGTAGCATGATTGGCAAAAGCCCTTATACCTGAATGAGCAAATGCTGAAGTAGTAGAATTTCCTGAAGGGTTGGAAGGAGAGGTCACATCACTCAGCTGACTGATCATCTTCCCAAACTTTTCATATTCTGCTCTCATGGCTGCCAACTGTGCAGAAGCAGACATCTCTTCACTATCTGGCCCGGCAGCTACATTTGCACTTCCTGATCTTTTACTATCATGTTTTTTCTGAAACCGAATGGGAACAGGATTAGGATGTAACTTCCAGCACTTGTCTTTGGTGTGCTTCGGCTTCTTGCAGTACTCACATATAACTTCTTTCTTTCCTGTGCCACTAGAAGTTCCAGCATTACCTTTAGGTTTAATCCCCATATTGGCAAAGTGATCACTAATATCAGCCCCTTGAACCTGAACAGCCCTTCTGCTCTCTTCACTACTCACCAATGCATAAGCTTGTGACAAAGAGACACACTCCTTGGAAAGAATATTCTGTTTTGTGATATCATATTCTGGGTTTTGTCCAGTTAAGAACTCAAAAACCCTGTTCCTTTCAACCAATTTTCTGTAGGTCTCTGCATCATTGGTGGTGTTCCAAGTTACAGCTTCTATAAGGTCAATCTCTTGCCATAGGGACTTAAGGGTTGAGAAATATACAGCAAGAGGTTTCTCTCCTTGCCTTAAATTCTTTACATCACTTCTCAATTTATATGCCCGGGCCACATTGAGTTTTTGGTAATAGGTTTCTGCAACACTGTCCCAAATTTCCTTTGCTGAATTCATCCATAGGTAGTGTTGACTGATTTGTGGCTGCATTGAGTTCACAAGCCACCCAATGACAGTGTAATTTTCTTGCATCCACTTCTCGTAGGATGGATCATCTTCTGGGGGAGCCTTCTTACTCCCGGAAATGAACCCCCACTTTCCTCTACTACATACATGAATCTTTACTGATTGTGACCATGCCAGATAATTAGTTCCATCTAGTTTAACTGTGGTCACAGTCAATAAGGAGTCACTTGGAGTCCCCTGAACCAGTCCATATTCAGCACCACTTTTGTTTTCAAACTCTGAGGAGTACATCATGTAAACACTCCAAATATGATTTCAGATGACTTCTACAAGTATACTGAATAAGGACAAGCAAGAACAGAGTTCAGCCGACCACAAGAAAGCAATACACTGAGTTCAGCCTCCAAGAAGTAAAACAGAAACTTCTAGATACTCAGCCGAAGTACCCTTTTCAAATCTGGACTTCAAAGTAAATACCACTTGGCACTCAGCCGAAGTACCCTTTTTACAAACACAGTGTGGGCAATAGAGACAACTCCACTGTCAAGCGGAGAAAAAAGGCCTCAAGAACAGTTCGTACAGCCCCCCAAGAACAGCCAGATATAAGCAACAATCCACAGCCTTGTTACAGGGATGTTTCGGCTGTTTGACAGTCCAATAAGGAGTGAAAAACAGCCCAGAAATTTCTGGGTTAAACCAGATTCAATGGCAGCCGAAGGTAGTACAGAACAACCAAAGCTTTCGGACAGTTCAACAGTCCAAACACAGTCGAAAGCAATACAGAACAACCAAAAGAAAACTGAACCCAGAAATCTGAGTACAACTTACAATTTCGAGCTTCAACAGAACCGAACTGTTCCTCTTCCCCTTTTTCTTTTCTCTGATTCTTCCTGGCCACCGAACCACTTCTCCAAGAGATTCAAGTCTTGGGCACTTCCAATGACCTCCAAGAATCAGGCAACACGAGTCAAGCTTCCAGCCCTAGGATACTGAAGTTCAGGTATGCTCTGATACCATGATACCATGAAGAAAACTGAAGAGAAGAGAGTTGAGGGTTCGGCAATGAGGGTCTGAGAAGAGGATTTCAAACTCACTCTCTCTCAGCCCCCTAACACTGTTTTATTAGAAATATTTGAATAATTACAAGGAGGCCCTTAGTTGGGCAAGAATTTACACAGAACTTAATATTGACTGGATGGACCCAGAATAAGGCCCATTACAGAAAAGAAACATAAATAACAAGAAAGAATAAGCAACCTACGGGCCATTCGGCCCATCTTCTCTACACTCTGCTCTTCAACATACTCACACATGGGAGCTCACTACTCTTCCTCCAAGTAAGCATGTTGTGGGTTGTAAATGGGTGTATACTATTAAATAGTTGTCGGATGGCAGTGTGGAGCGTTTGAAGGCCTAACTTGTTGCTAAAGGTAACTCTCAGTTGTATGGGGTGGACTATATGGAGACCTTCTCTCCAGTGGCAAAGATTGGGCTTAGTCCGTGTCTTAATTTCCCTAGCAATTATGTATGATTGGCCCTTGTTTCAACTTGACATTAGAAACACCTTCCTCCATGGTGACCTAATGGAGGAGGTATATATGGAGCAACCACCTGGGTTTGTTGCTCAGGGGGACGATGGTAAGGTGTATAGACTGAAAAAGGCAATTTATGGGTTGAAACAATCTCCTCGTGCTTGGTTTGGGAAGTTTAGTGAAGTGGTGAAGAATTTTGGAATGAAACAATGTCAGGTTGACCACTCAGTGTTCAGCTATGATTCTGAAGCCGGAAAGATTTTATTAGTAGTCTTTGTGGATGATATTGTCATAACTGGCAGTGGCAGATTGGGGATTGATAAACTAAAGGCCTTTCTACAAGACCATTTTCAAACAAAAGACCTTGGGAAGTTGAAGTATTTCTTGGCTATAGAAGTTGCCAGGTCAAAACAAGGTGTAAACCTGTGCCAAAGAAAATATGTCCTTGATCTGTTGGATGAAACAGGACTATTAGGTGCGAAACCGGCTGAAACTCTCATGGAACCAAATGTTAAGTTGAGTAGTGATATAGGTGAAATATTTGATGATCCTGGAATATATAGACGGTTAGTGGGGAAGCTGAACTATCTGACTATCACAAGACCAAACATCTCCTTTTTGTCAGTGTGGTGAGCCAATTTATGCAGAATCCCCAGATACCTCACTGGGATGCAGTTCTTAGGATTGTAAGGTACCTGAATGGAGCTCCAGGCTGTGGATTATTGTACAAACTAGGAGAAAGACTTGATGTAGTTGGGTATATAGATGCAGATTGGGCAAGTTCAGTGTTAGAAGATCTACTACATGTTACTGCACATTTCTTGGAGGAAATCTGGTGACATGGAAGGGTAAGAAGCAGACTGTTGTGAAGGAGTAGTGCTTAAGCCGAATACAGAGCCATGGCACACACTACATGTGAATTAGTATGGCTGAGAAATCTCCTACAAGAAATTGAATTCTCAATGGACAGACCTATGAGATTGTACTGTGATAATCAAGCTGCAATTCACATCTCATATAATCCTGTTTTTCATGAGAGAACAAAGCACATAGAGATTGATTGCCACTTTCTGAGGGAGAAAGTCCTTATTGGAGAGATAAGCATAGAACATGTGGGCTCAGGTGATCAGTGGGCAGATTTGTTTACAAAGGTTTGAGCTCAGGGAGAGTGAACTATATATGTAACAAGTTGGGATTATATGACATATATTCTCCAACTTGAGGGGGAGTGTTAAAGTTAGCCGAATAAGGGTAGATTAGTCTTTTCATTCTATTTAAGTTATATGCTTATGTGGAAGTTCTAATATTACTTATGTAGACTTCCTATCCCATACTTAAGTGGGGGCAGTTTAGTCATTGTACACTAATTAGAACCCCTAATCCATATTATGGTCAGCTGGTAGGGTTTAGGCTACCAAGTTCGACTTCTACTGAAATAACATACCCTAATCTGATCAAACCCCAATATGAGATAGATAAGATCAATTTTGAATCCAATATTAATGACCAAACTCAGATCCTAGTATATCAAATTGATAATACATTCCTCGTGCAAATATCATCCTAGTTAATCCAGTTTTTTCATCATTTTCCTAATAAATCAGTTGCTGTCAGGTTTCTTCCAAACAATTGGCCATAGAATACAATCTTAGAGGATAAAGACCTAGAAGAAATTGGTTTTATTGGTGTAACCTTTATTTCATTGTTTCCTACAGTCTAACACCCCTTAATATTGCAAAACACTACATCTAAATGAATGCACATGTCTGGTGTTGTGCTGTGTTTTGTCATGCATTTATGCTTTCTATCTTATTAAAGGATTCACTAGTCACCTTGTCATGAACTTCAATTTAATGTGATTTGGTCTAATTTTTCATATATGCCTTTCCAAAGTTGGTTTAGTCTGTAATATAATTCTTGAATTGTTATAAAATCTGTTGAGCTTTTCTCTAGTGTTTTCCCATACTAATCTGAAGAATTGTGTTGAAAAATATGGTTTGGCATGTAAAGACTAAGGAACACAAGCTTATACACTCGCCAAAGTTGCATGGAAGTCCAGAATCTAAAGGGCAGAAAGCATACAAAATATTATTGGCATTTTCAGGTTTGAAACATGCTTTGCCAAATAACCCTGGATATAATCGGCGAGTTGCAGAGTGCCAAGAAGCCGCTAGGATTCTTTTAGAGTAAGATTTTTTCCCTTGTCATTGTGCATGTAAACAATATTTTCATTGGCAGTCTGATTTAGTTTCGTGCTGGTTTCTGATTAGAAGAAATGTTGTAAAACAATTAGAATTCTGGATATCTACCTACTCTAATTTCTTGGATACTCCCATCCATTAATTTATTATTTTCTGTTGAGGAGATAATAGATCTTCCTCCTCATCATCATCATCCAAACATTATACCAACTATATGGGGTTGACAACATAAATCCTGTTTATCTATTCTGTTCTGTTTAATGACATATCCATTGTTAAATTATGGGCACATAAATCATTTCTAACTACTTTGACCCATGTCCTTTTTCATCTACCCCTAGCCCTTTTAGCCCCTTCAACTTGCAACAGATCAATTCCTTTTACAGGTGTTAGCGATTATATCTGTGGACTCTTTTATAACATGAGTTATCATTTTGTGCTAATGCTAGGGCATTGCTCAAAAGCAACATGTTACACCTAGACCCAGGTGTGGTGAAAAATGGGCAAGGGTATGCTAGAGTGTTCCATGGAAGTGACACACCAGAACATAGCCCCAAAGAGACAACCTTGGCATTGTCAATTGAACCCAGAAGCCAAGTGACAACCTTGGCATTTTCAATTGAACTCAGAAGCCAAGAGACAACCTTGGCATTGTCAATTGAACCCAGAAGCCAAGAGACAACCTTGGCATTTATCACTCTTCCATTGCTTCAGCCCCTTCAAATCTGATTCATCAGGTTGGTTAGTTGTTCCATCAACATAGCGACAATCCCTCAATAAAGAACTGGAAGTGGAACTTCCGAAAAGCATCGTTGGTCCCATCAAATTTTACAAGCAGAATATCTCTTTTCTCCAAAACCATTTCAGCAATATAACACCAAGTAAAAGCCAAGAAAGTGATTTCTTCATAATAAAACGAGAGAAACAAGGCAATCACCCCATTAAAGAGACAAACCAGCGCCACAGAGATCAATTTCCAATCAGAAAACACAGCCAAAAATGATCTGAACAGGTAACAGTCCATAAAAGGCAAGTTTATTGGCTGTCGTTAGAAAAAGCTCGCTTCAACTTCTCAAAAGCCTACCTATCATTATATATAATAATAGAAAAAATACCTGAACTTGTTTAATGTCAATTTCTAATTTGCTTCTTCTTCCATGTTTGCAGTGCTTCTGGAAATGGAGACCTGGAGCCCCTTCTTTGCTATGGTCAATGCTTTGATCTAAAACTCTTTTACATATTTGAACTAGAATAGTTTTCATATATTGATTTATTTACATTGTCTTTGTCAAAACAGTTGAACCAGCAGCTTTTGAAGCTCACAAGGTATTCCTACTTATCATTCTAATGTTTTTTAAAGAGTTTGCCTTCTTTTATCCAAGACAATTTGTTGAAATTTCATTAGATTTAAGTGGATTCATAACATTTGAAGTCCAGTCCAATGTTCTAAGTATGTTTTTCTTTGCTTTTCTTTCATAGCATGTTTTTCTTTGCTTTGCTTTCATTCTATCTTATTTAACAAGTCCCAAAATGATTGTACAATGTATTGTTTACCATGTTGGATACTTCAATTTTAATGTGAAGTCCATATCTGACACCTTGTCTAGCCATGTCCATCCCCTAGTATGGATAACATATATGAAAATGTTTTCTGAGAAAAGATTGATGTATTATTTTGATGTTTATCATGTAGTTTATAAATATTTATTGCAACTTTCACTTTCTATTTAGCCCCTTCTAGGTGTATTCTAGCAATTGTACTTTTATTAATATAGTACAAAGATTGGGTGATTGTTTTCCACCTAGAAACAGCAGGAAATAGAAGAGAGGAGGGGGAAGAGAGGAGAAGAGAAGAGAAAAAGTGGAGAGCCATAAAAGCTGGTCTGGCTGTGCCCAGTTTGTTATTTATGGTGGGGCATTAAAATAAAAGGGTAAATTATAGTGGTGCCCCTGGTGGCACACTCTAATATAAAAAATAAAAACAATAGTGTACTAACAACGCTCCCCCTTAAGTTGGGTTGTATATGTCACCCCCTTAAGTTGGGTTGTATATGTCAATCATGTCCAACTTGTCACATAATTCATTCCACCACAACCATTGAAGCCCCTCTGTGAGAATGTCAGCAAGTTGTTCCTTTCAAATGACACAAGTTTAGGGCTGATCATAGTTGATCATCACTTTTTTTTCTTTGCTTCTTCACATAGTTCGTTTAATTCTTTTTAGGAACTCTGGCATTGCAAACTTGGTCATCAACATGTTGATACATTGAATTTTGTCATTAATTTTGGTCTTTCGAAAAGAAAATTGCCACCAATTCAAATTTTTGATAAGTCTTCTATTACTTGTTTATTGAGTAAGAGTACAATTTTACCTTTTCTTGTTAAATCTACAAGATCATTGGGTCCTTTTGATATTGTTCATAGTGATGTTTGGGACCTTTCCCTATTTTTTTCAAGATTGGGCTTCAAATATTTTGTGTCGTTCTTTGATGATTGTACCATATATACATGGATATATTGTATTTCGCAAGAAAAGTGAAGCTTTTCCTTATTTTAAGATTTTGGATTGTGATTGCGACACAATTTTCTACTAACATCAAAATTCTTTACACTAATTCAAGAGGAGAGTATTTGGATGGTTAGCTTCAGGATTACTTGAACTCTTTAGGTATTCTCTCTTAATGGTCATCCCCTAGAACCCCATAAAAAATGGTATTGTTGATTGAAAGAATTGACATATTCTTGAGATGACTAGATCCCTTCTTTAGGATTCTAGTGCTCCTATCTTTTGGGTCAAAGCTGTCTCCACTTTAATTTATCTTATCAATCATTGTCCAACTCTGGTAATGTAACGCTTCTCCCTTCCAATATCTCTATCATTGTTCTCCTAACTTCTCATAGTTGCATTTCTTTGTTTGTGTTTGTAATGTACGCCTTCCTCATGAATGTATCAAGTTATCATTTTAATCTGTCTTTTGTGTATGTGTGGTTGTAGGTCTGATCATAAGGGATTCCTTTGTTACGACCCTTGGTTTTTCTGTATTAAAGTCTCCAACAAAGTTTTTTTTTTTTTTCTGAAAAACTGTTTCTTATTTTGGGCAAATATCCAAGTCATCAAGCATGTCTCTAATTACTTTGTAAGACCTTGGTGTTTCTAACTCTCTTATCTTCCCTGTGTTTCTGTAGCTACAATTCGAATCATAAGGTATTCCTTTGTTATGACTATCGGCTTCCTCTTCAACACCACCCACTGAATAATCTTCCTTCCTCCTTTTTGCATACAAGTACCACTACCCCATCGGCTAGTACCTCTTATATCATTGTTCTCATGTTTCCTAGCTTCTTGAATCTTGACCATTACGGGTTTCCTACAGTTCATAGCTCCTTTTCTAATTTCTACTATTCTTGATGATATAGATGCACTTATCAGAAAACCCTTACAATTCCTTGTTGAAAATCTGCTGGGGAAATTGAAATGCAAGCCTTGCTTGAAAATGATACTTGGTGTATGGTGCCTCTATTGGTTGATACAAAGCCTAGCTGATTGCTCAATGATTGAATGCTTTCATTTAAAGAAGTCTCTTTATGGCCTCAAGCAAACACCTTGGGCATGGATTGAATGCTTTCACCAAGTGCTTGTGATAGGCTGGTTAGACTCAAAGTTCTTATAACTCATTGTTTATTTATCAATGCACTCAGGATACAACTCTCTTATTGGTTTGTGTAGGTGATATTCTTATCATTAGTGATGATACTCAAGGTGTGGATCAACTCAAAAAATTCTTTCAAAATGAAAGATCTTGGCCTTCATACCTACTTTTTTGTATAGAAGGTTCATTCTTCACCTCATGGATACCTTGTGAATCAACAGAAGTATACCATGGATCTTATTCATCTTAGCACACTAATTCCAAACTGGTGGATACCCCCATGGAGCTAAATGTGAAATGTTCTTATGATGAAGGGCAGCTTCTCAAGGATCCTTCTTCATATCATCAGCCTGTTGGCTGCTTGGTTTACCTCACCATGACCTGACCAAACATCACTCAAGCTGTTCAAATTGTTAGTTCATATCTTCTCTTAACTAACCTCACTTACTCAACTATACATTATCTTAATGTCCCCATTATAGGAGTTTATTCTTTTCTTCTGCCAAGGTTCGTCTTTATGCTTACTTTGATGCTAACTGGGCTAGCTACCCAAATACTCATCAGTCTACCACTAGTTGGTGTGTTTTCCTAGGTGAAATTGTAGTGAAATTGTATGGTTATGGGGTTTACTTAAACATCTTCACTTTCCTTTTTCTGCTCGTACACCTCTTTATGCAGATAACTTCAGTGTTATTTGTATTGCCTCTAACCCAGTTGTCCATGAACATGCACATTGAAGTGGGTTGCCATTTTGTCCAAGATCATCTCCTTGCTGGCAGTATCTCTATGCCTCCTCGTGTCTCATCAAATCTTCAATTTGCCAACATCTTCACTAAGGCTACTACTGCTTGCAGCACAACTTTCTTGTGACCGAATCAGTTTTTGGGGGAGCATGGACTGATGTGTACATAACCTAAATTATTGATACTTTGTTTCCTAGGTGTCCTATGGTTATGTGATAGAATGGATTCTCCCATATTCTTTATTTCTTTATTTTGTAAATGTACAATGATTCAAGGGCAATATTGTAAATGTACATATTCTTGTCTTAATAAAATATACTCTTTGGGAATGGTAGTGTTTATTTGAATGCACCCCCTGAACTCATCTTCTCCTATTTCTTTGTTTATGGCTGAAACCCTAGATTACAAGATGTGCTCTTATTACCAGCTGATTTGTGCTTTGTAGTCATCAAAGCTATTATCCCTCTTTGGCAACTGCATCATATCAGATCATCTTCTCTCTTCCCCCTCAACTAAACAAATAAGAAGCTGGGAAACTCAAATATCAGCACATAGAATATTTGACCAACCCTCAACTTCTCCTTTATGAAATGCCAATCAATCAACCATAGTGTGTTTCACATGATTATGTTGGACAAGGTTATGTGCTATTACTAATCACAGCCTCCTTAATATAAACCTGTAGGCCCTAGAATTTATTGTAATGCTTCAACAGCAGTTTATTATATCGAGTTAGCTTTCTTCATATGATGAAGTATGAAGCATATCAATTTATATGCCAATTGGGGGTCTGATAAACAGCTTTCTAACACAAAATTTTTAATGCCAATAAAATTGATTTCAATCATGAGCCTCATGCAGCTTTAGAATTAATTTTTACTTATCCACTTTCTTCTTTTTCATTTTACAGTGTACACTAGAATCTAATCTTCTTAGAAGAGCAGAGCATTATTTCTCAGAAAATATGCGGGTGGCTAAAGGTACCAAAGTTTCAGCACACTATTATTAATTGTTTATGAGGTTAGAATAAATCCTATGTACAAATCTGTGCATTAGAAAAATATAATGAAGTTTCTCTGAGATCTTAATTAGTTTATGAATTATTGTCTAGTCATTTATGTGTAATGGAACTGATTTGTAATGATTTGTAATGGAACTGATTTGTAATGATTTAAAAATCTCAGGACTTGAGGCATGGGCTTCTGGTAATTTGGACGATTTTGGAAAACTCATCTCTGCTTCTGGTTTAAGCTCCATTCAGAACTATGAGTGTGGTAATATCTGAGTTACTATTTTACCTCATTTCTCCTTTCCCATCTTAAAGAGAAGAATTACCTTCTCTTTTGTACTTTATTGAAACGTGAAAAGGGTACTAGAAAAATCTATTCTCTTCAAACTATCAAATAGAAGGGGCCATTTTTTCTCTTTTCCTGATTGAGATTGCTTATTTGATTATAGTTTATTCAATAAAAATCCAATACTCTTAGTGGGCATCCTAAAATAGCATGAATGAGTGCATGGAGTGGCCACAACATACCTAAAATAGCATCCTTTTTCTCAGTGGCGATATGTAACCAATGTAATGAAGGGAAGGCTTGTCTCTTTTACATCATATTGCTACTCTCATATAAATAAGGAAAGTGGGGGACATTACTTGTATAATGGTAAAATGCCCCGGAAGATAGATTATTACGAGCCATACTTGGCATTCAAGTTTCCACTTCAAAAGAAACTTGTCTAAAACTACCTATAGGTGGAAGGGGTCGAGTTATTGATGTGAGATGGATCCAGAAAAAGGGGGGGTTCAGTTATATAATCCAGAAACGATTCATGTATATATTTCACATAAACGTGAAATCAGAGTAGGTGATAAAGTAGCTGGAAGACATGGGAATAAAGGTATCATTTCAAAAGTTTTGCCTAGACAAGATATGCCTTATTTGCAAGATGGAACACCTGTTGATATGGTTTTCAACCCATTAGGAGTACCTTCACGAATGAATGTAGGACAGATATTTGAATGCTCACTTGGGTTAGCGGGGGATCTTCTAGACAGACATTATCGAATAGAACCCTTTGATGAGAGATATGAACAAGAGGCTTCAAGAAAACTAGTGTTTTCTGAATCATATGAAGCCAGTAAGCAAACAGAGAATCCATGGGTATTTGAACCTGAGTATCCGGGAAAAAGCAGAATATTTGATGGAAGAATGGGAGATCCTTTTGAACAATCTGTTATAATAGGAAAGTCCTATATCCTAAAATTAATTCATCAAGTGGATGATTCCAGTGGGCATCAGGATGTCAAGCATGAGAGAACAGGTTTAAGTCTGAGAGTGGCCACTTTGTCCATAAAGAACATCAAAGTTTGGGACTATATCCAATCCACCCCTCCCAAGACCCCAGATAGCTGGAACCAACATTGGTAATGGCCTATAATGGCCTCTACTCTTTTTTCTATCTCTCTTCTCTCTTCTATTGTCTACCATAACTACCCTATTTTTCTACTTTGTATCAGAGCAGATACAGATACAAACTGGGTTCATTTCAAAGCATAGGGAACAAGGTAGATTACTAACATCATAGTCCATACAGAATTACAGATGATGTCAGTAACTGTATGGAGTCTATGGACGTGATTAACCTAGGTGGAGGGATGTGGAAAGTTTCTCATTTAGGGCTCACGATGATCAGAGCATAGGAGCTATTTTTTTAAGATTGTTTTTGTGAAAACAAATGCTGAAAAATCATTTTCTAACTTACAGATCAGTTTCCTCAATCTGATATGTTTTTTTGGATGTACTTTTGCATTGGCTGGTGAGCAATATAATTTGGATTGTGGTAGATTTGGTCTCAGAATTTTCTGGTGTGTCAAAAATATTTTCTGATATTTATTAGGGTTATATTTGGCACCATTTGATAGGGGTGCTCACAGTTTGGTTAACCAAACGAGTACCACCAGTTTACAACATATATTATAAATAAATAGATAAATATAATTTACATACTATAAATATATATAATATCATATATTATAAATATATAATATCATATATTATAAATAATATATAATATATTGCAAATATGTATTTTATATTATAATTACTACAAATATATATAATATATAATGTATTATAAGTATATTATATATTATAAATAGATAATTATAAATATGATATTATATATATACTGGTCGGCTCAGTTAATTGCCAGTTATTCTTTTAGGTTAACCAAAATCTAACCGGTACCATCGGTTTTTGAAAAACACCAAACTGATTGGTTTGGTTCAGTTTTTCGGTTTTTGTTGAGCGCCCCTACCATTCGATTTTTGAATACATGTCTGATTTTTTTCTTGTTAGAAGAAGTGGATTCACTTGATTGGCTGATATTTAAATGTCTTGGGTCATTGGTATATGTTTTGCAGTTATGTGCTTTGGTATTTTTGATTGCCAATTACTGTATCTGTTCTCCAGATTGCCAAGATGATGTTTGTAATGACCTACCAGTCTTAATATTTAATGTGTTCATTGTTGGGATTGTGTTTGTAATCTGAAGAGCTATACTCAAAGTAGCAAAGAAGAGAAGAGAACCACAGAACTGAAGAGAATGTCGAATTGTACTAGCCAGTCGACCAGTCTTTTATTTATAGATGGATGCAGTACAAGGTACAAGAAATTACTGGGATGCCCTTGATTAGTGATGGGACACCCAAATGACTTAAATCATTAAACAGGATTAGGTCCATTAACACAGGCCCAGTTACAAGATAAGTTAGACATAAGACTGGGCTAATAAGAACTCTTATCAGTCGAACATCACTCTAACATTCTAACACTCCCCCTCAAGCTAAGCATGGATATCAATCATGTTTAGCTTGCCAAGTATGTCCCTGAACTTTGTTGTTGCCAGCCCTTTTGTCAATACATCTACAATCTGCATCTCTGATGGTGTATAAGGCACACAGAGTTCTCCTGAAATAATTCTCTCTCTGACAAAGTGTCGATCAATTTCAATATGTTTTGTCTTGTCATGCTGCACGGGATTGTTGGCGATGTTGATAGCAGCTTTATTATCACAATACAACTTGAGAGGACCCTCAGTCTTGATACCAAGCTCATTAAGGAGAGTTCTGAGCCATAAGAGTTCAGCAACCCCGTGTGCCATAGCCCGATATTCTGCTTCTGCACTTGATCTAGCCACAACATTCTGCTTCTTACTGCACCATGTGACTAGGTTTCCTCCCAAGAATGTACAGTAACCTGAGGTTGATTTTCTGTCTCCAACAGACCCAGCCCAATCAGCATCAGTGTAGGCTTCAATTTCAAGTCTGTTGTTTTGCCTAAATAGAATTCCTTTCCCTGGGCAAGTCTTCAAATATCTGAGAATTCTTTCCACTGCTCTCATGTGAGGGGTCTTTGGTGAGTGCATGAATTGATTGACAACATGCACTGCATAGGCAATGTCTGGCCGAGTAAGGGATAAGTATATCAGTTTTCCTACCAATTTTTGGTACCTTTCCTTATCACAGTATTCCTCACCCATTGATTCTTGTAATCCATGGCTTGGTTCTATTGGAGTGTCTGCTGGCCTGCACCCCATCATGCCTGTTTCCTCTAGGAGATCTAGCACATACTTTCTTTGACATATGTAGATTCCTTCTCTTGATCTAGCAACTTCAATCCCAAGAAAGTATCTCAGATTTCCTAGGTCTTTGATCTCAAATTCTGAAGCTAAGAACTCCTTCAGCCTCTTCATCTCTTTCACATCATTTCCAGTAATCACCATATCATCCACATACACAATGAGTGTTGTAAGTTTGTCATCCTGTCTCCTTGTAAACAATGTATGATCTGCACTGCTCTGAGTGTACCCTACTTTCTTCATGGCCAAACAAAGTCTCTCAAACCATGCCCGGGGAGATTGCTTCAAACCATATAATGCTTTCCTTAGTTTATATACCTTCTTTCCAACATCATATCCAGGTGGGGGTTCCATGAATACCTCTTCATGAAGATCACCATTTAGGAAGGCATTCTTCATATCCAGCTGATGAAGTTCCCAAGAGAATTTTGCTGCAAGTGACAGAAGAACCCTGATTGTGTTGAGCTTTGCTACTGGGGCAAAGGTTTCCTTGTAGTCAATTCCTTCCTTTTGTGTAAATCCCTTTGCCACAAGTCTGACCTTGTACCTCTCAATTGACCCATCTTCCCTGTGCTTTACTGTGAATACCCACTTGCACCCAACAGTGCCTTTCCCCTCTGGAAGGTCCACCAATTCCCACGTTCTTGCTTTCATTAGGGCTTTCATCTCCTCATTCATGACTTCTTTCCACCTTGGATCAGATTCCGCCTCTGAATACCTAGAAGGGACACATACAGAGGAAAGAGCAGACACAAAGGAATGATAGGCAGGGGATAAGTGTGAGTAAGAAACATAATCAGCTATGGGATGCCGAGTGGTACAAGAACGAACAGGCTTACGGAGAGCAATAGGAAGATCCAAATCTGAATTGAGTGAGTCAGAATTACCTTGGATTCAGAGACAGATTGATCTGAGTTCAACTGGTTGCAATCATGAGGTTGAGGGCCCTTCTTCCTTCTACTGTATGTGAGTATCTCTTTCTCTTGTTTACTGGAACCTTCAGAAGCATCAACCGAATCTGGAGAAGTAACTAGCACAGTGGGAGTCTCACTCGGTTGACCCGGAATGTTACAGCTAGTAGTAGTGGAAGGTGATGAAATGGGAACAAAAAAGAAGGGAGAATGAGAATCCTCTTCCAACCCACTACTCTCCCCCTGAAGAGGATTCTGAGAGGATTGGAAATAAGGTTGAGACTCAAAAAAGACTACATCTCTGGTGACATATTTTTTCTTGGAGACAGGATCATAACACTTATACCCCTTTTGTGTAGGAGAGTACCCCAAAAATATCCCCTTTGTAGCCTTAGGATCCAGTTGGTTTTCTTTGGATCCTTCACATGTATGAAGCATGTACAGCCAAAAACCCGTGGGGGAAGAGGAAACTCTGGAAGAGTGGAACACAAAATAGAGAAAGGGGTCTTCATACCCAGTACCTTAGATGGCATCCGATTTATCAGGTATGATGCAGTGAGAACAGCTTCAGATCAATATTGCTTGGGCACATTGTGCTAGAAAAGAAGGGCTCGAGCTGTCTCCAATAGGTGCCTGTTCTTGCGCTCAACAACCCCATTTTGCTGAGGGGTGTAAGCACATGATGATTGATGTAACATGCCTGCATCTTCCATGAATGAGTTCAGGGATCTTTCAAAGTATTCAGCTGCATTGTCTGAACAGAATTGCTTGATCTTTTTATCAAATTGTGTTTCAACCATCTTGCAAAACATCATAATTATCCGAGGAACTTCATCACGTCCTTTCAACAGATAAATCCAAGTGCACCGAGAATAATGGTCAATAAAACTGATAAAGTAACGGAAGCCATCAATGGAAACAATGGGTGAAGGACCCCAAACATCAGAATGAATCAAATCAAAAGGGGCTTGAATTTCATTACTAGAAATTGGATACATTGATCTACATTGTTTTGACATTTGACACACATCACAAATTAAACTCTGACTCGGAATGCCCTTACATAGTTTGGGAAACAACATTGCTAAAGAAGAAAAAGACAAATGACCTAGCCAAGCATGCCACAAGTGCAGCCTAGCTATTGACTCCACACTTTCCGGACTAGTAGTAGAAGCTTGCAAGGCTGAGCTGACAACTTCATCAAAATAGTAGAGGCTCCCATACTCATGACCACTCCCAATCGTTCTCCTCGTCAATCTGTCCTGGAAGACACAATGAGAAGGAAAGAAAGTTATACTGCAGTTCAAATTTTTTGTAAGCTTTGAAACAGACAACAGATTTGAGGTAAGACTAGGAACATGTAGGACTGATTTAAGTGAGAGGTCCTTGCTTAGGTCAACCACCCCCTTTCCAGAGATGGTGGAGAGGGACCCATCAGCTACTCTCATCTTATCCTGGCCAGACAACAAATGATATGTAGAGAATAAGGAGGACATATGTGTCATATGGTCAGTGGCTCTGGAATCAATCACCCAAGAGGTAGAATTAATGGAACTAGTTGCACTAAATGCAGAGGTTGTACCTGATTTGTCAAGAGAGGTGGAAGCTAAAGAATTGTTCTTCAGACGGGCTAATGCCTGGCTAAGAACCTCTACCTCACTAGCTGTGAAGCCCGAAGTACTTGGTCCAGAGGAGTCGGCAGCTTGCCTTGCGGTGGAAGAGGACACTGTCTGAGTACTCTGTGAGTTGTCACTACTGTTGCTGGTGGCAAGATTCCCACTTGCTGTGTGGCCCTTATGTTGCCTTTTGTCCTTTCTCAGAGCAGCTAGCTTCAGATGAGGGCACAAGACCCAACATTTCTCCTTTGTGTGTTTCTCACCACTGCAATGGGTACACTTGAGGGACTTCTTGTCTGAAAATCTACTCCCCTTAGTGGAGACTAAGGCTGAATGTTCTCCAGGTAGTTCTGTTGACTGTGTCTGGGAGTCAACTTGCATCTCCTTTCTCCTTACTTCTTCATTCCTCACCAGGTAGTAGACATGGTGAAGCTCAGGTAATTCATCTCTCCCTAGAATCTGTGACCTTATACCTTCATATACAGGGTCAAGACCCACCAGAAACTTGAAGGCTCTGCCCTCCTCAATCTGCTTGTCATGCCTCCCCTTATCATTGGCATTTTCCCAATCCAAAATCAAGTGGTGGTCAAGCTCTTCCCAGAGCCCTTCCAGTGTTGCAAAGTAGGTTTCCACGGACATGTCTCCTTGCCTTAGGGCTGCAATGTCTTGATTCAGCCTGTAGATTCTAGCATTGTTCTTTTTTTGGCTGTATGTCTTAGATACTTTCTCCCAAATTTTAGCAGCTGTAGGGAAGTGATGAACAGTTCTGGCCACCCTAGGAGTCATGGAGGCCAGCAACCAAGACATGACTGTGGCATTTTCCTTGCGCCACACGGTGTATTCAGGACTGCCAATTTCTGGTTGTTTCTTGTCTCCATCCAGATAGCCTGTGAGATCACGAGAGGTAATGAATAGCATTGCTGAGACAGACCACTCTCTGAAGTTATACTCATCTAGCAGCACACTTGTAATCTGCAAGCTGTGCAGATTAGGGTTTTCCAGGTTTGAGGACCTTGTGACAGGTCTGTTATCTCTAGAGGAAACTTCACCGGATAGTGAGGACATCCTGACTTCAGTCCAAGAGTTGTTCACAGTGCTGTAGGTGGTTCTGTTTAGGACTGGCCGAAGTGGTCATAGTGTTCACAGTGCTGGTAGAAGTGTTCACAGTTCGGGTACTGTGCAGTGCTGTTTAGGACTGGCTGAAGTAGCAAGTAAAGGTCTATAACTGAACCAGTTCACAGTGCTGGTAAAAGTTTAAGGTTGCAACTGTGCAGTGCAGAAGTAGGGCTGATAACTGACCTGAAGAAAATCTGTAACTGAAGTTGCCACAGTTCTGCGCAAGTCTTGCTGGAGCACGAAGCTGCAACTGTAGAGGAGGCTAAGTCTTTACCACTTGTTCTGCGCAAGTCTTGCTGGAGCACGAAGCTGCAACTGTAGAGGAAGCTCTCCCCCTTTCGGCTAGTGCTAGGGCTGCTGAAATCAGTCCTCAACTAGGTCTGTCCTATACAGACCTCTCTTAGTAGCCCAATAGCTACTACTTGCTGAAAAAAAACTAGTAGGACATCTACTTCTGGGTCTTACTTCCCTTGAGTCCTACAACCAAGAGAAACCCTAGGTTCGAACTTGCTTTACTCTCTTACACTCCTAGGTGCTTTACTGCAGCAACCCAGAAAAGGAAGAGAGAAGATGAAAAGACAGCAAGAGAAGAGAGTGCGCCTGCTGAAACCAGGAAGGAGCTAATGCTCTGATACCATGTAATCTGAAGAGCTATACTCGAAGTAGCAAAGAAGAGAAGAGAACCACAGAACTGAAGAGAATGTCGAACTGTACTAGCCAGTCGACCAGTCTTTTATTTATAGATGGATGTAGTACAAGGTACAAGAAATTACTGGGATGCCCCTGATTAGTGATGGGACACACAGATGACTTAAATCATTAAACAGGATTAGGCCCATTAACACAGGCCCAGTTACAAGATAAGTTAGACATAAGACTGGGCTAATAAGAACTCTTATCAGCCGAACATCACTCTAACATTCTAACAGTGTTTGCTGGTTTGTGAAGTTTATTTGCTACCGATTGCTTTACATAGTCTACCTTTTCCTCACTTGAAGTGTTCTAGCATGGGTCCATGGTTGGAGGAAGTGACATTGAAGGATCCAACCTTCTTAACACCATCATTTGGCTTGTTGGAACCAACTTGGTGGAAAACAGAAGCTAGGGTATTTGACTGGAGCAATAAAAAGGCTTTTAGAAAGAGGAGTATACCAAGATAATGGGATCAAGAGAACCATGCAGTTATAGGCTGGATATCCAACTCTATGCTGCTACATATCAATCATCCCTCAATTGTTTCTTAAGAGTGCATCCCAAATATGAGGAAGAGCTAGGCATTCATACTCTCAACATGAGAATATTACAAAGATTTATCAATTGAAGCAAGACATATCTTCTTTTAGATAGGAGAGTAGAGTCTTTCTGTACACTTCTCCATGAAATGTAGTAAGATCATTACCTTACTTTTTCTTAGAGAAATTAGCATTGTAGTGCAATGTATAGAATATAGATCACATATAGATAAAAATCATATATTTGAAATTTTAGTGGGTCTTAATCCTAAGTTTTACATAATGTTTTAACTTTCTTATATCAAGATGCAAACTCTGAGTGGAAAGGAGACTCCTTTTGTTGAAGAGGCCTATTCTATGGCATATAGTGAAGCAAGTAGAAGATCTATAATGATGCATGCTAGTGACCAGATGACCTTCACATCTAATAAAGCACATCCTAAGAATGGTAGCTCGGAAAAAAAAAATGATAAAGATGCTATTGGCTGTAAGTACTGCAAAAGTCAAGGCACAACAAGGAGAATTGTTAATTGTTATACTTATCAAAAAAAACGAGAATTGTTATAAATTGCACAGATTCCCTTGTAGTGGAATATTACTAAAGCCAATGTTGTATCCATGATGATTTTTCCTCTCAGCAACATCATTCTGTTGTGGAGTACAAGTACAAGAGGACTGATGTAAAATCCCTTTATCTTCAAAGAAGATATTTAGAGAGCCTTCAAAGTATTACATTATCTGAATGAAACTGCTTAATTTTCTTCACAAAGTATGTCTCCACCATTTTACGGAAAAAAGAAAAAAACAAAACTATAATAATTCTTGGAACCTCATTCCTTTCATTAAATAGACCCACATGCATCAAGAGTAATAATCAATAAAACTAATAAAATAGCAATAACTATCCATAGAAACAATGGGCGAAGGGCCCCACAAATCAAAATGAACCAAGCTGAAAGGAGCAAAAATTCCATTCATAGGTTTTGGATAATTTCCCTTGCAATGCTTTGACATTTGACAAACTTCACATAAAAGACTTACATTCACACTTCTTCAAACAACTCAAGAAACAAGACTTTCAAAGATAGAAAGAACAAATGAACTAGTCTAGCCTGCCACAAATGGAATACGATAACTACCATTCCAATGAAGAGTAGGCCTATCTGTTCTATTGCTTACAGAAAGAGTACGGTTTCAACTAATGCCAAACATGATTTTCCAATCCTCAATGGCTGTCATTCTTCCCAACACCTAAATTATCTATAGATTACAATTTCGCTTTGTAACTTGATGAAAATTGGTGCATTGGATTCATGTATGAGGTATCCAATGTCATGTTTTATGCAAATTCAGAACCTTCTCTATCTTTCCTCTTTTTCTCTTTTCTCTCTTTTAACTAGCATGAAGACTTCTGTTCCATCAAAATTTGTATAGGTATATTCTTAACTGGTTACTGCCATTTTGTTTCTTTAATTTTATGTGTATGTATATACCATGGCGCTTACAGGATGTGAACCACTGATTCAACTGTATGAGATCCTTCTGAGAACACCTGGAATCCTTGGAGCAAGGTTCAGTGGTGCTGGATTTAGAGGATGTTGTCTTGCATTTGTAGAGGCTGATAGAGCCATAGAAGCAGCTTCATTTGTGAGGAATGAGTATCATAAGCTCCAACCTGTGTTGGCTAGCCAGCTCAACCAAGACACAGCCGTGCTGATCTGTGAGGCCGGGGATTGTGCCCATGTTATTTGATCAGTCGTCAGGCCGTTCAAGCTTCAACCAATCAGCCAAGTTTTATTTGTGAAACAGCTCAACCAAGAGATGTAGTCTGATCAGATGTCTTTATACTCACTGGTCATCCATGTATTTTTTATTGACAACAGAAAATAATTTCAATTATCTCATAGACTCGTACTTGTACAAAAGCTATCATAACTGTTTGCTTGTATATTAAAATGGATATTATTATTTTCTTCCAATCAATGATTGGAGAATTGAAACTTGTCAAAAAAACAGATTGGAGAATTGGAAGGCATTAAATTTCTACATCATAGAAAAAACGCACTGAAGATTCTATTTGGCAGTACAAAAGATCTAATAATATGGTAGGAAGAAATACGTGATTATAGCTTTTCAGTTGATCGGTCCCCTTGGATACCAATACAATATTGCCCTGTATGGAACATATTATATCAATACTTTGAAGTTTGAACCTTGCCTCCATTTGGACCCTACTTATGCTGCCATTCCCTCCAAAGCTGGGGTAGGCATTATTTATCATGATCACAATGTGTGTCGTCCATACCATACATTTTCGGGCAATGGATTACACAATCAGAGAAACCCTCCCCCAAACCCGTAAGACGCCCCATCCCGGGTGAAGGCGGGACTTGATCCCAGGCATCTAGTACAACCAGCCAAGGTTTTAAATTTCATAATGTATCGGCCTATATCGTTTTGCAAGAGTTCCGATGCATGGAACATGTATAATTCCGTGGTTTCGTATTTTTTCGTCCATATCTGCTTTGTATTGGACTGTTTCCGAAATGCATTGATACGTACTCGAAACGGGCTGATACGCATTATGTATCAGCCGTAGTTAATTTCTCTCTTCTTTTTAAATTTAAATTATCTCTTCCCTCTCTTTCATTAATATCAATTTTAATTCAATCTTAAAGTTTGAAACATCACTAAATGCTAATATAATTTAATTAAATGCTCATTTAAGTTACCTTTGATTACAACATTTAATATGTCATTAAATGTTATTTAAGTGAAATAACTTGTTAAAAATCACAAACCAAAGGTAACAAGTTTCTTACCTAAGTCATTTGCTTATAACAATAATTAATTAACTGTTATGCCAACCTTAATTACTTATTAGAATGACATGTTTTTTTATTCTTAAAGTAATCTTTCTTGCCTTGGTGAATGTTTCCCAACAAATGCTATAAATTTGATTATTAATATTTATATAATAATAAGATGAATACAAGTTATATTTATTTATTAAAAATTAAGGTATATATTAACTTGTATACATAATAAATATTATCTAAATCTATATATAATAAATAATAACTAATAAATGATTTCAAAAAATATTAACTAATAAATATTAGTATATATATACATACATTTTAGTTCTTCTATTATTTTTCAATGGTTACTAATTATATCCTGATACTTTATATAAATCATTAAAGAATAATTTTTATGTTTAAATAAATTAGTTAAACTCACATAAAACTCATTTTTATTATTGTTCATATTTTTAAGGATTATTTTTTGGATTTTCTAATGTATTCATGCGTATTTTGATTTTTCCTCCATATCTATACGTTTTTCAAAGCGTATCTCGGTACGTTTCTTAAAATTACCTTTCCGATACACTTTGTGTTTCCAATACTTTAAACCTTGCAACCAGCTAGTGACTTCACCTTCTAGCGATGCACTATTTTAAAAGATTCAAAGGGGGTCCAGATGGTTAATGTGATGGGATTACTTGCAAGCAAAAACTCTTTACATATTGTGAAAGTGTGAGAATCCAGCCCATGAGTTTAAGGCTCACATATGCTTCCCATGAGTTGTTCCCACATCCCAACCCATGGGATATTACAGCTGTGCATCGGAAACATTTCCTTTGTCATTCATGAGATGTTCCCGATACATGGCATTAGTGCTCTGTGGGTAGAGAGGTGTGGGAAAAATATGTGTAGCTGATCAAGTGATGAATTTAACATGCATACAGGAAGATATTTCCAATGTGTAGCTAGATGCTTATGAGTGGAGTTTTTGCTTACCAGACACCGGGCTCATGGTTAACAAATAATACCAGCCCTAACTTATCTCACTCCCAATCCCATCAGGATCTGCTACCCACAAGTCTGGCTGCACTTATCCTCCAATGTGAGACGCCTGTTCCCATGTTTAAAATCCCATTATGTTCCTATTTCAAACAAAATTCCCTTTTTTTTTTATTAAATCACACTTCTTGTGCCCCCATAAGGGCCATAATTCATTTTTCTTGAACCCGGATCTGTTATAGACCTACAACTAATGACTATGTTATAGACCCAATGATTGATCGCCACCTGTGCAAAGAACCGGTGGTGGTCTTCTCATGTGTTGTTACTTGTTGACTTAATAGAGCCCATCGTTAGGCTAACAGTTTTGTTATTTATCTTTTAATTTGTATTGTCAAAGAATCCCAAAATTGTACGTTTTTTTTCTTCCCATCGTATTTTCACTCTTCATTTCTTCCTCATCCTCTCTTCCTACCCCTCCTCCTCCCCCTCCCCACCCCCCCGCCAAAACCTAATCTACTAGTTTTCTTCTGTATGAATTCAACCAGAACACTTGGAATACAAATATTGATATTTGTGTCCCCCCTTATGAGTATGGCTGTGAATCTGTGATTATATAGGTTATCTCTACTACTCTACAAAGTTTGTCCAAGTCACCTAACAGATTGAGGAATCTTAACACAATAATATAATAATTATTTGTCTTAATAAACTCACATAATAATTATTTGTCAGAAACAACAGCCACCAAAAGGGGGGAAAATTACATTCAAATAATCCATTTAACTTATATTATTGAAACAAGCTAGTATTCAAAGTAGAATGAACACTTACAATGCAGATATCATTATTTTAAGTGTTATGGTTGCTTTGGTTGAATCAATCTATACAACAGCCCAGAAATCCAATGAATCCTTACCCAACATAGATATCTACATTCTTCATGCGGTGAATCAATGTATGACAGCTGTCTATCTTCATATTACGTTCCAAACAAGGTTATACAACAGCCTGCAAATCTAATCAGACAAAGATTAAAAATCCAATTAGAAGTAAAAATATCTCAATTGTTAATCATTTTGGATCTTTGATTTTATTTGGAATTTATGGGATTGGATTCTTTTAATTAAAGTGTTATATATAGTCATTTTGCTTGAGTTTATACAAAAGAAAACCAGTAGATTAGGTTTGGCCGGAAGGAAGAGAGGATGAGAAAGAGATGAAGGGTCAAAATAGGATGGAAAGAAGAAAAAAAAGCCTACAATTCTAAAATTTTGGGCTATACAAATTAAAGATAAATAACAAAAAGTAAATTAATATTACTATAAATCACACATGAGAAGACCACCACTTGTGCAAAGAGCAGGTGGTAATTTATCATTGGGTCTGTAGAAGATATGGGTTCATTTTTCTTGGACATAGCGGGTGTTTGGTTCCGTTTACGTTTATTCAGTAAATGTTTATTGAGGGGGCCAAATAGGCACCACTTCAGCATTTTCTCTCTCTTTCTCTTCCGCATGCATCAAAAATTAAAAAAGTCAACTTTGGTTTATGTGCATGCCAACCATTTGTGGAAGTTATATTTTAAAGCTTCCACAAACGGTTATGTTTTTTTTCACTGTTACGCTGATGTGGAGCCTAGTGGTGCCTAGCGTGAAGAAACTCCCTGAGATGTACCATTTTATTGTAGTCTTTATTGTATTGTTTTCTTATTTATTAGTATTTTCACTTCAACCCTGTAAGGGTCTCCTTGTAAATTCTCTAAATCGTGTTGCCCTAGAAGAGCCTCTTTGTAATATCTATAACTCTCACTTTCTATATAAAGGACCCTTGGAGTAGGGTCGAAGTATCCATTCTTCATACTAGAATTTTGTGTTCTGCTCTAGGTCTGTTGACATGGTATCAAAGTAGGCTGCTCTGTTACCAACTCTTGCTTTATGTTTTCTCTTTGTTATCTCAAAGGTTGCTGGCTTCTGGGTGCTTTGTCTGAAGATAGGGCTGTTCTAATCAACCCTAATCATTGATCTCTGTTCTAAGATTTCTGCAAAGAGAGGTCTTCCTAGAACTCTCTTGGAACGTCACTGTTTGCAAAGAAACCTGATTGATTGTGTCTCCTGGTCTGTTCTTCAAGATTGGTCAAGCTTTGGAGGGGTTCCGATCATCTTTCAAGGGCGGCAGTAGTTTTCTTCTTCTTGTGGTCTCCTCTCAAGGACGACAATAGTTTTCCCTTGGACTGGTGTATTCTCAGGCCTTCTCCAAACTTCGAGCATTTAGTTCTTGACTACTGGTGCTTCAGATTGAAGGGTTTCAACAAACCTCTTCACTCCCTTTCAAGTTGCTTATCTGAATCCTATTGATGGCTGATTTGAACTGCACATAACACGTTGGTAGATCTCTCTTGCAACCCTAGTTTTCTTTGTGTTGTCCAAGGGTTATTTGGTTGTGTTCAGTACTGAGGGCATTCAATCCTCTCCTTAGTTCGACAATCCTGGAACCATCAGGTTGGACTGTCAACACAACTAGTTGAAGTTGTTTTGGATAAACTTCTTGGAGGATTTTGATTCCTTTATAGGGTGGCAAATCTGTATTGAAGATATTTGACTAAATTTCTCTTCTAAACCAGATTTATTGTTGTTTGTTTGAACTGCTTGTTGCAACCTTGATTGAACTATTGACTAAAATTGCTATTGAATTAAGTGAAGTGGTTAACAGTCCTAAACTTCGAATTTCAGTGCTGCTACTTTTTTAGGTTGCCTTTTTTTTCTTGATGGCTGACAAAGTAGATTTTCTCCCTGTAAAATTTGATGGGACTAACTACAATATGTGGAAGTTCCATTTTGATTTCTATGTTGAGGGAAAGGGACTTGAAAGTTACTTGAATGGGACTATAAGTAAACTTGATGAGGAAGGAGCTGATAGTAAAGCCTATACACAATGAAAGCTTGACGATGGAAAGTTAGTCTCATGGATTTTGAGCTTCATTGCGCCCCACATTAGTGTTTGTATGAGAAGACTAAGGACTACCTATGAGATGTATGCCTACTTGAAAAAGGTGTATCATCAGTTCAATATGTACAGGAATGCCAGATTGAATCTGAAATCTTTGTTTATTACCAGGGGAACAAAAAGATTCAAGAATACTATTCAGACTTTATTGATCTTTGGGTTGTATATGAACTTGTTCATACTGAACCCTGTGATCCCATTGAATGTGTCAAGTATTTGTAGAAACATTTTGAAAATAGGAAAGTTAACCAATGTCTCATGAGGCTGAGACCTCAGTATGAAATAATCAGGTCAAATATTTTAAGTAGAGGAACTCTTCCAGAATTAGACTCTGTGATGGGAGAATTGTTGAGAGAAGAAACTAGACTCCTAATTGCTGCAAACATAAAAGGAAAACATCCTGATTCAGGGATGGATATTGTTTTTCTTACACGAGGGAATAAGAAATCTGGTGGAAATGACCCTTCTAAAACTCAATACTATGAATGTAGAGGATATGGACATATATCCTCTCACTACAAAAAGAAGAATGTCTACACATATTACAAACAACATGGACATATAATTCTAGATTGCCCAATTCGTGCACCCAAGGGACCCATGAAGAAGAATCAACCACGCGCTTATCAAGCATCTAAGGGACGAGTGTTTGGTACCCCCATTGACAAGGGAGAATCCTCTGCTTCCATGAATAAAGAAGAGATATAACAACAGGTATCTTCTTCCATCTTATCTGCCTTTTCTACTATCGGCCTATCTGGTGAGTTCTCCAATTATAGCTCTTCTCCCATTTGGATAACTGATCTTGGTGCCACAAATCATATGACTGGGTCTATCCTAAACCTTCAAACAGATTGTTTGAAACCAACCATAGATACATTATCACTACTACTGGTGAGAAACTTGACATCATTGGGAGTGATGACTTGTGTATCAAACTTTTTCCCTCAAATTCTTTGTCCCTTTCTAAAACCTTCATTATTCCTAATCTTACTGTAAACCTTATTTCAATTAGTTAATTAGTTGATTTAGGACCAGTGCACTAGGAGGCGAAAGGGAAGGGGTGTAGGATGGCTGCTTGTTTGCATTGGAGTTTGAGAAATCTCCATCAACATCATCCTCTACTTTTTTGAGCTTTTCTACATTGAGTCCTATTCTGAGTCGAAGAAACTATGTTTTGGATCTATGGCATAAATGCTTGGTCCACCCAAATTCTGATAAACTTAAATACTTTTTTGAGTTTGGTTTTATTAAAACTAAAATTCCTTGTATGAAATCCTTTGATACATCTTGTGTCTCTTGTTTGAGTAAGAGTCATATTTTACCGTTCACTCACCAAGCTGAATATGCCACATCACCTTTGAAATTATTCATAGTGATGTTTTGACTTCTTTTGTTGTCTCTCATATGGATACAAGTATTTTGTGTTATTTATTGATGATTGTACTAGGTATACTTGGATCTACTTTCTCAAACACAAACCAAAAGTGTTTCCAACCTTTAGGATGTTTCATAACATTGTTCGAGTTCGTTTCCAAGTGAATGTGCAAATCTTCACTCAGACTCAAGGGGGAAATACAGTGATAGAGATTTTTTGGCTTACCTAAAGCATCATGGCATACAAGTCCAACGATGTTTCCCAGACACTCTTCAGGAAAATGGAGTGGCAAAGAGAAAGAATGGTCACATTCTCAGTGTTTTAAGGTCTCTCCTACAAGAATCACATGTGCCTCCCACATTCTAGGTTGAAGTCGTTAGCACTGTAGTATATTTGATCAATTGCACCCCATCATCTGTGCTTGCTAACATTTCTCCTCTTCAAAAGATGTTTGGATCCCCCATAGATCTTTCCCATTTTCATATCTTTGGGTGTCTATGCTTTGTTTATCTTCCTCCTCGTGAATGTTTAATGCTTTCAGCTTAATCAATCATGTGTACTTTTGTAGGGTATAACCCAAACCACAAGGGATTCATTTGTTATGATCCCTCAGCACATCGAATTCGTATCTCTCGAAATGTGATTTTTCTTGAGCATATCTCCTTTTTCTCAGGAATTGTGAAGTTATCTGCACCCTCTATTTCAGTTTTGCATGATTTTGAACAATAGGATTCTCCATCATCCACTACTAAGGGAACTTCTCCATCTTCTCTTACAAGCGAGTTCATAGCCCAACTCCTACACCTACGACCTTCTTCCACCTAGTCCAGATCCCTCGTCCATCACAGACAACCCTATAAGTGATGCTCCAACTTTAGATTCCTCAATTATTCCTCCTTGTCCTTTATGTCGTTCTGATCATATCTCCAAACCACCTGACCTATGGGTTTCCTTCAAACCGTAGCTCCTTCTCTACTGTTTTGACCTCTACAGATATTCCCCTCTCTTACCAACTGGCTAATAACAGCCCTCAGTGGCAAGAAGCCATGGATGCAGAGATTCAATCTTTGCATGAGAATGACACCTGGGGCCTTGTCTCAACACCTTTAGATGGCTCTATTATTGGGAGCAAATGGGTCTATTCTATCAAGATAAAATCTAATGGGTCTTTGGACCGTTATAAAGCCAAGCTTGTAGCACAAGGATATAAGCAAGAGTATGGCATTGACTATGAAGAGACTTTTCTTCCAGTAGCTAAGATTACTATAGTCCATGTTCTTTTAGCTCTCTTTGTTGCTCACTCTTGATTAATCTTTCAACTAAATATGAAAAATGCCTTTTACATGGGCCTTTAAAGGAAATAGTATATCTGAAACCTCTTCTAGGGTATTGCAGAGACCCCTCCCTCGTCTGTCGACTAAAGAAGTCCCTCTATGGGCTCAAACAAGCCCCTCGAGCTTGGTTTGAAAAAATCAGATATGATGTCGTACAAGCCAGATATAGCCAAAGTGCACCGGACTACTCTCTCTTTGTTTGGAAAAGACCCCGGGGCCTTACCATTTTCTTACTATATGTGGATGACATACTATTGACTGGAGATGATATAGAAGGAACCTAGGACCTCAAGTATCTTCTCAATAGTTCCTTCCACATGAAGGATCTCAACCCTTTTAATTATTTCTTGGGACTTGAAGTGCAATGGAGCTCCTGAGGTTATTTTGTCTACCAACACAAGTATACCTCTGATCATCTTAAGTTGGCCAATCTCAGTGATAATAAACAGGTTGATACTCCCTTGGAGTTGAATGTCAAATTATCAAATTATCCAAATCAGAAGGCGCCATGCTTCTTGATGCTTCCCTCTATCGGCAATGTGTTGGATCTTTCATCTATCTGACCATGGCTCGTCCTAACGTCTCACATGCAGTTGTCTCTGCACCTCGTCAACTTATAGCTGGTTGTTGGCGGATCAGTTGCAGATGAAGTTGTTCATTGCCGGCAAAATATTACTATCATCATCAACAGTAAGGGCCAGGCTTTTCATGGGACAAGACTGTGTTTTAGAGAAGGAAAGAAGAAGGAAGATTTACTTGCTCTATGTCGTCGATTGCCGAAGAAGATTTTGCCGCCAGTGATGCCTTTTGTTTTCGCTGGCGGAATATCACTGCCGTCATCAACAGTAAGGGTCAGGCTTTTCATGGGAGAAGACTGTGTTTTAGAGAAGAAAAGAAGAAGGAAGATTTACTTGCTCTATGCCATCGGTTGCCGAAGAAGATTTCATTGCCAGTGATGCCTTTTGTTTCCGTTGGTTGAAGAGGATAGAAGAACAAGGGTTCAACGGGTCAATTTGGGTGGAGACTGGTCCGTGGTAAATGTCCATCATCCTCGCATGTATATAAAATGCATATGCGCCTATGGACGCGTGTCATTTTCTTGTAATGTTCAAATGGTGTTCAAACGTTTAAAGCTTTGACTGAAGCCGAACCCCATTGATTGGACCTAAAACAAAACTTCAATACCGCCAAATCTGATCATGTTGTAAGATTTAAAAGGATAAAAGAGTTCGAAAAATCCAAGATATATTTTAAAAATTTAAAAGAAAATGAAGAATAAAAGAGTCATAAGATATGTTTGTGTTTTTTACAACTTTGGATATGTTTACGTCAATTTATCAAAATGAGTATTTTATCCTTTTTAATTTCATTTTGGAAACAAAAAACGCAAACATGCTTTTCTATATAACTTTTTTAATAATCAATTTATTATTTTCAAAGTCTTTTGGCATCATAGTTTTTTCTATTTTTTATTTATTTTAGGAATTTACACAAGATTTTTTTTTTTTAAATTAGGAAACACCCCTTAAGACATCTGACTTGAAACGAAGGATACGTGGCAAGCTGGGCGATTGTCACTGGAATTTGGGAACAATGGGTCCCATAGTTGGGCCTGCACTCTTTAAGGTGGTTTTTGGCATCGATGTCGTTGCTCTAAAAAGCAGTGACACATCAACGCCACATTGGAAAAATTGGTGCTCTAGAAAATGGTAATATGTTTGGAACCATTTTTTCATTAAAAATGGTGTTCCAAACCACACCTTAGAAATCGAGAAGGCATGGTCTGGGAAAACATTGAATTTAATGCTTTCTCAATTTGGAGCTCATTGTTGCCAATGAGGACATGATGAAATAGTGATGTAGATTTCCTACAATGGGTATTAATGTTGAAAACAAATATGGAGCATCGGTATCAAACAAAAGGTGTTGATGTTGCCCTAAGAAACGTTCTATTTGGCAATAATATTTCCAAACAAGAGAAAAAGACATAATTTTCTCAAAAAACGGTACTTCCAACTCATACATACACAAAAAATGGAGTGCTATATATGTAGCATTGATGCCAAATATATACTAAATTCCACTCTCTGGACAGATGATATGAGACTGGATCTCCTCCTCGCATAAGGCGCCTCACACCGACCTCACAAGCACATCTCACCATGCATTGAGAATATCTTTCGTATTTATATGTTATTATTGACAGGAGATGTTCCCAATGCATGATGAGATATGCACGTGAGGTCGGTGTTAGGCGCAGTGGAGCAAATTAACGTCACCTCTAACGTTAACGCGTTTGAGCGTTAACGTGATCTGGTCGGTTCAATCGGACACGAACCGGTCGTGACACGAGAGATCCTTCCATCCAATCCTCCCCATACACCGAACTCTTCCTCCGTCGCGGCGACAGGTATTACCGTTTCTTTCTCTCCTCTTCTCTTCTTCTCATCTGGTCTCCATCGACGGCGACAGGTATGACCATCTGTGGCAGATGGAAACTCTACCTCGTTCAATGATTTGTCTTCTCTCTCTCCCTGCGGCTGATGGGGAAGTTACGCAGAGTTCGGGACATAAATCCTCAGTGATTCAGTCCTGCTTCATCTCGCTCACAGAGCCTCAGACCCAGACCCACCCAGAAACCAGGGTCCTTTAAGTTTCAACGAGATAAAAACAACTGAAAATCCTCCTGTTAAAAACGGGTTTTCTTCCTGATTCCAAATTTCCTAACTATAGCAACAACAGCAGAACAGTGAGTGTTGCTTTTTCGAATTTCAATCTATTTTTGATTAATTTATGATCTTCTCATCTGTTGATCACTGAAAATTTTGTATCGATCCCATGAGCTCAGCATGTTCTGATTCTCTCTGCAGTTCGAATTCTTCTATCTTTGATTCTGTTGTTCGAAATTTGTGATTTTTTTTGTTATTTAATCTCTAGGGTTATTCTCTGAAGAGGTTTTGAATGTTTTATTGTTGGAAGAATCAGTTTTAAATAGAATTTTGAAAATTTCGATTTCTCTCCCTCTGGAAAGAGTATTGAACATTGAGTTAACATCGATGAAATTGTTTGTTTAGAGGGGGAGAGAGAGTGAGAGTTATGGCTTCTTCTCAGAGCAATATTCACTCCGAATCAGCAAAAATTGAGCAGATAATTACTGAGCTTTTTACAAAGAGCTTACACATAATACTAGAGTCCAGGTCTCCATGTGTTTCCTCGCGGAATTACAGTGGAGAGCAGACTCTCTCGTCTCCATCATCGTCCTCGTCTTCGTCTTCGAGTGTCAAGCCTAGAGATAAATAATTCAACTTAGCCCATTGACCTCTGGCGTCAGAGCAATCAGGAATGAGTCCTTGTCGCCGTCGGAGAAGAGGAGAAGAGAAGAAGCAGAGAAGAGGAGAAGAAGAGAAGAGGAGAGAAAGCAACGGTCATACCTTTCGCCGTCTCCTTGTTGCCGTCGATGAACTACCGGAGGTCTCCTTATCGCCGCCGATGGAGGAAGGGTTCGGTGGAAGGAGCTTCGGTGTCGCGACCGGTTTGTGTCCGATTGAACCGATCAGACCACGTTAACGCTCAAACGGGCGTTAACGTTTCCATGAGCGACGTGTCCTTCTCCTATTCGCGGGTTCACGCGTCCAGTGCACCCACGGGTGCACAGAACGCGGACTCTACGGAGTATGGTGGCTGAGTGCTGACTAGTGAGTGACTTCTGAGTTTTGGCTTAAGAAAGTGAATTTTGCTGGAGCTTTCATTTTCTTCTCTCTCTGTCTCCCTCTTTCTCTCTCAATTGGATTCTAAGAATCCGTTTCTTTCGATCCCGCTACCTCTTTATCCTAAATCCTTTTGCTTCCTCACCCTCTGTTTGATTCAGCAAGGCAATGTGGGACTCGGAAGGAAGGAATCGTGGGCTCGAAACTTTAGTTCAGTGTTCTTCAACGAGGTTATTTTGATTTTAATTTTCTGCATAATTCCCCCTTTTTCTTTTCCGACAAGCTTTGGAAAGATTTGCTTTGATAAAAGGCTTTTCAACCTTTTTTTTGTTGCTTTCACATTAATTAAGCACTAATCATATATTTCTGCTTTACTGTGTCTAACAGAAATATATTAGAGAATCTGGCAAGTGCAAACAACTCAAAAAATGGTTAGTTTTAAAACCTTAAGGAATAATGGAAAGCATAGAATAATTAAATGAATAGGTATAATGCAATTGGTCGGACCAGAATGAACTTCTAACTCTTTTAAAAGATAGAGATTTTATGGCCAATATCTTAATATTGTGTTCATTGGTTTAGGGTGTGGAGTTCTTTCGTTTTCTCCCTCCCATAGATTTGTGTGGTTTTTACATTTAGAAAAATGAAATTGGCATTTGTTTTTAGCTTAAGGTGGTTGTCACCGATAGTAATGTTTGGTGAACGGGTTACCTTTTTTGTAAGAAGGGAGAGATTAAGGAGGATGCCACCAATAGAATTAAGGCATGGATGATGATGACGAATATTTTTTTTTTTTGATCAGCAAATAAACTTTATTTATTAATTTGAAGTAAGTTTACAATTGTTTTTATTGAAGAGTTGCCCAATTTACAAGGAATAGAAGCTTTCAAGTACATAGGCCATCCAGTTTCTTTTTCACTGCAGCAATTACAACTTTGTCCAAAATAAGATTGGTCTATCCACTCACTGTTTTGATAAAGCATCTGCCATTCCGTTTGCTGTTCTTCTTACCCATCCGAACTTTGCACTTACCTTTCTTGCAAGATGATCAATCTCCCTGAATGCAAATCTGCATTTCCAGGGTGCTGACTGTATATTCCTTGCCCAAGAAATCACCAAAAGAACATCTCCTTCCAGTTCCAAATCTCTAACTTCTAGTTGTGAAGCTATTTTTAAACCTTGCAGCAGGGCCATGATTTCAGCCAGAACTGAGTCTCCAAAGCCTATTGGTCTTGAGAAGAAGCCTTTACAACTCCTTGATTTCAATATTTGGTAACTCCCCCTGTGCCTGCCCTTCCTGGATTGCCAAAGAGGCTACCAATAAAATTTAACTTCAGCTTATTTACCTTTGGTGGTTTCGAAATCATTCTCACTACTACTTTATGTATGTTTGTTTGTACCACTTCAGTCGAATTCCATAATGTCATTTGCACATGAAAAAAGGCCATTTGGGGAAGGAAGCCAATGTTAGACAGTGTATGCCCTTAGCTCCAATCAGTTTGATGTACTTATGCATTTATTGTAAATGAATAAAGTACATATTTGATTCATGTTATGTAGTGTGTTTCTGTGTAATACCCTTAAACTGGACACATAATGAGACTTGTGTTAGTTTAGAATGTTCACAGCCAGTGGGTCGGTCTGGGGAGACCTATCCTGATAAGGCTGACACTGATGTGCTACCAAGTTGGTTGGGGTGGCCTGTCTTAGCCGCCAGGGTGAGACCCGAGGTACATGCAGTGTGGGTTTAGTTTGAAACCTTGAACCGGACCAGAATTTCAGTATTGCCCTGGACCTTGGTGATAAGTGGGAAAAACTGGAATGTTACACCTGACCCCTAGACTCGATTATGATACTACACTAGGTGTCGGATTGGGCTGTCTTTGACATGCCAATCAGTGAGATCCTTAGCGGGGCTCAAAACCTGGGTATGTTGGGGCAGTCTATGAATTCATCTGAGTGAGTGATCATAGTGACAGGATCAGCCCCTTTGTTGGACAAAGGTAATGATCGGGGATGCACTCTCTTTGATGGAAACCAAAACTGCCGGCAGTTGATTTCAATCGTTGGAATTTTGTTTTGCAAAATATATTTATATAAACATATAAATATATATATTACGGTTTCTGAACGTTTGCAAAATGTTTTAATTCCCGGGATCCATGTAAGTAGAGAGTGCAACACTATTCCTTGCAGCCGAGGGAGAGGTCCTTTCTTGTTGGGCAGTGTTTGATCATTATGGGCTGAGAGGTTAAGTGTAAGGCCATTGAGGGTTATACCTGATGGGCTAATCTTGCATCTGCCCACAGTTCCTGGGTTTTTATAAGGTGGCTTGGCTTAGGGACCACTTAGTGTAAGTGTTGGGCCTATTAGGAGCCCATGTGATGGGCTTCAGGGGGTTCACTGTCTTTTCAGTGAATTCGGTCAGGCCTTATAACAGAGGCTAGGCCGAACCCATGTGGCTGATGTGTAGATCAATGTTTGGGTCCCACGTCATACAAAGAAGCCCAACTGGGCAGCAGTTTGGAAGCACACTGAGCACTTAAGACTTATTGGGCCTAAAGCCCATTTCGAACTAGGCTGATTTGATCAGTTAAAAAAGGGGGAGGATCTGAGATTAGATTAGCAGATAGGATAGGGTCTTATCCTTATCCACTCAAAGAGTCCAGATCCAAATAAAGATTTGAATCTGGAAACCTCCTAATGAGATTAGGAGAGAGCTAATCTAATATGCAGATAAGATAAGGACTTTTCCTTATCTCTTAAAGAAAACTCCTTATCCAAATACAGATTTGGATTAGGAAACTCCTAATGAGATTAGGAGCTCTCTTTAAGGCTATAAAAGGAGGAGAAGGGCGAACTATTTTACCTATCCCAAGCATCCAGAGATCAGATCTCAGATCACCAAGAGAGAAGACAGCTACGCCATCTTCTGCTCTTGTGTTCTCCTCCAGTTGCCGCCATACTACTAGTTCGATCTCCATTGTAGGAGAAGATCAAGAATTGTTCTTGATATCAGTCTTTGGAGAAAGGCTGATCTGAAGTTGTGCTCACTGCCTCCATCGAATTCTTACTGAGGAATTTGGTTTGTTGGACGAACACTGCTGATTCTGCTCCACCTTACACTGTGTCATCTTCAGTGGGAGCAGTCTTTGGAGTCTTTCTTTGGGCGTGAACACCTTCGTTGGGAGATACTATTTCTTTGTATCAGGTACATCCCTCTCCTACTGATTTAGTTCAGATCTGATTTGGTTCTTGGTTCAAGATTGATCATTGAAAAAATAGTTTTCTAAAATAGGGAATGTGATTCCTAGATGAGAGAGAGAAAAATTTTTGAAATTTCGCCTTACCTACCTACAAGGTTCGGCCATCCATATGATGGATCTCTCATATCCAACAAAGAAAGTAGCAAGATAAGTGAATCACACTCAATATCCATCAAACCCCTTCTAAAGCCAAAATCTCAGTTTAAACTAGAGTTTGAAGGTGCCCCAAATCTAGAAACGGGTTTTGCCTTGAGGTTTGATAAAGAAAAGAATCAAGTGAATTCTAGGTTAAGGGGGTATCCTTAATCCAGAGGTCCTAGAATAAGACTTGATCCCCACACTCCACATCAAATTGGATAAATATGAGGAAGATTGGTAATACCTCTGAGATTTCCTTTCACGAGGAGTTTGAGGTTGCATGAGGCGCTAGCTTTACATCCCAACCATTATTTGCCACACTGTGAATGCTTTCAATGACCTTGTGCCAAAACCTATCTCTTTCTAAGGGGAATCTCCAAATCCATTTTCCTAGGAGAGTTATGTTCCGCTTAACCAAGCTCCCAATACTTAATCCTCCTTGTTCCTTTGTTTTATATACCAGGTCCCATTTGACCAAATGATCTTTCTTTTCATCTCCCGGTTCTCACGAGAAACCCCTCATCAACTGACTTGCTATTTTCACTGGGATCCTAAAGGTGGACAAAAAGTAGGTGGGGAAGTTGGCTAGGGTAGACTTGATCGAAGTAATTCTCCCTCTCATAGAGATATAGCTCCTTTTCCACATTGCTAACTTCCTAGTGAATCTTTCCACCATTGTTTTCTAGAAGCTACCTACTCTTGCGTTACCCGCTAAAGGCATACCCAGATACTCTAGGGGCCAATTTTTCACCTCACAACCCAGTAATCCTGCCCACAAGAGGACATCCTCCTCTCTCATATTAACACCACCCACACAACTCTTTTACCAATTTACTTTTAACTTTAAAATCTTTTGGAAACTATCAAGTAAGGCTTTTAAATTCCTCATATTGGCCTTAGTACAGTCTTCACAAAAGATGATTATGTCATATGCAAATTGCAAGTGAGTCACCACCATCCCATTTCTACCAATTGTCCACCCTTTGAACTGGTTTTCTAGGTCAGCCTTAATGATCAATCTACTTAGGACCTCAGCAACAACACTTAACAAAAAGGGGGAAATGGGGTCTCCTTACCTTAGACCTCTTTGAGTTGGGAAAAAAATCCCTAGCCACTCCATTGATTAGAACTGAGAAATGAGCCGAACTAATACGTCCTTTGATACACTTCCTCCATTTCTCTCCTATACCATTTTTTTCTAACAAATCTAAGAGGAAGGACCAATCCATCATCATAGGCTTTTTCCAAATCCAACCTTTGATCAATCTGGTTTTCTACCAATCTCCGCCCTTTGAACTGGTTTTCTACATCAGCTCTAATGATAAATCTACTTAGGACCTCAGCAACAATAGTGAACAAATCCAAGAGGAAAGACCAATCCTAGCCACTCCATTGATTAGAATCGAGAAATGAGCCGAAATACAACCTTTATCCACTTCATTTCTCTCCTATACCAATTTTTTCTAACAAATCTAAGAGGAGGGACCAATCCACCTAATCATAGGCTTTTTCCAAATCTAGTTTGCAAATTAGTCCTACGTCCTTGCCTTTTCTTTTCTACTACACACTCATTAGCCACTAGGATTTGGTCAATTATTTGTCTCCCTTCCACAAAAGCTCATTGGTTTTGGGAAATTACTAGAGGTAGAACAGTTTTAAACCTCCTCTGCCAAGACTTTGGTAATGATGATGATGAATATTTTCTTAACAGATTAGGTCTTTTCTCTTTTAGTTTGTTTAGTATAAATAATAATGTTAAAAAAGATGGAATTGCAGATTGTTATTTCAGAAGTTGTAGAGATGGAATTCCTGTTTATGTAGGCAGACACCCCCTCCCCGAAGAAAAAATAGAAAAAAAAACGTGCAGCTACTTTCTCAGCTTCCGACCAGTGGCACTGAGTCCCCTTATCTAAATGTTATCCAGCCTTTCCACCACTAAGAATGCATACCTTTGAGATTAGCTACTTTTAACTGTTAGGAATCGGTGTTTGTATTAAGTGTAATCCATCTGAATAATTTTATTCTGCACTCTACCAAGTTGGAATTAGGATTTGGGGTCCATAATCCATACTTATAAAACAGCCTTAATTTTTTCTGATATCGAAGCATCCTCTGTTTGAAGGAGAAAAAGATATATACCAAAAGTATATGGGAACGAAACACTATAGGATATGAGGATTCCATTTGAGCTAGGTTTTCTATTGCTTCTTCAAGGTCTGCAGTTCAGTTTTCCTCTAGATCTTTCTAATTTGTAACTTGAAGGATTCTCAATATAGGTGATGGAACTAGTATTAGGTTCTGTTTTGATCCTTGGTGTGAGGAGCTTACATTGAAAGAGCTCTACCATTACTTATTTGAGGTGGCTGAAGACAAAGAGGCTTTGTTTGCTAATAAATATGTATTCCAAAGGGATATGTGGGTGTGAAATTCCATCTCTAGGAGAAACATAAATGATCGGAAGGGAGAGACCTAAATGGATCTTAGGCAGAAAATTTGCTCGGTTACACCTAACAGGACAGGTACAGACAGGTGGGTTTGGGTATGGTGCAATGGCAATTTCACAGTGAAATCCTTTTAGAACAGGCTTATTTATTATGGAGAGGCCCACTTTCCTTCAGTTAGAATTTGGTATTCTGTTGCTCCTTGTTTGCTGGTCTGTTAGAGAAGAAGAACCAGAAGAGATGAGAAGAGAGGAGAAGAGAAGAATGTATGGTTGGGCAGTAGTGTTCTCAGCTGGCCCTAGAAGCTATCTTATATTAACATTAGAATAATACAGAAAATAGACTAGAATGCCCCTGATTAGTGATGGGGCACCTAAACACTTAAGTAATAAAACAGTTTAGGCCCACTAACTAAAGGCCCATAACAATGAAGAGGGCTGAAACATAAATAAGACTGATAAGCCCACAAACATACAGCCCACTTGATACAACTCTCCTGTCAATGTGGCATTCCTAATGTGGACTGGTGTTTTGAACAAGTATTTAACTTCAGAAAACTTAACTAAAAGGGGTATACTGATAGAAAACACTAATTGTATCATGTGCAATAACTTCTTGGAATCGGTGGGTCACTTGTTCCTGCATTGTTATTTTACTTGGAAGGTGTGGGGCAGACTGCTGGGCATCAGGACAGACCTGTTTCCCTACATCTATGGCATCTATGGAATTTCTTGTGGATCTAACATCTGAAAGGCTTAAACTCTCTGTCCCTGTGGTGGTACTAATGCTTATACACAAGAAATAAGAGAAAAAGGTTAAAATATCACAATATTTACGATATTACCTCCTGACTATTATAAAAAGAAAATTACCCCCCAGATTATCTACATAAACAGAAGAGGGAAAATGGTTTGGGGGGTTGTACCTTTGGCATTGGTGTGGACAGAAAGAAATGGTAGGTTGTTGAATATAAATTTAGTTTGGAGGACAATAATGTAAAGGTCCTATGGAGCAGGATTTACTCATGGGTAGCAGTATATAGATGCTTTGGGGTATATACCATGTAGTTCTTTTTAACCTCCTCTCTTTCAGTCAATTCATTTTGAATATTGCTTATTGATTCAGTTGATAAGCCTCATCCTGTTCTAGTAGCTACAGATCTTGTAATACTAGGAATATCTGGATAGTGATGTACATGCTGCTCAAAGGCCAAATTTGAGTCTGGGTTCCACAGTCGAAAACTAATTCCAAATCCAAAATCATCTCATTGTTCCAGGGGAGTAGCCCTTTTTTTTCCCTGATAATTTGATATTGGCAGTGTCACATGGACATGGGCAAGGGAATCAGAACCAAATTATGTCGAGGAGTATGACCTTGCAAGATGAAGAAACAGGGCTTCGTGGATATACAAAAGTATAAACTATTAAAATAGTTCATATTTTGTTGAATTTTAACATTGTAAACCTATTAAAGAGAGACTAATAGTTTATCTTTGCTACTTGATAACATTTTATTGGAAAAATGATATTTATTATGTTAGCTGTTCTTTTTTGTTGAATAAGCATGAAGGAAAAAGAAAAATGCTATGTAAAAGTGTCCTTGAAGAAGCCATCGAGTATCAAGTCTGATGCATGTTTGACATGGATACTTCATTCATTTAGTAGAGTCCATGCAACACTGGTTTAAGGGTAGCCATTACCTATGTACAAGAACTAGCACCTGGCCAGTTCTGTGGAATCAATTAAAACCCACTTTAAGAAATTGATTTTAATATTGAACATCAGGTATCAATGACAGATCCCATAGTCCACAACATAGTACATGACCTACAAGAATCAATGGGTGTATCACACTGGTATAGGGCCTGTGGAAATCAAAAATTAAAATTCTAGAAAGAGGAATTGTTGGACTAGTTCAGTGTTAAAGAAGGTTTGGATGTGGAATGAAGTAAAAGGGATTAGAATGTATGGCTTAAGGTATAGATTTCATGACTGGGCTTCAGATGTAACATGCTGTAAGTTGATTTTTCAACTTAGTCAACAACTATAAGAATTATAGGACTATCATAGAGAAAGATGAATGAGCTTGAAATTAATGAAAATTGATGGATGTTTTCTGCAGTCCGTTTGACACAAATGTTTTAATTCTCCATCAGTAGAATGTAGAGATACTGGTTTTATGGTACCATTTGGAAAGACCACTCACTTCTTTATATGGAATATGGTTGTGATTTAGAACATTTGTCATCTTCTGTACGAATGCTTTTTACCTTATTGTTGACATATATAGTCTTTCTGGTTTGTGACTACTTGGTAGTGAACTTATTGATTTGTTTTAACATGACCAATCCTCTACATTATTATTATGTTAACAAGTTTCTTTCTCTTTTTAAGTTCAGATATGATACCTTGTGTTTATTTTCAGATCTGTAGTTTGTCTGGTTCATGCCACCTCTTGTGCTTAGGCTTCTCTTACCATATTTCATGTTCAGTTTGCTCTTATTATCTTAGACTCATCAGCCTGGTATGCTTTCACACTGTTGGCACTTAGTTATCATACTGAAATATCTATTGAACTACTCTACTGTCATTAGGTTGTTTTACGACATTTTATCCTTGTCTGATGTGCTTGTCTTCATAATTGACTCTGTCTATGTTAGCGTTTTCCTCATTCCAATATATCTAGTAGGCTAGAACCATGAACTGATTGAACTTTAAAAAATTGCCTAAGTTAAAATAATAGTTTTTCTTTTTTTTGATCAATAACAAGAAACTTTATTAATGATATGAAACTATGTGAAGCTTAGGTACAAAGGGGAGGTAAAAAGACTTAACTCCCCACCAAAAGAATACAAAGGAAAAAAGTCAAAAAGTAGCCCAAAAAATCGAATCTCTATTCACCCCTTGCTTTGCTAACCCATCAGCAAAAGAATTAGTAGTCCTCTTCACCCAGTTGTAATGAACCACAATATCCCTACTCAGCCATTTGAATTTATTCTTCTCATTGTTATGACTCCATAAACCGCTGTCTCCCTCCTTTAGCCACCTAATCACCACCTTCGAGTCACCTTCAAGGACTAAACATTTGATGTTCTACTCCCTTGCTCTTTGGATACCTTCCAGGACTGCAAGAATCTCAGCCCTAAGAGAGTCTCCTTCCCCAATTGGGCCTGAGAACATAGCAATAATAGCCCCCTCCTCATTCCTGAACACTCCCCCAATCCCAGAAGGCCCTGGGTTCCCTAAGAGAGTCTCCTTCCCTAATTGGGCCTGAGAAAATAGCAAAAATAACCCTCTCCTCATTCCTGAACACTCCCCCAATCCCAGAAGGCCCTAGGTTCCTTAAACAGCTACCATCAAAATTCAGTTTTATGAACCCAGAGGGAGGAGGGAACCATGACGGACTACAGGTCCTCTTACAGAGGGCAGAGGAAGCTATCTCCTTCCAATTTCTCACCAAATCAGCCACAGAATAATCTGAGAATAGTTTCATAGTTTTCAACCAATGTGCCACCCTTAACAGAATTAGATCTAATAAGTTTCCAATGGTTCTTTCCTTATCTGAAAATATTCGTGCATTTCTTTCTTCCCTTAGAGAGCAACACACTGCAGCCCTAATGCTTTTTCACATAGTCTTCACTCTCTTCTTCGGCCATCTGAAAAAAGGAGACTTAATATCTCTAGTCTCATGAACAATAGATGACAACCATGGTTTAAAATGTCCCTAATTTCCCTAATATTTCCATTTCCATGGGTAGCAACACAATTTTACTAATCGACATTTCCCTAATGAAGACTACCAGCACTATGTGGAGTACAAGAGATAGTTTCCATGACATATTTCCATTTCCACTTCCATGGGTAAGAACATGAAATTCTACTAGAATTGACATATTCCCCAGTGAACACTACCGGTACAATGTGGAGTACAAGAGATAGTATTATAACATAAGTTTGTAACAAATATTGTAGGTATGTGAAGTAAGAAGTTATTGTCCACCAAATTTAAATGATTACCACTTTGAAGTTTGAACTAGCTCAATATTCATTTCAAACATGAAGTCAAATATTAGTTTTTGTTTGTGTAAGAGATTATTTGATTGATCTATTACAACCATTTACATTTCTTATGAGTTTAAATTTTGCTTTAACTCATTCTATCATGAAGTCTAAATCTTAAGGTTTACAGGGCAACTTCATAACTTATTCTTTTGTCTATATCCTTAGTTTCTTAGCTTTGTTTAATGATTTGGAACAAGATAATAATTTAAAAAGGTGTGTCTATGCTTCTTCTATCATTTCATAAAATACCATTCTATATTTTGCATATTTTACAATGTTTCCACCATGTCTATAATTTTTACAATATTTCCATACGATATTTCTGTCATTTCCGACATGTTTCTTATATTTAGATGACTGACATTTCCACTGACATCGACATTTTAAACCTTGATGGCAACATTGATAAGAAAAAGATACTAGCTACTATTGGTGCTCCATGTGTTGCAGCTGTGGCAGGCATGATATTATTGTAACACTATGTTAATTATATCAAAAAGGAAATTCCAATAAATCGAAATTAGGAAACAATGAGGTATAGCCTCCAGCTAATAAAAAAGAAGGATAGTTTTGGAAAGAAATCCTTTTATAGGTTGTTTCCAGTCTTTCAGGAAATGGTGTGGCTTATTGACATGCTGCAGAATAACTTAACTGAACTAAGCCTCTCTTTCACATTATTTGAAGAATGGGACACTCTCATTTATTTTTTTGAGATCTAATGAGACTATTGATTATTATGTTAACAAGATGTGGATGGAAATTATAGCTCTAAAAGATAGATATCTTTTCAGTTAGATGGTATACAACTTTGGAAATAATTAACAACCCAAATTTCTTTCCATATTTTGCGGTAAAATTACAGAGTTCAAGTTAATATAAAGTTAAAATTGGTAATTGGTTACCTTAATCATATATTTCTTTTTGATACATGTCAGAATTTCATTAGAGTAATATTAGAAGATGTGTGTTTATTAGTCTATGGGTATTCTTGGTATTTTAAATATAATATGGTCATGTTGTAAAATATTCAAAGTAGTAAGGTCTATATTGTAACTTTTACTCATGTTTCATTAAGTAAAAAAGTGTTTAAGGAGGTGGGGTATCTCATACCTGAACCTCCTCTTCTCCATTTATCTATTCTCTTCTTTTGCTCCTTTTCTTCTTCGCCATTTCTCTCAAAACACTAACTTCCTAACTCAAGCACAACAAGAAAGCAAACCTAGTATTAGAGCAGGGAATGCATTTTCTGTTGAAGGTTTGATAAGCCTCTATGAGGGTTGGTGTCAACAGGTCAAGATTGCAATTTGACCCTCTCCCATTAGGCCTCTACTCCACCCGGCCCCAGTCAGGGTGGTTTTTTGACCTTTGACCAGTTCGGAGGTGGGTTTTCGGGGAAACCCAAAGATCTGGATCTCTGGTGACTAGAGATGGGACGGGGGTGGTATCTATCTATCATCTCTCTCTCTCTCTCTATATATATATATATATATATTGTATATTACACAATATGTATTTTACATTTTGAGAATGGATATATCAAAAGTTGCTTATCTTTTCATAGATTACGTCAAAAGAATTACTTGATAAACCAAATCGCCAACATACCCTTTAAGATGTAAATCAGTCCTCAAATATTAGGTGTAAATTTGAAGATTAGAAGAAGAAAAGGAAGAAGAGAAGTAAGAGCAGCAGCACAAGAGAAGAAGATGGCGAAAAGAGAAGGAAGAAGAAGAAGAATCGAATTATCTTCCCTTTCTCCTCTAATCCTTTTTTATTAAGAATTAATGTTAGAGTAATGACAAGTATGCCCTTAAGTGGGCAGCCAGCTAGGCAGTAACATAAAGAGATTAAGCAAAAAAGAAATAATAGGCCCATTAAGAGAGGCCCATTAGCCAACAAGAAAAGAAAAGATATTACAAGAGAAGATACTAGGACCCATACGGTTGATCAAACAAGAGGGATCTGACAACTTCAACCACATGTCTGTTCTTCCTTTCCGCCACCCCGTTTTGTTGTGAAGTGTAGGAACAAGAACTTTGATGAATAACCCCAAAAGTTTCAAGATAGGCGGAGAGGGTTCTCTCAAAATACTCCTTGGCATTATCAGAACGAAATATTTTGATACGAGTGTTAAACTGGGTGATGATGAGTTCATGAAATTTTTGCACAATAGCTAGTACTTCATCCCTGGATTTCATGAGATAAATCCAAGTGTAACGAGAGTAGTCATCAATAAAAAGGATAAAGTACCTGTAACCCCCCATAGTTGGCAAATGATATGGCCCCCACACGTCAGAGTGAACAATATGAAAAGGAGAAAGAGATATTTTATTGCTTACTGAATAAGAATATCTACAATGCTTTGCTAGTTCACACGACTCACAATGAAGACTCGATAAAGACACTCCCTTAAACATATCTGGAAACAAATGACTCAAAGCAGAAAATGACAAATGACCAAACCGAAAGTGACATAACAAGACTTTGTTAACAGACTCTGACAAAACTGACTCTAAGGCAACTCCATGAGGTGGTCTCAAAGTTCGATCCGGTGTGTCCAGCAAGTGTATTCCGTTCACCTCATGGCCACTCCCAATCATCCTCTGAGATTGCAAGTCCTGAAAAACACAATGAGTGGGAAAAAAGGTTATGCTACAATTCATGGATTTAGTTAAGCTGCTAACAGATAAAAGGTTTGTGTTAAGTTTAGGGACATGAAGGACAGAGGATAAATAAAGGGTGTCAGAGGTCTTTATATCTCCTTTACCAGAGATGGGAGCAAGAGACCCATCAGCAAGGGATATTTTCTCTTTGCTAGAGAGAAGGTGGTATGAGCAGTAAGAGATTAGACAGGCTGGTCATATGGTCTGATGCATCGGAATCAATAATCCAAGGGATTTTATGATTACCTGAAATTGAAGCATGATTTGCAGAAGCACGAATATCTGAATGAGCAAATGCAGATGAAGATGATGTGTTGTTGTTGGAAGAGTGAGATGAAGAAACAGTAGCTTCCAAGTGATTTAGTAGCCTCCCATACTTTTCAAAATCCGCCTTCATTGCTGCCAATTGCTCAATGGTTGATTTTTCTTCACTCTCTTTATTTCCTCCTTCAGATACTGTAGCAACACTAGTTGTCTTAGGCTTTCCTACCTGACTGCCCTTCTTAGAGCTGTTGTTATTCTTAAACCTATCAGGAAGAAGCTTAGGATGAAGCTTCCAGCAAGTGTCCTTTGTATGCCTCGGTTTCTTGCAATATTCACATATCTGCTCCTTTTTCTCAGTAGGATCCTTTGGCTTTATTCTAGCATGTGCAAAGTGTTCTGTAGGTGGACCCTGCAACTGAACCTGCCGCCTACTCTCCTCACTGCTTATCATAGCATATGCCTGGGAAAGAGTAACCTCATCTCTGGCCAGGATATTTTTCCTAATGATGTCAAACTCAGGGTTGAGTCCAGTGAGAAATTTAAACACCCTATTTCTCTCCACCAACTTCCTATACATTTCAGCGTCATTCTTACTCTCCCATACAACTGTTTCCATAACATCAATTTCTTGCCATAGGGATTTTAGTATAGAGTAGTAGATTGCTACCTTAGGTTCTTCACATTACTTTTCAACTTATAGACTCTGGCTACGTTCAACTTCTATGAATAGGTCTCAGTAACACTGTCCCATATCTCCTTAGCCGAAGACATCCAGAGATAATGCTGACTTATATGAGGTTGCATAGAATTGACCAACCATCCTATGATAGTATAGTTCTCTTGCATCCATTTCTCAAATTCAGGGTCTGTCTCTTCGGGTTTCACTTTACTACCTGTGAGATACCCGAGTTTTCTTCTACTACAGACATAAATTCTTATAGATTGTGCCCAAGCAAGATAATTTGTCCCATCTAGCTTGATTGTGGTCACACCAGTCAAAACGGAATCTACCGAGCCAAGGCCGGAAACTGGCACTTGCTTGAACTCACTTCCGTATGGCTCCATTAATCAAACGAAAATCAAAGAACCAGAAATTTTGTCTATATAAACTTACTTGAAGTCAAACCAGAACCCAGATGCTTGAAAACTAGGGTTTTACTCCGTCCAACTGTTGGGGAGGAAGAGAGAAGATGCAGCCGCTCCTACTAGAACTTCCCAATCTCTTCCAATCCTGAACCGCCCTCCTTTAAGAGTCACAAGACACCTCCCAAGCACAGAGCGCCACACCCAAAGCTTCACCTTTACCTGTACCTTCAAAAATCTCTAATCGGCTAGGGTTTTGGGCAGCAACAGAACAACACCACTTCTTGGCAATATCCAGCCAAATTTAAACTCTCCAAACCCTCTACCAACTAGGTCAGAGATCCTCTGAACTATAGAGAATCTATCTCTCCATACACTCTCTTAATCTAAGGGTGTATGGGAAAAGAGAAAGAAGAAAAAAAAAGGAAGAAATAGACCTGCTTTGATACCAAGATGTAAATCAGTCCTCAAATATTAGGTGTAAATTTGAAGATTAGAAGAAAAAAAAGGAAGAAGAGAAGTAAGAGCAGCAGCACAAGAGAAGAAGATGGCGAAAAGAGAAGGAAGAAGAAGAAGAATCGAATTATCTTCCCTTTCTCCTCTAATCCTTTTTTATTAAGAATTAATGTTAAAGTAATGACAAGTATGCCCTTAAGTGGGTGGCTAGCTAGGTAGTAACATAAAGAGATTAAACAAAAAAGAAATAACAGGCCCATTAAGAGAGGCCCATTAGCCAACAAGAAAAGAAAAGATATTACAAGAGAATATACTAGGACCCATTCGGCCCAGTCTCTTTACAGACATAAAGATATTAGGAAGGTGAATATAGGAAGGTGGAGCCCACGAGGCAGAATAAGAGCAAGGGAGATGTCCTAGGTGACTCGAGCACTAGTTGTTTGGGTAAGGAGCAGACGGGTCAGCCAACTGGTTGACCTGAGGGTTGTCTGAATTGGCTAAAACATTTGGGGCTGAAACTGTGGTGTCAAGATCTGTAGAAAAGGGGGAAAGGAGGATGGTTAGTTCTGGTGAATGAGAAAAAGGGTTGCAGGGGATGATGCCCTTTGAGAAATGTGATGAAGAGGAGAGAGACACAAGCAAGGAGGATCCAAAAGGAATGGTGGAACCTAAAGCACCATTGACAACAAAGACTAGACTTCAATTGGATTTGGAGAAAAGGAGCTCCAGAAATATTAGAGAAGAAGAGGTGGAAGATAATTTTGAAGATGAGGATGAATACTCAACTAAAGCCAGTTCAGGGGATTGGTAGTGTTGGAGGAAAGAGGGAAGGCTCAGTGGCGATGGATGTGATTGGGGATTTGGTAATTGATTTTTAAGGAGATTTAATGAGGTTGTTTGGTGCTGACCTCTGTGAAAGGAAGGTTTATGTTTAATTTGTTGCTCTGGAAGCTCTAGGTGAAGAAGACTTGAGAGAAGTGGCGGTTTGTCCCCAAAATGTGATCTGGTGCCTAACCCTTGTCTAATGACGTAGGAAACCTCTTGGGGGTCAGAGATGAATTAGTATCGGATGCTGTGGAGGATTCTTTTCATGGTGAAGAAGTGCTGAAGAAGTCTCTCTCAGATGGAAACTGTTAATTAGATGGGGGTTTTGTCCCTATCTTGTCTTCCATAGATGTTACCAAACTGCTACCATCGAACTTGCATTCAATCCAGCCAAGTACTTATGTTCCCTTCATAGTTTTCAAGGCGCCAAGGCGAGGCTAGGTGATAGTGACTAGGCGATGGATTTTTTTAAGTAAAACCATATATCCTAGGGTAGTTCCCTAGGTTCCATAACCATCTTTCCTTAATAATTATTCATAATTTTCATTAGATAAGTATAAATTTCATGTTTAAGTCTATAAAATCAACATTTTATGAGAAAAAAAAAGAGCAAAGGAAAGAAAATTCAAAAAATATAGGGGCTGAACTCCTACTTTTGTTATAGGAAAGAAGAAAAGAAAAGGTGGAAGAAGAAGAAGATGACGTGGAAGAAGAAAATGTGTTGATTACACAAAATTTCAAGTTCTTCCCTTGCTTATTGGTTCAGGTCTTGAAATTTTTGAGGGTTCAATCAAAGATCAAAATTTCGATATGATACGCCTTGTATCGGGTGTATTGTATTGTATCTTTTGGGTCCCGATACTTGTTCACAGGTGTTTTCGTGGACCCATTTTTAAATAATATATATATATATATATATATATTTGAAACTGAAATTGAAAACTAAAGAAATGAAAAAATAGGGGGAGTATCGTTATAAGTACTGATACACCTCTGCCAATACACAGAGGTGTATCGATACTTTGAACCATGGGTTCAATACAGCAGTTAGCAATGTTTGCATTGATTAAACCCTAACAAAATAAGAAAATAATAAAAAGAAATTAGTATATAAACACATAAAATGAATATTCTAGTTTAATAATGCCTGTTTTATTATTATAATGTAAAAAAAAATTAAAAATATAAAAGTATTTATAACCCAGTGTACAAAACTGCTTGGCCACTAGGCGAGGCGAGCCTCCAAGGGTGCCTTGTCGCCTAGGCACCCGCCTAGGCATCGCCTTGACAACTATGGTTCCCTTACCAGGTTCTTCTCTTATTACACCTTGTGTTTCTGTGGATAGTATTTTTTTTATGTGGGGAGGATTGTCAAAATTTTTTGAAAACACCAAGTGCCACTTTAGTCCGGGAAAAGCTTCAGGAGGCTAGGAAAATGCAAGAATGTGATAATGAGAGTTTAGGTATGGGCCATGGGGAAGGAATTTGGCATTTCATGATTGACCATTTAGAGGAAGGGGCGAGAGGGGAGGAAGAAGACAAGAGAATTGGGACAAAGACATGGAATGTATTTTTTTTGGAAGAATAAAAATAAATTCATTAAAAGAAAAAGAGAATATTGAAGAAAACTGAAGAGAGGAGAGCTTGAGAGTTCAGCAATGAGGGTCTGAGAATGAGAGTTTCGAACATTCCTTCTCTCAGCACCCTAACACTCTTTTATTAAGATATATTTGAATAATTACAAGGAGGCCCTTAGTTGGGCAAGAATTTACACAAAACTAAATATAGACAGGATGGGCCCAGAATAAGGCCCATTACAGAAAAGAAACATAAATAATAGGAAAGACTAAACAACCTATGGGCCATTCGGCCCACCTTCTCTACACTCCCCCTCAAGCTGAGCATAGATGTCAATCATGCCAAGCTTGCTGGTATCATGCTGAAGTTTTGCCTTGGGAATGCCTTTGGTGAGAAAATCTGCCAACTGTCCTTCAGATGTGATGAAAGGAAGACACACTTCACCCGAAGAGACCCTTTCCATAATGAAATGTCGATCAACTTCAATATGCTTGGTTCTATCATGTTGCACTGGGTTGTGAGCAATGTTGATGGCAGCCTGATTATCACAGTACAACATCATTGGCTTGTCATATTCAACTCCAAGTTCTTCCATCAATGATTTTAGCCATAATAATTCAGAAACTCCGTGTGCCATGGCCCTGTATTCTGCTTCAGCCGAAGACCGAGCAACAACCGATTGTTTCTTGCTTCTTCAAGAAACAACATTACCAACCACCAAGCTGCAATACCCAGAAGTAGATCTTCTGTCATCAATGTTTCTGGCCCAGTCATCATCGGTGTAGGCTTCGAGTTTTAGATGACCATGCTTGGTAAACAGAATACCCTTTCCTGGGGAGCCCTTCAAATAACATAGGATTCTCTCTACTGCTGCCATATGAGTGTCTCGGGGAGCATGCATGAATTGGCTAATGCAACTGACTGCATATGCAATATCTGGCCGAGTCATGCATAGGTACAAAAGTTTCCCAAGAAGTCTTTGAAAGATTCCTTTGTCTTCTAACAATGTCCCTTCTGAGGCTGAGAGTTTATGACTCATATCAATAGGAGTAGCAACTGGTCTAGCACCCATCTTTCCAGTCTCGAAGAGCAAGTCAAGAACATGCTTCCTTTGGGAGATAAGAATCCCATCCTTGGATCGAGCCACTTCTATACCAAGAAAGTATCTCAAGTCCCCCAAATCTTTAATCTCAAACTCTGTATGGAGAAAAGATTTTAGATCATGAATTCCTAAACATCATTACCAGTCACTACAATATCATCTACATACACAATGAGGTATACTGCCAGAGGTCCACTCCTCTTCACAAAAAGAGTATGATCGGACTGTGTCTACACATAACCAAAGTTAACAAGTGCTGTTCTAAATCTCTCAAACCATGCTCTAGGGGACTGTTTTAGTCCATAAAGAGATTTTTTCAGCCTGCATACCTTCCCTTTCATATTAGTTCCATACATCCCTGGAGGAAGAGACATATAAACCTCCTCATGTAATTCACCATTCAAAAATGCATTCTTCACATCCAATTGATAAAGAGGACAGTAAAAGTGAGCAGCTAAAGATAGAAGAACCCTCACAGATGTCATCTTGGCAATAGGTTCAAAGGTCTCTAAATAATCAATCCCATATGTCTGTGTGTAGCCTTTTGCAACCAGCCTGGCCTTGTACCTTTCAATGGTGCCATCAGCTCGGTATTTGATAGTAAAGACCCACTTGCAACCGACTGGATCCTTCCCTTCAGGCAAATCCACCACTTCCCATGTGTCATTCTTGTATAGGGCATCGATTTTAGATCTCATAGCATCCCTCCACTCTGGAATTTAAGAGCTTCTGACACAGACCTGGGAATAGGATGAGAAGCAACAGAAGAGAGATAGGCAAAGTATGGAGGTGAAAGCAAACTGTAAGAAAGGTGCTTTGAAATGCAGTGTGCAGTGCACTTCCGTTTTCCTTTTCTAACAGCAATGGGAATATCAAGGTCAGGGAAGGATGAATCCAAATGTGCTAAAACAGTACCTGTTGTCTCTTTTGTGACTGGAAGTGAATGAGACTCATGTGTTGTAGGAGAAACAACCTGCACATTTCTGGATCTTGGCCTTTGATCCTCCTTGGGATTGAGGATAGGACGAGGAGGTAGAGTATTGGGACAAGGAGAAGGAGACACATCAAGAGACTCAACAGGGACAGGAAGAGGAAGAGCAAACACCTGTGACAAATCCTCCCCCTGTGGACAATGTCCTTCTGGAGAGGAACCATAAAAGGGGGAAAGCTCATCAAAGGTGACATCCATTGAGACATACCGATTGCCAGACTTTGGATCAAAACAACAATAACCCTTCTATGTGGGGGAATAACCAAGGAAGATACACTTTTGAGCTTTGGGTTCAAATTTATGCCTTTGGACACTTGGAACATGTACATAACAGGTGCAGCCAAAGACACGAATAGGAACAAGAAAATGATCCTTGTCCGGATGAAGAAGAGTGAAGGGAGACTTAAACCCCAAAACCCTGGATGGCATGCGGTTTATAAGGTAGGTAGCAGTAAGAACGGCATCACCCCAAAACCTGGTAGGAACATGTGAGGCAAATAAGATACTTCTTGCAACTTCAACAATATGCCTGTTTTTCCTCTCAGCAACCCCATTCTGTTCTGGGGTCCTAGCACATGAGCTTTGATGAATGACTCCCATGTCAGAGAGATAGCAGGATAGGTTTTTCTCAAAGTATTATTTTGCATTGTCAGATCTGAAGATTTTAATCCTGGTATCAAATTGGGTTAGAACAAATTCATGGAATTGTTTTACATGTCTTGGAACTTCAGCACGGGATTTCATCAGGAATATCCAAGTGAACCGAGAAAAATCATCAATAAACAGGATAAAATATTTATAACCCCCCATGGAAGGTAAGTGGTAAGGCCCCCACACATCAGAGTGCACAATATTAAAAGGAAAGGAAGATCTTTTATTACTCAAAGGATAATTGTTTCTACAATGCTTTGACAATTCACAAGACTCACAATGAAGACTAGACAAACTAATTTCCTTAAACAGCTCAGGGAAAAGATGACTCAAGGCAGAAAAAGACAGATGACCAAAACGACGATGACACAACATAATCCGACTAACAGACTCAGAAGAAACAGATCCAAGAGCAGCATTTCCAAGATGATCAGTGCATTGTTCCGGGGTATCAAGCAGGTATATTCCGTTCGCCTCATGGCCACTCCCAATCACCTTCTGAGACTCCAGATCCTGAAAAACACAGTAAGAAGGAAAGAAGGTTACACAACAGTTTAGTGATTTGGTTAAATTGCTTACAAACAACAAATTTGTATTTAGTTTAGGTACATGAAGGGCAGAAGGTAGGAACAAGGAATCCGTAGCCTTGATGGTTCCCTTACCAGAGATAGGGGCAAGTGAACCATTAGCTAAAGTGATTTTATCCCGTACAGGAAGCAAGTCATATGAAACAAACAAGGTAGACAGATTGGTCATATGGTCAGAAGCACCTGAGTCAATAATCCAAGGGATCTTGAGATTACCTGAAGTGGTAGCATGATTGGCAGAAGCCCTTATACTTGAATGAGGAAATGCTGAAGCAGTAGAATTTCCTAAAGGGTTGGAAGGAGAGGTCACATCACTCAACTGACTGATCATCTTCCCAAACTTTTCATATTCTGCTCTCATGGCTGCCAATTGTGCAGAAGCAGACATTTCTTCACTATCTGGCCCGGCAGCTACATTTGCACTTCCTGATCTTTTACTATCATGCCTTCTCTGAAACCGACTGGGAACTAGATTAGGATGTAATTTCCAGCACTTGTCTTTGGTGTGCTTCGGCTTCTTACAGTACTCACATATAACTTCTTTCTTTCCTATGCCACCAGAAGTTCCAGCATTCCCTTTGGGTTTAATCCCCATATTGGCAAAGTGATCATTAATATCAGCCCCTTGAACCTGAACAGCCCTTCTGCTTTCTTCACTACTCACCAATGCATGAGCTTGTGACAAAGAGACGCACTCCTTGGAAAGAATATTCTGTTTTGTGATATCATATTCTGGGTTTAGTCCAGTTAAGAACTCAAATACCCTGTTCCTTTCAACCAATTTTCTGTAGGTCTCTACATCAATGGTGGTGTCCCATGTTACAGCTTCTATAAGGTCAATCTCTTGCCATAAGGACTTAAGGGTTGAGAAATATACAGCAAGAGGTTTCTCTCCTTGCCTTAAATTCTTTATATCACTTCTCAATTTATATGCCCGGGCCACATTGAGTTTTTGGGAATAGGTTTCTGCAACACTGTCCCAAATTTCCTTTGCTGAATTCATCCATAGGTAGTGTTGACTGATTTGTGGCTGCATTGAGTTCACAAGCCACCCAATGACAGTGTAATTTTCTTGCATCCACTTCTCGTAGGATGGATCATCTTCTGGGGGAGCCTTCTTACTCCCGGAAATGAATCCCCACTTTCCTCTTCTACAAACATGAATCTTTACTGATTGTGACCATGTTAGATAATTAGTTCCATCGAGTTTAACTGTGGTCACAGTCAATAAGGAATCACTTGGAGTCCCCTGAACCAGTCCATATTCAGCACCATTTTTGTTTTCAAACTCTGAGTAGTACATCATGTACACACTTTAAATATGATTTCAGATGACTTATACAAGTATACTGAATGAGGACAAGCAATAACAGAGTTCAGCCGACCACAAGAAGACAATATTCTGAGTTCAGCCTTCAAGAGGTAATCAGAAACTCCTAGGCACTGTGCACTCAGCTGAAGTACCTTTTCAAAGCTGTGCACTCAGCCAAGAAGAGTAAATACCAATCGGTATTGCTGAACAGGCCTTTTCACAAACACAGTGTGGGCAATAGAGACAACCCCACTGTCAGGGAAGAGAAAAGACCCCAAAAATTGTTCGTACAACCCCCTAAAACAGCCAAAATATGAGTAACAATACACAGCCTTGTTACAAGGATGTTTCGGCAGGTTTTAACAGTCCAAGAAGAAGAGAAAAGCAGCCCAGAAATTTCTGGGTTAAACCAGATTTAATGCAGTCGAAGATAGTATAGAACAGCTAGGATTTTCGGACACTTCAACAGTCCAAACACAGTCGAAGATAATACAGAACAACCAGAAACTGAGCACAACTTACAGTTCGAGCTTCAACAGTCCAAACACAGTCGAGCTTCAAAACAGAACAACCAGAAAACTGAGCACAACATACAGTTTGAACTCCAACAGTCCAAACACAGTCGAGCTTCAAAAACAGAACCGAGCTGTTCCTCTTCCCCTCTTTCTTTCTCTGATTCTTTCTGGCCACCGAACCACTTCACCAAGAGATAGTCTTGGGCTCATCCAATGACCTCCAAGAATCAGGCAGTACGTAACTAAGCTTCCAGCCCTAGGATATTCAAGTTCAGATACGCTCTGATACCATGAAGAAAACTGAAGAGAGGAGAGCTTGAGAGTTCAGCAATGAGGGTCTGAGAATGAAAGTTTCGAACATTCCTTCTCTCAGCACCCTAACACTCTTTTATTAAGATATATTTGAATAATTACAAGGAGGCCCTTAGTTGGGCAAGAATTTACACAGAACTTAATATAGACAGGATGGGCCCAGAATAAGGCCCATTACAGAAAAGAAACATAAATAACAGGAAAGACTAAACAACCTATGGGCCATTCGGCCCATCTTCTCTACAAATACAAGAGAAAGGTGATAAGAAATCATCCGAGAGAAAGCACCAGACACTAACACAGACTTACTACCTTTGATACCATTACATCCAAACAACACAAAAACAAAAAACACACTTCCGGACACCTTCATCTAGCCCCTTGAATTGCAGAACCCCGGCATCTCCTTATTCCTTGCCCTCACACACTCCATTCTGCCTATCGACATCCTCATCCCACTTCTTTCTTCCTTCCCTGATTGCTACTTTCTTCAAGCTCTCTTCCTTCCTCTTTCTCTCGAACTCCTCAAAGGCCTTCATAGAAAATCAAAAAAATAAGCCAAGGCTTTTGCCAATCTCAACTTCTTTCTCTACTAGCTTTTGAAAAGACAAAGCTTAGTTCTTTTTCGCTATGGAGTTCTCGTCTCCTTCGGATCCTTCAACACTCTCTTTCTTGTCTTGATGCACCTTAGCTAGTTGGGAACCGGAGACTGAGCTTGAATCATTGCTTCACAAGGACCGGATTCGGATGGAGAAATGCCTCTCGATCCTTTACTTTTATAAATCCATTTTAAACTTTTTGTAGGTCCAGCCCCACCCCTAGACCAAGCTTCAACTGAGAAAAAATTTGTCACATGAACAACATGAGGATTTCTTGAAACCCGTACTTTCTTTCTAGTTATCCCAATATCTGTCTCCACATTCTATTTGTAAGCCTTGCTCCTCTGGCCCAGATCGATGCCCAATCTTCCAACCTTCACCTCTTCGAAACACAAGTTGTCACTGGTAAGAATCTCATCCTGGCACCCCTCACTGCCGCCTGCCTTGGCAGCCCTCCCTTCTACAATCTCATCTTCGATTCTTCTTCGGCCTAGGTCCACCCCTAATCTGCCAGACAACACCTCTTCAGTAACAAGAGGATCAGCATTTGATCTTCCTAACTGGTTACTGTCCTTGCAAATTGCATTATCAACCAAACTCCCTTCTCCTTCTTCCACCACTCTTCCCTCCTCTCCATCCTTGCCCCCCTTCACAGCTTCCCCTTCCTCCCCCAAACCATCCTCCACTTCCTTGCATACTATCCTCTCAGCCTTATCAAGCTGCTTACTAGAATTGCATTCGCCAATCTTTACATATGCGACTTCTGACCCCTTATCTTCCCCTACTTTTGAGTCCGCCACCACATCTTCCACCATGCGCAGCATGCCAAGGCATAGCCAACATTCAAATTAAAACCTAGAGCCTCTTCTTTATCGTTTGCCACCACATCTTCCACCATGCGATCACAGCAGGCCAAAGTGAATCCAACATTTGAATTAAATCGTAAAGCCTCTTCTTTATCATTCACCTGAATTTTGTTTGAAGCACTCTTTTTTCCATTAGAGTCGTATCTGAAAATCTCCCAGACAGGGAATGTTGGGATTAGAGAAGGGGCAGAAAAAGAGGGGATTGAGAGTGAGTTGGGAGAACTCACGGATGCAATGGGCATCCAATTGGTTCAGCAGAATAGAAAAGAAAAACCAATAAACCGTGAAAAAGACAGTCTGAAGTAGAAATCCTTACTCGTCAGGTCTTAAAACAATGGAACCTTTGGTCATAGAAGGACAAAAAGTGGAAACCACTTAGAGGGAGTACAGGGGCCTAGTGAGTGCCAATGAAGATGTTCAGTTGGAATGTGAGAGGTTCAGGGAGTGCAAGAAAGAGGAGAGTTGTTAAGGATTTTTTTTTGTGAAGACTAAAGCCATCCATCATTTTGCTTCAGGAAACAAAAATAAGTGTTGAGGGGTTAAAGAATAAGTATTAGGTTTTCCTCCTTACTTTGAGGTCTTCAGGTGGAATTCTTACAGCATGGGAGGAGAGTCAAATAGAGTTGGTGGAGGAAATGGTGGGTTCTTTTACAGTGACAATGAAATTTGGAGAAAAGGATAGTGGTTTCGAGTGGTGGTTGACTAGTGTATGGTCCCACTTCTTATAGAGAGGGGTAGGCTGTGGGAGGAGCTCTTCATTAGTAGAGTGTGTGAAGAAGCTTGGTGTTTGGCCGGAGATTTTAATGTCACCCGATTTTGTTCTGAAAAGAATACTGTTACTTCTAGAGTTTCCAAAAGCACGAGGAACTACAATGTTTTTATTTCAAATTGTATGTTAAAAGATCTTTCTCTGAAAAATGCACACACAATTTACATGGTTCAACATGCAAGAAAATGCAGTATGCTGTAAATTGGATAGATTCCTAGTCACCACAGGGTGGGAAGATCATTTTGGGCCTGTAATGGTGAAGACTTTGGTTAAGCCTATCTCTGATCATTGGCCTCTATTTTTGCAATTGAGTGAGATTTCTTTTGGGCCTATTCCCTTTAAATTTGTGAACTTGTGGATTACACACCCTGCATTCAAGAAAAATATGACTGGTGGAAAGGGTACCTAGGGGAGAGCTGGGAAGGCTTTTTGTTTATGTTAAAAATGAAAGAGATCAGGGGGGAACTGAAAGAGTGAAATCACCAAGTTTTTGGTTTGATCGAGGATAATAAAGTGAATCTCTTGAACCAAATAGAATTATTGGACAGGAAAGAAGCCGAGGATGGCAGGGGTTTGGAGAAGGAAGAAAGGAAAAAAAGATTTGAATTGAAGGCAGATTTGGAATTGTTATTAAGAAGAGAGGAAACATGTTGGATACAAAAATCGAGGTGTAAATGGTTGAAGGAAGGGGATGAGAATAGCAATTTTTTTCATTCATTGGCCAATGGGAGGAGGAAAAAACTTGATACCTAGATTGTTAGTTATGAAAGATGATCATCTAGTGATTATTATGTGCAAAAATTCCAGCAGTAGGAATGGTAAAAACAAAAATTTTTGGATCAACTCCTATGCTGAAATCGCACATCATTGAGAAAACTGTTTTTTATCTTTGGATTATTCGGGTCAATTGGAACATGGTATATCGAATCTCTGAAGTTGGGAGTAGATAGTACCTGATAGATGCCCACAAGTGCAGAAATCAAAGTGGTGTTCACACCCAAGCTTCAATCCTTCCAAGAACTGCTTCTACACTAAGGATGGTGTACTGATGGTGTAAACACTACTGACTTGATCTCCTCTAATGGCGGCAACTTATTGCTCTCTTTTGGCTGAGAACTTTTTCTTATTATCTCACCAAACAAAGCTGGGAAGATACTCTAAAAGGGATGGTTGAAATATGCAAGAAAGAAGTTCAAAACCCTATGCTTTTCTCTCTTGAATGGGGTGAGCGAATTCAGCAATGTGTCTCTTTAACAGACTTGTCTGTCCTACTCTCTTGTCTATTGTATAATTAGTGTAGTAGAGAACCCTAGAGCTCAATCCTTTCTCGATTATGGGTTTCTAAATTCATTAGAATACTAGAGCAATTAGAAGTTCCCAACTTCAGTCCACTTCCTATTATCTAGCTTCTAATTAACTACAAGCTTTCCTAGTGAAACTAGTCGAAGTTGTAATTCAACTAGAACTAATAGGAAAACTATTCCTCTAGTCAAGTCCCACTTTGACTAGAATGTTAAGTGAGAAGAACCATGTGGCTGTGTTTGAGTTTCCCATTAATTTAGGAGATGTCTTTTTCGGAAGATAAGCTTGTATGACACGGGACTCGGTATCTAATGAGCCAAACCAACCCTAAAGTCCATCCACCTCGTAGGTGTTTGGGGTCCACCCCTAGACCCTGAATTTGCCAACATGGCAAATTCAATCATGGGATTTTGGGCTCATATTTAAGCCCATCAGGTGTTAGACACTCAATTACTTGGAGCTTTACCATCCTAAAGGCCCAAGTCAGATTAGTTCAACCCATCAAGTGATTATCAGGTAATTAGCCCAACATATTACTTTGCAATTAATCTCTCTACTATCAATACTTGACACTGCATTAGTGAAGGACTTATTCCCTCTAAGTCTTTAGTAACACAATGTCTAGTTCCCTCTCTGATGAACCCTAATAGAGGATTCTTACAATTCTACTACTGGCAAATTCAGGCATTCACCATAGGAAGTTGTACGGAATGTTCTATCTGTCTTAACATAGTAGAAAATCCTACCACATTGATCACTAGCTCAATTACCCAGCTAAACTGCTCTAACATACCCAAGTATTTGATCCATAAGGATTTTGCTGGTTGGCATATCAAAAGCAACTGAGCTTGACACCTGACATGATACTAATATCAAGTCTAGGGGTTATATGCAGCATCCAGTTGTTCCACCAATCTCAAAGTTTGGGAACATACTGGATATGGTTTAGTTCAACGTTTCTAGTAAGCACTCACCCTCACACCTTAGGTCACAATCTGGGTAGATGAGGCTCATTGCTCCACTACCTTGGGAAGTATAAGAATGTCAACCTTAATAGGATAAACCCCCCAGGTTTATCCACTGGTTGTGAACATTTAAGTCCATACTGGAATAACTATGTAGTCTCATATGTAATAGCGAACTAAGGGGTAATTACTAATTAGCAGAAGACACCCATGACAATGAAGTAAAAGAACTTTTATTCATAATAATGCTTATGCACAATACATCAATTGGAGTTGAGGGCATACACTACCCAATAGGTTAACGAGGTTGAGGTACAAGGGAGGGGTGAATTGGAGGAGTCAATAACTTTGTATTTTAGCCCTTTATGCTCTTGAGCAACAAACAAAACTAGTGTTAGAAGGGTTACAATGGGAAAGTTCTTCTTCAAATCTAGCTGCTAAACTAGAGGAACCCTTTTCTTTGGAAGAGATTAGGAGGGAAATGATGGCTGAATGGAGGTAAAGCCCTTGGACCTGATGGGGTTACAATGGATTTTTATCATGCATGTTGGGAGATTGTTATAGAGGATCTAAAAAAAGTGTTTGCTGAGTTTCATAGAAGAGGAAAGATTGGAAAAGGAATGAATGCCACATTTGTTTCCTTAATCCCAAAATGTGCGGAGCGGCTACTCTGAATGATTTTAGACCCATAAGTCTTATGACCAACTTATATAAGACTGTGTCTAAGATTTTATCTGTAAGGTTAAAGAATGTAATTCACTTTGTGGTATTAAATGAGCAGAGAGACTTTAGGATAAAATCAAGGAGCTTTTAGGAAAATGGCTATGGAGGTTCCCCAACAAGAGAGAGGCATTGTGGCGCTTGGTGACTAACAATATCTATGGGATGCATCAAAATATGTGGGACTCTGGTCCTGCTATAAATCAGTCTTCATTAAGCCCATGGAGGTCAATTATGAATTTACTCCCCACCTTTTTGCAACACATAAGATATGATGCCAAATCAGGTCACAGCCTCACAGGGCAAAATTTTGGGAAGACATTTGGTGGGGGATTTTCCTGTCTTCCAAACCTTTCCTAGAATTTACAGCTTATCCAATTTCAGAAACAAATCAATTGTGGAATATGCTACTGTTGATGATTCAGTTGTGGGGTGGGACCTTGGCTTGAGAGTCGTGAGGTGCCATGAAATGGGTGAGCTAATCTCATTGCTGGAAACCCTTCAAGATGTGAAACTTTTACCCTTGGGTGGGGATGAGAGAGTCTGGACACCTGCTGTTAATGGTCTTTTCTCTTGTGCTTCATTCTTCCATTCTTTTTTTTCTTATTAATTGATAGTAACCCTTTCCCAGCCAAAGAGATTTGGAGTGGTCCTATTCCCCCATAGATTAAGGTTTTCTGTTGGGAGGTGGCTGATCAAGTCATAAATACCCATGAAAGACTCCAAAGAAAGTGGAAGAACTGGTTAATCTCACGCCATGCATGTATCCTCTGCTTGAAGAGTGGGGAGAGCACCAACCACCTTTTGCTTTACAGTTCCTTTGCTTCTCATGTGTGGCAGCATTTTTTGTCCTTGGATGGTAGGACTTGGGAGACCCCGGCTGATGTTTTAGATCTTTTCAGCCCAAGTTGGATGAAATATACTATTAGAAGGTAAAAGATCTTATGGCAATGTGTAACAGGAGCTGCACTTTGGGGGCTATTGAGTGAGAGGAATGTAAGAATCTTTGAAGAAAAATATAAAACAGTTGAGGAGGTTTGCAAGCTTCTAATGATAAAGGTGGCTCATTGGACATCAGTTTGTGATGAATTCGGAGGTGTTTCAGTGAATGACTTATTAAGAGAACAGCAGGTTATTGCTGGCTTTCAAAGCACAAGATCACAAAGGCTAGCTGAGTGGTTCTCACTAACAGCTGGAGGTTTAAATTTGATTTTGGTGGCTGTTGTTTGGGAAATCCAGGGGAATCAGGAGTTGGGGGTATGTATAGTAAGAGATGAAACTGGTAGTATTCTTCTTAGTTTTTCAGGCCCAATTGGAATTGGAATCTCTCTAAGGGATGAACTGTTGGCAGCCATTCAACGGTTAAAATGTCTAAGATTTAAGTGGTGGAAAGAAGTGGATATTAAAGGAGATTGCCAAACAGTTATCTCTAGGCTGAAGAAATACCATGGAGGATGGAGCCTGTTAGAATAATGTTAAAATAACTTAGTTGCAGATGTTAGGGCCTGTTTGGCTAATTAAAGTGTTTTTTATTTCCTTTTTTTATTTCTGTTATGTCTGTTATTGTACTCAGGGGCACAAGGGTCTTTTCCCTTGTTATTTCTGTCACCCTATATATAGTAAAATAAACACTGGCGCCGCTAGTACTGTTACATTGCAAACCTTCTCTCTTCTCTCCTTTCTTCTCTTCTCTTCTTCTCTTCTCTTCTCTCCTCTTCCTCTTATCTCTGGCCGGCTACACTGTCAAGATGGTATCAGAGTGGGAATGCTGATTAAAAGAGAAGATCGATCAACCCAAAGAACAGATCGAACAGACTAGCAGAACAGAAATCTGATTCTGGACTATAGAATAGCTACAACTGGTACAGTTCTCCCTATTTTTCTCTTCTTTACTCTCCTTGGTCATGTGCCGAGTGAAAACCCTATGAATCTGGGGCGGCTGAATGCTGTCGAACCTGTGTAACCCTAGTTTTCTTGGATCGTGTGATCCTGTTCATGTGTTAAGACAACTGTAGGTCAAGGATGACCTGTCTTCTCAATGGTTTGAGTTGACTATAAGTAAGAAGGATCTCTCCTGCTGATTAGTGGCTGTTAGACATTCTGGAATTCTGGTAGGTGGGGACTGTTAAAACTATACAGGTCTGAAATCTGCCGAATATTACCTCAGTTTTTGTCCGGAATTTGGTACTGTTTGTGCTCAATCTGGTTGGTAAACCTGAGTGTGTGGGTGTGAACTGAGTGGAGCATTGTTTTGTGGAGTAAGGAGGGGTCCTAAGTCCGGTGTTTGGGACTGATTAACTGCTTGACCATGTGGACTGAGAATTCTGCTACTTCAGAGATCTCAGGGAGCCACAATGGAGTGAGTGGGGGAATGGATATGAGCTTTCCCATGGCTGTCATTCCCTTTGATGGTCTGAATTACCTTGAGTGGTCTAGGGGGATAAAACTCTACATCACTGCTAGGGGGCGAATAGGATACATCAATGGGAGAGTAAAGGAACCGAAGTATGGAAGTGCTGAGCATGATAGGTGGAACCAAGAGAACAGTATGGTGATGTCTTGGCTCTTGGTTTCAATGCTGCCACAAGTAAGGAAGACTTTTATGTGGGCTGAAACTGCTTGTGAGATATGGGAACAAGCGAAGTCCACTTATTCAGAACAGAGACATTATGCCAAGATATATCAACTACAAGCTGAATCTTCTACTTGCAAGCAGGGGGAGAGAGTCTCTCGATGTACTATTATGATTTGACATCAATATGGAAAGAACTTGATTACTATCAGAATGTGAATTGGAAGTGTGATGAAGATGCAAAGGCCTATAAGTCACTTGTATCACAGCAACGAGTGTTTGCCTTCCTCCTAGGGCTGAATCCGTCATATGAGTCCATCAGGGTACAGATCTTGGGTAGTAAAGACTTGCCATCAGTCCAGGAGGTGTATGCTTTGGTGCAGTCAGAAGAAAGCAGAAGAAGTGTGATGAATGGTGTAGAAGGGGAGTCAGTTGCCCTAGCGGTCCGGGGAAATTCAGATACAAATGTCGGAGGTGGCTTTAAAAGGGTGACACTCAGAAAAAATCAGAAGATAAAAGCAAGCTTTGGTGCACTCACTGCTAGAAGACACGACACACGAAAGATACATGCTGGGATCTCCATGGAAAACCTAAATGGGCATAGGATTTGGGTAAGAAGTCAGCACCGGATCAGGGCAAGAAACCAGGCCAGCAGAATCAAAAAAGGTATAACTCAGCTAATATGGCATCGACAAAGACTAGTCCTTCCGTAACTCAGGAGAGACATCCCGGTTCTGACCCTAAGGAAGATATTATCAACTTCTTTCGTGAACATTTGGAATTGTATGGTAGGACTCTCCGTCAGGTGGACTCTGGGCCTACTCCTTCTACCTCATTTGCGTCTACATCAGGTAATGCCACAACCTTCCATGTGTCATCTCACACTACTGATTCACCTTGGATTATTGACTCCGGAGCCTCAAATCACATGACCGGTAAGTCAAATTTGTTCCAGACATATAACTTTCTCTCTGGGAGAGATAAGGTAAGGCTGACTGATGGTTCTTTTTCTACCATAGCTGGCCGAGGCACCATATCTCTCCCACTTGGCCTTACTCTTCCTAATGTCCTGCATGTTCCGAAATTACCTATTAATTTGTTGTCCATTAGTAGTCTTACTCACTCTTTGAACTGCTCAGTCACCTTTTTTCCGTCTTCATGTGTGTTTCAGGATTTGACCTCGGGGAAGACGATTGGTAGAGGAAGCATGGTGGATGGTCTCTACATGTTGGAGAATAATGCTGGTCTAGTGGCGACTGAGTCCACAAGTTCGTCGAGTGAGAGTCAGGCCTATTTATGGCATAGTCGTTTAGGTCATCTTTCTTTTGAGTCGTTAAAAGTTATGTTCCCAAAGTTGTTTGAGTCCTTGTCAGTGAGTCAGTTACAGTGTCAAACTTGTCAGTTGAGTAAGCATTGTAGAAGTTCTTTACCTTTACAAAATAAAAGATCTGAATTTCCATTTCATATTGTTTATTCTGATGTTTGGGGCTCTGTTACTCTACCTACTGCGGCTGGCTATAAGTATTTTGTTACTTTGATTGATGATTATTCTCGATACACTTGGGTTTACCCTATGCGATCTCGAGATGAAGTGCCACAAATTGTGAAAGATTTTCAACGCATGGTGTTCACTCAGTTCCAAACGGAAATTCATATCTTCCAGTCGGACAATGCAAAGGAATATTTCCATAGTGATCTCACGAAGTTCTTTGCTTCGAGTGGGTCACTTCAGCGAAGCTCTTGTGCCAGGACACCCCAACAAAATGGTGTGGCTGAATGAAAAAACCGTCACCTTCTCGAAGTTGCTCGTGGCTTGCTGATTCATATGAATGTGCCAAAACAGTTCTGGATGGATGCAGTATTGTGTGCGACATATATCATCAATTGCATGCCCTCTCAACTACTAGAGTATAAGGCCCCACATCAGCTCTTGTTCCCTACAGCCCCGCTGTCCACCATTCCGATGCGCGTTTTTGGGTGTCGTTGTTTTGTCCACAACCTATCACCTACTCGTGGTAAACTTGACCCTCGGGCTATTCTTTGTGTTTTTCTTGGTTACCCTTCATCTCAAAAGGGGTATCGTTGCTATGATCCCTTTGCCCGCAAGTACTATGTTTCCATTGATGTCTCATTCTTTGAGAGTCAATCGTTCTTCTCGGTTTCTCCTCAGGGGGAGAGTAGGGTTGAGGAGAAACAGGCGACGACTCAGATTCAACTACCTCCTTTATCCGATCCTCCTCCGTTCCGGGTTTTTCATCGTCACCATAAGAGCCAACAGAGTTCAAGAGCCGTGGAGCCGGACACTATGCAACCAACATCATCGGATTCACCCAAGGCAGATCCGTCTCATCAGCCAGGTACACTTGCTCCCATTGCTCCTTTAAATGTTGATTCACCTGTCACCAATGATCTTAATATTCCTATTGCTAAGAGAAAGGGTGTTAGATCTTGTACCACTAATCATCCTATCTCTAATTTTGTGTCCTATGAGCATGTTTCACCTTCGTACCGTGCCTTTCTCTCTTCTGTGGATAGTGTCCCCATTCCTAAGACCGTGGTAGAAGCTTTGTCAAAACCTGAATGGACAGATGCAATGCAGGAAGAAATTGATGCCTTACACAAAAATGGTACTTGGGAGTTGGTAGATCTTCCTGAGGGGAAGGAACCAGTGGGTGTTCATAGTGAAACACAAAGCTGATGGAACTGTTGAAAGGTACAAGGCTAGACTGGTAGCAAGAGGCTTCACACAGGTATATGGAGTGGACTATGCAGAGACTTTTGCTCCAGTAGTGAAGATGAACTCTATCCGGATTCTCCTTTCCTTGGCAGCAAATCTTGACTGGGATCTTCACCAATTGTACATCAAGAATGCCTTCTTGAATGGTGACTTGGAAGAGGAAGTGTACATGACCCAACCCCCAGGGTTCTGTGCCAAAGGCAGTGAACAAAAGGTGTGCAGGTTAAAAAAGTCCCTATATGGGTTGAAACAATCACCTCGGGCTTGGTTTAGTAAGTTCCATTTAGCAGTCCAACAGATGGGATTCAAACAATGCTAGTCAGATCATACCCTGTTTGTGAAAAGAGGTGAAGGTAAAATTGCAGCTCTTATTGTGTATGTGGATGACATAGTGATCACAGGAGATTGGGAGGCTGAAATCCAGAGACAAAAAATTCTTAGCCACTAAATTTGAGGTGAAGGATCTAGGCCCCTTACGATACTTTCTTGGAATTGAAGTTGCCCGCTCTCACAAGGGCATCTTTATTTCCCAACAGAAGTATGTACTAGATCTACTAGAAGATACAGGCAAGTTGGGGGTGAAACCATCTGATTCACCTATTGAACCTAATCACCATCTGGGAGACAGTCAGGGAGAGTTTTTGAAAGATGTAAAGATGTTCCAAAGACTCGTGGGGAGGCTTCTGTATTTGTCTATGACCAGGCCTGATATTGCCTATGCAGTGGGCATCCTTAGTCAATTCATGCACAGTCCGAGGACAACTCACTTTGAGGCTGCAGAGAGGATCTTGAGATATCTCAAGAAGTTTCCTGGAGCTGGTTTGTTGTTCCAGAAACACAGTCACTTAAAAGTGGAAGTATATACTGATGCAGATTGGGCAGGAGCAGTCAATGACCGAAAGTCTACCAGTGGTTATTGTGCCTTTGTAGGAGGAAACCTTGTTACATGGAGAAGCAAAAAACAAAGTGTGGTGGCTAGATCCAGTGCTGAAGCAGAGTATAGAGCGATGGCTCATGGGATTGCGGAAATCATGTGGATAAGAAATCTGTTAGGTGAACTGGGTTTCGCAGTAAGCAATCCTACATCACTCTACTGTGACAATAAAGCTGCCATCAATATTGCTGCTAATCCAGTTCTGCATGATAGGACGAAACACATTGAAGTGGACAAGCATTTTATCAGAGAGAAACTTGAAAGTGGAGAAGTGTGCACACCATATGTCAGCTCGGAAGAGCAACTTGCAGATATCTTCACCAAAGGTCTTCATCATGTGCGGCACAAAGATTTGTGTGACAAGTTGGGCATGATTGACATCTATGCTCCAACTTGAGGGGGTGTTAGAATAATGTTAAAATAACTTAGTTGCAGATGTTAGGGCCTGTTTGGCTAATTAAAGTGTTTTTTATTTCGTTTTTTTATTTCTGTTATGTCTGTTATTGTACTCAGGGTCACAAGGGTCTTTTCCCTTGTTATTTCTGTCGCCCTATATATAGTAAAATAAACACTGGCGCCGCTAGTACTGTTACATTGCAAACCTTCTCTCTTCTCTCCTCTCTTCTCTTCTCTTCTTCTTCTCTTCTCTTCTCTCCTCTTCCTCTTATCTCTGGCCGGCTACACTGTCAAGAGAGCCTTTGGTAGGACAGTCACTCTCCCTAGATCCCTTGAACACCTCATTCAACTGGCTACCTAGAAGTGACAATACGGTGGTTTACACATTTGCTAGAGCGGGAATCTGTAACTTGTTAGTTTTTTTCTTTTTTGTTAAGCTTCAGCCTTGTACATGGCCTCTTATTTCTTTGTGGCATGTTTGACGTATTCTGGGATTATTTAAGTTTCATTAATGAATGATTTTTACTTGTTACTTATAAGAAACAACAAAAAAAAGTGTAAGCCAACATGAAGTACATTCATTGATGCGCCATGCACCCCTTATGGTCAGCTAGCATTGGCTGGCCACCACAATAAGATTTCAAGGTTCTATCTTAGGGAATTAAACCCCAATACATCTGATTCCTATTCATCCCTACTATTGGCCGAGTGTGGTGTCTACTTGTAAGTGGCGCCCAGCTTCAATGCCAACTTGTTGATCTCTTTTAAGATATATCTGTACATCCAAGATCCAGCAGTGTAATTGGGGGCCAATTCCTCATAGGTTAGAGTGGCTACTAAGTTCAATGGACTTCTATCTCCTCAGACCTTATAAAGATGAATTTTGATGGCTGCAGCCTAGGCCAACCTAAGCTATTCTGGAGTTGGGGGAGTTTTCTGAAACTACAAAGGAAATATATTACCTATTCATTCTGGGCCTGCAGGGGTTGGTGACTCAACTGACATAATATTACAGGCAGTACTTCTGGGAGTAAGAACAGAAAATTCTTTAAATTTTAGGAACTGATAAAAAAGCAAAAGATTGTACTTTGATTTAACTTTCTCACATTAATGAAATAAATACCAGTTATTCATAATGGATCCAGCAGTGTAGTTTCTAATCCAGTCTATGATTGCACAAGAGTCCTTTAATCAAAGATAGTCTGTTTCTGTATTTTTTTCTTTTAATTTTTTTAATTGCTTTCTAATAGTATATTTGCTGTACTCTGGCTCTTCCATTTTGTTTATCCTGCTTAATGAAATCATCTTTTCTTACGAAGAAAGAAAAAAATGAAGTCCACAGTTCTGCCTGGGTAGAATGTCCATAGACCATAGCCAGCTGTTCTGGAGTATAAAGGTAAAATATTACTGAGGTGCATTTTTCCTTTCAAACTGAGATGCCATGGAGTACAAGGATTCTTGGCAACGATATCAAAGATCTCCAGTTGAAATGTAAGGCATGTGTGATATCTTGGTTTCAAATGTCCTTGAGAGGGGAATGGTTTAAGGCTCCATATTCTTTTCCAACTACAGTCATTTCCTTCCATGTTGTCAAGAGCAGAATTCTGTTCTTCTAGAAAAAGCTTACTGGCTTTCCATGAATTGGATCATATCCAATCTAAAGTTTATCCAAGTCCAATGCATATATCTTAATCAGGTTGGATTCAGATCTATCTTGGTTAATTAGAATTCAATTGACAGGTCAGAAAATTTCTTTAAGGTCCAAAATAATAGAAAAGTTAAAAGTAAGACGAAACCAAATGGTCATAAATCATTTGATCATGCTGATTACTTTTTCCCCTTCAAATCATCTTTTAAATGGGATCCATTCAATGGTGTCCAAGCCTTGTGTTACTGTCAACAAGTCATGCTGTCTACTCCTTACAGTTTGCTAGAATGGCCATTTATTTGTTTTATATTTACTATTGCAAGTATAAAATAGAGCTAGTATGACAAGTGGCCTGTTATTTAGTCATGAGGTGTGCCCTTTTTTTTCTTTTCAGGATCTGCACAACTTGAGAATACCTTGTGTGATCTTTCTCAATCAACTGGGATCCTCACTCCTCAGTGACCTAATAGTTGTTTCACCCTGATTTTTTTATTGAATGGATCTTCCATTTTACACCAAGAAAAAAAAAAAAAGAAAAAGATTTTTATCTGTGATACATCACTTTAATTTCTTTTCTTACTATGATAGCATAGATGACTCTGTTTAGATTATGACTAATGACTTAGAGTGAAGTGTTTCCACTTCCTTAACAAGGTCTAGGAGACGGTTCAACCACCATCTGAATCATGTTTCTTCGGCAAACTACATTGACCATTCCTTATTTGAGAAGATGCTTCAGGAGCAACCGCAGCCCTGATCTTGATAATGCAATTGCGGAGCTCAATAAGGTAACCCTGGTTATTGGTTCTGTACAAGCTTAATTGAACCCACAAGGGTTGATGGGTTTATGTTAAACAATTTTCTCTTTTTCTATCTTTCCTTCTTAGTTTTTAGCTTCTTGAGCCCATTTGAAATGAGACATGCCTTTTATTTTTGTTGTTCTGTTCTCTCTCTCTCTCTCTCTCTCTCTCTCTCTCTCTGGGGAGCAGTGATCTGGATGCTCTTGCACCAGACACTTTGTAGTGGTCTGAATACATTGCTCATTTTTTATTGTGGTTTTCTAAAATGTCTGTGGTTCAGGAAATGGAATCTGTCTTTGGTGAACCTCCAATTAGCCATGATGGCTTGAGCAACTTATCTACACATCAAGAGCATCAGTTGACTTTTCCAGAAGAAAGCAGAAGTGAGACGGTGCTGACCCACATTACAAACACTGGGGAGGCCCAGATGGTGGATGTCTCTTCCAAGGAAGCCAGTAAGAGAGTTGCCGTTGCTGGTTGCAAGGTTATGCTGGGAAAGAAGGTGTTTGATTTGGTTTCTGCAAACCAAATAGCTAAGGGAGATGTACTCACTGTGGCAAAAATTGCCGGAATTAATGGGGCAAAGCAGACTAGTAATCTCATTCCGTTGTGTCATAACATTGGTCTGACTCGTGTTCGTGTTGATCTGGTACTGAATGATAAGGATTTCAGTGTTGAGATAGAAGGGGAAGCTGCATCGACAGGGAAGACAGGAGTAGAGATGGAAGCATTAACGGCTGTGACAATTGCCGGTCTCACGGTGTATGACATGTGCAAAGCTGCTTCAAAGGACATTAGGATCACTGATGTGCAGCTTGAGCATAAGAGTGGTGGTAAGAGTGGGGACTGGACCAGAAGGCAGTAAGTAGTTCTAGAGTTTTATTGTGGATTAAGCTTGTGAGGTACTTCCCTAACAAGGAATAAATTTGCTGTTTTCTTCACATACGGCTGTTTTTCTTTTTCTGAATGTTGCCTCAAAACTAGGATCTGTGTCCAGGCACAGGCTGCCTGCATTAGGTTTAGGCCCATAACTTTTATGGGTTGGGCCTGGGATCAATAGTATTTAAAATTGTAGGCCTCGAAGCTCAGCCATGGTGTGTAGGCCGGTCCTGGGCTTGGGCCTGGGTTGTGCCCCTTATCATAGGTGCTAAGCCCTGCCCACCTGGTCATTCGTTTGGCATATGAGCTTATAGAGGCTAGTCCAGTAAAAGTTCTTTATAAATTGTAAATTTGCCCCATTTCTTTTATAAAAAAAATGAGATTGTCTCCAATTGTTTCCATTTATTTCTCATGGAAATGGGTATTTTTTTTTTTCATTCTCTCTCTCTCTCTGACACACACACACACACAAATGATTCTGTTGAGAGCAGAGTCCTCACTTTGTGATATTTGAAAAATCAGGATGTAACTAGTTTTTGGTGTTTTGAATGGTGCAAACCGCTTTCGGTTGTAATTTTTCTGTGTTTAGAAAATCGGACTGGACTGTCTGGTTGGACCGGTTGAACAGTGACCCGAGACCATGTGACGTCATCACAGTTCGATCTCCGATTCGACTTCGGTTGAACCTCTGACCTCTTTCCTCTCTGCGGTTTTGATTCTCAGAACATTGGTTTTTCTTATTATTTGTAAAAATGGAGAGCCAAATATGTAGGAATTTGATCAGATTTTCAACGAAATTTGGTTGGTTGACCTTTTCAGTCAAACTGAACCAGATGATAGAGTCCAGTCTAGCCAAATTGAGAAGGATATACCTGAATCCAATCCAATTAGAATTTGAGCTATCTGAACTTGATTCCTTTGTTTATGTAGATAACCAATTTGAGTCCAATTCTATTAGGCTATGCTTGGTTTGAAGGAAAAAGTAGGGAAAGGAAGAAAAAGGTAGGGAAACCTTTATAAATCTTGTATAGGTTTCCTTACCTTTCCCAACATTTTCCTTCAAACCAAACATAGTCTTAGAAAATTACTACATTTGTATAAAATTAATATGAATTTACTACATTAAGCATAAAATAAATATATATATTTTTAATTTGGAAATAGGTTTATCAAATTCTCAAATTTTACTTAATATATGAATATGTATATGCATATTTGGATCGGATATGATTGAATTGGATTAAGTAACATCCGAATTTGATCCAAATAATAAACTTCACATTTTAAAATTTGATTCGATCAGATTACGGCTAAACGCACATCTGCATCTAACTTAAGTTAAACAGATTAAAATTCGAATTAGATCATTTTGTAGCAATAGATTTGGATGAATTATTAGAGAAAATTTGTAATAATGCAATATGCTAGATCCAAGATATAGTTATAAGGGAAAGTAAGGACTTTGGACTAAGAACTTTGCTTGAAAGGTACAATGCTCCTTAAAAGAAGCTCAGTAACGCGCCTGTCTTACTTCCTAAAATGTGCTTTTCAAAAAGTTACTTTATAGAATTTCAATAAGAACCTGAATGTCTGTCAAAAGCAGTTTTAGTGTAACAGAAACCGTGTTTACACGGAGTCCGTACTCAAGCCTGACTTGTAGTCTTTTCTTCAATTCTTTTTTAGCGATAAGTAGACTGTCTTCTTTGTTATAACTTCGCCTCTTCTTCTTTAATTATTCTTTTTTACCTTGTTTTCTTTACTCTGCTTTTGAATTATTCTTAACTTTTTGATAGAGAATTATTCTTTCTCAGAAAATGTCAGAGATCTGGTTGGTAGGTCGACTTAACCGTGTGTCATCCGTGTGGAATACGACGAGTGAAAGCTCACTCACTCCGGAGTCCTCATGCTAGTAAAAATTTATACTTAGCAGTATAACCTTTTAGGTTGAATGGTTCTTTGTAACATTTTGTTGATTAAGCGGTTTAGTGTTCGAGGATCCTTGTACTTAGGTAAGATCTCGGAATAGGTTCTTCTTCTCTTTTGCCTGATACTTCATAGGGTTTGTTCTCTAAATAATCTCACCTACTTCAGTCAAATTTAAAATATCCACATAATATTAGGTATATCGTATCGATATTTAAAAATATAAACATGTGGGCTATTTACACGTTTTATAGGTACCCATTTGTGAATTGGCTTGGAGGCTGGACATAGTAGATATGGGCCAAATATGGCAGCTTCAATGGCTTAATTTAATTCATCAGTACTTCTAACCGATTAAGTTTTTGGTTACTTTGTACATTCAATTTTGCTTTTCTACTGTTCATGTTGGCCTTAGATTTTTTTTTTTTTTTTTTTTTTTTTCTGCGTGAGGGATCACTTGCCAAAGACATCAATAATTGAGGTCTAGAACAATTTAATTCTTGTCTTGTATATTTCTTTTCCTTCCTGATTCTGGGCAAATCTTCTGGATCTCATTTATCAATTATCATTATCGCCCAGAGGACCAATCAATTCAATTGTACTCAATCAGCAAAGCTGATTGTTGCCGTCCATGACTCAACCGAAGCACTTACTATTACCACGTAGCATTCTCGTGTAAAGATGCCTCACCCTATGTTATTATGCCTTGTTTCATTCTCATTTTTGTGATCCAAGTAGTGAGAAGAATAAAGAAATAAAGAAAATCCCACTATGAGTTAAAGACCAAAAAGCTGATGAGCACTTCACATGACTATTTTATAAATCCATCTCCCTTGATCCTTACCACTTCAAGCTCTTCAAACACTAAGCAAACATGAAAAGTTTCTTGAGCCCATCACTGGTTCAATTTGGAGTGAAGAGTCTTGCTCATCTAATGAGCAAAATTCTACCCTTATTCACTTGCTTAGGCAGGAAATTACTTTCTTTTAGCAAATCTCTTAGAACATTGTCTGCTAAATTGTATCGGTTTTTGGCTTTTCAAGTAGACCCATTTTGGATTCACCTATTCTACCTTGTCTCTGTTTCTTTTCTTGGTTTTCTGGGTTTGAAGGTTTTTAAGCCAGGGAATGAAACATTCATGCCTAGCGACCTCAATATATTCTTCATGTCAGTATCTGCAACTACTGTTTCGAGCAATGCAACCGTCGAGATGGAGGTTTTCTCCGGAACCCAACTAGTGGTTTTTACTCTTCTGATGCTGCTAGGTGGAGAGGTCTTTACTTCCATGCTGGGTCTTCAACTCAGTTTACCCAAGTACACTGCTGAATCAGAGAAGAATGAAATCGAAATTAATGCTTGTCACAAGGATCAGCCCATCTCTGCCACTCCATTCGACATCGAAACTCAGCAGGATTCAACTTCTATATCGAGCTCTGAACAATCAAAGTTGGGTACCAGAGCTGGATTCAACTTTGACACAGGGAACACAGGGGAGTTGAAGTATAATTCACTAAGGTACTTGTGCCTAATTCTGCTGGGTTACCTGATATGTGTTCATATCTGTGGTTATTCTCTCATTCAACTTTACATGAGCTATGTTCAAAGTGCAAGGGAAATACTCAAGAAGAAGAGGCTTCAGACAGTTACATTCTCAGTGTTTGCGGCAATATCGTCTTTTGCCAATTGTGGGTTTCTTCCGTTAAATGAGAACATGGCCATCTTCAGGAAGAATTCTGGTCTTCTGTTAATAATTATCCCTCAAGTTCTCATGGGAAATACATTGTTTCCAGTTTGCTTGAGATTGATTATATGGGTCTTGTGGAAATTCACCCACAGAGATGAATTTGATTACATGTTGAAGAACACTAGCGAAATGGGTTATTCACATCTTTTCTCTAGCCTTCCTACCTGCTTCTTGGGTCTCACTGCCTTAGCTTTTCTGCTGCTACAATTTGTGCTGTTCTGCATTCTGGAATGGAATTCAGAACCATTAGACGGGTTGAATTCTTATCAGAAACTCGTGGGCGCATTGTTTCAGTCTGTGAATTCTAGACATGCCGGCGAGTCCATATTTGATTTATCCGTTCTTTCTCCACCAATCTTGGTTCTCTACGTCGCTATGATGTTAGCTCTCTCTCTCTCTCTCTCTCTCTCACTCACTCACTCACACACACACACAAACGCCTGAGAGATCCAAGGAACCAACAGAAGACATTTGGAGGGAGTGAGTAACTTCAGTGTGGGAAATATGGCTTTTATTTCCATGCCATGATGTGGCCTATTACACTCCACAGCATCAAAGGGGTTGGTTATGGCAGACAGGCAACCATAAGAAGGAATCTAAAGATTGTTCCAATCCAAGTCCATAAATAAATCCTGAATTGGGCCCATATGGGCCAAGAACCACCTTGCCAGCTTTAGGGTTCTTTTGTCCTTCTTGTGATTTAGGGGCATCACACCCTGCTGTACCCATGTGATTAGAATTACTCATTTACTCCAAGTCGGAAAATTGCAGGGTGCCAACTTTAATTGAGCAATGAGGACCACATGATACCCTTCTTTAAGGGGTTTGAAAACGTGTCCACCATCCGGTAACTGTCCTTGACCCTTGATTAGGACTGCAGCTTGATGGACCTGCCACATGTCATCCATGCTGACAATCTCATATGAGAGAGATTGATGAATAAATTTAAATGAGTGCCCATCTAGTCTTTAATGAAAGATAATAGTATTTTACTATTTTTACATTTATGGTTGGGTTCAATTTGAGTTTCAATAGTGAGAAAAGACTTGTGGGGACTTGTAATTAAAGAGTTCAAACAATATAGTGATAGAACATGACATGAAGTTCAATTGAGTTAGAGTCAATGAGCTGTTTGGTGCATGTGGTCATTTTAATTATGAAGTAAAAAGGTTTTCAATAGGTAGATTATGCTATAGAAATTGAGAAACTTTTTGATGAAATTTTCAGGTATCTTCCTGCTTATACTTCATTTTTGCCCATTGAACAAGATGGACAGCTCTCAATAAAGAATAAAAAGGGAAAAAAGAGAAGAAGACGATTGATGGAAACCTTCGGATCTTCACCGATAGCCTACTTGGTCATCTTTGTAATCCTCATTTGCATCACTGAGAGAGAAAAAATGAGGGAAGATCCTCTCAACTTCAGTATTTTCAACATCATCCTAGAAGTGATCAGGTAAGCTTTTTGCAGTATTTTATTTTCATTTTATTGTTGCTATTTTGTTAGAAATTAATCATTAACAGGGTAGATTATATGTTTCATTCCAAAACTACATTTTATTAGGAAGTTTTAGGTCGTTGAGCCAGAACAAAGAGCACTAGGGATAGATTAACATCATCCCTCGCTTGATAAAGGCAATTTTAAAAGATTAAGTCATAGCTTTAGAACATGGTGGTGTATGGAACTTACTTGGCTGAATTGGTTTCAATTCAATTTTCTTTAATTAAGGGGGTGTTCTTCAACATGAATGCATGGCTTTGTTTTCATTTGTTATTTTTTTTTTCAATTACCACATCAGAAAAATAAACAAAAGCATGTTCTTGAACTGTCTTTTTGTTTTCAAAAAATAATTTACAAACCATCAAAATGATAGTTTTTGAAATAACAACAAATATTGGAGCACAGTTATTTTATGATTTATCGAAAATGATGAGATGTATTGTATGGTTTAAAATAAAAACATGTTTTTTCAAATCAGAAATCCAAGAAGACGTTTTTGCATTCAAGTTTTTAGAAACAAAAAACACATTTCCAAGTTTTTCTTTTTAAAAACAATTTATTTATTTTCACAAATGGTTTTAATTTGTTTTTGGAACTCATTACAAGAAATCAATTCACATTGAAGAACACCCCTTAGTTGGCTCCATACTTAGACCCACGTCTAATACAATTGGGTTGATTATGTAATGGGATTAAGATCGATTAACTAGATCAATATTAGACTATTAGATTGTTACTAAAATCTTTCAATTTCTGCCCAGATTGAACTTTCCAGTTTATAGGCCTGAGGCTGGCTGGTGAAGTCTAGGGGTGCAACTTGGGCGGGTCTAGCCTGAGCCCGAATCAATCCAGCCTGAAATTTTACACAGGCTGGGCTTGGGCTCAAGAAGTCAGACTTTTCTATCTTTTAGGCCAGGCCCGGGCCTAGCCCTTAGATAGCCTGAACTTAGTCCGAGCCAAGCCCAAATATACACCTTCATCCATACATATGTATATATATAAATTTTGCATACATATTTACCTATATACATACATATTTGCATACATATATGTATATATATTTACATAAATGCATATATACATATATAATTTTAGAGTGGGTTCATTGACCAACCCAAATCCGGCCTGGGCCCAAGCCCGAGCCCAACCTGAGTGCATCAAATTACAGTGTGGGCTAGACTTGGGTTAGGAAGATCGGACTTAACATTAGGCTTAGTCCGGGCTCAGGCCTTAAACCCAAATTTTAGGGTCGGGCCTGGGTTGACCATAAACCCGGCCCAACCTACCTGACTTGCACCCCAAATCTAAACTCTATATTTGCCAAATGGTGCTTCCAAATGGGGATTCCATGTACTACCCCTGCAAATATTGGATTTGGATCTAAAGATTACTGAATGTCGGAAGGTTCGCTAGGTTTGGACATAGTAATAAAAACAATAAACATGATCATTTTATTGATTATATTCACAAGGCATGCATATATTTTTCCATTAAGATGAGTATTGGTTGATAACTTCCTTTTATTTATTTATTTTTCTGTGCTTCAAATTCATCATTACAGTGCCTACGCAAATGTGGGGTTCTCGACTGGATATAGTTGTGAACGGAGGATCAAATCTGATAACTACTGCAGGGATGCTTCATATGGCTTTTGTGGAAGATGGAGTAATAAAGGGAAAGTGATCCTTATCATAGTAATGATATTAGGAAAGCTTAAGAATTTCAAAACCAAAAGGGATAAAACATGGAAGTTGTCACTGTATGTACATCAAAGACATTGAGAGAACAATAATAGACAAATCCTTTAGATGGTAAAGAATTGCTTGCAAAGACAAAATGATGTCTTGTGCATTTTGAGTTGATAATCTACAAGATTTTGAACACCAATCTCCTAGTACAAAGTTTTTGTGGGTAGAAACATTTACTCAACTCAATTCAACATTAATTCCAACTTTTTAGGGTTGGCTACACGACTCCTGTCCTGCCCATCCTGCTCTATTATGGGCTTAATTAGAAAGATTTATGGCATATTGAATATAATAATTAATTAACTCTTCTGAACATTACTTCCTAATTGGAACACTAATCCCTTTTTTCGAGGTAATAACATAGTGGTGACTGGTGAGTATGAAAACTAAGGCTAAGATCTCAACGTTTTGCTTAGACAAAGAAAATTGATCTCTTGAATCCACAAGAATTGATAGATAAAACTAGGGAACAAATTAATATACTTATTGAGATATTAGTCTATAGACTTCCACCTCTCCTATTTCAAATTAATATACTTCTACGACTTTAGGCAAGTGGTATCTTATCTTCTCAAGAAAAAGCATCTAAAAAGTAGTTTCTTACACTCTCAAATAGAAGCCTTATTCCTCTAACATGTGAGAGTATTTAGCTCCATCTCAGATAAATGCTAACTTTATCCACTTTAAAAGAAGTGGGACTCATATTAATCTTCCTAATAAGTTTTTAATTTAAATAAAACTCATTATAAAGGCTTTCAATGGTGTGGATCACATTCTTTTAGATGAAATAGATTATTATAAACATGATTTAATCTCTTAAATCAAATAAAAGCCTATTTATTAAAAGAATCAAATAAAAACCCAATATAAATTGATAAAGGGTGTCAAACAAATTAGGTCAGAATAATGGCGTAGGGCCGTTCAAATTTGGCTATTGAACCAAACCAAATAAGCTAATATGGTTCAGTTTGGTTTGAATTTCTATAAATTCTGCTTTTTGTTTCAGTTTGGTTTGGAAAACTTTGTAACCATACCAAGCCAAAAACCAAATTATAAATAAACCATATATTAAAAAAAAAGTGAGAATGTTTCTCTCAGCATGGGTAACAAACCATAATTTTCTATGCCAAATCTACCCCCGTTTTTCCCACAACAAATCCTTATGAACAACTCATAAATTATACAATTAATGTATTTCTATTCCAATAATATCACGAATTTAATGGATATTTTGTTTTTTTTCTTCTTCTTTCTATCAAATAATCCATCTATAATGATCTATTTTATCATATTTTTACTAGAAAAATTCGGCTCCAAGTTATGATATTTAGTGTTGCTCCACATTTGAATTGGCTTTGACATGATGGCTTTTGTCATTTTCAAAGAACAAATTCGATCACAATTGTGTATTGAATTAAATAAAGCAAAAATTTGATTATAGTTGCCCAAGCACCAAAATTTAAAGCCAACATGTTTTTCTTTGTTGTTAATTTTAAATAGAGCAAGTAATAAAGAAAAATATTCAAGCTACGAACTGAAGGAACACTAGAAAAGAGTAGTTCGAGTTGGAACCAAGGGTTGACTATTGAGTTGGTAGCAACCCATCATGTTTCAAAGGGGATGAGCTTTCTCCTAAATCATAATTCTAGTTAGAGAATGGGACCTATGCTTTGATGTTGGATATGTTCAAACCTCAAGGCCTCTTGGCATCTACATACAGTTGGATCTAGAGTTTGCGGCATTGTGGGCGCTTAGAGTGAACATGGTTCGTGGTGGAAGAAAATAGAGCTCAGGACGACATTAGAAAGAGAGAGTATCAGAAAACGGTGGGAGGGGGAGGGGGAGGGGGAGAGAACAGAAAGAGGGGAGAAAGAAAGATGAAAATAAACTCTCAAGAAAGAAAACAAATGAAACACAAAATTTTTATTGATTGCTTGAGCGGTATACACATGGGAATGCTGGTGAATTTGTAATGTTGAGGTAAAGGTGTATATATAATTGGTCACTTAGTCTCCTCAATAGTCATTAGCATCAATCTGGATCAAGGTTTAAAGTATCGACATGTATTTGCCCATATCGGCCGATACGTATCATTCTGGGATCTTTTAAATATGCCCCTACAGTGGGTGTATCGGGGTCTGACCAGTTCAGGGGGTGGAGGAGCTCTAAAATATTGACCATTCTTATGATGAATATCAAAACTTTGGGGTTCAACTATGACACCAGAAATTTTCATCAACCAATAAACTGGTATCAAAGAAGTTGTAACCAATTAGGTGGCATTTATTAGCGGTTGCAGAAGCTTGGTCTCTTCCTTTTAGGTGTGTAGTTTCTTGCATACCAAAATGCTATTTAACACTTTTCCTCACCAAATCATCAAGTTTGCTTATTCCATTTAGAGCGTCTATACATGGTCTTCTGAACCATCGTTTCTTCATGAGCTTATTGTACTTGATTCTCCTTTGAATTAATGGATACTCTTTTTCTTAAAAAAGGTGGCATTTATGAAAATTAAACAGGGTTTTTGAGTGGCCAAAGCTCCTTCAAAATTATATCTTTCCACTACTATACATCTGTCCTAAAATTTTGATAGTCAACAATGGTTTCTCACAAATAACAGCCTTTGTTATTTTATGAGTTCGAGAAAGATTCAGAATTAAATTCCTTTAGAAATACATTTACTGATAAAAATGTAATTACCGTTTAAATTATCATCCACAATAGAATATGAGATTTTTTTTTTCTAAAATTTAACGCCATTTTATTGAATTATTATGAGTCTCCAATACAGGGCTGATGGTAAAGCACACCTATGACTGGTACTCTTCTAACACTATTGCTCTTATCGTTGAAAACAAATCATGTAAGTCAATCAACTACAACAATACTTTACCACCACCATTGAATTGTCATTCATGGTTCAATTTATGGTTTTAAAAAATGACCTGAAAATGGAATCGTTCTGGTCATTGGTTTTAGGGTTGGTTCGAATGGACGGCTCATTCTGACAATAAAAATTAAAAAAATAAAAAATGGCCAAAACCGTTGATGGGTGGATGAGCCGACAGTTCGACTGTCTGAGTCAATGAATCGTTAACCGATTCAACAATTTTTGACCAAAAACCAAATTTGAGATAAAACAGAACTGATTGACTGAACGATTGCAAATGTTAAGAGATTCCCTTTGAATGGTCATTGCATTGTTAGGTTGAAGAGTAGCTCTTACATCACTGTTTGTCAAGTGTTTGAAAGATTTTCCTATTTTTTACCCTTTACCATTAATTATTGAAATTTCATTTTGTCATATCATTGTTGTTCTCCATTGATTAGGGATGAAGGTTTCTTTGGGTTAAAGGGAATCTAAGAGAGAGCTAACGGTTAGTCAGAAACATAGGTTTTATATTTAAAAAATAAAATAAATAAATCAAAGCACTCTTCTGTTGGTTTTTACTTTTAATTGGAGAGCCATCCGGTTAAAGTTTGACCTTGTGTACTTTGTATTATTTCAATCAATAGGGATGATAATTTAAAAAGTGGTATTATTTCCTTGAAAAATAAATGCTGTAAATGTTATAATTAATTGAATTCTACATTATTTGCCTTCCATTCCAAGTGTGAATATCTTTAGGGCCTGTTTGATTCTCAAGAATAGGGTTTTGGAATTGGAATCGAAATATTTGATTAGATGAAATTAAAATCCTATTCTCATTCCTGATGGAATGGCATTCTCCATTTAAGAGAATATCCATTCCTTCTCCCTCCCTCCCTCCAGAATGAAATTCCATTTCCACTGATATCGATTCCCATTCAGATTCCTGTTTGAACCAAACAATGGGAATGAGAATATACCATTCCATTTTTTATTCCATTCCAAATTTGAGTCAAATGAACCCTTAAGTATAGTCAATTTCTATCAAGAAAAATTCCAGAAATTTTAATAGTAGATTGGTACTTTTTAAATAGCATAAATATAAATATAGATATATATATATTTTTTATTTTGACTTTTGATTAAAATTAGTGTGTATTCATAAGGATAAGCATTCGTACTGATTCTACAAACCTTGATGTTGCCACATATTGTCCTTTTGTGTACTGATGAGGCTGGCCACATCTTTGTGTCACACTTGAAACCTCACCAGCCCAACCTTTACACATATCCTCCATGGTGGAGTGAACCACATAATTTTAATTCTAAATCTGAATGATTGAATAGACACGGCTACTACGCGCAAGGTTGGTCAACTCAACAATAATGTAAGTTAATGCAAATTTGAGGAATCCACTATATATATATACTATATTCTTAAAGATAGCCATGAGCCATGTCTCTCATGGTTCATCAATCGTCAATCGTCATGTACTATATTGTTTTTCTTAATAACAAAACAATAATTTATTGTTACTATATACAAATAATAATAATAATAATAATATATAATAAATAATTTTTTATTTCTATAAAACATTTTTCTTTCAAATTGAGCTTGAGTCCAACCGAACTCGAGCTAAAGCTCGAGCCTCATACTGTTTTAACAAATTGAGCTTGAATAACTAAGTATCCAATTTGGCTCTAGAATTTTCATTTTCTTTTTTATATTTGTTGCAGTCGATTCATAGAATCTTGAATGAAAAATTTAGTAATCTTATTTTCACCATCAACCCCGTTAGCGGATTACGAAGCATTGTATTAAAATCGGGCTGGGGGTGTTTGTCGCAAAACAAAGTTTGAGGGGGCAAGTATTACTGCCTCCTCCAAGTATTAAGTGGCTATCTGAATTTATCCTAAAATCTATAATTAACGATGACTGTTTCATTTTATCAAGAGGCAACCTCAACCTCTACCATCTTTAATGGAGGAACTTGATAGCAACTACATTTTAGAATTCATTCTCAGCACATTCTATCACAACATCATAGAATGAAAGAAAGAAATGAAGAAAATTCTATGATTCTTTCAGATAACCACTTATTCTTGATTGTGGAATCAAAATGTTTGTAAACATTCTATCACCACATCGTGGTATCTCTTTCTTTTATTATTTAATCCTTAACTTAATTATGGGGAGCTAGCTAATTAAATTAAGTGCCTGATTACTTATTTTCTTTTATTAGAAAAGGACTCAACTTGTTAATAAAAATAACAAAGACCTCCTAACTTTCACTTTCCAACAAATACCTCCTCCGTTAGAGTTTCAGCATTTGATTTTGAAAAAGATTCTCATTCAGCTGTTTAATTCCTTCAGTCTCCGAATTACCCTTTAATAGATCCTTCTAGATTTTTGGCTGGATTCAATATATATTAAGATGAAGTAGTAGAGATTTCTTTTAGTAGATATAAATTTAAGATTTCGTTTGGTTTTTTCTTGGTTTATTAATGGAATGGGTATTTTTTTTTTATATATATTTTAACATGAAGATAGACATTCATGTCAGTGAATTAAAACAAAAATTTAAAGAAATTACTTGCTTTTATATGTTAATGAAATGATTATTGTCATTTCATTAACATATAAAAAGTTTAGATATGAAGGTATTTGTCCCAAAGTGAAAGTTGAGGGAAATATTTACCGCAAGTGAAAGTTCAAGGGAGTAATTATCACTGACTGCATAGCATGGAGGGTCTTTATATGAAAGTATGGTTTTCAAAACCGAACCAGACCGAACCAGACCAGAAAAACCAGGAACCGGTTCTCCAAAACCAGATTTTCTCCATAAACCATTGATTTTGGTCAGCAAACCGCTGGCCTGGGCAATTAACCCTTTGAATGGTTTTGACGATTTTTTATTTTTATTTTTTTGTCAAAACGGGTCGGGCCGATCATTCGATTCAACCCAAGAACCGAGCCCCTGATCCATGAAAGTTCCGTAAGGCCGTAACATAATCATTTTCTTGTTTTCATGTGAAAGAAAATAAAAGTTGTAAAATATATAATTTTTGTTTAAGAAAATGAAAGCAACTTTTGACATTTCCCCATCAAATTAGACAATGTTTTTGAACAGAATAATGCTTGTTGTTTAGACAACTACTCAAGCTTAAGGTTCAAATTCTCAGTTTGGACGAAACCCATATCATAAACGAGTTCAAAGCAATTACTTCATTATCATGACATTATGTTTTTATGCGACCGGCAAGCTGATCCTAAGTACACGTTCATCTAAAATTTGTCACCAATAATTCATCTTCTTTATGTCTTTTCAGCGCAACAACCCACTTCGCTCCAACCAGATCTAACGTCAAGTTGGCTATACGGAGAAGCATAGTACAAATTGGACTGTAGGACTCACATACGGGCACCGAGACACACACACACTGTTACAAATTGGACTGTAGGACTGGAATTCAGAATTCTGCATCGTGTGTATCTGTACATCTCCCAAATCAAAATTTCATAATTTCCATCTTTTAAGCTCTGTTTGTTTGCGTTACAATTTTATTTTGTATTAAAATAATTTTACCAATGCATGCAAATAAGGAGTCTAAATTGGCTCCTCACGAGTGTTCTAAGAACATTTCATTGTCATTATAGCAGATCTGACCATTCTTGAAAGGGGTGATGATCTTCTCTATTGCCTTTATACAAAGCAATAGGTACTCAACCACTTCCATTTTTGTGGAATCAAACAGACCCCAAGTAATATTGGTTTTATTGACAACAACCTTTGTATGTAGATAATGATATATTTTGATAGAGTCTGAATCTGCTCCTTCAGATCATTCCTCACAACAAGTCTCAGTCATACATGGGAGATATTTTACTACTTGTGTTTTTTAATTAATAGGAGATGTTTCCAATACATAGTGAATGTGTTGAGATGAGATCCACTCCTCGTCCTCACATAGCAACCTCACAGCTTATCGTAGCTGTATATTGAGAACATCTTTTGAATAGGAGATATTCTCTATACATGATGAAATGTGGCTATGAGATCGATGTGAAGCATGTTGTGAGGTGCGCCATTATGAGGAACAAAATGGACCGAAAACAGGATTTTTTTTTTTTTTTTTTGGTTTGTTAGGACAGGATCCAATTATTTGCTATTGACTATATTACCTATTGGATACCCGGTCCACTGACATTCACTTAAGGGGACAGCCCATCTTCTAATCTTTGGCCTGCGCATAAAGTCAGAAACAAAATGGAACTCACCGCGGCTTGAACATGGTGAATTTGTACTTTCATCTATTTTATTGGGCTCCGTTTGGGAAGAGTGCAAATATGTTCGGTTTAAATACAACTATACAATCAAAATAAAAAAATAATAATAATAGTACAACTATACAATTATACATGATTAATGACAAATGACAGCGTTTATATGTACACTGTATATATTTGTATTTGTATCCTTCCCAAACGGAACGTTAGCCACAAATTAAATAAATTTCTCATTTGTGATTTAAAATAAAGAGAAATCCCGTTTGTTTATTGGTGCCTTAGCCTCCTTTGTTTGAAGTGGCCAAGTGGAGTCGGGGCCAAATATATTTGAAAATGGAGTTTGGATTTCTACTCACAAAATCGGTCCTAACACCCACCTTACAGCCCTTGCACCGGCACATCAGGTATACCTATGTTCTTGTATGTTTTTTATTCTTGCAGACATGTTCCCAATGCGCGGCCACAAGGGCTGCGAGGTGGGCGTGAGGACCAATTTTGTGAGGTCTTAAAACTGATCTAGATTCTGTGTTTGTTGATAGGTTGGATTTAGGCTAGTTCAGGGTGATTCAGCTCCTAACCAATAAGGAAACAGAGAAAACCAGTAGTCCTGACCCAAATCATACATTGTCTAGAGACTTTAAGGCTATGTTTGGTTTAAAGGAAAAGGTAGGAAAAGGAAGGGAAAGATGAAGAAATCAATACAATGATTGTTTTGGGGCTTGGGGTTGCTTTTACACATGCGCACCGAGCCGAACCGGCTTCGGTTTTGCTTTTATTGGTTTAATTATTTGACTTTAATTTTCAAATTTAACTTTAAATGTTTTATTCTTTTTCTTTGAATAGATTCGAGTCTCTTTCCTTTTTGTGTCTGCATTGTTTTAAAGAGGCACCTATCTAAATAGACACCTCTATGTCCATTTGGGTTTGAGAACACTTTATAAAAAGAGTGTTGGTCAATCCAGTTTTCACACTAACATTTTCGATATTCTTCTTCTTCTGTCTTTTCTACCAATCTAAACATCAATTCTCTGTATTTTGCAGAGGTCTAGTAAGTGAGTGTAAGACTACCAATGGCCTGAGAGCTGTTTTATCTTGACGACCGATTTGCGTTCACCCGCCTACACTGTAAGGGGTAAATGCAATTTTAAGAAAAGTGACCAAGTAACACGATTCAACATTCCTCTCAATTTAACAATTCTATAACACCACATTCCTACAAATTCTCAATTTGAAAAGCGAGTACCAATAAATTCCATTTATCTTCTTTATTATTTTCCAACACAATGTCATATCCGTTGTTAATTTATGAGCGCTTAAATAATTTATGGGTACTTCTACTCAAATCCTTTTAAGTCTGCCCTGAGCTCTTCTAGTCCCTTTCGTATATTAAGCTATATTACGGATAAAATAAATAAAATCCATAATATATAAAATGTTGAAGGTATCTTTGTCTTGTAATAAGACAAACACAAATGATTTATAGTCTGAACTTTATTGAGGATATTTGCATGCTAATGTGGTGGTTATAATCGACTCTCTTATTTTTCACTGCATCATTTAATATTTGATCAAGAAAAGAAAAACAAAATGCACAGAAATGATTTAATCACCAACAACAATAATACAAACGGCGCCTCTCTCAAAGCCTAATTGTATTAAAAAAAAAGAAGTGGATTTTAAATGAATAATTATTGTATAGAAATGCAATTATTGTATAGAAAAAAAAAAAGAAGTTGAGAAGTTATTTTTTTTTAGTGAAAGTATCTTAGAAAAAAAGTTATTTAAAATAAATTAAAATTTATATTCAATTTATTTTGCTAACACTGATTCCCTGAATGCATCTCTACTTAAATTGATCCAGCAGCATATGCAGCATGCAACAAAGGGAAACACCAAACTTTAACTTTCCATTGCTCCATCATTTTTTTGGTTAAAGTTGTAATTTCAAATGAAGGGACCTTCTTTTGGAACTGGGATAATACAAAGGTGATAAGCATTGGTAAAACAACTACAACGATCAATAGCACAACCGAGTAGATCAATGCCTGGAACCATGTCAGAATTAGATTAAAAGGCCAAGGTGATTAAAAGACAGCCCCAATATCCAGGGTATCTAAATACTTCACATTTTCGGTGAAGGGATCCACATTTTTATATTATTATTTATACTTTTTAATGAGATTAACTTATATGAAATTGGTACAAACTAATTTTGAAACAAATAATTCTTACAATTTCAATAGTTTCTAATAATTCACCCAAAACTAAAAATAATTTACTATTAGTTATTACAAATAATATAATGATAATTGTTGTTGTAAATTTTACAGAATTTTGAAAATTTTAAAATAATTCGTGAATGACAAAATTACTATAATACTGGAATTTCCAAAATTATCAAATTACAAAAGCAACAAAAAGATATTTTAAAAATTACTCTTATTATTTTTTATCATTGCAATAAAATAGTGATAAGTGTGGTAAATTGAAATGAATATCACAAATTTTTGTTAATTTAATAATTTTCACAAATAATAGTTACGGATAATTCACAACATAAAATTATATATGATTATGGATAAATTCCTTAGAGACAAAGGGCTTTTAAATAACCAGAACGAAAGCAGAATATATGCAATATGGATTAAATAATAAAGGAGTAGGAATTAGGGTAAACTTAATTGGAGACTAAGAGATATCTCTTCAGATCAATGAAACTAAGAGATATCTCTTCTGATCAGCGAAACTAAGAAATATCTTTTGCCTTGGTGGTGGTTCCTCATCAGTGAAAATGCATCGGCCAAAATAAGCCATGTTTCATTCATCCAATCTTAAAAGATGTGTCTAGTTTGTTAAAATTAGATAAATAAGCTTACTACATTAATCCTGATGCTAGATAGCACTTATATAGAATGTAGTGGATTGTATAATCAACCAAAAAATACAAATAAAAATGAAAGCAAAATAGCGCCCTAATATAGACACCTCGGATAGCCGGTAATGACAATCAAGGTGGAAAATGAAGAGGAGGGGAGAGTTAGAACAAACATAAACAGAGTAAAGCTTACCAACATGGTTGAGCTTTTTTAATCTGTTGCACACTTGCAGGCCAGTTTCTCCCGAGTGGTATTAACCATGTTGATTCATACTAGAAGTCCAGTTGTGCATGCATTGCAGATCAGACATTTAAAATTCGTACCTAATTCATAGGAAAAGAATTACTCACGAATGTTCTGCTTAACTTTAAATTCGAAACACTCGTAACACCAGTAAAAAAAGAAATAAAAATAATCTCAAGAATATCGGTGACATTGACAAATGACAATTACTTACTTAACAGTCACGAGATCTATCATTCTCATTGTCGGAGTTCACATTTTAACAGAAAAAGGAAAAAAAGAAAAGAAGGCAATAAAACTTGATCCTTGAAAGCATCGCTTAATCACAGGTTTCAAAGTAAAAACTTCCATTGAGAGATCAAAGATCAAAATGATTCAATTACACCCCAATAGATCGTACAAAATTCTAAGAAATTGCTCGTACAAAATTCACTAGCATAACCTTGATGGTGACAACCTCCACAAGTGCTTCCTTGGATTTTTCTTTCCCTAGGTAGAACCTATTTTCTCTCTTCCCAAATTGACCATTGGAAGGGCATCATTCTCTTTTAGGACTGAATCAAAAGTGCTAATCTTTCCCAGGGTTTCCAACCATAAAGAGAAGCATACTCTAGGTAGAACAAAAGAAAGGCAGTTTTCTTTCCAAGCAATACATGCTAATCAGGGTTAAAAATCAAAGTCCGAGCCTATGGGGAAAATATTTAATGGTAAGAGACCTAATGATTGGGCTTGGGGCAACCGATTTCTAGAATCAAGGGTAGATGGAGAATAAAAGCATCCCTAGGACTGTTGATAAGAGAGACAAATTCCTTTATCTTGGAATTTGTAGGAAGATGTTTAAATGTAAATGCTAGTCCAAACCATTGTCATCATGAAATAGGAAGCCAAAAATTACAGCATCCTTATGCTAGGTGAACTAAAATATGCATGGGAAATAGGAGTTCAAACTGTAGTTGCAAAAATGGTGTGAGTTGATGTTATTGTCCCATCTGTTTGTGTTCATCCTGAATTTCTTGCAGATAATGGATGTCCAAAGGTTTGATTGCTCTTCGCACATAGATATCCATCCAATCATAATAAGATCTCTTTTTCTCCTCCAACCAACCATAACACAAGCAGTGCTAACAAAGTAGTTGAAAGTTCCCAAAATTTTTTTGGAGCCAATGTATTAATCTCTGCCGGGGGAAATTAATGGATTCCCTAAACAAATCTACAGTTTTCCTAAGAACTTCAATATAACATATCTTGCACATCCATAAACAAACAAACATTTTTTACAAAAAAAAAATACAAATAACAAATGTTCTCAGGAACCAAACACTGGAATTAAAATGGTGCCAACATGAAATGAAGTGCAATTAAAATAAAATGTTGCATGATGCCATTTGGATGCAACTAAAGATGCTAAAACATAAACAAATAGATGAAATTATCCAAACTTGAAATTACCCTGTCAGCGTCAATGATGTCTCACCGTATTCTTCTAATTGTCACGTTCTGTCTCATCTACAGGTCCTTGTATTCTGCAACTCCCTTTCAAGACTGGTGTAATCTAAAAAAAAAAGGTTAAATTCACCATTAATTATCCTCTCCTATTCTGTGACCATAACAACTTCAAGACAACTAAATACCAATGATAAAATACAATTACTAAATTACCAAAAGGAGACCATGTCTCTGAACATAATCCTGCCATGGTTGAAAAGCAGAATGTTTCACAAATACTAGAACGATGATTAATTTAGCATGCACATTATTCAGAAGTAAATTAGTAATGCCCCAACCAATATACTGAAAACCAAAAAATTCAATTCCCAGATTAATCAAAAACCCTAAATAGAGTGATAAAAAAAGCCAATAAATTCTATAAAATGAATATTAAATAAGTAGATTTTCTCTAACACGGAAAACCCCAAACTGTCTAACGGAATTGTCACAGATCTGAAGCCCAATATTTAGCTCCCCTCCCAAGAATCTATGGCGAAAGAGACGAGACGAGAGAAAGAGACAAAAGAGAAAGAAATGCTGCAGGAGAAAGAGAAAGAAGAGAAAGTGAGAGAAAGAGAGGCAGGTAGCGGGAAGACAGAGAGTGAGGAGAAATGCCATATGGACACGTGCCGTGTCACTCGGACACGTAACTTTCATGCAAAGAGATGCTCTATATACTTTGTTTGCATGAAACACCATAGGGACACGCTCAGTCTTGCTCTATTTTACATGCAACTTTCACTCGGACACATATCGTATTGTGAAAAAAGACTTCATTTTACACATATAAAACAAAATTGGCTGATTAAACACGAAACACCAAAATAGTACTTATAAAATAACACATGGCGAGAGGGGAAAACATCCCAATCGTATTAATATATATATATATATATATATATATATATATATATAAGATACTAATTAATTAATTACAATGATGTAAATGACCCAATCAGTGACCTAAGAAAAGTGGATATTTATGTAAATTTTCATTTCATGTTGCAGTGAAGTTGGCCTCGTCTGAGTATCCATTTGATGCGTGCTTCCCTGGAATACCATTAATTTCTATTTTCTACAATACATGAATCATAGCATCAGGATCCACCAATGAATTGGTCCCATGTACCTAAGTGTTGATGCACAAAAGGTAAACATAGCTGGATCGATTAGTTTTAATTCCCACATGCTACTAAAGTGATAGTACTGAATTCAATAATTGCGATACAATCAACTTCTTAATTTAGACATTCTGGTCCTCACTATACGTGAGATATTTGGTGGTTCAAGAGGCACTATATAGCCCTTCTGGCAAATGAATCTTGATGAACCACAGTCGAGGGTTTGATTGGGCCAAATAGCATATTTCCTCTCTCTATCGTCAATAGATCAAAATTGAATCTAAGCAATTGTGATTGAGATTGATCCAATCCATTTGCAACCTTATTTGTGGAGCTGCAAGTATAAGAGTGCAACTTAGGTGAGTTAGGATTGGGAATTTGACAAAATTTGAATGAGTTCGACCGTAAAATATTAATTCAGTTCAACCCGAGTTGCACTCTTATTCCCAATATGAAGATTTCCAACTGCATCTAACTTGGGTTAGGATTGGGCCCATTGAAATTTAACAAATTTTCAATCCAACCCAACCCAAGTTGCGCCCCTATCTATGCACAGGGCCCATGGTGCTTACTCTATTGTTCACTAGAATTTGTAAACTTAAAATGCAAATTATTGTTATAAGGTGGACGAGGATAAAAGGAAAAAGGAAGCATTTATAAGCGCCTAAGGCTCCATTTGGAAGGAGTACTAATACAAATATGTAGAGCGCAAAGCCTTATATTTTATATGCATTTGTATTGTACATATTTGTATTTATACTTTTTCCAAATTGAGCATAAAGGACAAGGATACTTGGGAATGCAAATACAAATATGTTCGGTGCAAATACAAATGGAGCTTAACTTAATTCCAACTTCTAGAAAGGGACATATCATATGGGAAGCAGCAGGGACTGAAAATGCATGATAAAATTAAAATAAATAAATAAAATCATGAACTACTCAATGTTTCAAGCACTAGACGGGTATTATCTTTGTTAATGGATTGTGATGAGGGTGGATTTGGCCCTCCAATGATAATGTGACACATGGCACCTCGGAACAGTTAGGTGACACCCAAAACCACTTTGGCAACAATTTGCCTTAGCCAAGTTGATGGTGTCCCACCTAGCGGCCTGGCCCAGGTGCGAGCTGGCTGCCTAGAACAGACACGACCTGGCAGCCTGGCACAGGCACCAACCTGGCGGCCTGGCCCTAGCACGAGCTGGCAGCCTAGCACAGGCACAACCTAGCGGCCTGGCACAGGCACCGACTTGGCAGCTTGGCACATGTGCCGACCTGGCGACTTGCAAGACGTGCTCACCGACGAATTCAGCATGCATATCCAAACACTCCCATGATCCTTGGAAGTTGGCCCACATGCCGAACGATCTAGAGGGTGGTCAATGTGCATGGCGGTTACCTCTAGGAATCTTGAACCACTTAGACGACCTCGCAGAAATCTCGGATATGGTGTGTGAAGCCCATGCCCAACAATGCCTATATAAAGGCACCAACCCCAGAAGTGAGAAAGCAAGCAAGTAAGAAAATTCTTGCTCTCATACTTTGTGATTTTTAGCTCGCAGTCTACTATGAGAGTATTGACTTAAGCATCGGAGCAACCTCGCCGGATTAGCCACCTCGGGTCCTCTAACATTTGGTTCCTTGCAGGTCTCTAAAGAGCAACGAAGCTCATCAATCCAGCTCGCCAACTGGGCAGCTCGGCACCTAGGTAGCTCGGCACCTCACAGGCAGCCCTGCACATGGTCAGCCCGACACCTCACAGGCAGCTTGCTACCTGGTCAGCCCAGCACCTCATAGGCAGCTCGGCACCTCACAGGAAGATCAGCACCTCACAGGTAGCCCCGACAACTAGGTAGCTCCACTTCGGCCTCTGAGTCATCGGCCACTTGGAAGCAGATCAAATGATGAGGTACTTAGCCAAAAGATTGATACATGACAAAAAATTGATTCATCAGATTGCATTTCCATTAATGCTCATTGTTCATTGATTTAGACAATTCAACTAGAGGGGCTTATATACTATTTAATGGGCTTTGTCAAATAAGACTAAAGTGAATAAGTTTACAAGACTCAATAGTTTTTTTTTTTTTCAAGTTTCTGTGATGAAAATAGTTATGCCTTTAAATTTTGTAAATTGATAATGTAGTTTTAAATATTAAATATTACAGTTACATTGCATAATTTCTCTTCCTTTGGAGTTTGGCCATTCAGCATTAGATAATTGTTACAAAGAAGCTGAGTCATGTCCCATTTGAACTTTGGAAGAATAATTTGCAAAATGATCTGGATGACAGCTTGAAGAGGCATCTGTTCAACATTCTTGGTTCTCTCAATCTATAGTTAGTAATCATTTACATTTGGTATTACTTAGTGTGGGAACCTTTATGCAAAGAAATGCTAAAGGTTAGGACCTTATTCCATCTACCCTTCCCAATCTCCCTGATAAGATTTTTGAATGTGAAACGTCATATTTCATTCAATTATGAAAATTGTATAAATGTAAAGCAGTGATCACAGTATCTAGTAAGACAGTACAAAATATTTTACAAAAATAGAGAAGTAGTAATAGAACCAAGCAAGAATACAAGTCTATTAGCAAGAACAAAATATTCACAGTGGATAAAGAAGAAAATGAAGCAACTTCTGCAACAGACAAATGGTGAGGCAGAATCACTAATAGAAGAGATAAATGAGCGCATCTCCAACCATTGAAAGAGAGGTATAAATACAAGCATGATTCACCATAATTTTAATCATCCGTAACCATAACTGTCAGAAATTTAACTGCTAAATTAGAATAATTTTGTCTTAAATAAATTGATCATTTATATCCATAAATCTTGAAGGGGAAATTTTATCTAATAGTATTTTTATAACTTCCCCATGTGAAAAAGTTACCTATTGACTTGGAAAAGGTATCGAGAAACGAAATGAGCCTTAGGCTATGTTTGGTTTGAAGGAAAAGGTAGGGAAAGGAAGGAAAAGGTAAGGAAACCTTTACAAACCTTGTATACCTATCTTTCCCTTCCTTTCCCTACCTTTTCCTTCAAACCAAACATAACCTTAGAGAAACCTCTTCAACCATCCAATTATTAATGCAATGAGATTAAATGGTTAGAATCTCAAGTAGTGGAACCTTTATTGATTTGCTGATGCCTTGAAGGGATGCTTTAATTTGAATATTATGGATTCCAACTACTCTCCTACATGTTTTCAGAATATTTTGATATACAATATATACTTCCTTTGGGAATATCAATCAACAACAATTCAATCTTAAAGAGAATCCCAATAAAGAGAATAAATTAAGAAAAAATAATAATTAAAAAGATAATTAAAAATTTTACTTGTTTCCTTTTTTCCTTTTATACCTTTTTTATTAGCACAAATGAAACCCATTTTTCTACTTTCACAATAGGGATGGATGAGAAAACCTTACTAAGATAGCAAAAATTACGTTTAGTGAAAAGGCTAAATTACCAAAAATTCTTTCAAGGGACAAAATGTTTTGTTTGGGTTCAAAAATAAACCCAAGATGAGTCTCTTTATCCCTTGTTAATAAGACAAATTTGAACCCAAATGCCTTTCGAATATGATCCGAATGATCTTTTATAAACCAATTTAACATTAATGGACCGTTCAGAGATATAGAAGGTTGTATATTGAAATTCTCTTGTGTAAGGATTAATTAGGAAGATTCTATCTTATGCCAATTGTCATGTTTTAATTTAAGGGTGTATTGCATTAAATAATTTACATATGCATAGCTGTGTTTGGTTTGAAGGAAAAAGGTAAGGACAGAGAAACCTGTTCATGGTTTTTATAGGTTTTCCTATCTTTTTCCCTTCTTTCCTTCCAAACCAAACACTGCCATAGTTCACTAATCTCTTGTAGAACCCATCTTTTGAGGTTAATTTGATTCATTGAATTTGATTAGAGCCTTTCTAAAAAAATACATAATTAATGTCAAAATTTTAACAAACAAGATTAATTAAAATTTATTTTATGATTCTTTTATTCTTCGTATTTATTCTAGATTTATTTCTTTATATATATATATATACTGTAGGTACCTTAACAACAGGCTCAATTATTTGGCTCAAGCTGTTTGACAATATTTAAAATTGTTAAAAATCCAAACTCAATAACAATACTGGCCCACCTTTGCGTGGGACCCACATTGAAATAATTTGTGGGACCTTTTGTGTAGGACCCACATTGAAATAATGATTAGCCGTTTAACATCTTCTTTGGCCACACTAAGCATGGCCAATTAATACTTCCTAAATCCTAGCTAGTTCCTTCTCATAAAGAATTATAGAGGTGTGTTATGCATCAACAGAGTACTAACTACCAACTTGAATGATTCCGGTTGGACTAATCAACCGCCGGGAATCCTGGTAAGTCTCACATGATCCATAATTTGCCAGGGGGATTACCCTGGAATCCTGAAGCTTCATGAACTAAAATACATGAAAAGGAAAGGAAAAGGCTACTGGGCCGGATTCGGGTTGTTGAGAAAGACACCGATTCACAGAGAAAGGGGGAAGAGGATTGATCAATCAAAGGCTACTCAAAGTTGGTGATTTCGTACTTCAATCAGAAGATGAAAACCTCCTAAAAAATGAAAGGGGGAAGAGGATTAGTGTGGATCATCAGGCCGTCAGTGATGATTACTGCCCGAACATCAGTCAAATTACACACTTGTAGATTAATCATCTCTATTTCTTAAAAGTTGAAATCTAAATTGACCTTATTTAGCTTTAATTAAAATACTTTTTTTTTTCAATTTTTTATCTTTAGAAATAGATTGGACTGAACAGATCTTCTTTAAGAATTAAGATGCTCGGTCTTAAAATTAATCGACTGGTCAAAATTATCATAATTTTATTTTCATTATTTTTTTATATTAATAACTTTTATAACCTACAACATTTATATACGCAATTGTTTTTAATGTAAATAGCATTACAACATAATTTGAAAACATTTATCTTTTTATTTTTATATTTTATTAATTATGTGAATTTGTCTTATATAAAGGAGGAGGGTGTAAAATGTTAAAGTTCCCAAAGAAAATGTAATTGGTTGATCATGACCGATGGATGAAAAGCAAGGGAAGTGCCCATGTGATGCCTTGTGTCACTCAATAATTTGCATACAGCTTCCAATGTTTGAAGTAACAAGACGTAAGAGAATTTCTATAAATACCCGACACACATTATTTTAAATTGTCTCAGAAACGTTATCTTGCTTCCATTGAAGCCAAAATGAAGAGCTTCTCTTCTTTCAAGAAGAAACTAAACCAAATTTGCAGCTGTTCATATATCAAGATAGCTTGTTTTAGCAGATCAATTTGGGGTCTATTGGTCCGCTGGTTTCGCTTCATTCTGTTTCGTGTAAACCCATTTTTTGTTCTTGTCTTTTATTTCGTCTCTGTTTCCTTCGTTGGCTTCTTAATTCTGAAGCTTCTGAATCCAAAACCCAGTTCATTTACGCCCAATGACTTGGATATGTTCTTCACTTCCGTGTCGGCGACGACGATTTCGAGCATGTCGACCGTCGAAATGGAAGTCTTCTCCAATACCCAGCTGGTGGTCTTAACCATTTTGATGCTTGTAGGAGGGGAGGTCTTTGCTTCAATGCTTGGGCTCCATTTTGCCACTTTCAAGATGGAGAAGAATGCGGCAATGATCGATAACAGAGTCGATTCTTTGAGTAGTAATGAGTCTGCTGATCTGAGCCCCACGAATCCCGTCGATCAAATCGAGTTGGGGTTGGTCCAGACGAGGAAACCAAGCAAAGCTGACCTGGTGTCTGAAGTGGAGTCTCTGTTCAGTGAGGATCTGAGATATAATTCAACAAGGTGTTTGATTTCTGTCATTCAGTGTTATCTTCTAGTGGTTCATGTAGCTGGATCTGCATTGGTTGCAGTATATGTAAGCCTTGTCTCAAGTGCAAGAGATGTACTCAAGAACAAAGGACTTCAATTTGTTACATTCTGTGTCTTCACAACTGTCTCCACCTTTGCCAACTGCGGTTTCATCCCCACAAACGAGAACATGTTGATCTTCAGGAAGAATTATGGACTCTTGCTACTTCTCATCCCTCAGGCCCTTCTGGGGAATGCATTGTTCCCTTCTTGCTTGAGATTTCTGATATGGGTGTTAGGGAGGATTAGTAAGAGGGATGAATTCAATTACATGTTGAAGAATTCAGAAGAGATGAAATACTTTCACTTGCTCCCTAGTCTGCACGCTCGTTGTCTGGTTGTCACTGTTTTCTGGTTTTTACTGCTACAATTTGTAGTTTTCTCTTCTATGGAATGGAACTCAGAAAGCTTGGATGGGTTGAATCCTTTCCAGAAGGTGGTGGCTTCCCTGTTTCAGGCGGTGAATTCCAGGCACACCGGTGAATCCATTGTCGATCTCTCCTCCATCTCGCCGGCCATCTTGGTCCTTTTCGTCGTAATGATGTTAGTCCTCTCTCTCTCTCTCTGGCACACCCACACCTGCACACAGACCTATACAGATTCTATCCTCGGGTGGTTCTCTATCAATTTTAATTTTCTTTCTACCTGAAATGGCAAAATTTCATGCTGACAAGCGTTTGAAATAGGGATGGCAATTTGGTGGGTTGGGGGAGGGTTTTGTAAATTTTAGGCCCTACTCTCCTCCCTAAACCTCCTAACCCGTAGCGGGTTATTTTGATTAAGACATAAAAACTACATAAAGTATTAATATCCTTTACATAAAATTCAAAATATTATTAAATTGAACACTTAATATATAAAATTTATATGCTTTTAAATAATATGTGGATCAAGGAGGATTGGATTTAACCTAATACCGTATTTTACCTATGCCCATACAGGTTGTAAAATTCTAAAATTCATCCCATCCAAATAAAAATAAATACCCACTAGATAAGGTAGAAATTGTCATCCCTAATTGAAAAGATGGATTTAATGAGGGTTTTCCTCATTCAACGACAGACCATCCCTCCCAGTTTTTTTTTTTTTTCATCCAGATGAGTCCAGGTCCAGACCATAGACTGCAATCTGGGACATACTAAGTGTCTAAATATGGTATTTCCTTACATTAACAGTAGATAGTGTTTATTAGCTGTATACCACATATTTATAGCGATACAGTTGAAATTAGAACACAACATCAATAGTTCTGGGCCTATGGGCCCCTAATAATCGAACCCCAATCTTTCATTAGTGGAGCCAAAATTATTCAAGTACCAGCCCTACAAGATTACAATAGTATTCTCAAGTCTCAACAACCTCTTTAACTGCACAATCTCGTGCTTCCGTGTGCAAGGATGAAAATCCACTAGATTTTGGTTAAGGGTTCGTTTGGTAGGCTTGAGATGAAAATTTAACCAAATTGGTTTAAATGCTTTGAAGCATTATGGATAAGCTATTCGAATAGGATGAAGGGACAGTCCCCCCGGATTTTGATCATAGTTTATAAACTGTTCATGTTGGTCCCTCCTTAGAAAGCCAGGAGTTGCTGCAATTCAATATTACCAAACGGGCACTAAGATAGCAAGTATGTTCGTTTTTTAGGGTAATTCATTAAAACACTCCCTATAATTTCATAGATTTACTAAAACATACCCTATAGTTTGTATTTCACTAAAACACCTCTTATGGTTTGCAATTGATTTACTTATTTGACCCTACCATCCATTTGAAAAAAATTAAATCAAAAGAAAGAATACAAATGAAAATACCATTTTAGCCCCTAATAGGACACATGCAACCACTCTATTGGGTTCTATTTGGTCAATTTTATTTTCTGCACAAAGAAGTATTATGGGTACTCTTGAAGTAAACAATCATGAGCTCATGCCCTTAAACTTTTTCCACTTAGTTTAGGTGATAATGTTACTATTCTCAAATGGAAAAACAAAATACTTCTTAGTTAAACGTCGAGTAAGCAAGTAGGCTGCAAATTATAGAGGATGTTTTAATAAAATGAAATCAATAGAATAGGTTTAGGCAAATCTATGAAACTATAGAGGGTGTTCTAGTAAAATGAAAACTATAAGGGAGGTTTAAGTAAAGATGTAAAATTATAGGGGGTGTTCTAAAAAATGACCTTTTTTTTTATTATAACAAAAAAAAAGTTTATTTAATTAGCAGCTGGGCCCCTCAAACAACCAAGCCGACACAATGACACAAAGGATTGGAATTTGGAAACAACAACCAGAGTCCCCTTGATTCAGTAGTAATCCATGGCTATCAACTACAAAAGCCCACCCGTGGCCCAAACACCGAAACACCAACCACGGGCAAACAAACGAGACCGATCGGCCCATCAAGTCCTCAGATTCCTACTTCAAATCTCCTTTGCTCAGAGTTCTCCTTGTAAAAGGGTCTTCAAATCTTTTATTTTCTCACCAGGCCCTATCGCTTCTGGGCTGTTACCTTCTGGCCCAAACTATCGCAAGCCTCCAGCCTAGTTTTTGTGGGAACCAGATGCAAAATTAGGAGTCAAAGATCTCATTCACCAGTAGTTTTAATTAATTTAAAAATCTACTTTGTTTTTCTTTCTTATAATAATACCATCTCAGTTACTGAAAATGATAAATGGTCAATTCCTGGTGAAAACATAATAGTTGAAATACTGGTCCATGATTGCCAAGCTGAAAGCAACAGTTAATTCCACAAAGGGACAGAAAATTAGACTACAAGTAATAACGTGTCCAAATCAGTTTAAGTGGGGAACTTGTTGGATGAAAACTCCCAGTTTTGCCATGTGGCAACCGCGTCCATAGAATAAGAGAAAATCTAGATCAGCTATGTCTTCATTCCTATAGTCTACATCACAAGAAGTCCACAGTTTTGAGGGTTTTTTTTCTTTTCTTTTCTTTTTTTTTTATTGTAATATGCTCCAAAGAGCAAGTTTATTTAGGTTGTTTGGCCAAGTGGCAAGGGGTTTTAATTAAGCAGAAATTAATCCAATATGAAAGATTCTATTAAATCACCCAACTAGTTCGCCCATTCCATAAGAATAAAAGCATGTAAGGTGTTATGTATGTATGGGTGGCATTGATTATTTATTATATATTTTATTGCTTTTAAATCTAAAAGATTAAAAAAATAGAAATAAGATATCTGACCATCACCGATGATTGAGGAGCTAATCAAGGCTCAGCATGTTGGATTTGTACAAATTTGTACTGGAACACAAATTGTTCCTCTTGTTTCCCCTAAAGCTGCGTTTGGAAACGATGCAAATAGAGTGTATATCTCGGTTCAGGGTAAATTTACACTTTGGTTCATTTTTGCCTGTATTTGGTAACATTATATTTATTGGAATTAGTGTTTGCATTCAAGTAGACTTTTGATAAAAAAAAGCATATGCTTTATTGGAATTAGTGTTTGCATCTATTATAGCTAAAAATCTATTTGGTAAGAAGGTAAATTTATCAATGCAAAATTAACCCAACTTTACAATTTATATGGACTGTTTTACACTCTACATATTTACATATTTACATTAAAAATATAGTTTATGCTTGAGATTAATTAGTGTTCCCTTTCATACTGGAATACTATAATTAGTGACCCTTGATCAACTTGTTCTGCAGGTATCTTCCTGCTTATACTTCATTTCTACCAATCAAAGATGATCAACAGTCTTCGAGAAGCTGTAAGAAGAGGAAAATTAGATGGGGGAGGATTAATGTGGAGAATCTAATATTCTCACAACTCTCCTATTTGGCCATATCTATCATCCTAATTTGTTTTACAGAGAGGAAAAGAATTGAGGAGGATCCCCTCAACTTTTCAGTGTTTAACATTGTAATTGAAGTTATCAGGTTTGCCCCTAAATCCTTCTCTACTAACATCGTTCCAATTGTCATGTTCATACAATATTGTTCTCCAGTTTGGGGCTCTAACTTTGGTGAGTGCAAATGGCTTGCAGTGCGTATGGAAATGTGGGGTTTACAACAGGTTACAGTTGCAAACGGCAGCTGAAGCCTGACAGCCTCTGCAAGGATTCATGGTATGGATTTGTGGGGAGATGGAGCAACAAGGGGAAGGCTATCCTTATTCTGGTCATGTTTTTTGGAAGACTTAAGAAGCTAAACATGGAAGGAGGTAGAGCTTGGAAGCTCCTGTAACAGAAACTAACAGTATTTTGTGAATGTCCAAGCACAAGCTGGGACTTTTTTTTTTCCACAAGTTGGGAATTATTAGTAATGTAATACAATGTAAAAGAGGTTGTTTATAATCGGTCCATTCAAATTTTGACAAAAGTACAACCCGAGTCCGCCCAATTAGAAGACTTCTGTCCTCGGAGGTGTTTTAAAACCGCCCCAACGGGCCACACCTGAGACTTCTCAAACTAAGGCTTTTAAAACCAAACTGGACAACGGACTGGTTAAGGGTCCCGTTTCTAGATTGAACAGTCTGATTGTTTGAATCAAATGGATGATTTGTTCTGACAAAAAAATTAAAAAAAAAACCACCAAACCATTAGACGGTTTTCTAACTAAATCAATGATTTTTGAGAAAATAACGGTTCTGGGGTGAAACAGAACCAGTAACCTGACAGTTTCCAGTTTTTTCTATCCGATTGTCCGGTCTAATCCGCTTTTGCAAACCATGTCTCAAACAATCCATGGCATTAGTGGTTTTCTCACTTCGCTCTATTGATCGTTTGGCCATAGCCATAGTTACCTACTCTATTAAGAGTTGCAGGTAGGAGATGGGGAGAAAAAACTGTCTCGTCAAACTATCAAAGTGAAGTGGGGAGAGGGAGGGGTTAATGGGTGATTTGATGAAGAAAAATAATATAATAATCACTAAATTGTTGTATTGTTAATGTATTTTGTCCTTTTTCTAAAAAGAACCCGTTGTATCTTTTAGTCTCAATAACACTTAATACTTTTTCTAAAAAAGTTAAGAATATTAAGAGTACAAAACACGTAATACAATATATCATATTTAATCTAATTTGAATATTTATCGAATCGAATAAGCTTATATTCGAATTCGATTCATAAATTAATCGGTATTAAAATTTAATTTAAATTTGATTATTAAATTAATCGAATTATTCGAATTTGATTCATTTATTTTGGATATCAAATTCGAAATCAAATACTCAGGATACCGTTTACACCCCTAATGATAATGGAAGGGTTTTGAACATGTGAAAACCAAGCCCAATTAGTTACAATTATTTTTGGTATCATAGTCAAATCCAAAAAACATATACATTCACTTTTTCAGTTAGTTCTTACTTGGATAAGTGCATTTATTCATGTTCTTTTATTTTCCAAGTAAATAAGACAATGATCATTTTAACCACAAAAATAGATTATTAAAAGGGGCATTTTTATTCTATCAAAATATTGACAACTTTCTCCAAGGTGAGAAAGTTATTTACCTACATGGGAGATGGGGGTAAGTGATACGAAAATAAATTTTTTCTTGGCATAAATCTAACAAAAGAACATGGATTTCTGGTCAATGGGAACAAAAATCCCATTGACCAACTTTCTCCCTCTAAAAATCCAAAAAGGAACAAACCCATGGTATAATTTGTAAACTTTGACCTACTAACATGGTCAAATGACTACGTCAATGGTTTTTTAAGTAATGACGGTAAGATTAATCTGAACCAGAATCATTATTGGGTGATGGGTCAAACGATCTAACCAGTAGTTCAACAACCAGTTAGTTGATAAGGTCTCCTATACGTCGTAAAAGAGGCTTGGGATCGAATCCCGCCTACACCTAGGTTGAGGGAGTTATGGGTTGGGGGATGGGTTATCCCGTTGTGTAGGCCCTTCAAAAAATATCAATAAAGAAAAAACAGTGGGTGAAAAATACTAATAGTGCTTACTCCTTAGTCACTTCTCTATTTTCAAATATCGACACAAGTAAATTAGAAGTGAGAATTAAGGTTCTAAATATCGACACAAGTCGATACACCGGTAAGGCGTATCAGCCTGTATCAATACTTTTTTTTTTATGTTTTATTTATTTATTTTTTGAAAGTGGTTTAGGGGGTCAGTTTAAGGCCCTGCTACCATCTGAACTGGTAGACAACCCGATACAACCCCTAGAGGGGCGTATCGATAAATCATCGGCACAATACATATCGACACCTCTAGTATTGGATTGGGTTGGACCAATCCAGTCCAAATCTAGTCCAATTGACACCCGATACAACCCATTTGTTAATAGACTCACTTTGTATTGGATTGGGTTGGACCAAATCCAGACCAATTGACACCTCTAATTGAAAGTGCAATGGGATCTTTTTGGCACCCAAATTAAGATCCTTTTAAGCCTTAATATTTTGACTAAGACGGCGTTTGGGTATCTATGAGAATAAGCTTAATTGATACCGATTCCACAACCTTTAAAGTTGCCACACAGCCACACAAGATACCTCACCACCCCGACCCTTAAAAAGATGAAATTAACCACATGATTTTGGGTTTTACTAGAATGATTGAGTTGCTACCAGAATGATTGAATAGTCCTGGTTGGGATATACTATGGGGCAGGAGTGGGGTGAGCTCCGTGGGAGCCAATACAAATTCAGTTCTACAAGTTTGGCCAACCTAACAATAATGCAACTTTTTGTTTTTATTTTCTTTCTAGATAACCAAAGATGAGGTGTATATTATCCTGCTAATCAAAAGAATAGAAGTTTTGTCACTCCATATATACTTTGTAAATTTCTTGCACTCTCCCTCACACGACACTCATGTTTTAACTTTATAATTTATCTTATGACGTTATACGTCATATCTCATGTTAATAAGGTATCAATGGAAATCATTGTTGGGAATCCAAGAAGGCTTTGATACTGTATATATTAAGGTTGTGTTTGGTATTTGTCACTTCTACTTGCAACGTTTTGTATTGGTTAATATAAAATTTTGAGAAGTGATTGTCTTGTTACATCATATTACATAATCATTTCTACTAAAAAAATATCGGCATTGTATTAAATGTTGGCATTTATCGTAAAAACACCAAATTTAATATTCTTGAAGGAAGAAACAACAATGGTACCCAATATTGTATTGATAACTCAAAGCATTTGTAATATGTATATATATAGATTTATAAAATTTTTATTGACCAACTTAAAATATTACAAGTAGAAGTGGCAAAAGTACCGACTACAACTTAAGAATGAAGGAGCACAAATGCTAAACAATGCAAGAAGTAAGAAACCTAGAACAGAACACACACTTTTAATGTAGAACGCTTCAAAATTACAAAGGAAACCAACAAAAAAAAAAAAGCACGGAATACTAGTCTAGCAAAATCTCCACAATTCCAAAAGAATGGAATGACAATGTTCTCAATACAAGAGGATAACCTTACAATTATTCACTAAATGTTGATCCACATAAATGAAGCTCACATGCATATTTATACACAAAGATGACAATTCATCTTCCAGCATCTTGGGAATACTATAAATGTAGAGTAGCAGAATGCAGAACGTCACGAACTCGATGAAAGAACTAATGTGAAATCTAGGTAGCTAGGCCCAGAAGATCCATAAGATTGGATACAAGATCCAATTAGCGTGAGATCAACTTGCTTGCGAGGTCCACCAACAACGATCCCATGATCTCCATAAGTTGTGATCCCCAAGTTTTGTGATATTAGCAACTCCATTAAACACACGGTCATGGTCTCACAACTTGGCACATGATTGGGTCCCACCTCCATATGAGGGGGCTAGGAAAACCTTAAGGTCCCATTCGCTTTTCGGTAAATTATTTATTCGGGTAAATGTTGTTACCTGGATAAGTTTTTCCTGAAAAACACTTATCTAGGAAAGTGCATTTATCCATGTTCTTTTATTTCACATGTAAATAAGGCAATGGCCATTTTATCCATAATAATCTATTATTGAAAATATCATTTTTGTCTTATTCAAGTGTTGACAACTTTCCATCTAAGTGGTAAAGTTTTTTACCCACCTAGGAGATGTTGGATAAGTGATACCTAGGAAAATAAACTTTTCCTGTTCCCCACATAAATCTGAAAAAGCATGGGATTCTTGGTCAATGGGAACCAAAATCCCATTGACCAGCTTTCCCCCCTCTCAGAATCCAAAAAAAAAGAATGCCCCTGATAAATATAAGGCCTAACTACATAATAAACCCTCAACTTTCTGTTTTTCTCTTGTTTTTGTCAAACCAAATACAATCTTATATTTCTATTTAGAGTGTGACTACAATGTAGAAACTGCATTGTGAAGTAAAATCGTGAATCAACCGCATTAATTGCTTCATGGTATAACACAAGACATGTAAGCTGTGTTTGATTGCAGTGTAAATAAATTTACATTGATGCAAAACTATGGCGGTGCAAATGATTTGAATATAAATTCTGGCCTATTTTTGTTTTAAATTTTAACTTATTTTATTTGATTGCAATATAAATAAAATAAATTAAGATATAAAATAGAATAAAATGCAATATAACTTATTTTATTTGATTGCAGTGATCAAATAACACAAGAATTTATAATCCTATACAATTGTACTAGCGCAAATAAAATTACACTGCAATCAAAGACAGGTGTATTTGCAAAAGTGAGAGAAGCAAATTCAATTTGGTAAGGTTTCATGTTGGCGAGAGTAAACCTACACAAAATATGTTGTAGGCTTGCTCATTTGATTTGAAGTTCTTGTGTGTGATTCCTGTTTTATATCATTCAGCCCCTAAAAACCGTCAAATAACTTGTGGACGAATCTGGATCAGGTGTGGAGTGTGCGGACACAAATGTGGGAATTTGATAGAGTGACCAGTCATGAGTGAATATGTCAGCGTACGTTGAACAGACATGGGACGAGTCCATACCATGTGGGCCCCATGTGTACCGGAACATTAACGTGTTCATTCATGACTTGTCAATCAACCACGTCCGCATATTGGTATTCACACGGTCTTTCTCTAGCATCTCATTCTCTTTTTTTTTCTTAACAATCTATCTCTAAGCATCTCATATTTCTTGCTTCTTTGGAATGGAATTCAGAACCATCGGGACGCATTATTTCAAGTCTGTGAATTCCAGACCACATTTAATTTGATTTGCCAATTCTTTCCCGGACAATCATGATTCTCTCTTACTCTCCATAAGAACCAACAGAAGACATCTGAATTCTGAAGGAATATCAAGATGTTACAATCTGGTTTGAAGATGTGGGGTATCCACAACGTGAAGGATTGGGTTGGCTCAGGTAATAATGGGTCAATCCAGATGCCAAAGTTCCCTATTATTTAGTGACTCTTGGCTTTATATTCGTTTTATAAAAAGCATGTGTATTTACCTATCTTATTTTATTTTTGTAGTAAATAAGAAAATGATTATTTTTAGTTGTAAAAAGTTTTTAATAAAATGAGTATTTTTGTTCTATTGAAGTATTGGCAATTTTTCCTTTAGGTGAGAAATTTATTTATTCATCTGATTGTCGCTTACCCAGATAAATAATACACAGAGAAAATAAATTTTCTATAAATCCCATGAATATCTAAAAAAAAAGAATATAAATATCTTAATCAATGGAACCAAAATCTGATTAACCAACTTTTCCCTCTCAAAAGCGGTCGATATCTAAGATAATATTCATGCTTATCTGCTGTGAAAACAAAACACCGACAATGGTAGTTAGGAGAATCAGACGCAACTCCCTAGATGATTTGGAAATCCCTGCTATATATATGGACCACATGATATGCTTTATGTAGGCAACTCCCTAGATGATGCCAGGCATCATTTGGAAATCCCTGCTATATATATGGACCACATGATATGCTTTATGTAGGCAACTGGAAATAATTGAACGTATCCGGTGATTTGGTTGATTAAGACCTCCATGGTTTTTGGACATTCCACGCATGTCTGTGCCTTTGTTATAATATCTGCACCTCTTTTGGGCTTGAAAGGTACCTAGCCAAGTAGCCAACTTTACGTGCATGGTACCGTCATGGCCTTAAATATATAAGTCCATAAGCCCATAACAATTGTTAATACTGTATCAAAAGGCATTGTATATAGAGAAGACAGACCATTTTTTTCATGGCTAAGCAAATACAAATTTATATAGTGTAAATACATAAAAAATAATATTAAATACAATGTCTTAATTAATTAGTTTGTCTCTACGTATGAAGGCAAATTTAATTTTCATGGCATGCTATTCGATGATATTAACATTTCTTTCAGATATAAAAATAAAAAAAAAAAGAATATTACATGATGAAATGATCCTCCTTTAAGTAGGGTTATCATCCTACTAGGGCTATCTGTGGACTGGATATTAGTTCAACCTGATGGTGGTGAATTGCTTATCCACCACCTTGACAGAACAATTTCATTTTTGGGTCAAGTTAAAAAGAAAAAAACAAATTAAACATGATATTTATCTTGTTAAAGGTATTAGTTATAGATCTAGCTAATAATAGAATTTATTGGTGAGAAAATATCTTATGTATTTGATTCAATGAGAGAGAATGGGCATTAGTACCTTAATTATATGACTTAATGAGAGGGATTTGAAGGGAATCAAGGGATGTTAAGGTCAAAACTGTCATTTTCAACTTTCATTTAATGGGAGGTCGATTAAGTAAATTAGGCTCAATTTGGAAGGAGTACAAATATAAATTTGTAGAGTATAAAACCTTACATTTTATATTATTTTGTATGTATTTGTATTGTACATATTTGTATTTGTACTCCTTCCATACTAAGCAATAGTTTCAAACTATAGGGAGCGTTTTAGTAAAACATAAACAATAGGGTAGGTTTAGTAAATTTGTGAAACTACAAGGAGTGTCTTAGTAAATTACCCAAGAATTTATTCATAAGTAAAATACCTTAAATATAAGATTTAATGTGAGAGAATGAAGTTAATACCTTCAATAAAAGACTTATTGAGAGGGAATTAAATGAGATAAAAAATTGTAGATGATATTACATTATTAGTCCTCACAATTTAATAAGGACTAAATTCAAAAATAGGGGCAGTTTAGCCAAAAAAAGTTATACATCGCTATTAATACTTTTAATAGCAGTAGAGGTTTAATGAAGAAGGTCCAAGCTAACTTCACATTACGGATAACCACCTCCAACCACACAAGTAATGATGAAACACAACTTCATTTCTTGCCAACCAGAAGTGTGTCATAAAATTAGAGTAAAAAATTTGCTATATATGGTGAGAATCTAAGGGCTAAGGGTCTGATAATAATCATGTATGTATGTAGTTATGCTTTTTGTTCCGCTACTAGTATTTATGTGTTTCTGTATATGTACATATTTATCTATCTATATATGCATATATATTGTATGTGGAAATATTTTAAGTTTGAACTTAAGGCTGTGTTTGGTTGCAATGCAAATAATTTTAAACTGATGCAAAACTATGACAGTTCAAATGATTTGAGTGCTAATTCTGACCTATTTTTTGTTTCAATTTTTTAACTTGTTTTGTTTGGTTGCAGTACAAAGGAAATAAATTAAGACATGAAGAAGATCGAATAAAGTAAAATCCAAAAAAAACTTAAACAAGAATTTGCATTTTTTACATTTGCACTCCCATGCATTTATATTAGTGCAAATAAAGTTGCACTGCAATAACGAAACGCAGCCGACAAGACATTTTTTTTTCTAAAACATGATGACTATGTTATTTTATGCATAATAATGCAAATAAAGAATTAACACGAACCCTTAGGGTCTAGAAAATAAGTACAGTAAGCAAAAGTAGAGAATTCAGACCAATCCAAGACCAACCCAAACCCAACTCAATCCTAACCCAGCCCAAAAACTTTAGGTTGGGCGAGAGTTACAATTGGGGTTCAATAACTCGGTTTGGGTTAGAGTTGACCTCAAACCAACCTAACCTGTCTCAAAAATTGCCTACTTACAACACTTTTTATCACATTTTTGTTTACCACATAAGCTTATCCAAGCAAACTTAGGTTAAGTTGTTGCTGGTGTTATTTGATATTTGTGCAGTATTAGGTGATCAAATAATAGGATATTATAATGTGATTGTTAGGGCCTCTCTAGGTGCATAACCCATGGCAGTGTATCTTATGAATAACATCTTGTGAAGAAATTAAGTGGGTCATTGGCACCGTGGTATTTTAATCAAGTCACAACACTTGAAGTTAAGATGGTGGTTGGTATCAATGTAGCTTTTGGAAGAAACGGTATCAGTTCAGCATTAGAGATGTGTTTAACAAAGAAAATGTCTAAAAAGTAATTTGGTTGATAAATGGCTCTTTCGAAAGTCGTGTGAACCATTTATTAGAAAAACACAAATATTGACATTTTTCATTTCGAAGACAGATTTTTGACTGTTTGCTTTATATGATGCCTAACAGCGTCTAGTGGCACCTAATGGCACTGACGTGTAAAAAAATCATACAAAACATTTAAAGCAGATTTTGTCTTATTTTTCAAGGCAAAACCATACAAAATGTTTATTCTATAAATATCATCAATATCAAACAATCTCTAAATCATGATATCAGTGAGATATTTTCGTACAATACACACAATGATCTGTATTCGAACATGTAAGTGCCATCAAGTGCCATATAGGAAAACTGAAGTAGAAATTAGAAACACCCCTGCCCTCCAATTATCAATGCTTCTAATTCAAAATTAAACCCATTTTAAGCACTTCTAGAGGATACATTGTCTGTGCAACAACCCATCATCAGAAACGACCACCCTGTTATCGATCCCTACCATTTTCACCAACCACTTTCACCAAGCTTCTTCCTCCTCTTCTGATACTCCTATATCTGCCATATATCTTCCCCCAATTAGCATTGATAAACTCTTCTTTTTCTTCTTGTTGTTATTGTTGTTCTTGAGAACCCTTCAAGTTTAAACTGTTGTTGTTGGTTGTGTTTGGTTTGCACTGATGTAAAACAATGGTACTTCAAATGATTTCGGTGCAAATTATGATTTATTTTACTCCAAAATTTACTTAAATTTTGTTTGATTGCAATGCAAATGGAGTAAAATAAGACTTGTTGAAGTAGAATAAAGTAAAACCCAAAACAAAGTTAAAATAATAATTTGCATTTTTTTCATTTGCACTCCTATGCATTTGTAATAGTGCAAATTATAAAATTGCATTGCAACTAAATGCAGCCAGTAGGTACTTGAATAGGTATTTATTCTCTAATATGTTCCTCTCATGTGAAAGTCAATTTCATCGGGCTTGAAGCATGGACAAGCACAGGTGCACCCATACTTTGTGCTGAAATTTAATTAATTACAACGGGGCCTACTTGGATTGAACACTAGACCATCTTTTAATCGAGCATTCTCTGATACTATATCAAACAGTTCAACCTAAAAGGTTAAGCTGTTAGGTGGGGTCCTGAATAGGTTTTTATTCTCTAATACTTGTAATTATTTTTATTTGATATCTTATGCAGTATGAAAAATGAATAAAAACAAATATGTAGTCCAATTATGGTGAAACGGTAAGATATTAGAATGTGAATATTGTTGTGGTCTCTTTGGGTTCATAACCCCAAAATTTTCACATTGAGTAAACAAGACAGTGCATCTTAATAATAAATTAAGTGGATGACTACTAGGAACAGATTAAGGCTGCATTTGGCATTTCATATGTGAAGGATTTATCTCTTTTTTTGCAGTTAAAATGTCCCATAAATACTGAATTTTTAACTGCAAAAAAGGAGATAAGTTCTTAAAATAAAGAATACCAAATGCAGCTATGTAAACTTCTTGATATAAAAGGAGATTCCTACCATTCTAAAATTAAATTTTAATGATGTAATAGGAAGCTAGTTTGGGGTTCCCATGAAGAACAAACTAATGGGTTAATGAGCCTGAAGAATCATGCCTATTCCCCTACTCATCAAACACTAGATGGGTCAAAATTTCCCAAAAGTCCATTGCACCAAAACTCTGAGTCGAAGCCCAGCCCAATTGATTTCTTACCCACCAAACCCTACAATCAACAATATTTAACATCCATTGTGAGGATGAGGTTAAACCTTGATGCTGCCAGCCACAATCTGTTGTTCATTTTCATTTGTGTAGTCAGCCAGGCCTCGCGTGCGAAGCAGGTCACACATCAAAGTTCATATCTCACCTACCTTTGCATGAGGATGAGGGAGGGAGGGTAACTTCCCAAGTTCTTATCTCACGACAACAAAATCAACAGACAACAGTGAGAGTGGACACGACACGGCTTCTACGCGCAAAAGGATGATTATGGATTATGGGTCAAAATTCAAAATAAATCAACCAAACAATAATGCGGGAAGAGTCAACTTCGAAGCGTTAAGCTAAATCTCGGGAATGGATTGATGCACATGATGCATAGATGGATGTGGGCCCATAAAGCTTGCCACTGGCCCACTGTCCACGGGCTTATGAGAAGATATCTAACCAGTTTTCTTCGTTGAAAGGAAAATTCTAATTTAATACCTTGAATTTTAGGGTAGTGTAAATTTAAAACCCAAATTTTTAAACGTGTCGTATTCAAACTTTTTTAAACGTGTCGTATTCTGATCTCTAACCAGTAACCACCTCCGATATCAAACTAATTATGGATTCGATTGCTTTGTACCACAACACAGTGTCAAGTTAGTATGCCAAAGCAAGGAAGTGTTCCCACCCTTCTCTATGCCAAATTGCTTCTCAGGGGACTCATGTGGCTCTGAGAATTACTCAATGGGGAAACTGTGCAACAGTTCTTTGATGGGAGCAAAGCCTGAGATTGAATTCGAAACTCCTCCAAACAGTCATCACTGATGACCATGAGCTACTTCTACCATTTTCACTTCACAGTCTTCTGTTACACCCTTCTCTTTTGTTCCACTGACCAGTGAACTTGCTTGCACAAACTTGGGGACTCCCAAGTCTAATACACCATGATTCAACCCTAACCCCTGTAATCCCAAAATGTCTACCACCACCATCACCATCACCACCCTCCTCTTCATCCTCCTCCTAACCATAATCATCTACCTTGTTACAACCACTACTCTGTCCTCCATTCCAGGACTTGACTCATTGCTCTCCCAACAGTCACGTCTCGACCCACATGCCTCCAACAATTCTTTCATTTCCCTCTCCCTTCACATCTTCAGCGCCTTCTCCCTCCTCTCCCTCAAAATCTCAGTCCCATCCACGTGAAACTCGTCAGTTTTTTCTCTAAACACTCCCCATATCTCCTCTCTTCTTTCCTCTACACCACCATCTTCTCCGATCAACTCCATGTCATTGGACCCATTCCTCAACACCTCGTCGTAGAACCCCAGACCCCAAAACACAGTTTCCTTTATACAGCCAGAATTAACAGATATCTTCACTGTTCTCGCCTCCATTATCCAATTCTTATTTCTTTCAAATCCGTTATCATCAATAAGAAAAATAGCTTCTCCTCGAACAAGAGAATCCATCTATCTACTTTGCCCCTCTCTGCAACAGTACCTACTAATGAATCTTCAACTTCAACCACCATCTCACTTTTCAACAAATCACAGAAGAAAGTCCATCGAGAGTCTCCTAAACGCTTGCTTCGGTTCAGCATGGATATGTGCTCGAAGCGTGACGACCTTGCTGAAGCCCTTCACCTTTACGATGATGCTCCTAAGAAAGGGTTTTGAGATCAGTAAATGGCATTGATGGAGTTGCTCCAAATGAGGCCACATTAGATTGGTGGCGTTTGTTTTGATTAAGAAATGACGAGTTATGAGTTATGACATCTCGCCTAAGTTGAGGTCATACGGACCGGCGCTATTTGGGCTCTGTAAGAAGGAGAAGCGGATAAGGTTTATGAGGTTGATGCCCACATGGATCACATGGTAGTGTTTGGGGTTTGGGCTGAGGAGCCCAAGTTTGTTGCATTGCTACAGCTTAGTTCAAGGTAGAAGACAATTAACTGTGTTTTCTTTTAAAGGATAGTTTTGATATTACTTTTTGAAAGTTTGAGTACTGCAGTGATACATTTAAAAGTTAGGATACTAAGTTGATACTACCCCCAAAGTTTAGGACACTAAAGTAGAAATTTCCCTAAAAAAAGTGTAATTAAACTGAATCAAAAGCATAAATAAGACAAGTTGGACACCAAATGCAAATAGTTACTTATTCAAATAAACATTTGTTTTTAAGTACTTATTTTTAATATAAACACTTCCAAAACATGCCCTTAGAAGTCTATTTTTCAAATTTAACGTCAATAGGCCTCTTTGTGTTTATTTTACTGGTAGGAATGCATTTAATTTTTAAGATAAATCCCTTAAACCTACCTTGGGGCTTTTGAAAAGGCCTTAAACCTCCCCCCATCTTTAACCTATCCTTAAATATAAGGTTTTGCACTCTACATATTTGCATTTGTACTCTTTCCAAACTGATCTTAAATGGTTGTTGTGCCCATACTATTTCCTCCAATCAAAATGATAATTTTTTTTTTCTAATTTCAATTTCACATTTGAATTGTTAATACAAATAAATATGCTTTTGAATTTCATTTTTTACCACATAAACAAACCCGTTTTTGGCTAAATAGAGGTTTAAGGGTTTTTGTAGGTATATTTGACCAATCTGGTCCAAAATATTTATTAGATTGGATTGAACCTGGTCTGTTCATAATAAATTTAAATAAGATTGGGTTGGATTAAGCCAATATCTGATCCATTGATGTAAGTTAAAAATATAGGTATCAATGAACCGGATTTGGGTTGAAACCAATCTAAATTAAAACGAATTTAAACAAATTTAATAATTCAGACATTAAATTGGACTGGTCCAAAATATTTATTGGATTGGGTTAGACCTGATCCATTTGTAATGGACTCAATTAAACTGGATCGGAATCCAGTCCAATTGGCACCCCTAAACTTTACTCCAATCAGCAACTGTATGAAAGCCTATCTAGACGCGGGCACCGAGGAAGGAGGATGACAATATACATAAAACCTTTTACGTACAACTGTTCCACGTGTCGAAATTTCGTTTGTATGTGCCACTTGGCACGATAAGAGTCAGACAAAGCGACAGTTTTTGTATTACTACACGGAATGCCAACTTCGGTTCATTGGTTGCAACTTGCAAGAGGATGACAGTTGAACACGACCGGGTTGACTCACCAGTTGTACACGGTTCCCACGCGCAAGGACTACACATGGATAATCAATGCACTCTACAATCATGCGTGCATGACTTCTCAGGCTCTCTCAGCCATACCTATCTATGGATTGGCAGCAGTTTTTGACCCGACCCAACAGTTCGTTCTGAATAAAATCATTCTGTACCCTTTATTTAATTATTAGAGGGACTGTTCGGGTCGGATCCAACCCGAATGCATAATTTCTAAATCAGCAGGGTGTCATACTGTCATCAGCCACGATCAATCAGACCTAGAAAATTAGTTGGTTTGTTGATTGCACACAAAATGACGAATTTTTCTCTTTAATAAATAATTAAATACGTAGATGTAGAAAAAATAAACCCGAATTATTGCTTTAAATAAGGTGGTGCATGTACTGCAAGAAAAAAATTAAAATAGCATGTCAAAGTTTATTTTTTTATTAGACATTATTAGGGCATTTGCATTAATGTTAGATTGACCAAAGGAAAGGAAAATTTAAATTAAAGCAAAGAGATTATTATTTAACTACCCAAATGCAATAATGCATGCAAAATGGTGCTTCCTTACAAAACTTTGTACGAAAAGGACTAGAAAACCTTTTCAATTTATTTTAATTTTAATTTTGTATATTCTGCAATTCTGCTTAATATTATACATATATTACAACCAATACTTACTTAAGAAAAGTGGTATTTATATGAATTTATTATTATTATTATTAATTTACAATGAATCCTAGGTGCCCTAGTCATAGGATTTATTTGATGGCAACATCTATCTCATGGCGTCAGAATCTGCCACTGAATGGATCCAACTAGCTTGATTAAATAATATATATGATATTATTATTATTGTTATTATTATTAATTTATAATGAATTTTAGGGACCATAGTCATAGGATTTATTTGATGGCTACATCAATCGCCATGTCTCTTATCTATGGCATCAGAATCTGCTACTGAATGGCTCCAACTAGCATGATTAAATAATATGATGTATATGATATATGTGTTTTAATATTTAAAATGCTCCTTTTATTTACAGAAAATGAAACCCCTAAATTCAATTTTTTTTTTTTTTGCTACGTTTGGTTCAACCCCAATTAAGTGAAGAAGAGAAGTTATGACTTGTGAGGAGGTCCTTAGTTATGATAATCTTTAAAGTTGTCTTTGGGATTTCCTATCCAACATCTTTTCTTTCTCCTCACTTATGTTAATTTCATTTCAGAATAACATTCAAATAATTTGAAGTACAGGATAAATTAAAGAGAAAAATAAATTAATCATAAATAAATAAAAGGACTATATAGAAACTTCTTTTTCATATAGGTTAGCTGTTCCGACCTCTCAATTATTCTTACTTTTTAATTCAATAGAAAAGAATTTTATGCAGAAACTAAAGCGTAAGGACGACTTATTGGCTCCATCCTGGAAAGAGCAAGGATTAGCTGAATGCCATAGCAGTTCACTGCACTGTGGAATTAACCAATGATAATATTCCATGAATGTAATAAAATAATAAGAAAATGATTGATCAGCTCAGTTCAGAATTTTTAATTTCACCGAACAGGGGATGAATCTTGACCATGGATTGATGTCAAATTCATCAGCGGGATGCGATTTATAGTGTGTGTGTGGGTGGAAGTGGAGGTGGGGGACTACTAATAGACTATGAAGGGCTATAATTTTTTAGAATTCTGCATTGGATTACAGTGTATTTTTTCCTAAAGTAAAACCTCCACCACTTTTTATAGTAGAACCCATAAATTTATTATTTAGAATATTATCATTGGTTTCACAGCCACTGAACAGCATTCAGTGGAGATATATGAAGTTTGAATATTGTTTTAATAAACTTTGGAATGTCGCAAGCTCGTGTTAGGGCATTGCATTGGTTAAAAGATATCTGGTATTCCTAATAAATATAATGGGATTTACAATCCAAATGCTTATATCTGGAATATGACCTAGTCTATTAATGTTGACAGTTCATTGGTTCTGCACATTCAATAATTCATTTGGAAGAGCTTACACGATTGATGAGCTTTGACAGGAAGTTGAAGTGGTCAGATAAATTTAGGGAGAATGTCTATATAAATCCCTTCTCACCTTTTTATTCATCTAAGGGTCAGGACTTCTTTTTACTTGGTTTTTTCTCACTATTAATAGGGATGGCAATTTTTCCCATCCCGGACCAGACCCAACTTTTCCAATCCGATGAAGTCAGGGATGGGAATTGTTTTGGCGGGGCGGAGATGGGACGAGGATTAATAGGAATCCCCGATTGGAGTTGGGGTCAGGGATGGGGATTGAAGTCCCCGCCCCACCACGACCTCGATTATATATATATATAATATTTAAAATATTATTTATAATTAAAATTTTTTATTTATTTTAAGTAAATTTATTTTTCAAAAAAATATTATTATCTAAAAATTTCAGGGATTCAGATTCCCGTAGGGAATCCATCCCCATCGGGGATCGAGGATGAAAGACATTTTATTCCCGACAAGAATCGGGGGCGGGGATAGGGAATATGATCCCTGCCCCGAACCTGCCCCATTGCCATTCCTCTTTCCTCAAATCAAGATATTAAATATCATCATTCTTGATTTCAAAAGGATGCATGATCTAGATTATAAATTATAATTTAGATTATGATCTAGATTATAAATATCATCACTTCATGGAAGCCGGTTTGTTTTCGTAGTTTCTTTCATATGAGAGTCTCATCTTTTAAGTTGTTTGATTATTGAAAGAGGTTGTGTATCTAGTGGGGGCTTACGGTCTGGTGTTTCTTTGTCGTGGGTTAGGTGTATTTTCTTTGCTTTAGTTTTTTGCTTCTTACTACTGAGTCTGGGAACTTTTTGGGCCTAGGATGTGTTTTCTTCTATCTTCCTTCTTTTCATTTTTAACAAATTTTATTTTTACCTAATAATAATAATAATAATAATAATAATGATGATGATGATGATGATGATGATGATAAATTAATAGTTAAATATTGAAAACTTTGAGTAAATATCAATAAGTATTAATGTTTTCATTAATTGATTTTTCAATAATTATTGATATGAAATTTCAAAATTTATGCATTTATGAATACTTAAGTACTGAAAATCTTAAGCTAAGTTGAAACTTTAATCATTGTAATTAGAATAATTTTTGAAAATTAATGAAAATTTTTGGTAATAATTATCAATTTCAGATAATAATAATAATAATAATAATAATAATAATAATAATAATAATAATAATAATAATAATAATAATAATAGTTAATTAATTTCATGTAATAATGTTTTAATATTGAAATATTGAAAATTTTTAGCAAATTATTAATATTTTCATTAATTATTGATATTAATAAATTAATTTTAAAAAATTTCTAAATTTATGAATAATTAATTTCTGAAAATATAAAAAATTTTTAGTAATTTGAAGTTTTTTAAAATTAAATTATAAAAAAACATGAAAATTTGGTTATGGAAATTATTAAATTAAAATTTTCCAATAATGACCGAAAACCAATTTCTCCTTTGCAAATTTCCATCCATGTGTAAAAGGATCATGGACCAAAATGCACGAGAAGTTCAACCCACCAATTGTAGCAGATCCTAACTTCCCCATCAGTACCTGTTGACAAAAGGAAAATATGTGGGTCAAAGAAGTCCAAACCATTAGGCTAGGGATGGCAATTTTCCCCATCCTTGGTGGGGACCCAACTTCCCCAATCCGATGGGGTCGAGAATGGGGATTGTTTTGGCGGGGCGTGGACAGGGATGTGATTAATAGAAATCCCCAATCAGGGTCGGGGATGGGGATTGATGCCCCTACCCTACCCCGCCCCGACCCCGATTATATCTATATATATATATATCAAAACATTATTTATAATTTAAAATATTTATTTTTCAAAAAAATACTATTATCTAAAAAAATTTAGGGATCCGGGTCCTCGCAGAAAATCCATCCCCATTGAAGATTAGGGATAGAGGATAAATTTTATCCCCACTAGGGATCGAGGATAGGGATGGGATTAATTTCAGAATTGAGGGTGGGGACAGAAAATATGATCCCCACCCCATTGCCATTCTTAATTTAGGCTTAATTTAGAAAAAGTACAAATACAAATATATAAAATGAAAATCCATACAAAATTATACAAATTTTGCACTCTACATATTTATATTTGTGCTCTTTCCAAACTGAGCCTTTTAAATGTTTCCTATACACGGATTCAGTTGCACGCTGGGGTGTGTTGACGGATTCATTCCTAATTTAGGCTTAATTTGAAAAGAGTACAAATACAAATATGTAAAGTGAAAATCCATACAAAATTATACAAATTTTGCACTCTACATATTTATATTTGTGCTCTTTCCAAAATGAGCCTTATCCTAGGCACGGATTCATTTGCACGCTGGGGTGTGTAGACGGGGGCTAAACGAGTGATGTGGCCCCACTAAGACGTCACTTCATCTAGTTCAGGTGGGACCATATCAACACATGAAAGCTTTGATGGTTTCGATCCTTCCCCTATATAAACACCCAGCCCACATCCATACAGCCTCGCAATCGTTCTCTCAATTCCCATACCGAAATTGAAGTACAAAAGGATGAAGAACTTTCATTCTTTTAGCAAGAGAATAAGCCATCTCTGTAGTTGTTCATGCATGAAGCTAGCTTGTTTTAGCAGATCTATTTGGAGTCTACTGATCTTGTTGTTTCGCTTCCTATTCTTCCGGGCAAACCCATTTTATATTCTTGTTTGTTACTTCGTCTCTGTTTCCTTTCTGGGTTTCTTAATTCTGAAACTTTTGAATCCAAGAACCGATTCCTTTAAACCCAAGGACTTGGATATATTCTTCACTTCAGTGTCTGCGACGACTGTTTCCAGCATGTCTACCGTCGAAATGGAGGTCTTTTCCAACACCCAACTTGTGTTTATAACCATTTTAATGTTTGTAGGAGGGGAGGTTTTTGTTTCAATGTTTGGGCTTCTTTTTACCAAGTACAAGTTAAGGAACCGAGCCAGGATCCATGGCAGTAGAGTCGGTTCTGTAAGTCGTGAGTCTCTGAGTCCCACGAATCCCGTGGATCAGATTGAGTTGGGGATGGTAATTTTGTCTGAAACTGAATCAAGGAAACCCAGTAGTGTCGACCTTGTGTCTGCAGTGGAATCAATCTTGAGTTCTAATGAAGAAGATTTGAGATACAATTCAATAAGGTATCTGGTTTTTGTAATTCTGGTTTATCTTCTAGTGGTTCATATAGGTGGATCTGCATTGGTTGCACTGTATGTGAGTCTGGTTCCAAGTGCAAGAAATGTACTCAGGAACAAGGGCCTTCAAATCCCCACGTTCTCTATCTTCACTACTGTCTCTACGTTTGCAAGTTGTGGTTTCGTCCCTACAAATGAGAACATGATTGTCTTCAGCAAGAACTCGGGACTCCTCCTACTTCTTATCCCTCAGGTTCTTCTTGGGAACACATTATACCCGTCTTGCTTGAGATTTCTGATATGGGTTTTGGGGAAGTTTACTAAGAGGCAGGAGTTCAATTACATGCTGATGAATACAAGAGAGATGAAATACTTTCACTTGCTTCCCAGTTTGCATTCTTCTCTTTTAGTTGTTACTGTTTTCGGGTTCATTGTGGTTCAGTTTATACTCTTTTGCTCTCTGGAATGGAATTCAGAAGGCTTGGATGGACTGAATCCCTTTCAGAAACTCGTGGCTTCCCTGTTTCAGACAGTTAACTCAAGGCACACCGGTGAATCGATCATTGATCTCTCAATCCTCTCGCCGGCCATACTGGTGCTATTCGTCCTAATGATGTCAGTTCTCTCTCTCTCTCTCTATATATACCCATATATAATTAAAAATGGAAAAACGTCCTATGATGCCGGAATGACATATGATCCCAGAAGGAATCGCCCTGGTAAATTTTGATGGTAATGGTAGCCCACATGATTGGTTACCACTAAGGGTGTCAATGGACCGGTTTTAGAGTTTGGATCAGACCCGACGGGTCAATAAGACATATTGGATTGGATCAATTTGGTCCAAAATATTTATTAGATTGGACTGGACCAGGTCTGTTCGTAATAAATTTATATTGGATTCAGTTTGGTTAAGTCAATATCCGGTCTGTTGATATAAAATAACAATATAGGTATCAATGAATTTGGACAAATTGGGTTTGGGTTGAAAAAAATTAAATTAAAACGAATTTGAACTGATTGGACGGTCTAGACATTAAATTGGACCAGTCCAAAATAGTTGAAAATATTCACCGGATTGGACTGGACCTGGTCCATTTGTAATAGATTCACATTGGACTGAATTTGATTAGACCAAATCCAGTCCAATTACACCCGTAGTTACCACTATTACAATGCCAATTGATTGGTTATAAGTATTTTTTATATCATGCCTCTCCCCATGCTAATCAATTAGGGTGTATTTATACGTTATTACTTTTCATTGTTTCACATTTCTAAAAATGTATTTTCACCTATAATAATAAGATGTACTTCCCATCATGTTCAATTAATCATAGGTACATTGCAACAGATGTATCATAGGTTTTGCCCCAATCATTAGTAGATTTTTTATTTAATTAAATTTTATTAAAGAATTATTTTAATTACTTTTGCATCATTTTATTTAATTATTTATATTAATAATACAAAAAATATAATATAAATATATTTTATAATTTATTAATGGTATTTGAATGTGAGTTTTGAATCCGAATGTAGGGAATTAAATTTGAATTTAGGTACATCCGTGTGCATATTTTTCATGGATATTTTAATAATATTAGAGGTCCTAATTGAACTGTGACATGCTATTAATACTGTTCCAAGACGCAACTTTTGACCATCCTTAGTCGATGGGAGTGGAGAGTACACATTCACGGGTACTTAACCTAGATGGGGTTCACATGAACCAGCTTCCATTAACCACACAAAATGTAGAAACTTATCTCCAAATTAAAACTATAAGAAAAGGACAGTAGGCTGCATTTGGCATTTTTTATTTTAAAGAAAAAGAAAAAAGTCTTTTATTTTAAATAAGAAGTGCCAAATGCAGCCCTAGAAGTTCTGAGGTAGAACTTCTAGAAACGAAAAGAAAAACAAAAGCAAGCCTCCTAAGTACGTCTCTATCAATCTCCAGGCAATTGGCATAAGACCTTCCCTAGTTTTGCTTAGAGTTACAAGTCAAAGGAGATCCACTCTCAGTGTCAATTAGAGAAAAGATATATCAATTATTGTCTGGTAGTAGAATAAGGAAATTAATAAAATGGAATTCAGCTGAGATTAGAATAACAGAAAACTACTAGTCCAGGGATCAAAAGTTGAGGTTCTACATACTTCCTAGGAAGTATTAATTAATAATAAATTCTAATGCTACATAAAGGATTTTAAATTTGTAATCTTCTTTGTCTTCCTCCAAAGTTGACTGTGCATGGCTCTACTACCAATCTTGATAATTAATGACAATAATGGATGGTTGAACCATTCACATCCACCCCCAACCCTAGTTGGAGCTGGGTGTGATGCCCCCCATTCTGTATGACTATTAATTAGTAGGGTTAGTTTCAGGTGAACATTAATTAATTAATAGGGCCAGGTTGAATCACCTTTCCAATAGTTTCCCTTCATGTCCCACTGACCACCCACCAAAGAATTGGAATTCTTCCAGTCAGTGAGTCAGCCACAGGTCATTTTTCCAAGAATGAAATTCTAATGGCTTTGAATCTTAACTGTGCTTGTTATATATGTTGGATTTTAGAAATTATTGAAAACATAAAAGTAATCATACAACAATTAATTTCAATCAAATTAATTAAAGCTTTTCTAGCTTTTGTAGTATCTGATTAACTAATTAATCATCTCTAGTTAACATGTTCTATAGGTACCTTCCTCCGTATACTTCCTTTCTACCTATCACCAAAGATGTGGGCAAGTCTTCAAGAAGTGGAAAGAAGAGTACAAGCAGAGGGAGGCTTGCAGAAAACCTTATATTCTCACAACTTTCTTATTTGGTCATATTCATCATCCTCATTTGCATCACAGAGAGGGAAAAGATGAAGGAAGATCCTCTTAACTTCTCAACATTGAATATCATCATAGAAGTTATCAGGTCTCATCCTTAATTAAATATTATACACTTCCTCTTTGAGCATCCTCTCATCATATATAGCCTCAGTTTACATCCACATACTCAAAATTAAAGCAAATGCTTTGACATGCAGTGCATATGGAAATGTGGGATTTACAGCCGGCTACAGTTGCAAACGGCAGCTGAATCCTCAAGGATTATGCAAGGACTCATGGTATGGGTTTGTTGGAAGATGGAGCAACAAGGGGAAGGTCATTCTCATCCTTGTCATGTTCTTTGGAAGACTAAAGAAGTTTAACATGGATGGAGGTAGAGGATGGAAGCTCTTGTAACAGCAGCAGCAGCAGCAATTCAGATTTCCTTTCCTTCTACATGTCCTACAATAGTGGCATGTTGTACTTTAATTCAAAAGGAAACTAGTATAGAAGAATTCCTATATGCATGGGTTACTTATCTCTCTTTGATATATAGATGGCCTCTATCTATGTGATCACTTTAGGGTTTCAGCCTCAAAAGGAAATGGTTGATAATTGAATGGTGGGATAGGCACCTTACTTTCCTAAATTACCTTGATGGTTCGGTTCTAATAGGGCTTGCAAATGGGTCGGATAGAATTGGATACCTATATCTAAATATTATTTTTTAACATTTGGATTTGAATTGAATTTAGATTTCAATCGATTGTTCAATGTAATAGTATTAAGAAATTGGACTAAAGCTAATTAAAATATATTATATATTATTAATATTATGAATCAAAAGTGACTTTGGTATTGAATATAAACTGACATTTCAGTAAAAATACAACAATATAATCAAACGAAATTTAGTAATAAATACAATATTTTTTCAGTAAAAATAAAACTTTATTAAAAGAAAAAAGAAAATAGACAAAGAAACGGGATACAAGTGGGCTCAAAACCCAAGAACCTAGAGCCCAAAGTCTCCACTCCTTGCAACTCAAAGAAAGCAAAAACTGGGCCACAATAAAAAGAACGGCCCAGAACTCCAAACCCAAAACCAGAAGCAGCTATACGAAAAATGATCTACCACAACCCCTTAGATAGAATTTCTCTTCTTCAACCTCTAATACTTTTTAGTACCTCATTGCACCTTCCTCAAATCCACATGAAGGAAAAAGGCTCCTTCATTCCCTTGCACTTCTTAATGCCTGGAAAAGATCCATCAGAACTTTCACTCTCAACTAGCAGCTAGGGGTGGCAAATAGCAAATTGGGTTTGGGTTTTGGTTGAAACTAAATTCGCCTTCACCCAACCCAATCCGTCCAACCCATTAATTTTTCAAGTCATCAAAATACAGAAGAAATTCAGAAATTATGAAAAAATAAATAAAATGTAAGAAAATTTAGATGATGGGAATAGCTAGTTAATTAAGAGATATCCCAAGCATAAATACACAGTTTATCACTTGATTAGGCCTCCTGCAACTTCAAGTAGTTCGTTTGGGCTAGCAAGGACACGCTTATTTGTTGGGTTAAAGAAGTAGAGTGTAGGTAAGTCATGGAAAAGTTAACTTTCTTGGCAGTTTGTGTCATCCAAATCTGCCTTCCTCCTGCTCTATAAATAGGGGGGGGGGGGGCAGGCTTGAACCCTTAACCACACAGACCCACCAAAGCAGTTTCTTACGACCTAGGCTTGAAGATATAGTGTAAATTATGGCTGCCAAGAAATCTCTGGTGTCTCTGGGCTCACGAACTGCATTGATGTTGTTGCTCATCGCTGTGGCGTGCCAGACCCAGATGGCTCGATCCCAGAACTGCGCCAACGAGCTCACTAACCTTACCGCGTGTGCACCTTTTGTTCTGCCGGGTGTCTCGACCCAACCTAACGCTGAATGCTGCAATGCCCTCCATGGAGTTGACCAGACCTGCCTCTGCAGCACTCTCCAAATTGTTGCTCGTATGCCTACTCAATGCCGTCTCCCACCCATGGCTTGTCGTAAGCCTCTTTCTCTCTCTCTTTCATGTTCAAGTGTTTTCTTCTTTTTTTCTTTTGATTTCTATTTGAAGGGCTACATGGCCCATCCCTCAACCCATAACCCTCCCAACCCAGGTGGAGGCGGGATTTCATCTCAAGTCTCCACTATCAATAAAAGACCTTATCAACCAGCTGGTTGGTACCTTATAAAAAATTTTTTTGAACTATTTCTCGATTTGCGCATGCACTCTGTGTATTGTTTCAATCTTATCGGATGTCTCACAAGAGACTCCTTCATGTTCAAATTGACTAACTTTATGTTTTTCTATCTTGGATGGACAGCTACTGCATGAAGAGTTGTGGGAGGGATAATCGAATAAAATCAGAGTCAGAGAGTCTTAGCAGTTTTTCCTTTGGTTTCTTTCTTTCTTGGTCCTTTTTGTATTTCTTTTTTCTTTTACCAAACATGATCTGCGACTGAATTAGAAATGCTATGTAATAGCGGATATAAGAGCCAGCTTATTAATGAATAAATGAAAGAAAATTTCCTTTGTGAAGACATTGTATGTGCTTACTGTGCGTCCATCTAGTAAGAATATTGATCATTTAAAACAGAAAAAAGTGTGGAGCTTTTCATCTTCTAATTCTCTGCTAAAACTGAAAGTAAGGATTCCAGATTCCCAGGCTCCCACCATGTGTTTTAATCTTTCATATACTACTTTTGTTTACAAAATATGAAGATCCTAAATTCTATAGTCACAATGGCCATTTGCTAGGTACGCTTGGTTCAGCCCCAAGATAATCAAGTGAAGAAGAAAAGTTGTTTGGGAGTTTTAATTTAACTACAGAAATTTTTAGAAGTGTCTTTCAGAACACTTTTTCTTTTTCACTTATTTACCGATGAACCAAACGCAACCTTAAGTTATTTTCTTACAGAACTCAATGGTAGATGGTGGGTGGGGTGGATCCTTTGTCCATACCCTTTGTGAATGACACTCCAAATTTGGTATATTAATTATGTTGTAGGTGGCTCCTCTCACAATGTTTTCATACTTTTGGTATAAGCCATTTTATTTGTGTACCAGGGACGTCCCCTAAATTATCAATAATATTTGAATATATAGTTCAAATCAATGACTTGTTCCAAATGGACGACCTGTTGCAATTTAAAAAATATATAAAAATAATTAAAACAAAAAGTCCAAAAATTGTTGCCCAGGACATCAGGTCAAATGTGTTGACAATTTGACTACCTGGATCAATGGGTCATTGATCAATTCAAACGTTTTTTAAAATCAGGATTTTTTCTTAAGAGGGCCAAAAGTTAATATGATTTTCTAAATACACAATTTTTTTTTATTGTGCTTTAAGTTCACATATTAGCTCCTAATTCAAAATTCCAAGGTTTTGTTGCTTATTAGATTAGCTCAGTAGTTCTAATTTGAATCTTGTAACTAATTCTAATTTTTTTATTCTGTTTATTCATTTATTTTCTTTAGATATTTTTTGTTGAAAATAAAATTGTTTCACTCACCAAAATGTTAAGTTACAAGTGATTTTACAGTTTTGATCCAGTGTTTTTTTATTGTTATTATAGACTATTTGATTAAGAAAAGATAGTTATTTAGTGTTTTTCTATTGTTTTTCAATTGTTATATTTAATGTTTTGTATATTTTTCTTTTCTTTTAAATTGGACTTTCTTTTTTCTTTTTGCGTTGTTAATTACAAAGCGGTAGCTAAGGCCAAGGCGGGTGGGTCGGCCAAGCGGGTTGCAGAATGCAGGTGGGTGGGCTGGCAAGTAGGTAGGGGTGTCAATGGACCAGTTTTGGGTTGGACTCCATCCAAATCAAAATCTGTTTGGACAGATTTGATGGACCAATAAGACATATTGGATTAATTTGGATGGACTAGATGGACCAATATGATATATTGGATTGGACCTGGTCCATCCATATTGAATTTATATTGGATTGAGCCAATATCTGATCCATTAATAGAAGATAAGAACATATATAGGTGTCAATGGACCAGGTTTGAATTAAAACAATCTAAATTAATAGAAATTTGAACCGATTGGACAGTCTCTGAACTAGTCCAAAATATTCATTGGACTGGATTGGACCAGGTCCAATGGACTCACATTGGACCAGATCGAATTGACATTCCTATGAATAGGCAAAGTCCAAGCAGGTGAACTAGGCAGTGGGCAACGGGGTGCAAGGACAATCATGCGAGTGATTGTGTGCGTTGGGTAGGTTGTAGCATGCACCTATGCAAAGGTCCCATTCATTGCTAATGTTTGTCTATTTCAAAATTTGTCCCTCATTATCATTATTGAACTTTAGATTCTTTATAAAAAATAATAAAAAATACGTCAACAAATAAAACAAAACGACAAAACATAAAAAGATCCAAAGAGTTTATAAGTTGTATAACAAATCTATAATGTAAAATCGTTTTCCTTTTGCTATTAAAATTTCCAATGTATTGAATGAAGGAATTCCAGTAGTGACAAACTAACAATAAAAATTTAGAATAAAAAAAAAAACAAAATCAATCTTAGATCCCTCTAATCAATCAGTTACATGATAAAAGTAATTTAAAAAAATTGAAGAGATTCAAAACAAATCTTTTACAATTTACTTACTATGCACTTGTGTAGTCTACCGGTCTCTTTATTCAATTCATAACTTTGAAAAGGGAAAATTTATGATGCCAGAAACCTATTAAAGCTCCATGAGATAAAAATCATGGTTTTTAAAAATGAATCGGTGATCGAACTGGTCAGGGGTCCGGTTATCAGTTCGAACGGTCCGATCATTCAACCCAAACGCTTGGCCCATTCTGACAAAAAAATAAAAAAATAAAAAAAAAAAGTCAAAAGCGTTCGAACAGTTCAAACAGTTAACTACCTGATTCAGCGGTTCACTGATCAAAATCAACAGTTTTGGGGGAAAATTCGGCTTTTGGGGAAAAGGAAACTGGTCACCTGACCAATTCCTGGTTTTAATGGTCCGATCATCCAGTCCGGTCCAGTTTTGAAAGTCATGATAAAATCCCACCTGTTTGATTACCACTTTTATGATTCCAGTTGGTTGGTTATATATTTTTTTGGGTATCATCTCTTTGCGGCATCAATGTCAAACCCCTTAAAAATAAAAAATATTAAATAATTTATCATTTCAAATAAAAATTCAGCTTCAGTAAGTGCAATGCCGTTCGAACAGTCTTTATGGCCTTGCATTGGGAATATCTCCCCATGAAATAAAATAAAGTACATAGGTACGGAAATATTCTAGTGCAAGGCTGTAAAGTCTGTTCAAATGGACCTTGCACTAATTGAAGCTGATCTCTTCAAATAAATGAATTCGTTCAATTCAAGTATTAAACAATTTGTTAGTATTAAACATTATTGACTGCTGGGCAGTGTTCAATCTTCCACGAAAAATCTGAACAGTGAATATGGTCTGACCGTTTGGCGTAGATGGTTTTCGAGCCAAACGGTTCGACCGTCCAGATCAATAAACTGTTTGAGAACTATGATTTAAATAATCCCCATTAATAATTACTTTTTTCAGTATCTTACAAATGATTTTAAGTACTGAGACGAACAGAAATATAATTGATGTAGGGCGGCCCGGCCCAGCCCACGAGCACCAGACATGGGAGCATGATTTAGCACGGCAAGGGCTACCCTGCCCCCTCGTACGGAGCCAACCGCAGAGTGCCCCTGCGTCCCCACAATGGCCGCTGACCGCCCTCGTATGGCTTTCATCCGAAGTGTTCATCTCCGTCTACCTCCCGGCAGCTCAAGTATAAATACAAGATACCCCCTCCAGGTAAGGGGACTGGAAGCTTAATCCTGAATCCTGCATTCCAAGCTCTAACTCTACTCTTAGAGAAAGACTTGATTCTTGGGAGCCTAGTGCTTGTGAGTGCCCTCTTCTGAGCCCTCTTCAACATGAGACCCCATTCATCTTACCTTCATACTAACTTGACCGTCGGAGCCCCTGCCTCGAGTTCTCACCTGAGGCCTCTGACACCTCTTGTCTTGCAGTACCTCGATACTCAAAGGACTTTACCAGCAAGTTAACAACCCTCGGCCATAAGCCCTTGGCTTCTATAATATCCAGGGAACGATCCGCCTCGGCCTACAGTCCTCGACCTCAGTGCACCTACTCTGAACCCTTGAAGCCTTTGGCCAGCCTTCAGAGCTTAGGAGCAAAATTACCTTATTGCCCTCGGCCAATCTAGGTAACAACAGTAATATATCATAAAGAATTATAATTAATACTTTCACATAGGTTATAGATGGTTTCACTTCACAGTTATTCTTAGTTCTAAATTCAGGTGGGAATGAATTTTGTGAAGAAAATAAAAAATATATATTTTGCGTCATCTTTTTGTTGATATTGGCTAAATAAATCTACCCCAATTGAGGTTTATTGTCAAGTTGAAAACTTTTCCTAAGTAAATTAACCTTCGTTTCAGTCGTTCACAATAACAGTACTCTTGCTTCTTAGGCCCCATTCGTTTTTCGGTAAGTTATTTATCCGGATAAAAGCACTTATCTGGGTAAGTGTTTCTCAGGAAAGACTTACTTGGGTAAGTGTGCATTAACCCATGTTCTTTTATTTCACATGCAAATAAGCCAATGATCATTTTAACCACAAGAATCCATTATTAAAAAGGACATTTATGTCCTATTCAAGTGATGGCAACTTACCCCAAGTGAAAAAGTTATTTACCCACCTAGGAGGTAGGTAAGTGATACCTAAGAAAATAAACTTTCCTTGATCCCCATATAAATTTGAGAAAAAGTATAGAATTCTTGGTTAATAAGAATCAAAATCTCATTCACCAATGATCCCCCCTTTCAAAATCCAAAAGGAACCGCCCCTTAGAAAGACAAGGGATGATTATGCATCAAAGTTTCCATTTCGTTTTTATGAACCATGGTAAACTAAATCCAAACAACTGGAAGATTAATCTAACAATTCATTGATTCTGACCATCAATAATTAAACTGGAGGAGTTTACACAGATGGTGGGCTTTGACAAGAAGCTCAATTAATTGAGATATGAGTAATTTTGTTTTCTCCTTCTTATTGGTCTATTATATAAAAAATTAATTCAATTGTGAAAACCACTATATCTCTAAACAATAAGAAGTACAACGTAAAATTAACGTTCCACTACATCTCTAAACCATTGTTGAATGTGGCACATTTTTTGGTCTTTATTCACGTTTCTCTGAGTTTTTCTTTTTCTTTTTTTTTTTTTTAACTTTTGGGAGGGATGGTTACGGAACATCCAATTGTTGTTGAATGTTCCACATTTCTTGCCAAAAAGAAAAAAAAAATACCCTATTAAAAGTTAGTATGGAGGGGTGTTCCTGTCCTTTCAATTTAAAGCTTACAACAAAGATGCAGGTTGATCAAATAGAATCGGCTATACCTAGATTTAAATTTGATTCGTGAATTAATATTCATCATATTGGACCTAATCTTATATCCATCTAATTTAGATTTGATTCGGATCTATTCATGTTGGTCTAAAAATGACTTTGATATTTTATATCTATATCTATATTTATACCACTTATAAAAATGAGGATGTTGACAATGTTTGGTCAAAAAGTCTGATTTTTACTTTCCATTTTTATTCTTTATATGTTTTTTATTTTTCTAATCTTATTTAATTAATGGTTAACACTTGTAATTGGATAAAGTAAATAAATAATAATAAAACCCCTATGGAATCTACTTCTCTCTTCCAATAAGCGTTATCTGATCTTCTCCCGAAGCACCTACCTGATGAACCTCTTCACTAATTAGAGCCAATATGTGTCAAGTATCGGATGGTTTACCTAAACCTTGAATTCTAATTGAAGGGAGGATTGGATTCTTTTGACCTCTCTGTTTTCACCATCAAACAATCAATTAGATGATTAAAGGTTTTTGTTTTTTCCCTGTTTTTTCAAGTATTTTTCCCATTTCCCTTCTATTTCAATTGTCTCCGTTAACGTAATAAGCTGTATTTGTTTGGGAAATACTTTCAGGTTCATTATATTGATTTGTTTTAGAGTGTTTTTTCTCAATGATCATCGGGCCAGTCTGATAATCTGACACCCTACCAACGTAATATTGTAGCAGTTTGGTACATGGTAGGGCCATTAGGGTTTTGGAATGTATTTTGTTGACAAGAGATCTGAACTCCTCTATATAAAATCAAATGGATGTTCAATTCGAATCTAAATATACATGAATGAAGATCAACCTATATCAAGATGCTAGCCATTAGATATGCAAATAACAACCCCACCATTAATGAGTAGAATGGCATGAGGCAAAAGGCCAAATGTCATCGTTTACACATGAAGCAAAAACATAAATTTTAAAACCTCAATTCTCTCCTTTAAACCCCTATATCTCCCCTACTTCACGGTAAGGAAGAAGCAGAAATGGCGTCTCTCTCCTCAAAATGAAGCAAACAATATAAATTACAAAAAACACAAAGAAATACAAAAAATATATATAGAAAATCACAAAAATTTCATACCATACTAAAATAATGAGAATGTTGCAATTGGTTTGGTCAAAACTCCCTAATTTTACTTTCCATCTTACCCTCAACTTTCTATTTTTTCCATCGTAAAAATAATTATGAAAAACATAAAATGAAGAAAATAATATAAATTACAAAAAACAAAGAAATACATAAAAATTTAGAAAAAAATATAGAAAGTCATAGAAATTTCTATACAATACTAAGAAAGTGGCAATGTTGCAATTGGCTTTTTGGTCAAAACACCCTAATTTTACTTTCCAACTTTACCCTCAACTTTCTATTTTTCTCATTGTATATATACCATTGCGAAATAATTATGGAGAAACACATAAAATGGAGAAGATAATATAAATTACAAAAATCAAGGAAATACATAGAAAATTTACAAAAAAAATTGTAGAAAATCATAAAAATTGAAGAAAAATAACATAAATTACAAATATATAGCATATGAAAAATGAGAATATTGCAATTGGTTTGGTGAAAAGACATAAAATGAACATAAAATTAAAGAAATAATTATAAAATAGTATATATTGCAGTTGGTTTGTATATATTATCATTGCAAAATAATTATAAAAAAACATAAAATGAAAAAATAGTATAAATTACAAAAAAACAAAGGAACATAGAGAAAATTTACAAAAAATATAAAAAATCATAAAAATTGAAGAAAAGACATAAATTACAAAAAACAAGGAAAAACCATAAATTAAAGAAAAATGAACAAAAATTGTAGAATAAAATAAAAATTTATAACTACTATCATATATAGAAGTTGAGAATGATTCAGTTCGCACTTTTATAGATAGCATAGATATTTTATTAAATACATATTTCTCTCTTTCATATAGTTATGAATTTATAAAAATTTGTATATTTTTTCTATAATTTTGATTATAAAATTAAATCAACATTTTATATTTTTTCATATAATTTATTACTTCGCTGGCTAGCTAGCTCGAATGCCAAGTCCTAGACAAATACTATCAACGATAATGTGTGGGCCAATCAAGCCTCTACAACATTAAAAGCTATTAATGGTTTATAAAAACTTGACCCAAGAGCATCCCTTAAATGGAATTTTACGAAAACTTTTTTTTTTTAAATATCTAAATGTACAACTTATTTCCCATTGTTCAAATATAACAATTCAACAATCAAATGCTTAATTCATTAGATTATTTTAAATGAAATAAACTTTAAACAATGATTTTGAGAAAATGTCACTACAAAAAATGTCGCAAAATGATTTTAATTTTCAAAAAAAATGTTCAATTATCTGTTATTAAAGACAAAGATTTTGTTATAAATACCTAATCGCTCATCAAAATAAATAAATACTTTTGTGATTGACATTAAACTATTCATCACTATAAATCAATTTTTATGATTTTGTGACAAACATTTAATTGTTTGTCACTATAATTCACCATTTAGTGATGATGACTCAAATGTTCATCACTATAAATCAATATTTAGTGGCAATGATTAAGTAGCACGTCACTATAAGTCAATCAGATGTAACGGATGATAAATGTCCGTTACTATATATCAAGATCTTGTTCTTTTGTGACGTGTACATAAATCACATTTTTCATTGCTAGTCTTTTATAGTGATGAAAAATCTTTGAGACTAAATAGTGTATTTTTAGTGATGGAAATCTAAATTTGTCACCATAGAGTTATTTATAGTGATGGACATCATTGTACATCTATCACTAAAATCCATTTTTCTTGTAGCGAAAGTTTAGATTATTTGATCTTAATGGACCACACTAAGGTGCCATTTGGCAAGTCTTTTTAAGAAGATCTTCCAACAACTTAGATGGCCAAAAGATATAATTATGAAGTTGGGGTTTTGTCTGTAAATATCTTGACTGTTTGGTAAGTATCCTAGACTACCATGACGTAGCTATTAAATGTTAGATTTTAGGTGCAAAGAGATAGGAAAAGACTTAAAAAGCCCAAAGTACCACTTGAAAAAACTTGCTAAGTGCCTCCTAAGGTTTCTAGAACCTCCAATTCAAATTGGAAATAAACCATGATCATCTCGAATCCCAAGGAAAAGATGATGAACAACTCAAAATGATTAACACAATCCAACTTATCCTCTAATTGGATTGGGTAAGCTGAAGTTGACTAATTTGGCTTCTATGCGTACATTTCCCCCTTGGCCTATAAATAAAGCATGCCCCTAAGAGGGTTTGGGACCATTAGCTTAACTCTCAAAGACCCTAATAAATTTAAAAGACCTACCTAAATTTGTAAAACAAGAAGGTTTCAAGAAGATGCAAGATGAAAAATCAAAAGAAGGCTAGAAAAAACTGAAAAAGAGACTTAAATACTTGGGCAATGGACAAGGTACATTCTCCATGAGGTAAGCCACTAATCCTTTCAATTTTTGGGTTCAAAATTGATCAAATGCTAGCTAGCCATGGGTTTGTATGTGTTTAATAGTATATCTCCATGCTACATTCATAATTAATAGATATAGTTCCAAATTGCTTTCATAGATAGTTTCCTCTCTTCACCATTGCATAGCTTAGGTTTAGGGTGTTTTGCTATTTCTCTTTTTAGTCTTTCTAGCTTACATCCTTTTTAATTTGGGATCATGCATACAGATTTAGGCATCCATATTTTCATTGAAATTTGAGCATAAATTTGTAACCTACATTCTTGTTGGTAGGCTGCACACCTCACGTTCTAATATGTTTTGAGCCAATCAAATTGCTTCAAGTTTGCATTTTGTTTTATATAAATCACCTTGTATGGAATCAAAAGACATTAAAATAGCTCAGATATTTCTCATTACATCATCGTTCCCTTTTCTGATTCTACATACTTAGGGTCCAATTGGTTTACACTCAAAATAATGAATGTTCAAGTCATGTTTGCTAATTGTTGGCTTATTGTTATCCCAATCTTCCACATTTGAAACATAGAATGGATAACGATTAATAATGCCTTAAAATATCCACCTTAACTTGAACCCTTAGATATAAACCATCTGTGTGTTGTCAACATCTACCAAGCCATTCACCCTTATTGCCATTAGGGTTGGCAATTTTGACCCCAACCCATTTAACCCACCCATTCTATTGGTATGTCAATATGGGTCAAGTGATCCATTAGGGATAGGGCAGATTGGGTCAAGGGTACCCATTAAGGTTAGGATGGGTTGGGGTCATTTGGGTAATGGAAGGGCCGGAACTCAAGGGAAAAAGACTTTGAAGTTTGGATTTAATCTGTCCCACTAATCTCTTGGTTGAGAGGAGGTCTTTTGCCATTGGTTCAGGGCATGTCTACCCTTTGAAAAAATGTTCATTCTATATTTTTTTTTTAAGTATGGGGGCCGATGTCCCCTCTTTAGAGGCATTTTTTGTAAAGAATGCCTTTGTTTAGTGCATGTTTGTTCTTTTGCTTGATTAAGTGAGTAGTAAACTTTTGCCTTTTTTTCTTTCGGCTGAGGCATTTTACCTTGGGCTTTCATATCAAAGTTGTTAACCATGAATCACTAGGTGTATAACCTATATAAAGTTGTATGCCCTGGGCCGAGGCCTACTGGGCATGTAACCTGACATAGGTTGTATGCCTTGGGCCGTCAACCGAGGGATTCTAGAAATTGAGGAGGCAAGAACGTTTATACACAAGCATCGATGAAGCAAACAGAGAGGAACTTCCATCTTTTTCATTCATAAGCACATTTTGGTATACACTTTAGGTGTGCAGAGAGGAACTCCCACACTAATCTATTAGCTCTCGGGACCAACTTGTAGAACTCTTTTTGGCCCACTTTGTAGTAGCTGATGGTGTCAAAAGACCGTTATCTCCCAGATGTCCATCAAGTAGAAGTCTAGATAAAGCCTTTGAAAGTATATGAAGAGATTCAACCAAGAGGAACTCGACGTCAAGGATCTTGACCCGTTGGTTTAAATGGCTACCATCATCAGTGGCCTCCGTTCAAGACCTCCCAATTGGTCCATCTCCAAGACTTCACCCAATATTGCAAGTTCCATCATGGTACGCGTTTCTTAAGAACCAGATTGAGTCTCTCATCCGATATAGTCATCTAAAAGACTACGAAGATGGTGAGGTGCTAGCGCCATCCTTCGCACTAACACAAATCGAGCACCAGCCTAATTGCACTCTAGCTAGTATCATTGAAGTAATTGTTGGTGGCTTGGCCTTCGGAGGGGAGTCCACCTCAGCCCGAAAGGCATACACCCGACAGTTCAATGTTGAGCACCAAGCCGCTAAAAAACAAACGCCGAAAACCTTATCTCCTTTTCAAATGACGATCTGAAGAGAGTGTCTATCCTCCATGATGATGCATTGGTGGTTTCAATGGTGATTGCCAACTATGAAGTAAGGAAGATCCTTATAGACAACGGTTCCTCGACCGACATTTTGTTCAATGAGGCATTTGAAAAGATGTAGATGACACTAGACCGGCTATGACTAATTGACATGCCCCTAGTTGGATTCTCTAGAGAAATTGTAAGGCTAGAGGGAAGAATTGCCCTACACATCACGGTAGGGATGGAACCTTGGCATGTCACCCAAATGATTGAGTTCTTTGTCATGAAGGTCGATTTGCCTTATAGTGGCATCATCAACTGACTAACCCTTCATGCACTCAAGGCCGTCATCTTCTCCTATCATCTTGCCATGAAGTTCCCCATGGAGCATGGCATAGAATTGGTTAGGGGAAATCAGCAAGTTGCCTAACAGTGCTATATTGCAGTGCTAAAAGGAAAAAACAAAGAAGCCCTACCAGTCGAAGGGATCGACCTCAGGGATGAACCCTCCAACCGAGGTCACATAGTTGAAGACCTCATTTTAGTTCCCCTAGACGAGGCGGAGCCTAAGAAGATAGTACAAGATGGGTCTCTCCTCCCTCAAGACATACTTTCCTAACTGGTAAGCTTCGTCAAAGCTAATGTTGATGTATTTGCTTATTCTATTGTTGATATGCTAGGAATTAACTCCTCGATCATTACTAACAATTTGAGCATGGACCTGAGATGTAAGACGGTTCATAGAAGAAGAGGAACTTTGCATCGAAATTGGAAATCTATCGAAGAGGAGGTAGACAAGTTACTCAATGTCGACTTCATAAGAAAGGTACACTATCCTAAATGGCCATCTAACGTAGTCATGGTCAAGAAGGCTAATGGGAAATAGTAGATATAAATTGACTTCACGAATGTCAACAAGGCCTATCCTAAAGACAACTTTCCTTTACGAATAATGGATCACCTGGTGGATGCCACTACAGGATATGAGCTACTGAGTTTTATGGATGCCTTTTTAAGCTATAACTAAATAAAGACGCACCCCGACGATGAGGAAAAAATGTCATTCATCACTAAGTACGGGATCTACTGCTACAGGATGATACTTTTCAAATTGAAGAACACTGGGTCCATGTACTAAAGGCTTATAAGATTTTCAAAGAATAGATCAGGTGAATCATCGAAGCCAATGTTGACGACATGCTTGTGAAGAGCCTCAAGGCAAGGCAACACATCACTGATCTTGAAGAGACATTTAATGTGTTAAGGAAATACAACATGAAGTTGAACCCAATCAAGAGTATGACTTCGAGATTTTTTTGGGAAAATTCCTCAACTTTTCAGTCACTCAATGGGACATAGAAGCCAATCCTGAGAAGATACAAGGCATTCTAGACATGGACCCCCCACGACCGATCAAAGAAACTCAACTCATTAGCCAAATTGCAGGCTTTATCTGATTCATGTCAAAATTGGCCAATAGATGTCTTCCCTTCTTATAGTTTATTAAGAAGTTGAATGACTTTCAGTGGATAGAGGATTGGAAAAAAGCCTTTGAAGAGTTGAAAGCATACTTGGCCTCACCACCATTGCTCACGTGACCCATTCCAAGAGAGACTTTATACATGTACCTTTCGGTTGGGGATGAGGCAGTGAGTTTGTTATTAGTTCGAGAAGATGAAAAGATGAAATGACCGGTGTACTATGTCAACAAGGTTCTCCATGATGTCGAGACTAGATACTTAGAAATAAAAAAGACAATCTTTGCACTAATGATTTCGGCCAGAAAGTTGAGGCCTTATCTTCCAGCTTGGTGTTGACTAACCAACCTTTGAAGCAAATACTGATAAAACCAGAGACCTTGGGTCAGCTAACCAAGTGGGCCATTGAACTATTAGAGTTAGATCTATAGCACTTACCAAGACTTGCAATAAAGGCATAAGCCCTGTCAGATTTCTTGGTTGAGTGCACTTCCAGTTATAATGGCACTTCTGAAGAGGAAGAACCTTGGCCATCCTGGACTTTACATGTTAACAGATCCTTCAATACTAGGGGAAGTGGAGCTGGCCTCATCCTCTTAACACTAGATGACAACAAATTGGAGTATGCACTTTGGTTCGACTTCCCTGCTTCAAACAATGAAGCTGAGTCTGAAGCCTTACTCGCCAATTTTCAGCTAGCAAAAGACCCTGGAGCCAAGCTCATTAAAGTCTTTAGTGACTCTCAATTAGTTGTGAATCAAGTGAATGAAGAATACAAGGCCAAAGAACCTATCATGACCAAGTACCTGAACAAAGTCCAAGATCTAGTCAAGCAGTTCCAACAATTCACTCTGCATCAGGTACTTTGGGTCGAGAACTCTCAGGCTAGCACCCTGTCCAAGCTAGCAAGTTCTTTGATATCAACCCTCAGCCACACAGTGCATATAGAAAATATAGCATGCTCCAACATAGAAGAAAAGAATGTATGCCCTATTTAAGTTGAGTCTTGCTAGATGGATCCCATCCTCACATATTTACGGAATGGGTAGTTACCACGAGACAAGAATGAGGTCAGATGGTCAGACGACATTTGGTACGATATGTCATACTAGAGGACAAGTTGTATAGAAGATCCTTTACCTTAACTTACCTCAGATGCCTACGCCAAGTCAAGGGAGAATATGTATTGAGAACAATTCATGAAGGCCTTTACAACAATCATCTGGGGCAGGGCCCTCACAAAAAAGACACTCAAACAAGGATACTTCTGGCCATATATTTAGAAGGATGCCATCTAGTTGGTGCAAAAGTGCAACCGATGCCGACTACACTCCAACACTCCTCATCAGCTTGCCACAACACTTTCGACACTTAATAGTCCTTGGCCCTTTGTAAAATGGGGAATGGACATTCTAGGGCCTTTGTCTCCACCTATGGGGAATAGAATATACTTGATAGTGGCAGTTGACTACTTCACAAAGTGGGTGGAGGCCAAAGTGTTGGCAACCATCACGGCAAGGACGATCCAAAGTTTCTTTTGGAAGAATATTGTTTGCCGTTTTGGCATCTCAAACATGCTCGTCATTGACAATGGCTTCCAATTTGATGACTCTAAGTTTAGAGAATGATGCAGAAGCCTGGGTATAAGGCAGTAGTACACCTCGTTCTATTATCCTCAACCCAATGAATTGGCTGATGTCACCAATAAAACCATCTTGGGCAGGTTAAAGACGTGATTGGATAGCAGCAAAGGACTTTGGGCAGATGAGCTACCCAATGTGCTATGGGGATACTAAACAAAACCTTAGATGGCCACGGGAGAAACCCCTTTTAACCTAACATACAGAACAAAAGCCATCATCCCAGTAGAGATCGGCCAGTCGATGGTTCGAACGGAGGCATACTTGAGTTATCGCTTATTCTTTCATTGTGACTTTTGCTTCCTTTGGAGCTCCCCTCTAACTTGACCATTGGAGTCCTCGTCCTTGGGAATACTCTTGGGGCCTTTGACATCTTTTCGCTCTTAGCAGGTGAGACCAATACCCCTTGGACTTCGGAAATTACTTTGCTGCCCTCAGCTCCAAATTTGGTCACTACCCCTACATTGGATACCTTTATGAAATTTTCTTGTCTTTTTAAGCATTGCTTTTGAACTATTATTGATCCAAACAGTCAGACCATTTGTCTCGAGAACCATCCAGTTATCTGGTTCTGTTTCACCCCTAACCTGATCTTTAGTAAAAAACTATTGACTTGGCCAATGATTCATTGATTTAGGTGGTTGAACCGTCGATTCTGACAACAGTTTTTAATTATTTTAATTATTTTTTATGTTTTTACTTTTACTAATTTGAAAGAAACATCCATTTGAGCCAAATCATCGAACCACTGACCTGAAAACTGGTGTCCAAAACTGTTCCGGTTGTGAGTCGATTTTTAAAACAATGTTTTTAAGTGTAATAGGGTCTAGTGAATCGCCAAGATGCGAACCGAGTAATAGACTCCTTTCACACAACAACCGACTTATTATTTTAGTGTCCAACTATGATATGGAAAAGATATCATATTTGGGCTATTCAACAAATTCCAAGGGAAATTCTTCCTTTCACAAGCACATGCTTCTGATCAGCCATTTCTTCGAAATATGACAAAAAATGGTCAAATGTTAGATTTGTCTTCCATCAGGCTTTGCATGCATGGTTTTCATGATCAATGGATGATTTATAATTTGGAACCTAGCTAGAGCCTTCTCCTTCTCACCGACTGAAGGGTTCGGGTACCACAGAAGTTCTCAAACTTGGAAAACCATTATTGTCAATTGTGGTTGTCTGTGATTGTGAACGCACATCGATTTTGGGTTCGACCTGTTTAAACCAAATTTAATTTTGAGGGTTGAACGGACGAACAAGACATTTTAAATTGGACCAGTCTAGACTTACTGGTCCAGAATAATTTTTAGATTAGACTAGACCTGGTCCATTTGTAATGAATTTATATTGGATTGTATTAAGCCCAATATCTTATCCATTGAGAGAATGTAAGAATACAGGTGTGGAATAGGTTTGGAGTTTGAACCGATCTAAAATAGTATAAATTATTCATCGGATTAGATTGGACGTAATGGATCACATTAGACTGGATCGGATTGGGCCAAATCCATCTGAGGTATCATACTTGTGAAACGTTTGACTGGTCATTATTTTCCTTTATATCAAGAACCCACATGCTTGGTTTAACTCACGTGAGTATGGGACAGGTGTCGATCTAGGAAGAGGAAGAGTTGCAGAAAATATAGGTAACTAGGTAGCAGAACCGATCATGGATCCGAAGTATGTATATATATACCCAATCCGCATTGAAACGCACACACAATTGTTTTCTTCCATAATCAAGTAGAAAATGGAGAGCTTTCATTCTCTTGGCAAGATAATAAGCCATCTCTGTAGCTGTTCATGTATCAAAATAGCTTGCTTTCGCAGATCAGTTTGGGGTCTGATGGTCCTTTTGTTTCGTTTCATTCTCTTTCACATAAACCCATTTGTTGTTCTTCTTTGTTATTTCGTCTCTGTTTCCTTTCTGGGTTTCTTAATTCTGAAACTTTTGAATCCAAGAACCGATTCTTTTAAACCCAAGGACTTGGATATATTCTTCACTTCAGTGTCTGCGACGACTGTTTCCAGCATGTCTACCGTCGAAATGGAGGTCTTTTCCAACACCCAACTTGTGTTTATAACCATTTTAATGTTTGTAGGAGGGGAGGTTTTTGTTTCAATGTTTGGGCTTCTTTTTACCAAGTACAAGTTAAGGAATCGAGCCAGGATCCATGGCAGTAGAGTCGGTTCTGTAAGTAGTGAGTCTATGAGTCCCACGAATCCCGTGGATCAGCTAGAGATAGAGTTGGGGATGGTAACTTTGTCTGAAACTGAATCCAGGAAACCCAGTAGTGTCGACCTTGTGTCTACAGTCGAATCAATCATGAGTACTAATGAAGAAGAGTTGAGATATAATTCCATAAGATATCTGGTTTTTGTAATTATGGGTTATCTTCTAGTGGTTCATATAGGGGGATCTGCATTGGTTGCACTGTATGTGAGCCTTGTTACAAGTGCAAGAGATGTACTCAGGAACAAGGGCCTTCAGATCCCCACATTCTCTATCTTCATTACTGTCTCTACGTTTGCAAGTTGTGGTTTCGTCCCTACAAATGAGAACATGATTGTCTTCAGCAAGAACTCTGGACTCCTCCTACTTCTTATCCCTCAGGTTCTTCTTGGGAACACATTATATCCGTCTTGCTTGAGATTTCTGATATGGGTTTTGGGGTGGTTTACTAAGAAGCCCGAGTTCAATTACATGCTGACGAATACAAGAGAGATGAAATACTTTCACTTGCTTCCTAGTTTGCATTCTTCTCTTTTAGTTGTTACTGTTTTCGGGTTCATTGTGGTTCAGTTTATACTCTTTTGCTCTCTGGAATGGAACTCACAAGGCTTGGATGGGATGGATCCTTTTCAGAAACTAGTGGCTGCCCTGTTTCAGACTGTGAACTCGAGGCACACTGGTGAATCAGTCATCGATCTCTCAATCCTCTCGCCCGCCATACTGGTGCTATTCGTCGTTATGATGTCAGTTCTCTCTCTCTCTCTCTCTCTCTCTCTCATACGTACACCATACACACCCCATATTTATATCTGCATTAAATTATTAAGCATAATTGTTAGTAAAGTAGTTGTAGTTGACAGTTAACCACATATATAACCCAGTTGGGGTTGGGGGGATCTCCGTCTTAGGTTAACTACACAACCCTCAAGAAACAAAAAGGAAAATATGAAATCTAGTCAAAATGGTATACATGGAGCTTTCTTATTCGAGGAATTAATATACAATAGGATGGGCCTCGGAAAGGACACTTAGGAAAGTAAAGACTTGAGCTAGACGCACAGATGGCTGAAGAGGAATTTGTGATATCTACTGGTTAATTGCTTCTATACTCTTCTAGTTCCAAATATGAAAATAGAAAAAAAAAAAGTATTAAAACAAAAGCAAGTCTACTAGTCTAGTACCTCAAGAAACTCAAAGTCTAATATCACAAGAACCTCCCTATGTCTCTCTCAATCTTCCGTCAGTTTGAAGACTATCTTCCTCTGTTTGCTTGATGGGAGATCCACTCTTGGGATCAGGGAAACCTCGTTCAGGCTTCACTGGTGCCGCTACATCCACTCCATATATTCTACTTACGAACCTTAGTTTTGTCCGGATTTCCGAGTTAAAAATGTTCAATTATTTGTGTCATAGTCAATATTGTAGAATGAAGAAAAAAAAATTGAATTATTGCTCTTTGATCGAGAGCTGAGCTTAGAATAATAGACCATTCTTACCAGTCTACATAGAGATAATACAAATTTAGGTTCCATACTTGTATTCACTTCCTAGGATGTATGAAGCAATAATTTTAAATTCAAAAGCTACAAATATAGAGCCTTGTAAATTTGTAATATTCTTTAAATTCTAAACCTGCCCCACTCTAGATTCTATGCCATTCTAAGCTCCGACTCTGACCATTCATTGTGGGGTTAGTTTCCGCTTAAATTAATTGGGGCCAGGGTTGAATTGGGCCGAGGTTCTACTTCCACCAGAAATAAGAGGGACCAGGACTGAATTGGGTCCATTCACTGACTTCGTACATGGACGGATGTACCCTCTACCTACCCATGAGCCGCCCACCCACCAGAGAATTCTTCGACCCAGCCCTACTCCGAAACTTCTCTTTGTACTTTTCTGGGTCAGTTGAACCAGAGGTGCACACCAAGGTTGGAAATTTTTTGGCTTTGGATGCAGCTATGTTTGTTAGATTGAATTAACGAAATTGTTCAAAACAGAAAAGGAATTAGCAAAAATTCGGGAATAAGTGGAGAAAAAAAAAGCAGAAATCTACAATAAAATATTCATTTTAAGTAATCTAGACCGAGAAATTATATGTGTCCTTATGGGTTTCTCTTTTATTTTAGTTAGTATAATAATGAAGTTGTGATATAACTAATTAATAATAATCTTTAGTTAATTTGTTCTTCAGGTACCTTCCTCCGTATACCTCGTTTCTGCCCATCAAAGATGTGGACTGGTGTTCAAGAAGAAGCGAAAAGAAGAATAAAACAGGAGGAAGGCTTGCAGAAAATCTTAAATTCTCACAGCTTTCTTATTTGGTCATATTCATCATCGCTATTTGCATCACAGAGAGGGAAAAGATGAAAGAAGATCCTCTGAATTTCTCAACAGTGAACATCGTCATAGAAGTTATCAGGTTTGATCCCAGAATAATCTCATATAATTACTCTGTGAACATTATTACATAGATCCACATACTCAAAATGAATGTAAATTATTGGCATGCAGTGCATATGGAAATGTGGGATTTACAGCCGGCTACAGCTGCAAACGGCAGCTCAATCCCCAGGAGTTCTGCAAAGATACGTGGTATGGATTTGTTGGAAGATGGAGCAACAAGGGGAAGGTGATTCTCATCCTTGTTATGTTCTTTGGAAGACTAAAGAAGTTCAACATGGGTGGAGGTAAAGGATGGAAGCTTCTGTAACAGCTGCAGAAATTCAGATTGAAAATTTTTTTACATGTCCTACAACAGGATGGAAGCTCCTGAGAATAACAAGAGAAGTGTATTATATAATGTGTGTTGAGTAAATATCCCTTTACACAGTTTTCTACAAAGATTATTGTGAATATGTAGGAGAAAAGAGAATAGACAGAGAAAAGAAAGAGAATAAATAAAAGATTGGAAAGAATATCTTCCAGACCTTCTCATCTTTCCATTTAGACAGATTGCAATCTCTGAAATTCTCACCGAGTTGGTGGGCCCTTGACTGGTTGGGACCAGGCTCAGGATTTGACCGGGTCAGCTGGACCGCCTGAATCCCATATAGGGTTACTTAGAGTTCAGCAACAAAAAGAAATGTTTGATAATTGAATTGTATTCAAATAATCAAATCTGATCAGGGTAATCCATATTGTTTATGCTTCCAAGACGAGGACTGGCTGATGGGAGATGATGGAATGTCTCTGGCACTGGGTGCATTTCTATACTATTTCGGTTGCATCATTTTGTACCGTCAATAAAAATATCCTTGCCTTAGTGCTTTTTGGGCCAATGCTCTGCCTCCGAGGTGGTTGCCGCAAATGCATTCATGGATCTCTCGGAGCACATATTTGCCCTCCTCTCGGTGGAGGCACTGGAGGTAGGGCAAGGTGAAAGACTTTCAATACAGCTTTCCCTCGAGGAGGGTGTAATGGACTGCCTGCCGTCGGACTCTCCTAGCTTCATTTCTGTCTTTGGGCAATTGCTTGTGTAGCAAATAGGTAATGATGGGGTCCATCAAACAAGAAAAGTCTTGTATAGGGAGCACCTAGATTTCTTTAATGCTGGGGCATGCTAACTTCTCAATGCAGACCGTGCGGCCAAGGGTTGTGCCTGAGGTGCTTGCCAATTTGGATAGGGCATCGACTCTCATGTTTTCAAACTGTAGGACTTGCAACAAAGTGAAGTGTTGGAAGTGGCGGACGAGCTCTTGCACCTTAGTCGGGTATTTGGCCATGCTATGTTCTCTGGCTTTGTATTCATCGTTAACTCGGTTCACCACCAGTTAGGAGTCAGTAAAGACTTTAATGTGCTGGGAGTAGAGGTCCTTGGTGATTTATAGGCCTGTGAATAGGGCTTCGTACTTGGCTTTAATGTTAGAGGCCGAGAAGTCAAACCTTAACACATACTCTACTTCGGTGTTGTTTGGGGTGAGGAGTACGAGACCTGCTCCACTTCTCTTGGAGTTGGAGGATCCCTCAACAAATGGCTTCTAGGTCGATCGAGGTCCCTCCGCCTCTTCTGGGGATTGGCTGAAGGTGCATTCTTCTATGAAGTCAACTAAGGCCTACGCTTTGATTATAGGCCTCGACTGATACTATAAGTCAAATTTAGACAACACGATGGCCCACTTGGTCAGTCGTCCCGAAATCTCTAGCTTAGCAAGGATGGTCTTGAGGGGATGGTTGGTTAAGACCGTGATGTTGTGGGCTTGGAAATACGACCAGAGTTTCCTGGCCAAGACCACTAAAGCAAAGGCCAATTTATCCACTTCGGGGTAGCGGGTCTCGGCGTCGTAGAGGACCTTATTGGCATAGTAGATAGGCCTTTGCACCTCATCCTCTCTTATCAAAACAGAGTTGACTGCTTCATCTCCTACTGAGAGGTATAGGTACAACATGTCTCCTGGGTTCGGCTGAGTAGGGGTGGCAAGGCGAGGTAGGACTTCATCTCTTCAAAAGTAACGATTGGCCGACTTTAACATCAAATGGTTGAGGGCAACCACTAGGCCCGTAAGCCTTTGAATTTTCTTGATCGACCGAGGCAGGGTCATGTCATGGATGGCCTGAATCTTTTCTAGGTTGGCCTCTATACCCCTTTGCATGACGGCGAAGCCTAGAAACTTGCCGATAGTGGCGCCGAAGGCACACTCTCTTGGATTGAGCATCATGTTGTATTTTCACAAGGTGTCAAAGGTCTCAGCTAAGTCCAAGGTGTACTGGTCGGCCCTTAGGCTCTTCACAACCATGTCATCCACATAGGCCTCGACGTTTCTCCCTATTTGGTGGTTGAAGACCTTGTTCACTAGCCGTTGGTAGGTGGCTCTGACGTTTTTGATGCCGAAGGGCATGACCCTGTAATAGTACGTGCAATGCTCATTGATGAATGAAGTCTTCTCCTCATCCTCGAGGTAAATCTTGATTTGGTTATACCCGTAGAAGGCATCCATAAAGCTGAGTAACTCGTACCTTGTAGTGGTGTCAATGAGGTGGTCAATTCTTGGCAATGGAAAACTGTCTTTAGGGAAAGCTCGATTGAGTTCTATGAAGTGAACACAAATCCGTCACTTCCCATTAGCCTTCTTTTCCATAACCATGTTAGACAACCAGTTAGGGTAATGTACCTCTCGGATGAAGCCAATGTCGAGTAACTTATCAACTTCTTCTCCGATGGCTTTCCAATGTTTCGGTGAAAAGTTCCTCTTCTTGTACCGAACTAGCCTAGAGCTCGGGCCCACGCTCATCTTGTGAGTAATGATCGAAGGGTCAATTCCGGGCATGTCAGCGGTAAACCAAGCAAAGACATTGGCATTAGCTTTGAAGAAACTTACCAACTCAGAAAGGCTATTTGGAGGAAGGTAGGACCCGATGCGCATCATTTTCTAGGGCTTAGCCTCGTCCAGGGGTACTAAGATGAGGTCCGTGGCTGGCTGGCCTCGACTCACTGGCTCCTCCTTAAGGTCGTGGCTCTCTAATGGTAGAGCTTCTTTTTTCTTACCCTTTAGTGCTGCCACATAGCACTGGCGTGGTAGTTTGCTGATCCCCCCGGATAACTCCGACGTTGTGTTCGGTGGGGAACTTAAGGACTAGGTGGTAAGAGGAAATGGCATCCTTGAGTGCGTGGAGGGTTGGATGTCTGGCGATAGCATTGTAGGGGGAGCTGATCTTCACGACTAGGAACTCATTTGTCCTCGTTACTTGCCGAGGTTCTGTCCCTACTATGACTAGTAGGGTGATTCATCCAATGAGTGGCACGTCTGTAGGTTGGAGGCATTCGAGCGCCAGCTTCATCTTCTCAAAGAAGTCGTAGAAGAGGATGTCGGCTGAGGAGGCACTATCGACTAGTATCCTCTTCACCATGAAGTTTTCGACAATGGTTGATACTACTAGTGTGTCATCATGGGGGACCGAGATCCCCTTCAAGTCCTCATCCGTAGAGGTGAGGTCTCTGTTCTACTTTAGCTTCTTAGGAGCTGACCCCTTGATGTTTAGTTGTCTGACGTAGGCTTTCCGGGCCAAGGCTGAGGTGTGACCCGAGGTCGTTCCCCCGATGATGACATCGATGATGCCGACTAACTACTGCATATTGTTGTTGTTGCAAGGACAAGGCGCCAACCTTGCCACCCACGTACTCCTTTAGGTGGCCATGGCAGATGAGGGACTCTATGTCATTCTTCAATTCATAGAAGTCCTTGGTGTCATGGTCAGTGCCATGATAGTACTTGTAGTACTTCTTTGGGTTATCCCTCTTGAGGTTCATATTCATCTTCTCGGGCCACTTCACATACTCCTCCTTCCCTACTTGCATGAGGATTTGTGTTCGGGTTGAGTTGAGTGGCATGTATTTGTTATAAGCCAAGGCTGAGGCCAAAGGCTTCTTGTTGTCCTTGTTGTCCTTGTTGTTGTTGTTGTCATTGTGGACGTCTCCATTTCTCTTCTTCTTCGGGCCTCAATGGTAATGGTTGGCCTCTCCTTCTTGGCGTTCACCGGCCAAGGCCTATTTGGCGGCGATGTACTTTTGGGATTTCTTCAAAAACTTTGCCTTGGATTTGCACGATGTCTTAGCAACGAAGCATTTGACGACTGAGCTTGGCAGGAGTTTATTGATGGCTGCGTGCATGAAAACCATGGGGTTGAGGTCTCGAACCTCAATTTCCTCCTTGAAGCAGTCGATGTAGGACCACAAGCTCTCGCCACATTTTTTTCCAAATGGTCATGAGTGAGACGACGCTCTTCTAGCATTGTTGGCTACTAATGAAGTTGGTGAGGAAGAGACTGGCGAACTGCTCCCATGAGTTGATGGATTGAGGGGGGAACCCGGAAAACCATTGGCTGGCTGCTCTCTTGAAGGTTGCCTAGAAGGCTTGGCACATCAATGTATCAATGTACCCATGGAGGAGCATGAGTGCCCCAAAACTCTCCAAGTGGTCGTTCAGGTCGGTGCTTCTGTCATATATCTCGAGTGTCAGGGCTTTGAAATGCAGTGGGAGGGGCTCCAAGGTGATATCGGTAGTGAAGACATCTATTTTCCCAAAGACGAAGGGTTCTGACTTGCTGAGGCATTGACTCGGCTTTCCTTAACCAAGCAGAGTTCATCTTTCACAGTGTTGAGTTTCGCCGGCAAGTCAATGATCTTTTAGTCAATGGGAGATTGGGCCCCGTCTTGGTCCTCCCAAATGCGAAACAAGTCGGACTTATTCCCCGAGTATTTCGACATGGACGCGTTTCAGTTCATTCTGTCTCGTCAGTCGTTCAGGAGCTCTTAGAGGTCCAAGACACGACAAGGAGAGGGGTGGTGTCGGCCCTCAACCCTCAGAGGTGGGCTATGGTGGCCCAATCTTCTGCCTTCATTTCGGGGGATTTCTTGTTGGCTGTGATGTCCTTCATCTCAGCGGTGATCACGAGACCGTGCTGAGTTGTCCCCTCATCGATTAGGGGGTTAGAAGGCCCTTGGAGGTTGACTGGTGCGTCGGCCCTGTTGATTCTGATCGGGTGTAAAGATAGCAGGTCTAGAGATGATCATCCTCTATGGTTCCTCAGGCTCCCAACGGGGGGGTGGCTACCCTATGGGCAACCTTTTGTTGAGTGCCCCACCTCGCCCAGCCTCTACATGATGTTGTCGAGCCTGTTGAGGACCACCTAGAATTGGTCCATCGTGACCAAGTTTTGAGCATTCCTTGTGTTTCTTGCCATCTTAACATGTTTCTTGCCATCTTAACAAAATCTTAGAGGTTGATTTTAAGGTGAGTTTTTTTAATCCAGGGAAGTCTTAGCAACGCCTCCTACAGACGGCACCAATTGTTGCTGCATTGGATGGGCTGAGGTCAACAAGGTAATTATGCTTCCGAGACAAGGGCTGGCTGATGAATCCGAGGTCGAATGTGGCTGAGCCTATAGGTCTGTCTTGCGGAGGAAGAGAACACGTTAGAGGCCCTGGGAGCTAACCCAAAGCGGAGACTCAAATGGTCAAGTTAGCAAAGGTGTGATGGGAGGTGGACGAAGCCTGAGCTAGGATAGCTCAGACGAGGTCATAGGGGAAGTAATTAAACTCCAAGTAGTAGAGAGTCTAGAACCCTCACCTTAGTGGGTCATCCCCTATTTATACTTGAGACCACCTAGAGGTAGGTGCACACAAACGGTCAGGATGCAGTTCAACCTTGTGTGCACAGCCATCTGAGGTCATGGTGTGCGACCGTGCCATTGGACCTGCGTTACACGTCGACTTTTGCAACGCACAACGCCCCTATTGGATCCACGTTGTACGCCACCCTCTATCATGTGTGAAAATTCTACCAGTTTTCCATGATCGCCTACATCACAATGTAATCCAATTATAAAGGGATCGAATTCTTGATGACCTTTAACCTAATTGAATACGGATTCATTTGGACAACTAGATAGCCCTAGATTATTAGAACTATACCTAGTGGTGACGGGCTTCCATGTTAGCTAGTTATAAAGGGCCAACCCAAATTAACCTAGTACCTAAACAAACTGAATTTAACTATGTGAATTTAACTAAGTTCTAAGTCACTTAGGAAAGTTCTAAATGCAGTTGAAAATGTCAGGCCTAACCTATTCTCGTCAGATAGCCCAATTTCATAACCCCTAATGCGAACAAGTTGGTCGGCAAGAGAGACAGGGGAGAAAAAAAAAAGTAAACAATGTCAATTAGAGGATTCAAATCCCCCTCCTTGTTGGCTTGTTCTATAGCTAAAATAGTACATTCCAGCGAAAGGATTAGCTGGACATAATGGTTGTTTTGCAAGTTGTAGGACCAATGATAAGGGTTTATGCTAGTAACACCTTTTACAATAGGGCCTATGAATTTATTATTTGCAAAGAACCTTATCTTTGATTTCGCAGCCTGTTAAACAGCCATTGCATTCAATTAATCGAAATTCGTTTAGTTTTTAGAAAAAAACTAAAATAAAATGAAAGGAAATTTACTTAAACCTCTCCTGTGTTTTTTATCAAATACTTAATCCTTTACTTTGATCTTGAAAAAACCTTATCTCAAATTTCAAATAAATATGCATAATTTCTATTAATTGTCTTGATGGAAAGTGCTGAATTAATGCTTTTTTTCTCTCCATGGGGCTACACAATGGAAGGGCTCTAGCCCATAACCCCCCAACCCTGGCGTAAGCGGAATTTGATCCCAAGCCTCCGCTACAATCAGGGTTGGTTAGAAAAAGATTTATGGAAGTATTGTGAAAAAAAAGGTGATTCATTCTATTTAGGTAGGTTTCATTGTGCATTTCATCGAGTGAATAACACAGGCTGCCAAAGGATTTTTTTTGGACAAGTAAAAGTAAAATTTATATAAAAGGTGAAAAGAAAAGAGGATGAGAACAGAGATGATGAATATAGCTGAGAGCGGGACATCACCACCCCTAGGCTGTGTTTTGAATCAGTTTAAAACATCATACACCCATAATGTTTTACACCAAACTTTGAAAATGACTGTTGCTTTTTGAAAAACGCGATGGGTGGAAGAGTGTAAAATTTTACATCGATAAAACTTTATGCTTGATGAGGTTTTACACATCGATTATTGACGTAAAACTCCACTCCATCCAAACTCATGCAAAAAAGAATCAAAGTGGAGTTTTACGTCCATCATAATTACACTCTCTTTCCAAATGCCTACAATGTAAATTTTACATCATCTCTTGATTTACATCGCCTCAAAATGCAGCCTAAGGAACTAAGCGAAAGAGGTTTTCAACCCTGCAAACTAGTGCAACATCCACACGAAACTCTCTGGTCAGACAAGTGATCTGCCAATCACACTCCAATATCCACCTCAGCCTCATGATATAAAATTAAGCAATTGAAGACACTATGGCCACCTGACCTCTTCCCCCCTTTGTTCTCCCTTCTATTGCTTTCACCCTTCTTAAGTCCATCTTCACTGAGGTGTCCACATAAAGGTCCACCAATCTTCTCAGTTTTCTACTACCAGGAAGATCTCCGAACCTGAACACCACATCAGCCTCCTCGAGAGAAACATTATTCACCCAATCATCTTCTTCATCACTTTTGATTTTCTCCCTTTCCATACCTTTCCTAGAAGCAATCCCAAAACTTCTTAACACTTCTCTTATGTACGCCTCACCCCCAATTTGAGTGGAGTCTTGAGAGTTATAAGCTGACGGTCCAAACCGCCACCTAAAAAACGGAATTAACAATTTCAATGACCTAAGGCAGAAGTCTAAAGAGTTCTAAGTCGATGGTCCAGACCGCCACCTTTATTAACTCTTAGCTAGCAGTTCTGACATACTTCCGCTTTAGGAATGATTGAACTGCATCGGACATGTTCTCAAAAGTGACGGTCTTTTCAGACTAATGTAATGGCCTTGACCTAGGCCGCTAGTGGTATAGGGGGCGAATGCAAGACCACCGCCTTACCTCTGAGGTGGCGGCCTAAAGGGCTAAGCGACCACCGCCTTTGACCATTTTTCTTGTAGTGATGTGGTAACCTCTGGTGACATGTCACCATTATCCTTAATACCCCCCAATAATATTAAGATACAAGGCTTCGCCACCTGAACTTCTCGGTCCACCAAGCTCTTAACAAACCTCATGTCCTTTGCATTGCCTTCAATCTATGGTTCCCGAAACTCAACCCTTGTCTCACTATCTAGGGAAACAGACTCTACAGCTCCCACCTCTTCCCTCCCCCCTTGAGATGCTTGAACTAAAGCCTCAGCCTTCGCTCTCTCTAATAGAGGAACTGAGCTTGAAAAGCATTCATCCCCCTTGGCTAGCTCCACAACATACCAAACCTTCCTGTTCGACCCTTCTCTTGCACATCACTTTCAGTTTCAGCCCAGCATTCCTTGCCACCCCAAATTTATAGATTCGTAGTTGAATTTAAACCTCCATCTTAACTCATAGATAAACAATGGTATATGTGTTTTGAAATGTGTGCTTTTTATGTGGTAATAAGGGCATGTTCATAGTTTTAATGTCTCCATTACAAGATCATTAACAAAAACAACACATTTTTAAATTTATCTGAAATGTGAATGCAGAATATGTGTGATGATCAAAATATAGGGGAGGCTTGAGTAAATAATTTTCCTCAAAATAAGAAATATAATATAAATAAAATAATAAGGAACCAACCAATGGAGAATTAATATAGGTTGTATAACTAGTCATATTGAAACAAGGATTTGGATTGTATTGACACTAAAATTGTTCGGATGGATCCAAGGTTCAAGGTATCGAAAAGGTAATTTTAAGAGAGGCATTGACATATGCTTTAAATACACATGAGTACATTTTCGAAACTGGCATAAATCTCGAAAAGAATATATATTGACAATATATAATAAATATCTAAGAATTAATAAATGTAAATAAGGTATATATGCAAAATAAACACATACTTTAATAATTTCTATGAAGAAATGCATTACAATCAACATGGGGGAATGTCATTGGTGCACCCAGGATGCGTCGTTAAACACCCGTGGCACCAGTTTAGAGATTTGTAAATTTTTCCAATCCTCATGTAACCTTAAACAACGTAGTATGTGGTGAGGAAGGGGTCGAACCCATAGGGAAGCAAATAAAAGGAATAATTAAAATTTATTTGTTCATTCCGAACAAATAAAAGGAAAATAAAATGAACCTTTTATTTGTTCATTCTGAACAAATAAAAGGAAAATAGATCTGGGATTTGTAGAAAATAAGAACATAAAATTTATTAATGCTGAAATTAAATGTTCTGAATTGAACAAGGCAATAATTAAAATTCAGAAATTAAAGCACTGAAATCAACAAAAAAATAAATAAAAATGATCAAAAATTTGGATCCAGTGGCAGTAGCTGTCCGGGAAGACGAAATACACGCTTTCTTCCTCCATTCAGCCCTCGAACCCCTCAAGACACCTTAGCCTTGAACCGGATGAATTCAGATATGCAAAACTCACAAACAAACAGAAATTAAATCTAAAAGATTAGTAGAATAAAAATAACATAGAAAATAATGAAAACGAACGGGATGGATGATCAAATCCTGTGGCGGTAGTTATAGATTGGCTGGACTGCTTGCAAGAACCCCTCTTGACAAGATCTGGGCGTCCTTCCCTTCAAGAAACTTTAGCCTTGTGAACTGGGTGAATTGACCAACCCCTTCTCCAAGGCCCTTGGGGTCCTTTTTATAGAAAAGGGTGGACAAAATTGGGATTAGAGAGAAAGAGAGGGTCGGCTAGTGGGTTTATGCAGAAAATGAGCCCCTCTAGGGTTTAGGAATGGAGGGTTACGATTAAACTAGAGGGATCCTACAGTTAGATTGAAAAGGAGAGGGTGTCTATCAGTATGGAGGGTTGGGATTTAAACTCCTAAGATTGAATGGTGGAGATTTGGGCGCCTAGGGCTGAAATGTGGAGATTAGGAGTTAGGTGGCGCCTAGGGTTAGAATGCTAAAGAGATGGTGCCATAAAATGGAGGGTGGAGATTGCAAGGTGAAGATCTAAGAATTTGAGAGGTTGCTAAGGCTTGGATGGTTGAGATTTGATGTTAGGGAGGAGTGGAAGGTGAAGATTTAGCAGTTAGGGGCAGATAGGGTTTGTTAGAGGTGAAAAGAATGAGTGGGGAGGAACCCCAGGGTTTGCTAAGGAGAAGGGAGTATGCTAATACAAAAGGAGGGGTGCCTTTCTGGGCTTAGTAGATAGGAGGCGCCCTCCTGTGCTCAGTGTTTCACAGAAACACCCCCTCTCTTAATTGGAATTCTCACCAGCTTCCCAAAATCTGCAGAAAACTCTGAAAATTTCTCAGTTTTTACCCAGAATTTGCACAGGAACCCTCAGTGTCACAACATTGAATTTAACCGGAAAAAGATACAGATTAGTTAGTCTAAGGTCTAAAATACCCCTAAATGATGCCCTTAAGGCATCAAAATACTGAGTTATCAATCATCCATTAAGCTAACATATGATGCATCAACTAGTTAACTTAGCTCCAATTTACCATTAATTATTATTTAAATTAAATCATTAAATAATAGTTGTAGAAAAATATAGTCTTAATTTGGGAAAAAATTATCTTTCATTCGTAAGAAATAATTGTAAAAAATCAATTAATCCAAGACACAAATCACATTCAAGTATGAAATTAGTAAATTTTAATAATTATTTTGTATTTGTTTTTATTTTAGAACCCTTGGGTAAAGAATCATGCCTTATAGCGCTCTAAGGAGTCTTTAACCTTCCTTTTGGTTAGAGGTGTCAATTGGACTGGATTTGGTCCAATCCGATCCAGTCCAATGTGAGTCCACTTACAAATGGATTGGACCCAATCTAGTCCAAATCCAATCCAATCCATTAAAATGTAAATGGATTGGGTTGGATCCAATCCAAACCAAATGAAATATCAAAAATTATATAAAAGCACTTTTGGCATTGAAAAAACACTTTTGTAAAAGTGCTTTGATGATAAGTACTTTCATAAAAGTGCTTTTACAAAAGCACTTTATTGAAAGTACTTCGTAAAAGTGCTTTTGTAAAAGCACTTTAGAAAAGTACTTCCATATAAGTGCTTTTATAAAAGTACTTTGTAGAAGTGCTTTTGTAAAAATACTTTTATAAAGTACTTTCATAAAAGTGCTTTTGAAAAAAAATTTTCATAAAAGTATTTCCGTCGAAGTGTTTTTATAAAAGTACTTTTGTAAAATCTTTCATAAAAGTACTTTTGTAAAAGTTCTTTCACAAAAGTGCTTTTACAAAAGTACTTCCATAAAAGTTATTTTGTAAAAGTACTTCTAAAAAAGTGCTTTTGAGTACTTCCGTAAAAGTTCTTTTGTAAAAGTGATTTCATAAAAGTGCTTTCGTGTAAAAGTACTTTTGTAAAAGTGCATTTATAAAGCTACTTTTGTAAAAGTATTTTCATAAAAGTACTTTTGTAAAAATGCTTTTGGAAAATAATAAAATTACTTTTATAAAAGTTCTTTTGTAAAAGTGTTTTCGTAAAAGTACTTTCATAAAAGTGATTTTATGATGACTTCAGTTTTGATTGATTACAGATTGGACAAGGGTTTTGTCTCATTATCGGATTATTGGAATTTTGGTTTAGGTCTAAGTCAAACTAATTAGAATATGGACCAATTTATTTTGGATTGGCCCAACCCAATAATTATAATTGACCGTTCAAATCTGATTTGATAAGGTTTGGATTGGATTGGATCCAAACCAAAACCGGTCGATTGATACCCTACTTTTGGTCTTAAATATCCACTTAGATCTAGGAACATTCATCACAGGATGATAAAAGACTAATAATCAAGCCCGCTTTTTACAAAAGCACGAAGCCCTTTAGACATGGCTTGCCACCAATCATGGTTTTCAAAACTGGACCAGACGATCGGACCAGAAAAATTGGGAACCGGTCAGGTGACCGGTTCCGTTTTCCCCAAAAACTGGATTTTCCCCCAAAACCATTGGTTTTAATCAACGAACCACTGAACTAGACAGTTAACCGTTTTGAGCGGATTTTGACCATTTTTAATTTTTTAAAATTTTTTATTTTTTTATCAAAACGGTTCGAGCGTTCGATTCAAATGGTCATACCATTAGACCCGATAACCATACCCCTGAGCTACTCGATATCTGGGTCGGTTTTAAAAACCATGCCATCACTGCTAACGGCTTGTGAGTGTGTAGAAGGTTCAATCTCTAAAGATGAGAGAGTGTGAGAGAGAGAGTACTTAGTAACCAATCACTAAGTATTCTTTTCTTCCTTTTTTCTTTTTTACAAACAAGCAGTTTGGTGGTAAATGGACTTTTGCTAAATGGTTTTTAGAATAAGTCTACTATTCACTTATTTAATAGGTGATAGTATCCAGACTAACCATGAACCATGCGTTGTTGGCTAATGATAAAAACAAGTGTATCAACAGAATTAGCAGAGGAAGGATAAGGTAATTAAAGACTAAAGAGGATGTATTAATCATTAAGGCAAGAACAAATTTAATAATATGACGGTGGCATCTCTCTAATCATTACAAGTAATGAAATGGAGTGAAATTCACAACCTTAATCAAATTTTTAATACTTAATTTTATGTGATAAAAATGTCTGAATATGCATTTGTAAGTGAACTTTTGATTTATGTGCAAGTGGAAATAATCAGAAGAATTTACAATAATCATCAATAAAAAAACATAGTAATTAAAAAAACCATCTATTAAAAATCAATGGGGTTAATTGTTGGGAGGGTTCAGATAGAAAGTCTATTTAAATTTTAATTATTAATTAATAAAAATAATTTTCATTTATCACATTTATTTTTCATATGATTAATACAAAATATAAGATATGTGTTAATATTTTTTTGTAAAATTTTTATGATTTTTAACACCTTATTGTATTTCTATCTATTCTTTAAATTTTTATAACTTAATTATGACATCATAAGTTGACCTATTTAATCTATAATCAACTTTAAATTTTGTATTTCATTTCCATGAGTAGCAAAAGAATTCTCATTTCTCACACTTTTTTTTTGTTTAATATGAATAGAATATTAAAGATGTACCCAAAAGTTTTATATGAACATTTTGCACTTTATTATATTTTTGTTTTTCTGTTTTCTTTTTTCGGTAAAATTGATTATTTAATTGTTGCATCATGGACTGATCCATTTAAACTAGCTAGATGGTTAGACCAGTATTTTGCCACCTCCGTAGGAAAATAGTTTTCATTTCCAAATTGATTTTCACTTTTGTATTTCATTCACATTATTAATAAAATTAATTCTTATTTATCACACTTATCTTTGTGATTAATATATAATATTAGATGTGCATAAATTTCTACTTTATATATTTCTCGTAATTCTTTCTAATTTTTTTTTTGTTCATCAAGGTCTGACCCAGTCAAGCGAGAAAATGGTTTCATTTCCAAGTGAATTTTAAAATTTTAATTCCGTCTCCATCATTAGTAAAAATACATCTTATTTATCAATATTTGTTTTTGTTTAATATGACAAAATATAATATCAGAGATGTATCAAAAGTTTTTACAGATTTTCTTTCTTTAACTATGTCGTCATGGGTTCATCTCTTTGACCCAAAAGGTTAGGGTGATCATTTTCAGACCTGTTCTTTTAGAGGCGAACACCCCTGTACTCTGCAACTGCTTTACTTCTTTCTGATTCTCTTAGATGGAATATTTTCAAAACCGGATCGAACCCGACGGTTGGACCAGAAAACCGGGAACCGATCAGGGGACCGGTTCTGTTTTTCCCCAAAACCATTGATTTTGGTCAGTGAATCGTTGAACCAGGCAATTGACCGTTTGAACGGTTTCCGGTCCGGATCCAAAACCGAACTGGTCAGGGGTTCAGTTACCAGGTCGGACGGTCCGACCATTCAAACCGAACACTCGGACCATTCTGACAAAACAATAAAAATCGGTCAAAACCGTTTGAACAATTTGAACATTTAACCACCAGGTTCAGCAGTTCGCTGACCAAAATCAAGGGTTTTTGGGGGGAAAATGGGACGAGTCACTTGACTGGTTGCCATTTTTCCGGTCCGACCATCTGGTCTGATCCGGTTTTGAAAAGCAGGTATAAAATAAAAACTTTGTCCCTAGCATATGTTTGACCAAAATAATTAAAAGAAAAGAAACAACTAAAATGCAGATTTGAAATAATAGAGAATAAAAATAAAGTAGACAAAAATGAGGCATACAATAGAGAATAATTAATTAAAATAGAAAAAGGAAGATTAAAAAAGAAAAATAAAAGTAAATTAGATTATAATAATAATAATATTTTTCTATTATTGTCTATTTTACTTTTACTTTTTATTTCTGTTGTTTTGTTTGCCTCGCGTGCGAAGCAAGGTTACAGTCACAAATCAGAGTTGATATCTCACCGACCTTCACATGGGCGACTGTAACTTGGCAAGTTGAGTTGAGCTTCACGAGAACAAAATAATGAACAGAATAACAGTGGACACGGCTTCTAATGACCAAACTCGAATACGACGTTTATATTAAGTTGTTGACAAGGGGTTGAATACGTTGCCAATCCATTGCATCTCCTCTTTGACCCTACCCTATTAGAAGATGTGGTCAGCTCTCTGCACCCAATTACGAAATCACGTTGGTTTCTTGATGGGTTGATTGTACAAAGCTAAACCACTCTCGCCTTGTCTCCTTTGAGGGATGACCTGACTATTCGCACCCGGTCGGTTTCGGGTAGTATATAAGGGGGTGTTCAGTTGTTTACCCCGAACTGGTCTTAGTGGTTTTTGGAAAACCGATAATTGAAATCGAACTGAAACCAGTTAATTGATTCGGATTGTTAGTTTTTCGGTTTTTCAATTTTTATAATATATATATAATGCATATTTATTAATTAATCCGACACCATTAGTTCAATCAATGAAAATAGGTGAAACCGAAACGACCTGACGCATGTGCACCCTGCTGTGCTGTAGTGGCCTGTTGGGAGTTGGGAGCTCTTCGAAGATGTAGTAATTCGCCCATGGGTTGAGGCTGAATAAGCAAAACAGAATTGGAACCTCCTAACAAGAGAGGTCCTAACACTCTACCAACATGATCGGACACCACATAATGGGCCCAGTCTCATGGTAAGATGTGGGGAGTCAAATCTTGTTGGTAGGTGATATGGACCCAGCGAAATGGCGGACGCTTTTATACTTCTAACCTGTTACTACATCGGAGATTTCTAGGTGGGGTTTTTATTTATTTATTTATTTATCTTTGAATTTTGTAGGAAGTTGAGATTTCCTTTCAAAACAACCAAATTATGGTTATATATTGATTATTATTTTACTGTTATTGTCGTAAGTGAGTATAGGGTCCATGAATAATACGTCGAATTAATTCAATGCTTATGAGCTTGATTGTTTAATTTGGTTACCAAAAAACCATCTTTTTATCAAGATGTCCAGTTTTCAGGCTTAATCAGGGAAGGTGGTAACCATCATTTTGTAACGAGAGTTCTATCATTATAAAAGGACGAGAGAGAGAGATGTGAATATCTACTTTATTTTCTTCATACCCAGCAATTATCTAATTCCTTTATTATCTTTCCACGTGCTAAAAGAATAAATTAATTAATAATTTATTTCAGAAAATAAAAAAAAAAAAAAAAATTATTGAGAAAGTGGTTAGGGTGGTTGTTTAAACAATGCAATGTCGAATTCCACTTCTATTCAATTTCCAACAAATTTGAAAATGAGTCTACATGCTTTTCATGGCATTGATCTTTTACTAAATGTTCATTTCTATTACACATTAATAATCTATTCATTTTTTGGATTTTGAGAGGGGGAAGTTGGTCAATGGGATTTCGATTTTCAGGAATCCATGTTCTTCTTTCAAATTTTGTGGGGTCCATGAAAAATGTATTTTTCTTGAGGGTAAGTAACCTTCCCACTTGGGTGAAGTTACCAACACTTTGATGAGACAAAATTGTCCCTTTTAATAATGAATTTTTATGGTTAAAGTAGTCATTATCTTATTTACCTAGGAAATAAAAGAACATGGGTAAATACACTTAATTGGATAAGTGCTTTTTAGAAAATACTTACTTGGGTAAGTGCATTTACTCGAATAAATAACTTACCAAAAAACTAACGAAGCCTTATTGATAAATGTGGGGTCTAAGTAAAACAACATTTTCGGGTCCCTTATAATTTTTTTACAACTTACCTAGGAAAGTTTTTATCCCTTTTCTTTTTATGTGGGCAAATTACTTTCCTATGTACAGTGAAGGTTGCTAAAATTTAGTGAAACAAAAATACCCATTAAATTTTAATAAGGTGGCAAACTAGCTTATTCGAAACAGATACTGAAGGTTGGAAAACGCATGTTTTATGACCCGTGGTTTTTTTAGAATAATGCTCTACAGGTTGTGGTTCTAAAGGGGTCTATGGACTGAAGTTCAAATGGCAAGGTGGCAACCTTAATGAATGAAGAGTCATCTTCTTGGAATATGGACATGGTGTTAACTTTAAATACCTCCTTACACATCTAGAACCAGCTGATGGAAGATAAAATTATTTTGAGATGGACACCTCATGGCAAGTACATAGTAAATTCAGGATACAAAATCTTGGTTTAAGGGAAAACTAGCACTTCAAATTATTCTTTTGCCCTTGAGGACTTATCTCATAAAGAGCTTCGAAAGAAAAAACCTCTACAACCTCATGTCCTCTTTTTCCTTTGGTTCTATTTAAAGCGTGTCTTACCTATCAACACAAATTTAGCACTTTGTTTATGTTAGAAATTGTGGTCATAGAAACTTGGAGGAGAAGCTCTGAGGTGTGTATGAAGACATTATTTTTAGAATGTTATTTGCCCTCACTCAGTTTTATTGGGTTTGTTGTTTGGTTATAGGCAAATTCATTCTCATGATACAACAGAGGCCTTGGGCGAGAATCTGCAACCAACAAAGTTGAAGAGTCTTCGAAAAAAACTTCTATGAAATAGTAGCAAATTGAACTAAGAAAGACAAAAATGATTTTCGAAAACTTGTATTCATTTTGCCGCATAAACACTTGCACGTGCATTGCGTGGTAGCAAACTTCCATACTCTCTTCTTATAATTCTAAGGAGTGTAAACAAGTTTCTATTTAAAAACTCGAAACATGTTTAGTAATTTTCCAATGGGGAACAAGTTCAAAACTGGTTTTAGTATAAAAAAACTATTTTTCAAAATATATGTGCAAGTGTTTTTTCCATATAATTAACCAATCAAATCCCATTGGAATTAATCCATAATGAGATTAAAATCCAATAATCTTTCACTTTGTTTGATTAATTACATAGGTCTTTCTCTTGATCCAAGCTACTATGACATAGTTATGCATACAAAAGGTGTTTTAAACCTTAAACCTTTAATTAGTACATATATATCTTAGAGTCTTGTCAAAGTTATTGGTGGTAAGATCTTAAATTAATTATTTACAAGATAGACCAAATATACCCATCCACATTGATAAAATTCACAAGAAACTCTTAGCTATGAAATTTACACCATTTGGAGAACAATAGACATTGAGGGAGAAGGAGATTTTGACCAAGAGGGAGAGTGAGGGAGAAGAATGAGAAAGATTGAGGGAGAACAATAGAAACAAAGGTTTTGATTTGGCTACAAACCGAAGTAGAGAGAGTGGGAGAGATAGAGGGAGAGGGAGATCGAGATATGACTATGAGAGTGAGAGAGAAGGAAGGGAGATCGAGAGACAGAGGGAGTGGGAGAAAAACTGAAAACCTATTTTCGATATAGGTGTTTTGTTATGCCCAACATGGAATAAGAGTCCCATGTTGGCAATCTTCATGTAAGGCTTTGATGACATAGCGGGGGTTTTATAATTTGAAATTTAGAGCTAGTTTTCAGAGTTTGGTTGGTTTCTGGACCAACCTACAACATAATTTTAAATGTACAAGCGACTTTGACTATAATTTTCCCTTTAAATGTACACTTAATTTTTGTTTGTCTATGATATCATTTTACTTAAACCACTAACCCACCATCTAAAAATAAAATTTGTTTGATTTCTAGATTGACATTAAATTTTGTATTACATTTCCGTCATTGATAAAATTATTTCTTATGTATAAAACTTATTTTTGTTCAATATAATGAATGTACAATATTAGACATGTATCCAATATTTTATTTTTAATAAATATATAACATTAGATATGTGCCCAAAATTTTCTCTTATCTTTTTATTTTATTTTATTTTTGTGATTCTTTGTATTTTCCATTATTAAAAATTTTATTATTTGACTATGACATCAATTTAATTTCTAGGTAGATTTTGAAATTGGCTTTCCATTTTCATCATTAGCAAAAATACTTCTTACATTTTATAGTTATTTAGTTTAATTTTTTTATTATTTAATTATGGCATTATTTATTAATCCATTTGACCCCAAATGGTCAAATTGCTTGCCTACCACCAGGAGGGAAGAAAATGATTTTGCTTTCAAAATATTTATTTTTATACTACTAAAATTAGTATTGTGGATTTAATTACAAGAATTTATTGATGAGAAAAATATATTTTAAATATAGGATTTATTGAGAGAGAATAGGAAAATATTTTTATTTCCAATTGGTTTTAAATTTGGCATTCCATTTTCATCAATAATAAAAATATTTATTATTTAACATACTTATTATTGTTTAATATATATTTTAAAAATGTTCCCAATTTTTTTAATTTATATTTTTTCATTTTATCTATTTTTTAATTTTACTATTTAATCGTGGCAACATGAATTAACCCATTTGACCGGAAATGATTTAATTTCTTATCCCCATTTAGATGAAAACTCTATTTATGCTAGGTAGATTTTAAAGATATAAGCTTTTATGTTATTGGAACCATTAATTTATTAAGTATGGACTCAATGAACATGAATGCAAGTTAACAATTCATTGCATTGCACACACATATACTCTCCACTTATAATTCTAAGGAGTGTAAACAAGTTTTTATTTAAAAATTCAAAACATGTTTAATAATTTTCCAATGTGGGACAAGTTGAAAACTAGTTTTTCAAAATATATGTATAGGTGTGTTTTCTATATAATTAACCAATCAAACCCCATTGGATTTAATCTCTAATGAGATTAAAATCCAATAGTTTAAGTAAGATGAATCCATTATGTCTCACTTGTAATGAGAAGACTAAAACAATGGAAGACATCATTTTCTTGTATACACCTATTGAAGCAATTTGGTTTGGTAATAGTCTCTCCCTAAGAATGATGGAATATTTGAATCGTTCTTTTTTATGATTGGCTTAATAGCTAGGTGAGTTTGGATAAACAAATGTTCTCCCCTGAGGCTTCTATTTTGGATATAGGTATTATCACTCTGTGGTGTATTCGGAAGGCTCGTTGCAAATTGGTATTTGAAGGAAAAAATTTCTCTCTTGCTGTGGTTGTCAAGTTATCTCAATCCCTATTCAACTTCTCACCTTTAAGTACTACAATTTCTACCCCACTGCCAAATGTTGTGGGCAGTGAGATCAGGTAGATAAAACCACCAACCGGTATGCTAAAAGTTAATGTGGATGGGGCTACTCGTAACCCAGTTAGTGGCATTGGTATCATTAATCAAAATACCCTTAGTGAATTCATAGCAGGTAGAGCCCTGAAATATATCCTCTTAAAAATGTTGTTGAAGTGGAAGTTGTTGCGTTTAGAGAAGGCCTTATCTTTGTTTCCTAGTTGAATATCTCCTTTCTTCAAATTGAGGGTGATGCACTCTCCATTGTAGAACTCCTATTGGATGGTTCTCATGAGCCTCCTTGGCGAATCCACACCATTATTGGTGATTACAAGACTCTTTTAAACAATTTTACACACGTGCAAGTCACTCACACTCTCATGGCTTCAAACAAAGCAGCTCATGAGGTAGCCCAATATGGTTGCTCTATTGCAAATTTTTTCACTTGGTCTACCAGTCTCGACTTCTTAATTCCAATTATTTCAAAGGACCGTGACATGTAATAGTTGATCTTGTTGAATGAATTTAGCCTTTTGGCTTAAAAAAGAATAAAAATGGAAATAAGAACATAAGAGCAAAAACAGAAAAAAGATTACTTGGATAAAAAAGAAATAAAAAACACTGGTAAATGGAGTAATTGGATGGTTCTCATGAGCCTCCTTGGCGAATCCACACCATTATTGGTGACTACAAGACTCTTTTAAACAATTTTACACACGTGCAAGTCACTCACACTCTCGTGGCTTCAAACAAAGCAGCTCATGAGTTAGCCCAATATGGTTGCTCTATTGCAAATTTTTTCACTTGGTCTACCAGTCTCGACTTCTTAATTCCAATTATTTCAAAGGACCGTGACATGTAATAGTTGATCTTGTTGAATGAATTTAGCCTTTTGGCTTAAAAAAGAATAAAAATGGAAATAAGAACATAAAAGCAAAAACAGAAAAAAGATTACTTGGATAAAAAAGAAATAAAAAACACTGGTAAATGGAGTAATTGTTACGTGAAAAACACTTAGGCCTTGTTTGGTACCATTGGTGTTTCTTGAGAAAAACAGTGCCACGTCTATGCTAGCTAGACATGGGCATTTATTGGGACTTGAACCATTGTTTTGCTCATGTGTTTATCAAAAAAAACACTGAAAAATGTTGCTACCTCGACTTTAATGAAAAAAAAACATTGATTTTTATGCATTTAACCATTTGAAGCTTCAAATTCTTTCTTCTCCCAATGGTTGGGCATTTTGTGAAATGCCAAACTTACTTGGCACTGATTTGTCAGCCAAGCTGGTTGAAGTTTGAAATGATCCTATGTATCGCGAGCCATCAAAGAGCAACAAAAAAAAAAAAACTAATAGACTAGTATCTGTTGGAAGGCAGATCAACCGCATACAACCACTGCATGTATTTGCTCGAAGGCAGTCCATCATCTTCTGTATAAGATGTTCAGCGACCAGAAAAAGATTAGTTGCTATGCCATTTGATAAAAATGCCAATAACTCTCCATTGTTTTGTAGCTTTAGCCATAGATCTGTTACCTGAGTACAACCAGAATTGTCTTCTCTTATATCTATACGAGGTTTGATGACTAGAAAAAAAGAAATCACCGCCAATCAGTCTAATGACGGTAGGCCAATCAGGTCTGTAAGCCCTTTATTCCTTGAATTTAGTTTTTTAGGAAAATCAAAGCCAATGACTCTCATTTTTTTTGCAGGTTCTTCATCCCTAACCAGGTATATATCATTCCTACTAACTTTTTCTCTAAAGTAATAGACAAGGATTGAGATGAGGCTAGGAGAGAAAAATGGATAATGATGGTGGGCGATTTGGTCACTCCTAGCTGGAAGTGGCTGCGCTCCGAAATGGCGACGGGCGAGAGACACCTATGAGGAAGATGAAGGATCCCGGGGGGCTCACCCGGTGGGAACACTCCGACGATTAAGTTAGCAAGCTGGGAGAGCAAAAGAGAGAGAGTTGCAGAGAAATCAAAGAGTTAGAGTGAAGATCACGCAATACCTTCGCCGCTAGGGGTCGAGGTCCTTATATACTGGTCTTTTGACATGTCAGGAGCAACCGCCTCCAAATCTCTGTTGCAGCGATCTACTGTCAAATAACGGCTTAGAGTGGCTAGCCGTTATCTGTCAGAGCTGTGTTGGCGGGCAAAGGTGATCGCTGCAGTGTACGGTCCTACCAGACAAGAAACAACCTTTAGGATTAGCAGGCACGATGCCGCCAGGCGAGAGACGTGGGTGCAGTCTGGCAAGTATGGTTGTCAGGCAAAAAATCTCCTATGATACGTCGAGCTGCTCTGCAGCGAGCTACCTAACACCGAGTTGCTGGTGATCCGCCGAGGTGCTTCTCTGAGGCGGGTCCTTGAGATATCCCACTTAAGTTTAGGCAGGAGAGAGCTGATCCTAGTCAGGGGGCTGACGAGCTTAGCTCGAGGTGTCTTCAGCTCAGGATGCTCCCTACTTGGGAGAGTCTTAGCTCGGGATATTGGAGTGTCATCTTGTAGCGAGCTACCACTTTTGGTGGGCTGTCAGGCTGGGTCAACGAGCTTTGTTATGCTGAGTTGTACCGAGCTCGTTATGCTGAGCTGTCACTTATGTCGAGTCATGTCCACGTGTTCCCTTATTATGAGGTTGGGCCAAATCACCCTCAATCAACTGCCCCCCACTCCCCGGGCCAGGGGTCCTGACTTGGTGTGGGGAGTTCAGGACATGACGGGTGGATTTGGCTCGAAGTCTAGGTCGTCTAGTCAGATAGTTCGTTGGTCGGACCAGTTCACTGCTCGGCTCAATCAAGGATAACCTAGGTTGCATATAGTTCACGCGCGGATGTCACCTGATCTATAGACTCTACGGACGCCAAAAAATGTGCTAAACTGATTTCACCTCAGGGGTCGTGCAACCGGTTTTCTTGAGAGCCGTTGGATTGTCCTAATCTTGACAGTTGATTCTTGGATATAGCGGCTATAAGTAGGGGGGACCCGAGTCATTTTCTCCACCATAAGTTCACTAGTGTTCACTCTGAGGTCACGCTTAAACTCCTCAGCTCGGGTTCTCTAGTTCGTCAGCTTCCCAGTTCGGTCATTTTCCCTTGGTGAGTTTCCCTAGCTCCTCTCTTTTTTTCAGTTCGTAGTAATGTCAAACCATAGCTTCGATAGTCTTCTAGATGAGCCCGAGGTGGGTACCTAGGCTCAAGTAGGTGTCTCTGAGTCACAGTCAACCTATGAGGTGCGGGAGGCCTCGGATAACCCAACGTCTACCTCTCATCGAGTTCGGGTACCGAACAAGTTCGGTCCCTCAACTATGACTGTAGATAGACTTTGGGCCCTGATACATCAATATAACATTTCGAGGGAGTATACCTATAACCTTCCCGTCGGCAACTTCCCTTGGAAACACGCTCATGATGAGATCGTGATTTTTGGAGAACAGCTCGCGGTTGGAGTCCGTCTTCCTCTATACCCCCTAATCATAGAGGTCTTGAAGTCTTTTAACGTCACCATAGACCAACTTCACTTGAACTCCATTCGGAATGTGGTCGGGACAATTTCTCTCTGCTTCGACTATGCCCTGCCCCTTGATCTCGACATTTTCTCCTCCATCTTATCCATAAAGAAGAATGCCTCTACTGTTCTCCCCGAGCATAGGCGGGCCTACTACCTGTCCCCTCATTTGGGCTATAAGTTGTTGCACAAGCTTCCCAGTAAAATCCCGGCCTGGAAATAGGATTATTTCATAGTCTGCAATTCCGCGGGGTGGCCCTTTCCTACTCATTGGAGGGCGGTTGTTCAGGACTCCAGTATTAGGCTGGACCTGAAAACAAGAGAGATGCTCCAATCTTGGGCGGAGCTTGGGTTCGACTACAAGGACTATATCACCGAGGATAAGATCATACAAGACGGCTTGAGCCCTAGTAGGTCGTTTTGGTCTAGAGTTAGTATCTTACCTTAATAGTTGTCATCTCTTTTTGATAGTGTTTGCTAATGTCGAGCTTTGTTGCAGGTTGCTCTGGCCGTGGAAGAAGCGGGTTGTCAAGAGAGCTCACATCGAATCTCCACGGCCTCCTACTCCCGAGCCTAAACAACCGCCTGGTGCTCTGGTGATTGATTCATACTGAGCTGAAATTAGCTCGCGGCCAGATCCACCGGCTAGAGGGTGATGCGCTAACTTAGAAAGAGTTAATCAAGTCATTGATGTCGGGGAAGGAAGACCTGCTGTGCAAGGTGGAAAACCTTGAGACAGATAAAAGAGCTCTTGAGCGCCAGGTAGAGAACCTCGTGGCCGACGTCAAGGAGCGGACTGAGATTCTTCTCCAGTCCATGGATGAGGCCAAGGTCAAGTCTGTCAAAGACTACAAGAACTTGGAAGAGTTCGATGAGGCATTGGTGGAGGCCTACCGCAAAGGCTTCAAGCTCAGCAGGTGGCTGATCAAGCGTGAGTTCCCGCAGCTTGACGTAAGTGCCACCACTACCTCGCAAATCACAAGAGAGGTAGCCCTCCAAGCTGCTGAAGACCAGACTCCGAGGAGGAGGGTGACGACCAGGCTGGTACTTCTGCGGAGGTTTCAGGCAAGAGTGACGAGTCCCCCAAGTAGTCCGAGTAGTCTTTGTATTTTGAGCCTACGAGCTCAGCATTTTTTGTTTCTTCTATCCTTGTAATGAACTATAGAGTTAATGAAATACACTTTTTTCTTGCCAAGTGCCATGCAATTACCTTATTTCTAATCACAAATTAAGGATGTAATTTTCCCCGAATAGTTAAGCCATCGAGCTAAATGACCGAAGTGGGGGTTTCTTTAGCAGTTACCCCGAATTGTCACTTAGGGGCAATTTCGCGAGGTGTACACCGAAGTGAGCGACATTGTAGGGTGCATGTCCGACCTGTTTGTGCATTGGTTACTTCACCTATGTAAAATTGCCTGATATGCCCGAGCTATTATAGGTGCTCATACCCGAGCTGCCTATACTTTAGGCATTTCAGAGTACTTTGCCCATGCCAAAGAAGCAACTAGGTCTTTTGTAGTGCTGAGGTCTTTTGTTAGCTTGGCATTTTATCCCTTAGGCTGGGGGCGCAACTTATATTCCACTCTCTTTTGGAGTTCGCCTATGCCGAAGAAGCAACTAGGTCTTGTAGTGCCGAGGTTCTTTTGTTAGCTCGGCACTTTGGCCCTTAGGCTTTGGGAGCGACTTGTGGTCCACTCATTTTCAGAGTTTGCCCATGCCGAAGAGGCGACTAGGTCTTATAGTGTCGAGGTTCTTTTGTTAGCTTGGCACTTTGGCCCTTAGGCTTTGGGAGCGACTTGTGGTCCACTCTCTTATGGAGTTCGCCCATGCTGAAGAGGTGACTGGGTCTTATAGAGCCGAGGTTCTTTTATCAGCTCGGCGCTTTGGCCCTTAGGCTCAAGGAGTGACTTGCGGTCGACTCAACTCAGTAATTACAGGTAATATTGCCTTAAGTTGACAATATTCCATGCCCGAGGTATCTGCTTCCCTTCTAGGGTTTCGAGGTCATACGTTCCTTCCCCGAGCACCCGCTTTACTCAATAGCGTTCTTTCCAATTTGGCCCAAGCTTACCAACGCCAGGCTCAGGTACCATGACTTTACGAGGAACCAGGTCCCCGACACAGAGGTTCTACTTCTTGACCCTAGTGTTATAGTACCGAGCTACTCTCTGCTAGTAGGCCGCGGTCCTAATGTATGCGAGGTCCCGTACCTCATCAAGTAGGTCGAGTTTGGTGCATAGCTCATCCTTATTTGCTTCATCGTCATATGCTTCCAGGCATAGTGTAGGGACCACGATCTCAGTTGGGATGACTTTCTGTCCCGTAAGTGAGGTTGAAGGGAGTCTCACTCATCGCGTTCTTCATAGTGGTTCGGTAAGCCCATAGTACATTGGGTAGTTCGTCTACCCATAGTCCTTTATCTCGGGCTAGGCGTGCCTTCAATCTATGGAGAATGGCCCTGTTCATGACTTCCGCTTGACTGTTTGCTTGAGGGTGCGCCATCGAGGTGAAATTTTGTTGTATCCCCATGTCATTACACCAGTTCTAGAATTTGATGTCCTCGAATCGTTTGCCATTGTCTGAGATGAGCACTCGGGGTTGTCCGAAACGGCAAACTATATTCTTCTAGAAGAAGTTCTGCACACTCCGCGCCGTTATCGTTGTGAGAGGTTCAGCCTCCACCCAATTAGAGAAATAATCAACTGCTATGACTAACCACCTCTGTCTTGTCGCTGGTGGAAATGGTTCGATTATATCGATCCCCCACTGTGCAAAGGGCCACAGGCTGGTGAGGTACTTGAGGTCGGCAGCGGGTTGGTGGTGGATGTTGGCGTGCTTCTGACACTTGTCACACCTTCTGACGAACTCAATCACATCTGCCTTCATCGTTGGCCAATAATATCCTTGTCGTAATGCCTTCTAGGTGAGAGCCCTGCCCCCCATGTGTCCGCCGTACAAACCCTCATGAGTGTCACGGAGTACGAGCTCGGCTTCGGAAGGTCGTAAGTAGAGCAGATAAGGGAGTGTGTAGGATCTTCGGTACAGCCGTCCGTCTATCATGACATATTTGGCTGCCTGACGCTCTACCCTTCTGGCTGCATTACGATCTGCAGGGAGGGTCCCGTGAAGCAGGTAGCTCGCGAGTGGATCAACCCATCTCGACTCTGCTTGTATGACAGGAGCGACCTCCTCTACCACCCCCCCCCCCGAAAATGCTATAGGTTCTCTATGTACACGGTTCTCATGGTGTTGTTGCTTGTGCTGGCTAATCAGGACAGGGCATTGGCCTCAGCATTCTCGGATCTCCGGATTTGCTTGATGAAGTAGGACTGGAAGTTGAGCAGAGCCTCTCTGACTTTGGCTAAGTAGGCGACTATGGTTGGCTCGCGAGCTTCATATTCACCAGCGACCTAGTTGACCACGAGCTGGGAATCACTGCAGATAACGATGTGCTTAGCTTTTACTTCATTTGCTAGGGCTAGCCCAGCTATCAACGCCTCGTACTCCGCTCATTGTTGTATGCAACGAACTTGAAGCGCAGTGCATACTCCAATTTCACACCGCTTGGCCCGTTAAGAACGATTCCAACACCGCTACCCTACAGATTTGACGAGCCATCCACATGGAGGATCCAGGGCTCCTCATCCCAGGTCAGGTTCGGTCTGACCAGGAGAGAGGTCGTGCTGGTCAAAGCTTCCTTGCTGTGCTCGGGCTCGTCCGACCTAGGGACTTCGGTGCTAAAAGTGCATTCCGCGACAAAGTCAGCTAAGGCTTGGGCCTTGATAGCAGTTCGCGGCTTGTACTGGATGTCGTACTCGCTGAGTTCGATGGCCCACTTTGTCAACCTACCGGAGACCTCGGGCTTGAGCAAGACTTGCCTCAAAGGCTTATTGGTGAGGACGACAATCGTATGAGCTTGGAAGTACAGTCGGAGTCTCCGAGCTGCAACAACTAGCGCGTACGCCAACTTTTCAATCTCTGGATACCTCGTCTCTGCTTCCTGCAACACTTTGCTAACATAATAGATGGGTCGTTCCACCCAATCTACTTCTTTTATCAGTACCGAGCTGACTACCTCGTCACTCGCAAAGAGGTACAGCTCCAAAATATCTCCCTCCTCGGGTCGGGTTAACACTGGGATGTTGGCGAGGTACCTTTTCAGCTCGTCAAAAGTAAGCTGGCATTCTTCAGTCCATTCGAAGTCCTTGCTTCTTTTAATTGCCTTGAAAAAGGGCAGGCAGTGATCTGTCGACTTAGACATGAAGCGACTTAGAGTGGCTATGCAGCCGTTCAACCTCTAAACCTCCTTCAATTTCCGGGGTGGTCTCATATCCAAGATTACCTTAATTTTATCAGGGTTGGCCTCAATGCCACGTCGGTTGACGATGTAACCTAAGAATTTACCCGAGGTGACACCGAAAGCGCACTTGTTCAGGTTTAATTTCATGTTAAACTTGCGCAAAATTTCAAAAACAGAATGCAGATCTTTTATTAAATCATTCAAAAACTAGGTTTCGATGACCATGTTATCTACATATCCCTCTACTTTTTTGACGATCAATGGCTCGAACAATCGGTTTACAAATCTTTAAAAAGTAGCCCCAACATTTTTCAACCCAAAGGGCATGACCTTGTAGTAGTACAGGCCTAGCTCGGTTATGAAGGCTGTTTTTTCCTCATCGGCAGGGTCCATTCCTGATCTGATTGGGGAGTGGGAAGTAGTCCTTCAGGCAATCTCGATTTAGGTCGGTATAATTGACGCACATGCGCCATTTACTGTTGGCCTCTTTTACTAGAACGGGGTTGGCCACCCAGCTCGGGTAATGGACATCCCTGATGAAGTCGGTTGCGAGGAGCTTCCCAACCTCTTTGTCGTTTGCTCTCCAACGCTCTGCGGCTAGGTTGTTTTTTCTTCTGTCTAACGGGCCTAACTACAGGATCAGTGTTCAGTTTGTGAGTAATGACTCTAAGGTCTATGCCGGGCATTTCTGCCGCAGACCATGGAAAAACATCTATATTCTTAAGTAGAAAGCTTACCAGCTGAGATCGTAGAGGCTCCTCGATTGAAACACCGATCTGGAGAGTCCAAGTTGGATCGCCTGTCGAAGTAGGTACAGCGATAGTCTCTTCTATGGGCGTAGCCCACTCTTCATGCCGCTTCACAGGTTGCTCCAACTCGTGGTCATCGGCCACCTTGGCTTTCCCTTTCAGGGTGGCGACGTAGCATTTGCAAGACTCGAGCAGGTCGCCCTGCGCTACCCCTACTCTGAAGTCCGTTGGGAAATTCATAGCCAAGTAATAGGTGGACACCACTAAATGTAAAGCATGGGTGATTGGCCGACCTATTATGGCATTGTACGGGGAGGGAGTCGTGACCACTAGAAAAGTGTGGTTGAATCTCACAATGCTAGGCCATGTGCTGACCTCCACGGATACTATAATTTTCCCTAGGGGTCTGACTTCCTCTCCACTGAAGCCCACCAGGGGAGTGTTCGTGGGCTTCAAATCGCTCTCCCGAAGCTGAAGTTTGTCAAACGCGGCCTTGAAATGTATATCCACCGAACTGTTACAGTCGAGGAGGACGCACCTTACCTCAAAATCATTGATTCTCATCTTTATGACGAGCGCGTCATCATGGGGGTAATGGACTTCGTGTGCATCATCTTCGGTGAAGAAAATCGGCTCCTCTTTCCTTGGCCGCTTTGGGGGATTCCGCTCTTCTCTTTCAATCTCGTGAGTCAAGGTCCTTGCTACGACTAAGGTGCAGCCCGCGACGATCGACCCACTAGTGATCATTTGGATTGTTCCCCAAACTGGCCTCTCTTCGGGCGGCTGCCTCTGTGGTTGCTCATTTTGCCTGTGGCTGGACTCTGGAGCATCTCTGCCTTGCTCCCCCTACCGCCCTATTTTATTATCATTTTATACAAAATTTCTCAAATATTCGCGATAGATGAGTTCTTCTATCTCTTTGCGGAGATTTTTACAACTTTCGGTGCTATGACCGTGATTTCTATGAAAATGGCAATACAATTTTTTATTTCTAGTATTCGGGTCTCCTTTCATCCGAGGTGGCCACTTCACATAAGACGCGTCCTTGATCGCCAGGAGGATTTCTGCTCGCTTCGCGTTCAAGGGCGTGTAGTTCGTCCTTTCAGTTGGAGGAGCTCGGAAAGATTGGTCTGGCTTCCCTCCCCGAGCTGGTTCTTTTTTCCTCTTATTGTCCCCGTTAGTTGAGGTTTCACCTTCTCTTTTCTTTTTCTCCGGTGGGTTCTCGTTTTTCTGGTTCATCTCTTCCTCCGTTCCGATGAACTGGTCCGCGAGCTTGAGGAATTCAGTTATGTCCTTCGACTTGTTGGTAACCACGTGCTGCTTGAAATCTTTGTGCGTTATGCCTCTTTTGGCTGCTGTGAGCCTCACTGCGTGGTCTAGATCAGGTATCTGCAAACATGCATCATTGAACCTCTTGATGTAACTGCGGATAGATTCCCCCTCCCTCTAGACTATGCCAAGAAGGCTCTCTTGGGACCTCAGACACCTCTTATTGGTAATAAAGTGTGAAGTGAAAATCTATACGAACTGCGCCCAACTCTTGATCGTCTTGGGCACGAGGTTCCTATACCATGTGCGAGCTACTCCCTTAAACATAATAGAGAAAGCTACACACATGCAGGACTCACCTGCCCCGGCTAAATGAATCTGTGACTTAAAAAATCTACATGATCATTCGGATTGAATGATCCATCATACTTGTCTAGGGGAGGTACCTTGAAATCTTTTGGCATTGGGATGGCCAGGAGTTTGGGAGACAGGGGAGATGGCATAGAGAGGAGCGGAGTGGCTTTCACTACTCCCGAGCTCGCTTCTTCCTTGCCTTTGAGGAGTTTGGGCAAGTTCTGGGTTGTAGCTCAGTGAGCTCTGCGGCGTGTCCACTGCTTCTTTGTTGTCTCTGCATTAGTGCTACTGGCTTCTATGTTGTCAGGCATGGTTCTTGCATGGAGTGGCCCAGACTGCTGGCGATGGCTGCAAATTGAGGGACCTTGTCTAAAGTCCGCGGCCAGGACCCCGAACCGGTTTTCTACGAGCAGGATCTCAAACTCTGAAAGTCGAGGTGATGCGAGTATGTTAGGTTAAGAATCTCCCGACCCGACCATGCACGGCGAGGTGGGAGTAACTGGCTTTTCCCTCCTGCCGTGGGACGAGACTTGGCTCCCAGGGGGATTCTGGGTCTGGAAGGTCTCTCCCCGGCGGGAGGGGCGTTCGTTCTGACAGCGAAGCTCAGCTTGCTTTGTGACCAGGTGTCGAGGTGGAACCGGTTGTTGGTTTTGAGCTAGTAGTGGGAATTGCTGCTGGTACTGTTATTGATAAACATGGTGCAGTACTTGTTGCTGATACAGTTGGAGCTGCTGAACTTGCTGCATTTGAGCTTGTATAGCTCTCATGCAGTGCATCAGGTCTTCGAGTTGGTTCTGTCCGGCCACCAGAGGGATAGACGGTTCAGCGAAGGTTGCACCTACCGTGGAGGGGACTGGAGCACTCACTGGTGCCGTGATCTGAGGCACGTTCAGAGTCAGGACCCCATCCACAGAGAGTGGTAGGGTGAACTGACCAACGCACACCGTCGGGGTCTGAGGTTGCTCCCCAAAAGTGTTCATATTCGCGCTGTGTCTGGCATTGCTGGGGGAAGCCATGGAAACTGAACTTTAAAGGTTTGGTGGAAAAAGGCTTTTCAAAGCGTTTCCCATAGATGGTGCCAATTAATGGTGTGCGATCTGGTCACTCCTAGCTGGAAGTGGCTGCGCTCCTAACTGGCGACGGGCGAGAGACACCTATGAGGAAGAAGATGAAGGATCCCGGGGGGCTCACCCGGCGGGAACACTCCGACGATTAAGTTAGCAAGCTGGGAGAGCAAAAGAGAGAGAGTTGTAGAGAAATCAAAGAGCTAGAGTGAAGATCACCCAATACCTTCGCCCCTAGGGGTTGGGGTCCTTATATACTGGTCTTCTGACATGTCAGGTGCAACCGGCTCCGAATCTCTACTGTGGCGATCTGCTGTCAAATAACGACTTAGAGTGGCTGGCCGTTATCTGTCAGAGTTGTGCTGGCGGGCAAAGGTGATCGCTGCAGAGCACGGTCCTACCAGACAAGAAACAACCTTCAGGGTTGGCAGGCACGACGCCGCCAAAAGAGAGACGTGGGTGCAGTCTGGCAGGTATGGTTGTCAGGCAGAAAATCTCCTACGATGCGCCGAGCTGCTCTATAGCGAGCTACCTAACACCAAGCTGTTGGTGATCCGCCGAGGTGCTTCTTCAAGGCGGGTCCTTGAGATAGCCCACTTAAGTTTAGGCAGGAGAGAATTTGTCCTAGTCGGGGGGCTGACGAGCTTAACCCGATGTGTCTTCAGCTCGGGATGCTCCCTACTTGGGAGAGTCTTAGCTCGGGGTGCTCCCTATTGGGGAGTCTTAGCTCGGGATATCGGAGTATCATCTTGTAGCGAGCTACCACTTTTGGCGGGTTGTCAGGCTGGGTCAACGAGGTTTGTTACGCTGAGTTGTACCGAGCTCGTTATGCTGAGCTATCACTTATGTTGAGTCATGTCCATGTGTCCCCTTATTATGAGGTCGGGCCAAATCACCCTCCATCAGATAATTTGCATATAATATACAATAATAAATATCAATTTCACACTTTGAGAACCTAGACCACACATTTTCACTATTCGATGTGGTTTGCCGTTGGATATGAAAATCAACTATTATGTGCAAACATGGGCAATTTAGATTATTGGATAAACTAATGACTCCTATACATCCAAGTGAAAGTACCACACTGAAACACTCACATGGCTATTTTTTAAAATGCCCAAAATAGGCCTAACATCCCTTTAAACCAAATGACGCTTTTCCACCCACCCAACCTCCAATTAGCCAATAAGATTTGTGGATGACCAATGTCTTGTTTTCCTTTTCTATAGATGTGAAGGAATAATGTGTGCAGTCAAATCAACTTTCCTCATAGATGGAAACATGGTTTCAAAAATGGGATCAGATTGAACGGTTGCACTGGTCGACCCAAAAATTGATTACGGCTCTGGATCCGGTTTTATACTCAAAACCGGATCCAGGGTTTTCTTCCCGGTCCAATTTTTAAACCTCTAATGTGGATCCCATATATATTTTTCACTTTCGTGAGACATTATTATTGATAATTAATACACAGTTAAAGCATTCAATAAATCCGAATTCATAAAAACATTTGTACAAAAGAAATACAAAAAGTTGCACGGATGCCACTTGAAACAATACAAAATCGAGTTGACTCACTTAATGCCCATCTAAACCGCCGGCTTCGCATGTGAACGATCACCAACTTTGGTGCACGAGAGAAAATGATCGAGTTGACTCATTCGTACATACAGAGTGGTACACGGTTGGAACGCGCAAGCAAATAGTAGCCTTCGATATGATAATCAATGCACTCAACAATCATGTGGATATGACGTATGTTTCGGCCATATGTAGCAGCTACCTAGCTAGCTGATGTGGCCTCTCAATTATTCTTGACCCGAATCAGCGTTGTTTGGCATTTGTGCCTTTGCCCCAGAAAGGGCGTTACGTTGGAAAAAAATGGTATTCAAGGAAACATCAATATATTAGAGATTATTTTTCTATAAAAAATGGTGTTATAAGTCACCCCTTGAAAATGAAAACGCATAGTTTGGAGAAATGCTGATATTTTCTTAGATTGGAGTTTGTTGCTGTGAATAAAGACATGATGTGGCATTTGCGACTAACGTGGACTTCCTATAATGGGTACGAATGCTAAAATCAGATATGGAGTACAGAAGGTATTGTTGTTGTTCCGAAACATCCTATCTAACAACAACAATTTCAAACAAAAAAAAACACCATTTTTTCAGAAAAATGATGCTACAATGCTGTATCATTGTCAAACATATACTCAATTGTTCATACCTATATATTAAGCTCCATTTGGATAAAATTTTGGTTTTGAGTTCTGGGTGAGACAACCAAATAAAGGAAATTGATGTTAACTTATAAAATTGCTTTGTGATGTAAAGTCAAAACGCTTTTAATTTTGGGATTTTAATTAAGCAGCTGTTTGGCATCATTGTCGTTTTCTGGAAAAATGACGTCCATCGCATTTTTCAAAAAATCAACAGTCACTTTCGTGATTCAGTGTAAAACATTATCAGTGTATTTTTACCGGTGACGTTTTACACTGATTCCATAAGCAACCTAAGATTCAATATGGGAAAAGTGTAAATACCGTGTGTAAGGTCTTACATTGAACATATATGTATTTACACTCTTCCCAAATTAAAAGTACAAATATAAATATATAAAGTACCAAATTAAACCTTGTATTATATATTATTTTATACGTATTTGTAGTATTTATATTTTTTCCATATTAAGCCTAAGGTATGAATTCGCCAAGAAGATTCAATAGTGTAGAACAAATGAAGATAATCCCAATATATATATATATATATATTATATATTTAAATGAAGCCATAATTGAATCTTCTTTAAAACAAAAGGCTTGCGGGGCTGAATCGATCTGCCCAAGATGAAGTCTCCATGAGCTAGCATTACGTACTATAAGTCCAATAATTCCAATGACACAAGAAGAAGAAGCTGCATGACAAACTCCGTCTGAATTATTGAACATGTACTACCCGCAATAATACATCGAATTTTATATTTTATTAGACATTATTAGGGCGTTATGCATTAATGTTTGCTTGGTCAGAAACGGTGCATGCTTCCTTACAAAACCTTGTACGAAAAGGATTACAAAATTTTTCATATTATTTTTTCAATGAATTTAAAGCGGCCTAGCTAGTCGTAGAATCAACCGCCATGTCTCCAACTGAATCTATCTGACTGAATGGTTCTCACCAAGATGTTGTCTACTCTAAGAACCAGTTTGATCTTTTTAGTATTATGTATTATTATGATGTATTTTAATCTTTCATATAAAAAAAAAAAGAAAAATGAAAAACCCTAAACAATCCTAAATTCTATAGCTATAGCTGCGTTTGGTTCATATTTATTTGAGATTATCATTGAAGAGGTTGTATGGGTATATAATAAGGAATTTTAAACTTATATTTTCATTAGTTAGCTGGTGTGACTTCTCAATTATTCATACTTTTAATTGATGCAGGAATATTCAAAACGAGGATATATTATATTTCAACACTGACAGGGACCAAAATCTAGCCCTGTTGAGTATTATTGAGGTTTGCTTGTCAAGCTGACAACAACTTCTATTGGGAGACCATGCTTATACTCTAGAACAAGGGAAATTTCCTTGCTACTTCATATATATTGTAGATAGAGAGACGTGACAATAAGCAGGGAGCAGGGATGATCATGCATCAAATTTATTACTTCTCTCTTTTATGAACCGGCCATTGTGCTAGGGTAAAGAAGATATTATTATTCTTGAAAATAATGAAATAATACAAATCCAAATGACTGTAACACCAATCCATTAATTTTGAAAATAAGGAAATTCATTGATTTTGACCATTCAATAACATAATTGGAGGAACCCAGCCACAGAGTTGGTGAGATTTGACAAGTGAAGTTGAAGTAGTCTGATAAATTTAGATTATTGTTTATCAAAACAAAAACAACAGGTAGGTATAGTCAGAAATTCACATGGGAACTGAATCTTATTTATATATCTTGTTCAGATCTGACTCGGAAGCAATTTTGATCTTCATAACAAGTAACTGAGATAAAAATGTGTTATAATAGGAGAGAGATTCAGCTTTAGAATTAATGGTGCGCTAGAAGCAGTACTGTTTTGTTGAGCTTCTTATGCTTGTCTTTCTAATTCTCATTGATACCATAAAACACTAAGGTTATGTTTGGTTTGAAGGAAATGGTAGGGAAAGGAAGGGAAAGATCAGGAAATCAATATAAGGTTTGTAAAGGTTTTCTTATCTTTCCCTTCTTTTTCCTACATTTTCCTTCAAACGAAACATAGTCTAAGGGGGTGTTCAATAATTCTAAACATTGGAGAGTCTGGATCTCCAGCCATCCAACTAATAATAATATTAATAACATTGGAGAGTCCGGACCAATTGTCATTATTATTATTATTATTATTATTATTATTATTATTATTATTATTATTATTATTATTATTATTATTATTATTATTATTATTAAACATTCCAACATGATTGTGTGTCCACTAGGGGTGCAATTGAGCTGAGTCAAGTCGAGTTTTGGGTGGTTCAAACTCAACTCAAAAACTCAGAGCTCTAAACTTGGCTCGAGCTCAATCAAGTTTTGAGTTTCATACTCAAACTCAACTCAACTTGATACTCATGAGCTACTCAATCTTGACTCGGTTTGTGTCAATTATAAATAAATTTCTATTAAAAATTATAAATAAATTAATATTTAAAATGTTATAAATAAAAAATATATTATGAAACTTGATTATAATTTTATTTATTTATATTATAAATAAAAATATATTAAAAATAATGTTTTTATTATTTTTAGAGATTGTTTCCCAAATTTTTAGAGATTTTGCATAGACAATAGCTCTTTCCACTAAATGAGTTGGACTTTTGGGTGCTAATAAAACCTTACAATAGTTAGACATCCTCGTTTTAACAAGAACTTATATAATTAAATTTATAGGTGCCAACAAGACTTGAACGATTGAGCTTTCAATGTTAACCAAACCTGAACAGTTGGGCTTGGAGGTGCCAACTAGACCAATGATAGTGTTTGAACTTAAACACCCTATTACAGCAAGATGACAAATAATACAAAGCATAAGCCATGCCTCTTAATAGGCTAATGAGATTTTTACAATCAAGCTACTTAAATTCAAGAGTATGCATTGATGCTATAAACTCAACTTGATGGGATTTGGAAAATCACAATGAGAAACAAGTGGAGGTTTGTTGGTATGGATTGATGAAATACATGAGGGAGTTAGGGGTGGATTCGAGCTGAGCTGAGCCGAGCCAAATACTTCACTATTCGAGTTCGGCTCGCTGAAACAGTGTTAGGCTTGAGCTCAAGTTAGAGCTCGACTTGGTTCAAAGATCGCAAGTTCGAGCTTGGCTCGACTTGAGCTCAACTGTAACCCAATTTTTTCTAAAAAATAAAAATATACATATAAAGATTTTTTTTTTTTATTTTACATACAAAAAATTAAGAATTATAAAAATCATTTATTAATAAACATATAAAAAATAAAAAATATATATATACATATAAATAATGTTTTTATTTTACATTCAAAAATAAGAATTATAAAAATTATTTACCATTATGCATAAAAAATAAAAATATTATAATATAATAAAAATTATTTATTATATAAATTTATATATTTGTATGTATGTATGCATATAATAAAAAATTATTTATTTACTATACTAGGCTCGCGAGCCTCATGAGTTGAGCTTCACTTGGCTCGAGCTCGGCTCGATTAGCAAATGAGCTTATATATCAGGATCGAGCTCGGCTCGAAGCTTGGTTTAAACCAAGCCCAGCCAAACTTAAATAGCTCATGAGAAGCTCAACTCATGGCTACCCCTAGGAGGGAGATAGATAACAACATTGATGAACCCGCGCAATGACACATGACATATTGGTGTGTAAACTTGGAGGTGTCCTAGGGAGCCCAAAATTTTTAACTTCAATCTGGCAATTAGGCAAGGAAGAGAGATAACATGTAGAAATATCATCCTTGTTAGCTTGTGCTAAACTAAAGCATATAATTCATTCTAGAGCACCATTCCACTCATTATAGATGTCCCATGTTTACAGTTAGAGGATATAAACCCACCACTAAATGTGCCCACCTTCAATTAGAAAATATAAAATTAAATATATAAATAAAAGAAAAAATAAAAACTGACCATCAAAATGTCTCGAAATTGATATGGGCTGCATCACAAGTCTTACGAAAAAAGAAAGATTGAGATTGTATTTGCACTAAAGTCATTCAAATGAAGTCAAAAACGAAACTCCTAGCATAGATCAAATGGTTAAACTCTTGAAAGTTGTCTAAAGCCTCTAGACCATGTATCTTTAAACCCTAGCCCTAGATTAGGGTTTGGGTTAAGCATCTATTTAAATTTGAATGCGCCTTGCTAAAAGGCCCAAGCTCTAATTATTTTTGGTATAAAAAGTGATGTAGTGCAATCCGACTGCTCCCTGCTAGAAGTGATCTGGCTATCAGCAACGACAGGAACTGAGGAACCTGCAAGAGATGGATTAGAGAACCTGGGGTGGCTTACCCGGCGAGATCACTCCGATGGTTAAGTTAGCACTTAGTAGTGAGCTTGAAGATGATAACAAATTATGAGAGAGCTAGAGAGCAGAGATTACACATCATACCTTCGCCCCTCGGGGGTGAGGTCTTTATATAATGGAGTCCTCGCGGGTTTGGTGGAGCAGTTCCTGGATCCTCATTGTGATGGGATTCGTTTCTGTGTTAAGTTGGGGATAATGCCACCAACCGGTAAGGTTGCCCATCTCCACCTAAATCGGGGAGTGGGTGAGCTAATATAGACATTACATGGTACGGTCCCATAAGATGCGGGGTACGGTGGTGAGAACCTCGAGGTTGTCATACGGTGGTTGGTCTTATTAGCTGCCGAGCTGCCTGTGAAGTGTCAGGCTGCTTGGTGGCGAGCTGCCTAGTAGCGAGTTGCCTAAGCTCGTGTTCTTCAGACCCAGCCTACTGTGAATGCCAAAGTGCCTTAGTACTGAGGTGATCTTGCACTGAGGTAGATTTGTCCCGAGGTGAACTCTTTCTAAGGTGGTCCAGCTGTCCAGGCTCGATCTGTAGCGGACTTGATACTACTATCCTGGTCATGATTTGATACCGAGGTGATCTTAGTTCGGGATGATCATATTTCGAAGTAACTTTAGTTTGGGGTAACAGGGTACCCGAGGTCGCTTTGTAGTGAACTGAACATGTTGAGCTATCACTTGTGTCGAGTCATGTCCACGTGCCGATCTGATCATGTTGAATTGTCACTTATGCCAAGTCTCATCCACGTGTTTCCCTGCTACGAGGTCGGGCCAAATTTCTCTTCATCAATTGCCCCCCCACTCCCCGAGGTAGGGGTCTTGACCTGGTGCGGGGAGTTCACAATGTGATAAGTTGATTTGGCTTGAAGTCCAAGCCGCTTTGTCAGATAGGTCATCGGTCAGACCAGTTTGGCTGCTCGACTCAACGAAGAATAACCCATGTCGCGTGTGGTTTATGTGCGGACGTCATGCGATCTAGAAATTCCGTGGATGCCAAAAAATGCGCTAAACTGTTTTCGACCTCGAGGGTCATGCAGCCGGTTTTCACAGGAGACGTTAGATTCCTTTGATCTTGACCGTCGATTCTTCGGTACAGTGGCTATAAATAGGGGGGTCCCAAGACTTATTTTCTTCGCCATAAGTTTACTTAGCCTTCGATCTGAGGTCGCACTTAGCTTCTTTAGCTCGGGTTTTTCTAGTTCGCCGCTTTCTTCCAGTTCGGTCGTCCTCCTTAGGTGAGTCTTTCATAGCTTCTTCTTTTCAGTTTGGTTCAGTTCCTTTTTCTTTTTATTTTAGTTTAGTTTAGTTGTCAATGTCTTCCTTTAGTTTAGATAGCCTCTTAGATGAGGCCGAGGAGGGTACCTCGGCCTAGATCGATAGCCAAGATGAAACTACTTCGGGTCCAGAGGTAGTCCGTGGCCCTCCCGAGGTGCAGTCACCTCGGGAGGTGCGAGAGGCCTCGAGTAACCCGACATCCACTTCTCACCAAGGTCGGGTGCCGGGCAACTTTGGCCCTTCAATAATGACCTTGGACAGGCTCCGGGCCTTAGTACACCAGTATAACCTCTCGAGCGAGCTCTCCTATAGTCTCCCCGTAGGGAACTTCCCTTAGGAGCACGATCACAATGAGATCGTGATTTTTGAAGAGCAGCTCGTGGCTGGTCTTCGTTTACCTTTGCACCCCTTAATAATAGAGGTCCTGAAGTTCTTCAACATCACCATAGACTAGTTACACCCGAACTCGATCTACAATGTAGTAGGGACCATTTCTCTTTTTTACGAGTATTGTCTGCCCCTCGACCTCGATACTTTTTCTTCCATCTTGTCCATCAAGAAGAACTCTTCTTGTGTCCTTCCCAAGCATAGGTGGACCTACTATCTGTCTTCTCGCCCGGGCTATAAGCTTTTGCACGAACTACCTAATAGGATCCCAGCCTGGAAACGGAGTTACTTCGTGGTCCACAATTCCGCGAGGTGGCCTTTTCCAACCCATTGGAGGGCTGCCATTCAAGATTTCGGTGTTACGCTGGACTTGAAGATAAGGGAGACACTCCAGTCTTGGGCGAAGCTCGGCTTCAACTTCACGGACTACATCGCCGAAGATAAGCTCGTGCAGGCCGGCTTGAGTCTTGGTAGGTTGCCTGGTTTTGAGTTTAGTACTTCATTTTAGGCACTTTATTCATGGTAATGTTGCTAATGCCGTGTTTTTGTTGCAGCTCCCATGCAACTCAGTCCAGACAAATTTCTTTGGTGGATGAAGGGAAAGAAGAAGTGAGCTTCAAAAAGAGCTCGCACTGAATCTCCGCAGCCCACCGTCCCTAAGCCCGAACGACCTGAATAGCCCTCTATCGTGCCTCTGGTAATCAACTTGGAGGAATCGGGGAAGACCCCACCTCGCACTCCTGAGGCATCTTCGAAGCCCGCCCCTACTACAGCACTTTCTTTGGGCAATGAGGAAGCAAGTCAGGGTATCCTGACTCCAAAAAACAGTCTCCTCAAAAGTAAAGGCGTGGTGTACGTGGAGGACGTCATGAGCTAGGCTGAACTATCATCCGCTCAGCTCGGGGCTCGGGCGGCTACGCACTGTATGGTGGTAAGTCTTGTTTTACTTCTTCAATTTTGTACTTGTGATATTTTTGGTATTAACTTGTATTCTTTTGGCAAGTGAACACCGTCGTGCACGCCCAAACATATAAGTCCGAGTAGAACTTGAAGCGAGCTCTAGCAGTTGAGAGCTCATCTCGCGAGGCTCATACTGAGCTAAACTTGGCTCATAACAAGATTAGTCTGCTAGAGAATAATGCACGAGCTCAGAAAGAGCTCCCTTCGGTGCTGATGTCGGAGAAGGCGGAGCTGCAGCACGGGGTGGAGAACCCTGGGTCCCTTGTCAAGGAGCGGACTGAGATTCTGCTCGAGGCCATGGAGGAGGCCAAAACCAAGGCTGTCAAAGAGTACAAGAGCTCATAGGAGTTCGAAAGTGAGCTGATCGAGGCGGGATAGGAGGGCTACCGCAAAGGCTTTAAGCTTAGTAGGTGCCTGACCAAGCGCGAGTTCCCGTAGCTCGACTTAAGTGCTATCACACCTCGCGTAATACAAAGGAGATGGCCCTTGAAGCTGCCAGGGACCCAGACTTTGAAGCTGAGAGTGACGACAAGCTGCTTGACATTGAAGAGGCCAGTGCTAGTGGTGATGCTGGTACTTCTGCCGAAGCTTCGGGTAAGGGTGATGGGCACCCAGAGGAGTAGTCTTTTGAGTTGTACTTCGAGCCTGCGAGCTCAATGTCATTTTCTTTCTTTTCTCTCCCCCCTTGTTGTAACGAGCTTCTTTTATTAATAAAATACACTTTCTTTGCTAAATGCTGTGCAATTTTATTTTTCTAACTGAAATAATGAATGTATGGGTTACCCTGAACTTCGAGCTACCAAGCTTGGTAACGAGTAAGGGTAACTGAAGAGAAATTTTTCCAAGTGTTTGTCACCCCGAGCTATATGGGTTACCCCAAAATGTCGAGCTACCGAGCTTGGTGACGAGTAAGGGTAACCGAAACGGAATTTTTTCCAAGTGGTTGTCACCCCGAGCTTTCTACTAGGGCTATTAGTAGGGGCGACTCCGGTGAGCGACATCGTAGGTATGCACTTGATCTATTCACACACGGGCTACTTATTTAAATGTTGGTTCCCTGACGGCCCGAGTTGTGATTGTTGCCGAGGTGGTTTACACATCATAGGGCTTAAACGCGAGGTGTCTATGCCTTAGGCATTAGAAGTAACTTGCTTATGCCAACGAGGTGACTAAGTCTTAGCTCACCCTTGCCGAAGAGGCGACTGGGACTTAGTTTGCCCATGCCGAAGAGGTGACTGGGGCTTATATTGCACATGCCGAAGAGGTGACTGGGGCTTAGTTCGCCCATGCTGAAGAGGCGACTAGGTCTTAGCTCGCCTATGTCGAACAGGCGATTGGGTCTTAGCTCGCCCATGCCGAAGAGGCGACTGGGACTTAGTTCGCCCATGACGAAGAGGCGATTGGGTCTTAGCTCACCCATGCCGAAGAGGTGACTTGCACTTAGTTTGCCCATGCCAAAGAGGCGACTAGGACTTAGTTGGTGTTGAGATCATTTGTTAGCTCGCGGTCCGCTCTTCAGTTCGGCAATCACATGTAGTAACACCTTAGATTGCTGATGTTTCACGCTCGAGCTACTTGCTTTCCTTCTAAGGTTTCAAGCTCGTATGTACCTTCCCCAAGTACCCGCTTTCCTTCTAAGGAATCGAGCTCGTACGTAGGGACCTTCCCAGTTCGGTCTGAGCTTACCTACACCAGGCTCAAGCACCATAACTTTCTGAAGGACCATGTCCCCGACACGGAAGTGTCGCTTCCTAACCCGAGCATTATAGTACCGAACCATCCTTTGCTGGTAGACTGCGGTCTGGATGAGTCATTGTAGATCACGACGTGTTTCGCTTGTACCTCGTTCGCTAGTATGAGCCTAGCTAGTAGTGCTTCGTACTCCGCTTCGTTATTAGATAACGCAAACTCAAACCGAAGTGCATACTCTAGTTTCACCCCGCTTGACCCATGCAGAATAACACCGGTTCCGCTTCCTTGTTGATTGGATGAAACGTCTACATGGAGGATCTGGGGCTCCTCGTCCCAGGTTGGCCTTGCTCTAACCGGGGCTGGTGCCGCACTGGTCGAAGCCTCCTCTTTGTGCTTGAGCTCAATCAGTTCGGGGACTGTGGTGTTGAAAGTGCATTCTGCAACGAAGTTGGCCAAGGTTTGGGCCTTAATCGCCGTCCAAGGCTTGTACCAAAGGTCGCACTCATTGAGTTCGATGGCCCACTTCTTCAGTTTGCTAGATACATTGGGCTTGAGTAAGACATGCCTCAGAGGTTTGTTGGTGACAACGATGACTATGTGGGCTTGAAAGTACGAGCGAAGCTTCCGAGCTGCTGTCACCAACACATACACCAACTTATCAATCTCTGGGTATCTAGTTTCAGCATCCTACAAAACTTTACTCATCCTTAGGCTTTGGGAGTGGCTCGTGGCCTACTCTGTTGTTACAGATAGTATTGTCTTAAATTGACAATATTCCATGCCCGAGGTACTTGTTTCCCTTCGAGGGTCTCGAGCTCATACATTCCTTCCCTGAGGACTCGTTTCACTTGGTAAGGTCCTTCCCAGTTAGATCCAAGCTTGCCAGCGCTGGGCTCAAGTACCATAACCTTTCGAAGAACCAAGTCGCCGACGCAGAGGTTCCGCTTCTTGACCCTGGCGTTATAGTACCGAGCTACTCTCTATTGGTAGAATGCAGTCCTGACGTATGCAAGGTCCCTTACTTCGTCGAGTAGATCGAGGTTGGTACGGAGCTCATCTTCATTCGCCTGATCACTGTATGCTTCTAGTTGCAGCGTAAGGACTTCGATCTCTGCAGGGATAACTGCTTCGGTACCGTAGGTGAGGTTAAAGGGTGTTTCTCCCGTGGCGGTCTTCTCCGTTGTCCGATAGGCCCATAGGACGCTGGGTAACTCATCTGCCCACAACCCTTTAGCCCGGTCCAGCTGTGCCTTCAGTCCGCAGAGGATGGTTCTATTCGTGACTTCTGCCTGACCATTTGCTTGAGGGTGTGCGACTAAAGTGAAATTCTATCGAATTCCCATGTCTTGGCACTAGTCTTGGAATTTAATGTCCTTGAACTGCTTTTCGTTATCGGAAATCAATACCCGAGGTAACCCAAAGCGGCACACGATGTTCTTCCAAAAGAAGTTTTGGACGTTCCGGGCTGTGATCGTTACAAGGGGTTCAACTTCTACCCACTTGGTGAAGTAGTCCACTGCTACTACTAACAACTTCCTCCCACCCGTTGCTGGCGGGAATGGCCCGAGTAGATCGATACCCCATTGCGCAAAGGGCCACGGGCTGGTGAGATACTTGAATTCGGTAGCGGGTTGGTGGTGAATATTGGCATGTCTCTGGCATTTGTCACATTTCCTAACGAGCTTGATGGCGTCTGCTTTCATTGTTGGCCCATAATATCCCTGTCGATGTGCCTTCTGAGCGAGGGCCCTGCCCCCCAAGTGTCCGCCGCACAATCCCTCATGAGTGTCGCGGAGTACGAGCTCGGCTTCGGTAGGTCGCAAGCAACGTAGGTAGGGGAGAGTGTAAGATCTCTGGTATAGTCGTTCGTCTATCATAACATATTTGGCTGCCTAGCGTTGCACCCTTCTGGTTGCGTTGCGATCTGCAAGGAGGGTCCTGTGTAGCAAGAAGCGTGCAAACGGGTCAATTCAGCTCGGCTTTGCTTGAACGACGGGAGCGACCTCCCCTGCCCCCCCACCCACCCCCCCCACCCCCCCCGAAAATGCTAGGTCGAGGTAAGTCCTCTATGTGCATGGTTCTCATGGTGATGTCGCTGGCGCTGGCTAATCTAGACAGGGTGTCGGCCTCAATGTTCTCTAACCTTGGGATTTGCCTGATAAAGTGTGACTGGAAGTCGAGTAGGGCTCTCTGACTTTGGCTAAGTAGGCTATCATGGTCGGCTCGCGAGCTTCGTACTCACCGGTGACCTGGTTGACCACGAGCTGGGAGTCGCTGTAGATAACAATGTGCTTTGCTTTTACTTCTCTGGCTAGGGCTAGTCCAGCTATCAACGCCTCGTACTCCGCTTCATTGTTAGATGCTGCGAACTCGAAGCGTAGCGCGTACTCCAGTTTCGTGCCACTTGGGCCGTGTAGAACTATTCCGGCTCCGCTGCCCTATTGGTTCGAGGAGCCATCTACATGAAGGATCCAGGGCTCCTCATCCTAGCTCGCACTTGGCCGAACTAGGAGAGATGCCACACTGGCTGCTACCTCACGGGGTTCGGACTCGACCGGCTTGGGAGCTTCGGGCTCACCCGAGCTGGGAGCCTCGTGCTCAACCGGCCTAGGGACTTCAGAGCTGAATGTGCATTCGGCTATGAAATTTGCTAAGGCTTGGGCCTTAATGGCAGTTCGCGGCTTGTACTAGAGGTCGTACTCACTGACCTCGATGGCCCACTTCGTCAACTGACCAGAGACCTCGGGCTTAAGTAAAACTTGCCTTAGAGGCTTGTCAGTGAGAACGATAACAGTGTAAGCCTAGAAGTACGGATAGAGCTTCCGAGCTGCAATTATTAGTGCGTATGCCAGCTTTTCTATCCCTGGGTATCTCGTCTCTGCTCCCTGCAATACTTTACTAACATAATAGATGGGCCGTTGAACCGGATCTCCTTCTTTTATTAGTACCGAACTGACCACTTCGTCGCTTGCCGAGAGGTACAGTTCTAAAATATCGCCCTCCACGGCCTGGGTTAAGATCGGCACACTGGCGAGGTATTTCTTGAGCTCGTCAAACGCGAGCTGACAGTCTTAGGTCCATTCGAACCCTTTTCTCTTGATTGCCTTAAAGAACGGCAGACAGCGGTCCGCCGATTTGGACATGAAGCGCCTCAGGGTGGCTATGCGACCATTCAACCTCTGAACCTCCTTCAACTTCCAGGGTGGTCTCATTTCTAAGATGGCCTTAATGTTATCCAGGTTGGCTTCAATGCCACACCGGTTAACGATGTACCCTAGGAATTTGCCCGAGGTCACACCGAATACACACTTATTTAGGTTCTGTCTCATATTAAACTTATGCAAAATTTCAAAAACAGAATGCAAGTCTTGTATTAATTCATGTGAAAATTGAGTTTTGACGACCATGTCGTCCATATAGCATTCTACTTTTATGCCAATTAGTGGTGCATACAACTTATTTACAAGCCTTTGAAATGTCGCCCCTGCGTTCTTCAACCTGAAGGGCATAATCTTGTAACAGTACAGACCCAACTCCGTGATGAAGGCAGTCTTTTCTTCGTCCGTCGGGTCCATCTTGATTTGGTTATAGCCTGAATAGGCATCCAAGAAACTCAGCAACCCGTGCCCTGAGGTCGCGTCCACTAAGCGGTCAATTCTGGGGAGTGGGAAGCAGTCTTTTGGGCAAGCCCGCTTTAGGTCGGTGTAGTCGACGCACATGCGCCACTTGCCGTTGGCCTTCTTTACCAGGACGGGGTTGGCCACCCAACTAGGGTAGTGGACTTCTCTTATGAAGTCAGCTGCGAGGAGCTTCTCGACCTCCCCGTCTACCGCTTTCCATCGCTTCGGGGCTAGGTTGCGTTTCTTCTATCTAATGGGCCTAACGACAAGATCAGTATTCAGCTTATGAGTTATAAGGTTGGGGTCTATACCGGGCATCTCTGCCGCAGACCATGCAAAAATATCTAAATTTTGGAGTAAGAAGCTTACCAGTTTAGATCGTAGAGGTTCCTGGACGGAAGCACTGATCTGAAGCGTCTGAGTCGGGTCGACTACTGAGGTCGAGACTGCGACTGTTTCTTCCATGGGCGCGACTCGTTCCTTGCTTTTCTCCGTAGGCCGCTCTAGTTCGAGGTCGTCGGCCACCTTGATCTTTCCATTCAGGGCGGCAACGTAGCACTTGCGAGACTCGAGCTGGTCGCCCCGCGCTACCCCCACACCGAAGTCTGTTGGGAACTTCATTGCCAAATGGTAAGTGGAGACCACCGCCCGTAGGACATGGGTGATCGGCCGACCTATTATGCCATTGTAGGGGGAGGGGGTCGTGACCACCAGGAAGTCATGTTTGAATCTGACCACGCAAGGCCATGTGTCGACTTCCACAGGTATTGTTATTTTCCCAAGGGGCCAGACTTCTCCGCCGAAGCCCACCAAAGGAGGGTCCGCAGACTTCAAGTCACTTCTCTGCAACTGTAGCTGGTCAAACACAGCTTTAAAGAGGATGTCGGCCGAGCTGCCCGAGTCGATGACTATGCGCCTGACCTTGAAGTCGTTGATTCTCAGCTTTATCACGAGTGCGTCGTTGTGGTAGTAGTGGACCCCTCGCGCGTCATCTTCTGTGAAGAAAATTGGCTCTTCTGTCCTCGATCGCTTTGGAGGATTCTGCTCTTCCCGGGTGGCCTCACGAACTGACGCCCGAGATGCTGTTGAAGTACAACCTATGACGATCAAGCCTCCCACTATCATGTGGATGGTCCCCCGAACCGGCCTCTCTTCCGGAGGTTGCCTCTGTGGCTGTTCGGCCGGCCTACTGTTGGATTCGGGAGCATCCTTACCGTGCTCCCCTTGCCGACCTGCTTTATTATTACTATTACTATTATGTACAAAATTTCTTAAATACCCGCGACGAATGAGCTCCTCAATCTCATCGCGGAGGTTTTTACAATTTTCCGTACTATGACCATGATCTCTATGAAAATTGCAGTACAGATTCTTATTTCTTTCATTGGGATTCCCCTTCAAACGGGGTGGCCACTTCACATACGGGGCGTCCTTGATCGCCATCAGGATTTCAGCCCACTTCGCGTTCAGTGGGGTGTAATCAGTTCGGTCCGCTACTGGAGCTCGGAACAACTAACCAGGTTTTGCCCCCCGATTTACATGTTTTTTCTTTCGGCTGTCCCCTTAACTGGAAGGCTCTCCTTCCCTTTTCCTCTTTTCGGGCGCTCCTTCGCCCTTCTGGTTGATCTCTTCCTCGGTGGCTATGAACCTGTCCGCGAGCTTAAGGAATTCGGTTATGGTCGTTGGTTGGTTGACGACCATGTGCCACTTGAACTCCTTATGCGTCACGCCTTTCTTGGCTGCTACAAGGCGCACGACGGGGTCCAGGCGCGGTATCTACATACAAGCGTCATTGAACCGCTTGATGTAGCTCCGGATGGACTCTCCCTCTCTTTGCACTATGCTGAGGAGACTCTCTTCAATTCGCGAACACCGCTTGCTAGTGACGAAGTGGAATGTAAAGGCTTGCGCGAACTGCGCCCAACTTCTTATCGACCTAGGTGCCAAGTTCCAGTACCTCGTATGGGCTGCTCCTCTAAAAGTGGTTGAGAAGGCCACGCACATGCATGACTCGCTGGCAATTGCCAGGTGCATCTGCGATTGGAAGGCATTTACGTGATCATTTGGGTCAAACGACCCATCGTACTTGTCAAGAGGGGGGAGCTTAAAGTCTTTAGGCATTGGGATTGCCAGGAGCTCGGGAGATAGAGGGGATTGAACTGAAAGGATGGGAGCCTTGACTCCGCCCGAACTTGCTTCTCCTGTGCCTCCAAGCTCGGACAGGTTGCAGGTGGCAGACCGGCAACCTCGGCGGCAATGTCTCTGTTTCTTGGCGGGCTCGTCATTAGTACTGCTCACTTCTGTGCTGTCCGGGATGGTGTGTGCAGGAAGTAGCTCGGGCCCCTGGTGATGACTACGGGCAGAAGAGTCCTGCTTAGAGCCTGCGGCCAGAATCTCGAACCGATTCTCCAAGAATGGGGCATCAGGCTTGGAGGGTTGACACGTTGTGGACTTGGCGAGCTGGGGTCCTTCCGACCTGACCCCCCGTGGCGAGGCCGGAGTGGTCAGCCTTTCCTGTCTGCTGCGGGAGGAGGCTTGGCTCCTTGGTGGGTTCTGGAGGGCCTTTCCTTGGCGAGAAAGGTGCTCCTCTTGACGATGGGACCTAGCCTGCTGTGAGGCTGGGTGCCGAGGAGGGAGTTACGATTACTGAAGCTGAGGTTGCGGCAGTTGAGGAAATTGCTGTTGATACTAGTATTGAGAGACCTGGTGTAGCACGTGCTGTTGGTAGATCTGAAACTATTGAAACTGTTGCATTTGAGCTTGCATGGCCCACATGCACTGCACCAAGTCCTCCAATTGGTTCGGGTTGGCCGCAGGGGGCACAACCGAGGTTTCAGTGAAGGTTGTTCGGATTGTGGTAGGGAGTGGAGCAACGACGGGTGCCGCTGCAAGAGGCACGTCCAAACTAGGGATCCCGTCCGTTGAGAGGGGGACGGTGAACTGTCTGATACAGACAGTAGGAAGTTGGGGCTGTTCCCTGGAATTATTCATCTCCATGCTTCGTCCGATATTGTTTGAAGACGCCATGAGTGTTGAGTTTTTTGAGAGTAAAAAGATGTGAAAGTTTAGAGAAAGGCTTTTCGAAGCATTTCCCACAGACGGCGCCAAATCATGTAGCGCGATCCGGTCACTCCTAGCTGACACTCATGTGGCTCCTGGAAGGTACCTGAGATAAGCAAGAAGAAGAATCCCCGGGGAGTTTACCCGGTGGGGATACTCCGATGCTTAAGTTAGTACTCTAGAAAAGAAGCAAAAGGAGACGAAGGCTAAGAGTGTAGATAGCACGTTCTCACTATATTCAAGAGATTAGAGGTTTTTTTCAAGAAGAAGTTTCTCTTCTGCCCTGAGGGCTTTTATAGGGACACTCACGTCAGGTCGGGCATAACCACCACTGGGCTCCTGCTACAGCCATTACCTGTCAGGGCTGCGCAGGTGGCCGTTATGGCTTACGTCTCACCCGGGTGAGTGACATGTTTCCAAAGTGACAGACACGCCCTTGCCTGCTGTGAAACGTGAACGCAGATTGCCGAAAGGACTGGGACTGCGCCATCAGTAAGGGATATGGCGCAGTCTGATCAGTACGATCTGTCAGTCAGAAGCTTCCTGAGGAGCGCTCGTGCGGCTCATTCGCGAGCTATTCTGTAGCGAGCTTGGAACACTCCAGGATTACCCTTAGTAGAATTGGTCCTGGGGATGGCTTGTCTGCTTGGGAGCTCGGACGAGCTAATGACTTTAGCTCGCGAGCTAAAGTTGCCTCGGAGTATCTCTTCAAAGGTAGCTCGGGGAGCCCGGGGTTCGCGTCGTGGCGAACTCCTCCTTTTGTGAGCTACAATGTAACGAGCTGCTTCGTAGGCCCGTCACTTGGTCGTATCGGGCTACAACGCTGAGCTGTCGTTCGTGCTGAGTCGGTGTCCATGTGTCACCGTTTCATAAGTAGTCATATAGGACGCATAGGCCCAAACCACATCTAATCACATCGGCTACATCTCATCTCTAGCGTCACGCTCTCCAATGCCCTCCTTAGACTTGTCTTCATCATTCTCCATTGTCATCTGAGGTATTCAGCCCAGCATTGCGCGATATGGTCACCTATGTTGTCTAGAACCGACCTAATAGATATGTGGTCAAAATTGAACTTAAGATGAAGAGACCGAAGTTAACGACAAAACAGTCTGAATCCCTTATTGATACTCAACAAAGCGGCTTCAGCCTTCTCATGCTCATATTCCAACAAACACCAGAACTCCTCGATTCTAACTTGCTTCGCCCACTGGACATCCTTGGTGTACTTTCTTCGTCTCTCCTCAAGATGTCGAAGCCCTTATCCAATTAATGCATAAAGCTTGTTGATGCATCAAGGAATCGCTATTAGTCTTCTTGAGCCTCAAGTTGAGTGCTCTCTAACTAAGACTAACGAGGCTCCATATTAGCCTTCATCTTTTCAGTTTTGGCTCCTAAGTAATGGCTCGGTTATATAGAACCTGGCCCATAAAGTTTGCGTACAAGAAAGGACAATTAGCAAGATATATACAAAGAAGCGACCTTCTAAAGTATGAAAGCACTTATCGATAGCGCATGCAGGATCATTGTTGCACTAAGGTCAGTGGTATCCTTCTAGCTATAACACCTCGCATCTTCAAGAAGAAGGATACCGTCGCTCACTACGAGCGTGACATGAGGATCCCATACCCGGTCCGTAGTGGTGACTTGCTAGTTCGGATTGTAGATGGGGGCGCATGACCTAGAGTCCTCATGGATGGAGCCTGGGGGAATGTAAGATGTCCTCGACAGAGCAATCTAGACCAAAATGGTATGAGAAGTGGGGTCAACAAACACTGGATCGGTATTCTTGTCATCGATGTCCGCCACATCGGCCTCCCTTGCCGCTACTGTCCTCTCTGCCATCTTCTGCTTTATCTTCGACGCCTGTGAAGACACAATAGCCCTTCTCTTCTTCCAAGGAGCCCTCCTCACTACAATCAAAATCAAAATGGATGTAACATGTCTGTCAAAAGCATATGGAAGACTTAGTTAAATCAAGAAAGTATATCAGATTGGAAGAACAAAGTGCGATAAGTGCAACCTACCTATGAGACTCAAATCGGCCTAACGAACATCGGTTCGACCAAGAATTCGTTAGCCAGGGGCTGCCAAGCTACAAGGAATCTAACCTTGTCCACCAACGCCTCATCAAAGTCAACCTCTGGGACCTTCCACGGTTTGGTTCTCCAAGTGGTGTCCATGGGTAAGCCATTCTCTTGGGTACCTTGACTTCCAGTTCGCCACCTAGGAAAGGGAGAAGCGGGAAACGAAGTTCGGCGACCAGCCCCCTCCACAAAGATGCAGACTTCTATTAATCTGTGGCGTCAAGGGTACTGATCCTCACTAGATTGGGTATAGTTGTAAGTGTTGGGAATTTAGAAGGTTGTTGCTAAGGCAACAATTTCCTCCCCACTCAATTTGTTGGGTCCAAACTCCAACTCTTGAGCCATGGTCCCCACCTTGTCTCAAGTAGGCTGGTAATACTCCCTTTCCGATTCACTAGTGGGCATAACTTAAATACAAAGGAAGGGACTCACCGAAGCATGAAAAGAGGAAGACCGACCTCGCCTAAAGGATGACTGACCTTGCCTAAAGGATGACCGACCTCACCTAAGGAGAACTGACCTTGTCTATTTCTTCTCAAGATATTCAACCTCTCGTTCTATAACCCTTTAGGAAACTCCAACACAATGCAAATGGGACCCGTTGAGGGGCCCCTATTTATAGCGAAGGGACATAAACAACCAACGAACAAGATGCACTTCATCCAATGGGCCACAAGGGAGCATGTTGTTTCAGTCTCCAAGAGTGGATTCAAATTTTGAATTTGCACGCTCAATTTGAAATTCAATGCTACCAAGTGCACCATCCCACTCTTTAGACCAGATGGGCAAGAAGACCGAGCTGATAGCAGACTGACCGAACCAGTCAGTTCGGGCCAAGGATCCATGATGAGCTACTTCCTTCTTCAAACCAACCTCAACTCGGGAGTATAGGGAAATTGATGAGGGGTGATTTGGCCCTCTAGTGACACGTGGCACCACAAAACTATCAAATGGCACCTCAATGCCATCTAAGCATCGACTTCAAGAGAACTTTGAATGCATTGCACCCGTCTTGATCTCCTCGATCCCACCTCTGTAGGACGACCTACAGATGCCTCGAAAAGTGTCAAGTCAGCATAAGAGGCGACCTACGTCCACTGACTTGACCAAGGCCTAGTTAGTGACTTGCACAACGTAACGAGTGACCTCCTTCATGAGCATGTTATTGTCAATGACTCCTCTGGGATGACGTCGCCATGTCAACAAAGTTAACTCTCGTCTCGCCCGCTTCAATGGAAACTAGATAAGCATTATCGCTTTACGTGGAGTTCACCTCTGGGCATGAAACCACCTCCGAACCAAATGGGCCGGTGATCCCAGATGTACTACGTGAAGCCCACAACAAATTGCGGGCTAGCATTCTCGCTTTCTAGCTTTCACAACTCTTCACTGACTAAAGCATTGGAGTGCCCACCCCGGAAAAGTAACCTTGGTACTCTGTTAACTCTTCTCTCGTAACTCGACCAGGCGACCTCACTAGCCCGACATCTGAGCTGTCATCCAGTAGGGAGCAACTAGATCACACAACATCACCCTCTATAGAATTAATACATTAAGGTATTGCTATGAACCAAACACTTTTTCATTCTTACCCAAGATGATATTCTAAAATGAACAAGAAAGGGTAAAAATAGGCAGAATGAAAAAATGTTTATATGAACCAAACACTTTTTTTTCCTAAAAATGAATTCTTTTCAGATTAACAAGTGTCCTATGTTGCTCATTTTCATTCTTCAAAAAAAAAAAAAAAAAAAAAAACTGTGCCAATATTCATAGACCTTCAGCCTAGGTCTCCGAAACTATTAGCATAGATGTTTACCAGTTGGCATAAATGTTTTGTAAAAGTACTTTCATAAAAGTGCATTGTAAATGTGCTTTTATAAAAGTGATAAAAGTACTTTCGTAAAAGTGCATTAGTAAAAGTACTTTCATTGAAGTGCTTTTGTAAAAGTGTTTTTATTAAAGTGCTTTTATAAAAGTGTTTTAATGTAAAGTATTTTTATAAAAGTGCTTTCATAAAAGTACTTTTGTAGAAGTGCTTTCGTAAAAGTACTTTTGTAAAAGTGCTTTCATAAAAGTACTTTACGATTGCAAAAGTACTTTTCATAAATTTATTTTTACAAAAGTGCTTTTGTAAAAGCGCTTTCATTTAAAAGTACTTTTATAAAAGTTTTTTCATAAAAGTATTTTTGTAAAAGTACTTTTATAAAAGTGTTTTCATAAAAGTATTTTTGTAAAAGTACTTTTATAAAAGTGCTTTCATAAAAGTGATTTCACAACAGTAAACATCTATGGCAACAGTTTCCTCAAAGAATGGAAATGAGCAAGACGGGACATGATTATTTTTTATGATACAGGCTACTCAATTTTTGTGCTATGAAGTTGATTTTTCATTCTAAGAAGAATATGACCCATAGCAAGAATTTTGTAACCAAACACGCTAATGTTATTCATTCTTACCTAGAATGAGCAAGAATTAAAAGAACGAGGCTCAAAGCAGTAAACCAAACATGGTGTTATCTACTTTAGTTTGGTGATTCATTCTAGGGTAGGCTCATATTTCTCTATTCCTTGTTGGATAAATTTCTTCCCTTAGTGCATTAATGGCTGAAATTTACTTGGTGTTTGGTTCAACTCTCAATATTTTTCATTCTTACCCAAGATGAAATTCTAAAATGGACAAGAATGGGTAAAAATAGGTAGAATGAGAAAATATTTCTATGAACCAAACACTTTTTTCTTAAATATGAATTCTTTTCAAATTGACATGTGTCCTATGTAAAAGTTCTTTTGTTAAAAAAGTGTTTTTGTTAAAGTGCTTTGATGTAAAATTACTTTTATAAAAGTGCTTTCATAAAGTATTTTCATGTAAAAGTGTTATTTTTCCCTTCAACACCCTTCAAACTTTCAAAGAGAACCACCAATATCAGATCAAATTCATCAACCATTTGCAGTTAATTACTACCACTTGGGAATTGCCCTTCACTCAATCCACTGCATATTGGTAGTAGCACAAAAACAAAGTCAGCTTGAGAATAAGCATTCAATCTTCGATCCAGAATAAAAAGCAATCCGAAATAAGAAATATCAAACCCAGTTAAGGGTACTCTAGTGTTTACTTCAGTCTAAAGACTCAATTCAAAGTTCAGGCCTCCCACTTCTGAAAAAGCAAAACAATAACATCTGTTCTTACACAAGACAAGAACAAATGTAAGAAAACCATCAAAACCCCAATGAAAGAAAGTTAAGTACCTGAGTATAGGTAAATTTAGCTTTCTTTAGGCAACTCGACTTCAATTATCGTATTCCCCATGGAAACTCCCAAAACCCCCAAATCAAATTATCCAAATAGGGAGGATAATAGGTAACCCAACTACAAAAGATGAAAATGAAAAAGTCTCTCATATTATATCTTTAGTTTAGTGGAGAAGGCAAACAAGAAACAAATTAATATGGAGATAGGTATCTCAAAAAGAAGAAACTTGAGAGAGGAAAATGAATACAGCCTGAAGGGATAAATTTGGGTTTTTAAAAATTTTCACCGCCCATAATGTCATATGCAAACCGTTACTCAAACATTGCTAGCAGAGAAAAGGTGCTTGTTTGATGACATCGTCCAACAGGGGAAGTGCTAGCCTAGTTTTTATCAAAAGAAAAGGAAGATGCTAAATAAAAATAAAAGCCAGAGATGGCGTCCTTGAGGGCTCTTGATTCAACTACTCTATGTTATCACATACTCCACTTTGTTCTTATTTTTATCTATTTATTTATTCTTTGAAAACCACTATACACCATGGGTTTCTGTGCTTTGCCCAATTTACAATAGCCCTAGCTCCATTCTTAGGTAACTCCACATACCCACCCCCCTCCAAAGTTTGGACTTTGGATGGTCTATCACTAAACATCTTAAACTATTTTTTTTATGAGTTGGATTATAATACTGGAAAAACTTATAACTAATCAAATGGAATTATAAAAGTGGCAAAGCCCTTCTACTATCATGTCTTTCCCTCAGCATAATCTTTTCTTTTTTTATTAGTTACAACTTTCACACCCCTATTGGTGTTAACAACTTGTTAGCAATTGCAAAATTGTCCATTTTTTTGTCTACTTGTGAGTGACCAAGTGTGCATTTGGCATCAATGCATTTCTCAAGTGCTGTGTTTCATCAGCTTGCCACATCATGAAGAAAAATGCAAATGCTATTTACTTGCCAAATTTGTGAGAGTTGTTTCTTGAATCACCAAAGTGATGTGAGACACGATATGCTCCTCAAAGAACATTTATCACACCAATTGCACAATAGGGTGAGCATAGGTCAGTTCGATTCAGTTTCGTGTGAGAACCTAAAACCTTCCTTTTAGGGATTAGTACAGGTTTTTGGAATTGGAACCAACCCTGTGAAGTTCGGTTCTAGCCTTGGCGATTTATTCTCCCCCCCCCCCCCTCCCCCTCTTCAAAAAATAATGAAACATGTCCTTTAAAAGCATGACTTTCAATAATGATAATATATATTTTAAAGCTTATACTATATTTATTAAATTGAGTAATTTAATACGTAGATGTTATAGATATTAATATATGGTTTAAAATTTGTCATTATAATTTAAATTTTATAAATATTAATATTATCTTTTACATTATTTATTATACACATTCAAATATTAAAATGAAAACAATTGATCAAATTACTTAAGTAACTCAATGTTCAAGTCAAACCATGGATTTTGTAACCATGAGTGCGTAGGTTCAAATCTTCACATCCTTAAAAATATTTTGGGGTTATTTCAAGGCAAGTTTAGTTTCAAGGCTGGTTCCACAAATAGGAATCGATTCCAAGAAGCCGAAATTAGACCTATCCTAAAATAGATTGGGTAGGGTTAGTTCAAAACGGGTCGATTCCATTCGGTTCTGGGTAGAACCTACCCATTTGATCTCTCCTATTGCACAACACATTGCAACTGTGCATTGGAAACATATTTCCACGAATGACAACATAAAGTACGGGAAATGTTCCTAATGTGTAATTGCAATGTGCTATGCAGCTGGAGTGGTGAACGGAACAAATCTGGATTCAAGTGATGTGGCACAATGAAATTTGGAAAAGCAAGTAGCAGTTTTTTTTTTTCCTTTTTGATAAATGATGACTTATAAATCAAAATTTTCAAACAACCAAAAGAATTAGGGTTTACACAATCTTAAAATTCAATCCACTAAGGCAAAAGGAATAGAACCCCTCCGTTCACCTCTCTTAGAGAGTTAGAGTTTTAGGGCGAGGAAGACTTGCCAAACAGTGAGCAGAGGAGTTCAAAGTTCTGTTAAATAAGCAAAAGAAGAATAGTCTACCATCCTAAGTCTTGAATTATCCACTCGGGTCAATATCAACAACTCCGACCTTCCTTGATACTTGATCAACCATTGATTTACGGTCAAAAAAGAGAAGCAATTGTCTCACGCCAATAGACATAGCCAGATGGAGACCATCACACATAGAGGTCGCAATTTTTCACCCAACCCATCCAATATCTAATTCATCCAACCCGCCCATTTACTTGGTGGGCTGGAAATGGGTTTGATTACCCATTGGGTCAATTTAACTGGATTGGGTTGTGGATAACCGTTGGGTTAACCATTAAAAATATAAGTATTAATTCCTTAGCCATTTTTTTAATTTTCTTCATTTGAATGAAATAGTTTATAATTAATGTATTAATTTCTATTAATTATTAACTAAAATTAGTTTTGTCTCAAACCAACACACTTCACCCAAATCAACTTGACTCGAGTCCGGATTAGCTCAACTTGGTCTAAATATGAATAGACTCGATCATCTCGGTTTAGTTTGTTTGGGTCGGTCAATCCAGCCCGAACCCAACCCGACCCAAGGCATGCTGATCCAGGTCTACCCGAATCCAAAACGGGGTTGGGTAGGATGCTTCGATTTGGACCCGGTTCAGCCTGGCATAAAATCCGCCTTGCTTGCTTTGCCCAGTTTGGATCGTCCATAACCGACTCATATTTGTAAAACCCGACCTGAATTTGGACCGATCTGATTTTATTCCCAATGTAGGGGGAGGGAATGGCCATTCCCTCAAATGGGAGAATGCCATTCTTCGAGGAATGGGAATGGGATTCTAATTCCACCCAACCAAAAAATTGGAATTAGAATGGCTCATTCCGATTCTGATTCCAAACCCCTATTTCCACGAGCCCAATGGGACGCAACTTTAATAAACATAAGGGTCTATTTGATTTATAGTCGGAATCAGAATCAAAATTCATTGGAATCAATACAGAATGATTTATTCCCATATTTTGTTTAGTTCAGACAAGAATCAGAATTGAAATTGAAATAAGTTGGAATGAGATTTCATCACAAAGAAGGGAGAGAGAATGGCACCCATTCTCTTAAACAGGAGTATGTCATTCCATTAGGATGGATTTTCATTCCATCCAACTAAACGGTTGGAATATTCCCGACCCCAATACGTGCAAATGAAACATGCCCTAAATTAATTTAGACATATTAGTTATGAATAAATATGGTAAACTGTTGAGTTTGGATGTTAATCAGATCTGATTAGGATGGATCTGGATACAACAATCTCATTATAAATGGATATGACATTGAAGAACTGAATCCTGTTTGGTTGGAATAGATTTAGATTCAGATTGAATATTTGGCTATACTGTTTTGCAGATAGCCCCAAAATTCATTTCAGTGCTTTTAAAGATTATGTCTATGTTTGGTAAAGCTTCCATTTATTAACTAAATGTTTGTATTTGATTTATCTTTAAAATCGAGAAAAGTAATAATGTCAACCATTTATGACAAGTAGGTGTCATTAGGTGCCCTTAGGCATTACATCATCAACAGAACAATGAATAAACACCTAACTATTTGTGGGAAGTGTTAAAATGAAGCTTCCCCCAATTGTAGGCATACACATAAATCAATACCAACTTTTGTAAGTATTTATGCATAGGAATCACCATATGAGCTATATGCTAATTTATTAATAATATGGCAGCGTTTTGATAAACACTTATCACGAAATGCCTACAGAACAAAATACACATTATATCTTTGTCTATTTTCTTTTCCAGTTATGAAAATTATGATATAAACTCCCATTAAACTTCTACTGTTTTTGATTGAGATATTCTCACAAAGTTCATTTTGCCAAGTAGAGGCATGATTTGGACATCAAAATGGTGGTACCAAAATTTAGCATTAGTGCCTAAAAAACGAGAAAGAAAGAGAGTATCAGTACCCATTCATCGTCACCCTCATTTGTTTTTTATTTCTAGATTTATGCGATTTTTAGCTTTTCTTTTATATTACACTATTTTTAATTGTTTTTAAAACATATCATGATTCGTACCTACCAATGTTTATTAAATTAGTCCAACGAATCAATAGAAAAATAGAACTCGTGGATGTCCCCATCCACACATTTATTGTATTTTGTTTCCTTCTTCAAATGAGACGTTTTTATCTTCGTCAGGTGATCTTTAGAAACTCATGGTAATGTCTCCATCTTTTGGCACTGTGACTATGGATATCTTTTAATTTATGTGCAATGAGAGTGATTCCTCATTTAAAGTTAGTGGGGTTTAATTCTTCCCTTTAATTTCAAGCCTATATATCTTGTAGCTAGCTTTACAGGTGAAGAAATTTCCAGAGATGAAGAACTTGGAGCCATTTTTTATTAACTTGCTTCTCGAATGAAGTTGCGTAAGAACGTAAATGCCAAAATGGAGATAATGAATTCTAACCACATGGAGGTTTGATTTCTTATCCTGATAGATATAGACTGCTTTTGATTATTAAATAGCATTGATATTTGAATGGGGCAGCAAATGCACTTTGTCACCATCTTTTTTAAGTGTATGCACCAACTGAAATCTTGTTTAATGATTTTGAAAGCATCTATAGTGCAATTATAGGTCTTGTAGCCCTAAACCCAAGTCATTTCTTGAAAAAAAAATGAAAAGATTGTTCAAGTTTGATGAATTGCAAGTCCCTGAGTGCTTGCAACTTTCTCTCCACCCAAACAAGCCCCCTCCCGACAGAGGTCCACACATAAAACTGTCTTGGGTCAAAAGAATTTTAACCCTAAACTTTACTCCAGATAGAGGGGTGGTCACCTCAAATTTTATATAGTTATGTTTTTTTCCTCAAATTTCAACATTTAAAAAGTAAAACAGAATTGAAATTTGTATCTAGAATTCCGAAAGATCATGCATTCAAGAGTCCTTTTGATGAGAGATGAGATGTCTTGTAGTAAGATGGATGATGATAGAACACAAGCTGGTACATGCAAGGGAGGCGGGCGTGGTTCTAACATGATCTCATTCTATCCATATTTTTTCAAAAAATGTTGGTGCTAGAGATTCTGGAAAAGGTTTTTACGATTAGGGTAATTGCAGAGGTTCCATCATTTGTTTTCTTTCTAGAGTATGAAGGGGGAAGATCCAAGATAAAGGGACCTAGAGGTGTAAGGCTATTTGTAGGGATGCAAACAGATCGGTTCAGATTCGAATCCAGGCTTATTCGAATTCGATTCGACATTATTAATTGTAGATTCGATCGAATCTCATAAGCATGGATTTGAATTCAAATTCGATGAGGCAGTCGGATCTTTACATCGGAACCGATAAAAATAATATATTTATATAAATAAATAACATATATATCAGATCCAAAGATTCAAAACAGGACTATTCAAATCCAAAAATATAGAATCAGACTTTGGATCGGATCAGATCTATTTACACCCTAACTATATGCCATGGCCCATTGATGTCAAATTCACAACCAGAGAAGGAATAGAGTAAGAAATGACCTCATCATCTTCATCCATGGAACAAGAGATCGATGATGGTGTAGGTGGAATCATGTATGACTGGTGAACGTCTGGAGATGCCATGACCAAAGGGGATTAGTACAGCTATGTAATTTCTGGTAGAAGACCCAACAACATCGATGTAGGTTAATGTTATCTTGATGCATGGTCAATTGAATTTGAAGTAAAATTAGATTTGCTGGTTGAGTTGGGTCTGGGATCGGAACTTGGAATCGGGTGAGATGAGGGAGGGGCCCAACCGAAGTAGATGGTAGCTAGGCCATTAGTAGTTCAGGGCCCTATTAGATTAGAGGTTTAAGCTCAATTGTTGATTCTGGTCTTCACCTTTATGTGATCGTCTTCAGGTGAATTCAGATCTCCTACCCACACGTATCCAAATGACATTAGAAACATCCCCCAATGAATGATAATATGCAAATATCGGAGATATTCTCAATGTATAGTTATAGTGAAGCGTGAATAGGTCTGTGTATAAAAGAGGATATGGTTAAATATTTTTTGTATTAAAGTGACAAATGGGAAATTGACCTACATTGTGGAACTCCGAAAAGTAGTGATGGTGGTATGTGGCTGATGAGGGTAGGTGGAGGAGGAGAAGATGGGAGTGCCTAATACCATGGCTTCGAACCCGATGTTGCTAAATATTGTGTGAATGGAGTTTTTTTGTTTTTTTTTTTTATATATACCCCTAAAAGTTTTATTAATCATTATCATTCAAAAGGGAGGTAAATCAAAATCCAACAACAAAACATACAACCTTACCCTCTCATCCCAACACAATACAAGTCTCAACCAATCATTATCATTCAAAGACCCTCCTTGTACTATAGGGTCTGTGATAAAGACCCCCTCTACTTTGTTTTGCGACAAAGACCCCCTCCCCTTGTACAGTGATCATGAGACAAAAACTCCCTTCTGTTAGCCTTTCGTCTAAAAAGACCATTATAATATTTTTTAATAGAGATGCTCTCACCATAAAATTTGTGGAAGGCAAAGCAAAAAACCCCTATAAAGTTTCTCACTACACCACCTCTTTCACCGGTACTGGGGTTCCCACGACAAGCATCATCCACATTTGTTTTATAAGAGAGTTTGCAGAGGTTTCCATGTGTCCCACCTAATTCTTTCCTTCCTTTTTGTATGGGTGCGTAGGAATGTTAAGAATATCAAATACTAGAGAATTGCCAATGTTAAACCATGTATTCTCATTTGCAAAACTTTCCCTCAACCATTTGTTTATCCTAAGAATAAGAGAAGAAGAAACAGATTTCTTACCTTCAAATCTGTCACAATACCTTTCTTTCCAAATAATCCAAACAATACGAGAAAGAAAAATCCTAATGAGAATCACCAGAATCTTGATTCCACTACATGAGAATTCTATCAACAACATGCTGAGTTGGGATGTTGGTAAATCCAATAAGCTTCCATAATAATTCCAAACTTTCTTGGCCATAACACCATGAGCAAACAAATGATAGAAACTTTCAACCTTGTTATGAGCACAACAATAATATTTTGAAGCAAGATAGATTCCTCTTTTTTTAATTACCTCATCAACAAGATTAGATCCATGTAAAAATTTCCACATGAAAATAGAAATTTTAATAGGAAGACCTGATTTCCACACCATTTTGTACCAATTATCCATAGGAGACTGAATTCTAATGATACTGCAAGATCATGACAAAGAGAACAATCCATCAGAATTTGCATTCCAAATAATTTTATCATCCTCTTTACATAAAGAGATATATGAGTTTTTAGCCATGCCAATGATGTGAGTGCGGACAGATTTGGAAGAATCAAAATTCCAGTAGCCATTATAAAGTAAGGCTTGACTGAGAGAAAAATCTTGAGCATTCCAATCATCCAAATGAAAGATAAGAGGCCCTGAACCAGTCCAATTATCATGCCAAAAAGAAATATCACCTTTACCAACCAACCATTCACAATAGACAAAGCTATCAATTTTAAATCAATCATTTCCTTCCAAAATTTGGAGCAATTTCTTAGACTTGATAGAAGAGCCAAAGGAGTTGATTTAACATATTTAGAAGTCACATACATTTCCCAAATACTATTTCCTTATAGAAGATGGAACCAAGATTTCAATTTAAAGGCTCTTGAGATATCAAAAAGGGACCTTATACCAAGGCCGCCCTCCTCTTGAGGAAAGAAAATTTTCGACCATCCTATCCAATGTAATCTGTTTCCAAAATCTGAAGTGCCCCACAAAACGTTAGCCAACATTTTATGAATTTTATAAAAAATTGCCTTGTGAGGAGAAACAACACTTAGGATATGGATAGACATGGAGAAAAGAACATGTTTAATCAGAATCAATCAACTATAGAGTGAAGTTCAGATTTCCACCCCTCAATCCCTTTTGAATTTTCAACACTAGAGGCTCAAAATCATTTATTTTCAATCTTTTTATGGTTGATAGGAGCTCCCAAATAAGAAAATGAAGATGTTCAAATGGGGAGGAGTACAAAAGGTTTGTTCTTCCTAGGGGTGAAAAGTATGTTAGGGTGACAATATTTTGAAAACCAAAGTCTAGATCTCTCAGTCATTTTGAGCATATATTAAAGTGGCATATAAAAAGGCATTTATAAATATTTTCCTTGATGAAATGGATAAATCTATTAGATTTGGTTTCTTCTAGGAAGTAGTTAGGAACCTACTGGATTCATATGTCAACCATGTGGCACAAGATCATAAGGCTTTGAAAAACACTCAAGGTATGGGGAGAGGAGGACAAAGGAGAATCCTAATTTGAGTTGTTAGTGTTCATTTTTTGTTTGGGTTGGGGTTGGTTCGGATATGGCCTACATACAAGTAATCTAAGAGTCCTTACTTCTATCTTCCAGTAATCACCCGAGGGAAGGGGCACCAAGCACCTTGGTAGCATAGCTCTACCTCGGCCATTGCCCTTCCTAAAGTGAAAGACTAAGTAACAAGACACTTCAGATAATGACAAAAGAAGTAACAAAAATAACAAAGGTACAAGAGACGCAAAAAGAGTGCTCCATTATATACATTTAGCTGTTACAAAATATGAGGCCTCACATGGAAAAACCAAGAGCCCTTTACAAAAGATGGACAAAAAATCAAAAAGAAAAGCAGAGAGGTGGAATGCCTACACACCACCCTCGACAGGAAGGACAACAGAGTCCTCGATAGCAGCAATGACCTTAGGAGGAAGGGTCTCGAAATCCAAAGGAGCCTTTAGATCATCCATCAGAAAATTAGGCATCAACCTTAGATCCTCGAGCTTCGTATCCTCGACTCCCTACAAATAGGAGTCGGCTCCATAGTCAGTAAGGCATTTTTGATATTCCGCCATGGTCTTCCAAACGGGGACAGCATCCTTGAAGCTCGCTTCGACCTCTGCTACTCGGGCCTGGGTCTCCATTGCCACCCTATCAATGTGGGCTCACTCGAGCTCGGACTTCTTCAATTGTTCTTGAAGCTTTGCAGTCCGAGCATTTTCCACCTTCAAGTCATCCTCCAACGTCTAAGAGAGTTGCTTCTCCTTGCCTATAGTTAAGAGGGCCCAGTTGTTCTCGGCCGAAGCAACCCTCATCACGAGCTGCTCATTCTTCTCCGTGACCCTCTAAAGGCGGCGAAGGAGGAGACTAACTCGGTCCCCCAAGTCAATGTAATACCACCAAACCTGCAATAAATGTGTCCCCAATAGAAAAGATATCTAACTAAAAAGCAAGTAGTGAAGCAACAGAGGAGGAAATGTAACTCAACCAGGAAGTCCTAGCCCTCATCTCGGATGACAACGCATGTGTAGCAGCGAAGCTGAAAGCGGACCCAATTGGAGCACATGTGGTGCAGAGATTGGTGTAGATTCTGGAACTAATAGCACGGGTCAATTGACGACCTTGGATGACCGCGCTCCTTGCGTATGGACCACATCAAGATCGTCCGAACACACCCACCTCCAGGCAAGCTCAAGTATAAATAATTTGAAACCCCCTCAAGGTAAATATCTAGACTACTAGAAGACAGAATTAAGGACTCTAAGATTACTTGTGACCAATTCTGAAGGCTCCCACCTCAAACCTCATCCACCTCACACTAGCTCTAACTAACTTGACCGTCAAAGCCTCTACATCGAATACTCACTCAAGGCCTCTAACATTCTCCCTATGTCACTCATAACAGGACAGGCCTACCAGCCCTCAGCCGATCAAGACCCCGAACTATTCAACCTCACCTCAACTCTAAAGAAAATTGATAGTGTTTCCCTCGGCCCATTCCAAGCAATAACATGATCCATTACTAGATTAATTCCTAATCGGAATGCATCATTAAGCATATTATAAACACAAACCACATTTTGTATTTATGTGACAATTTGTACTTTAACATTGAAAGGTGAATTTCTATTGGGATCAATGGATTTTACATGAGAAATTAAAGAACACATACACTTACCCAAATAAATGTTTTCCAGGAAAAACATACTCAAATAACAGAATTTACGGGATAAATAACTTACCGAAAAGTGAACATGACTTTTCGAATAATTGGATAATTGGATAATTAGGACAATTGGATACGGTTTGCAGCCCTAATGGGATTGGCTAACATGAATCCTATTCTGACAAACATTGAAACGTTGAAAATCTTATACTCTTGTCAATATGAATCCTAAATAATGAGAGTGAGAAAATTCCCATTTTGTAGCAGCTGCCTAGCTGTCTAGATTTTTGTATATACAATTTAAATTTAGTCATCGCTTAATTGAAATTTTCCACGACTTATTGTTTGTCAAGAGTCTCAATTGAGTTGAGCCGACTTCTTATCTACATTGTCATTACGTGTTTTTGGACAAATCAAAATCCCTTGAGAAAGCAAGATAACAAAGTAAGGGCCCACACACAACGGCATTAGGTTTAGGTATCTTCCCATTTCCTCATTCTTAGGATGCATTGCCAACTAATACTAAACAACTTCGAAGGAAATTAACTAGCTACGTTAAGGTGATGCTAAGGTGCACACTGAAGGACATGGGTTTCTAGGTCCTTATTGAGTCCAATCCAACCAAGGACCACCTTGATGCTTATTGATACTCTTGACTACTGTAGGTCTTCAAGTTTGTTTAATTTCCAAAATTTTAATCACTAATAGACATGTCATTTCCAAAGTTTTATCAATTAATTAATGGAAGACCGTTACATCAGAAACAAGGAGCCGGGGCCCATATATACCACCCAGAAGGATGGACATCTACTAGTACTCCACTCATCACAATATAATGAGTATTGGTCACAACCCTTGCTTAATCAATTCTTATATTTAATCAGGTTTCACCCATTAATTATATTTCCTCCACTTTCTTTATGGATGTGGTCACATCTTGAACCCCCTTTACTTATTGCAATATAACTTGCTAGTGATAAAGAGGATGAGAAATCCCACTTAGTACTAACTCAACGTAACTCATCCATCAACTAATTATTCCGGCCTTTTCCCAAACACATGGACCTCCGAGTGAAGTCCCACTAAGTATAGAAACAGTACCTTAGCTCTATATATCCTATATATATACATCCTCCACGTTTAAACTCTCGCAACGTTAATTGTGTTCCGATCCTTAACCAATAAGCAGAGATGAGGAATTTTACCTGTTTTGGCAAGAAACTACATCTCTGTAGGCTTTGTAGTAGTGTTTCATGTATCAAAACAGCTTGTCTTAGCAGATCCTTTCCAGGTCTTATTAGATGTTTGTACCACTTCCTATTCTTCAACGTGAATCCCCTTTGGATCCAATTTTTTTACTTTGTCTCTAATTCCCTTATGGGTTTTTTAGTTTTGAAGATTTTGAAACCTAGACCCGACGCAGTAAGGCCTAAGGACTTTGATGTGTTCTTTACATCTGTGTCTGCAGCTACGGTTTCCAGCATGTCAACCGTCGAAATGGAGGTCTTTTCCATTGCCCAGCTTGTAGTTTTAACCGTTTTAATGTTACTAGGTGGAGAGGTCTTTCTTTCCATGCTTGGACTTCAAATAGAGAGTTCCAAGTTCATGAAGAAGCAGGAGAAGATTGAAAACAAAGTCGACTCATTAGTCAGTTCAGACTACCTTATTACTTCTTCAATTCACACGAATGTTGATAATCAAATTGAATTGGGGCTAGTCAAAGTACCCCATTTCGAAAGAGAGAAACCCAGCAGTGTAGAGACCTGCAGGAATATTGGAACTGATGATGATGATCAGTTAATGAGCTGTAGTGAGGACCTTAAGTATGATTCAATTAGGTACCTGAGTTATGTAGTCTTGGGTTATCTTCTAGTGGTTCATGTAAGTGGGTTTGCACTGGTTTCATCATATCTGAGCCTTGTTCCAAGTGCCAGAAATGTACTCGAGAACAAGAGCATTTCGATACATACATTCTCTGTGTTCGCAATTGTCTCTACTTTCACAAACTGCGGTTTTATCCCCACAAATGAGAACATGATAGTCTTCAGGAAGAATGCTGGACTTCTGCTACTACTCATCCCTCAGGTCCTTCTTGGGAACACACTATTCCCATCGTGCTTGAGATTTGTGATATGGGTCTTGGGGAGGTTTACAAAGAAGGTCGAATTCAAGTACATTCTGAAGAATGCGGGAGAGGTTGGATATGCTCACTTACTCCCCAGTTTGCACTCTTTCCTTTTAGTCGTCACTGTTTTCGGCTTCATACTGGTACAATTTGTTCTCTTTTGTTCCATGGAGTGGAACTCAGAAGGACTGAATGGGATGAATCCTTACCAGAAGCTAGTAGGTTGCTTGTTCCAAACAGTGAATTCGCGGCACGCCGGCGAATCAATCGTTGATCTCTCCCTAGTCTCTCCAGCAGTCCTGGTTCTGTTCGTGGTAATGATGTATGTTTCTCTCTCTCTCTCTCTCTCCATTTTCTGTCTACTATTTTTCGTTCATATTTGATTTGAAACTGAAGCCTAATAATTCTCACATTGGCGTGTGTCACTAAACTGATTGCTCGATCAATATAAATTATAATAACAAGTAAATGATTGGGACTTTAGTTGATTCTTTCAATTTATTTACTTAATTTTATTTCCACAATTTTGATTAACGTATAACTAATTAAAATGGTTTATATATTTACCTTTTCTTTTCCTTTAAGCAAATTAAATTTTTGTTATTACCTGTTAACTTTGTCTTATAGGTATCTCCCTCCGTATACTTCCTTTTTACCCATTAAAGATGAAGAGCTTTCTCCAGCAAGCAGTTCCGAAAAGAAAACCAAAAGTAGTTGGGGAAGGCTAATGGAGAATCTCAAATTCTCACAGCTCTCTTATTTGTTCATATTCGTCATCCTCATTTGCATCTCAGAGAGGAAAAAGATGAAAGAAGATCCACTTAACTTCACAGTGTTGAACATCGTCATTGAAGTGATCAGGTATATGATCTTCCCTTGAAGACTTCTTCCTTTTGTTGGGTGTCTAGTCACTGTTAACTTTCGTTTGGTTCCCAAACAGATAAAAGTAAGCTTCTCTAGGCTCTAGCTAGGTTAATAAAAACAGAAAAAGAAGAAAGAATGGAAAATAAAATTCACAAAATACACTCAAAATGGAAACAAACCACGAAATTTCATACTGCAAGAAAGAAACTAAAGATCAAAATATCACTATCTGCTTACTGATGCCCCTATTGCCAATACTTCCGTACTACTTGAAGGATAAAGGTCACTAAAACAGCAACTACAACCACTAATCTAGTTTGCATTTGGAGGTGATAATTGAAGTGTGGTTGGTGTGTGGGGCTTCACAGGAAGGGGAAAACAAGTAGTAATAAGAAGAATCAATTTTCCCACAATCAGTAGCAATGAATAATTTTTGAGATGGGATAGTGAAACATTCGTGGGTGGTTTAGTGGTTTAGTGCATGACATGGTGTGATGCATTACTCTCTAAATTTTGAATTGATCTGCACATAAGTTCCCAACACATGATAAATTTCCCAATTAGGGTTTCCACATGTCCCTATTTCCAATAAGAGTGCTGTCATTTCAGTCAAGGCTTCTATGTTCAATCCCAACAAAAACAAGGAAAGATAAAAAAGAACAAAAAGTATATATATATATTGACTTAATTTGCTATTAAGAAAATAATAACTGATTTGGATGCATCCCCATTGAAGAAAAGAAAACCTGATTAAAAATCAAAAACATGGGGTGGTTATTGTTCTTCCATATATGTACCCTTGTCCAGTTCTTGGGATATGCCTCTTTATCAATATAATAGTTTGTACTTTGTACCCATATCACTCCTAAAGAAAGCTTTTTGTAACACAGGAATTCTCTAAGCATACATGACTGTGGTACCTGTGGATCTGGCATACTGGACACCAGATCCATGGTGTTGTGTTCAAACATGTACTTGACCAATCCCTATGCTTAATATTGCTCAAATGTACTTAAGAAAACCATATACAAATATATCTATAATTTGAGAATCTCTGTATAATATTGCTTTTTATTTATCTCTTTTCATCACCTATATATATAGAAATATTAACAATTAATTTCATTGGAAGTGAAAAAAAAAACCCATGTTTCAATTCTTTCATTCGTGTTTTATACATCCATTCTAGAGAACCACGAAAAGGAGACAAATTCGATTAAAGATAAAATACAAACATGAGTTTAGTGCAAACCCCACCAAAGAGATAAGATATAACCTCTACTACTAGCTTTCCTTTATAGGACCAAATTCCTTTTCCAATTTCCAGGTCCAGGAGTGGTGTTGGCCTTCTAACTCCTTTTATTGCATCTGTGGAACCTCCTCAAATTGACCCTGAACAATTTTGTAGTTATCCTCATTCCTCACCACTACCCATCGACCTATTACATCAACTCTATAATATCAAATATACATGAAAATGTGTTCATCATGTTATCCAAAAAAAGTTGTCTTGCAATTTTTGGGGAAACAACATGTGATGTGACCGCGTAGTGATATAAGTCAAATTGAGTATTATTCGTCTTCCAACATTAAAGAGACCATATGAAGGGTGCACTACTCGATCCAGAGGTGAGCAAGACTCAGATTCACAGCCCACTGTAAATGGAAATGCCTCGCACATTGCACACCATAGATGGGTTTGGTGACCCACAATCTCAATGGTGGAATCCACCAAATGGTGTGTGTATCAAGCCCAGTTATGTTTTGGGTCTGGCCTCTACCAGTTCCGAGTCCAAAAAATAGCAAAAAAACTTGAATTGGGTTGGGTTGGATTGGAATGGGATCGGGTTGAGCGCACCCATTTTCGAAATTGTAACAGGATCACTGGTGCAAAGAAATGTTAACACATAACAGGATCGGGTTGAGCGCACCGGTGCACGTCAAAAATCTATAGAGTGCAAAACCTTGTATTTTGTATGCATTTGCATTGTAGATATTTGTATTTTGTACTCTTTCCAAATTGAGTCTAAATGGCGAAAAGGGCCGGGATTGGAACATGCCCATTAGGGGGGTGTTTGGGACCATTGTCTTTCACAGCACAGATATTCCCTCTCACCAATAATCAGCATCCCAACCCATACATTATGCTTTATTTCTAACAACATATACGAGTTTTGGCTTTATTTTTGAAATATTTTCATTGTAACAAAGGTATCCCATAATAAAAGCTAAATTAATCTGCCATATCAATACAAGAAGGAAAGAAAAAGAAGATGAGATAGAAATGGAGAACATGGAAATGAAATGATGTGTATTCATTTAAGCTCATTCCATGCTAATTGTAAATGAATGGCAGTGCATATGGCAATGTGGGTTTCACAACCGGGTACAGTTGCAAGCGGCAACTAAATCCAGATGGCCAATGCAAGGATACATGGTACGGATTCTCTGGAAGATGGAGCAACACGGGCAAGCTGATCCTCATCGTGGTCATGTTTTTCGGAAGACTTAAGAAGTTCAATATGGAAGGTGGCAGAACTTGGAGACTCCAGTGAGACAGATAGATAATAGCATGTATACAAACTCCAAATAATTGGAGAGAATTTAGGATATCTGCATGGATTGAACGTTTCCGGTGCAATATCTAAGTACGTAGTAAAAAAGTAGAGACATAGAAGCTGTGTAAGTGTTTGTTATGGTGCTCCCAAGGTCATGTTATGCAGACTTTACATAAGCAAAAGTGTATTCTTCCTACATTATTATAATTAATTAAATTTCAACATAAGATATGGGTAAACTTGTATTTATCCACACTGCAAGTCTAATTAATGGACTTTTGTATGAAGGTGGCATGTTAATTAGAAAATAAAGAAATAATCTATTTAGTGACCTCAAATAATAGCTTAAGCTTTTAGGTTGAATGATTCATTGAGAATTAGTACAAACAGTAATCTCAATAAAAATCTTATTAATTAGGCTGCAAATAAGTTGATCATCAAATTCCAGTTCTGTTAAATCTGGAGAAAACTTCATAACAGCAAGAGAGGAAAGCCTTTCCATTAATAAAACAAAATTATATTATATATTGAAACAAATCAAATTACATATATATAATGAGCATCACTTTGCAAAAAGTTGGACCTTCTAGCAGTGACATCAGCTCAGCTTTTCAGGTATTATACCTACCAAAAAACAAATGGCCCCTTGCTTCTCACAAGTACACAATTATTATATGAGACCTTACCATTTGTCTTCACCCTGAAGAGAAAGATGGTAGAATAAGCTTTATGTACAATGGTTAGGTTTCTCTTTTTTCCTTTTCACCCCATTCTTTTTGGGAGGGTCATATAAAAAGATAGCTATAGTTACAGCATGGTAACCATAGGGAGCCAAAAATGATTTAATTATAATATGGTTGGCATAAAATGCAGCTTCTCAAGTAATAGGACTTTTTCTTTTTTAATCTCAAATAAGTTCCTTGAAGTCCTTCCATTCCTCCAAATTTCTGCTGCCTAAGGACTGAACACTCACAAGCATCTTGCGAGTCACAAATCTGGGGACAAGTTGGAACAGCATCATTATCCTAAGATGATTATTTTTGGAGCAATGGAAGTATTTGGTCTGAGGCATAAAGGATCAAACTAGGGGCCCATTTGTTTTTTCTTTTTTTTTTTATTTTTGGAGGGGGAAAGTTGGTCAATGGGATTTTAGTTTCTATTGACTAAGATAGTCATGTTCTCTTTTCATAATTATGTGTGGTCCGCAGAAAACTTATTTTCCCTATGTCCATATGATAATTAACTTTCTCACCTAGGTGGAAAGTTCCTTTTTAATAATGGTTTCTCTATGGCTAAAATGGCCATTGTCTTACTTTCGTAGGAGATAAAAGAACATCAACAAATCCACTTACCTAGGTAATTAGTGTTTTCTAGGAAATACTTATTGATGTGGCATAATCCGGCTGCTCCCTGCTAGATATGATCTGGCTGCCAGCAACGGTGGAAACTAGGTTCCTGAAAAAAATGAGTCAGAGATCCCAGGGTGGTTCACCCGGCGAGGATACTCCAATGGCTAAGTTAGAACACAGTGATGGTAGAGAGCTTGAAGATGATAACAGTGATAGAGCTAGAGATTACACATACAACAATGAGAATAGAACGTAACTCGGGGGGGCGGAGTCTTTATATACTGGGGTCCATGCGAGTCGGCAGAACAGTTATCGGATTCCATCTATGACAGAACTTGCTTGCGTGTTAGGTGGGCGAAACGCCATCCAACGGTAATACTGTCATGTGCTGTCAAACGGTAATACTGTCACACACCGTCAAACGGTAATACTGTCCCTTCTTGACAGAACCGGGGAGTTGGTGAACTAATGTGACCGTTACGAGGTACGGCCTTGTAAGATACAGAGTACTGCGGTGTGCTCCTCGAGGTTGCCATTCGGAGGTCTGAACAGTAGGCAAGTCGCCTATAGGATATCGAGCTATTCGATGGTGGACCGACTGGTAGCGAGCTCCTCGAGCTTGCGCAACTTAGGTCTGCCTTGACATGAATGCTGAAGTGCCCTTGGACCGAGGTGATTCATCAGTCCGGGCATGATATATAACGAACTTGGTTTTGCTTGTCGCGATCTGGTTCCAAGACGACCTTAGCTCGAAGTGGCTTTAGTTTGGGGTACCAGCTTACCCGAGCTCGCTTTGTAGCGATCTGGTTCGTGCTAAGCTGTCACTCGTATTGAGTCATGTCCACGTGTCTATTTGACCATGCCGATTTGTTGCTTATGTGGGGTCACGCCCACGTGTCCCTCGGTCATGAGGTCGGGCCAAATTCTCCTTCATCAATTGCCCCCCACTCCTCGAGCTAGGGGTCTTGACCTCGTTCGGGGAGTTCACGATACGCAAAGTGGATTTGGCTCGAAGTCTAGGTGCTCTATTAGATGGATCGTGTGCGGTTCACACGCGGACGTCAAGCGATCTATAGGTTCCGTGGATGCCAAAAAACACGCTAAACCAATTTCGATCTCGAGGGTCGTGCAACCGGTTTTCTTAGGAGTCGTCGGATGGCTTTGATCCCAACCGTTGTTTATTCGACACAGTTGCTATAAATAGGGGGACCCGAGACTCATTTCCTTCGCCACAAGCTTACTAGTCCTTGACTCTGTGGTCGCTCTTAGCTCCTTTGGCTTAGTTCGCCATTTTCTTCTAATCCGGTTGTCTCTCTTTGGTGAGTCTCCCTTCGCTCTTCCTTTTCCATTTGGTTTAGCTTCATGTCTTCTTCTAGTTTCAATAGTCTTCTTGATGAGGCCGAGACGGGTACCTCGGCCCAGGCCGGTACCCAAGAAGGGGCTACCTTGGGTCTAGAGGTAGTCTGTGGCCTTCCTGAGGTACAGGCACCCCGGGAGGCTCGAGAGGCCTCTGGTAGTCAGGCATCCACTTCTCACCAAGGTTGGGTGCCGGACCATTTTGGCCCTTCGACAATGACCTTGGACCAGCTCTAGGTCCTAGTGTGTCGGTACAACCTCCTGAGGGAGTTCTCCTACAGTCTCCCCTCAAGTAACTTCCCCTGGGAACACGATCATAACGAGATCGTGATTTTTGAAGAGTATCTCGTGGCTGGCCTTTGCCTTCCTTTACATCTTTTAATCGTAGAGGTTCTAAAGTCATTTGACATTACCATAGATCAGTTACACCCGAACTCCATCGGCAATGTAGTAGGGACCATTTCGCTTTTTTACGAGTACTGTCTCCCCCTTGACCTCGATACTTTCTCTACCATTTTGTCAATAAAGAAAAACTCTTCCTATGCTCTTCCCAAGCATAGGAGAACCTATTACTTGTCTCCTCGCCCGGGCTATAAGCTACTGCACGCACTCCCCAACAGGATCCCGGCCTGTAAACAGGGTTACTTCGTGGTCCGTAGCCCCGAGGGGTGGCCTTTCCCGACCCACTGGAGGCCGGCGATTCAGGTTCCTGGTGTTAGACTGGGCCTGAAGACAAGGGAGACGCTCAAGTCTTGGGCGGAGCTCAGCTTCCTCTGCTCAGACTATCTTGTTGAAGACAAGCTTGTACAGACCGGCTTGAGTCCTAGTAGGTTGCCTTTGGGTTTTTGCTTTTTTAAGGTTCTGATTAGTTCGTGGCTAATCTTACTCTTTGTTTTTTGCAGCTACCATGCCAGTCAACGTGGAAAATCTTTTGAGGAGCTCCTAGGGAAAGAGGAGGGCCGCAAAGAGGTCACGCCAGGAGACCGATCTTTCTCCCGAAGTCATGGTTGTGGAGCTAGTCTCCACTGCGCCCCAGGAAGAGACTCGATCTGCTGCTCCCGAGGCGGTCATGGACGAAGCCCATCACAAGGGAGCTTGTCCTCAAGAGCCCAAGAGCTTGTCTGCACCCGTGGGGGAGAACATTGCACCAGAGGGCCATCTCCCGTCCGTGAGAGAGAGCATTATGGACCACATTCTAGCTATGCGCAAGAGCCGAGGTGCTATCTTCCAGGACGAAATCATGAAGTGGGCAGAGATGTCTACGGGCCGGCTCTTGGGACTAATCGGTAGCCATAGTATGGTGGTAAGCATTCTACCTTTTTCTCCCTCCTCTTTTTTTTTTTGACTCACTGACCTCGGTTTTCTTCTGGTAGGCTAACTCTGTTGGTCACGCGCTGGCCTACCAAGCAGCGATCCACACAAGGGAAGCTCGTGACGCCAAGAAGGAGGCGCAGCAACTCCACCGCGAACTGGACCTAGCTCGGGGCGAGATACTTAGAGCCAAGAAGGGAGCCGGGGCCCAGAAGGAGCTGATCTTGTCCCAAGAAGGGCAGATCTCCTCGCTGACTGAGGAGAAGGCACGGCTTGAGCGAGAGATTGTGAACCTCGAGGCCTCCATCGTGGAAGAAAGGAGCAAGGTCGTCGAGAGTTTCAAAGAGTCCTCGGAGTTCAAGGCTCTACAGGTCGAATACGGCTCGGACTCCTCTCGGTATGGATTCAAACTGTGCCGGTACTTGGTCCGGTAGAAGTTCCCTGACCTCAACCTTGGTGGCATTTCAATGACGGGCTTGGACCCCGAGGTGGCCAAAGCAGCAGATGAGGAGCCCAACTCCTCAGGGGAGGAGAGTGACACCGAGGTCGAAGTGGTTGACGCTTCTACGTGATGGCTTCTTGTTCTCTCTTTTTTGGATTGTGGATGTACTCTCCCGGGCCGTTGAGCTCGGGTTTTAGTAACAATCTTGTATCTGAACTTTTTCTATTAATGAAATATATAGTTTTCTTAGTACTCCTGAGTACGAAATAATTCTAAATGTGAGTGAGTTCCAAGCTGGGTAATTTAAAATATAGGTCACCTGAGCTACCGAGTTGGCAGTGAATAGGGATTATCGAAAGAATGAATTGTGTTTGCTCCGAACTACACAGGTTACCCCGAGCTATTGAGTCACTGAGCTTGGCAACGAGTAAGGGTAACCGAGGTGAAATAGACATCGTAAGGTTTGTACCCGAGCTATCTTTACCTTAGGTGTTAGAAGTAGCTTATGCCAACGAAGTAACTAGGTCCTTGTTAGTTCGGCATCTTCAGCCCTTAGACTTCGGGAGGGACCCGTAGTCCGTTCTTAAATTTCGCCCATGCCGTAGAGGCGATTGGGTCTTCGTGGCCCTTAGGCTTTGGGAGGGACCCATAGTCCGCTCCTGAACTTTGCCCATGCCGTAGAGGCGACTGGGTCTTCTTGTGGCCCTTAGGCTTTGGGAGGGACCCGTAGTCCGCTCCTGAACTTTGCCCATGCCGTAGAGGCGACTAGGTCTTCTTGTGGCCCTTAGGCTTTGGGAATGACCCGTAGTCCGCTCCTAAATATTGTTGCTCCTTCTATAAGGAACTAAATATCAGAGGACCCGGGGTGGCCAACCCGGTGAGGTCACTCCGATGGCTAAGTTAGTACTCTCATAGTAGACTACGAGCCAGAAAACACAATTTGAGAGTTAGAGCTTGCTTACTTGTTTCTGGGGCTGGTGACTTTCCAGTTTGTAATCAGAGGTGGTATCGCCTTATGTTGCTGATGTTCCACACCTGAGGTACTCGCTCTCCTTATAGGGTTTCGAGCCTATACGTACCTTCCCTGAATATCCGCTTCACCCGGTAGGGACCCTCCCAGTTTGGTCCAAGCTTAACTACACCAGGCTCAGGTACCATAATTTTCCGGAGGATCAGGTCCCCTACACGGAAGTGTCACTTCCTGACTCAAGCGTTATAATACCGGGATACTCTTTGCTGGTAGGTTGCGGTCCAGATGTACACGAAATCTCATACCTCTTCTACTAGGTCGAGGTTGGTGCGGAGCTCGTCACCGTTTCCTTCGTTGTCGTAGGCTTCCAGGCATAATGTGGGTACCTCGATTTCGGTTGAGATTACCACTTCCGTGCCATAGGTGAGGTTGAAGGGAGTTCTCTCGTGGCGGTCTTGACAGCAGTTCGGTAAGCCCATAGTACGCTGGGCCGCACTTCCACCCATAGCCCCTTAGCTTGGGATATGCGGGCTTTAAGTCCGCGGAGTATGGCTCTGTTCGTGACTTCTGTCTACCCGTTTGCCTGATGGTGTGCTACCGATGTGATGTTTTGTTGTATCCCCATCTCAACACACCAGTTCTAGAACTTGATGTCTTCGAACTGCTTACCATTGTTAGAAATGAGCACCCGAGGTAGTCGGAAGCAGCACACTATATTCTTCCAAAAGAAGTTTTGCACGGTTCGAGCTGTGATCGTTGCTAGGGGTTCCGCTTCTACCCACTTTAAATTATTTTTTCCTAAAAAATTAGCTATTTGGAAAACCCATATGTGAAGTATTCTATACAAGAGGGTGATGCGGAATTTTTTCCAGCATTGACGTGAAATCAAATCCCTCAACCAGCACTTTGGGGAAAAAGGGGGTCAAGGGAAAGTTATCAATGGTGCATGGCACTAAATACCAATAAAAAAAAGGAAAAAAAAACTTAACACAAAAAAAAAGAGCAGACGATGAATTTGATTAGCCATTTTCTAGAAACTGTGACTCCATTGTTGTTGTTATTCATCAATTAGAACCTGGTAGGCTTGGGCTGGAAATTCCTTCTCCTTGACATATCATGCTTCGATGGCTTTGTGATTTGCAGGAGGAAACTCCAGCTTAGAAATTCCTTCTCCTTCATTAGATGATTCTTCTTTAATGGTGACCTGAAAAGAAAAAAGGCTTTTAATGGTGATTCAAAAAGAATAGGGCTTTTAATGGTGATCCAAGGAGAGAGAAAGAGAAACGAGAAAGAAAACAAAGCTTTGGATTTCATTTCTTTCATTGCAGTCTTGATGAAGCTCAAGAGTCTGAACAGATTCAAAGGATACCTTTGAACCTGATTGTATCTTCTCACTTTATTGACATGGAAAACATATCAATTTCATTCATTAAAAACTAGGGAGAATGATGGTTCAGCCAAGGGTCAGAATTTGTAAGCTCAAAGTACTGTTGGGGTAGGTCCATCTTGAAATTGATACCAATTTATCGAGTGGACATTGATGCATAAAATGTGGGTTGTTGACATTTTGAATGTTTATAGTTCTGTAATAGATATCAGAAATCTGCATTGGAACCAAGCTGTGGATTGACTCGTGAACCAAGGCCACCATCAGTGGTGTATTGATATTTCTCCTCAAATCTGGAGTTCACATTTTTTTTAGATGCTTTAATTTATGTAGTCGTTTCGCTCGGTTAGTTTATCCTCCGTGATGTATAAACAAAAATTGAAGTATATGAACCGAAATCGTTTGATGTGGAATGTTAATAAGCAGTAGCACCACAAAGGATGGCAATTTCTATCCCGAGGGTATCCACTTCAATAGGGTAGGTTTTTTTATTTAAAGGATGGATTTTAGTGTGGGAACCGGTTTTGGAATTCTACAACCCATATGGGTACCAGTATAGGTAATGTGCAGTATTACTGTATTCTTTTAAATTTGACCCTCCCCAACTTGCTTATTATTAGAAAGCATATAAATTTTATATATTAGATACTAAATTTAATAATATTTTAAAATTTATGTAAAGAAAAATTGATAGTTTATATGTTTTTTTGTTTTAATCAAATAAATAAGTATTAATTTACTTAATTATTGCTTATATATAATAATAAGGGGACTCTAAACCCAACCCATCCTTGTTTTGCATTTTGATGTAAGATGGTTTGAATTCTTAAAATCAAAGCTTCCTTGGTTTTCTTTTTACTAACCTATATACCTTTTCGTTTGAAACTTTTTGGTTTTTGTTCTCTTCTTTCTTTAGGGTTACTATTAGACAATATGAAGATTCAATAATCATATATACTCTTTTGCCATTTTTTTATGTTTTTTTCCTCCTTACCAAAGTCACCACTCTAACATGGGATTCAGAAGTCCACGTGGCATTCTTTAGGTTATGGTTGGTTTGGAGGAAAAGATAGGGAAAGGAAAGAAAAGTTAAGGAAACCTATACAATGTTTGTAAAGGTTTCTCTATCTTTTCTTTCCTTTCCCTACTTTTTCATCCAAACCAAACATAGCATTAGGTTATGGGTTTGAAGGAAAAGGTAGGGAAAGGAAGTCTACATTTTCCTTCAAACCAAACACAGCTTTAGTTTCTCGTACGGAAAAAGAATCACGACACGGACTCTACGCGCCTGGATGTTCAATGATGATCAACACAAATCAAGAATTATGCGATCGATATATGGGTCAAACTGTTCCTTGAGCTTTCAAGAACACAAGCACTTTAAGAAAAGGTAATATACCATTCTAAAGATATCAATCAATAAAGACAAAGTCAAAAGGAGAATAAGGCTTTAAAGTTTAAAAGGCAGCAAAATAGAGAATAGTAAGGATACATAATGAAGCCATTTGCTTAGGGATTAGGGTCTTCGGGTCTCCATGTTGAAAACCCATGTAATAGGATCCATGTAACTGCAATCCAGGTAAGTGTTACTAAAATTTGACTGCTTGTATAACAAATGTCTGGATGGTAGAAAGGTCTCGTATCTTTTCTCTTATCCATTAGATAGTTAATAATTTTATTAATGTTTATTACACTATTAATTATACACTTAACTATTTTGGAGCAACTTGATCTTCAGGACTATTGTATGTCTTTATCATTTGTTTTCCAAGTTTTCGTTATTCCCAGACCTAATAATTTAGTCACTGATGAACATGTGGTTCTAATGTTTTATCAATAAATTAATCCAAGACAGTTAAATGAAAAAAAAAAAGGGAGCTCATATCTATCTATCTATCTATATATATATAACTCATGCATAATCAATTCTAGTTAATATTGATGTGCTCATATCTAGATTTTTTCTTTTAATATTGATGTGTTCATATCTAGATTTTTTCTTTCAATGTTGATGTGTTCATATCTTTCATTCCCCTTCACTCGCTGCAACTTGTTAATGGTAAAGGTAATTGAAGAGCATTAATTCTTGATAGAGAAGCCCCACAAAGGAACTTAATTCGACTCTACTCAACTCAACTAAAGCCTTGTCCCAACTATACGGACTTTTGAATGAAAGAACTCCCACTAAGTAGCTAGCTAGAAAATGTATAAATACTACCTTAGCTGATGAATCCTTTATATACACACCTCCAAAGTTTAACGTTGTCTTCCTTCAACCAAGTAACCCAAGTAGAGATGAGGAATTATATTTGCATTAGAAAGAAACTACATCTTCGTAGCTTTCCATGTATCAAAGCAGCTTCCTTTTGCAGAACCTGTTCGAGTCTAATGCAGTGTTTGTACCAGTTCTTAGTAGTCATCATCCATGCAAATCCGCTTTGGATCCAAATTTTTTACGTGGTCTCTAATTCCTTCCTGGGTTTTTTTGTGTTGAAGATTTTGAAACCGAGGCCCGACGCAGCAAGGCCTCAGGACTTGGATGTGTTCTTTACGTCTGTGTCTGCAGCGACGGTTTCCAGCATGTCAACCGTTGAAATGGAGGTCTTTTCCAATGCTCAGCTTGTAGTTCTAACTGTTTTAATGTTACTAGGTGGAGAGGTTTTTTTTTCCATGCTTGGACTTCAAATAGCGAGGTCCAAGTTCATGAAACAGGAGAAGATTGAAAACAAAATCGACCCATTAGCCAGTTCAGACTACCTTAGTTATTCTTCAACTGATCCCACTAATGTTGATAATCAAATCGAATTAGGGCTAGTCAAAGTACCCCATTTCGAAAGAGAGAAACCCAGCACTATAGATGAGGACCTCAAGTATAATTCAGTTAGGTACCCGAGTTATGTAGTCTCGGGTTATCTTCTAGTGATTCATGTATGTGGGTATGCCCTAGTTTCTTTGTATCTGAGCCTTGTTCCAAGTGCAGGAGATGTACTCGAGAACAAGAGCATCCAGATGCAGACATTTGCTGTGTTCACAATTGTCTCTACTTTCGCAAATTGTGGTTTTTGTACCCACAAATGAGAACATGATAGTATTCAGGAAGAATTCAGGACTTCTGCTACTACTCATCCCTCAGGTCCTTCTTGGGAACACTCTATTCCCATCGTGCTTGAGATTTGTGATATGGGTGTTGGGGACGTTTACAAAGAGAGTGGAATTCAATTATATTCTCAAGAATACGAGAGAGATTGGATACACCCACTTGCTCCCCAGTTTGCACTCTTCCCTTTTGGTCGTCACTGTTTTCGGGTTCATACTGATACAGTTGCTACTCTTTTGCTCCATGGAGTGGAACTCAGAAGGATTGAATGGGATGAATCCTTACCAGAAGCTAGTAGGCTCCTTGTTCCAAACAGTGAATTCGCGGCACGCTGGTGAATCAATCTTTGATCTCTCCGTTGTCTCTCCAGCAATCCTGATTCTATTCGTCGTAATGATGTATGTAGCTCTTTCTCTCTCTCTCTCTCGCGAAAAAGACTGATGCATCCTTGTAATGTTTCCTTCACCTTTTGTTGTTTTTTCCTTTTTGTTACGCATGGTATATTTATGTTGTATACCTACTATACACATAAATATTATAAAAGGTAAAATTCCAGATTAGTACGCTATATTTTGGGCCTGGTGCCACTTTGCTCCCATAACTTTAAAATGCAATAATTAGTACTCAAACTTTTAAAACATGACAATCCAGTACCTACCATTAATTAATTATTAATCAATCATTAAGTGGCATTTGAAAAAGATAAAAATGCCCTTCAAGTGTTATTTAATCTTTTTTATCAACAATCTAAATGTTGATAAAAATTAATAGTCCCAAATCTTTATCTTTTCCATTCAATAAAGTTTGAGGGACATTCTAGTCACCCCAATTTTATTGAATAGAAGAGGCAAGGATTTGAGACTATTAGTATTTTGTCAATGTTTAGATGGTTGATAAAAAAAATTAGATGACATTCGAAGGGAATTTGTGTCTTTTTCAAATGTCACTTAATAGATAGTTACAATTAGTTAATAGCAAGTACTGGATTATCATGGTTTTAAAGTTTGGATATTGAATTGTCGCATTTTAAAGTTTGAAGAACAAAGTGACACTAGACCCAAAGTACAAGGTGTTAATCGAAAATTTTCCCTACTATAAATTATAAATAGCTATATACATGCATCTATGCATCATGGATATCAAAGGATCGGAAGGTTTTTCAGTTGAAACATCATTATGCATTGCATTGGTCCCAATGGAACTTCCAACTTGAAGATTTGTAGAATCAAATTATTGCTGTGCTCATCAAATAAATTCATTTCCAGAACCTGACATCTCTCACACACACACAGATAAGTGGAACTTGGGGAACTAAATCAGCTACTTTCAGTAAAACTGAATTCAGGTCTCAGTCTCACTCGGTCTATATATATGGGTATCAAGCATCTCAATATTCAAAACATCTTACTTTCTTTCATTCTTATTCTCTCAACAACAATATAAACAATTAAATTAATGGTTGGTAATTAAGGAAAGAAAAGAACTGAAAACGTCAGCTTGAAAATAACAGATATAACCTAGGAAAAATAATTTCCTATATGTGGCATCTATCTGAAGCTAGGTTTATTAATCTGTCCTACTTTCTAAAGCATCTGTACACTTTTTTTTTTTTCATTTTCTATCTACCATTTCCGTTCATATTAGATTTTCGAACTGGAATCAAACAATTATAGTTTACTTTCACCATTGGCTTGTCATCAAAATGATTTCTAGATCAATATGAATGATTGGGATTTTATTTGATTCCTTCAATCTATTATTTCCATAATTTTGATTAACAACAATGGTTGATATATTTATTCTTCTTAATCAAATACGAATTTGGTTAAAAATCTGTTAGCTTTGTCTGACAGGTATCTCCCTCCCTACACTTCCTTTCTACCCATTAAAGATGATGAAGACCAACCTCCAAGAAGCTCCGAAAAGAAAACCAAAAGTAGGTGGAGAAGGCTAATGGAGAATCTCATATTCTCACAGCTCTCTTATTTGGTCATATTCGTCATTCTCATTTGCATCTCAGAGAGGAAAAAGATGAAAGAAGATCCCCTTAACTTCACAGTGTATTTTCTCTTTACTCCATATAACTATTTTTTTTAATTCTAAACGTTATTCTCAGTGGAGGGATGGCCACCATAAAATTTTATTAAAGAAATTATTGGCAAAAAGATCTAAGAAGGGAGGACATAAAAACTCTACCCCTTGAATAAGTATAATGTATAATCACCCGAGAAATCAAGTAATAAGTAAGAAAGGTATACCAGATCCATCAGCTTCAAATTTCTTTTTAACCTCACCTTGAAGTTCATCTGTACAGCCAAGTTTTGAAAGAGAATCAGCAACTTGATTACCTTCCTGGAAAATACGCAAGAACGGCAGCTTCAACTTGTCACAAACCTGTCTGAACGCAACCATCCAACACAATAACACCCATAAAAAGTAGACAAAGTCCATGAAAAATAAGAGAAACAGGACCGATCGATTTTAGTGCCAATCCCACCAAAGAGATAAGATATAACCTCTACCACTAACTTCCTTTATAGAATCAAATTCCTAGTCCAGGAGTGGAGTTGGCCTTTACTTTCTTTTGTTGTATTTGTGGGACCGCCTCAGTATTCATAGATTTGACCCTTAACAGCTTTGTAGTCATCCTCACCACTACCCATCGACATATTACATCAACTATATATCAAATTGAGACGTACGAAAATTTGTTTGACATATTCGCCAAAAATTGTCTTCCAACTCTTGGGGAAACAACATGTGACTTGTATACTGATAAAGTCAATTTGGGTATTATTCCTCTTCCAACAATAAAGACAACATGTGAAGGCTACTCTCAATCCAGAGAAAATAAATCCCCCGCTTAAGGGACAGCTTTGGGTGAACCTCATACATTCAGGTCTCTGATTGGGCTTGGACTGCCCAAGAACTCAACCCAAGCCCGATAGGCTTAGGTCTGACTAAGACCCAGCAAAGAGTCCTAAGACGCAAGTCAAACTCATGCAGCCGTATAATAAAAGCCGAAGCTTGCATGATAGAACTGTATGCATACTTTCAACCCAGCCTTGGGCATACTTGCAGCCCCTTTGGGAAGGCTTTAAAACAGCAGCTTCTGGAGTGGAAATGTAATCCCCACAAGAAGCTTAGAAGCTATGTTTGATGAAAAACCGGGAAAACCCAAATAATTCATCGAGCCAAGAAAATGACTTTCCAGTGAAACTATTTTTAGTAGCTTCTTCAAAGTGGCTTAATAAAGCAACTCGATCAAAACTGAAACCCTCCCAAGGGGCCCTTGGTAGAAACCTAGAAGCCAGGACTATAACATTAATAAACGCCCAAAAAGGAGTGCTTTTGGAAATTATAAGTTTGCAACGGCATTACCAATGCATAGAAATGGCAAGGACATAATCTTATTCCCATGAATGTAAAGCATGGTTTTAACACAAATTGTAAATGACTGGCAATGCATATTGGCAATGTGGGTTTCACAACCGGGTACAGTTGCAAACGGAAACTAAATCCAGATGGCCAATGCAAGGATACATGGTATGGATTCTCTGGAAGATGGAGCAACACGGGCAAGCTGATCCTCATTGTCGTCATGTTTTTTGGAAGACTTAAGAAGTTCAATATGGCAGGTGGCAGAGCTTGGAGACTCCAGTGAGATAGATAGATAGATAGATAGATAATAGCATGTATACAAACTCCAAATAATTGGAGAAAATTTAGGATATCTGCATGGATTGAACGTTTTGGGTGCAATATCTAAGTAGTAAAAAAGTAGACACTAGAAGCTGTGTAAATGTTTGTTATGGTGCTCCCAAGGTCATATTATGCAGAGACTTTTACATAAGCAAAACTATATTCCTGCATAGTCAAAGGTATGTATATTCTGCCCGCATTATAATTAATTAAATTTCAACACAAGATATGGGTGAGCCTGTATTTGTCCATACTTAAAGCCTAATTAATAAACTTTTGTGTGAGGCATATTAATTAGAAAATAAATTAAAAACCTATTTAGTGACCTCACATAATAGCTTAAACTTTTAGGTTGAATGGTTCCTTGAGAATAGCATGTATACAAACTCCAACATGGGAGATGTAAACTTTTCAAAGTATAGAGTGCAATGTCTGTGTACAAAAACCAGTAGCTACACTAGAAGCTGTAAATTTTATGATACTCCTAATGTCATGTTCCACAAAATTTTGCACGAGCATAAAATATATTTTGGGAAAGATAACTTATATGACCACAAGTCATTATATTACCAGTATAGTGTTGACCGGTAAAAATGGAAATCTCAGCAAAAATCTTACAAAGTTGCAAGTAAGTTGAACAAATTCCATTTTTGTTACATTTGCAGAAAAATACGCATCAGTATAGCCAGAAATGAAAACTTTTTCTTTAAAACAAAATTATGGAAACAAATCAAGTTGCATATTTACAATGAGCATTACTGGTAAAAAATGTGACCTTTTAGCACCGACATCAGCTCAATTTTGTAGGTATAACACATACCCAAAAAAATGGCCCCTTGCTTCTCACAAGTACACAATTACTGTACAAGACCTTACCATTCGTCTTCACCCTGAAGAGAAAAATGGTTGAAGAGATAATGTACAAGTACAATGGTTAGGTTTCGCCTTTCCTTTTTTCACTCCATTCTTTTTCTTGGGAGTCACATAAGAAGACAGCTACAGTTACAGCATGGTAACCATAGAGGGCCAAAAATGATGCAATTACATATGGTTGACATAAAAAGCAAATTCTCAAGTAATAGGACCTTTTCTATCTCGAATAATCTCCTTGAAGGCCTTCCATTCTTCCTCCAAATCTTTGGTGCCTAAAGACTGAACCCTTGCATCTTGCGAGTAATGAATCTGAGAACAAGGTGGGATAGTTTCCCTATCCTGAGATTGATCAACTGAGGAAGTAGAGAGACCATTTAGAATTTAGTAATTTGACCAAATCAGATTAGTTATAATCTATAAGTTAGAATTATAGAAGCAATTAAATAGGAATTCCATTAACATCAGGTCGAAATTTGATATAGTACAAAATTTAATAGATAATGAAGGAAAACAAGAATATATGTACAAGGATGAAAATAGTCAAAGCTGAAATGTAAGGGAAATGAACATCAATTACAATAAACCAGGATTACAAATAACTTAAATGTATGCTATAAGAATCAAGACACAAAAAGATTAACATGCTCCCCTGGATAACTGCACAGACCTAGGATCTGAAAATTTGAGCTGGATCGGCTCTTTCTGTTAAACCAGGATTCATGACCTACCAATTCTTGTTGTAATGTGATCTGAAGCTTCTATATAAAGTCACCACACTAGCAAGTAATAAGCATATAATCTCTACAACATATATTATCTAGCTACCAGAAGTTTACTTTCATTGAAATTTTTAGGTGTCTTTGGAATAGGGTTTTAAATATGGGCTTACTATTTACAGTAACTCACAATTTCTGTTTATAGTAACATCATTATCTAATATTTTTAGTAATTTTTTGTCTTTACATTATGAATCAGTAACAAGTTATTAGAGTTGTTTTAGAAGTTGGATTATTTATTTGAGTTTCCTTATGAATGAGCTCTGGTTGTTGCCAGAAAATTTTTCCTTTTCCATGACTTCTTCATCTACGTGATCTATCTCTTTACTGTTTACCCTAACAGAAAGTTCTCTCTCTGCCTGATTTCTTGCCCATTGCTTAGGAGACAACAAGCTGTCTACTTGCTTTTCCATCCCTATTCTTTCATTCTTGACAGCCAAAGCCTCTCCGTAAGCCGACAAGGCCCACCACCACATCTGAAATTTGTAGGATGCCTACTCCATCATACATATATCAAAATCTCCTCCAATATGAGCATGCAGCAATTAATAATTAACAATAAAAACAATTGAATTAATACAAAACATTATCTTCTAGTATTCATCGACAAATAGGAGCTATTTTGATGAGCACAAGACTCAGTAACACAAATCTTTATAAAGGGACAATATTGAAAAGTAGTTTAGCTTTATTGTCAATAAAAAGAATGTTCTGAGAAAAAAAAAACGAGTTCCAGTTTGCAAAGTATTTAGTAAGCATGTGAGCTTTGCATACTAAGAATGCTTACCTTTCCTTGGCTTCGGAGGCCTAATGGAACCTCTTACTGCCCCTGTAGGGGAAAGAGGCCTCCTAACAGGTGCAGGTCTCACTGAAGTCTCAATCTTCTTGGAAGATATGAGAGCAGAAGATAGAAGAGCATCAACAGCATCCCGTTGTCTCTTCCTTTTTGCAATCATTTCTTTAGGTGCATCTGCTAGACTAGCTACTTGACCTCCATCATTTGACTCCCTGTCATGATGGCTGCCTTCTGTAGGAGCTGAAATTTCAGGTTTTGTTTGACCTATAGCATGTTGACCTGATGCCTGTGATCCCTTCAACACTGCCACCTTTAAGGTTCTATTAGTAGCATCTGTTTCTTGCATATGTACTGAATTAGTCTCATTTCTCAAATCACCATGTGTGGATGACTCCGTTCTGTGCAAATCACTATTTAAATCCATTTGTTTTTGGTTTCTCTCTTTGCATTTAGCCCGGCTATATTCTGCATGCTTTGTGGTGGATCTTACATCCTTCAAGATTCTCTTGTCCTTTGGAACAAAATTAGATAGCAGATCCTTATTTCCAGATATATTAGGATTTCCCACATCTCCAGCTATGCTTTCATGTCTTGAAACCTTGCTACTTATATTTTTCGGTTTCCTTTCATAGGCTTCCTTGTTATTGCACTTATCCTGTTCAGAAGATTGAAAGGTGTTTCTATCACTGCCCCCTTGTTTCAAATCTTTTGGATGACAATCAGAACTGGCTGGGATAGGTTTCTTCTTTGCAGCTGAAAAAGGCTTCTTAAACACAAACTCATAGGGCCTTTCTATAGATACAAGTAAGTTTCTTTCTTTAGCATTCTTGACTAGAGCAGCCCAGTTCCGATTTGTTTGAAGAGTGCGTGCATTGCCGAAAATCCACAGGGAGAATTTGGCCCTCGTCAAGGCAACATTCATCCGTCTTACATCAGCAATAAAGCCTATACTGCTTGAATTGATACCAGGTTCTTTACAACCATTTGAAGCTCTGACTGTAGAAAGTAACAGTATATCTACCTCACGGCCTTGAAAGCCATCCACAGTGTTGAATTCCATATCAGAAGTAATAGAAGGCCCAAATGCACTAGAAAATCGTGAACGCAAGACTGAAACTTGGCGCTTATATGGAGATATGATGCCTACCCTTCCACCAACAAATTCGGATGGGTTCCTTTCATAAAATTCAACATGTTATCTAAAAGCAAATTACTTGTGTTGGTCAATTAATTTATCAATTTAAAAATATTCAAAGGATATACCTCCTCTTGAAAAACTTCAGCAATTCAACAGCAGCATCAGCTTCACACTCATTATAAAGGGACAATGCACCAGTAGTCTTCCCATGTTGTTCTTGACCATCAATAATGTCATAGAATACATACGGTCCAAAGTATCCATTCTCATGAAATGGTGCTGATCTACTGTCCATCTGATCACCATTTAGCAACTTGTTGTCGTAAAAGTGCAAGGAAGGAAACTGGCTTATCTGTGGGTGCATCCTATACTGCCAAATAAATTAAAGGTTGTCAAAACACATGCATCTTAAATGTATAATATAGTGTATGATTTTCTCATCATGGAGAAAACAGCACACGCTTGTATTATTATCACCAAGACAATTAAGTGTAGAGAGAACTAGCTGAAGAAAGGTAGGATGGGGTTCAGGTGTATTAAGATAAAGAGAAAGGCTCTCTGCCTATGGAGTATATAGATTAGGGTGGGACTCAAGTCAAGTTTCTCAGGCTTGCAGGCTTTGTGTATGGAAAGGCATAACAAGGTTTTAACAAGTTTTCTATGGATTCACAACATTTCTGGGGTTGTACCAAAGTCTAGATTGGTATCTTGGCATAGTTGTCAAGGCAGGCAGCTAGGTGACAAGGCACCCTTGGAGGCTCACCTCGCCTAATCGCCAAGCAGTTTTGTACTTTCTATTATAGAATATTTTTATTCTTCATTTTTTGAGATTATAATTATAAAATAGACAGTATTAAACTAAAACATTCATTTTGTGTATTTATATAGTAATTTCTTTTTATTAATTTCTTATTTGTTATGGTTTAATCAACACAAACATTGCTAAATGCTGTATTATTTTCTTCTTTCTTTTTCTTCCATATCTTCTACTTTTTTCTTTTCTTCTTTTACTATAACAAAAAATAAGGGTCCAGCCCCTATATTTTTCAATTTTCTTTTGTTTCTTCTTTTTCTTCTCATGAATATAGTGATTTTCTATACTTTAGCATGAACTTTATACTTTTCATGGTAAGAAACAATGCTTTAAAATGCAGAGGCATGACACACGGCATTCCACTACCTAGAGGCGTAGTTCGGAACATAAGAGGCGTAAGTCCTGAGCACAAAGAGGTGTACGCTTACTTAAGAGGAGGGGGGATGAGGAGGAAGGAGGATCTTATTTTTCTTTATTTTTAATAAAAATCTTTTATATTAAGAAAAATGAAGATGCATGTCAGTAGTTAAAGGGGGGGGGAGGGGGGGGTCTTGTCAAAAAGAGGGCTGGGGGGCAAGCCCCTCGGTCGAAGGGGTCTGGGGGCTTAATTCCCAGCCCACATTCTTGCCCCTTATCTTTTCTTTCCTTCCCTTTCCTTTTCTTTCCCTTCCTTTCCTTTCCTTTTTTTTCCTTTTTTCTTTGTTTTTTCTATCTTTTTACATGGGGTGTGCATCAGGCACATGAGGTATGCCTCTAGCACGCCTCATGAAAAAAGCGTATGAGGCATATGCCTCAAAGGTGTCAATGCCTCTGGCATACGCCTCAGGGCATTTTGGGGGCACCTTGCCTAGTTGTGCCCCACACCTTTTAAAACACTGGTAAGAAAATATGGTTATGGTACCTAGGATCTATGTTTAATACTTAAAAAGTCCATCACCTAGGCAACTAGGCATCCCCTGTTGCCTAGCCTTGCCTTTGTGCCTTGAAAACTATGGATCTAGGAAAGGATAAATGGTGTGGAATGGGGATATTTCACAACCCTTCTGCCCATATTTATTTAGGCTCAGTTCTAGATACAATCCAGTAGCCCAAGCTTTGAAGTTGCGGTTGAGCAGGTTATGTTTTGTCCCATCTTACAAAGGCCTCTTCTATGTATTGGGATAGAAGAGTTCACCTCTCTATTGATCTGGCTGGAAGTATCATGCACACCCGCAAACTACCTGAATTCCTTGGCTTGCCCCGCCATAGTCAAAACAATATGACATGGGTAGCAATACAGTATCCATGTTGAACATTAAATAATATATGCCCAATTTTTTAAATCGCAAGAATTAGATATTGCATATACAAATTCTGGGTCTGGGAACAAACATGCTTGGAATTGGAAGCATCAATATTTTTTCTCTAATCTTTCAAACCTTTTTATAATTTACTTGAGAAAGCATGAAGTTGGTGATGCAATTAGGAACAAACTCATTACCATGCATGTTGCAGTACAGTAGCAGGTCACATTAATCTGTTCAGGTATAAAATTAAAGGTAACCTGATAAGGAAATACCTAAAAGATGTTAGTCAATTGTTTTCTTAATCCAAAGACTTCAGAGAATTATTTTGTAATAATATTTCAACAAAATGAAGATTGGTTTTCTGGTCCTCCCCATCTGAAGATGTGCAAGAGAGGTAGCTCCTCCCAAAAGAAAGTTATTTATACATAAATTTTTCAATAGGAAAATCTGACCCCGTCAGACGTCATGCGGCATTTTTAGGAATAACAGAAACAGATTCTGAGATTCTGAGACCCCTTCAGTCAGCCTAGTTAGGCAGAAACTTTGCAACTCTCTAAGATCTAAATTATTCCTGAACTTGAATTAATAGCTTCAGTGGATGAAGGCCATTCAAACATAAAAGTAATTGAGTTAATGAACATGTTGGTACCTAATTAAAAAGGGGAGACAAATTGGAGGCCATTCTCATTCTCATTAAACAAATAAATCTCTGTTGAAATATGACTATCTTGTACTCTATTATCTTGAGACAAGTTGATGAGACAGCTTTTCTAGCACAAAAAGAAATTAAGGAAGAGATCTTTTTCTGTTGAGTATCTGCCATTTTAGCTTGTTTTCCTTCACTTCTCTTGTTTCATCCTTTGCATCCTTATGATCTACACTTCAATAATTTTTGAATTTGTATAGGTCTTCTAAAAGGAAATTGGTGAAAGCTTCTACCACTTATTAATCTCTTGCCCTTTTGTGTCTGATATTTGGGTTTGGTTTCTCTCCTTGTTTGGTTGCAGATGGATTCCTCCACCAAGCATACACGACTTGTTTGCTTCCTCTTTCTTCAGGTAGCCAAAGAAGAGGGGCAAAGCTCTTTGTAGATGTGGTAGGGCTGCCATTTGTTGGCAGTGTGGGAAGAAAGGAACACTTGTATCTTCTCTGAAAAGTAAAGGAGTAAAGAAGCCATCATTGAAGCAGTGAACTTTAGAGTGGTCCACTAGGCAAAATCTCTGGGGGTGTTTGATGATATACATACAGATCTGATGCTCACTAATTGGAAAGAAGTTGCACTTTCAGCACCAGTCAGGATGAGTGTCAGTCCTATTTGGTATGCTCCTGCTCAAGGGTACATAAAACTGAACTTTTATGGTAGTGGTGAGGGCAATCTGGGGCCCTTCAGGTGTAGGAGGAACCTTTAGAGATAGAGGGGAAAGTAATCACAATGTACTCTGGTCCTATTGAATATTCAAAAGCTAATAGTAGAATGAGATTCTAAACTGGTGATAGGTTGACTGCAAAAGGAGAATTGTAAACTCTGGAAATTTGCCAATGAAAAAAGAGAGTTTGACTGGGTTGCTCGAGGAATAGAGATTCAGTTTCATTGGGTGAAGAGATCTGCAAATTCCTTTGCTGATATTCTGGATAAACAAGGGATGGGAAGGGAACATTTATTTTGGGCAGTGCTGTAACGCTTTTTTTCAGCTTTCTTCGGGAGGGTTAAGAGTTTTTATCTCTCCCCTTTGTTTCCTTTATATTCTATATTTCTCTCTTTAATAAAACTCTGTTATTGATCAAAAAAAAAATTAACTCCAAACCCTAAAAAAGTTCACCCCTTACATCTGTGGCTCAGAATTTGACCCTACATGCACCTCCCATTTCCCAAGACTCCCCATCAGAACTTTCCTCGCTCATAGGATATTTCATTTCTCTCACAAACTCTTCCCCTCCTAAGTCCAACACGAATCCAGCAACTTTCCAAACAAGAAAAAGAAAAGAATAGAAAAGAAAAGAAAACCAAAACATAAGCCCCTGGAGTTTCAAATAATATTCTCTGAAATCATTACCTGTTCAGTCAGCATAATTACAGGGTGGCCAGCCCTTTGCAGACGCTCAAACATACTGCACTCGTAGAGAAATTTGCTAGCCAAGTTTGAAAGAACAGTTGCAGGAAGTTGTTTTGGATCACCAACCTTCAAGAAGATAAATCTTAGAGTGAGCTTAAGCTTAGCATCAGATCAGATAACTAATCAGTAAATCATGGCAATATTTCTTTTATTTTCTAGTTTTGACAACATAGTGATATTGTTGCAGAGAGATTGAATAACTGGCTCATCTAGCTTACAAGTGAAAGTAGTGTAGTAGCTAAGAGTCTTGTCATTGGAGAAAGCATTGGAATAATGCCACCAGTAAAAGTGAAGGTAGAAGATATGGAGAGGAAAGCTAGGCCTGCAGCTATTGTCCAAGGTGAGTCAATTGGCAAATCTAATACAGTATGAAAGATAGGGCAGCAAGGTAGGGGAAACCACATAGAAGGGTAGTCTTAAGGAGTAGGTGGAGAATTGGAGCAATGGATCAGATATGATGGTTTCAGGCTTGGATCTGAGGAGCCAGAAATCATTGATAGGAAGCAGGTCAGAATATAGTGAATATGAAGAACATGGAGGGAATGATGGATTTGAGCCAGAAGCTTGGACTCTTCTTCCTAGGATGCAATGAAAAGGGCAATGTTGGGAAAAAGTCATTAAAGATAAAAAAATAAGCCAAGGTGAGGTATGTTGTTACAAAGGAAGAGGAAGGCAGTAACGTCTCAATTAAGGGAAGTTCTGGGGGTAGCTGGAAAATAAGTGTTTCCAAAGAGAAAAAGAGGTAGGATTGGGAGATCCAAAATGGAGAGAAGAGGGTTAAGGGTAATGGAGACTCCCATGACTTAGTAGCTTAATTTTTATTTTTATTTGATTATTTATTTTGAAAATGTATGGTAATATATTGTATTAAACCAAATCAGTCAAAATATACAATCAGCCCATGTACATTGAGATACTGTATGGCAAACAAAGCAAAAATGTATGACCAAGTAAAAAAGATATCCAGCATCAAAAAATAAAATAAAAACATAAAAAAGAACCACGCTGGATTACCTAAAAGGGTTACTTACCCACGAACATAATAGCCCTTTAAAATTGCTTCTTATTACACCCATATGTGCGTTTGTTCTCAAAAATGTGCTTATTCCTTTCCCGCCCCTTTTTCCAAATAACAGCAGCAGATAAAACACCCCATAAGACTCCCTCTTCCGCTTAATCCCTGTAAGTGGTAAGAGAAACTACAATGTATAAAGAGGTTACCTGACAATTCTGAGCATTCATTGCATAACAAAGCCACCTTAGTTGGGATGCAGGGATGTCCATACGAAGAAAGCCACCTTAGATGGGATGCAGGGATTTCATATTTTATACCAAGGAAAATGATTTGGCAATTACGAACCGGGCCTATTAAAAAAAAGATTGAACAGTGAATTGACCTTCTTTCTCCCACTTCCATACCCCTATCATCAGCTTCCATAAGATTTGGGTTGATGTTTTGCAAGAGGTTTAACAATCAGGCCATTAAATCCATTTCCCAATCATTTAAGTTCCTTATAAATGCTGGGCTCCAAATCACCACATCATTCGTATACTCAAATCAATTTCCACTTCAGCATTTCTGCTTTGAACTCTTTCAAATATGGAAGTTCTTTTAGAGTACACTCTCCAACCATCTGTCATTCCAGAATTTCACCCTTCTGTCATCTCCAATTTTATATTTGAATTCTGTTAAGAATTCAGGAAGTATTTCAGACTACCACCCCATTGGAGTAAGAGAAGGACCTCTATTCCATCCATGATACTGAAGTCATATTTGCTTACAATTATTATTGTCCATAGGTCCCCTTAATCTTGACAACCATTTCCCAAGAAGTACTTAGTTTGTCTGCCATATTCTTCAAACTCCTAGCCCTCCAAACTTTCTTGCCAAGCAAACTTTGTTCCAATTGACCAAACAAAATTTTTTGATCTTTCCTTCCAACCAGCCCACAATAATTCCTTCCTTTTCTTCTCTGATTGCTTTACAACTAAGGAGAAATTTTGGAATGGGGACAATTAGTAGATTCAGAGGGAAGAGAGAACACTTTTTAAAAATATAACTTTGCCCCACTTTTGAGAGATATTTTGATTTCCACATGGCTAGTTTTATACAAACCTTTCTTTTTTTAAAATGGTAAAGTAATTTTGAGAGATACACCTAGAGGGGGGGCGAGGGGCAAAGGCCACCCCTACCCAGGAAAACAATTCACATTTCCCACAAACTCACCGAGCTCAAAATCAGGAATAAATGCTGAAACCCAGGACCCTAATCTATCAACAGTGAGTATTAAACAGCATATTGTTCCTTTCAGCCTAGACATTTCCAAACACCATGGCAGGGATTGGCTTCCAGATGCATTTGCCTTTCTAAGAGAGTCCGGCAAGCACCAGCTTCTTAGCACATTCTTCACCAAGCGTGACTTCCCCAAGGTGGGAGTCCCCACCTTACCCCTTATAAATACCAAGTGTGACTTCCCCACAAGTATTACAAATTGCCCTAACCCATATGTCCTTCTGTTAATATATTCACATTACATATCGAAGTTAAAAATTATGTGGACATAAAGAAGAACGCATTTAAACTATCCAATCATTACTTGAGGTAAAAAAAATAAAAATAGGAAAGAAGGCAATACATATGCAAAGACCATAGATAAACCATGCAAATAGAAGAGATTTTCCTCACCATGATACATTTGGTTCCCTTTGATTTTAGAAGCTGAAGAGGAATAAGAGTAGCAGGTTCCAGAGCCTAAAATGGTAAGATAAAAAGAAAAGGAATAGAGCTAGTTAAGTGCTAGTACTTTGACAGCTACAGAATAAAAAATGAGAATGGGGATAAATAATATACTTGAGCTGCTTCATCAATCACAACAGCATCGAATAGGGTATGTTCAGATGAACTCCCAGTTCTACAACCTGAAACAGATTCAGAGCAAACCGCATATAGATCTCCACCACAGCCACTCAGTGTAGTCACAACAATTTCAGCTTCCCTTAGGATAGACTTTCGTAGTTTATGTTTAAGGGCTTTGCTTTCTTCAGTGACTTTCTTTTCCCGTGCCTGAGCAGCAGCTAGCTCTATACAAATTTCTCTCTTTCGTTCATAGAGATTTTTGAGTTTAATCCCTATTGCTGTATCAGACATTTCCTGCTTGCCCTCCTCTGTAGGTGCCCCATCTTCCAAAATCTTTGGATCCAAATTTCCATCCCTTAAGTTAGAACGCTTAGCTTCATAGAATCTAATTCGTTCTACCAACTTTTCCAAATTAGAACGGAGTGCTATTGAAGAGTCCCCGCTCAAATCATTATTTGCATCATTTCCACTTGTCTCTTCGGCTAAACGTTGATCAACCAGAGTATCAATAAAGAAGGGTAAGGAACTCGGATGAACAGTTTTTGCATTTCCAACTCTTACAAGATAAGGCTTGTACATCTTCCCATCACTTCCATAAAGGCCTTGATTAGATATTCTTGATACAAGCTCGTCCACCGCAGCATTTGATTGAGCACAGATAAGAACCCTTGCCCTCATTGAACTTTCAGTTGATTTAGAAATCTGTGCACTTTGCTCATTCAGTTGTCTAGCAAAGGCTGCATCCTGCCATGCCCTTGCGATTGCCGCAGACTGACTGATACATACTCTTGGAGTTGTGCATGAATTACTGCTTTGTCTCATACTGCTATTTAGTAGTTTCCCTACATCTTTGTTCCGTTGTAATGGTAGAGAAAGCAATACACTGACAATAGCAAGAATTGTTCGGGTTTTTCCAGTACCTACAAAGAGAAAATTCAAGAAATTAATCACAATCTGCTACTAAAAAGCTTGTTAATTAAACTAAAGAAAGCAAATGCATCACATACCTGGAGGACCTTGTATAAGAGATAATTCAAAATCTATTTTTGAATCATTAGTTCCAATGGCAACACTGATAGCTTGGAGCTGACTGTCATTGAACGAGTTCTTAAGTATTAGCTGCAAGGGCTTTGCTAGCTTAGCCAATTCAGCTTTTCTAGATTCATTACAATCACGGGAACTAATGGTTGGTTTCAAGATAATTGGAAGTACAGGAATATCACTTAGTGATGACAGCGCCTGGAATTCTCGAAGTTGAGGTGTAATGTTCATAACGCGACTTATATACCATTTGCTCCTCTCAGTAAGGAGCTTATTAGCTTTATTTAAGCGGGAAGATGATTTCTGAAGATATAATCTAATTACTAGGATATTTGACCTCCTTTTGTTGTCCTTCTCACGCCTCTCCACCTGAGAAAGAACAACTAGTTGAATCAACAAAAGATATATCAAAAGAATGATGGTTTGGAATATGAAATATTTAGTCATAAGATACTAACCCAACCCTAATAGTCTGATCTGAAAAACAATAACCCAACCCTAATAAATTGTAAAAGAATGTTCACTTAATCCAGGTGAGAGTCAAACCACATAATATTTTGTAATTAAGTATTTGCTCATAAGATAACTAAACTTGTAAATGTCAATTTGGTACCATCTAATTGATCTAATTGAATGTCCACCATTTGGAACAACCACAATCAAAGGTCATATGGGTGATACAGTTAAAAGTTCAACAACTTGAGCATGAACCATCAATTAATTACAAGCAACGGGAAGGAAAAAGTAGATTATGGATAGGATGTTATGGTCTTTTCATAGGTTATATGTTGATGTCTGGGGTTCATACATACAAGTAGTATTGTATTAAGCAAAAGGTCCTGGCATTGGCCATCTCTACATCAAATGGCAACTAGAAGAATAAACCAGATACAAAGTGCATGTGGCATATACATGATTCATCCTTAGAAGTTATGAATGTAAAGTACCTTTCCAACCATGTGAACATCATGAGCAGAATTTTGCAGGGGTTGTTTAGTAAGCAAAACCAGGTCATTTTCTGAACATCCTTTTGATGATGCAAATTCACCATCAGGAACACAGCGAATGAGATGAAAGTCATCAATCCTTTCAACTGAAAGCACAGACAGACTGCCACAGCACATATCTTCTGATGAGGAAGCCTCTACAAAGGAACTATGCAGTTGAGCTTTAAACTCTTCCAAAACCAAAGGGCGAAAAATTTCCACATATTCTTCAGGTGATTTGAAGCACACAGGCACCTCCTTCAATTTGGTCATACGTGGATTCTCAGCCTCATTTCTGGATGATAATCCAACAGTGGAAAAGTAATCAATTTCTAAAATGGGTCTATACCAGTCATCAAGCCTTCGAGGCTTCAACCTCTTAACTCTAGCATCCAGCCTATGATGAAAAGTAGATCTGTTTTCTTCAGGGAGCTGAATGACTTTTCTTCTAGTAACAGAGGTGATTGGCTTTGTTAACAATGACTTTGGACGACTAGCTGATTCAAGTGCAACATCCAGTGGGTCATCTTCAAGGTCACATATTAACTCTTTTATGGCAGTATCTCTTGTTTCTGAATCCATGGTTGGAGCAGAAGTTTCTTTAGAACAAGCCTGATCAGAACCTTCAACAGACTGAACCCTGGGAGCAGAAACTTCCTTTTCAGACAATAAAGAATTACTTGGAGCACATGTATAGTTTGTTTCATTTCTTTTATCATCTATTGCTTTTGATTGAATAGGAGAAAGAATGGACCCAACTCCAGATGCATTACAGTTCTGCTTCTGAGAAGCAGCTATAGCACTTCCAGCTGCATCTTTGATTAGAAGATTCTTTGTTAAGTTCTCTAAGATGTCAGTTTTGGAAACAGACCTCATGCCAGAGCCATCTTTCAATGTTCTTTTATCACCGCTTGGATCCATAGTCTTGTTATTAAGCATAAAATGGTTTGATCCACCATGAGAAAAGGTAACTAAAGCAGGGGCACTCTCCTCACCTTCATCATCAGAAAGGATGATTAGCTTATTTTCACCCTTACTTTCTGTATGCCCCACAGATTCTAGTACCTGCACATCATCATCCTCCAGGTGAGAAGGCTTTGTACCTAAAGTTGCATACTTCTCAAAATGCAAATCTTCAAAAAATGAGGGCTCTTGCTTCAGGGATATCTTTCCAACAGTACAAGCAATTTCACGTGATAACGAGACAGAGAGGCGTGATACTTGATCCTTCAACTCACCAATAGCAACACTATCTGAAATGAGAAAGTGCCAAAATTATTAGAGAAAAATAGGAAAAAGGGAAAGAAAGCAATGACAAAAAGATGCAATTAACAAGATAGGATCACAACCATAGTCAAAAAGAAAGATACAATTGAAGTCTCACCACATGAAATAAGCTTTTCAATTGCCCTGATAGTCCATGCAGAATTATCATGGCAAAAACCTTTGAGTATGTCCAGCAATAAAATCACTGTCTGTTTCCAATACCTTGTGATAACTACAAGGGATGACCTTCCCCACTCTACCAAATCATGAAGCCAACTGAAGTCAAAAACTTGCCCTGTCACAATGTCAGAACTCCCAGATAGCTTAGGGGAAGAAGAGATAAGCCGTTGACAAACAACAGGGAGGATTTCAAGCAGACGAACACAAGTCATCTGAAACAATAAACCAAACCATAAACAAACTACCAAGTAAAGATAAGAAATGCCTTTCTGAAACATGGCAAAACAAAAGTAAAATAGAAAAATAAAAAATTGACAGAGATAGGGTCCACCGTCCACCTTCCTAAATAAACAAACAGAAATGCTCATCAATCAAATAGCACAATAACTAACCAATCAGGATATTCAAATTGCTTTTTTTATTAGCAACAGAAATTTTCATTGACTAAAAACATGAGAGACTACAACAGGGATGGGAAGTTCCCCAGACACCCATCTTAGTTTTATAGTTCCGTCCCAATTACAATTCAGCCCAAAACAGTTGTTCCCTGTGAAGATAATGGCCATAGATATAGTTTGAGCATCTATAACTAGTATATGTTTTGTTCTACCTAATCAAAATACATTGACATACTTTATCAAAGATCAAAGCTAAGATTTCGAAAACATAGAAAGAGATAGTGCACCACCAAAAGTTCTGATCTAGAAGATTATAGGCCAAGTGTTTAGCATTGAACCAAGAAGCAATCATCCAGTTTAATAAATTTACAAGTGTTACCAACACTTTGCTGGCAAGAAAATAGATATTCTAGAAGGCAAGTTGGTGACTGAAGGACATTGTAATTCACAAGGAGAGTAAATTATGGGATTTTTTGTTTTCTTGGTTGGTGGATGTGTTGTGTTGAAGTTTTTCAAACTATATTATGTATGACGAAAGGGGTAATTAGGGAAGAAAAATTATATGTACTATCTGCCCCACTGGGAACTGCTCTGCAATTTGTATATTTCTAGTGTATATATGCAGCATCACTCTCATTTGAGAGAGAGGTTTGGTCTGGTTTGTTGCCCTAAATCTTTCTCTTATAGTGTCCATCTTTCTCTTTGTTTATTCTCTTTTCTCAGACCACTCACAACAACAAGGTATCAATCAGCTAGGCTCTGATGAACATTGGAAGGGCTAGTGTTCCTTCCGTCAATGGATTCTCTGCTGCCAATCCCTGGAAAGGTATAATTCAATTCCTTTCCCTTTTCTTCCCTCAAATTAGCTTCAGTTTGGTCCATTACCCCCAATGCCTGGTTTTCCTCCAAATCCTTCTGTTACAGCTTAGTTTCTGCACCTTCTCCCTCTTCTTCCCCAGCTAGAAGGATATGGTCTTCTACAGCTCCCCTACAGTCTCCTTCCTCTGGGAGGCAGCTTGTGGTAGGCTAAATACCATGGATATGAAGATCAGGAGAGGTTGGGGGAAGAAAAGGAATTTCATAGGAAAGGGATGAGAGGATATTAGTTAAAGAGGGACGCATGGCGAGAGAATTTAAGAAGCGAACATGTTTGAAGAGGTTAATGGAACATTTTAAAGAATGGAAGGGGAGCGGTTAATAAGTGGGATCCACTTTTTTATAAGGAGAGGTGTTGTTCCTTTGGGAGACTTCCAAGCAACTGTGAGAAGCCCTTGGTGTTTTAAAGGCAAGGGCTTAGGTTGAAACATTTAAAGAGGTGAGAAGCCCTCAATAAAGTTACAAGTGTGATTGGAGTTCAATGGTGAAAATAAAAAGAGTAGGCATTGGGCAATTTCCAGACTTGTGCGATCTTCTATTTGACAGGCAAGCTCAACTACTGGTTCTTTTGGAGGCTGCAGGTTCTAGCAATTCCACAAATGTTTATTATGCTGCGAATCATGTGGCTAATTTGAGACAGGAGCTTCTTCATGGTAACCTTGTTGACTTGAGGTCCATTGTTCATTCTCTTGAATCAGCCAAAGGTACAGAAGGGTTCATGCTCTATTTCTTCTCCCACGTTGAACCAGGAGAATAAGACTTAGTCAATGACTAAATGATTTAAATGAAGGCTTTATAAAGGTGGGAGATGGGATGTCAGTGATCAGTGAGCTCAAGAATAGGAAGGAGGGAAGTGATAAGGGGAGGCAAGGGTAAGGAGGTGAGTATTGTCGAGAATTTGAATCAAGATGTTTTGTTAGGGGGAGATTTCGACTATTTAGTCTCTAAAGTGGTTGTTGGAAGGTAGGGAATTGATTTGGATCACAGGGGGAAGGAGAATCTTTTGGTTGGGAGTGTCAATGCTTTGGAGGCTACAAAGAAATCTCAGAGTTTCAAGCAAGTTTAATGTTATTCATGTCACTAAGGTCTTTCCAAGGCTGAAAGATAACCTGGTGGACACAGGGCTAACCATCAAGTATAAAATGATTTATCAAAGAAGAGGAGTTAAACTCAGATCTCTTTGTCTCAAGAACCTTCATGTGAAAAATCAAAGACAAGGAGATGGGAAGAAGAATCTACCAATGGATCCTCACGAAGAAGGGTCGAAAAAGAATGACATGGTAGAGGAGAAGACTAGTAGGAATGGAAGTGAAATTAAAGAGGTCTCTACTAAGGCACTACCAGAGGGGAATGAGAAGAAGGGAAGCTTGGATTTGAAGAAAGTTGTCAATAATGAGGTTGAAATTGGCAAGTCTTCAGGCATGTTTTTCTTGGGAGGTGAGAGCTTTGCTAGGAAAGCATTTGAAGCATTTAAGAGGAAGAGAGGAAAGAATAAACTATGAGGAAAGCTCCTCAAGCAAATAGGGGGAGAAATTTGGGATGAGAAAGGAGGTTTGGAAGAGTTTGGTGAAGTGGACGATTGAATTGAGTTTTGTAGGAGCTTTGTGATGCAGTCGTTGGTGATGTGGTCGGTAGGTTTTTTTTCTTTGTTGAGTTTGTGGGGTCTTACCTTAACACCTTCCAATAGGTTTTTACTTTTCAAAAAAAATGGATGACATGCAAAAGAAAAAACTTAGACAAACAACAGCAGATGTCCTAACCACCAATACTCTTCCCACTCAATGCTAAACAGGAATCTATCCAACTTCGAACAAGTTGGGAAAGCATGTAAATTGGACCAAGTGAACAATTTTTGGTGAACAGGATCTCTTTAAGCTCACAAGAGTACAAATTCATTGAACTTCCTCATGCTAGGCAGGAGAGAAACCCTTCTCCATTTGAAAACCACCAAAGCTTCACTGTACCTGTAAGTATTTTTTATGTTATTTTTTTCAATTTCTGTTACTGTTTTTTGGTAGAATCCTCTCATACAAATATTTTTGCCCTTCATCTTTAGACACAAAACAGGAGTATTTTCTTCCTCATTTTCTTAAGACAAAAAATGGGCTCCAATCTCTTTTTTTTTTCTTTTTCTGATACAAAACAGGACTACTCCCCATTTTTCCAATTTTTATTTGACACAAAAAAGGGGCTCTACCCTATTTTTTCACCTAGGGAGCTCTCTCTCCACATCTTATACTGAACAGGGTCTCTCCTCATCTTCTCCCATTTTTTTAACACATAACAGGGACTCTGCCCTATTGTTTTTCATCTCTTTTGTATGCAAAATAGGATCTCTACTCCATTGTTTTCTAAGTCCTTTTTTACATGAAAACAGGTTCTCCACTTTACTCTTTCGTAGGGTATTTGTGTTTGAATTCTGAAACTCTGAAGATTTCTTTGTTAGCTACGGTGTGGCTGTGTGTAAGTCTTTATTTATGTTAGTTTGATCGACATGGTTTGGCTCATAATTTTTTAACTCCTATAAGTCTTTATAAATGTGTTATTTTGTTTAATTATCATGTCCTTGAAATTGGATGTGTGTTAGGCTTAAACTATGCAATTACATCTCTCTCTTATTTTAGAATTTTTCATGAATTGCATGTTTGACTTAAATTATTAATTAGAGATTAGATAACATTATGATTCTTTTACCTTAAAATTTGGAGATAGATCACAGGATAACTAGATATTCAATAGTAGATTTTTTTGAGAAGAGGTAAAGCATGAACTTCATTAAGAAACCCTCTTTTTAGGAGTAAAGAAGAAAATTTTATTAACTTAAAAGAAAAATACAGCTATAGAAGGTGTCAAGATGACACCCAAACAACTGAAACTATGACAACATGTTTACATTGCAAGCTGGAATCTCAAGAACACCCCAGAAATTTTTCTTCTAGGTCTACACTATTAAATCACTCAAATTCTAGAAGAATCGAGACCCAGCTTGAAATAAGCTTTCCTACTGAGGCCACCACAGCTTCAATGCTTTTGGACTTGTCTTCGAACGGTCGTTTGTTTCTTCCCTTCCATAAAGTCTAACATACTGCAAAAGGGATGCAGCTCTTCAAAATTTCTCATCCCAGTGTATTAAAAGCACAAGCCACAAAAAAAATGTTCATTCATCCATCCTAATAAAATATCTTCTCAAAAAGCAATTATAATTATAAAATCATTCTTTTTTGTGTGAGAACTAAGAATTTAAGACCCTAACATGGACTTGTTTGGGCTTGCCTCGAGGGGTGTGGCATTGGGATCCGAAGGCAGATCCCCTAGCCCAGCCACTAGGTTCAAAAAAAGCAAAAAAAAAAAAAAAAGCATCAAATTTTCAAAAGGCAGATGCCTAGGCTAAGGCACAAGGCATGCGCCTAGGACCTAGGTGAGGTGCAGACCCTAAAATGTGCCTCGCTTATGTGCCTAGGCATGCCTTTTAAATCACTGATCATCCCTAAGTTCACCCTTTCTCCCCTTCCCCCTTTCATCTCACATCTTCTCTTGACAACATTTAAGTCTCCTCCCAAACACCAAGGGCCCCCCCACCTTTGTCTAATTCCTCACAACTCTTCCCATAAACCCACCCTCTTCCCTTCTTCATTGGGTCCATACACATTGGACACTACCCAACTCCACTCCCCAGAAGCTTCTTGCAGCCATACAGACACCAAGAAAACCCCAACCCATTCTCCTAACTTCCTGTAAGCCCTAGGATCCCAGGATCCCATAAAACAAACAAACCCTCAGCCTGCCCTGCCGCATTTAACACCACCCACTCTCCGTTACCACTTTCTCAAATTTCATCTTTTATTTTGAAGTCAAAATCTTCTATTTAAGACTTGTATTAAAACCACTTCCGGCTCATGGGTTCTGATCAAATTTCTGAATAGTTCTCTCCTTCTTTGGTCCTTCAAACCCCAAACATTCCAAGATAAGATCTTCATTTTGATTCCCCCACCACCCGAGCCCCCTACCTCTAACCCCTTACACTTCTACAAAATATATTTCCTCACCCCCTTCCTCGTCCCAAATTTTCTTTTGTCAACTTTTCACTTTCCTTTTAATTTTTTCTTCTCTTTTATTTTTTTCAAATTGCTCAAAAGCAATTCTTGCAAATCCTTCTCCCCATAAATGAAGGCCTAGTGATTTCCCAATCTCCACCTCCCTTTCCACCAGGTTAAATAAGTCATGCATCGTCGGCTAGCCAGAGGTCTCCTCCAGTACCTCTCCTCCCCCTTCTTCTCCTTCCCCTCCCTCTTTTCTTCCCCCTCTATAATTTCCGCCCTTTCTTCCCCCGTTAATCCCTGAGTCAAAACCGATATCTTTCTCCTATTATAGACCTTCTGTGAACAATCCCTTGTATCCTTTTCCTTCCTCTTCCTCTTTCCCCCAACTCTCTCTGTAAGTGAGGTGGTGTGGCTACGTTCGGGGGTCTCCTTGAAGGACGAAGGAAGACTGGGTGCAGGGTGTGAGTTTGGAGATTAAGGTAAACGGAAGTGATGAGGTCACAGGAGTAGGATTAGATGATTGAATGATCGAATGAATCAAATGATGATCTCGTCATGGGATGGACTCTCAATTATAAGGAGGGATCCTGAGGTCCCAAAAGGAAGACGTTGAAAGAATTTGATTCCCATAAGGAAAGGGAATATTAGATTCACTATCGGTCATTAAGGAGCATTGCTAGGGTTTTGCCACGTGTCTTATGAGATCTCTCAAGGACCGACTTTCCTTTCGTTCGAGGATTCTCATAATCTGCGTGTGCTACTTCCTTTTATGACCCACTTAACCGACATGGTGTTGGTGGCATCATCATCTAACAAGCGTATTTACTAAACCTACATGACGCCTTATCACACGCGTAACCTGAAGTTGCATGTGTAACCAATATTTAACTCTGATTCATAGTAACCGGTAGTTTTGTAATGGCCTCGGGTTCATCGCAAAACCGTGCGTATCTGAAGTTCATCACAGAACCGCACACATTCAAAGTTTATCATGGGTTTACATTAGCTAAAGCTTATCTTGATTTGTGTTGGTACAAGTTTATCGCGAACGTGCGATAGGTCATATGTTCATCGCAAACGTTCGATGAGTTATAAGCTCATCGCAGGCAACCAATGAGTTATGAACTCATCTCAAGCATCCAAGTGGTATAAATTCGATGTCTTCTGTATTTTGACGATCTGAGCGATCACTATGTACCTACACTCTTTGCCACAACTTCCCCACAATCTTCCCTTCGAACTACCTCTTCTCTCTCTTCTATCATCTTGAGCAGGGAAGGAGGAGTGGCATAAAAACTTACCTCTTTATGTCTGTGAAGCTCTTCGGTTCTTTATCGACTAAAGCTTCACCATCCTTTCCTTCCTCTAGTGTTGAGCTCTACCCCAAGAGGCCAGCTTCAACTTGTGTGAGTGATGTTGTGGTCGGATTCGTGTGGTGCTCGAGTAGGGATATTGACGCTCGAGTCTTCCTAACTACATCGATTGGTCCTTGCTGCTAGAATGGTCTCTTCCTCCAGATGTTCTTTTCGGGGTGAACCAATGGATCTCGTCTCCTCTCTAACCACCTGAGAAGTCAGAGTCCCTTCCCGTGCATATCCGGCACCAGTGACCTCTTCAACTACTCTTCCCCTTTGTACAGGCATTGTCTTACGCCCATTGTGATATTTTGTTACTACCCAAACCCAATCCCACCCTCCATTTTTTTTCTTCGTTTTATCCCTACTCCCTCCTTTAGAACCTTTCTTCGTTTTATCCCTACTACTACTACTTTTTCTTTTATTCTTTTCCTATAACAAAAATAAGGGTTCAGCCCCTATATTTTTTTAATTTTCTTTTCCTTCTTTTTTTCTTCTCATGAATATGTTGATTTTCTATACTTTAACATGAACTTTGTACTTTTCTTACGAATAATTATTAAGGAAATATGGCTATGGTACCTAGGGAACTACCCTAGAATCTATGTTTTCTCTATATAAAAAAATCCATCGCCTAGGCGACAAGGCGCCCCCCTGACGCCCAGCCTTGCCTTGGCACCTTGAAAATTATGGTTTTGTGCAACTTGTAGCTCTCCCCTGCAAATCACAGATCCACAACATTTGGGACCTTCGAGATCTCGTCTACCTCCACTAGCAATTGTGCTCTATCTAATATGTCCCAATACCTATTCTTGTCGTCAAACTTCAAGAATCTCCCACTAGTACCTCCTATTGCTTCGAAAGTTAAGATGCTCCAGGCATGTAAAGGGATTCTAACTACATTAATCCACACTACTCTTCCTCTTCTGCGTGGAAACAAAGAACCTACCGTTAGGAACCACCAATCAAGTCGAAGGTCAAAGTTCCTTTGCTTTGTGTCTCCAACTCCAAAACTTGTTTTGCTACCTCTTTGCTATGAAACATAAATAGGAACAAACCTCCATTTAGTTTTCTTACGCTTAAAACTTTCTCCTTTCCCCACTCTACCATTGCCCAAACCTCCACCTTCTTTGTCTCCAAATCAAACCCAACAAGCCTCCCAATTAGACTCGCACCCAACACCTTCATTCGCTCATCCATCTTCCCACCTTCCGCACATCTACCTAGTGATTTAAAAGGCGCGCCTAGGTGCTCAGGCGAGGCGCATTTTAGGGCAGGCACCTCACCCAGGTCCTAGGTGCAGCCTATTCAAAAGGCGCACACCTGGTGAGCCTAGGCATGCGCCTGGTACGCCTAGGCATGCGCTTGGTACGCCTAGGCGTGTGCCTTGCGCCTTAGCCCAGGCGTGCACCTTTTGAAAATTTGCCGCTTTTTCCCTTTTTTTGAGTCTGGCCACTAGGTCGGGGGCTCCACCCCCGAACCCCCGTGCCACACCCCTCAAGGCCAGCCTAAACATGAACCACCTATTTGGTAATGTTGCCCATTCATTCATCTTAATAAAACATCTTCTTAAAAGCAATTTAAACTATAAAATTATTATTTTTTGTGTGAAATCTAAGAATTTAAGACCTTAACATGGACTTGTTTGGGCTAGCCTCAAGGGGCGTGGCACAAAGGTGGCTCGTAGAATTGAGAAAAAAAAAAGAGATTATGGGTTTTATATGTTTGATTTCATTTTTAAATTCTCATTTTAATATATTTATGTAATTTAATTTTAGATAATAGGTTTTTTCAAACATTTATTTTAAAACTTAGGTTAATATTTTTATTAATATTATGTTTTATAACTTTTTTATTTTTTGAATTTTTTGCTTTTTTTATTTTTTTGCATTTTTTTTAAATTGTGCGCCTTGCCTCAAAAAGGCACGCACCTCGCCTTGTGCCTCAAGCGCAAAATGGCCCTTGCGCCTTGCGCTTTTAAAACACTGCATCTACCTCTATCTCCATCTTCCTCAATGTAGTAGAGGGAGGGTCACCTGATAACTTCCAATTTTTTATCTCATTTCCGGAAAAACCCTGTACAACTAGAGGCTGTAACAGGGAAAGCCATGTTGTTTTCACAGGCTGTAACACAACTTTCATCTTTTGTTCAAACCATGTAAATGCCACCCTCTCAAAAAGCTCTCCACTTACACCAGACAGAAACCCTTGTGAGCAAACAAACTGTATACTTTTACCCAAATGCTACATGAGAATTTACAATGTAACAACAGGCAATCAACAGTCTTCTCCATCCTATTTTACATAGGACACAAAGTGAAGAGCCAACTCCTACACCTCTTTTCACTAGATTAGTCTCATAGGAAACTCCCGATCTTCTTCCCTAGTCAGCTTGTTATAAAAGGATTTGACAGAGAACTGCTCATCCTTCCCACCCATCCACACTCTTTTGTCATCTCTGTTAGGCTGCCTATAGGCTGAAAATTAGTACGGTGTCTATAGGCTCACCATCACTACCTACTTATATCATGTCTATAGGTTGAAAATTACTGCAAAGCCATTTTTTCTATTTTTTGAGAGGTCTGGGTATTTTTTATGGTTTTTTACAACTTTTGGTAAAATCAGAAAAAAAAAAAAAAAATCTTATGATTTACAACACGATTCAATTCAAACCTCTTTAGGATTTACAATACAATTACAATTTTCAGAACATTGGATTGAAAATGCTCATATCGATGTCAAGAACCTGCCCTTATCATTCCTCTTTCTTTTTGCAACATACCTTCTATCCCCAGTTTCTGTCAATCACTTGCAGTCCAACTCCCTACTCAGCTTCAGTGCCTCATCAACAAAATCCTTAAACCTGCCAACTATTTCCTCCCCTACTTGCAGAACTATGGCATCTTTATCTTCCAGAACTTTAAAGAAAGTTTTCCTTTAACCCTAAAACTCTCGAACAAGGCTGCACAAACTCACCTTTCATTTCCTCTTCTATTTGCCTTCCCCACTCTCAACCAGTCTTGACTTCCATCTTGGCTAAGTTTCAGTGTCAATTTTTCACAATGTCTTCAAAGTGAAATGTGTGTTGGTAGCAGGTATGACGACAGTAAATCCATTGGTCACCTTCTACTTAATTGCAAAGTTGCTCAAACTGTTTGGCAATTCCTAATCAATTTGATTTAAGAAAGCAGCTTTCATTGGGCACCTTCCAATTCAGTTTGTGACTTTATTCTTCAAATAAAAAGTAGCAAATTGGGGAAAAGAGGCGACATTTTTAGGCAGGCAGCAGTTCATGCCTCCATGCAGAATCTTTGGGAAGAGAGAAACAAAAGATTTTTTTAAAATAAATCTCCTCCGTAGAAACTTTAAAGAGAAGGATTTTAGCTCTTCTTATTATATCTCAGATGTTGACCAATAAAGATTTTCAGTTATCAACTATGTGGATCTCGAGAGAAACTTGGTTGAAAAGGAAACCCCATATATGGAAAATCTTAGGCAGGACTCATTACGATTGACAAGCTATGAAGAATATTAGATAGAATGTAAGACAATTCAATAGAGAATCCATCCCTTCCTGCATCTTTCTGCTGGCTGTTCTACTACTTCGATCACGTTCCTTGGAATAGAAACAAATGAGATGGAAGCAAGGGGTGACTTAAATGATCATAAGAAATATAATTGAAAATACTGTCAAAAGGAGAGGTAGGTGAAGTAAGCATAGGAGAAACAAAAGTAGTCACCAATGGATCAGCAAGACCTGCATCATCAGAAGACACTGCAGGCACTGATCTGTAGAAGGTAGCTTCTTCCTTCATTGGAATACGTAAACATTTTTTCGATAAACATAGCATTAGTTAGTCTCTTTATTTGGAAACTCAAAATGACCAATACACGCCCAGTTCAGTGATGATAACAATGCTTTTTACAAAGGTATATCAGCAGTCCTTAGCTGCTAAATTAAACACGCCTTGCATTGTTTACAACATAAGAACTGATTTTGTATTAAACTTAGGATTCAAAATAGGTTTCAACGTCCACCACCACCGGCTCCCCTGCCAGGATCAACTCCTACTCCAACACCAATACCAATTCCTATTCAAAACCCTCCACCTATACCATGACCCCTGACAATTCCTTGAATTCCACCAACACCTCCATCTATCCTCAACCAACACCAACACCTCCACCTAATCCCTCATTAGTACCAACACCTCCACCAACACCACTGCCAAATCCTACTCCAGCAGCACCACCACCACCATTGCCACCAAATCCTCCACCTCCAACACCACCCCCAGCTCCATCTCTTACCCTCCACCTGCACCAAACCCCACCTTCACAACCTGATCCTCCACCAGCACTACCACTCTCCCACCACCAAAGCCTCCACCTCCTCAAATGCCTCCACCAGCACCACCACCAACAACTAAACCAACTGCTCCAAAACTGCCACCATGACTGGACCTATCACCTGCTCCAAAACCCCTGTTCTTATCCTAGGACAAAATTAGGAGTTCATCCCCTCCATTTTTTGAAATTGCTTCCCTTTGTTCCTTTTTTTCATGAATTTGTTGATTTTTTATGTTTTAAATGAAGTTTATTATTTTTTATGAAAACTATAGGCAATTACTAGTGAAAGGTGGTTGTTGCTTGCTATAGAACCTAGGTTTCATGGTTATTATTCAAAAAAAAATCACCTAGGTGCCCACCAAGGTGAGTAGGCGATCTCATGGACCTTAATAACTATAACACCATTTTGGGATCTCATGAACCCATGGTGACATCAGAAAAGAAATAAAAAAAGCCATTGCCCAATGTTGGTCCCAGCTATCTGGGTTCTTGGGTGGGGTAGATTGGATATGGTCCTAACCTCACTCTTAGACTCAAACCCACATAATCTCATACTTGCCAGCCCGAAATTTACCATTACATCAGAAAACAAATTATGATGGAAAAAATTGGTCATAGAATTTTGATACGCAATTCTCCAGCTTGGGGGAAAATGTCCAAAACTAGAAAAAAAAAAAAAAAATCTGTTTGTACTGTGTAATGATTAAAGAATAAAAACATAAGTACATCTTATCACACTCAAAATTAATGAAAACTAAGAGATATAAGATAACTGACATTTAGCATAAGAGAGACCTTATAGATACAAAAAATATAGGGAATTAAAGTTCTTTCTAGAAGATTATACCTGTGAGTTTATATTGTCTTTGAGTGCCACACCTTCTACCAAGCATTTCCTTATATATGGCCATACAATTTCTGATGACAAGCAACTGAACTGCTCCCAAGATTTTATCTTGAACATATTTGAAGGATTTTGAATATTTATTGGTGAAGCATCAAACACTGGGTTCCGCAAAAACCCCCCCTGGGATGAAAACTTGAGGACTTTTGAGTCATCTACTGGATTATTCGGTGATGCTTTGGAAGATGCATCTGCACCTTTAAGAAGCTTGTGTAGAATGAAGAACAAATGGTGTGAATTTTGGAAAGCTGATAAAGCAGAACCAGCAGCTTGTACCTGAAAAGAAATATGTACATAATAAAGCAGGATTCCAAATTATACATCATGCAGGAATCTGGCCTAAAACAGTAATCTGAACTCTGAGCAATAGCTGATATTCAAGTTTGTGAGATTTCAAAGAGGCTGACCAGTTTCAATGAATGTCTTAACCCAAAATACATGGAGGAAAGAGATAATGCACTGTCACAGAGGAACTGTAGCCCACTGGCAAGGCCTCGTGTCTTAGAAACATGTTCCAGGATAAGCCTACTAACATGCCTCACATTCTACATCAAGCAAAGGATCATTAAATCACGTCATTTCAATCTCAAAACATGGTTATTGATCAGCCCAATATATGTAACGAGAAAGTTCACCCTTACATCATTAGGATCAAAAAACAACAGGACCAAACTTCCAGCCATTCTGGGTTCCCAAGTCCACTGCTTCCAAAGTTCTCCATGCTCCATTTGAATAACGAAATGTGTAGCAAACCTGACAAAAAAATCCACTACAACTTTGTGTTCTCACACTATGCTCACCCAAAATATAGAGGAGAATCAGCTACTTCACTTGGAGTAGTGCTGGGCTAAAACCATGAAATCACCACCCTCGATGCAATGCTATTGCCCCATTTTGTGTCACTTCATCCAAGTCAAGGTGGGACCACATAATTAGAGGTGTCAATTTGAGTGGATTTGGTCCAAACCGATCCAGTTCAATGTGAGTCCACTTACAAATGGACTGGACCTAATCCAGTCCAAATCCAATCCAATCCATTAAAATGTAAATGGACTGGATCGGATCCAATCCAAAGCGAATGAAATATCAAAAATTATATAAAAAAACAAAACATATAAAAAATTACAAAAATATATCCTTTTGGCATTGAAAAAGTAAAAGTACTTCCGTAGAAGTGCTTCTATAAAAATATTTTCATACAAGTGCTTTTGTAAAAGTACTTTTATAAAAGTACTTTGATATAAGTGCTTTTGTAAAATTACTTTCACATAAGTGCTTTTATAAAAGTAATTCCATATACGTGCTTTTGTAAAAGTACTTTATAGTACTTTCATAGTACTTTTATAAAAGTACTTTCGTAGAAGTGCTTTTATAAAAGTGTTTTCATAAAACTGCTTTTGCAAAAAGGCTTTGTAAAAGTACTTTTATAAAAGTACTTTCGTAGAAGTGCTTTTGTAAAAATGCTTTTGTAAAAGTATTTTCATAGAAGTGCTTTTATGAAAGTACTTTTGTAAAAGTGCTTTCATAAAAGTATAAATGTACTTTCGTAAAAGTGCTTTTATAAAAATACGTTCATAAAAGTGTTTTCATAAAAGTGCTTTTATAAAAGTACTTTCATAAAAGTGCTTTCATAAAAGATCTTTTATAAAAGTACTTCCATAAAAGTGCTTTCATAAAATTGCTTTTATAAAAGTACTTCCGTAAAAGTGCTTTCATAAAAATACTTCCATAAAGGTTCTTTTGTAAAAGTGCTTTCATAAAAGTGCTTTCATGTAAAAGTACTTTTATAAAAGTGCTTTTGAATAAGTGCTTTTGTAAAAGTGCTTTCGTAAAAGTAATTTTGTAAAAGTGCTTTCGTAAAAGTAATTTTGTAAAAGTGCTTTCGTACAAGTACTTTTCATAAAATTACTTTTATAAAAGTGCTTTTGTAAAAGTACATTCGTAAAAGTGCTTCCGTAAAAGTACTTTCTTAAAAGTGATTTTATGCCGGCTTCAATTTTGATCGGTTTCAAATTGGACAAGGGTTTGGCCTCATGATCAGATTATTGGAAATTTGGTTTAGGTCCAATTCAAACCAATAAGAATATGGACTAATTTATCTTGGATTGGCCCAATCCAATAATTATAACAGACCATCCAAATCTAATTTGATAAGGTTTGGATTGGATTGGATCCAATCCAAAACTGGTCGACTGACAGCCCTACACATAATACATTGAGGACTGTGATTCACGGCTTTAGCCCAGCACTACTCCACTTGGAGTAGCTGACTTTTTGAGCCAAAATATACTCAAATAGTAAATACCAATGTCACATCTATGATATAATTGGAAAGGTTCATGATGCTACAGACCTCTTGAAAGCTTTTATCAAAGGAATATACATTGTTGCTGCTTTAACCGCATTCCTTGATTCCTTCCCATCACCACCATCATCAGAACCAGTTGGAAGCTCCCACTTGGAAGAAATTGACATAGTTCCAGAAAGGGATGAAAACCAATCTCCAACTGAAAGTGCCATTTCTGTACGATTTTGAGGTTCTACCATTGAAAATTGAGATAGAGCCCAGATAACAGCCTTGGAAAATGATATGGGGAGAATTGAAGGATGAACCTCAACCAAAACATCAAACCATAACATGGGAATGCACATCCAATCTCTACATTCATGCGACGTAAGTCTATTCTGTATACTAAATTCACTCCAACAACTGCTACCCTTCTCCTCAATATCATGATATAATGGAAACTCATCTTCATCATCATTGGGATCAGTAGAAATGCCACTATTACAGATTGCAGGTCTGACAAACTTCAACATTGAAGTTACCAAAGCAGCAGCATCAGAGACTATAATAATTTGAATAAGATCAAGTGCAGGTTGCCGCAAAGAACTATGAAGATGTGAATCCTTTAATGAACTCAACAGAGAAGGACCCCTGTGCAATAAATCACAAACAAGCGACTCATGAATCCATTTGTTTTAACACGTACACATGTCTTGAATAAATATAATTACAATTTCTATGTTCTACTTTACATGTATTAGAAAATGAACATTATACAGGAAAATGATTGTAATTCCTACTGTATTACATTGAACAAGTAAATTCTGCAGAATCATCTTAAAAAGCATAAAGAGAAAGAAATATATCCATGTAACTTTTAAAAGACAACCACCCAGGAGGGAAAACAGCTGTTGATTGTATGAAGAATCTCATCATATGAATCCATAAGTTGAAGAATTGATGCATATGCTAGAAAAGAAAATTAGAAAAAGGAAAAACATAAAGTATACAGGCAAGTTAAACTGAAACTAAATTAGAGAATTCAAACTTTCGTACCACATGTGTGCACACTCATATGGTGGGCATGGTGGGTTCATCATATAACCTCGATGTATGATGAGAAGAGCTATCTGAAGACACAGTCTTGCAATAAATAGCAAGGAAGTTGAGCAAAAAGATTAAAAATGTAAATGTGGAAACAAAGACACATAACCAAACTAACAAATACTACAATTGTCCAACCCCATTGTTCATTCTTTACAAAGTAAAAGAAAACTATACAAATAAAACTTCAATCTTCTTCTTTTTTTATTGATAAATACAAAAGAGACAAGAGTAAGCTAACCTGGCAAGCCTTTTTTTTCATTAAATCACTGAAGTTACTGCTGTTAGTAACTTGATGGAGGAGAAAATAGAGGAAATGTCTGCGCTGCTTTTCATGTTCCCCATCTTGCAGAGATTCAAGGGACTAGGCACATGGGTCCAACAGAAAAAAAAAAAAAAAAAGAAAAGAAAAAAGTAAAGACAGAAAAAAGGCATTAGAAATGCAGTAACATAGAGAGGATGAACATAATAAGAAGAACAAAATGATGATAGAAAACCATATTTCAGAAACAAAAAGATGTGTGGTACAGGGATATGCCTGAAGAAATGGCTGGAAAAGATCAAAAATTTCTTTATGACTTTTCTCATTTCGAGTATGGAAACACTGACCCAGCAATGTGTTGCGCATCACACTTGGTGACAGCGTTGTTCTCAACCAAACTTTGCACCCTAAAAGTGCACGAGAAAAAAAAGAAAATAAAATAGATGCAACATTAAGCAAAATGCAACATCACGGACAGGCAAAAAAGCAAAAATGACCTACCAAGCATTTCAAAGAGCAGCTTCAAGCAATTAACTGCATAAGTAAATTCAAGTGAATCATCACTGACATGGTTGAGTACTATACTGAGAAAAATAGGATACCGCTCCAATACCCCTTCTTCAAACACAGGAGGCTCCAAGAACCCAAGCCTTCAAGGTACAGATACAAGGAAGTATAAGCATAAAAATCAAAAAGGGTATAATCATATAAAAGTATAGGAAATAGGGGAAAAAAGCATAAATGAGGATTCACTTCAGGCCATTGTCATCTTACAGTGCTTTTAATCCATGCCAAACAGCTGATCGCTCAAGCTGCACTCGAGGCCTTGAAGTCTCCAGAGTTGATGGCAACACCTCTCCCTCCAGAAAAACAATGCATTTCTTCAGTAAAGACTGCAATGGTTCCAAGTCTGTTGCTCTCCTATGAACAAATGTACCAAAATTATAATGTAATCAAACATGACATTTGACAAAATCTATCACTTATATAAAAAGAAGAACCCTGATATATAGGGCAAACTACATGGTGATTGAAGTAAGCAAAAAAAAATACAAAATAAGACAGTAAGAAAGTAATTAAGACTAATGTTTAGTATATACTGAAGATAAGCAAGAGAACACATTTTGGTCTCCCAGACCTAAAATCAAGTGGGCATCATTCAGTTAAACGCTAAAGATGGATACAAAAAGCTATATGATGATAAAATCTGGTGATGCTAGGCATAATGAGAATATCTGTATTATCTATTTATCTATGAATTGCTTTTAGAAAGGTGAAGTGGTGAACTAATGTATTTGGCAAAGGTCTCTTGGTGTAGCAGAGGCTCAGGGCATCAGCTGGAACTGCTGGGTATGGACAAGATTTCTTTCTAATATTAAAATAGAAAATTTATACGAAAATAGAAGGAATAGAACTATAGAAGAGAGATACAAACTTATTATAAGGCATCACTATGATAAGCCCAAATATAATGAAACCCCACTGCACAGATATACAATACCAAAACACTACTTTACACAACTCAACCCAAATAGAAAATGATCAAATCTTTAATCTTACTAACAAAAACTCCAACCCAATGCAAAGCCCAGCAACAGACGTTACAGACCACCACCCATCCCAAGTTTAAGTCGGCAATCACCCCACAAGAGCCTAGACACTCTTGACTAAATTACCAATACAACATAAACCTTCAACAAACAATTTTTTTTTTTTGATAAGCAAATAGAAAACTTGGATTTTTTTCAACAATATTTCATACACACACTGCACTAGGTTAGACAAATTTAGGAAACAAAGGATAAGAAGTTGTCATCTAGATTAGAACAAGGCAACAATTTTTTTGATCAGTAGAAATATGTTCATTTATTAGATTCAATTAAAGAGTTAATTAATACAGTTTAATGACAAGGGGATCCATCATCCTATTTCTTGTTCATGTTGGTATCTGACATATTTAGATACCTAATTTTTCAGGATGATAGTGTAAGACTTATTAGACATTATAGATTTCAGATGGAGGGTGTTCCTATGTTCCATCTCCAATATGTGGATGATTTAATCATCTTCTATGATGACAAAGAGGTATAAGAATTTGTCAAATTTTCTATTGCTTTACTTAGGACCAATTTATGATGAGAACTCTTAAAGTTAGTCTTAGAGAACATATCATACTTTTTAAAAACACAAAAAAAGTAAATAAATATTGAGGAATAATATGAGCATAACATGGAGTTTAAAAATGTTAAAACAAATTTGGGCAATTTAATTTTTACACGAAAAATATGAAATACAATTGTAGATTCATTATCCATATATTATTAAACATATATTAACATATAAAATAGGCTGAACTTTTAACTCTAGGCTTTCTAAATGAAATTGTTTAAAGCATGAACATCTATTTAGCCAATCTTTTCCGTAGGACATTGATTTGACCGATAGAGTGTGGTCTTGTGCTCCTAAAGGCTCACTACATCCTGTAGAGGATACTATAGTGCAATCCGGATCTCCTACCCACAGAACACTACAGATGTACATTGGGAACATCTCCCCACGAATGGTAATATGCAGATATGGGAGAAGTTCTCAATGTGCGGCTGTAATGATATGTGCGTAGGGAGAGATATAGACTTGGATAGTATATCAAGCCTCCTTGGTATCCTTGATAATGTTTTCTTGGACCCTAAGAAGTTGGATTCTAGAATCTAGACCCCACCCCCGCTGGCTCATTTTCTTGTGCCTCTTTTTTTCAAAGTCTTAAGTCAGCCCCCTAGTCCTGCTGCCCCTCCCTTCCCGGTTAATGAGGTTTGGTGCAGACCAATTCCCCCTAGAGTTGGTAGTTTTTGTTGGGAAGCTTTTCTGGAAAGAATCAATACTGGTGATATGCTCCAAAAGAAGAGACCCAAGACATGTTTATCCCCTCACAGGTGTGTTCTCTGTAAAGCGGATGGGGAGACTGATTTTCACCTATTGATGACTTGCCAGATCGCTAAGTCCATTTGGGTGTGGGCATTATCCCTCTTTGGGTGTAGATGTAATCATCCATCAAATTTGCAAAGCCTTTTTCCCCCTGCTTTCTTTAGGTGTCGATTGAAAAGGGGAAGGCCCATGTGGAGATGTTTGAGGGCTGCAATATGTTGGGCTCTGTGGGAAGAAAGAAATTCCAAGATCTTCTCTGAAGTAGAGAGAGGCAATGAAGTACTGAGAGAACTGTTCCATATAAGGGTAGTACAGTGGTTGAAATCGTCAAAGTTGTTTACAGACTTCACAGTGGATGACTTGTTGAGGAAGTGGGGTGAGATTGCTAATTGTACCCAGACCAAAATAGTATTGAGTGTGTCTTGGACCCCCCCCCTCCGGCCGGTTTTTTAAAACTAAACTTTGATGGGAGTAGCTGGGGGAATCCTGGACAATCAGGGATTGGAGATGTGTTTAGGGATGAGAATGGGTTTGTTTCAGCCATGTTTTCAGGCCCAATTGGAGTGGATGACTCTCTCAGGGCTGATATCTTTGCAGTTTTGGAAGGAGCCCAAAGAGCTAAGGAGATGAATATAAGAAAACTCATCATTGAAGGGGACTCGGAGGTGGTGGTAGGGCGGCTGAATAAAGAAGATAGCAGGTTATGGATGTACAATAATGAGAGGAAGAAATTCAGGTGGCTGGTTCAAGAGATGGAAGTTAAGATCAGCAGGGTGAAAAGATCAGCTAACTCTTTTGCTGATGGGTTAGCTAAGCAAGGAGTCAAGGGAGTCATTGTTTTGGGCACAAGTGTAATTTTCTCATTTTTCTATTCTTGGGAGCTCAAGCTCCAATTGGAAGATAAGAAAGTTTATCTTCCTCCATGTAATTTGAGTAGGGTTCTTTTGGGTAGGAGATCTGAACACACTAGAGTGTGATCTTGTACTCCTAATGCTGTTTTTACCAGCACTCTAGTGCTTTCCAGACCATTTGTGCTTTGTGTTTGGGACCTCTGTTGTTCTCTTTTTGGTTGCAGGTGGGATCCTCTAAAGGATGTAGTGAGCCTCTTCCATCCAAGTTTTCTAAGACTGCTAAAAAAGAGAGGGAAAACTATGTGGAAAGCAATTAAGGTAGTGGTAGTGTGGACTATAATGGAAGGAAAAGGAATGGAAGAACCTTCAATGAGAAAAGTAGATTGAAAGAGGAGAATTTTGAGGGTACAAAAATCAGAGCTACACACTGGATAAAGACACAATCTCTTCCGAGATTTCTCAGTGAATGATATTTTAAGGGCATGGACTGAAGTGGCACTTTCCTCTAAAGAAAAGGATAAGGTCTTTATGCAATGGTCACCCTAGCAGCAAATAAAGTAAAATTAAATTTTGATGGGAATTCTATGGGAAGCTCAGGAATGGCAGGCATTGGAGGACTCTTTAGATAGTGCAGATAGAGTCTCGCTTTGTTTTCAGGACCATTGTGATTGGGAGACTCACTAAAGGCTGAACTGATGCCGTTAGTGCAAGGATTAAGATTTGCTAAGCATGCAAATTTCCAATACAAGTACAGGGAGATTCAAGACTAGTTATTTCTTGGAGTTAAGAGTAAGCATCTTGTACCATGGATCTATAGGCATGAGTTCAGGGAAATAGAGAGCCTCTCACATGAGCTGAACATTACTTTCAACTAGGTAAGGACAGCAAATGAGATGGCTAATACTCTAGCAAAACAAGGGGTCTATAGGCAACAGTTGTTTTGGGCACAATTGTAATTTGAAACTTTGGTAGGGACTCGCCTTCTCCATTGGGTGCTTGGACCCTTACTGTTGTACTAATCAATTTCATCAATTAATATAATTCTTAAGTTTTCTTACTGATCAAAAAAAATTGTCCGATAACATATATGCCATATGTATTACAAGACTAAAAGCTTTGCAAGGTGATCATCATTTGGATCCTTGTTAGAGAAGCAAGACCATTGGCCTCCAGGTTGAAAAGCTACTTCATATAGATCCCTAGATTGGCAAACAAATTGATAGATGGATTAGCATGAGAAAAGTTAGGAAGGGTGTTCGTTTATTCACAAGCTCAAGATTATTATCTAGGGCAACTGGTTCTGAAATGAAGAAATCTCAGGCTTATAAATGTGAAAAACATGGGTTCAAGTCTGAAAGCAGCCACTGTGTAAAAACAAAATACCAAATTGAAGATTTGTATCTAGTCCACCCCCTCCCAAACCCCAAATAAGAGAAACATCGGGTAATGGCCCTATATCTATGTACATGTATGTACCACACCTGCTAGTTTTTTTATTGATAACAAAGACTTCAATTAATAGATATTAATAAAAAAGATACAAAGGGAGGGGTAAAAACTCTTAACCCTCCCAAGAAGGCAGTTCAGATTACAATGTTGCCCAGAAAAAATTAACCCTTCCCACCCCTTGTTTGGCCAATGAATCTTCCAAGGAATTGGTGCACCTCTTAGTCCATTGAAACTTGACTTCCATATTTTGTATGAGATGTCTAATTTTCTTTTTTTCATTCAGAAACTTCCACAGACTAGAAGTATCCTTCATTAACCAATTTATAGCCAACTTAGAATCACCTTCCACTATCAATTTTCTGATATTTAACTCTTGAGCTCTTTTTAACCCCTCCAAAACAACCAATATTTCAGCTCTAAGAGAGTTCCCCCATCCAGTAGAACCAGAATACAATGCAAAAATTCGACCTTCATCATCTCTGAAAGCTCCCCCTATACCCGACAGACCTGGATTTCCTTCGCTGCAACCATCAAAGTTTAGTTTATTGAACCCTGAAGCTGGAGGGGACCAAACTGAGTAAGATACATTCTTTCTTGGAGCTGACCAAGCCACTTCTTTCCACTTCCAGACTGTCCAACATATAGCTGCTCTTACACACCTCCACAGTATTTTCCCTCTCTTCTTCAGCCCCCTAACAGTGGTAGAATGGAATAGGCTTTGTACTTTTTTTTTTTGGGGGGGGGGGGGGGGGGCGGGGGGGAACCAAAAAGATAGAAAAACCAACACCAGATTTCTGAAACAAATGGGCAAGAAACCAATAAGTGATAACAAGTCTCACCATTCTTCTTACAAAGGATGCACCAGTTTGAGGATAAACACCAATTAGGCCTTTTTCTTTGAAGTAAGTCGCAAGTGTTACACTTTCAAGGAAAACTTCACAACAAAATGCACTAATTCTAGGAAGAATTGGTCTACCCCAAACTTCCAAAACTGGAAAAGGGATTCCAAAGACAGGTGGGGAATGAGCTAGTACTTTGAAGAAAGAGGAGCATGAGAAGACACCCAAGGGAGATGGAGCCCAAATCCTACTATCCCTCCTAAAGGGTTCAATAGCTACCCCCTCAAGGATTTTTAGCAGGTCAGCAATGAATTTCAACTCTAGGTCTTTAAGGGTCCTTCTAAAACCCAAATTCCAATCAATGGTTGAATTAGAGGTGGTCAAAAAAGTGGAATCTGGCTCATTTTTAAAACATAATAAAGAATACAAGGGAAGAGCTCTTTTAGCAGAGTGCTTCCCACCCAAACATGATCCCAAAATTTCACGTGGTTACCAGAGCATATTCATACCTGATTAGAGGAGCAAAAGAAGGAAGTATGGCATGAATTGATTTCCACGGAGAGGCTCTCGTAGCCCTAGCTGAAACTCCAAAGTCCCAACCATCCACCGCTTGCCCATGAATACTTAAGACAACTTGAGACCATAATTTATCCCTTTCCAAAGTCAATCTCCAAAGCCATTTCCCCAGTAGAGATTCATTCTTTTTTTGCATTGCCTAAAGCAACCATCATTTTTGGTTTTGGTAACTATATCCCACCTGACCCTATGATCCTTTTTCTCCTATCCTCGTTCCCATAAGAAATCTCTCATTAACTTCTCCAAAATCCCACATATTCCTTCAGGCATTTTAAACACCGACAAAACGTACATAGGCAGATTTGTCAATGTGGACTTAATCAGAGTTATTATGCCTCCCATGGAAAGGTAATTTTTCTTCCAAGATGCTAACCTCTTAATGAATCTCTCAATCACCGAGTTCCAGAAACTCTTTTTACTTGGGTTATCCCCTAGTGGAAGCCCCAAATAGATCAATGGCCATTGGACAATCTCACAACCCAAAATTCGGGCTCTATCCTCCACCTCACTTTCACTCAAATTAATGCCAATCACATAGCTCTTGTCTAAATTCACTTTAAGATTAGTCACCTGTTCAAATACGTTGATCACTTGCTTTAGATTACACACCCAACTTACCTCATCCCCACCACAGAAAAGAATTGTCATCAGCAAACTGTAGATGTGTTACTGGAACCCTATTCCTCCCTACCCTCCAACCTTTCACCAAGTTTCTAGAGTCTGCCCTCTCAATGAATGTTCCTAGGACTTCAACAACTAGGGTAAAAAGGAAAGGAGAAAGGGGGTCTCCTTGTCTGATGCCCTTGGTAGCCTGGAAATGGTCCACCACCCTACCATTCACTAAAATGGAATAGTGGCAAGTCCTAATACATCCTTTCACCCACTTGCACCACTTCTACCCAAATCCAAAAGACTAAAACTTCCAATAGAAATGACCAACCCACCAAGTCATAAACCTTTTCAAGGTCCAATTTGCACACTAACCCTTTCTTACCACTTCTTTTGAAATCTTCCACACTCTCATTTGCAATTAGTATTTGATCCACAATTTGTCTATTCTTCACAAAGGCACCCTTATTTGGGGAAATTATTAAGGGTAGCACTTCTCTAATCCTTCGAGATAGCACCTTAGCAATGATTTTATAGAGGCAATGTACCAAACTAATGGGTCTAGACTCTTTGGGATGACAAGCATCTCCCTTTTTTGGAATCAAAGCCAAGAAGGTGGAGTTTAGACCTAGAATAATCACCCCTCTTTCAAAGAATTCAGAAAAGATTTTTTGAATATCCTCCTTCAGTACCTCCCAGCAGTTTTGATAAAAAGCCATCGTAAATCCATCAGGACCAGGTGCTTTAGATCTATTAATTGAAAATATGGCTACCCTTATTTCTTCCAATTCAAAGCTTCTCTCCAACCACACCCTTGATTCTTCAGGGAGTCTTGGCCACTCCAAACCCTCAATCTGTAATCTACTAGACATAGGTCGTCTAAAGATTGATTTAAAATGGTCCACAAAGGCCTCTTTACTCTCCTCCTCCTGTTGAGTCAATATTTCATCATTAATCACTAGCTTAGAGATCAAGTACTTCTTCCTCCTGTCGTTGGCTATAGCATGAAAAAAATTTGTGTTTCTATCACCCTCCTTTACCCACTTGTGTCTGGATTTCTGTCTCCAACTAATTTCTTCTTTGAAGAGGACATCCTCCAAGCTTTTCCACAACTCCCACCTAAGCTCCTTGTCCCTTTCCCCAAACAAACCTTGTTCTTCTTTTGCATCTAACTCCTCAATCAGATTCATCAACCGTTGTTTTCTTTCCTCAAGCCTCCGAAATTGAAGAATATTCCATTGTTTTTCAATTCTTTCAGAGATGGCAGACATAACGGATAGTTATAAACAATCTGTTATGTCTTGTCAGAGATTACCATTGTGTTTCTATCATCCCTACATTTTCAGCGATGTGTTGATGCACCTCTTTTACTTTCATTTGAACTCTGCAATAAGTTCACCCACTGCTAAGCCAACAGCAAGAATCCCTTGGAAGCTGCCAACCCCACCATTTATTATGATGAACTTTGATGATTGCAGCCTTGGTAACACAGTAAGGTCAGGAATTGAAGGGATTTTGAGATGTAAGGAGAAGGTCATGGTCTGATAGTCAAGACCCCAGCTATCTGGGAGGGCTTGACTGGATACAGTCCTAACCTTTGTCATTTTTTTGCACAAAGTGGTCGCTCCCAGACTCAAACCCTCGTCCTCAGACTTGACAGTCTGAGACTTAGCATTAAACCAAGTAATGGCCCCTATTTGAAACACCAAAATAAATATATTTAAATGCCAACCTTCTCATGAAAATGAAAACCCATGTTTTAATATGAAATTTATAGTTATTTGTTGAATATTATTGCTATATGTTAGTGTAGATAACTGTTCGTTGATATGCAAAATAATAAATTAGCTTAAGATTTAGGGGTTTTTAATTTTCAAAATCAATCACTTAGGCAACTAGGAGCTAGGTGCCACATAGCTTCACTTTGGTGCCATGACAAATTTTCACAACATGAAAAGTTACTTACACCTATCCTTGATGATATCAGTCCACATCAACACATTTGCTCCTTAAAAGCCACCATACCATCTCTCTAGGATCTTAAAAGCCACCTATCCTTTCCTCTCTAAATTTCACCTTCAACTGCCCAAGAAAGAATGTGCAAATTAGAGCTGAGCCCAAAACAACAGTTTCCTTGATACCCTTTGCTTAGCTAATTAATGCAGGATCTTTGTGATTCAGCACTATTCTTGTAATCAACTTAGGTTTAGATGTGTAGCACAAACAAAGAACTAACACAGAAAGAAGAGAAGAGAAAAGATGAAAACCCTAGGCTATCACACTTAAGAGTGAGCGCAATCACACTTAAGGGTGAGGGAAATCACACCAAATTCTGTAGAGAAACTTTCTTTATTCATCAGCAAAAACTGTTCACCAAATGAGCCTTACAAGCTTAATAAGAAGAAGATTCCAAAGGAAGAAACTTGCCACCCCCAAGTAAGCTTGCCCAACAAGCTACTTCTAAAAATAAGCTAGATTGGATTAAACCTGCCCCAAACAATTACAAACATGAATTCAAACAAAGGGAAATTACTAGGCTAAGACCTGTTCCCAAATATAACCCCCCCAAACATGCAAAAATACAAAAATACCCTTCTTGTCTAGAAATGTAAGAAAACCAAATAAGTCCTATCCAACAGCAAACTTAACCACACAAATAAGCATCTTAAGGTGGATAGAAGACTCTAGGGTCTTCCCAAGTTGATCCACTGCTAACCCAGCTCCCATGTGGGCCCCACGTCTTCATAATGATGCAAAATGAGCATAGGAGCAGCTTTGGTTCTCTTTCGATATGCCTTAAGTTGATCCCAATCATCTCTCCCTGGCTTGGAAAAATTAGGCCCCGCCGAGTAAAAGGAAAAGTACCTCCCACACATATCACAATTCAGGCGTTCAAACTCGTTGGTAGTGATCCAAGTGCAATCAGAACGAGGATGACCTTTCCATTTGACAAGAAACTTGTGATATCCCCCATGTTGTATTGAAACAATTTGATCATCAATAACATCTTTAATCTCTTCCTTGAAAATGGGGGCTGGTGGTAAGCAGCCTACTGGTTGGTCCATATTGGTTGCATCACCATGATACAACGTTAAATCCTCCACATTGAACACATTACTCATATCCATATCCTCCGGAAAATCAAGTACATAAGCAATAGGGCTTATTTTCTTATTGATTTTAAAAGGACCCAAGCTTCTTGAATGGAGCTTCTTATAAACACCATTAGGGAAACGTTCATTCCTGATTCGTACCATTACCGTGTCCCCTTCATTAAAATCAATAAACCCACATCATAGGTCAGCATGGGACTTATAGGCTTTATTGCTGGTTGCAATATTCCTCCTAACTTTTATCATGGATCTACTTGATGTGGTTAGCAAAATTTTCTGCATCAACACTTGCTCTTGCCTCTAATGGCAAAGGAACTAGGTTTATAGGCTTCTTGGGCTGAATTCCCATTACTATCTCAAAGGGGCTGCAACCTATACTTCTATTCACAAAGCTATTATAGGCAAATTCAACTGTAGGCAACAGCAAATCCCACTGTGTAACATGATCACTCACCAAACAACACAGTAAATCTCCCAAGCTTCTATTCACAACTTCAGTTTGCCCATCAGTTTGAGAATGAAATGCTAAAGAGAACTTCAACTTAGTATTCAACATACGCCAAAGAGTCCTCCAAAAGTAACTCATAAATTTAGCATCTCTATCTGAAACAATAGTGTTGGGTAGGCCATGCAAATGCACAACTTCCTTAAAGAATAATTGTGCAATGTGTACAGCATCAAATGTCTTGCTACAAGGAATGAAATGAACCATTTTGGAGAAGCAATCAACCACAACATAGATGGAATCATGCCCTCGTAGAGTGTTAGGGAGGCCTAGAACAAAATCCATGCTAAGGTCTTGTCAAGGAGAATGTGGAATAGGGAGTGGAGTGTACAAACCAGCATTATATTTCCTTCCCTTTGCTAGCTGACATACATGACACTACTTGGCGTGTGTTTGGAAGCGTGGGCATTTTTTCAATAAACACTGCCACATAGACACCACTTCAGCATTTCCCCTCTCATGCTCATTTATATGCATCGAGAATAGCAAAAGGTGACTTCAGTTTCTGTGCATGCCTACCATTTGGGGAAGTTATTTTTTAAAGCTTCCCCCAACGGTTAGGCATTTTTTCACTGTTATGCTGATGTGGTACCTAGTGGCGCCTAGTTGTCATAAATGATTGCAATTATTACCTTTCTCGGTTTTGCAAGCAAATAAAGTACAAACGTTGAATGAAAAAACGCCCACGGTTCCAAACACATACTTGATAACCTTAGCTACATCCCTTTTGAGTCCTAGCCAATATGAATGATTTCAACCATGGCAATGGTTTTGTCTCTTCCAAAATGACCTGCTACACCCCCTACATGAAGTTCCCAAATTGTCTCTTCCCTAAGTGAGGTATTGGGTAGCACAGATAAGTCCCTTTTAAGAGAAAATCATCATGTAATGAAAATTCTGGTATGTTGCTTCTTGTCCTGACTGCAGATCTGCATAGATAATGCTAAAATCTCGACATGTAGGGTAGTCTCTTTTGAGCAAATCAAAGCCTATTGAGTGTTTTAAAAGCGCAGGGTGCAAAAAAAGCACAAGGGCCAATTTGCGCCTGAGGTGCAAGGCACAAGGCGAGGCATGCGCCCTTTTAAGAAAGATGCAAAATTACTAAAAAAAAAGCTAAAAAATCAAAATAAAAGTCAGAAAATTCAAAAAAATGCCAAAAAAATTTTAAAAATGTAAAAAAATCAATAAATATTAAACATAATGTTAATAAAAAACATACACTTAAATTTTAAAATAACTGTTTTAAAAAACTTATTATCTAAAATTCAAATACACACACATAACATGTAAAGCGTATTCAAATGAAAATTTAAAAAATAAAAGCAAACATATAAAGCATTTTCAAGCATGTAAAAGTGTAAAACCCACAATCTCTTTTTCTCCTTAATTGCACTGCTTCAAGTAGCTAATGTGATGTAAAACATATTGCATTCTTGATTCTATGAGTCGCCTTTGTACCACACCCCTCGAGGCAAACCTGAACAAATCTATGTTAGGGTCTGAAATTCTTATTTCTCACATAAAAAAATAATGATTTTATAACTTTCATTGCCTTTTAAGAAGATATTTTATTGCAATGAATGAATGAACAACATTAGCAAATAAAATATCTTCTTAAAAGGCAATGAAAGTTATGAAATCATTATTTTTTGTTAGAAATAAGAATTCCAAACCCTAACATAGACTTGTTCGGGCTTGCCTCGAGGGGCATGGTTGGGGGTCCGGGGGCGGAGCCCCCAACCCAGCTGTTAGACGAAAAAAACAACAAAAAGCGCAAAATTTTAAAAAGGTGCACGCCTGGGCTGAGGCGCAAGGCACATCAGACCTTTTGAAAGGGGTGCACCTAGGACCTGGGCGAGGCGCATACCCCAAAATGCGCCTCGCCTGTGCGCCTAAGCACGCCTTTTAAATCACCGAGCCTACCACCCATACAGCCATGGTAGAGAGAATATAGACCACTTTGGTAAGTGCATCAGCTACTTTATTCTCCTTTCCAACCTTGCAAATTTGTATTCTTGGAGGAATGCAACCCATTTGGCATGTCGTTCATTAACCTCTTTTGAGAATTAATGTGCTTCAAAGCCCCATGGTCAAAAAAGAGAACAAATTCGTTGGGAATAAGATAGTGTCGCCAATAATGCAAGGCTCACACTAAGATAGTGTCGCCAATAAGACAATGTCGCCAACGCAGAAATCCTTGTCATAGGTGTTGTCTTTTTGCTTAGCCTCATTAAGTTTCTCGCCAAAGAAAGCCACTGGGTGACCCTCTTGGCTAAGAGTTCTTCCAATCCCAACATGAGAGGCATCACAAGTTACTTCAAAGGCCCTTGAAAAGTCTAGGAGTCAAAGGATTGGTGCTGTTGTCAGTCTCTTTTTGATCTCTTCAAACGCCTTGGTTGTTGCTTTAGACCATAAGAACTAGCCCTTCTTCATGAAATCAGTTATGGGTGCCATTAGTGTGCTGAAACTTTGAATAAAACACCCACAAATGTAGCCAATCCATGAAAAACTTCAAACTTCATGTACTGTGGTAGGTATAGGCCAATCAACTATGGCCTTAATCTTGTCAGGATCAGCCTTCACACCATCAGTTGATACAACAAAGTCAAGAAATACAACACTTCTTCAAGTTAACATAGAGCTTCTCTTCACAGAGAACCCTCATAACTTGAACGTGAGCAAAAAGTGTACCACTATCCTTGCTATATACTAGTATATCATCCAAGTAAACAACAAGGAAATGACCAATAAAGGGCTGGAGTACCTGATTCATAACCTGCATATAAGTGATAGGTGCATTAGAGAGACCAAAGGGCATGACCAACCACTCATATAAGCCATCTTTGGTTTTGAATGCTATCTTCCATTCGTCACTAGGCCGAATTCTAATCTGGTGGTACCCACTCTTAAGATCTATCTTGGAAAAGATTGTTGCAACATCCATCATGTCAAGCATATCAACAAGTCTAGGAAAGGGGAACCTATACTTGATGGTGATCTTATTAATGGCTCGACTATCAACACACATATGCCAAGAGCCATATTTCTTTGGTGTCAAAAGTGCTGGAACTGCACAAGGACTAAGGCTTTCTCAGATGAAACCTTTAGACAGCAACTCTTCAATTTGCCTTTTAAGTTTAGCATGTTCTATTGGATTCTTGCGATATGCAAGCAAGTTGGGAAGTTGAGAACCTGGAACAAAATCAAAAGCATGTTGAATGTTGCGCATTGGTGGCAATTCATTAGGAAGTTCTTCTGGTGCTACATCTGAAAAATCTGACAACTTGTGTACTTCTGTAAGTGCATCCACTAGTAGTACAGGTGATGTTTTCTACACTTCTTTGGCTACTACAGCATGGATGACCCCTGTTCTCTTTGCTCTCTACCTAAAACTCCTTCTTGGTGATCATGTGTAAGGCCTTCTTCGACTAAGCAGCATGCTTGGATATCTTTTCACCATAATTCCTAATTTGTTTTGTTGACATTGGCCTTAAAATAACTTGTTGGTTATTAAACATGATGTAATAGGTGTTTAGCTTTCCACAATGGTATACATCCCGATCATGTAGCCAAAGTCGTCCAAGTAACTTTGTATGGGTGAGGGAGGATGTGGTTCCGTTGGCAACTTCAAGCACTCAACAGTTGATTTAAACACCACATTCATGCAGCTACCACCATCAATAATAAGCTTTTAAGCTTGATTTCCACACCTAACCAATGTTTAAAAAATAGTGGTTTGCCTCCAATCCTCCTCTTTCTTTGGAACATAGTATTTGTCTCACCACATTCACAAGGAAAGCATCTACATCATTATCTTGCAAAGCAGCACTGTCAAAGTTTCCAAAATCATCTTCTTTTGGTGAGCCATACCCATAATCTTGTGGATCATGAGCCTGTGGTTCAGGCCTTCCGTACAGCTGCATTACTCGGGGGCTTGGACTTGGGCCACAAGTTCCCCGCCATTCCTTGGGGCACTAGAAGAAGCCTCTCTAGTGGTACTTGCAGCATTAACTTATGGTCGTTGAGAACCTTGTTGTAACACCTTGACTTGAGCTTCCAATGCATCAACCCTTTCCATGATCATGTAAATGAAATCGCCCCACTGCCTATCAGTCAATCTCCCTCTAAAGTTCTTCCCACTACAAGTTGTCATAGTGTTGGTCCTTGCTCTGATACCAAACTGGTGCAGGATCTTTGTGATTCAGCACTATTCTCGCAACCAACTTAGGTTTAGATGTGCAGCCCAAACATGAAAACAACAGAGAAAGAAGAGAAGAGATGGAAATAAGATGAAAACCTTAGGCAATCACACACCCAACTTGGAAATCACACCAAATTTTGTAGAGAAACTTTCCTTGTTCATCAACAAAAACTGTTCCCCAAGTCCCACCTAAGTGATCAGTGGTTACATCATCCTCGATGAGACCATGTAGGACTTCACTGTGAACTTTCCATGTCTGCACTCCTTCCACCACAGTCCATCTTCAATGGTTGTAGAGATATTGCATTGTTCTAACTTGTACAGCAAAAAGATGCATTCCTCCACCTCTTGTCTTGATCAATAAGTGGACTTCTGAATCTAGGGCTCCAGACCACCTTATCACCTCTAACTTCATAGAAATGCGCTACTGAGACCTGATGATCAGCCAGCCTATACAATCTTGGGCAAATTTCACACAACTTCCCTACCCCACTCCAAACATCCTCCCAAAACTTCATTCTAGAACCAGCATCCACTTTAAAACTTACCAAAAGATTATTCTAGAACCATCTTCAAATTATTCACCCTTCTATGATCTTCCCCTTCACAAAAGATTATGCTGTCATCCACAAACTGAAGATGTGTGACTGAAACATTATTTCTACCCACAATCCAGCCCCTAATTTCCTCGCTCCTATTGGCTCTAGAAATCAATCTGCTAAAAACATCAGCAACTAAGGTAAAGAAGAAAGGTGATAGCAAGGTTCTAGCACGGTATTTAAAATGTTAGGGGGAAGGAAACTCTACTCTCAATGCTAAAAACCAGCTTCATGCCCCACCAAAATACCTATTTTTCACTGTAATAATCTATATCTATATGTTAAGACAAAGAAGTTCACATTGGCACTTATCTATTTTGTGGTTTTCTTTTTAAAATTTTTCATTTTTTAAAATGAACAAAGTCATTAAACCTTCAGTGCCATACATTAGCATCTATAAACGTGCTTTGTAACATCTCTTCAATTTCAAACAATATGAGAGACTGTCCTTGATAAAACTCATCTTTTATTTCTTTCTTATCCTGCAAGCTTGTACTCGTATAGAAATAATAAATGGTGACCTCAAACATCTAGAATCTACAACTCATTTTGAAACTGAAACCCACACTTTGCTTGCAATGCCAACACATCTAGTTTCTTCGCAGCAGCAGACTACCCATCACATTGTTGCTGATCAACAAAAAAACAGACTACCCATCACTTTTAAAATTATTGTTATTAATTTAAATTCCATTAAAAATTAATAGGTACTAATAAAAGTTAATAAAATGAAAAAATTAATTCTATTTATTTGGTGTAATTGTAAAATTCTAGGCTGTCAAGCATGAGAATGTAGCTTCAAGTACAAGAGCGGCCACTTTGTGCAAAAGAATACCAAATATTAAGACCATATCTAGCCCACCCCTCCAAAGACCCTAATAGTTGGGACCAGCATTAGGTAATAGCCTTTTTATTAATAAAATAATGATTAGTAGAAAATTATTATAAGTTGAAATTAATGAAGAATAGAGCATACAAAATTGGCCACTCTTGCAGGGGGTAGCTTGGATTGCGATTAGACGAACTAAACATAATCCAAAAAAAAATGCTTGACTTGGAATTGTATTGGTCTCAATTGGAAATGTCACGGGGCCCCTACTAAAATTTCATTTGACAAAGCTCGTACATTGCACAGGTCCCGAATATAATAAAAAGAAGCTTAAAAACAGGAAAAATCAGTCAGATATTCAAAATAAACCAGATACTTTAAATAGTAAAAGTATTACAACCTGTATCATTCATGTAAGACAGCATAAGCAGTACCATCATTGCAACTACAATATTGATCACTCTACTCATAAAGTTCAATAGCACTTTAAATTTCCTCCTGATGAAACTTCCATGACAGGTTCAGGCAAGAAATACCTTATTTTGCCCATATACCCAGCTAGACGGAGACCAATGGAACGAGATCTTCTGCTTTTAAGGAACAGAAGCGCATAAACACCCTAAGAGAAAGGAGAGATACTAATTTAGAAAAAAAAAATTAAAAAACAACCAATAAATGAAGAACACAATAAGTATGTAGATAAGATTTTAACTAAACAAATATGTTTGCATATGAGAACTTTGTTAGTCTCCCATTTCTTGATAGGAGTACCACTCTCCTATTTATATATGTAGCATAAACATTTTCTCTTTGTCTTTTGTTTTGACTAATACAAATACAAGAGAGAGTGGTAGTATGACCTACCTCTCCCCCATTCATGCAATTCTTGCCTCTCCTTTTCTATCTTCTCCTTGTGCCTTCTGTTTTAATCTTCAACCAAGTATTACAAGTTGGTACGAGAACAATCTTCATCTATTCCTGTGATCATTCAATGCTGATATAGAGACTCATTATGACCAACTGACATCAGCAGGTGTAAAGCAGGCTACAACCAAGTATGACAAGTTGCCCTATCTTGTCTGTGTAAGAGTTCAAAAAGGGAGAATAATGCTGTTTCTGGCCACTGTTATAGTTCTTTCCTAATTTGAAGCATATCGACTTCTAAAACTAAGCTATGGGGTCTATTTTAGCTTTTGGAAGTATGAATAACAGTACTAATATCCAGAATGCTACCATAAAGCTAGACAAGAACAATTTTATGAAGTAGGCTCAGACTGCTAAGTTGTCCATTGGTGGAAAGAGGACGTACGGCTATCTGACAGGAAAAAGAAAAGCAGCCAGCAACTGAGGAAACCTCCTATGCTGCAGGAACAAGAAAACCTCATGCTAATGCGATGGTTGGTTTGTTCAATACAGCCCTAAATAGCTAGGAAACATATGCTCCTTTCACAAATACGGAAATCTGGACTCACAGAGACTTGATTCCAGGACCTATCAACCAAGGAGAGAAACATCTAACTTATGCCAGGAGGAGAAGACAGTGTCATATTACTTACTTTCTTCAACCTCTTAGGGAGGAAATTGGTCACTTAGAGAGGGTTAAGTGGCAGTACACAGAGAACTCATACAAATATAAGATACTTGTGGCAAAGAACAGAGAGTTTGAGTGCTTGGCAGGACTCAATCCTAACTTTGACTTAGCAGAATATACTTAGTAGGGATGTTCTAGATTTGCCTCAGGCCCACTAACTCGTGTTGGAAGAGGAGAAATATAGGTTGGAAATGCAACAGTCCCATGGTTCTAATCACATTGGTATGGCTACTTTAAACCCAAGGCAAGTAAATAGGAAGAATGCCTCTACTTATGAGTTGGATGATGAGATCAAATGCAACTATTGCCATAAGACATGTCACACATGAGACAAGTGTTCCCACCAGCTACCACCTTTAACCTAAAATGGTGACAATTCCTAGGGATGAAATAAAAAAGTTCAGCATACTTCTTACTCCATTTCCATTGCCATTGGCTACATCAGATAGCCAATCCCTTCTTGTCATATTTCCCCATATCCCCATTGGATGCTTGACTCAGGGCAGCAGATCAGATTAGTATATCCTATTTTCATTCTTATTAATCTTTTGGTTGTTTTCGCATGTCATTCTTTTGTTTTGAGATTAGTATAATACAAGCGGGAGTGGTTAACTGACCCATCTCTCTCACATACATGCAACTTTCCTGCTCTCTTATTCTTCTAGTCTCTCATCTTTTTTTCTCTCTTCTCCTTGTGCTTTTTGTCTGAATCTTCAACTAAGTATTAAAAGTGAAAATTCTTCAGTGGTAGCCAGTTTTAGGAGACAATTACCGGATACTGTTGATGTCCAGCCAAAGTTAGTTCATGAGAATTATCAATTGCTTCAATAAATATTTGAAACTCATACACCAAGGACAGGTCCTCCAACAAGATAGGGAACATCAGCACCTGTTATTTGGAAAATAAATCAATACTAAGTGATGTCTGCATGAAATATGTATAGCTAAATTTGGAAAAGAACAAGCAAATAAATGATGGCTGATCAAATTAAAACTTCTCTTTATTCCTTAACCAGTAAAGGAATATATTAAAAATCACCTCAATGACAATTTCACCAAAAGACATAACATAAACTACATACAGAGTAGAGAGATATCATAATATAGACATAACCTCCAGGTGAAAAATATCACCTTTATCTTTTTGTTTTTCTGTTTTTTTCCTTACGTCTTTTTTCTTTTTTTTTTTTGGGGGGGGGGGATCATAGAGAGAGCAAAAGAACACTAGTATGTACAATGTCACTTAAGGTAGATAGATAACAATAATGCTTTTACTGATTGAAATTGTAAGTTAATGTACAACATTTACATCAAAATTCAGCCTTCTTTGATTTACTTCATCATAATTACATACAAATATCTATTGAATTGTATGTAGTATTTCAAGCATAAATTCTACTTCCCCTACATCCCACTCATTAAGGTACCTTGCAGGTTCCACACCACTGGATCATTATGAGCTTCATATCAGTCCAAAATATGTGCCTCTCTGCAACTTGCAATTGACAATAAGCAAGGAAAATTGTACATTTTGTAATATTTGTTTTTATATTGTTTGTGTACCCAAGATCATTCTTGTCCTTTTACATGATAGGATGCCACCCTAATATAAAATAACTAAGTAGGTGCCACCAAACCCATCTTACAACTTTCAAACCTTTTGTATCTCTCTTCTCTGCTCTTCTCTCTTCTTCCTCCTGCACCATTCAATCGAACAAGATGGTATCAAAGCAGGTTCTACATTAGTTCTGTTCAATCTTCCTCCTTTTTTCTTCATTTTAGTTTCCTGGATAGCAATTAGTGTTAGACAGTTATGCCCTTAGCTCCAATCAGATTGATGTAGCTTTTGACATTTATTGCAAATGAATAAAAGTACATAATTGATTCATGTTATATCTGGTGTGTTTTTGTATAATTACCCTTAAACTGGACACTTATGAGACTCGTGTTAGTTTAAAATGTTCAACCGTTAGATAGACCCAGGGAGGATTATCTTGCCAAGGCTGACAGTAATGTGTTGCCAAGAAGGTTGGGGTGGCTTGTCTCAACTACCAGGGTAAGACCCAAAGCACATATGTGTGGATTTACTTGAAACTCTGAACCGGGACCATTTTCCAGTTATGCCCTGGACCTTGGAGACTGGTGGGCAAAACTGGAAAGTTACACCTAACCCCTAGATTCGATTATGGTACTACACTAGGTGTTGGATTGGACTGTCATTGATATGCCAATCAGTGAGATCCTTAGAGGGGGTCAAAACCTAGGTATGTTGGGGCAATCTAAGAATTCACCTGAGTGGGTGATCATAGTGACAAAATCAGCCCATTTGTCGAACAAAGTGAATGATCGGGGACAGCACTCTCTCTGATGGAAACCTAAACTATCGGGCAATGTTTGATCATTATGTGGTTGAGAGCTTAAGTGTAAGACCATTTGGGGTTTTTATACCTAATGGGCTAATCTTGCATCTGCCCACAGTCCTTGGGCCTTCATAACGTGGTTGGACCCAAGGACCATTCAGTGTAAATGTTGGGCCCATTAAAAGCCCATACTGATGGACTCAGGGGTTCACTATATTCTGTAGTGAATTCGGTCAGGCCTTGTAACAAAGGCTGGGATGAACTCATGTGGCTGATGTGAAGATCAATGTTAGGGTCCCACGCCATACAAAGAGAGCCAATTTAAACAGTAATCTTATAGGGAAGAGAGAATGACATCTTAATGGGCCTAAAGCCCATTTTCAAACTGGGCTTAATTGACTTAATTAAAAGGGGCGAATTTGGTTTATAATCTGATCAGGGTCAGTAAGAGGATAAGATATGTCTTATCCACTTAAGAGTCAGATCCAAATACAGATTTGGATCAAGAAAACTCCTTCCTAATTGGATTAGGAAACTGATCCCAGAAGGTTATAAATAAGGGGGGTGAATTCCTTAGTTTACATTCTTTGACTGCTGATTTCTCCCTCTACTCTTGTCACCCCTACCCTGTTCGATCTCCAATTCTTGGAAGTGATCAAGATTGGATCTTGATGTTGTTTCTTGCTGAAGAATTAGGGTTCTTGCTGAAGAATCTCCTTGTTGATCCTGCCTCATCCTACATTGTGTCATCTTCAGTGGAGATGGGTTTTGGTAACCTCTTTGGGCGCGAACACCTACGTTGGGAGCTACTTGCGTGGATTCCATATCAGGTATTCCTCTCCTTAATCTTTGGTTTCAGATCTGGTCTGGTTTGTTTCAAGAAAGACCCTTGAAAAATGCAGTTTTTCTAAAACTGGGAATATGATTCCCAAGACGGAAAAAAGAAATTTTTGAAATTTTGCCCAGCCACCCTGCATGGTTCGGCCATCCATATGATGGATCTCCCTTCCCTTCAACTAGAAGAAGATTGTTTACATCTTAGACTGATTGGACAGTACAGGTATGTTTTCTATTTATTTTTCTGGTCATAAGACCAGGAGGGTTTACCCAAAATCGTTTATATTAAGAACAAAGATGCATAGCACTAGTTGAAAGGGAGATTAAGGGTTGGGGGGTGCACTACTCCCCGTTATATAACCCTATGAAGCCAAAAATGTGCTTAGCATGAGATCAATAGCCAAGTTAAAGAAAAAAAAAAAAAATTTCAAAATTGAACTGATGAAGATAACCAAAGGCTCATATTAAGTGCTTCCTTAGTCCTTACTGCATTTTATTATTGAACCAAAACAATCCATGAAATGAATCAACATTAAACTAATAAAAGAGAGAGAGAGAGAGAGAGAGAGAGAAATCTGATAACCCATGGTAAGGATCAATGGTTTCTTTGAACTTTTAGAAGAAGAAGAAGAAGATTGGTTCACCCCATATACTAGATGGGAAATGCATCTCTTGGGAAGTAAATAAATTTAATCCCATTTCAAGTTTGCAAAATCTATAATTGATACCACAAAACATTGCATGCCTACCACCCTTCTGGTCTACAAGCTACAATGCACAAATCAACATGATGACATCAAAATCAACATCACACAACCCATAAACATCGAGCAAAAGCTTCTTGTGTTTCCTATACATAATATAGGTTGTAGTTCTTTCAGAACTATAAAATCATGAAAAGTGGTTCACAGTATAACTAGCAGTAAACTGATTGACTGTTCTAAACTTGCCTTCAATTAGGAGAACAATTAAAAGGATTTTTAAAACTTCAAAATTAAAGAAAGAATAGTTATTTCAGCTGGAATGGCATTTCGAAAGTGAAGCATTCCCTGCTAATGTTTATTAAGTTGATACCTCCCCCCCCCATTGGCAGGCATTTACTGTCAAGTTATATCCTTTTCTAGAGAGAATAGATTTACATATCATCATCTGTCACAGCAGTTGAGAGAGAGAAACAGAAAGGACATGCAAGGAGACAAATAGTTCAAAAATAAATAAAGAAACAACAATATATCGTGCAGGTCCAGAAAGAAACAATATTAAACGAAAAGAATGAAAAAGAAAAGAAAAACAATGCATACTTCAAACACCACGCTAACAACTTCAGCATTGTGACACTCAGGATCATACTCTCCTCGGGATATCTTGGCATTTATCTCTTTAAGGTGTTGAGTCACCCTTTCTTCATCAAGGCTTCTCAACACATTAAGAAGAGGTCCAACAGAACCTTCTTCATACTCAGAATTGAACATTTCCTGAGCTTGATGATGCTGACAGATGCACTGTGTGCACTGTTGCATTTCACAAGAAATTCTCTTCCATAAAATTTTGAGAGGAGAATCTTCCCGTTTATCCTTAAAGTAATTGTAGAATGTTTCCAGAAGAGGAGCCATCAAGTCCCATGAAGCACACCAGATATGTGCTTCTTTTGGCAAAGATATCAAAAAGTTGAAGGCATCTGAAAACCTGCAGAAGATATCATTGAATCAGAACCACATTAAGCTGTTATGTTTCTTGATATTTTATCCAACCAGTAAGTAAAGAAAGCAAGTACACTTTCCAAAAGAAGATTATGACATTTATTGTCAAAATATAACGTGGTCGAATACATTAGCAACCTTAGAATAAGAGAACAACCAAAAGAGATGCAGATTCAGATTGGAATAGGCAATCATTAAATAAGTCAGTAACCAAAACACAAACAGATTCAGATTTGAATTCATCACAGAGTAGCAATACCTCATAAAAAAATTGTTGACCAAAGAAAAATGTATCATCAAAACAAATAAGGTCACTTAAGGCCACAAAAGACCAAAAACCCTTCTACAAAGCACCATGGCTGAAAACCCACTAGCCCAGGAAAATACGAATGCTCTAAGCGCCAGTTTTAGTAGATAATCTGCAAAAGCATGGCATAAGATACAAAGTAATAATCGAGGAACTTGTAACGTGATGAAATATCCGCATTTTCATCTTAATTGATCAAAAATTTTACCCTCTTACTGCTTTGGAAGGAAAGAACAGAAATCAATTTTGACACTGTATTGCATGAAGAACACCGAACGACTATTAAATGATTTTAGAAACCAAGCATAAACTATCAATTAAAAGAAGAGCAGAATCGTCAAGAAAATAGTAAGAACAGCAGTATTCTTCATCTAAAAAGAAAAGAAGAACTTGGGCAAACCATTCTTCTTTCGCCCGGCGAAGCTGATGCTGCTTCGACGGATCGGATGGAGCATCATCATCTTCCTCTTCGATGTCTCTCCATCTACTCAAGAGCTCTCTTCTGGTAACTATATTCTTCGCCATTGCAAAGAAATTAGGGTTTTTTTCATGCCATGAACGGAACGAACTTCTGTGGTGAATACTGGGGTTTAATTAATGCCAGAGGTTTGGAACTTACAAGAACAATTACCATAAATTCGAGCGAAGCACAAAGATGGTGAAGAAACGGAAAAGGAAGGACAATGCTATTTTTCTTTTTTTATGACGAAAACAAAATAAATTTCCAAATATTTACGAAATTACTAATTTGCCACTCCAACTGAATACGTGCGTAGTGTGACGGTCTGACATAGGCTTAGCCTTGCCTATGCTTGGCACGTTAGGGACATCACCATCATTTTCACCTATAAGATTTTTGGGAGAATTGATGTTATCTTCAGGCAGACCACCAAAAGCTTAACGTACTCTTTGAGGAGGGGTGGTCGACCTCTTTAAGTGCCTAACTTTGGCACTCCTAGACCATCATCCCCTTGCGGGGCAACCCTGGTTAATGGCTAGCATGGCTATCAGGGTTCCTCATGGGCGCACACTTGCTCATGGGGACAGTGTTGGACCGGCACTGCGCTACCGATACTCAAGGGAGGCTTGGCATGCGGGCTTGGCTCAAGAATGACCATTTACCTCGCCAGCCCCTTGCCCAAGCTGATTGAGCTATCCCGTTGCTTCTAGCGCACGGGTGTGTTTCGGTCCAAGCGGTTGCCTATCATCATGGCACACAGGTGCCTATCATCATCGGCATACAGGAGACCCCTCACATCGGTGCCAAGTCACCTCATCGGCGCACAGTCGCCTTGCATTGTGGTTGTCCCCCTTTAGCACATAAGCGGCGCCTCCCATGGATCAGTCTGAGCCAGGAGAGTGCCCCGGCCATTGGTCTTGAGGTCATGATCCAGTGCTACTGACTTTGGTGGAGCCATCTCATCGGGCAACTCCTAGCCTCTAAGCGCATAAAGGCTTGTCCTGGCCTACCTTGGCATGGACGCCGCACGGGTTTCTTCCGTTGTAGAATTATCCCCGTGACAGTAGTGTCTAAATTCCTAATAGCGTATGGCGGGAAAAATTGAGCTGGACAAGGAAGCAAGGGTGCTCACGATTCGATTAACTGAACCAATCTGATTGGTTTGTTTAAAATCTAAACCGAAATCGAAGTGATGTAACTGGTCAACCGATAATAGGTGTGTGGTTCAGTTTTTCAGTTTTTTTTACACTCAAAATTAAGAAAAAAAATACTTGAACAAGTATGGCAGAGGGGCGAGCCGATAAGAACAAAGTGGTGGCCGATGATTTGCCGATGCCGGATTGGTTGGTGGTTGTTGTCGCCTAAAATAAAAGCCTGAAAAGTGGCGGAGCCACAAAGATAAGAAATGAGAAAGACAAAGACATTCAAACAGAGCTTGGGTGGCAGAGTTAAGGTGGCAACTGGCGTCTTGATTGATTACTTGGTAGTTGTAGCTAGGGCTGGCTAAGCTGGCTTGGTGCTTGATGGTTGGCAATCATGGAGACCAAAATCGTTTGGCCGCTCACCCCTCATGGACAGTATGCTTGCAACTCGAATTTTGGACTTTTGAGTGCTTCCAGTCTGAATCTTCTAATGTTGCATGGATTTGTAGTGGGTTGTCTTGGTGGGTGCTATGGAAAAACAAACTTCTTTCCCTTGCTTGAAAGTCTTTCTCTGGATGAGCTATTTTGGTGTCATTCTCATTTGTGAAGAACCGGATGAATAGTTACCAAGCGTGGAGCCAACATGCAAACTATGCCTCGATGACGGTGAATCTATAGGACATCTCTTCTTCAAAAGCCCTACAATGAGGCCCATATAGTTTTCCATGAGGGGATTGAAATTGGATTAAAGCTCTGGAACTTGGTTTGCCCTTATCAATGGATAATTTCATCGTCGAGAGAGATGCTTTACAGATTGTTAATTCCTCAATATCTTGATCAGATCTGATGATGCGCGATCCGGTCACTCCTAGCTGGCGGTTGCGCGGCTCCTATGTAGCACCTGAAATGGAGAGGATGAGGAATTCCCGGGGGACTTGCCTGGCGGGAACACTCCGACGCTTAAGTTAGAACTCTGTGGAAAATGCAAGAAGAGTAAAGGGGGCTAAGAGTGCAGATAGCGCAGGTGTCCCCAGATTACCAGCCCTTTGGGATTGAGACTACTTATACCAGAACTCTACCAAATCAGGCTCACCTGCCTCTATCAGAGCAGGTATAACCGCCACTGTTGTCTTGTCGCAGCCGTTATAGCCTGGGTTGTGGTGGCACGTGCGGGGCCGTCGCTATAGGGTACATACTTGTCAGATGTAGGACATCTTCCAGAGGTGGCGGGCACGACACCGTCTGACAAAAGACGTGGTCATAGTCTCCAGGCTTGCCAGACACAGTTGCCAGGCAGGAGATCTTCCTGCGATAGGCCGAAATGCTCTTCTGTGAGTTACCGAGCTACCCTTCAAGCGACGAGTTGCCTGTGGTGAGCTACACCAACGGCGCTAACCTGAGGTGTCTAGAGGCGGATCGAGGTGTTCCTCTTTGGGAATGGCATTGAGCCAACTGGGAGGAGCTTGGGCATTAGGAAAAATCAGGGGGCCCCGAGCTCGGAGGTAACTCGGAGCGCCTCAGCCTTGGGAAGAAGGTGCAAGCCAGACGACTCTCAGCGAGTAGCCTAACCTGCTGAGTTGCTAGTGAACTTTCCAGTTTTGCCCATCAATCTCCAAGGTCCAGGGCAATACTGAAAATCTGGTCCAGTTCAAAGATTCAACTAATCCTACACTGTATGTGCTTAGGGTCTCACCCTGGTAGCTGAGACAGGTCACCCCAACCGACTTGGTGGCACCACAGTGTCAGCCTTGTCAGGATAGGTCCCACTGGCTATGAACATTCTAAACTAACATGAGTCTCATTAAGTGTCCAGTTTATGGGTAATACACAGAAACATACCAAAGGAACATGAATCAAATATGCACTTTTATTCATTTACAATAAACTCATAAAGTACATCATTCTGATTGAAGCTAAGGGCATATAAAACTGTCTAACAGCTCCCACTTGCACTTAGGTCCAATCAGGTACTAGCCGGAGTCCCATGCTTTCCACGTGTTTTTCAAACACTTTCTGTGATAGTGGCTTTGTCAATGGGTCTGCTACATTTACCGCTGACGCTACCTTCTAAATCAGGACGTCCCCTCTACCAACAATCTCCCACAGTACGTGGTACTTCCTCTCGATGTGCTTCGACTTTGAATGGGCTCGTGGCTTCTTAGCCTGAGCAATGGCTCCATTGTTGTCACACAACAATGGGATGGGTGATGTGCTGGACGGAACTACTCCCAACTCGTGAACGAACTTCTTTATCCACACGGCTTCTTTGGCAACCTCACTTGCGGCAATGTACTCGGCCTCGGTCGTGGAGTCTGCAGTGGACCCCTGTTTGCTGCTTTTCCAGCAAACAATATACGTTCCTATCGTGAAAACATATCCAGATGTAGACTTTCTATCATCTGGGTCTGACTGGAAGTCGGCATCTGTACACCCTTGGATCTGTAGTGAGCTACCGTCGAATACTAGACAAAACTCTTTTGTCATTCGAAGGTACTTAAGTATATTTTTCACAGCAGTCCAATGCTCCTGCCCTGGGTTGGCCTGAAATCTGCTTACTACACTCACTACCTGAGCTATGTCAGGACGAAAGCACAGCATGGGATACATGATGCTCCCTACGGCTGAGGCATAAGGAACGTCTTTCATGCCATCAATCTCCTCAGAAGTCTTGGGATACATTTTCTTGGAGAGAGTGACTCCGTGCCTGAAAGGAACATTTCCTTTTTGGGAGTTTTCCATGCTGTATCTCTTGACTATTTTTTCAATGTAAGCAGATTGGGATAATCCTATTATCTGCTTTGATCTATCTCTATAGAGTTGAAGACCCAGTATATAGGAGGCTTCTCCAAGATCTTTCATGGAGAATTGCTGTGATAGCCATACTTTCACCGTAGTTAACATTCTTACATCATTCCCAATGAATAGAATGTCATCTACATACAGAACCAAGAAGGTAACTTTATCTCCACTGTACTTCTTGTAGACACAGGGTTCATCTGGATTCTGCTTGAAGTCAAACGATTTGACAGCAGAATTAAAACGGATGTTCCAACTTCTTGAAGCAATGAAGCCTTGCGGCTGCTGCATATAGATATTTTTCAGGAAGATCTCCATTCAGGAATGCAGTTTTGACATCCATTTGCCAAATCTCATAATCATGGTATGCTGTTACAACTACTGGATCCTAATGGATTTAAGCATGGCCACAAGCGAAAAGGTTTCCTCATAATCGATGCCCTCTTTCTGAGTGTACCCTTTCGCCACCAGACGAGCTTTGAAGGTCTCAACCTTACCATCGGGGCCCTTCTTCCTCTTGTAAATCCATTTGCAACCGATTGCTTTTACCCCGTAGGGCGGATCTACTAGAGTCCAGACTCCATTGGTCTCCATTGAGTCCATCTCTGCTCTCATGGCTTCCACCCACTTCTGGGAATCTATGTCCAACATAGCTTCTGCGTAACTATCCTGGTAACTATCCTGGTCATAACCATAACGGACTGGTGGTTTGGATACCCGAGTGGATCTTCTAGGTTGGTCACTACCTGGAACTTGTGGTACATCTCCCACTACTCCTGAGCTCTCCTCATCAAGGACAACTTCCTGACGATGGGTGTCCAGGATGTAATCGGTTTCCAAGAATTGTGCATTTCGACTGCAGAACACTTTCTGTTCACTTGGGTCATAGAATAGATATCCTATAGAGCCTTGGGTAGCCTACAAATAGGCAACAACTGGTCTTGGATTCCAATTTTTCTGCACTCATTCTTTTCACGTGTGCTGGACAACCCCAAATCTTCAAGTGTTTGACACTTGGCTTCTTTCCGGTCCAAAGTTCATATGGAGTATTCGGAACTGATTTGGTTGGAACCCGATTCAGCACATAGATCGCAGTTTCCAATGCGTAGCCCCAAAAGGATGTGGGTAACTCTGAGTGTATGAGAAGTGACCGGACCATATCCAATAAGGTCATATTCCTCCTCTCTGAAACACCGTTAAGTTGTGGTGTAGCAGGATGAGCTAATTGTGATACTATCCCATTGTCCTTTAAGTAGTCCCTGAATTCGTTAGAGAGATACTCGCCACCTCGATCTGATCGAAGGGCTTTAATTTCTCTCCCTAACTATTTCTCGACCTCTTGTCTAAACTCTTTGAACTTTTCAAAGGATTCAGACTTGTGTCTCATTAGGTACACGTAACCATATCGTGAAAAATCATCTGTGAAGGTGATGAATTACACGTGTTGATTTCGTGTCTTAACACTCAGGGGACCACATAATCAGTATGTATTAGGTCAAGTGTGCCTGTACATATTTCAGGCTTACCGTTAAAAGGCCATTTCGTCATCTTGCCTTGTAGGCAAGGCTCACAAGTGGGAAGATCTTCTACAGTTAGAAAATCTAAAGAACCATCCTTTACCAACCTTGTGATTCGGTCAACACCGATGTGGCCAAGTCGGTAATGCAACAGACACGTGGGATTAACTGTATCACAGGCTCTTTTCTTGGGGATTTCAGCCGACGTAGTTTCGGTTATGTTAGTTTCTAGAGAAGGATGTAGAATATAGAGACCGTTCTCCAATTCCCCTTTATGCGATGAATCTGTTATTTCTTTTAATAGTAATCGTATTACTAAAGAAGACAGAATAACCATCTGCACACAGTTTTGAGACAGAAATCAAATTTCTCCTTAAATTTTGCACATAAAGACAATCTTTCAGTACAATTGTTCATTCTCTAAAAAATAACTCCACGGTTCCTATGGTTGCGGCTGCAACAGTTGCATTAGTCCCCAAGTAGAGTGTGATTTCTCCTTCCCTCAGCCTTTTGCTTTTTTGAACCCCTGCAGTGAGTTACACGCATGAGTTGAAGCCCCGGAGTCAATACACCAGGACGCAGAAGCTACCAACAAATTGGTTTCTATAACACAAGTTTCGAAGTTACCTTTCTTGGATTCCAGGTAGGCAGGACAATTCCTTTTCCAGTGGCCGGTCTTCTTGCAGAAGTGACAGGCATCCGATGCTTTGTCTTTCTTCTGCTTCTTGCTCTTAATGGCTTTCTTCTGGGGCTTCTTTGCCTTCTTCTTTCTCTTGCCTGTCTTGCCATCTTCAACAAGTATGGCTACAGGCTCATCCTTTCTAATAAGTTTTCAGCTCTTTGCAACATATTGCTGAGCTCTTGCAAGCTGACATTTAGCTTGTTCATGTTATAGTTCATGATGAACGGATTAAAAGAAGGAGGCAAAGAGTTAAGGATAACATCTATCTGAGTTGCAAGGTCCAGCCCGGATCCAAGGGCCTCCAGTTCGTGGATGTATCCCATCATCCGAAGACAATGATCGTGAACTTGTTGACCCTTGGACAATTGTGCGGTCATGAACTGTTTCAAGACCTTTTGTCGAGTAGAACGATTCTGCTCTTCATACATCGTCCTAAGACTGTTCAATATGTCCTTGGCAAGTTCGATCTGATCGAACTGCCTCTGTATCGGGTTGTCCAAGGAGGCAATGATGTAACACCGGGCAAAAGAGTTTTTCTCCTCCCATTCTTGATAGTCTCTCCTACGGGCCTCAGAAGCCCTATCACCCGGACGCTCCGGGGCAGGATTCTTTGCCACTTTGTCCAGCTTTTCAGAAGCTAGGACCAGCATAAGGTTCCTGTACCAATCAACATAGTTTGGGCCCTTCAACTTGTTGTCATCAAGCAGTTTTGCAAATGATCTGTTTGCCATTTTCTGATAAAAGAGCAAACATCAATCCACAACCTAATTTGATTCATGTTCATTTCATATATATGGATTTTAACCTACGTTCCATTTTCATTTATTCGTCTCTGAGATTTCCCTCCTTTCTCAGTGACGGAGACTACGGGTTGTCTCTGGAAATGTGGGAAATCACATAGGGTGCATGGAGCCAACTGTTTCAGCTGCATAACCCCACCACCTTTCTGTGAAGGATCATATCCACTCATCATATGAGTTTTCCCTTTGGCCTCTGTCAGACAAGGTTCAAAGCCGTTTTCAGGTAAACCTTTCTGTCTAGTGAGTGCTTACCCATCATATTCGTGAACGCCAAGGTACCGTGAGAGAGTTCCCATTTTCTGGTGAAGCCCCTCCCACATCGGTTTATGACGCCCCTATCATCTTATGAAACACTCAGACGAGCCCAACAGCAAATGGATAGCCCATTTTCTGGTGCGTTTCCTCATTACTGAAGGACCCATCCTCATGCTAATGATGGAAGGCTTTTAGAGAGTTCATCATATGAATCTCCCTATCACATGCACTCATATTAGCCGGAGGGAACAGTTAATTACGCCCTAGTTCTTATTTTAGGTCAAACCAGAGTGGCTCCCACTGACTTTCATAAAGTCAGATTTCGGTGGGCCTAAATCGGCTAGGGTTCCACACGTAACCTCTTGATGAGGTGTGGGGCCCATCACTGAGAGAGGTCATCCAATGACCAAAAGGGACACCATGGCAATGACGTGCATTCAGCCATGGTGTGCGCAAGCGCCACTATCGATTGAACATGGGCCAAGTACTTATAGCCCATATACGTAGCACATCATACATCCATACATCACAATGCAGGGATAAATTGATCCAATCAATTAACCATCTGTAAGGCCCATTTGAAGCCCATTTTAAATTCATAATATTAACCATTAATATTATCTAGGTATATGGGTCGAATGGTTCAGCCCATATAGCTTTAAATGTTAAATGGGCTTTTAGCAGTTTTAACCTTTTAAAACTGGGCTTTTACAGGTTGGGCCGAATTAACCATTTAATTAAACTCCAATCCTTAGGCCCATTAGTGGGAAAATTAGGGCTGACTTTCAGACTTGATTAAACCCTAGATTCGGTTCAAACTATTTGAACCAATCTTGGTTCGAATGGGTCTAGGGTTTGATCTTTAATCAAATCTTTAATTCAAGAAAATAGTCTGAAATTAAATACTGATAAAAGAAAAACAAGAATTAGTCAATCAGGGCTGTTCGCACAATCCATCCTGCAAAACAGAGGTTAGATCACAGAATGCAGTTTCACAAACTGCAAATCGCAGATAGCGATTCTCCCATCTGCGAAATCTCCTTCTCTGCAAAATCTCCTTTTCTGTGCTGCCATCTTCGATCCAAAATAAATATAAATAGAAATCCTATTTCTATTAATAATTACATCAGATCGAATACCTATACATTGAGTCTAGAAAATAAAAAAAAATTATTTACAGACCAAAAATAATTCAAGAACTGCAAAATCGCAGGTTCCCTGCGCAAACCAAGAATTCGATCTCCTCTTGTACGAACAACCCATAAATCAAGAAAATCATAAAGAACAATTCTAAATAATAATCAGATTTATGTAAAATTAATTTCAGATTATTCGCCCATTAAGTTTGGGAACAAATTTCCCAAAACCCATATCTGTGCAAATCGGGTAGAACACCTTCTGCCCATTTGCGCAGGTTCAGATCTGAAACAAGGGGGCGAATTTCAAAAATTTTTCTCTCCCTTCAACTGGGAATCACATTCCCTATTTAGAAAATCGTATTTTCAAAGATCATTCGTGAACCTTAAACTGAATCAGATCTGAACCAAAAGGAGTAGGAGAGAATTATACCTAATACGGAGAAGTAGTATCTCCCAATGGAGGTGTTCACGCCCAAGGAAGGATCCAAAGACTGCTCCCAGTGAAGATGGCGCAGTGTACGATGGAGCAGAATCAGCAGTGTTCTTCTCCAAGAACTCTGTCCTTCGCAAGAGTCAGCAGAATGGAACGTGAGCACAACTTTTTTTCAATCCTTTCTCCAAGAACTGATGTCAAAATCCAATCTTGACTTCTCTCACAACTGGAGATCGAACTGGCAAACAGGGAGGTGGCAAGAAGAGTATTCGCAGGGTGCAAAATTCTCTCTTCTTGTTTTCAGCACTAAAGGAAATCTGATGTGTATGATTTAGGCTGCCGCCCCCTTCTTTTGTTAACCTAAAAGATCTGCTCCTAATCCAATTAGGAGCAGCTTATCCAAATCATATTTGAATAAGACTTCTCTTTAGGTGATAGGGATAAACCCTTATCTTATCTGCAGATTAGATTAGCTTTCTCCTAATCTCATCAGGAGGTTTCTAAACCTGAATCATATTTAGATCTGGACTCTCTGAGTGGATAGGGTCAAGACCCTATCCTATCTGCTAATCCATCTCAGAATTCGCCCATTTAATTAACTAACTGAATAGCCCAGTTCGAAATGGGCTTTAGGCCCATTAAGCTTATGTGCTCACTTAACCTTCCTAACTACTGCCCAGTTGGGCTTCCTTGTATGGCGTGGGACCCAAGCATTGATCTACACATCAGCCACATGGGTTCGGCCCAGCCTTTGTTACAAGGCTTGGCCGAATATACTATTAAAGACAGTGCACCCCCTGAAACCCATCGAATGGGCTCTATGGGCCCAACACTTACACTAAGTGATCCTTGGGCCAAGCCACCTTGTAACACCCAGTGATTGTGGGCAGATGCAAGATTAGCCCATCAGGTATTATCCTCAATGGTCTTACACTTAACCTCTCAGCCCATAATGATCATACACTGCCCGACAAGAGATGACCTCTCCCTCGGCTGCAAGGAAAAGTGTTGCACTCTCTACTTATATGGATCCCGGGAATTAAAACCTTCTTGCAAACATTTTAGAAACCATAATATATATACTTTTATATCTCATATAAAATATACTTTGCAAAACAAATCTCAACGGTTGAAATCGGCTGCCGGCAATCTTGGTTTTCATCAGTGAGAGTGCATCCCCGATCATTACCTTTGTCCGACAAAGGGGCTGATCTTGTCACTATGATCACCCACTCAGATGAATTCTCGGACAGTCCCAACATACCAAGGTTTTGACCCCCGCTAAGGATCTCACTGATTGGTACATCAAAGACAACCCAATCTGACACCTAGTGCAGTATCATAATTGAGTTTAGGGGTCGGGTGTAACTTTCCAGTTTTGCCCATCAATCTCCAAGGTCCAGGGCAATACTGAAAATCTGGTCCAGTTCAAAGATTCAACTAATCCTACACTGTATGTGCTTAGGGTCTCACCCTGGTAGCTGAGACAGGCCACCCCAACCGACTTGGTGGTACCATAGTGTCAGCCTTGTCAGGATAGGTCTCCCCAGACCGACCCACTGGCTGTGAACATTCTAAACTAACACGAGTCTCATTAAGTGTCCAGTTTATGGGTAATACACAGAAACATACCAAGGGAACATGAATCAAATATGCATTTTTATTCATTTACAATAAACTCATAAAGTACATCATTCTGATTGAAACTAAGGGCATATAAAACTGTCTAACAGCTCTCACTTGCACTTAGGTCCAATCAGGTACTAGCCGGAGTCCCATACTTTCCACGTGTTTCTCAAACACTTTCTGTGATAGTGGCTTTGTCAATGGGTCTGCTACATTTTCCGCTGACGCTACCTTCTAAATCAGGACGTCCCCTCTACCAACAATCTCTTGCAGTACATGGTACTTCCTCTCGATGTACCCTTCTGGCCGCCTGACGCTCTACCCTTCTGGCCGCATTGCGATCTGTAGGGAGGGTCCCGTGTAGTAAGAAGCTCGCAAGCGGGTCAATCCAGCTCGACTCTGCTTGAACGACGGGAGCGACCTCCTCTGCTCCCCCGAGAATGCTAGGCCGAGGCAAGTCCTCTATAAACACGGTTCTTATGATGATATCGCTAGTGCTGGCTAACCGGGATAGAGCGTCGGCCTCAACGTTCTCCGACCTCGGGATTTGCCTGATGAAGTGTGATTGGAAGTTGAGCAGAGCCTCTCTTACTTTGGCTTAGTAGGCAATCATGGTTGGTTCGCGAGCTTCGTAATCTCCTCTGACTTGGTTGACTACGAGTTGGGAATCGCTGCAGATGACGATATGCTTGGCTCTTACTTCTCTGGCTGAAGCTAGCCCGGCTATCAACGCTTCGTACTCCACTTCATTGTTGGATGTTGCGAACTCCAAGCGTAGTGCGTACTCCAGTTTTGTGCCGCTTGGGCCGTACAGAACTATTCTGGCTCCATTGGCCTACTGGTTCGAGGAGCCATCCACGTGAAGGATTCAGGGCTCCTCATCCCAATTCGCGCTTGGCCTAACTCGGAGAGATGCCACACTGGCTTCTACATCATGGGGCTCGGACTCAACTGGCCTGGGAGCTCCGGGCTTACCCGAACTGGGGGCCTTGGGCTCAACCAGCCTGGGGACTTCGGAGCTGAAAATGCACTCCGCAATGAAATCTGCTAAGGTTTGGGCCTTAATAGCAGTTCGCGGCTTGTATTGGAGGTCGTACTCGCTGAGCTCCACGACCCACTTCGTCAGTCGACCAGAGGCCTTGGGCTTAAGTAAGACTTGCCTCAGAGGTTTGTTGGTGATGACGATAACAGTATAAGCTTGGAAGTACGGGCGGAGCTTTCGAGCTATGATTACTAGTGCGTAGGCTAGCTTCTCTATCTTTGGGTATCTCGTCTCTACTCCCTGCAATACTTTACTAACATAGTGGATGGGTCGTTGGACCCGATGTACCTCCTTTATCAGTACCGAGCTGACCATTTCGTCACTTACTGAGAGGTACAACTCTAAAACATCGCCCTCTTCGGGCCGGGTTAAGATTGGTACACTAGCGAGGTATTTCTTGAGCTCATCAAATGCGAATTGGCAGTCTTGGGTCCACTCAAACCCTTTGCTTTTAATTGCCTTAAAGAAAGGCAGACAGCGGTCTGCCAACTTGGACATGAAGCGGCTCAGGGCGGCTATGCAGCCATTCAACGTTTGAACATCCTTCAATTTCCGGGGTGGTCTCATATCTAAGATGTTCTTAATTTTATCCGGGTTAGCCTCAATGCCGCACTGGTTGACGATGTACCCTAGGAATTTACCCGAGGTAACACCGAAGACACACTTGTTTGGATTTAACTTCATGTTAAATTGTCGCTGAATTTGAAAGACAGAATGTAAGTCTTGTATTAATTCATGTGAGAATTGGGTTTTGACGACCATGTCGTCTACATAACACTCTATTTTTCTACCAATTAATGGCTCAAATAGTTTATTTACAAGCCTTTGAAAGGTTGCCCCAACATTTTTCAATCCGAAGGGCATAACCTTGTAACAATACTAACCAAACTCTATTATGAAGGCAATTTTTTCTTCGTCCGCCGGGTCCATCATGATCTGGTTATAGCCCGAATAGGCGTCTAAGAAACTCAGCAACTCGTGCCCCGAGGTCGCGTCCACTAGGCGGTCAATTCTGGGGAGGGGGAAGCAGTCCTTTGGGCAGGCTCTGTTCAGGTCGGTGTAGTCGACACACATGCGCCACTTGCCGTTAACCTTCTTTACCAGAACGGGGTTGGCTACCCAGCTCGGGTAATGGACTTCTCTTATGAAGTCGGTTGCGAGGAGCTTTCCGACCTCCTCGTCGACTGCTTTCCATCGCTCTGGGGCTAAGTTGCGTTTCTTTTGTCTAATGGGCCTAACTATAGGATCAATATTGAGTTTATGAGTTATGAGATTAGGGTCTATGCCAGGCATCTCTGCCATGGACCATGCAAAAACATCTTAACTTTGAAGTAGGAAACTTACTAGTTCGGATCGCAGGGGCTCCTAGACTGAAACTCTGATCTGAAGTGTCCGAGCTGGGTCTTCCACTGAAGCTGGAATAGCAATTGTTTCTTCCATGGGTGCAACTCGTTTTCGCCTTGCTCCATAGGTTGCTCTAGTTCGAGATTTTCGGCCACCTTGGTCTTTCCCTTGAGGGCGGCGACATAGCACTTGCAAGACTCAGGCTGGTCGCCCCGCGCTACCCCCACTCCGAAATTTGTAGGGAACTTCATCGCCAGATAATAAGTGGAGACCACCGCCCGTAGGGCATGGGTGATCGGCCGGCCTATGATGGCATTGTACGGGGAGAGGGTCGCGACCTCTAAGAAGTCATGGTTGAGCCTTACTACGCTGGGCCATGCGCCGACTTCCACAGGTACTGTTATTTTCCCCAGGGGCCTGACTTCTTCTTCGCTGAAAGCCTACCAAGGGAGTATTCGCGAGTCTCAAGTCAATTCCCTGCAGCTGAAGCTGGTCGAACGTGGCTTTGAAGAGGATATCCGTCGAGCTACCTGAGTCAACGAGGATGCGCCTGACCTCGAAATCATTGATCCTTACTTTTATGACGTGTGCATCATCGTGGGGGTAGTGGACCCCGTGCGCGTCGTCCTCCGTGAAGAAGATCGGTTCCTCTATCTTCGGCCGCTTCGGAGGATTCTTTTCTTCTCTGGCAGCTGCGCGAACTGATGCCCGAGCTGCCGCCGAGGTATATCCCGCTACGATCGAGCCTCCAACTATCACATGGATGGTGCCTCGAACTAGCCTCTCTTCCAGAGGCTGCCTCGGTGGCTGCTCTGCCGGCCTACTGCTGAACTCGGGAGCATCCTTACCGTGCTCCCCTTGCCGACCTGCTTTATTATTATTATTATTACTCAGTACAAAATTCCTTAGATATCCACGATGAATGAGTTCCTTTATCTTGTCGCGGAGATTCTTATAGTTCTCGGTACTATGACCGTGGTCTCTGTGAAAGCTGCAATATAAATTTTTATTCCTTTCATTAGGATTCCCCCTCAGGCGGGGTGGCCACTTCACGTACGGGGCATCCTTGATTGCCATCAGGATTTCGGCCCGCTTAGCATTCAGTCGGGTGTAGTCAGTTCGGTCCGCTACAGGGGCTCGGAATGGCTAACTCGGCTTTGCCCCCCGAGCTAAGTCCTTCTTCTTTCGGCTGTCTCCTTGGCTGGAAAGTTCCCCTTCTCTCTTTCTCTTTTTGGGTGTGCTTTCTCCCTTCTGGTTGATCTCCTCTTCCATGGTTATGAACCTGTCTACGAGCTTGAGGAATTTAGTTATGGTCGTCGGCTGGTTGACAACCATGTGCCACTTGAATTCCTTGTGCGTCACGCCCTTCTTGGCTGCTGCAAGGCGCACTGCGGGGTCTATGCATGGTATCTGCATGCATGCATCGTTGAATCGCTTGATGTAGCCTCGGATGGACTCTCCCTCTCTCTGAACTATACTGAGAAGGCTTTCCTCAGTTCGCGGACACCGCTTGCTGGTAAAGAAGTGGGACGTGAAGGCTTGCGCGAACTGTGCCCAGCTTCTTATCGATCCGGGTGCAAGGTTCTGATACCACGTACGGGCCACTTCTCAGAAAGTGGTGGAGAAGGCCACGCACATGCAAGACTCGCTGGCCCTTGCCAGGTGCATTTGTGACAAGAAAGCGTCTACATGATCATTCGGGTCGAACGACCCGTCATACTTATTGAGAGGGGGGAGCTTGAAGTCCTTGGGCATTGGAACGGCTAGGAGCTGGGGAGACAGGGGGGATGGAACAGAAAGGAGATGAGCTTTTACTTCACCCGAGCTTACCTCTTCTATGCCTCTAAGCTCGGGCAGGTTGTAGGTGGCAGTTCAGTGGTGGTGCTGCTCGCCTCCGTACTGTTAGGGATAGTTTTCGCAGGAAGTGACTCGGGTTGTTGGTGATGCTGCGGACGGAAGGGTCCTACTTAGAGTCTGCAGCCAGGATCTTGATCCAGTTCTCTAGAAGTGGGGCTTCAAACTTTGATTGCTGGGGTGACGTAGGCCTGGGAAGTTGGGATCCTCCTGACTTGATTGCCCACGGCGAGACTGGAGTGGCTGGTCTTTCCTTCCTGTAGTGGGAGGAGGCTTGGCTCTTTGGGGGGTTCTGGGAAGCCTCTGCTCTCCAAGAAGATTTACATGGAATTTCTTCTAACCACATAAAGAGCAAGTTTGACAGTTTCAAGGATCGTTCCATTTGGCATTCCTATTTCCACAATGTTTAAGGAAAAAAGATACATTTTCATTAGACTGTTTTTGCTCCTACATCTTGGCATTCTCGAGAGCATATATGAAATTTGATAGAAGATGATCCCCTGGTGTTAGATGCAATTGGAAGAATATAAAGGATCTTTATAGAAGATGCTATCCTGGTGACCAAGGTAATGTACCATTATAGAATTATATATAATTAATCCTCATTTTCAGAAAATATAAAGTTGTAGTCCATGATGAAAACATGTTTACCTTGCAATCTGCAACACTTCATCCAACAATCTGTTTAAGTTATGGATATGACATGTTATTCCACTATTGGTGATAAGAGCATTTACCTTGCATTGCTAAGCATGCAAAACAACTTTGAAGTTGGCTCCATGTCAATAAGGTTTAAATTGTTATGACTGTACGATTCCTTGTTAAGCATGCCCTTTTTATAGTTTAGCTTGGAATTAATAGTGCATAGGTTCGGAAGAAACAACACCTTTCTCACCAAACTCTAAAGGTCCACATGATCTATCCTTGTTTTTTCATCCAAAGAATGATATTTTGGCAGTCCCCATTAACCTCCGCATTCTTCCAATCGTTCTTCTTCAAGAGTTGAAGGCCTTAGATTAGAGAGTTCTCTTACTAAGTTGCCTTGGCCCATTAGACCTGAAGAATTGAGCAAAACAATACCATTATGTTCCTTAACAACACCTCCCACACTAGATATAGGCCCAAATTACCCAAACTACAACCATTAAAGATTATCTATCTTTGGAGCTACCCACTCAACCAACCTTTGGTACTTGTTATTTCAAAACCCAAAATAATGTTCCAACCTCCCAAGAGAGCACTTGAGCAAACACCCTACAAAATTAACACCAGAGTCCAATGAACTATATTCTCACCATAATTAACTGTATCAGAAACTCTGCCTCCAACCTTAGTACACTAGTACACTACCAATGAGTATTCTTCCTTTTTGTACAATAAGGCCAAAAATTTGAGATGAACAAACCCATAACCTCTCAAGGCGCCATGCAACCACTGCCTACCAATGAGCTAGAGTGGTTCCAAATCTTGGTTGAATACTGAAATATTTACAGTGTAAGAAAAGATGGTTAGTGTCTTCCCCATTTTTCAAGCACAAAACACACACATGAAGGGAGAGGCACCAATCCGCCGGCTTCTTTTAAGGATTCTCACAAGAGTTGATTACTTGGTTAGCAACCCCCCAATATAATTTTTTTTTTTTTTTTTTTTTACTTTTGAAGGAATGAGACCATGCCAAAGAGCTTTGAATAGGGCATAGTTAGAATTGGGGTTCAGGTGAAAGGTTCTAAAAGAATCATGCAGGCATAAGCATCAAATTGGCAGGAAACAATCATACCTGATAATTTATTCTTAGCTTAGACATTCAACACAAATTTCATATGGTGTTCAACAAACCCAATAAACTCTGCCCACTTGAATGGATCACTTTCATTGATTGTGGCAAAATCTGTCCTTAGGTTGAATCGTTATGTTTATAAAGAAACTCTCAAGGGGATGAGAAATTAATCATGGGATCACCAAGTTATTGCAGCATTAAATTAATGAAATATCATTTTTTACCTGGATTAATTTGAACATAGTGTTATTTATTCTTCTTGCATACACCCAACTATGTGAGAAATAATGAAAATGAATTCGTCTTTTCTTCTTGTAGATGGAAAAAGATGATGACAAATAAGAATTTGAAAATTCATGTATATTGTTTTAACTATAAATCTTTGAATTATCAAAGTGAAAGACAAAATGTAATGCCACCAAGCAATTACACCTTTACCCTCTCCATTTTCCTTAGTTGTTTCTCAACCAAAACCAAAAAGTCATCATCCAGACCAAAAGCTATCTATATTCATTAATCATATATTCTTCAACCGCATCAATTATTATGGAAGCATTTGTTTCTCAGCCAAAACCGAAAAGTTGTCGTCCAAATCAAAAGCTAAGCCATCTATATTCATTAATCATTCTTCAACTGTGTCAATTATTGTGGAATTATTTTATCAAATTACAATTATATGTATGCCCCGAAGATATATTGAGATATGAGGGTAGAAACTGTCTAATGAAAATTCTAGAAGGTAAGACCACCCCATTCACACTTTTATAAGTAGTATAAATTACTGTCAAATTCAGATCAGACCGAATGGTCAAACCTAAGTAAAGTCCAAGTCCGACTATATTGATGATTTTTCAAGTCTGAATGGTTTATAGATATCCAGTTTATGTCTAATCTAGACTAACAACGTTGATGTTAATAACATATATAGAAGACAAAGTAAAATCATTTATAGAATTCTAAGAATTCCCCTTGATTAATATACATTATAAGAACATATATAGAAGATAAAGTAAGATTTTTTTTTTCTAAAATTCTAAGAATTCCCCATATTAAAAAAATGGAGAGTTATCTCACAAGTGAGAGCACTTATCATTATTGATCAGGTTGGCAAGTGGCAAGAACACCTTATGAAGAACATAGAGAAAATGGACAAAAAGTTGGTGGGACGAAAAAGAATGCTCTCTCACTCTCTCTCTCCCTCTCACTCTCTCTCTCTCTCTAGAAAAGTTACTTTCCTAAATTCCATGGTTAGTTTGATGACTACACAATACCTAATATGCTATTTAGATCCTAAAGTCTGAATTTTCTTGATAGGAAGCAGAAAAAATTTCTATGGGATAAAAAAGATAAGAAGTTGACCTAACCCTTAAAATGGGATTTGGTATGCAACTATAAAAAAAAAAGGGTGGATGGAGTCTCAAAAGGTTATAATGGATGCATGCAACATACTTAGTTAAACTTGGGAGGAAAATCCTAACCCAACCAAACAACCTATGGGTTCAATTAGTGAAGCATAAATACATCAAAACAAATGATTTCTAGGATGTGACCATTAAGAGTGGAGTGTGGGCTTAGAGTGGGATATTCCAACAATGAGATTTAATTAAGAAGGGAATAGGTTGAAAAATGGGTGATGGAAAAAATATTAAATTCTGGAAAGATGTGTGGATTGGTAACACATCTCTTTGTGAGCTTGGTGAAATGCTTGAGGATGAAGCAAGCAAAATGTTCGGAGATTTTTGTTCAAATAACTAGAAGGAGCAAGAAATTAACAATAGGGTTCTAATTGAGGTTCGGAACAAGATTAGAGCCATTTTTATTCCATCTTCTGACAAGAAGAGAAAGATTATTTGGAGAGTTAGTTCAAAAGGAGAGTTTAATTCCTTTGCCCAAAAGTTTGATTCGAATTGAACTATCTTTATTTCCAAAAGTTTGGAATCTCAAATGATGGGAAAAAATCAAGTATTTCGTTTTTTCTCTTGATAAAAGACAAGTTGCTATGCAAAATCAGGTTAAAAAGGATGAGAATGGGTCTCGATGTGGGATGCCCCTTTGTGGTGAGGATGCAAATACAAATCATATGTTCATTAAATGCCAAACCGCATCTCAAGTTTGGAGAATTCTTGACCCCATCATCCTAAAGCCTCAAGGAAATGAGTTGGTTGTGGATTTATGGAAGAGACTTGAGAAGGAAATCCAAACAAATAAAAAGAAAACTAGCAGGGCCCCTTATAGTGCACGAGCTTTGTTAAAACAATTTCAGGCAATAGAGTTAGGGGTGAAAGTTGGGTGCATCCAATTCAAGCCCGATCCAATTCAATCAAAGCTTTTGCATAGGTTGGGTTTGAGTTTTTGAACTTTAAAATGGGCTTAAGCCAAAAAAAGAAAAACTTGAGCCTAAATTAAACTTAGATTAGGCTTAGGTTGGGGCCTCAGGTATAGATAGAGCTGTAAAATGGGTCGTGTTGGGCTAGCACAGCATGACCCGCATGCAAGCTGTGTCGTGCTGGCCTACGGGCTGTCTGAGGCCGTGCCTCCCTCCCCTGGGATATTTTGGGGGGTTGGCCCAACATGGCCCATGGCTCAAGCCCATCTCGTGCCATGCCATGGGGTGGGCTAGTCCATGGGCCGAGCCTTAGGCCAGGCCGGGCCATGGACAAGGCCAAAGCTATTTATTTAAAAATTTGAAAAAAGAATCTTAAAATTTTTATTTTATATGAATTTCGATGTATACAATTGTTTATATATACAATAGTTAAATAAAATAGTATAATAAAATTGAAAGCAATTATTTACTTTATTAATATATTATATACTATATGTTATTAAAGGGTAGTGGTGGGTTGGGTTTAAAACCCACATCTAATTTCCTATTAGTTCTTGTTATATAAAAGTAATAAATAAATAAAATAATATAAATTAATAAACAACAAAATTTCCAATTATTTGATTAAGATGTAAAAGAACACATAAACTACCAATTATCCTTTACATCTAATTCAAAATATTATTAAATTCAACACCTAGTACATAAAAGTTTATATTCTTTCCAACAATATGCAGGTTGATGGGTCAAGTTTAGCTTAATACCATACCCTACCTGTAACATACGTGTTGTAGAATCTCAAAACCCGACTTGCCCTAGAACCCATCCTTCAAACAAAAAAACTTGCCCCATCGGGTTGGGTATAAATTGCCATCTGTAAGCCCAAGATGTTTAGTTAAGGTTGAATTGAGCCTTGGTTGGTAAACTCAGGCTTAACCTTGAATTGAAGCAAGCTTAAGTTTGAGGTTTGAGACTTAGGATTGGACTAACCCTCAACTCGACCCAACCCACTCAAGTTGCACCTAGTAAGGACTTGTGTGATGCACGAGCTTTGTTAAGCGAAAGCTAAACAATAAAAGCACATAAGTGGGAAAATTCCCATATTCCTTATTCTCAAATATTTTATATTGTAAATTAAAACCTTTTAATTTATTTTTTAATAATACCACTGAAAATTTTAAATTTAATTTTTTAAGTTTAAATCTTTTGAACCAACCAACCAAACCAAAATTTAACCCAAAACAATACAACCCAAGTTAGCTAGTTTTCACTAATGGTTGGTTGGTTTCGAGTGACCAACTCCCCAACCTGGTTAGGTCAATTTGGTTGGCCAAACAACCTATAACTGAATCTAACCAACTCGTGGACACTCCTAATATTAGCTAAACTAATACTTTAATATCTAATAAATAGCTTAATCACCAATAATTATTGAAAACTTTCTATTAAATAACAAAACAAAAATAGATTTATACATAATTATTGAAAATATATTTATCACAAAAATATAATAAATATAAATTTTAGTATTTATAAATATATAATAAATATAAATTAAGATTTTAAAATTATTATTAATAAATATCAATTTTCTGAAAGTTGTTTTCAATAATTATTAATTGATATAAGTGAAATAATGTTTTTATTATAAGTACATTAATAATTGCAATTATTGTTATATTTTTTATATTTTAATACCTATTAAAAACAATTTTCTGAAAGTTAATACCTATTCTTTTTATTTGAAAGCTTTAATACCTCTGAATTATTTAATATATTCTTTATTATTTCAATAATATTTAAAAATTTTAAATTATTTATATTTCATATTCTTATTCTCAAATATTGTTAAATCTATTTCAATTATTTTTTTGATAAAATTTTTAAGTTTATTACATAATTTATTTATTTAATCTATTTTATTTTTATATAATAATTAAAATTTGATTTAGTTATTAATTTTTTAATATTTAAAATATTTAAAATTAGTTATTTACAATATTATTTATCTATCTAAATAATATCATTATTTAGTTTTTTCAATATTACTTATTTATTGAATATCATAATCCATAAAATTACATGTTATACTATTATTACATAATTTCGTTAATAATTTTTTAAAATGTAAAACTATTATTAATTCAAATATTATGAAATCTATTTTAATGATTTTCTACTTTTAATAATTTTTTTAAGTTTATTACAGAATTATTTTATTTTAACTATTTAAAATTTAGTTATGTTAAATGTTTTGTTATTTCAAATATTCAGTTATTTAAATAAAATGTTAAATATTTAAAATTTTCATTCTTTAAATTTTATTTATTTTAAATTTATTACATAGTTTTAAATATTTTGTTATATAATATTTAGCTATTTTTAATATTTTTATTTATAATAATTAGTTATTGAAATTTTTAAATAATGTATACTTTTTTAATTTTTAATTTTTATTATTTGAATAATATTTAAATTTAATAATTCATAAATTATAATTTATATTGTTAGTACATAATTTCATTATGAATTTCATAAAAGTGTAATTCAAACTTTCTTCTGATAGATATAGATGAAAAGTGGGGGATAGGATAAATTGGAATTAGAGATAATTTAGGAGAGAAACTCTCTAATAAATCAAAGATATTTAAGAATTATGTATAATTTAGGAGATAAATAGGAATTATAGATAATTTAGGGGGAAGTGGGGATAGTGGTGCCACTTGGCTAGATTAGATTATATTTTGGTATATATATATATATATATATATATATAGAGAGAGAGAGAGAGAGAGAGAGAGAGAGAGAGAGAGAGAGAGAGAGAGAGAAAGAGATTTTAGGAATAGCTTGAGGAAGGATAACCAAAGGGATAAATATAGAGGAAAGAGGCATGGGCCAAGCATGATGATGCGTCATTATGAGAGGGGCCCAGATGTAGCAGGCACGTCAGGTAAGCACAATGAATGAGCACGTAATATCTGTGTGACATATGTCCTAGCTAATGCACCTTTTATCCAAACATTTTTGTTGAGTTGGATAGAAATTATCCATTATTTTATTATCTTTGTCAAAATAATTAAAAATAAAAACAATGAAAACGGAAAACCTAAACGTGTTGGGAGTTGGAACTCATTTACATTTTCCTTTTTTATTGTTTTTTATTTTTAATTATTCTAACAAAAATAATAAAATAATTGATAATTTCTGTCTAACAGAGTAAAAACGATTGGATGAAAAGCGCATTAGCTAGAACATGTGTCACACAGCTATTACGTGCTCACTCATTGTGCTTACCTAACATGCCTACTACATCCGGACCCTTATGAAAGAGGGAGAAGTGAGTGATGAGGTGGCTTCATGAAGGATCAAGGCTAAAATGAGAAGGACCGAGAGTTCTCCATTGGGGTAATGGAGAAAGCACAAGCCATGATGTGGCATTAGGGGTGTCCATGAAAAACTGGAAAATTGAACCGAATTGAGAAAACTGAACCGCAAAATGCGGTTAACCAAACCGATCGATTTGGTTTCGGTTAACCTAGAAAAAAACCAATGGTTAACCGAATCGACCGGTATATATATATTTATATGTATATTATATATATATTTAATATATGTCACATATTTTTTATATATTATATATAAATATATACTTATATTATATTTATAAATATATTATATATTATATATTATATATATTTAAAATATTTATAGTATATTATATATCATTTATTATTTATATTATAATATTATACATATATTTATATAATATATATTATAAATATAAAAAACCAAAAAACCGAACTGGTAAAAAACTAAAACCAACGGACCGGTTAACTGATGGTACCAGTTTGGTTTCAGTTTGAAGAAATGAAAAAAACCAATATATATATATATATATATATATATATTATAGATGATTTAAAGAATACCACCATGTTTATGTGGTATATTTAGAGAAAAGTGAAATAATAAGATTTTTATTAAGTTTACTACGAAGTCTGCCTTGGTTCTTCTTTCACTATTACTTACATGCATGTTCTTAGATAAGCCAATTTTGGTCAAACTGGGCTTTTGTGTCCTTGTGATGTATGGGTCAGGTATAGCCTAGGTCTTTGTAATTTTTTCTTTCTTCTAAGAACAGTAAAAACAGGCAAGTAATTTTTTATACGAGTGAATGCCCCAAATGTTCAAAAGTGCAATATAGAAACATCACCATGCCTTTATATGAATATTGAATGCCCCAAATGTTCAGAAGTGCAATATAGAAACATCACCATGCCTCGTTCTAGGATTTCTTAAAGTGTCGCTAACTTATGCTAATGGATTTTCTAATGAAGAAACTCTATAAATCTGTTTTCATATAGAAGAACTGGTTGTAATGGTGGCAATTGTACCCAGGAAAATGGTTTTAAGGTATGATTATCATATGTAAACTCTAATGTAGATCAATAGGGATTTGCTCTAGACCATTTGATGTTGGCAAAAAGATGTGGAGAATGGAGCATGACTCTGTTTTAGAATTACAAAGAAGATTATGATGAAGAAATGGGAGAATGGCTATTCAGCACATCCTAAGAATTCTTAGCCCCACAATACAGTTGGGGTAGGTGCCAGTTTGGAATTAATGACAATACACGAGCGGGTATTAGTGTTTTGGATAGGGGCATTTGTCATTTTGAATTATGTAAAATTACAGTGGAATTCAAAATTCTGTAGTGTGGTGCAGTGTATTTTTCCGTGAAAAAATCACTTAATTTGATTGGACATGAGAGAGAGATGAAGAGTAAAAGTTTCTTGATTGCTCTCTACTCAAACAAGAACATTATTTAATATTAATTTAGAAAGTATAAGATAAAACAAAATCCAAAGACAAAAGAACGAAAACTAAGGAATACAATCCTAGTTAACCCAACCCAAACTTGATATTCCATCCTTATTAGCACCTTTTCCATAATATTCTCTACGCGATTGCCATCTTTGAATATCTTGGACAGTTCTTAACTCTATCCACTCTTGATCATTTGCTCCACTATGTTAGAACAAACCTCTCCTAGAATTAATGCATGACAAAGGATTCGAACCAATAAAAAAAAGCATGGCCAAGGCTTCACCATATTGGTTTCCAAGCATGGCTGTTTAGCAACAATACAAGAAACTATATTTTTTTGGGTAGAAATTCAATGAATAGATTCGAGGAAGTCCGGGTTAATTTTAGTGAGGAGACTAAATTGTTAGATAGACCAAAATTCGCAGATAATTGTTCTAAAAAGGTTATAAACAAATGTTGGTCAGTTATCTGGGATAGGTGGATTAGATATCAGCCTGTCCTTCAGCATTTTTTCATTTGTATTTTGAGTAAAGTTGCCTGTGGCCTCTCTTGGACTTGAACCCACATTCTCATTCAAGTGGAGAAAACAACATAAAACCTTCAAAGCAACTACAATCCAATTAGACATGTTTATGGGCCGGGTTCAGGTTTTGCTTTTGCCGGGTTCAAAGCAACTACAATCCAACAACATACAGACACTGATGTATCTGCGTTCACCCAATCAAATTAGTGGTAGGGGAATATTCAATACATCATAATCTTCAAACTTTCAAAACTTCATCAGCTAGCATTACATAAAAATGTCAACATATAAGGTCCATAGTCTATCTGATGAATAATTTGGATTGTATCGCTTAATCATGTTGATCATTGATGCATGAAACGTTACAGAGAAGTTCCTCAAAGGAAAAATAAAAAATAAATAAAATGATACAGAGAAAACTAAAGAAATAAAATGTTGAAGAAGCTATTAATAACTTCACTGAAAAGTTGATTTATCAGCTGAATTCAAGTGTGTTCGGGATTTTTGGGTTTTTCATCAAATGTATCTTCTAAGCTTCCCGTGTGATGTGAGGCTTACCTTACAAACCCAGAAGCCGCTGCATGAAAACCCTCCCAAACGGGCACCAAAAAGAAGGCCATTACTCAATGTTGGTTGGTCCCAGATGGCTTGGGGTCTTGGGAGGCGTAGACTGAATACACTACTCAATGTTACAGAGAATTATCTGAATACTGTATCTGCCCCATCCTACATTTGGCTGGAAGTAGGCTGCAGTAAACTCTAAAGGCAGTGCTAACTAGGCCCTGAGTCTTCGAGCCAGCTTGTGTAAGGAACCTGGACCAGCATCTAGTCTTGGATGACCTAGGGCTTCTGGATAGTAAAGGAAGAGATTGACAGTAGCTTCTCAAATTTCTGGCTGGTCCAGCATTCAGAACCACTTCAGCTAACTGACAATCATTTATAATGCCTGAGCCAACCTTATCCCTATCCAGATTTCCTCCTCACAACACTTGCAGCTGTGCATTGGGGACATCTCCGTGGTCAGAAACACCTTTCTTTTGGTAACCTCAATTTATTCTGAATTGAAAAAAAAAAAACCGTTATACCAAGTAGGAGGACATAAGGTTCCAACTAATCTTCATGTGTGAAGGCATTGGTGCAACAAACCGAAGCACATCTGGTCTAGAACTAAATTTTGGCAAATTCTGAGATTTCCTGTCCAAAATGTCAAGGAACTTCGCAATGTTTGGAAGAATAAGTTCTCTACAATGGAGATGTAGCAAAGGGACCTTAGATAAGACACTTCCCTTCTGAACGTCCAAACCTTCTGGCCTCCGCAATTTGTATGGCTTCCCTGTTGTTGGCTCAATGTCAACCCGGGGCATCTGCTTCCACTTTTTGTGCACATACCAACCATACTTGTAATCCCCTACAATTGGTGTGCCTAGAGCTTCTGCACAATGGACCCTGAGCTGCAAAAAAGAATAAAGTTGGTATTAGACATGGCCGAATCTAGACGGTTTCAGTGCTTTATAAGATAAAAAATGTTTGAGCAGGGATCCACTACGGTCTTGTGTCAGCCAATGCGATCCTAATCAGTAGTCATCCATGCTGACAAGGGTAACTTGGCCAACACTCAAGGCATTTGATATTTGGTCACTGAAGATTTGCCCTAATTTGACATGGGCACTAATTAGGAGTAGTCCTCCATGCTGACAAGGGTAACTTGGCCAACACTCAATGCATTTGATATTTGGTCACAGAAGATTTGCCCTAATCTGACATGGGCACTAACTCAACTCAACTAAGCCTTGTCCCAGTTATATAGGTCAGCTACATGAATCCTGTTCCACCATTCCGTTCAGTTCCATATTCATTGTAAACTTGTGAGCTCTCAATCATTTCTATTCATTACAACCCATGTTCATTTTGGTCTGCCTCTAGTTCTTCTAGACCCTTCAACTTGTAACAGTCACTTCTCAGAGTCAATCAGCCTGCAAAAGGATTTCCATACTTCTCACATCACAAACAGAACCGCACAATAAACCCTCTTGGTCTATTTTCCACATAGAGGGTATCACATTACCAGATGATCACCATACGTATTGGGATGACTCAAAACACCTGATCAGACTGAATTCTCAAATATCTGTAGCAAGCAATATAGATCACAGTAAATAAAAAGAAAAAATCAATGGGAAAAGAGAGAAAAGAATGAATGGAGGACTGGGTTACTACAATCCATGCTCTGATACCATGTAAACAAGTCTGGTTTCAAAGGGGAGAAATGGAAAAAAAATACAAGGAAAAGAGAATAGGTAAAGTCTTTTCAATTAAAGACATTAGTCTACCCTCTACCTCTCCCGGCCATCCCTATATTTATATTCAACATCTAATTCTGAGAGATTTTACATAAGTACCCCTGTTTATAAAATAATCCAAATCCCTAAAATACCTTAAAGGAATACTCTCTCTCAGATATGAATAAAAATAAAACAATATAATGATGGACAGATATAAAACACCAATGTGCTTGAGCTGTCAAGGGATCCCATAAAGCTGATTGAATTCGCTACAACATTGTTTATGGCCAGTGTGTAAACTTTTAGAGAGCAGGTGGGTCAAATCTCATTGCCAGAGGCTTCCTTTATAGTCATAATTTCCTTTCAAGGCTTCCGAAGAAAAAGGCCCTCTTCCATCCATTCAAGTGCACTATAAGAGAGCTACAACTAGTGTTCTTTCAATTGATAAGCAATGACAAACATGAGGTGCAAAATAAGGCTAAAAGCAATGAGCACAATACAAATTGCTTTGTCCCATAAGCCAAAAACACCAACAAACCCAAAAAACAACAGCTAGAAAAAAGCTTACAAATTATAAGTCGGCCTGGGAATCCCTAGTCCAAACTATCTCTACCTACCCCACTTCTTGGAAACAAATCAGCTAACGAACTAGCACTCATTGGGACCCAGTTGAATGAGGCATTCAAAGAGACACCTAAAGAGTGAGCTAATCTCACCAAATATCTGAACTGGCTATGGGATCAAATCTTGAGAATTCATCCACTAAATGATTGTCTGACAGTCCCCCTCTACATCTACAGGCATGAAGACCTGTTGCAAGGTCAATTTTTAGTCTTTGAATTAAGGCCACCACTTCAGCTCTTAATGAAATTCCATACCCAACTGGACCAAGTAACTCAGCATTAAATTACCTCTGGAACACGAGTCACAACTAGTGTTTTTGTCACAAAGTAATTCAGAAGAACCAATAATCAGCTTCTACATACCTAATACTTCCTTCCATAGTTACCTGATTCATTGAACACAGCGGAATGGAAAAACAGAACTCATGTAGCCGACCCCATATAGTTGGGATAAGGCTTGGATGATGATGATGACAACGACATACCTGATGCTTCCTTCCAGTGAGTGGGCACAGCTCAATCCATGTGCATCCATTTATCATAGGACCCAGCACCCGAAAATCAGTTATAGCCTCCTGAGAAGCTTCTACACCCGAAGGGTTAGCCAAAATGACTCTTTCTGTCTTTCCATCATTCAAAAGAACCTAAATGAAGGAAAATGATAGTTGGTATTTGGAAAATTAAAACCAAAATATACAAATATGAGTTCAACAGAAATCACTAAATTCCAAAATCTCCATTCAACAAGGTAATGGAAGCAAACCTTTGAAAGAGGTGCACAAATACGACCTTGTTTTTCTCTGGGAGAACCTATAACCAGTGCCCAGTACCTCTGTGTTGTTGTTTCACAAGCATCATTCCAAGTCTATATGATCCATTAGTACACATACTGTTAAAAATATTACTAAAAGCATTATTGTAATCCATACCTACCATTAAATTTTCAAGTCTTTTACTATGCAAAAAATGTTCATCCATTAAAATTAAAGCACAACGCAATGCTGCAAACAAGTACCTTTAGTGGAGATTTTGCTTTATTTACATCACTGAATAACCAGTGAAGCCGAGCAATGCTTTCCTTTGTCCTTCCCATTAAAAGAAGGCCACTGCTCTCTCTATCCAGGCGATGCACCTGATGACGCATGAGAAAAACAGAAAACCAAAAATTTTAAATGAAATAACTGTAACACAGGCAATATGGTAGCAGACCTATACAATGTAACTAAAAACTCAACTAAGCCTTGCCCCAACTATACGGGGCCAGCTACAGGAATCCTGTTCCACCATTCTACCAGCCCTACCTAAATGAAAATTATGGTTAAGAATTCAATTGAGACAAACTTAACCTAGTATATCTCCTAGGTGTAGCCATTACATAGAAGGCATGTATGTATATTACTTGTGTCATTGAACACAGGAAACACACTCCATTGTAAGTGCCAATTATTAGGGGTGATCATTTTCAGCCTTTGATCAGAAATCAGGTGGAGGCTGATCCAGTTAGGGGTGTTTGGGGGAAACCAGTGCCACCAAGGGCTGAAAGTTTTTGCTTGGTTGGTTGTGAGAGGTTGCATTCTAACCCAGGATAACCTAACACTTAGAGGTCTTCAGTTTCCAAGTAGGTGTCTGCTGTGTTTTGCTGAAGAGGAAGATGTTTCTCACATTTACTTCACTGCAAATTCACATATCAGTTTGGTCCTATTTCTTCAATTTGTTCAAGCTGGACAAGAGCTCTATGGCAGATCCAGCTGAAATTTTTAGTTGCTGAAAGGATCCATGGTGGTGTTAAATCTAAGATTTTATGGACCTGTATTCCCTTTGCTGTGTGCTGAAAGATCTGGAAGGAAAGAAACAGAAGACTCTCCGAGGAGAAAAAGAAAAGTATGGAAGAGATGGTAGCCGTTATCAGTTTGACAGTTATTGGTTGGCTGCTGCTGCTTCCAGAGTTTCAAGGGCTGAGGAAGGAAGATTTTTGTGCTGATTTCTGGGATCCTCTGAATTCATAAAAGGATTGCTGATGACTGTTGTTTTGTTTTGAAATGTTGTAATGTGCCATTTGTATTTGGTGGTTGTGACATCTTGTCACCTAGTTATATTTGTACTGTTTTCCTTTTAGCAATAAATTTTTTTCCTTTATTTTATCTTAAAAAAAATCATTTTCAGCCTCGCCCAGAAATTCCAGGCTTCGGCCTAGGTTAATTATATATATATGTCATATTTTATGATTTATATATAAGTATTAGAATATGACACCCATAAAACATATGGCAGTCCAGTGCACGACTCTCCTGCCAAGACGGGGTCTGAGGAGGGACAGATGTACAGTCTTCCCTAAAGTTTAAGATAGATACTAATACCTCCCTTCTAATTTCTAATAGGACTTAAACCTCCCCATTAAATTTGGTAGATACAATAAAAAGACTCTTTTGCATTATTCTTTAAATTTAAGAAAACCACCCAAACTGGGAAATAAAGGATTACCACTGTTTTTTTTTCTGTGAAGGATAAAAATATACATAACACACAAAGGAAATTACATCAAGAGGGACTAAAACCTATTCAAGACAAAAGCTTGACTCTCTAACTAAGACACCAACATATGACCCAGTTTTTTACCAAAAAAAAAACATATAAGCCAGTTTATTTGTATCACGACTAATATGATGGCATGCTAAAGAACTGAGTAATAAATAATAGATATAAAATTCACAAAAAAGCACAATTCGACGAACACACGAACACAAATATGAATATTCCAGCTTGTTCTGTATGAACCTGATAACAATCTGATGATCGCCCATGCAGTTGTAGCTACTTCCCCCTTCACTGAACCATCATAGTAAACTGTTATATCACTATATCAGTATGATGTACAAACTCATCTCTTAACCTTCTGTTAGAATCATTCAAATTCTCAATCCTGGTACGCTCAACCTATTCATGATTCAACAACAAACTTATTTCTTTCATTATTTAATTGTTAAAACTGTCATAAATTTGTACTTTAGTGCTGCAGGGGCATATCTGTAATTTTCTCTATGTTTTTTGTGGATCATGTGATCCCTTTGTGCCCAAGTAAGTGGGTTGTGTAGGTCTGAATGATCTGTGACTGCTGCATCCGCAGTTTTCTAACTTCGTTTTGAAGATTACAGTAATTGAGTGGCCTAAAATATGATGAAGTGTTATTCGTAAGGGCTGTTCAGATCTGATATTGACCATTTTTGCTTCTGGAATTGGTTCAGTAGTGTTGTACTGTGTGTTCCGTATGTGTGGATGGAAGGAAATGGTTGCAAAGTGCTGTTTGTGTGAGAACAAGTATCCTTGTGACTGAATTGACTGAACTGTGAAACCCTATCATGTCTTCTGAGGATTCTAGTATGTCTGGTGTGTCCTCTAGTAAAGGAGGAGTGAGTGGAGGATCTAAAATGAATTTTCCTATGGCTGTGATTCCTTTTGATGGACTCAATTACCTAGAATGGTCAAGGGGAATTAAACTTTACAAAACTGCAAGGGGAAAAGTAGGTTATATTAATGGAAAAATCAAAGAACTGAGGTCTAGGGTGTAGAACATGATAAGTGGGACTAGGAAAACAACATGGTGATGTCATGGCTGTTACTGTCTATGCTGCTACAAGTGAGGACGACCTTCATGTGGGGAGAAACAGCTTATGAGATTTGGGAGTAGGCTAATCCACCTATTCAGAACAACAACATTATGCAAAAATCTATCATTTGCAAGCTGCATCCTCAAATTGTAAGCAGGGGGAGAAAAGTCTCTCTGTATACTATTTAGATTTAACCTCAATTTGGAAAGAGTTGAACCACTATCAGAACATGGACGGGAAATGTGATGTAGATGATAAGGTTTAGAAGTCCTTGGTTCCTCAACAACGGGTTTTTGCCTTTCTCTTGGGGTTAAACCCTATATATGAGTCTATTGGGGTTCAGATATTTGGAAGTAAAGATCTCCCATCAATGCAAGAAGTGCATGCCCTAGTACAGTCAAAAGAGAGCAAACGGAATGCAATGAATAATTCTGAGGGGGATCAAATTGGCTTGGTATCTAAGGGAAATGTAGTTGCAAGGGGTGGGAATTCTTTCAAGAAGGGTGACTTCCGGAAGAAAGTTGATGACAAGGATAAGCTATGGTGTACTCATTGTCAGAAGTCTAGACATACTCGTGATACATATTGGGATATTCATTTGAAGCCAAAGTGGGCTCAAGAGTTGAGTAAGAAGTCAAATCAGAATAAGAAACCAGGACCACAAAGTCTAATGAAGTATCATGTAACAAATATGGCTTCTTAGGAGTCTCAACCCTCTATCACACTACCTTGAGCCAAGAATGCTCTTTTATGACTAATCCCAAGGAAGATATCATTAATTCCTTCAATGACCATTTGGAGTTGTACGGTAGGGCAATCCGTCAGATGGATTTTGCTCCTCCTCCCTTGACTTCCTTTGCATCTACATCAAGTAATGGTAATTCTGCCATAGCTTTCCATGTGACCTCTCATCCCTCAGACTCCCCTCGAATAATAGATTTTGAAGCCTCGAACCACATGACTGGTAAGTCAAATTGTTTCCAATCCTGTCATCTCTTGTCTGGAAGGGACAAGCTGAGACTAGATGATGGCTTCTTTTCCACCATAGCTGGTCAAGGAACCATCTCCCTTCCCTTTGGACTTACCCTTTCTAATGTGTTACATGTTCCAAAATTGCCTATAAACTTGTTCTCTATTAGTAGAATTACAAACTCATTAAACTGCTCAGTAACTTTTCTTTCCTTCTTGTATGATACAAGATTTGGCCTTAGGGAGGAGGATTGTTAGAGGTCGTATGGAGGATGGTCTCTACATGCTGGAGACTAAAGCTAGTCTTGCAGTTACCAAGTCTAAGAGTCAGTCTAGTAAGAGAAAAGTTTAGTTATGGCATGGTCATTTTGGTCCCTTATCTTTTGAGTCATTAAATTTTTGTTCCCAAAATTGTTCAAGTCGGTGTTAGTATCTGAATTCACATGTCAAATTTGTCACTTGAGCAAACATTATAGAAATCTTTTTTTTTTATATTTAAACATTGTAGAAATCATTTTGCTTCAAGAAATAATAAATATAACTTTCCTTTCCATATTGTTTATTATTATGTTTGGGGCCATTTTACTTTACCCTCTAAGACTGACTATAAATACTTTATTACACTTATTAATAACTACTCCATATATACATGGGTGTATCAATGCGATCCAGAGATGAAGTGCCAACAATTGTAAAAGATTTCCAATGCATGATATTCACTCAATTTTAGACAAAATTACCAATTTGACAATGCCAAAACACCCCAACATAATGGTGTTGCAAAAATGAAAAGCTGCCATCTCCTTGAAGTTGCTCGTGGATTACTTATACATATGAATGCTTCAAAAGTTTTTGGTTGGATGTTGTTTTATGTGCTGCCTACCTTATCAACCATATGCCATCTTGTTTGTTAGAGTACAAGGTCCCTCATTAGCTCTAGTTCCCCAAAGCTCCCTTATTTTCTATTCCTATTTGTGTACTTGGTTGTCGTTGTTTTGTTCAAGACTTGTCTCCTACTCATGGTAAGCTTGACCCTTGTATTATTCCTTATATACATTCTTGGGCTACCCTCCTTCTCAAAAGGGTTACAAGTGTTTTGAGCCCATTTTCAGAAAATATTGTCTCTATGGATGTGTCTTTCTTTAAGAGTGATCATTTTTTTCCAATTTCTCCTCAGGGGGAGAGTAGGGGAGAGGAAAAACAGGTCTAGGTTCTTCCTCCTCTGTTATGTCTGTTCCTTCACTGTCGCAAGGGCCAGCCAAGTTCAAGAGTTGTGGAGCAACTTGAAGCTATACTACCAATAGGAATCTGCTGAATTAAAAAATATGAAAGAAAGTAGTTTCTTGAAGAGAGGAGAAGAAGAGAAGAAGAGAAGTTGAAAAGAAAAAGAGAGCAATAATCTGGCCACCTCCTTCACTTATTATTTATACTAAAATAATAGAACAGTACAAAGACAACTATGCCCTTATAGGGCGGCAAAACATAAAACAGCATATATAACACTCAAAAACATAATAGAATTTGGACTCACATAACTACTGTGGTCCCCACTTCCTATCTAACAACTAACATAAAACATCTACTCAGAAAAACATCATAAAACTAATTAATCTTCAACATTCCCCCTCAAGTTGGCAGTAAATGTCACACATTCCAAACTTGCGTAGATCATGTTCAAGCTTGTTCTTTGCTAACCCTTTAGTGAGAACATCAGCTAGCTGCAACTCTAAAGAGACATAAGGCAAACAAACTTCTCTGGTTGTTACCCTCTCTTATAAAATGTCTATCAACTTCAATGTGTTTTGTCCTATCATGCTGAATTGGATTGTGGGCAATATTGATTGCAGCCTGATTGTCACAGTATAACATCATAGGTTCCTCTGCTTTCACCCCAATCTCAGTCAAAAGAGATCTAACCCAAAGAAGTTCTGAGACACAGTAGAAATCTGCTGAATTAAAAAATATGAAAGAAAGTAGTTTCTTGAAGAGAGAAGGAAGAGAGAAGGAGAAGAAAAGAAGAAGAGAAGTTGAAAGAAAAGAGAGCAATGATCTGGCCGCCCCCTTCACTTATTATTTATACTAAAATAATAGAGCCGTACAAAGACAACTATGCCCTTATAGAGGGGCAAAACATAAAACAACATATATAACACTCAAAAAGCATAATAAAATTTGGACTCACATAACTATTTTGGTCCCCACCTCCTATCTAACAACTAACATAAAATATCTACTCAGAAAAACATCATAAAACTAATTAATCTTCAACACTCCCCCTCAAGTTGGGAGTAAATATCACACATTCCCAACTTGCGTAGATCTTGTTCAAGTTTGTTCCTTGCCACCCCTTTAGTGAAAACATCAGTAAGCTGCAACTCTGAAGAGAAATAAGGCAAACAAACTTCTCCGGTTGTTACCCTTTCTCTTATAAAATGTCTATCAAATTCAATGTGTTTTGTCCTATCATGCTGAATTGGATTGTGGGCAATATTGATTGCAGCTTGATTGTCATAGTATAACATCATAGGTTCCTCTGCTTTCACCCCAATCTCACTCAAAAGAGATCTAACCCAAAGAAGTTCTGAGACACCATGAGCCATGGATCTATACTCAACCTCTGCACTTGATCTTGCCACAACCGCTGAATTCTTACTCTTCTAGGAGATCAAGTGTCCACCTACAAAGGTACACACTCCTGATGTAGACCTGTCATCTAAGCATCTTGCCCAGTCTGCATCTTTATAGGATTCTAACTTCAGATTCTCATGATTTGAGAAAAGAATGCCTCTACCAGGGTTTTCAGCATGGAGAAATACACAACAAGAGGTTTTTCTCCCTATTTCATACTTATCACCTGATTTCTTAACTAATAGGCTCTAGCTTCATTTTGCTTGTGAGAGTAGGTTTCAGTCACTCCATCCCAAATCTCCTTAAGAGTATTAGCCCATAGGAAATTTTTTGCAATATGAGATAACATAGAATTACATAGCCAAGACATTACCATGTAATTCTCTTGCACCCATCGGGAAGAGTCTGCATCAGGTTTCTTCTCCTCCCCAGTGAGATAACCTAATTTTCCACAGGCACCAATAGCCATCTTAGTTGATTGTGCCCACTCCAAATAATTTGTACAATCAAGTTTTACTGTAGTAATGATCCCAGACCCAAAAATATCACTACTACCTCTAACACCCAGTCCCACAGTACCGGTAGATTTCATCTCAGTATTCCAACTCTCCATTTTACTTCAAACAATTTAACAGTAAGGAAAATATAGATTGGAGACCTCCAAAAAATTATTTAATACCACACACAGAGAAACCAACCCTTCCAGAAGAAGAAAAACCTAGCTGGAGGGAAATCTCTCTCCTCTCCACGCCTCCCAACAGAGAGAAAAGTGAATTGATCACTCCGGAAGGCCTAGAAAATTTCGGAAACCAAACCGCCCTCTTCAGAAAATCAAAAGAAAACTAACAATACCTGGGTGCCCAAGATCAGATCAAAAACAAAGAGTCCAACTTTTCTGGGACTCTTCCCCGTACTCCAGTTCTTCCTGACTTTGATGCTGAACAGTAGATCACCTTCCTGATGTCTAGATCCCACCAAAAACTAAAAGAACTGGGCAATCTATAGCAGATCGATCAGCCCTTTACTAATTCATGCAGTCGGCTGATCTAGGGCTGCATGAGAAAGCTTCAACAAACCCTAGCCGATGCTTTGATACCAAGTAGAAATCTGCTGAATTAAAAAATATGAAAGAAAGTAGTTTCTTGAAGAAGAAATGAAGAGAGAAGGAAAAGAAGAGAAGAAGAGAAGTTGAAAGAAAAGAGAGCAATGATCTGGCCGCCCCCTTCACTTATTATTTATACTAAAATAATAGAATTGTACAAAGACAACTATGCCCTTATAGGGCGGCAAAACATAAAACAGCATATAAACTCAAAAAACATAATAAAATTTGGACTCACATAACTACTGTGGTCCCTACCTCCTATCTAACAACAAACATAAAACATCTACTCAGAAAAACATCATAAAACTAATTAATCTTCAACAGACACCATGAGCCATGGATCTATACTCAACCTCTGCACTTGACCTTGCCACAACCGCTTGCTTCTTACTCTTCCAGGAGATCAAGTTTCCGTCTACAAAGGTACACACTCCTGATGTAAATCTCCTATCATCTAAGCATCTTGCCCAATCTGCATCTGTATAGGATTCTAGCTTCAGATTCTCATGATTTGAGAAAAGAATGCCTCCGCCAGGGTGCTTTTTCAGATATGCAAGTATTCTCTCAATAGCTTCCCAATACTGAACCCAAGGTGCGTGCATGTACTGACTCACAACACTAACAGCATAAGAAATATCTGGTTGTGTCATACACAAATACAACAGTCAGCCCACCATTCTTTGATATCTCCCTACATCATTTACCAATTCACCATCCACACCATTAATTTTGTGATTTGGATCAATATGAGTGTCTACTGGTTTGGTCCCCAGCTTCCTAGTCTCTCACAGTAGGTCAAGTACATACTTTCTCTGTGAAATGAAGATCCCATGCTTGGATCTTGCAACTTCAATCCCTAAGAAGTATTTGAGATCACCAAGATCTTTGATCTCAAATTCTTGCTACAATGATTTTTTGAGATCATCAATCTCCTCCAAATCATTTCCTATCACCACTATATCATCCACATACACAATTAGAATCGACACCCAGCATCTCTCCTCTTCACAAAGAGGGTGTGATCAGACTGTGTCTGTGTGTATCCAAAACGGATGAGTGCCCCTCTAAACCTATCAAACCAAGCCCTAGGTGACTGTTTCAGTCCATATAGAGATTTTTTGAGTCTGCACACCTGTTCCTTTACCAACATTTTCATAAAAGCCTGTTGGAATGTCCATATATACCTCCTCCTGTAAGTCACCATTAAGGAAAGCATTTTTGACATCAAGCTGGAACAAGGGCCATGAATAGGTGGCTGCTAGAGATAAAAGAATACGAACTAAACTCATCTTAGCTACTGGTGCAATGGTTTCTAGATAATCAACACCATAGGTCTGAGTATACCCTTTCGCTACCAACCTTGCCTTGTACCTCTCTATCTTGCCATCGGCCTTATACTTCACTATGAATACCCATCGACATCCGACTGTCTCCTTGTCTATGGGGAGATAAGGCACTGTAGGAAAGATGGTGTGAAATGCAATGGGATGTAGACTTTCTCTTCCCCTTACGAAGTGCAATGGGAAGATCAATGTCAGTGGGATCAGCTGCAACAATGGTGTTAGGGACATGAACATTATCATCAAAAAACATAATAGGCTCAGGCTCAGGCTCAGGCTCAGGCTCAGGCTCAGGCTCAAGAGGAATACCTAGAAATGTATCTGCCGAATCTAGAGTTTCAGAAGGACTGACAGAGAGTGGTGTGGGTTGAGGATGTGTGGAGTCAACCATCATCTGTCGGTGCTGATATTGTTGTGGGCTGCCCGTAGTGGCTCAGGTAATGAAACTGGAGGTGTAGGTGCTAGCTGAACTGGTGGTGCAAGTGCTGGCTAAACTAATGGAGGCACCACAGAAACAGGAAGAGGAACAGATTGTTAGTTCTTCTCCCCAAAACTCTCCCCCTGAGGAGAACCACTCGAGAAGAAGAATATGGATTCAAAAAAGGTAACATCCATAGTGACAAATCTGCTCATCGACACTGGGTCAAAACAGCAATACCCCTTTTGGTTCTGAGCATACCCAAGAAAACACATTTCTTGGCCTTAGGATCCAATTTCTTGCGATGAGGGCCACGAATGTGAACAAAAGAAACACAACCAAAAACCCTCAGAGGTATATGAAATATCTCTCCATCCGGAAAAAGAAGGCTAAATGGCACCTTAAACCTCAAAGTCTGTGAAGGAACACAATTAATGAAATGCACAGCTATAAGAACTGCATCTCCCCAAAACTGCATAGGAACTAAAGCACACACTATAAGACTCCTTGCCACCTCCACAATGTGTCTGTTTTTCCTCTCAGCAACTCCATTATGTTGCGGTGTATATGCACAACTGCTCTGATGAACTACACCATGTTCTAAGAGATACGTGGTCAGGTCCTTCTCAAAGTACTCTCTGGCATTATCTAATCTAAAAGCCTTAGTTCTTACTCTAAATTGTGTGAAAACCATTTGGTGGAATTGTCGTACTAAGTTAGGAACCTCATCACGTGATCTTATCAAATATATCCAAGAATTTTGTGTATAATCATCCACAAACAAGAGAAAGTAACGGAATCCTCCCATAGAAGGGATTTGATATGGCCCCATACATTAGTGTGAACAATATTAAAAGCAGTACTTCTTTTATTACTTGGTTTAAAAGACTGTCTACAATGCTTTCTTAACTGACAACTCTCACACTCCAAAGTAGATAATTGAACAGACTCAAACAACTTTGGGAAAAGACATTCCAAAGAACTAAAAAAAAGATGTCCCAAGCGATTGTGCCAAAGCATAATCTGGCTCACTGACTCTGACCCACTACTACTGCTTCTACTAACATGATGGCCCTGATATCTCGGAATCTCATCCATAAGGTAGAATCCATTCACCTCACGACCACTCCCAATCATCTTCTTTGACTCCAAATCCTGCAAAACACAATTACTAGGAAGAAAGTTCACAGAACAATTCAAATTTTTTGTCAAAGAACTAACAGACAGTAGGTTGGTATGAAGTCTAGGGACATGAAAAACAGAAGACAGAGTTGTATCATTGGTCACTCTAACTGTCCCCTTCCCAGCAATGGGCATATGTGAACCATCTGCTGTAGAGACTATCTCTACCAGAGCACAACTGATAGGAACTGAAAATGGTAGGGGCATTGTCATATGCTCAGATGCTCCAGAGTCTATAATCCAGGGAGGTCCCTCCTTACCTGAAGTGGATGCAAGATTTACAGTTGCATATGAACTACCTGTATGTGCAAAGGAAGTGGTGTAGTTGGCTCCTGCATTCTGTTGTCCATCTGGAAGGCTAGAGCTAGGTGAATCTTTCTTTCTCATAAGCTGTCCAAACCTCTCCAATTCTGTTCTAACTGTTGCTACTGCAATGGATTCCCAATCAGTTTGGGAGAGAGGGGCTTCTTGTTTCTTATCCGAGCAGGCATAAAATTTGGATGAAACTTCCAACAAGTGTCCCTGGTATGCTTAGGCTTCTTGCAATAAACACACACCAAGTCCTTCTTATCTTCGCTTCTAGTCTCACTACTCCCCCTGTCTCCATTCGGCTTAGGTTTTGTTGTACCAACCATAGCCGACTGGTCAATCCCAAGCTATCTCACCATTACATTCATCCTACTCTCCTCTCCGAAGAGGAAAGCTTAGGCCTGAGAGAGTGTCACACCCTTCCTAGAAAGAATATGCTGCCTAGCAATGTCAAATTTAGGGTTCAGCCCTGCCAAGAACTCGAAAACCTTATTCCTCTCTACTAGTCTGCGATAAGTTGCTGCATCATTTACACTTTCCCATACCACAGTTTCTAAGTGATCTATTTCCTGCCATAGGGTTTTCAGCATGGAGAAATACACAGTAAGAGGTTTTTCTCCTTGTTTCATACTTATCACCTGATTTCTCAACTGATAGGCTCTGGTTGCATTTTGCTTCTGAGAGTAGGTTTCAGTCACTCCATCCCAAATCTCCTTAGTAGTATTTGCCCATAGGAATTTTTTTGCAATATGAGGTAACATTTTTTTTTTTGATCAATAACACTTTCATTAGCAATATGAGGTAACATAGAATTACACAGCCAGGACATTACAATGTAATTCTCTTGCACCCATCGAGAAGAGTCTGTATCAGGTTTCTTCTCCTCCCCAGTGAGATACCCTAATTTTCCACGGGCACCAATAGCCATCTTAGTTGATTGTGCCCACTCCAAATAATTTGTACCATCATGTTTTATTGTAGTAATGATCCCAGGCCCAAAAATATCACTACTACCTCCAACACCCAGTCCCATAGTACCAGTAGATTTTATCTCGGTATTCCAACTCTCCATTTTACTTCAAACAGTTCAACAGTAAGAAAAGAAAATAGATTGAAGACCTTCAAAACATAATTTAATATCACACATAGAAAACAACCCTTCCAAAAGAAGAAAACCCTAGCTGGAGGGAAATCTCTCTCCTCCCCACGCCTCCCAACAGAGAGAAAAGTGAATTGATCACTCCGGGAGGCCTAGAAAATTCCAGAAACCAAACCATCCTCCTCAGAAAATCAAAAGAAAACTAACAATACCTAGGCGCCCAAGATCAGATCAAAAACAAAGAGTCCAATTTTTCTGGGACTCTTCCCCGTACTCCAATTCTTCCTAATTTTGATGTTGAACAGTAGATCACCTTCCTGATGTCTAGATCCCACCAAAAACTCCAAGAACTGGGCAATCTATAGCAGATCGATCAGCCCTTTACTACTTCATGCAGTCAGCTGATCTAGGGTTGCATGAGAATGCTTCAAGAAAGCCTAGCCGATGCTCTGATACCAAGTAGGAATTTGCTGAATTAAAAAATGTGAAAGAAAGTAGTTTCTTAAAGAGAGAAGGAAGAGAGAAGGAGAAGAAGAGAAGAGAAGTTGAAAAGAAAAGAGAGCAATAATCTAGCTACCCCCTTCACTTATTATTTATACTAAAATAATAGAATAGTACAAAGACAACTATGCCCTTATAGGGCGACAAAACATAAAACAGCATATATATGATGTGGACGCGTATTGGGAGCAGCAACAACAATGATCTGGTGTTTTCATCCTATCCAATTCGACAGCAACAGTCTTATCCATTCAGCAGATTAGATTAGACTATCTTGTTATTCTTATCTTATTAAGTTAGTAGATTAGATTATCTTATCTTATTAGATTAGGATTAAGAGAGATTATCTTATCTTATTAGATTAAGATTAAGAGAGACTTATCTTATCTTATCAGTCTTATCTTATCAAGATAGAGTTGGAGGTCTCCCTATTCAGCAAGGAGTTTCCCTAAGAGTAGGATTCTACCTCTTGTAATCTCCTATTTAAGGAGCTAATATTATTCAATAAAGATTTCGAATATTCAGTCAAGAGAGTAAGGAGAGTTGGTGATCTCTTGGACAAATCACCATTAGGGTGCCAAGATAGGTTCATCAAGAGCAGGAAGGAATAAGGGAAAACAGGAAGTTTTCCCCGTGGACTGACCCGTGACGAGATCCTATTTCCGGGCCCATAACAACTTGGTATCAGAGCCAACCGTCATGGGAGATCTGGAGCAGCTATCATCCAGGGTCCACGAACTGGAGTATAGGCTCGTGGAAACCAGCATGGAGGTTCGTGAGGTCAAAGACGATGTCCGGGAGCTGCGACGCTTGCTGGAATCATATTTCTCTAACAAGGAGAGGAATCCAGAAGAGGCTGTAACCACAAACAACCGCCGACCAGACTTGACGGAGTCGTCCGGCGAACAACAGGTCGTCGCCCCGGTAGCCACAATCATCCCCAAGTACAGCAGGCTGGAATTCCCATCATACAACGGCAACGAAGACCCCTTAGGCTGGTTGTATCGCTGCGAGCGGTTTTTTCGGAATCAACGGACAGATGACCGGGATAAGGTAAATCGTTCTATATTGCTAGAAGAGGATCGTGTTAAAGCAGAAACAAAACGTGCTAAGGCACCAGTAGATTTCACTACATTGCAGCTTCACAAATTGATGTATGAGAAAATTCATTTTGTGAAAGCCATAAAGGTGTGCAAAGATTTCAAGTCAAAGTATCGGGATATTGAACTTGTGCCTGAGGAAGAGTTTTTCAGTTCAGCCCCTCAAGATATTAAAGGATCTGTACTATCAAAAGACAGTGCACATGACCTGATGCTAAAGCGGCTTAATTTTGAGCTTTTCCAGCGAAAAGAACTCTGCAAACTTCATGAGAAACTGGAGCAACACAAGAAAAGCCTGATCAAGACCATTGCAAACCGAAAGAAGTTCCTTTCAAGTCTCCCTTCACACCTGAAATCTCTGAAGAAAGCATCCTTGCTTGTCCAACACCAACTGGGGGTTCTGCATACAAAGAAATTAAAGCAGCATAATTTAGCAGAATTACTGCCACCTCCACTCTATGTGATTTACTCACAATTGTTGGCTCCGAAGGAGGCATTTGGGGAGAGTATTGATTTGGAAATTATAGGAAGTATGAAGGATACTCAAGCCTTTGCCCACCAGCAAGCAATTAAGGACAATGGTGTTTCTACAAATACAGAAATGAATAAGTTGGAGGATGATGCGCCTGATGAGGAAGAGGATGGCCAAAGAAGGAGAAAGCGGCCAAAGAAGGTTACTGGAAAAGAAAACCTTGCCCAATCAGGAATCTATCGATCTCATCCTCTTAAAATCATCCTTCATATACATGATGATGAGGTTTCAAATCCCAAGCCTACAAAACTGGTTACTCTGAGGTTTGAATACTTATTGAAGTTGAATGTTGTATGTGTTGGAATTGATGGCTCTCAAGAAGGACCTCAGAACAACATCTTATGCAACTCGTTTCCTGATGATATTGGTACTGAGCTTCCCCATCAATCGGCTAAGCTCTTTGTTGGTGCGGCTGTTGAAGTCTTGGTAGAATGGTGTAATTTACCATCGGTCGAAGCCACATGGCTCCCATTGGTAGAGTTCCACGCCACATATCCTGAATTCGAGCTTGAGGACAAGCTCCTCAAGCTCGTAGTCCAAGAGGGGAGTAATGATGTGGACGTGTATTGGGAGCAGCAGCAGCAATGATCCGGTGTTTTCATCCTATCCAATTCGGCAGCAACAGTCTTATCCATTCAGCAGATTAGATTAGACTATCTTGTTATTCTTATCTTATTAAGTTAGTAGATTAGATTATCTTATCTTATTAGATTAGGATTAGGAGAGATTATCTTATCTTATTAGATTAGGATTAAGAGAAACTTATCTTATCTTATCAGTCTTATCTTATCAAGATAGAGTTGGAAGTCTCCCTATTCAGCAAGGAGTCTCCCTAAGAGTAGGATTCTACCTCTTGTAATCTCCTATTTAAGGAGCTAATATTATTCAATAAAGATATCGAATATTCAGTCAACAAGAAAGTAAGGAGAGTTGGTGATCTCTTGGACAAATCACCATTAGGGCACCAAGATAGGTTCATCAAGAGCAGGAAGGAACAAGGGAAAACAGGAGGTTTTCCCCGTGGACCAACCTGTGACGAGATCCTATTTCTGGGCCCATAACAATATAACACTCAAAAACATAATAGAATTTGGACTCACATAAATACTGTGGTCCCCACCTCCTATCTAACAACTAACATAAAACATCTACTCAGAAAAACATCATAAAACTAATTAATCTTCAACACCACCAACATCATCAAATTCACAAGGGGCAAATCCAGGTACTCTTATTCCCATTGATGTTCCTGACCATACTCTATTGATTCTTCTATTGCTAATTACCTAGACATTCCTATTGTACAAAGGAAGGGAGTTAGGTCTTGTACCACTAAGCATCCTATCTCCCATTTTGTTTCCTATGAAAACATATCACCAATTTTTCGTGTTTTCCTTTCTTCCATTAACAGTGACCCTATCCCTAAGAATGTTGCAGAGGCTCTCTTAGTACCTAAATGGACAGATGCAATGAAAGAAGAGATCAAATGGGAGTTAGTGGAACTTCCTGAAGGTAAGGAACCGGTAGGGTGTAAATGGGTCTTCACAGTAAAGCACAGGGTTGATTGCACAATGGAAAGGTATAAAGCCCGGTTGGTGGCAAAAGGTTTTATGTTGATGTATGGAGTAGATTATGCAAAGACATTTGCTCTAGTAGCTAAGATGAATTCCATTAGAGTCCTTTTCTCTCTAGTTGTTAATCTTGATTGGGATCTTCACTAGTTAGATATAAAAAATTCCTTCTTGAATGGTAATCTTGAAGAAGAGGTGTACATGGTACAACCCCTAGCTTTTGTTCTCAAGGCAAAGAACATAAAGTGTGTAGGTTAAAGAAGTCCTTCTATGGATTAAAACAATCACCAAGAGCTTTGTTTAGCAAGTTTCATCTAGTTGTGCAGAAGATTGGCTACAAATAGTGCTAGACTAATCATGGGTGATTGGAAAGTTGAAATTCATAAGCTAAAGGAGTTCTTAGCCATTCAATTTGAAGTGAAGGATCTAGGTCTCTTGCAATATTTCCTTGGAATTGAAGTGGCCCACTTACAAAAAGGGATCTTCATTTCACAAAGGAAATACATCTTAGATCTGTTACAGGATTTAGGAAAACTAGAGATGAAGCCAATTAACTCTCCCATTGATCCAAATCATATTGGGTGATTGTTGTCGTGAGACTATCAAAGATGTAAAGCAATTCTAGAGATTTGTGGGAAGGCTTTTCTACTTGTCCATGACCCGGCCAGACATTGCTTATGTTGCGGGTGTTCTTAGTCAATTCATGCATGCCCCTAAGACCACACACTTAGAAGTAGCCGAGAGAATCCTCAGGTACATAAAGAAGTTTCTGTCAGTTGATTTACTACTCCAGAAGCATGGGTAGTTGAAGGTTGAGGTGTATACAGATGCTAATTGGGTCAGATCAATTGATGATAGAAAGTCCACAAGTGGGTATTGTACCTTTGTGGGAGGGAACCTAGTCACATGGAGAAGCAAGAAACAAATGTAGTGGCTAGGTCCAGTGCAGAAGTTGAGTATAGAGCAATGTCCCATGGAGTGGCTAAGGTTATGTGGATAAAGAATCTATTGAGTGAGCTGGGTTTTCTAGTTGATAGTCCCATGTCCTTGAATTGTGATAACAAGGCTGCCATTGATATTGCAGCCAACCCAGTTCTTCATGATAGAGCTAAACATATTGAGGTGGGCAAACACTTTATTAGGGAGAAACTTGTTAATTGGGATGTGTGTACTTCATATGTTAGTTCCAAGTAGCAACTTGTGGACATTTTTATAAAGGGTCTACATCACTTGTGGCACAGTGACTTTATGAAAAGTTAGGCATGATTGATATCTATGTCCCAACTTGAGGGGGAGTGTTAAAACTGTCATAAATCTATACTTATAGTGCCACAAGGGCATATCTGTAATTTTATCTTTACTTTTTATTGGCTTGGATCGCCCTTATAAAGACTAAAGCTAGCACCGTCAGCCTAACTTTTTGACTCCAAATCCCCTCTTATCTCTTCTTTTCTTTGGCTTTTTGACAAACTTTTACCAAGAAAGCATTTATTTTGGGTAATAATTCAACCACTAACATATAAATCCTCTGGATTCTGTGAGTAGCATTAGGAGAACCCCTCATGGAATGCCACCCTGTTTCTAACAATCCAAATAGCCCACAATATGAAGCACTACGATTAAGAAATCAGTCCAAGCAACCTCCAAAGTCATGTTCTGCAGCCACTCTATCAACAATCCAGATGTAACGATGTCTAGCCAATAGCCAAAACTCGACCCAAATGAGCGAAGTGGCAATACCAAAATAAATAGTGTCGTGGTGTTGCTGGTGAGAGGCAGCCATTTGTGGATCGGAGATGTTAGTGGTTGGGTGGTACGGGGGGTGCAAACCTCTATCATGTTTTTGCATATGTGAACTGAGAATAGAGAAATGGGCAATAAAGGGCAGAATTGGGTTTTAGGAAAAAACAACTCCCACATGATGTCACATGCTAACAGATGTGGATGGAATGTTAACATAGGGGAGGCTTTTGTCTTATGACGTCACAAGACATGGGAGTTCTTAGTCCAATATAAAAAAGGAGGGCATGTTTCAGTATTTAGGATAAAAGTGACGGGAGGTTTAACATAAGTCTTTTACCCTACATATATAATGTGTGAAATAAATTTTATACACATGTTATATGCCATATAATATAAAGTAATATATATATATATATACACATAAAAGTCATATACGCAGAATCAAGCCTGCGTTCAAGCTTATGTTCCAGGCCCAGACCCAGGCTATAGCCTTTACCATAGGTGCTAAGCCTGGTCTGGCCCTGCCCATGATCACCCCTATCAAGCATCATATATTCATATCTTTTTTATAGAACGACTTACCTGTAACCTATATATAAAAGAGAATTTCACAATCATGTTCAGTCGATGATCAAACTTTGGTTTCCAGAATAGTCATTCAGTCATTCTGAACTCATTAATACCTATTCTAGATTCTCACCATTGTTTTTTACTTTTCTTTAGTTCTGCTTTCGAATTCCAGACTTATGATTACTGTTTTGAGGATTTCCCCTCTCTCTCCTTTGAGTCTCTCTAACTCACATGTGGATCATCTATGCTCACATGCCAAAATAATTTGCAGGCAAGTGTTCTCACTCATTCAATCATTGAAGGCAAAGACGTTTCTCAGGGACAAAGGGTTTTCTGATCAGGGGGTGGTTGCTTGGAAATCTCAAATCTGGAATCACCACTGGTGATTCTTCCTCTGCTTCTTCCATTAATAATAGCAGTAGCTTGTTGAAGGTAAGTGATAAGCAAGAGAGTTAAAATTGACTCTTGGTTTGATCTTAAGATGAGAAATGATAAGGGTGCAGTATTGCCCTTAGAAGATATTCCTATTCTTCTCTTTCCAAAATCCCGATACTCATGAAGTAAGGATTGGGCAGAAAAAACGAAAAGGGTCAGCTCCAGGATTGACTCTCCTAGCTTGAACTCAACCTCAGAATTCCAATTGGATGAAAAATGGATAAAAGGACTAAGACAGAGAATTTGACTTCATCCTGCCCCCACAAAGATCTGGAAATTTTTAACTACAGCATAGGCTCTGTTAGATTTTTTCCATGTCTGATAAAATTTCTCTATCTTTTCATTGTAATCGTGTTGTTTCATTTTCATGATTTTTTGTACACAACCTTACCCCTGCACATAAAGAGAAGCTGTTTCCAAGATTTGAACCCTGGTCACCCAGGTCGCAATGGAGCAACCCAACCATTGCACCAAGACCCACCCTCGAATAACCAGATAGAAATTTAAATTAAAGAATGAGGGGAACGGAATAGTTTTTGTTATCTTCTTATATTTTATAGAGAAATATATAACTGTACTTTTGACTTTCACAAACATATATCAAATTTCTACGTGACAAAGTTCAGGTACACCATTGGGAGAGGCTGATGGAGAGGCCAAAAATTTAGAGATAGCTTAAAAATATGGAAATTATGATTGAAAAAAAAAAAAGAATTGTCCAATATTTCTTCTTGTTTCTCTTCATATATTCTGTCCCGGTTTTGAGTTCTCCGTATTTTCAAAGACTACCATCATCTCCTCATAATCTGCATGTAAAGTTCTTGATCTTCATTCTCGTTCATTTGCTTTTATTTTAATATTTTTTCTTGATCAATTTATTGAATGATGTAATAGTGATTGTTGTATGAGTTCACTTGGACCAGGAAGGAAGAGAAAATGAAGGCAATGAATCAAGATAATATTATATATATCATCTGCGTAACAGGGGCCCTTGCCTGGTACCAGTTGTAATGGAATTGATTTATGTTCACCTGCCAAGGGTGCAACTTGGGCAGACCAGTACAGGAACAGGACCATGTAGCGTAGCTCTTAGATATCATCTTTTAGGTTCTATATTTATTATTTTCTGATTCCATGCAAGCCTAATCTAATAGACTGGAAAGCTCAGTCCAAAAAGATTATACTCTTATTATCTTATATCAAGTCACACTAGCTAAAGACCTCAAGTATAGTTCTACCTATCTCAAGTATATTCATCAATCCTCATAACTCATAAGAACATATGCAAATTAATAATTGGATGCTGGTGATCTGTCATCTACACAATAAGAAATTTCAGGTAAAACAATATGAGGGCCAGAACCAGAATCTCTAGGTAAAACATACGAGGACCAGATTCTCTTGCAGGACAAAGAAAATTTTCTAGGTAAAACATATGATAACCAAAATCTCTTCATGAAGCAGTGATCTGCTAAACTTTTGTAACCATAAGTGCTCTGCAAAGAATAAACTGCCAAGAATGTCCATGATTCAATACTATCAACTTTAACCATTCAGATATATTGATATTCCCTATTCTTTAGTTGTCAGCTTACATGTGCGAAGCACGCGCCCTTTTGCTAGTCTTTTTATTTTTGGATCAGAAACACAGAATTTATTCATTAGATTAAAAAAGCATATACAACAAGAAGTTGTGGGCAGAAAAAGAAGCCAAAAAGAAAATCCCACTAATAACAAAACAGCCCAGAACATAGATTGTCTTTGAATTCCTTGTTTTTCTAGACCATCAGCCATGCTGTTAGCTGATCTCCTAATCCATCTTATTTGAACCAACATGTCTTTAGATATCTGCTTGAAGTGCCTGAGCTCATTCCTTAGCTTCCATATTACCCCTTCCCCCTTCTTCAGCCAGCTTACAACAATTTTTGAGTCCCCTTAACCAGCCTGTTAATCCCCATTTCTTTAGCTTTTTCAACACCGTACACTGCTGCCATCAGTTCTGATCTAACCACATCACCATGCTGAATAGGACCTCAGCAAAGTTCAAAGTATTGACACGTATCGGCCGATACGTATCATTCCGGGTGGAGGAGCCCTAAACCGGCCCCCTTGAACTGCTTGCGAAAAAAAATAAAAAAAAAAAGCAACAAAAAGCAGTACCAATTCGCCTGATACGCCCCTACCGGTGCATCGGGCGTATCAATATTTTGAACCTTGGGCCTCAGTACATGGCTAAAATATTTCCATTCTTTTCCCTTATTTCCCAAACAACTACTATCAAAATTTAATTTCTTCCACCCAGCAGTGGGAGGGGACCAGACCTCATTTGCTATAGATCTTCAAGATGCAGTGTTAGAAATTGCTCCCCTATATCTGAAGAAGTCTTCTGTCTTGAAATCAGCAGATAACTTTAATGTTTTCACCCGATGTGCCCTTTTGCTAGTCATTATAAGGATGAAACAATTTCCAAAGGAATAAATAAAATATTAGACAAGTGTTATACTGGGGCTCAAATGGATTGCCAAGGGCTGAAAACTGGGAGACCACATGTTATGTATGTGGTGGCTGGTGGGGTCACAATCTTGTTATTTTATTGACCACATCACTTTCTATGTCAATATGTGCCTGTAAATAATGGTTTATGAACCAAAGATTGCAAGATTTGGACAATTTAAATAATTCCTTGGATAAGTGGCATAACAAAAAAGTTTGCTAATGGCATAGTATTAATTGATGAAATAAAGGATTAATTCAAAACTAGGTTCATGGACAAATGCCTTAGAAACAAGAGATTTTAAAATAAGCAAGATTAGAATAGAATATGTGCAATATAAATTTATCAATAATAATAGAATGCAAATCAGGGTATACTCAGGATTGGAGACTAAGAGATAATTCAATGTGGCCTCTTCCTTTACTTTGGTTCAATAATCCATAACAAAGGAGAGGTTGAAGAGGATGTTGTCCATAGAATTAAGAGTAAGATGGCAAAATGGAGGGGAGCATCCGGAGTCTTGTGTGATAGGTGAATGCCATGGAACAATGTTGAGAAGTCAAGGAGCAATGTCCAAAATATTAGTTCAATAAGTTGATATGGCTGCAAATAGATCAAATCAAACCATATTTGTCCACCACTAGCTTCCTACATAAAGTTTGGCATTATCTGACATCACCACAACCACTTGCTTAGAATAGCTTTTTCATCAATTTTATATTACAAAGACCCCTATATCAACAAGATTACCGAGTACAACTCTTTGATGCATAGATTCTTGTCAAATGATCAGTAATCAAACTGGCTGATCTAATCCCAGGGAAACTGAGTATAACTAATTGATGCAGATTCTTGCCAAACTATCAGCAATCAAATTGGCTGATCTAAGATTCCAGGGAACAATGTCTTACTCTGGACATCAATGATCTCGCTTCTCTAACCTGATAGCATAATTCCAATTTCCAAGGACCACTATATATGTCGTTCCCTAGCCGATGGCACCAAGTTTTCCTTGATAAGTATTATCTGATAGCCCATAGAGAGTGATGCTTTAAACTTCCAAGTTAGATGATATCAGTTCTCTTAGAATGACTTGTGCCCACTACCCACTAGACCAAAGTATTCTAGGATAACATCAGTTTAGTCATCCCTAAAAACTCCTTCCCAGGATAGTCCATGTAGCCTAGAGAGAATTATTCAAAGTTTAGCCTTTGAGTCCACTAAACTAACTAGTCCATTCATTGGTCAACAATGAAGTTCTGTAGGGCTTCTTATCCCCTAAAACACTCTTGTTCTAGAAATACTTCTTCAAGTTATATTTCCTAAGTGGGCACAATTCAGTAATATATAGTTTTTCTGACTATGATGATAGCAGCTATAAAGTTTTACAACCATCCTTTCAGAAAGGAGAATGTGAATCTGGCCACAACATCTTCATAAATGAATTTATTGAAAACCAAAAAGATGTTGAAGAAGATAATATACAACAATCAGCTCTCCTACATGCGAGTTCATGAAACCTCTAAAAGATGCCAGAACTAAAACAAAATATTACTGAAGCAAATACACCAAAGCATCCTCAAACATGGAACCTTGGAGAAGCCCCCCATGGCTTTGGGGGAGGCCTTCCAAAATAAATTTCTCCTCCCTACGCATTAAATAATAGTAAAGCCAAAATAAAAGGCATTTAAAACAGGTGCATTCACCAAAATTTATAGAATTATTTACATTTCTTATCTCAAAACAAAAGATGAGGTACAGGAGCTCACCAATTTGGGACCTTGCTCATAACCATAAGACAGTGCAGCTTCTGCCAAGGCATCCATGCTATTATGAACTGGCAGGTTTCCCTAGAAACATCAAAAAAATGCAAAGTTATGGATATGCACATAGGTTGCTGGTCAGATTGAACATCAAAAGTATGAGCTTATAAAAGTCTTACCTTAACTGGTAACTTAGGGGGTTTATTTAGCACAATTATAGCAGAGTCCTGAAAATTGCTAACCCATGAAGTAATCAGAAATTCCATGGTTCAGAACAGTGTAATTGTATTTATAATTGACAATGCAACTGTAGAATCAGACTGAAGAACGACAACAAAGAACATAATCCTAAAGCATCACTTTATAATAGTGGATGGAGGAAACCATGGACACCCATAGATCCATCCACGTGTGTAGGACATGTGTGATAGATATCATGCCCATCAGCCCATGTGAGCTAATGGGGGCAGGTTATGTGACTATTTTCCAAGACTTCAAACAGAGAAAGGAGAGGTTGGTTTCATGGTTTCAAAGTTACAAATGGAAGTCCTTACATATTACTGCTAAAGTTTGTGGATGACTCGGGGGTCATTTGACAATGGCTGAATTAGCAGTTCTGAAGGACTTGTTGCTTTGTCATTTAGTGAATAAGACATTAAGTAGCGGATGAACTATTTAATGGCTGAATTGCCTCTGTTAGAACATTTAATTTCCATCATTCATGTTCTCATTTAAATATGCTCTCTTGTACTTTTTTAAGCAAATTACCAATAATGAGACCTTTTTTTATGAGGCATTCTATCATATGGATGTACTCATTTTTTTGGAAGGTGCTCAAGTAATATTGTAGGGCATTAGATGATGAGTAAGTAGAAAACTCAATAACCTGGTTCTTTATAGACCTGAAACATACCAACTGAGAATGATTCTGGAGGATTCACTTAAATGGTTGACACATCTATGGTTGTCATTGAATGTGGTGGTAAAATCTCAAGCACTTGAATGAGACTTTAGACTTACATGTGGGTGTGTAAAAGATACACATCGATGTGATCACCCAACTGAGTGCTTCACCGAATGATAGATAACTATTGATTGCATGAATCACTCAAATGCAAAAGCAACTATAGTCCTTAGGCTTGAGAAGTTCTTAAAAACATAGGGTTCTTCAATTACTTTAATATACCAAGCGTGTCATTACAATGTGACCAATAATTCTCTATAAGTTCAGTGCTTCAAAGTGATTCTAGGCTTTGGAAACTGTTTAATAAGAATTCCATACCCTCAGTGATTGGTGTCTATATTTAAAAATAAGAGTGATATATAAAGTTCTAATAATTATCGTTGAATTGAACCCATAAAACACTATGAAACTTTGGCAGAGAATAATCGAACAAAGATTATGACATGAAACAAAAATTTTTGAAAACCAATTTGGGTTTATGCCAAGGAGATCGACCATGTGAAGAAGAGAGATCTTCATATGGTTGTTGTTGATTTAGAGAAAGCATATGATAGAGTCTTTAAAGAGGTAATATGGTGGGTGTCGTAAAAGAAAGGAGTCCCAAATAGATATGCAGACCTAATTAAGGATATGTATGGGGGTGCATAAACCAATGTTAGAACACCTATGAGAGAGACATTAGATTTTACAGTTACAATGGATATTCAGTTCTTCACCAAGGTTCAGCACTTGACCCTTATTTATTTGCACTAGTCACAGATGAATTGACTAAACATATTCAAGAGGAGGTCCCATGGTATCTGATGTTTGCTGATGACATAGTATTAATTTATTAAACTAGTTACTAGTGCAGGCAGGTTAGGGTAAGACAATAGAGAGATCTACCTAAAAGACAGTAGATGGCTCTGGGAGAGGAAGAGGGAAGATGGGGAATTGTAGAAGGCTTGAGGGAGGCTAGGGTTTCAATGTGGCAGAGCTTACGTAGGGATCTCTAGACTAGGGTGAGGAGAGCTTCGGGCCTCCTCTATTTATAGACAAGAGGTACGTAAAAGGAGGGAAGCTATCCCAAGTAGGAAAGTTTGTTATTCTATTAGATATAAAACGGGCAAGTTGAGTGGGATGTTGCCACGTGTCTACATAGAGATCCCACGGTCTGTGTTCCCACCCTTCTCTTCAGGATTCATACATGAGTACAATGCAAATACTACCCCCTTCTAGAAGCTAGCTTGATTATGCCTTAGAGATTTCTCGAGAACACCAGAAGTATTGGTGTGACATTGCAAGACCGGTTGTGGATAGGGTGTTCACAGTGGGACTTTTTTTCAAACAGAACTGGTACCGCTGGTTTTTGGAAAACTAAAAACCGAAACCAGTTGGTTAACTGATTGATTGATTCAATTCTTTGGGTTTTTGGTTTTTTTGAATTTTCAATATATGTTATAAATAAATATATAGCTATATAATATAAATACTAGGAATATATGTAATATATTATATTGTAAATAATATATAATATTATATAGTTTGGTTAATCGACTGCTTTTCATATTGGTTAGCTGAAATTGAACCGATCAGTTCGGTTAACCAGAATTTTTTGTTCGTTTTCATCGGTTTGATTCAACTTTTCAGTTTTCCGGTTTTTGATGATCACCCCTAGTTGTGGAGGAGTTGTGCTATCGTGATGTTGTGATATGGTGTTAAGGCAGGATGTATTGTAGCGCAAGAGACCACTACAATGTTGTACCAAGTCATGGGGCAAGATTGTAGTGGTGGGATTTCTTTAGTTAAGAATATTATGCTTGCGTTGCGATAACAAGTCATTATTTCGTATCATAACGACAAAAGTGATTGTTGCAATTTTGTGGTTATTGCAAGGCGGAATCACGATGTGGATTTAAGTCTATAATGTGATGTGGATGCACTATGGTGATGTGCTTACATGGCCTCCATTGCAATTCCCATGATGTCCAAACTTACAACTAGCAAAGGATTAAATGCAAAATTAGGTTTATGGACACTAGCATTAGAAGCAAGATGTTCTAAAATAAGTAGGACAAAAATAAAATATATGCAATGTAAATTTAATAATAGGAGTCCAAACTAGGGTACACTTAGGATTGGAGACCAAGAGACAAGTTAGCATGCTAGTAGGATTTGGACGTTTGTTGCCCCTTCCAAGGTGAAGCTTTTGGTTTGCACTATAGCTCTTGAAAAGTGTTTGACTAGAGACAAATTGAGTAGAAGAAGCATGATTCTGGACAATGTGGGTTGTGTACTTTTTCCTAGTGACTTGGAAACTGCTAATCATTTATTTTGGAATTGTACTTTTACATCCAAAATCTAGGCTATAGTTTTGGAAACTTTCGAATGGATTGGATGCTTCCCACAAACTATTATGGAGTTTTTTGGTTGGTTGGTAGATGCAAGGTTTGCACAAAAAAGGAAAGGCTGTGGTGGGGGTTGATGCCTATTGCAGTGTTTACTGTGTATGGGAAGAGAAGATTGCTGGAATTTTTTAGAAAATCAGTTCTGTGAGCAGGTGGTACTTGCAAAAATCAAAGGAAAAAATGTGTTCTTGGTTGGGAGTACATAACAATTTTAATTGTTTGATTAATAGCAGACTTTTTATAGGGATGTTTTATTTGATAATGTAAAGTTGTATAGCCCCCAATTATTTAAAAGGTGTGCCTAGGCACACAGGTGAGGTGCATTTTAGGATATGCACCTCACATAGGTCCTAGGCACAGCCCTTTCAAAAGGTGAACGCTAGTGCGCCTAGGCATGTGCCTCAGCCTAGGTGTGCGCCTTTTGAAAATTTCACGTTTTTTTGCTTTTTTTTGAACCTAGCAGCTGGGCTGAGGGCTCCACCCCCATACCACGCCCCTTGAGGCAAGCCCACCGAAGCTTCGAGAATCCCCTATTTGCTAATGTTGTTCATTCAATCATCCTAATAAAATATCTTCCTAAACAACAATTAAATTTATAAAATCATTATTTCTTGTGTGAGAACTAAGAATTAAAGACCCTAACATGGACTTGTTTGAGCTTGCCTCGAGGGGCATGACACAAAGGCGGCTTGTAGAATTAGGAATGTAATATGTCTTAGATCACATTACCTACTTGAAGTAATGCAATTGAGGAAAAAAAGAAATTGTGGTTTTTACATGCTTGAAAATGTTTAATATGTTTGATTTTATTTCGAAATTTTCATTTGAATTCACTTTAATTGTTTTTTTTTATGTATTTTAATTTTAGATAATAAGTTTTCTAAAACATTTATTTTAAAACTGAAGTTTATACTTTTTATTAATATTATGTTTAATATTTTTTTGCATTTTTTTGAATTTTTTGACGTTTTATTTTTAGCTTTTGTTTTTGTATTTTGGGCCTTGCTTCAAAAAGGTGTCGCCTCGAGCACAAATTATTGGCCCCTGTGCCTTTTGCGCTTTTAAAACATTGATAATCCCTTTACTTTAAAAAATCATAACAAGAGAGAGACTGAGGCAGATGTTGCCCATTGGATTAGGCAAAATTGGGCGGGGGGGGATTAGTCTTATGTGAGAGGAAAATACCACTTTGGCTAAAAGGAAAATTCTAAGAGCAGCTATATTGTATGGAACGGAATATTGGGCAGTTAAGAAACAACATGTCCAAAAAAATAGATAAAATGCAAATGCTTAGATATCGTGGTAAAATTAGAAAGGACGAGGTTAGAAATGAAGTCATTCGAAGGGACCCAACACCAATAGGTGATAAAATGAGAGAAAGTAGATTGAGATAATTTATTCATGTGCATAGAAGACCATCTACAACACTTGTTAGAAAAAAAGCAATATGTTACAAGTTGAAGGGGCTAGAAAAGCTAAAAGCAGACTGAAAAGAACTTGGGTGGAAGTAATAAGAAATGATTTAAGCACCATAATTAAGCAATGGATATGGCACTTAAATGGAACAGAATGGTGAAATAGGATTCATACAACCGACTCCTTATAGTTGGGAGTTGGGACAAGGCTTAAATGATTATGATGATGATGACAATGAATCTCTGATTTACTCATAGTTTTCAAGGCGCCAAGGTGAGGCTAGGCAACAGGGGGGTGCCTTGATGCCTAGTCGCCTAGGCGATTTAAGTGAAAAATACATATCCTAGGTAGTTCCCTAGGTTCCATAACCATCTTTCCTTAATAACTATCCATAATTTTCATAAGAAAATTATAAACTTCATGTTTATGTGTAGAAAATCAACATATTTATGAGAAGAAAAAGAAGAAAGAAAAGAAAATTCAAAAAATATGGGGATCAAACCCCTATTTTTGTTATAGGAAAAGAAGAAAAGAAAAGGTGGAAGAAGAAGAAGAAGAAGAAGAAGTAGAAATGTGTTGATTAGACAAAACTTCAAGTTTTTCCCTTACTTATTGGTTTAAATTCTGAAGTCTTTGAAGGTTCAATACAGCAGTTAGCAATGTTTGTGATTAAACCCTAACAAATAAGAAAATAATAAAAAGAAATTAGTTTATAAACACAAAAAATGAATATTTTTGTTTAATAATGTCTATTTTATAATTATAATCTCAAAAAAGTAACAACATAAAAGTATTTTATAAGGCAGTATACAAAACTGCTACGCGATTGGGCGAGGCGAGCCTCCAAGGGCGCCTTGTTGCCTAGGCGTTGCCTTGGCAACTATGGATTTACTATACAAAACCTAGCGAAAACAAATCCAAACAATTTATTTAAAAAGAAGAAAAGAAAATACTGAAGCTAAAAAATTTCATGCAAATGTAGAAAGATATGTATGTCTGCAGGCTTTAAGTTTAATCATATATCCTGAGATGTGGGCTTCAAGCAAGTCCAACATCCGTAGTGCCATATAGAAGAGAGATGGAAGGTTGGAACCAGGGAGATGCGAGCTTTACTCTGGCGGCAAAGTGGAGGAAGGAAGTGACAGTGGAAAAGAAAAACTTCTTTTTTGAGGAGATGAACAGAGGGTCCTTGGTGAAAATCAGAGAGAATAGAGAAGTGACGGTGGTGTTGGTTAAGGAATCCCTGGACTGCTTCAAGGGATTCATTGATGGTGCGGTGTTATCTTCCACTTCACCAAGGTGGGGGAGTGAGATTAGTAAGGAAGGGAGTACTCTGCAACTGTGAAACGCAACGAAAGGGGCTCCTTCATCATGTTAATTGAAACCTTGGAAACAATCGAAAGCAACTCATCTGCCTTCTAGAGGGAAGGGAAAAGGAAGACTTTTTTTTATCAGCAAACTAAAAAAAGAAGACTTGATGGTGGTTTAACCCTACCAAAGGTCATGGTGGAGATGACAATGGAAGATTGGAAGAAAAGGAAGGCAATATCTGCAGGAAGAAAATAGAGGATTTGGATGGTGTTTTGGGCAGGCCTCAAAGCCATTTTCCACTTTGAATACTCTCCCTGGGTAATGCCGTTTGATGAGAAGAAAGTTGTAATTAACTTCAGAGGAGCCGTCATTGAAACTATGGAGCTGTCGACCAGAGAGGGGTGGGTGATGCTTAAAAGGTTGTTTCCTGCCTGCAACGAAAGGGTGTTGGATGGAAGACAAATAGAGATCAGATCAGATTTCCCTTTAATCTGTGGAAGGTCCGAGTTCTGGATAAAATAACTGTAGTTTGTGGGGGTGTTATAATTGATTTCAATTTCTCCGACCTGAGAGCCGCAAGAATGAAGATTGTGAGAGCAAAACCAGAGATGATCCCACACAATCTGAAGTTGTTTACCAATGGTGAATGGTGTACTCTCTGGATAATGTTGGAAGTCAAAGCGTCTCTGTGGAGATTGAAGCAAGAGATTGAAGAAGAAGATGACATGGCAAGTTGGTGGCCACATGGCAGAGAAAAGGCCTCTAATGAACGGGAAGCAACAAGAGCATTGAATTTGAGAGGGTTATCGTCAAATGAGGAGAAAGAGACGATCCAACTTCCTAATTCTGAGATAATTTTAAATGGATTTGAATCTAATTTTCAATCCAATAGGGAGGCGCTTAAGAAAGGGGCGAGCCAGAGTTAAAAATTGGAGAAACTGGTCTGAACTGGTGGGATGAGCCTGTGGTTCGACCATGCACAGGTGACATTTTAAAAGTCACATGCCAGGGTACTTTGAAATCGATGGAGGATGATAAGAACTGTATATCATTGTCTTCATCGATGGCTATCAGAAAAGATTCCTCTTGTACACTTTATTGGGTTAAGGTTCAGTCCCCTTCCGACCAACCCAATCCAAGGTATTCAAGACTTAATGATGAGCAGAAAGTGGTTTTCGATGACAGTGGTTGGATCAACTGTGAGGAAAACGAAGAGGAAGACAGTTGTTCTGAAGATGAATCTAGTATCGGTAGTGTGGAGGGAACAGTGCAAATGCTGATGGATCTAGAAGACGATTTCCACCTTTTGGGTCTCTTTGACGCAGACAGAGTTAGTTGTACACGTCTCTCAGAGGAAGAGGTTGCTCGTACTTTTTGCCAGACTATGAAAGAGATGGAGGCTAAGAAAAAGAAGAGCATAGCCCCAGACAAAGACACTGAAGTGCAACTCAGAGAGTATAAAATCAAAGAGAGTACCGACCAAATTATACAGGGGCTACACCAAAATCAAAGAGAAGTAACTTTAACTTGTCAATGGCAAAAACAGGAGGTAAGGAGGTCAGATAAGTAGTCGAACCAGTACAACTGCACAGATGATTGATCTCAGAGGCAAGCTCAATTTTGGCCCAGACGGATGCACATATCTGCTCTGCCCAAGATGCTCAGACTGGCTACATGGGGGGAAAGGACTCACGAGATTGAATAGGATAAGGAACCTATCCAGGGGTCTCCACAAGTCCCGCTCAAAAGTTTCTCTTCTTCAGGTAACTCAGTCACTCCTATCGTTTTAGTTTTTGCTGCTAATTGCGGTGTGAAACTTGTGCAGATCGTCCAGCATCCAACCAGGGACCTAACTAAGCCCAACCAAAACCGAAGATCTAATGAAGAGAATCAGGAGGATAGATTAGAAGGATCTTGTAATCCTAAAAGGGAAGCCACAAAAGAAAGATTTAAGGAAGTAAGCAAGAAGTTGGAAGTGAATAGGGATTAGGGAGGAACCTTTTGTGAAGGAAAAGCAAAACAGAAAGGAGTTGGAGGGTGAGAAGATTGAGGAGATTGCAGAAACTAGAGAAAAGGAAGTTGGGGAAGAAGACTATATATGTAGGAAAAGAACCAATGAGGTTTTAGAGAAGGGGAGAGAGGATAAAGCAAGTAATGTGGAGAACTTTGGAAAGGATCCAATGGGAGTGTTAGCCATTAAAATGGGCTTAGAAGTCAAACCACCCAAGGAAACACAGGATTGTCCAAGGATAAGGAAGGGTAAAGAGGAAAAAAGAAAGAAAAAGATGAATGAAGTGGAGAAGTTAGTTAATGATGTCGAAGGGGATAAGAAATTCAGTGCAAGGGGAGGTAGAAGGAAAGGGGGTTTATGGAAAGAAAGGAGGTCAGGGTATCTTTTTCAAGTGCTGAAATGAAATTTATCAGTTGGAATTGTGAAGATATATCTTGATGTACACTATTAGAGTAGTCCTTGTTGTACAATATCGTATTCTTATTATTTTATTTGTTCTTTTTATCTTTCAGCCCTGTAAGGGCATTCTTGTAACTGTACATATCTTTTATCTCTTTAATATAAAAGAGACTCTTTGGGGTGAGGGTTGACTATTTTGGACCATAGTGGTCAAGGCGACTAGGCGGTTTTTGAAGGTCACCTCTTCTTCTTCTTCTTCTTCTTCTTCTTCTTCTTCAGATTTCAGAGTTTCAGCATTTTTTACTTTTTTTTTCCGAAAAAACAGGGGCTCCGCCCCTATACTCCTCAGTCCTCCCTTTCTCCACTTCTTCTTCTTCTTCTTCTTCTTCTTCTTCTTCTTCCACCCACCCCATGAGTGGTGTTCTCAATCAGTCACTCTCACTCTCAGTCGTCAGTCCGCCCCATGAGTCCCTTTTTTTTTTTTGAAAAAAACAGGGGCTCCGCCCTACTCTTCTCCTCCCTTCAGTCATTCACAGTTTCACACTTGAAGTCTTGAATCATCTCAGTTTTTAATCTCTTCTTTAATTCTTCTTCTTCTCATTCAAATTTTTTGATATCATTAGTATATATGATTATGTGGCTGATTTTTTTATGGCTGAATTAAATGTCTTGAATCTGAAACTTGAATCAAATGTTTATGGCTGATTCTTCTTCTCATTCAAATTTTTTATGACTGATTTTTTTATGGCTGATTCAGTGATTGTATGGCTGAATTGAATCAAATGTTTTTTTTATGGCTGAATTACATGTCTGAAAAGCATATATAAAGTAAAAAGTCAATAAAACAAGCATTTTAAAATTCCAACACCTAGGCGCCTGGGCGCCCTGTGGTCGCCTAGCCTTGCCTAGGCGCCTTGAAAACTATGTTCTGGACACCCCTACATCTGTTTTCTTCTTGCTCTGAATTCAGTTCACATGGTATCAGAGCAGGTTGCTCTTTGATCTTCCTTCTCTCTGATCCACCTTGTTTTCGTGACCTATTGAGAACCTACATCTCTGCCAAGTGGTCCTGGACTGTTTTGATCTCTCCAGGAACCCCTTTTCTGTTTTCTGCACATCTAGAGAGAGAGATTTTATTGGATCTCTCTTGTTTGACCTCCGTTTGCAGCAAGAATTGAAAGGAGTTGTCGCCTAGCCCTTCTCAACATATTCTGAAATTTTTACGGAGATCCGTGAAGTTTTGAGAGAGATCTAGACTCTTCTTCTTGGCTGCTGCGCCCAGACTTTCCTTTTCTGGACTGTGTGTTCAGCTTTTCTTTGTTTTGGATCTTGAACAATCTCCGGTGAAAGTAAGGGTTTCTATCTCAGTTTTCTTTACTCTCTTGGATTGATTACAGCCTATTTTACTCGTCTTTGGGTCAAGTTTTACTTCAGTTTAGTCTCTTTAAACTTCATCCGAACCCTATTTTGTGCTATTTTCTTGCTGTAATGGCTTCAGATAGAGGTGATATCATTCCTGTAAAGATGAATGGACAGAACTATGGGATGTGGAAGTTCCACTTCAACTTTTATGTTGAGGGAAAGGGTTTAGAAGGACATCTGAATGGAACGGTCACCAAACCAGCTGAGACCGAGGCCAAAGCTCTACAACAATGGAAGTTGGATAACGGTATACTTGTTTCTTGGATTCTGAGTTCTATTAATTATCATATATCTGTACCCATGAGGAGAATGAAAACATCATATGAGATGTACATGTATCTAGAAAAAGTTTATCAATAGTCCAACATATCTAAACAATATCAGATGGAATCAGAAATATTCTCTTACAGCCAAGGAGATAGGAGGATACAGGAGTATTATTCTGGTTTTCTTGATTTATGGGCTAAATATGAGATTGTTCACATTGAACCCTTAGATCCAGTGGAGTGTGTGAAATATCTTCATAAGCACTTTGAGAAGATAAAGGTGACTCAGTTCTTGATGAGACTTAGACCTGAATATGAGATAATCAGGTCCAACATTCTGAGTAGGGGAACACTTCTAGATATGGATTTTGTTTTAAGTTTTAAGGGAACTTCTAAGGGAAGAGACTAGACTTCTCACTACAGCCGGGTTTGATAGGAAAATGGCTGAAGTTGGGGCTGAAACAGCCTTTGTTGCTCATGGGGGTAAGAAGCCAACCTCCGACGACTTCTCCAAAACCCAGTGCTATGAGTGTAAGGGTTTCGGACATGTTGAATCTCATTGTAAGAAGAAGAATGTGTGTACCTATTGCAAGCAACATGGTCACATCATTCCAGACTGTCTAGTCGGACCAACTAAGGGCTCTCAGAAAAAGACTCAGCCCCGGGCCTATCCAGCAACAGATAGACCAGCAACAGACACTATCTACCAAGGGTGAGTCTTCAGTGATCATGACAGCATTTGTTAGCTGAAGTCCTAACTTCATAACTCATTTCACATGAAGGACCTGGGTCCTCTTACTTACTTCTTGGGTTTGGAGGTTCATCGTAGCAGTTGAGGGTATTTTATTTGTCAACAAAAATACGCCTCTGATCTCATCAAACTAGCTGGAATCACTAATGAGAAACATGTTGATACCCCCTGGAGCTGAACGTCAAGCTATATAAATCCGAAGGCCTCATCCTTCCTGATGCTACCTTATACCGTCAGCTTGTTGGCTCTTTGATCTATCTTACTATGACCAGGCCTGATATTTCACATGCTGTTCAGGTCATCAGTCAATTTGTCTCTGCCCCGAGACAACCTCATATGATTGTTGTTCGACGCATTATCCGTTATGTTAGAGACACAACCTCTCAGGGATTGTTTTTCTCTTCTTCATCATCCATACAGTTAAAGGTTTATGCGGATGCTGATTGGGTTGGTTGCCCTGACACTCATCAATCCACTACCAGTTGGTGCATCTTCATGGATGACTCTCTCATCTCCTGGAAGTGCAAGAAACAGCAAATTGTCTCTAAGTCTTCCACTAAAGCTGAGTATAGAGCTATGTCTTCTGTATGTAGCAAGATTGTTTGGATGAAATCACTTTTCATGGATCTTGGTATTTCTCTTCCTACTCCTATCCCTCTGTATGCCGACAACACCAACGCTATCAAGATCGGATCTAATCCAGTCATTCATGAGAGGATTAAACATATCAAGGTGGATTTTCACTTTATTAAAAACCTCCTTGTTGCAGGCTCTATATCTCTTCCTCATGTAGCCTCTCACATGCAAATTGCTGACATCTTCACAAGGCCATGACTAAAAGTCAACATCTCATTCCTGTGGGCAAACTAATGCTGATGTCTACACATCAGTTTAAGGGGGAGTGCGAAGATATATCTTGATGTACACTATTAGAGTAGTCCTTGTACAGTATTGTATTCTTATTATTTTATTTGTTCTTTTTATCTTTCAGCCCTATAAGGAAATTCTTTTAACTATACATATCTTCTATCTCTTTAATATAAAAGAGACTCTTTGGGGTGGGGGTCAACTATTCTAGACACCCCTAGATCTGTTTTCTTCTTGCTCTGAATTTAGTTCACAGGAATGTAAGGGGGTTAGGGAGTGCCACAAAGAGGAGAACAATTAAGGAACTTCTAAGAATAGAAAAGTCGAATATTCTTCTAATCCAAGAGTTTAAGATTCATGAGCTGGATAGGAGTTGGGTTAGAAGCTTTTAGGGTGAAAGAAAATTAAGTTAGAGTCTCCATCCTTCTTGGGGTGCCTCCGGGGGTATAATAACTGTTTGGAAGGAGTTAGTTCAGTACTCTGAAGAACTAATAGGGAACTTCACTGTGTCGGTTAAATTGAAAAATGTCCATGATGGGCTTGAATGGGTGTTAACAAGTGTTTATGGTCCCAATTCATATAAAGAAAGAAACCTAATGTGGGAAGAGTTGGCTGATATCAGGGGTTTATGGGAAGGGCCTTGGTTTATTTGCGGAGACTTTAATATGGTAAGATTTGTAGAAGAAATGGGCAATACCAGGTAGAGAGTAACAACCAGCATGAGGAATTTCAGTGCTTTTATTGATTCCTATGACTTGAGAGACATACCTCTGGGGCAATCTAGATTTACTTGGTCCAACCTTCAAGCTAATCCGATCTTCTCTAAATTGGACAGGTTCTTGGTTTTAGTTCATTGGGAAGAGCACTGGAGTGGTTTATTAGGGAGAGCTTTGCCGAGACTTTCCTCTAACCATTGGCCAATCTGTGCCTTCCAACAAGGAGTCGTCGGTGGCCCTACCCCTTTTAGGTTTGAGAACTTGTAGCTAACCCTTCCTATATTCAAACAAAGAATGAAGGAATGGTGGAGTGAACAGCAACCGGGTGATCTGTTGCAAAAGTTAGTGCCTTTTGTTGGGAAGCTTATCATAAGAGCATCAATACAGGTGATCTGTTGCAAAAGAAAAGACCAAATTGGTGTTTGTCTCCCTATTGGTGCATTTTGTGTAAGTTGAATGGTGAGATTGTTTTCCATCTCTTTATTTCCTGCCCTTTTGCTTTATGTATTTGGGAATGGTTCTACTCTTTCTTTGGTTGTAGGTGGAGCCCTCCTATTAGTTTGGAAAGTCTCTTTAGCCCATCCTTCCTGAGATGCACAAATAGAAGAGGCAGAATTTTGTGGAAATGTGCGAGAGCAGTGGTTGTATGGACTGTGTGGGAAGAAAGGAAGTTCAGAAATTTTTAGGATAAAGAAAGAAACAAGGAAGTTATCTTGGAGACTATTATTGTTAGAGTTGCTCATTGGGTGAGGACTTTGAAACTATTCTCTGATTTTTCAACAGAGGACTTTCTCCGAAACTGGAGGTCAATTGCCTTTTCTTCCTCTAGGAATCAAAAGGTCTGGGAGGTTTGGTCTCCCTCAAGGGAAGGTTGGATGAAACTTAACTTCAATGGAAGTAGCTTTGGTAATCCAGGTCCCTCCGGAATTGGAGTAATTAGGGATGTAAGTGGGATCATTTGTGGTTTGTTTTCGGTGCCTATTGGGCAGGGGGAATTAGTGAGAGCTGAGCTCTTGGCAGCTATTGTTGGCGTGCAAAAAGCCAAAGAAATGGGGATTACAAGATTAATAGTAGAAGGAGATTCTAAAATAGTCATTGGCTGGCTGAAAGAAAGAGAATGGGTATTATGGCAATTGAGAAATGATCTCAGGCGGTTCAAGATGCTGTCAAGACATATGCAAATCCAGTGAAGATGGGTTAGGAGGTTTGCTAATGGTTTGGTGGATGGCTTAGCTAAACAAGGAGCAAAAAGACATTATTTGTTTTGGGCTCAATATTAGTTGGGTAGTGGGGCTCTCTGCTGTATTGGGTGTTATCTCTAACAACTTCTAGTTGTACTGTTCTCTTTTTAAGTTCTAATAAATCTCTTTAAGTTTCCAATAAAAAAAACACAAGTCGAACATCTAGAACACACCCACAAATAACTTTATTAACACAAAGACAATAAAAAAATGGTCTAAAATGGGGATACAAAGAAAAACATGCCTTGTACATCACAAGCCTTTGCAAGTACTCTATTTCATCAGCATTTGGATAAAGAGTTCCACTTGGTATAGTGTCAAATCTCTTGGAAATTTTAGTCTCAATAACCGAAACAGGTACATATATTCTTGAACCAACTTCCATGACCTCATTAGGACTAATCTGCAAAAAGCCTGGAATACTGTAGACAAATCACCCAAAGTACAATTGAACACAATATGAATGGACAAAGAGAATAAGGAAAACCAAATATATTTATTGACTGATTTGTTCAATGAGCCTTAAAACTAAGGCTCCAAAATACCAAACACAAGTATGAGTACCTTTTTCAAGGATTGCATTTGGCCTTGCTCTTCCATCAATAAATCACCTGGATTTGGGCATGCCATCTTAACCTAAAAGATGAACATAGTTGAAAAAAAAAAATCTTTCAAATGTTCCCCTAGTAGGATATACACTTTTGCTTGAGGCAAAACTCCTAAAAATTAAGGCTTTTAAAAGTAAATCATGAGGAAATATACAGGATATTAAATAAGAAACATTTTTTATGGATAATACTAAATACGAGTTAAGAAACAACTAAGTAATCAAATAAAAAATATTGACCAAAGATGATTGAGTTTCAGAAAGAGCAGCATCCAAAATAAAAATGGTGTTATTAACTTAAAAACATGGAGAATGGTTTGTAATGATGACACTTGGCACTTCAAAGAGGGCTCAGTAAAAATCACCATAAATCAGATAAAAAATGAAGTCCAAAGCATAGTGCTAAGAGTTTCATCTCTCCCGCTTTCTTCTACCATTTAATTCCCTGTCTCCCCCACAATGTAAAAATACATTTGTTCTGTGTGCAAACACATTAGGATGTTTTCTTATGTGTCTATTGCTTGATGGCTATCTGTATTGGCATGGTTATGCGTTTATCTATGAAGTATATTTATGATTAAATAAAAAGCATGCCAAATTATAACTTCTTCAAGAACCAAGAAAGCAAGCACCAGATATGTAATGAACTCAAAAAAAAGACAATAAAATGCCTCAAGTAACCAAGTAAGATAGAGTTTACACCATTCTTTTCTATTCTCATATAAACTTAGATATTAATCTTTATTTCTGCTGATCTAATACATCCTATTTAATCCAGAATGATATCCAAGTAATGTTAGGAAGAAATCTTGATACACAAAACATCCAAAAATGCAAATACTCACCAGACCTTTGTTAAAATGTGACTGTATTACAGGGCCAGGGATATCATCAAAGTAGTATTTGACCCAACTAATGGCGGTGACATGAGCAGATTGCCCAGCAACACTGACGGAGCTCTTCCCAGGCAAGGGATGACCGGGGAACGGAGGCAAGGAAAGGAGTTGACGGGGCTTTGGGTCCTCCTTCGGGCATCCCAAACGTGCAATGTTATTGGACACTCGTATCACTGAAGTAGCACGGGCAGGAGAGGGCGGCGATACCCTAGAATAGTGTCTGACCGTAAGCAGAATAACCCGAAAGACATGATACTTGCGCATATCTGCACATGTAAACGCACATATAGAGAGAGTATAATGGGGGCAAATATTCTTATTAATGCAATTTGTGGAATCAATTGAATTCACAACCAGTAAAACAATGGCCACCAAAAAAAACTAAACAACCCAGAAGAAGCAAAGAGCTTTGAACTTACCAACGTTGAAATTCTCTCTGTGGGATTTGCTGAAGTAAGAGCAGAGATGGGAGCTCGTTCTTTCCTTGTTATTATCAGATATCAAAAGGGTCCACGGTGAACAGGGGCCTTGATAGTAGGTCTGGACGAGACACTCCAAGGACTCCGCTTTGGATGAGTTCTGAACTTGGGACTTGGGAAGGATTGAGGTGAGGTGCGACAACAGAGCTTTCTAAACAAACAAATGAATTTTTCTGTGACAGGACAGAGGAGAGGTCTCCAGTTCTCCACGAGATCAAAAACTTTTTATTAAAATAACATTAAGGGGGTACACATGTTCAAAACAGAGGAACTCAGATGGACCAAACCAAGTAGAGTAGTGGTTTGCTATCAAAAGATTAAAACCGGGGGAAATGGCTGCACGAGCTATATGGTGAGCTACCCTATTTGTCTTCCTACCACCGTGGAGGACTTTAAATTGGATAAAACGCATTACAAATATCTGACCATACATTTTTTGAGGGGTTAAAGTCAAATTGTTTATTAGAGTTGACAGCTAAAATAGCTTTCAAAGAATCGGATTCCACCAGAATTCTATCTATCCCTTTTTTTAGAGCTTCCTAGCAGCCCAACCAAATGGCTCTTCCTTCAGCATCAACAATTGATTGGCAGCAAACTCGATCTCCTCGAGCACCAATGACTTTCCCTTCCTGATTTCTTATGACACAGGCGATTCCTGCCCACCCAGAGGATGCGTCAAAGCTAGCATCACAATTCACCTTCATCCATTGGTTTGGAGGGGGTGCCATATATTATTTGATTTGATTTTTGGTTCCAAATGTTCTGTAAGTTGTAAGAGTTCCTTCCACATACTAGTGCTCTTCCTTACTACTGATAGCGGGTCCTAGCTTTCTCCCTAAAACATGAGATCATTCCTAGCCTTCCAAATCTGCCAGCATAGGATCGCTTTCAGAGATGCCAAGTATTTAGGCCTTCATCAAGGTAGTTGGTCTTTTGAAACCAAGACATGATCCAAATACCTATGCTCCTGGATTCCACACTCTTAGAAATGAAGCCTAATGGGGATTGGAACTAGACTGCTTTTGCAAATGAACAACTGATAAGGAGGTGTTTTACATCCTCCTCTTGCCCACACCTTGGGCATATCCCATCAATTTTAATTCGCCTCTGCTTCAACTCCTTACCAACACCAATGGCTTGCTAGCATACCCATCAAATGAAATTTTTAATTTTAGGAGGAACTTTCAGCTTCCAAACTTTCTTCCATAGAGATGGAGGTGCTTGTGTTGTGATACGATTATTGGCTGCCCTTCTTGTTTCTTCATTTAACATACAGGCAATTTGGTAACCAAATTTCATCAAGTATTGACCATCCTTTGAGTAAGCCCAAATGAGTTTATCTTCCTCCTCTTCCATACTCAGTGGTATAGCCAAGATACATGCAACCTCTGATGCTGAGAACAACTGGTCAACATTGTCTGATTCCAACGGTGTGGGTTGCATAAAATCAAATCCTTTACTTTCGAGACCTCACATCTCTGGGGTTTGGAGGAATGGAATTTAAAATCCTCAGAGGAAGGCAGCCAATGATCTTCTCAAATAAGTATGTTGGCCTCAGAACCGATTCGCCAATAGAGACCGTTTTTAAGTTCTATACATAACTGATACTTTGCCAAAGCCAAGAGGAACAAGGTGGGCAATTTCAAGTTAGTAGTGGTGATCTAGCTGAATACAGAGATATAAGAAGTTTTCCCCACAAGGAATCCTGACTATTTAGTAGTCTCCATGCCATTTTCCTAAGGAGGGCCCAATTGAAAAGCTTTATGTTTCGAAAGCCCATACCTCCTTAAGATTTGATTAGGCAGAGCTTCCAATTTAGCCAGTGTAATCTCATTTGTTTTTTGACCCCTGAAGAAACTTGAGAATTTTCAGTTAATGTCATCATAGACAATCGTTGGTATTCTAAAGTGGCTTATGTAATAGAAGGCGAAGCCATGGCAATAGTTTTGATAAGAATTTCCCTACTGGCTTGGGTAAGAAGCTTTTGTTTCCACCCACTTATCCGCTGAGAAGATTTACAATCCATCTCTCTAAAAACTTTCTTTTTGTTATGACCAATGAGAGTAGGCAGCCCCAAACATTTGGAATTCAGATTATGTTCTTTCATTCTTAGCATCTTGCAGATCATCCTGCAAAACTTCCTTGGAGTGTTCCGGCTGAAGAAAATTTCTGACTTATTGTAATTTATTAGTTGTCTCAAAGCATTGCAAAATTATTGAAGGATCAATCGGATCATATCTGCACTTTGAAGATCTGCTCTAGCAAACAGAATGCAGTCGTCATCATAGAATAAATGAGAGAGTGGTGGGGTACCTCTTTTGATGCAAAGTGGCTCAATATGTTGTTCTGATACTACTCTTTGGATAGCCTCTAAGAGTGCTTGTACTACCAGAATGAAAAGGTAGGGCGAGAGAGGGTCACCTTGCCGAATTCCCCTATATGGCTTCACCCTTCCTCTTTGAACTCCATTGATATTGAAAGTAAAGTTTATCGAAGACATGAAAGTATAAATAAGATTTAGCCAGTGTTGGTTCATACCCATTTTTCTAAGAACTTCAATTACAAAATGCTAATCTAGCCTATCATAGGCTTTATTAAGGTCAATTTTGATTGCCATGTAGAATGTCCTACCTTTCCTTTTGGACTTCAAAAAATTGTAAGTTTCATGTGCAATGGCCACATTGTCAGAGATCATTCTATTCTTAACGAATGCTCCTTGACTCTGTCCACCATCTTAGGTAAAAGCAATTGCAATCTGTTCACTAGGCACTTAGCCAAGATTCAGTATGCCACATTTGTTAAACTAATTGGTCTGTAATGTAAGATAGTTTCTGGGTGATTAGACTTGGGAATGAGTACAATGCTTGTGAAGTTTACCATTCCCGGAATTACTGCACTGTCAAACCACTTTTGGATGGCTTTTGTGACACTATCTCCTATTATGGACCAAAACCTCTAAAAGAAATCGGTAGGGTATCCATCAGGGCCAGGGGCCTTCATACTGCCAATTGAGGATACTACTGAGAACACCTCTTCATGACTGATTGGCCTACACAATGCGTTGTTGTCGTCATTAGTGAGCACCATCTTGATGTTATCAACCATTCCGTTCATGGTACTAGAGGTATTAGGGGAGAATATCTGTTGAAACTTATTTGTGATGATCTGTTCAATGCCTTGTTTAGATCTTACCTAATTTTGCTGATCGTTTTTTAGGCACAGGATCCTGTTGTTTTGTCTTCGAAAGAGAGCTGACTATTGAATCTTGTATTACTATCACCCTCCTTCAGCTAGGTGATCCACGATTTCTGTTTCCACAGGATCTCTTCCCTCACTAGCTCATGGTTGAGGAGTTGGAGAAGCTCTTTCTCTTAGGCAGTGTCACTATCTATTGCAAACTGAACTCTTTGAAGCTGAAATTTAATATCCCAAATCTTATCTTGTATTTTGCCAAATACCTGTTTATTCCATCTTCTCAATTCTCTCTAGCATATGCCCAACAAAGTTCCCAAATTCCCTGAATTAGCTTGGCTCCATACTTGCTTCACTATGCCTTCACACCCATCATGGGTCAGCCAAGCTAGTTTGAAGCATAATGGATGAAATCCTTTCTACGACCCAAGGAAACACTGGAGGATAATCGGACTATGATCAGAGCCCATGGAAACTTCATTAAAAACTATTGCATTTGTATACACCACGTTCCATTCTGAGTTAACTAGAACTCTGTTAAGCCTTTGCCTTATCAGCTTAGCTCCGGATCTGTGGTTCGACCAAGTATACCGATTCCCATAACTTCTTAGATCAATCAGGTTGCAGTCTTCAATCATCACTTTAAAATTCCTCCAGGCATTTCCTTGCTTTACTTTACCCCCTTGTTTCTCATTTATATGGGTGACTTCATTGAAATCTCCTAACACCACACAAGGCATGTCTATAGAGGCCTCTATTTGCTTTAAATCGTTCCAGACTTCATTTTTGAAAGATCTATTTGGGTCACCATAAACAAAAGAAATTTGCCAGGTTGCTATGATCTGAGGGAATATTGCATGAGTGTTAATGATTATGGGAGAAGACGAGAGAACCTCTAGACTAACTTCTAGCTTCCACGTGACTAGTAGACCTCCAGAATCACCAATTGGCTCCACCGCAAAGAAGTTTGTATAGCCCCACCGAGCTAAGACAGCTTTAATCTGGCAGGAATTAACTTTTGTTTCCATCATAAAAATGATAACGGGGCAATGGGTCCTTAAATGGTCCCCCAAAGCTTGAACTGCCAGGTCTTGCCCCAAGCCCTAGCAATTCCAAGCCAGGAGATTCATTTCTCCCGACAGCCTTGGTTGTCCTCTAGGGCCGCCGATGTGGATGTCACCGATTTCTGGGCATTAAACATGAGTCTACCCTTGGACTTCACCCGATGCCGAGTTGTCTCAATGAGCTTCTTTTTTCCTTTGAGATCGTCTTTTTCAGACTTGTCTTGTTTTGTGGGTGCCAGCTGATGGGTTGAAAGCTCAGGAGCAGTCATTCTAGGGAGTTCAGTCCCTGTTCTGGCCTTCTTGCAAAGTATCGTTTCCTCACTCCCCATGAGTCTTTTTGTAGTAACTCCTCTTCTCTCCTTTATAGGTAAATCTGTTGATCCAATTGGTAACTTTGAAATCTTGCTAGGAGAGGTCTGCACGTAAACATTAATGTTTGGGCGGCAAACTACAAGTTGATTCAGAGCCACGCCAAAACTTTCGAGGATTGAGTGCAACATTGAGGATAGGTTTTTGACATTTTCCATTAGTTCCACCCTGGGCATTTGATTCTGATTATTAGTCATGTAATGGGGCAAATTATCTTTGTTTCCTAGGTCCTTTACAAAATTCTCTACAAATCCCGAGGTTCCTATCTAGGGGGTACCTTCACTTCTAACGATCTTGAAAATATTTCCAGAATCAGTGGTAGTGAGTGAAGTGTCGGCACGTGTCCTAGACATGCTTGGGCCTAGGTCTTTGTAGTCCAAAGTCTGGGTTATACTGGTCTCAGTCAGAAACATGTCTTCTATACCTCCTCCGGTGACTAGTCCATTCGTCTCCAATCGGATCTTTTCCTTGGTTCTTGAGTTTTGTCGGCATCTCCACTCCTCCATGTCATGTTGTATTCTGGCGCGGTTGGCTAGCTTTAGGTGAAACTCAACTCATTGCCACGGACCATAAGCGCCAAGGGGGAACTTTTTCTTCTGGCTACCTATTTCATCCTCACTGTCATTGTCTTCCTCTAACTCCTCCGGAGCCTTGTTCTCTGGTTCAGAGCACAACTTTTGTTCATGTCCCAAAATGCCACAGTTGTAGTAGAAAGTTGATACTCTCATACCTGAACTCCACCTAGAGCGGTTCTCTATTATTCATGAGGAGAGGGTAATCGGATTTGACTAGGTGATATATGTTTAGACGGACTCTTGCTTGAAGGAAGTTACTCCACTGTTGTCCAGGCTTTAGGTTTTGAATCTTGATGACTTCACAAGCCTTACTTCCAAACTACGAGCCATATTTTCAGTCATTTGGTCCAAAGGGAGGCCATGGATTTGCACCTAGAAGTAAGTGTAGTTTAGATCCACTTCCTCGATTCCAAATCCTGGCTCATAGGGGTTACATAGGATCAAGTTATTCATGAATTTGCAGGGGCCTTTTTCTAAAAATTCTTTGCATTCCTTTTCTTTTGCAAAGAACACCAGAAAACGGTCGCCCACTAGGTTATTGACCTCAAAACCTTCATTCCGACCCCAGGCTTGCATGAGCATGCTTCTTAAACCACCATGGTTTATCTTCTTATGTGACATCACTTTGCAAACCAGCAAGAACCTACCATGAAGAAACACGATGTCCTTATGGAAAGAGAGTAGGGAACTTCATGCCCTCAGGGCAGAGGAAAAAACCTTCACCTCACCGGGGAAGGAGGTAGTAACTTTGGGTACATCTAAGCACGACCTTTTCTCCTCTTTTCTGGGTGGCGTTTGATAATGCTGAAGTGTGACGGAATATCAAAAATATTTTTTACGATTTGAATTCTAAAGTTTGGTATTCCATCCATATTTAACAAAAACAAGGGTAAATTTTTTAAACTACCCTTATGGTTTAGCTAATTGACTAAATGTATTCCTACTGTTTGAAAATTGACTGATGCTACCCCTACTGTTTTTGACAATTGACTAATCCTTCTTAGTCATTAGTGTCCATTAATAGAGATGTGAAAAAGACTTTTTACCTTCCACTATAAATTACTCGAATATCTACCTCTAACATTTTCATTGATGGAACCACCGGAACCGCTAGAACTGCCAGAACAGTGGATGATGACCGGATTTCATATTTGAATATCTCTTAGATCTCAGATCTGGATTCCTTCGAGTCTGCACAACTATTGTTACTCGATTCCAAGTCCAAATGGGTAGTGCCCAAGAATCCCTGCCCAAATCCTCAAATTCTGCCTCTTTGCATCAATTCCATTGCTGCTGCAACTCTTAGCTGTTGCAGCTTCTTTGGTCATTCCAAATCTGAGACACTATGTCGAATTACATAGTCTCGGATTTGGAACTGCAAATCGGTGTTAGAGATTAGGTTGACTCAAGGGGGTCAACCACTATTATGCTAGAAATTCAGTCTGGATTGGAGGAAGAACCTTGTCCTTGTTCCGACTTCTGATGGTCTCCGAACTTAAGGAAAGTGTGTAAGATTAGAGGATTCCAGTAGTGGAAGATGAGAGTGTTCAGACTCCCACTACATGCCTAGCGCCTTGTAACTTTCAAAGAGATAGGGAATGTTGTAGGGGGTTTCACCAGAGTTGTAGAAGAAAACTTGAAATTGGAGGACCTTGAGGTAGCGCACGAGATCCCCAAGGCCTTAATTGCAAAAGTCAAAAGGGTCAAATTCACTATTCGCTAGACCGGCAAGAAAGCTTCAATGGATGGTGGTGGAGGATGAAGAGGACGGAATAGGGGCGGGCCTCAAAGATGGGGGTCACTTGGTCGGAACACAGGGGACGAGAGGAGAAGAATTACCCTCGCAGGGGTGTGCAATCAAGAGTACTAAGGGCTGCGGGGAAGATCTCAATGTTCAAGGTGGGCACAGTCGCTAGTTTTAAGAGAGGCATCACTACTTTTCCTAGAAGAGGGTAAAATGAGCCCATGTAAGCTTTGATGAGGTTGGAAGGGGGAGAAAATTGTTGCTATTGTTCAACGCAAAGAGTAGGAAGAAGATGAACAATACACGGATTTTTGTTTGGTGTAATGGAATCCGAGTGATAAACCCAGTAACAGTTGTTGTTGTCATCGGGACATTCGTTAGAACTTTCATGGATGATGCTACCAAATCTTCTGCCATAGCCTTCAACTTTATAGGAATTCCGACCAAATCCACACTTAGCTCTTGACAAACTGCTCAGAATATCGCTCATTTCCTAAAATCCCACTTTACGTCCGGTAATAATCCATCTTTGTAGCTCCAATCTTGCGTTGGCCTCTAGTACAGATCGAGGAGTTTTTGAAATCCCAGCTTACCTCTAGCAGCAGTCCATCAATGCCACCACGCCATGGGTTGCAGGGTTTAATGCAAGTTTTGTTCCAGAGATCCTTCCTTCTCTGTCTCCCTCTTTTTGTCGCCGATGACATTCTTTAAACCAAGCTTCGCATGGCACCCAGGCTTCGCCCAAGGATGTTACTATGGTTGGTGCTTCTTTAAGCAATAATACTATTGCAAATGAAGAAAAGAAGAACCAGAGCACGAGGCACATAGCCATTCTCTTCTACTATGAAGTCTAAGCAATCCTAAGCAAATTGGGTTCAGTGAGGGTTGGCCAATCCTAAGCCAGAACCGTGCCTTAAGGACCTTAGATTTGGGTCCCATATTTGTTGTCGAAAGGAAGAAAATGATAAGGGTAAAATTGGGTTTTTAAAAAATAATATACATCACCTATATACAAATTTAACGGAATATTAATGGATGCAAACTGTAAGGGTAGAACTAGTCAATTGTCAAAAATAGTAGGGGTAGCATCAGTCAATTTTCAAATAGTAGGGGTACACTTAGTCAATTAGCTAAACTATAAGGGTAGTTTAAGAAATTTACCCCAAAAACAAATTATAAGTGAATAAAATATTACTAGTGGGGACCTATGAGATGGACTTGACCTCCTTTGCCTCTCAGGCTTACTTGGAGGGCTTCGGCGACTGTAAGGCCCAAGTGACAAAGATCCTTCCGAGCTTCGACGCTGACCAACTAGATTTGTTCATCACTAAATCTCAATAGATAGTAGATATATTAGGGATGAACAAGAGCCCACTCATCGACACTGCTACCAACGCCACTGCTCAAACCACCACTCAAATTGGAGGGGACCAATAAACATATTTTCTCGTTCTCTTTTATTTGAGCCTGCATGCCCTTTGTATATTTTTTCTTCTTCTTTTTTGTAAGGGGCCAACACGTCCCCCTTAAGAGGCCTTTTTTGTAAAGACACTTGAGTAAATGAAACTTGTCATCCTTTAATAAAGTAGGCCTTTACCTTGAAAGTATTTTTTTACTTAGTCTTTTGTGAGGATGCTCTGTATTAGAGTCCTTTAGGTTAATGTCGACACCGCAAGTTGTTCTTTTCTTAGTCTTGGAACCCTTTGCCTTAGTGAAAAACAAGGAAGTTGATTGCGGCGAAGGCCGATGTCATGCTTAGTGCATCATTGTGCAGGTGCTTTGTGGCTAAGGTCACAAGTGGTTGCCTTAGTGGAGAAGTGTCATTTACTTGGTGTGTCGTTTGTCATATTATTATTATGTAATTAACCAACGTCAACTGTTTGGCCTTCAAAAGACTCGCTTCTTTAAGGGTTTTTGAGGCCGAGGCTGGGGCCATGGATTAACTTATCAATTATCGATGAGGTCTCGAAAGCTCTTGATTAGTCACAAAAGGTCAAAAGCCAGCTAGGCGTATGACTCATAAAGTGTTGTATGCCTTGGGGCCAACGTCTGGTCCGAGTGTATAACATTAAGGAAGGTCGTATGCTGTGGTCGGTCGGACAAGGGGAGCCACCATCTGGTCCAGGCATATAACCTTAAGAAAGGTTATATGCTTCGGTCAGTCAGTTGAGGGGTCCTGGCAGTCGGATGGGACGCGGACATTTACACAAAAAAAGATCTGAGGTGAGAGGAACTTGCACTTTTCATTTAGAATTTTTCACTAAGGTATTTACAATAGTACATTCAGAGATTCTTAGAGTTGTAGGTGCGAGGCACCAGTCTTCCACACATGTATTCCAGTCGAAAGGTGTTGGGTCCTACTGCTTGCTTAATTCTGTAGGGTCCTTCCCAGTTCGGGCAAAGCTTTTCGACGCCGGGTTTAGGGACCATGACTTTTTTGAGGACAAGGTCGCCTTCCTTGAAGTGACGCTTTCTGACTCGGGCATTGTAGTATCTTGCAACTCTTTTATGGTATGCGAGAACCCTGATTTGGACTTGTTCTCGGACACCTTCCAATAGGTCAAGGTTGTTCCTTGACTTTTCACTGTTCTCGGCTTCCTGGTAGGCCTTGGTTCAAAGAGTCGGCAGGTTGATCTCTGTTGGGATGACAACATTTGTCCCATATGTTAGGTTGAAGCAGGTTTCACCCATAATAGTTTGAGGTGTCATTCAGTATGCCTAGAGAATATTGTACAGTTCATTTACCCAAAGCCCTTTGGCTCTATCTAATCTTGCCTTTAGTTCGTCTAGGATTGTCCTATTGGTGACCTTAGCTATCCCGTTAGTTTGAGGGTACCCGATCGAGGTGTACTGTTGCCTTATCCCTAGGCTTCCACACTATTCTCTAAACTTGGTGCCATCAAACTATTAGTTGTTGTCAGTGATGAGCATGTATGGGATGCCAAACTAGCAGATGATATTCTTCTAGAAGAAGCTCTAAATCGTCTTAGCCGTAATGGTTGCAAATGCCTTGGCTTCAACCCACTTGGTGAAGTAGTCCAATGCCACGACAATGTACCTCTTGTTCTCCATGGTTGGGGGAAGAGGTCCAAAGAAGTCCATACCCCATTTTGTAAAGGGCCATGAGTTGCTGAGGGTTGTTGCAAGCATATGGAGGATGTTGGAATTTTTTTAACATCGGTCACACTTCTGTACCAACTCAATAGCAACCTTTTGGATGGTCGGACAAAAGTATCCCTGTTTAAGTGCTTTCTATCCTAGGGCCTTACCCCTAGATGATTGTCACAGATGCCTTCGTGAATTTCTCTTAGTACATACTCGCCCTCATCTCGACAGAGGCATCTGAGATAGGGCAGGGTGAAGGATCTTCTATACAACTTGCCCTCAAGTATGGTGTACCATGCTAACTTCCATTGGACTCTCCTTGCCTCATTCTTGTCAGATGACAACTGCTCATGTTGCAAGTAGGCGAGAATGGGATCCATCTAGCTAGGCTCATCTTGGACAGGGCATACTTGCCTCTCTTCGATGCTGGGATGTGTCAACTCTCGATGTGCACAATGCGGCTGAGGGCCAACCCTAAGTAGATGACATGTTTTGACAAGGCATCAACTCATGTGTTCTCGGCCCGTGGGACTTTGTAAAGAGCGAAATTCGGGAGTAACCGGTCAGCTCTTGGACTTTGTTCAAGTATCTGGCCATATTTGGCTCTTTGGCCTCATATTCTCCATTCACCTGGTCCACAATTAATTGTGAATCGCTGAAGACATCGATGTGCTTGCCTCTAAGGTCTTTTGCAAGCTAAAGGCCAGCTAGTAGGGCTTCATACTCGGATTCATTATGGGAAGCAAGGAAACTAAACCGCAATGCATATTCCATCTTGTTATTATCCGGAGAGAAAAGTATGAGGCCAGCTCCACTTCCCTTGGCATTGGAGGATCTATCTACGAACAAGTTCCAGGTCGGCAATTACTCTTCATGCGCGGGGGCTTGGTAGCAAATGTAGCTAAAAGTACATTGAACCAAGAAGTCTACCAATGCTTGCATATTTATTGTGGGTTTGACTGATAGTGTAAGTCAAACTTCGATAGCTCTCGATAGCCGATTTGGTTAGCCGACTCGAGGTCTCAAGATTTGAGGGCACCGACTTGAGGGGCTGGTTGATTAACACCAAGATGCTATGGGCTTAAAAGTAAGGCCTCAACTTCCTAGTCAAGATCACTAGTTCAAAGGATACCTTTTCTACTTCTGGATATATGGTCTTAGCCTCGTGGATAACCTTATTGACATATACTGGCCTCTGAACTCCCTTGTCTTCCTGAACTAATACCGAGTTGACAACCTCACCCCGACCGAGAGGTATAGAATAAAGTTTCTCTTGGTAGGGGCCTCGTGAGCTATGGTGGTGAGGCAAGTTAGGACTTTAACTCCTCAAAGGCTTTTTAGCAATCTTTTGTCCATTGTAATTCCTTCAACTTCATGATGGCTTGAAAGAAGGGTATGCACCGTTTAATCAATTTGGATATGAATTGGCTAAGTGTCGCGACTCGGCCAGTGAGTTTCTGGGTTTCTTTGATTGACCGAGGGGGCTCCATGTCTAGTATGGCTTGTTTTTTCTCAGGGTTGCCCTCTATGCCTCATTGGGTGATTACAAAACCCAAGAATTTTCCCAAGGTGACTTTAAAGGCACACTTGGTGGGGTTCAACTTTATGTTGTACTTCTTTAGTACCCCAAATGTCTCACCGAGGTTCGAGGTGTGCTAGATAGACCTAAGACTTTTCACTACCATGTTATCGACATAGGCTTTGACGTTTCTCCCCATTTGCTCTTTGAAAATCTTGTTCACCAGCCTTTGGTAAGTGGCCCTGGCATTCTTCAACCCAAAAGGCATCACCTTGTAGTAGTAGGTGCCATGCTCGATGATGAATGAGGTCTTTTCCTCATTGGTCGGGTGCATTTTTATCTGGTTGTAGCCATAAAAGGTGTCCATGTAGCTCGGTAGCTCGTACCCTGTAGTGGCATCGAAGAGGTGATCAATCATCGGCAAAGGAATCTGTCTTTGGGGCAAGCCTTGTTGAGATATGTAATGTCAATACAGATGTGCCATTTCCCATTAACCTTCTTAACTATGACCATGTTAGATAACCATTTAGGATAGTGTACTTCTCTTATGAAGTTGGATCCGAGTAGCTTGTCGACCTCCTCTCCAATGGCTTTTCAGCTCTTCGATGCAAATTTCCTCTTCTTTTGCCAAACTGGCCTACAACTTGAGTCCACGCTCAGCCTGTGAGTAATGACCGAGGGGTCAATTCCTGGCATATCAGCGGCAGACCAAGCAAACATGTTGGTATTGACTTTGAGGAAGCTTACCAGCTCGAAAAATGCGTCCTAAGGGATGCAAAACCCAACTTATCTCGTTTTCTCGGGCTCGACTTCGTTTAAGGGAACTAAGATGAGGTCCTCAGCTGGCTGGCCTTGGCCTAATGGTTCGTCCCTGAGGTCGAGCCTAGGGCATCCTTGCTCTTGCCTTTTAGCACTGCAACATAGCATTGTTTGGCGACCAAGGATTAAAATAGTGATATGGTATGCCCGATACGGGGCATATCGTATTGGTATTGGGTCATATTGGCACGAGATATGCTATGACTGAAAGTGTATCCTTTCAGTCGTATGTATCGGTCTGATACGCCATCGTATTGGTGTGTATCATGCAGTATTGGCTGATACCATTCGATACGCATCGATACGAAAGCGTATTGAACCTCAGTTTGACAACAAGCGTGAATTCAATATAAAAAGTACTACTAGTGTACTTGAACCCAAGACCGCAACTCACCTAGTGCCCGAGCCGACTTTTATTTCATGTCAATAAATGGAATACATTAACTTTTACTACTTAATATCTACATAAAATCCCAACAACCAACATACACTTATCTTCAACAACTCCAATTATAGATTAAGAAGAATAATATTTAAAATTAATATTTTATAAAACAATAGAATAAATAATCTATCAAATCCACATTTATATCAAAAAGTTGAATTTTAATTTAAATAAATTTAAAATATTAATAATAGAATAACTATTTTAATACTTAAAGTTTGCTAATTTTCACATGATATATAACTCAAAATTTTTATAAATTATTAATTAATATTTTAATTTGCATTAAATAACCATGTATTTATTATTTACAAAAATAAAAACATTATTTATAAAATGTTTAAAAATGTAATATAAATTGAATATATCAAATCCACTAATCTATATTTATATTAAAAAAAATATATTTTTTATTTTAAAAATTAAAAAATAAAATATTAATAATGAAATAATTATTTTTGTAATTAAAATTTATAAATTTTCATATAATATATGCCTTTGAAATTTAAATAGATTTGATATATTTTAAGTTAGGATTATATATTTTTATAAATTATAAATTAATTTTGATTTGCATTTTATAATAACATATTTATTGTGTACAAAAATAAAAATATTGTTTGCCAAAATTTTGAGAATGAATTTTTAGTTAACATTTTTGTTAATGTTAAAAATTATTAGTAAAATAGAAAAAAACGATATAATAATTGAAATATAATAGTTGCGTATATTTTATGCTTTGGACTTTAATATAAAATAAGATAATTATGGCTCTGTGCTTGTATTAATTTGTAAAAGTCTATGTAATATGTTTCTTGGAATCCTAATTGATGCATATCAATAAAATTGTATGATATCTATGCATTTTTCTATATTAATTGTAATATATTTCTTTATATATATCGTCAAAATATATAATTCTTATGCATTTATACATTACTTGTAGCTATTTTGACATTAAACCTATTGTTAGTAATATATTTATGAATTAATTTTCATTTTCCTAGCTTATCCAAGTGTTTTCATGTTTTTCATCCATATCCATGCGTTTTCAAAGTGTATCTGTATCCGTATTTGAGTTATTCTATATGATACTTGATATCTATACTTTAATCCTTGCTGGTAGCTTGCTGGTTTCCCCTAACCTCTACATTATGCTCCGTGGGGAAATTCGTGGGGAGGTGGTAAGATGAGACAACTGCCTTGAGTGCGTGAAAGGTTGGCCTCCCTATGATGGCATTGTAAGGTGAGCCTATCTTCACGACCAAGAACTTAGTCATCCAAGTGACGTGCCAAGGTTCAGACCCTACATTGACCAGTAGGGTTATTTTTCCTCCCGGTCTGGCAGCTGCCTTGGAGAGGCCAATGAGTGGCATGTCAATGGGCTGCAGTCGATCTAGTATCAATTGCATCTTCTCGAACGTCTCATAGAAAAAGGATATTGGCTAAGGAGCCATTGTCTATGAGGATCCTTTTCACCATGTAGTTGGCAATGGTCATTGGCACCACCAATGCATCATCGTGGGGCACGAACACCCCTTATAGGTCATCATCCAAGAAGGAAATGAGGTCTTTTGACCTCAACTTCTTTGTTGCTTGGCTCTAGACATTGTACTGCTGGGTGTATGCCTTCCGAAATGATGCGGATGCTCCCCCTGAGGCCGAGTCTCTAGCTCTAACTTCAATGACTCCAGTCCGGGGGTGATGATTACAGGGCTTGGCATGTAGCTACTGCGAGGACGGTGCTGGGGAATCGCCTTAAACAAAGTCCTTCAAATGCCTGTGGCCAATAAGGGACTCGATCTCATTCTTGAACTCATAGCAGTCTTCAGTGTCATTGCTGGTGCCACTGTGGTACTTGTAGTACTTCTTGGGGTTCCCCCTTCTTGGGTTCCTCTTCAACTTGGCCACTTCATGAATTCCTCCTTCCTTACTTGCATCAAGATGTGCTTTCAGTAGGAGTTTAGTGGCGTTTACTTATCGAAGGAAGGGGCCGGTGACTTCTTCTCTCTACCTTTACTAGTGGGACTGTCACCTCGGCCATATCTTTCTTTCCTCTTCTTATCACTGGGCCCTCGACTAATCTTGGCTTTCAGTTATTGGAGGCATTTGTTAGCTTCGTCTTCTTCGGCGATGGTGTACTTTTGGACCTTTTTCAAGAACTTGGCTTTACTCTTAGGCAGAGTCTTGGAGATTGACCAATTGAGGGGTCGAGGCTAGAGGCCACTGATGGCTGCGTGCATGGAGACTGAGGGGTCGAGATCCTTAACCTTGAGCTCTTCCTGGTTGAACCTCTTCATATATGCCTGAAGGCTCTCCCCACCCTTCTACTTGACGGACATCAGGGGGATGACAGTTTTTTGGCATTATCGGCTGCTCACAAAGTGGCATAGCAATCTGTGAACTATTTCCAAGAGCTGATGGAGTGTGGGGGTAGTGTGGAGAACCATTGGTGCACTACTCCCTTGAATGTGGCTTGGAAGGCCCAGTACATGAGGGCCTGAAAGATTTTTAGGTGGTCCTCGGGGTCTATACTCCCATTGTAGGTCTCTAATGTCAGAGCCTTGAAATTCAACGGGACTCAGAGAGGATGAAATTTATGAATGCCTCCATTTTGTTGGACAAGGTAGGGCAACTGGCGAGGGCGTCACCTTGGCCCTCCTTTACATGTCCAAGCTGGTCTTGAAGGGCTCCAATTTGCGCTTGAATATCTCCGAAGTGCTGGTTGATGTAGGGCATCATTTTTTCAGAATGATCTTGGTTTTCTCTCATGCAGGACGGGTTGGCCCTATTCTCGGAGTGCTCGGACACCGACATGTCCTGAGCCTTGTGGGTGTGACAATCATTGAGGAGGTCGAAAACTAGTGGGAAGAGGCGTGGTGCCGGCTTCTTACTCTCGGAGGGGGACTGTGGTGGCTGAAGCCCCTATTGTCATCACGGTTGGTCACAACACGACGGTGTTGATGGTCGTGATTCTTGCAATTGGCATGGGATCTTATGGGGTTGCCTCCTCGGATGGGGAGCTAAAGGGTCTTGGAGTGGGGCTTGCTAGCCTATCGGCTGCTACTATTGGAATTTGAGGGGTTGGCTCATATCGGGACCCCAAGCGTTGGCTTAGCAGGGTATGGGCAAATTGCCTATTGGATTGTCCATGGCTTTTTCGAGGTGGCTGCGCTATGGGTGGCTTCCTGCCGGATGCCCTATGTTGTCCAATTACTGGGCCAAGCTGTCCAACCTCTTCAGGACCAGCTCGAACTGGTTGATTGTGACTAAATTTTGAATGTTAGGGATAGGATTAGGTTTTTTTAAGGGGAAGTTCTGAAGATGTTCCCATAAATGACGCCGATTGTTGCTACCAAATGTGGACCTGAGGATAATAATATAATTTTCAATGCCCAAGGCTGACAAGTCCAACCTGTTGAGAGAAAGAAGATGTCAGAGGCCTCAAGAGTTATCCCAGGGGTGGAGACTTTGACGGTCAAGTTAGCTGAGAGCTGTGAGGGGTCGAACCAAGCAAGAAAGGAGACTTAGAGATTAAGTTCTTGTGTGTCTACCTCAATGTGGGAGCCCTTTTTATAGTCAGAGTTGCCTGAGTCGAGTAGTTGGGAGCAGGTCATGGCGGTTGGTAGTAGTTTGTGATGGGTAGTCAGGATGTGTCTGGCCGGTGCCACCTGTCAGGGTTTGTGGGATGTCCGAGATGCATCCGATCGATGCCACATGTCAAAATCTGCCAGTCAGCCAGATATCCCTACATCAAGTTTCCTTCATTCATGAAATGAATCTAACTTCTATGGTCAAGTCTCTATGCATGTCTATGGTGTTTTCCTATTCTACAAACATGAACAATCATAAGGAAACATTAACTATTTTTAGTAGGGGTGGCAATTTTCCCCATCCCGACCCGACAGGGTCGAGTACGTGGGGGTACTTTGGTGGGGTCAGACTCGGGAATGGGGCTATCCTTGAATCCCCAATCGGGGGCGAGGACAGGGATGGGGAATGCAATCCCCACCCCATCCCGACCCCGATTAATATATATAATTATATATATAATATAATATATAATACTATATATTATTTATAATACTTTACATAATGTTTATATTATAATATTATTATATTATATATTATATTATTATTCATTTTTTATTAAAACTTAAAAACACTCGACAATGTTGAGTCTTTGAGACTTCAGTAGACAGAGAAGAGAGAACTCTGAACCCAGAGCCCTAGTCTTCTTCTTCCTTTGTCTTTGTCATTGATTCGCCAATCGCCATCGTTGTCACCACTCGCCTGTCGGACATCGGACGTCTATTTTTGCTTACTACTAGTCTACCACTCGAGTCTCGGCGGAGGACAAAGATACTCAAAGAAAAAAGAATTGAAACTCGGTTCTTCAATCTTCCTTCGACCTTTATCTATCGTCGCCAACCTCTGTCGTCGTCACCAAACAAGTGTTAGGTTTCTCTTATTATTTCCATATTCCTTATACATGATTTTACTACTTTGTTAATGGCTAAATCCTTGTACTTCTATTTCCTTTTCTCTTTATGTTTTCAGCACTTTTGCTTTTTTAATGGTTAAATCATTAGGGATTTGGGTCTCCTGCCGAGGAATTGATTCCCGTTGGGGTTGGGGATGAAGGGGGATTCTATCCCCAACGGGATCGGGGATGGGAAATGTAATCCCCACCCGTTGCCCGTTACTAATTTTTAGCTAGTATAACAAATCTTGAAGTCCCATTAGCAGAAAAGGGAACCAAAGAGTTAGGCAATCCAATCTGATCATATCCTAGAGGTTCAAATTCAATATTCGAGAGATATACATAAAACATGATATACGTAAAATATCAGCAATCCGGCATTTACGGCATTTACCAGCAACTCTACCGACCTAATTTGTAGCAATTTTTTTTAGGAGTATCATCTGTAACACTGTTGGACTCATACCCCATTAATTAAGTAAAGTCAATGATAAACATCGTTGAAGTCAAGGATCTTGGGAGTTTTATTATTATTATTATTATTATTATTATTATTATTATTATTATTATTATTATTATTTTGTTTTGGTAGATCATTGACTATATCAGCTGGTTGCTGATTTTAATGATGTCTGGAGTGGATTACCCAACCCGTTTATACTTCTTGTTTATAGGAAGAATTGCAGATTTTGATTACCATTACAAATACAGACAATGGAAAAATGGAGGACTTTCTTCCTTCTTTCGTTTCTTTCCTTTGCTATCTACGGTCTCCTCTCTCTCGTCGTCGCCGATGATGCCGCCATTATGAACAAGCTCGCCGTTTCTCTTTCTCCGGCCCCATCAGATTGGTCAGGTACCGACCCTTGCAATTGGACCGGAGTTAGCTGCGACGCCAATGAGCGAATCACCGCCATCGGTCTCGCCTCCAAGTCGCTCACAGGTGCTCTTCCTTCAGATCTTAATCAACTCACCCAGCTCAGAATCCTTGATGTAAATAACAACCACATTACCGGTCCCTTACCTTCTCTCGCCAATCTCACAAATCTGCAACAAGTTTATCTTGATTCCAACAACTTCAGCTCTGTTCCGGGCTCGTTCCTCACTGGGCTCATTAGCTTACAGACACTCAGCCTCAGCGAGAATTCACACCTTGAGCCATGGTCTATACCCTTAGATCTCGCGCAATCATCTAGTTTGGTTACGCTTTACGCTAGCAACGCCAATGTAATGGGAACAATACCGGACATTTTTGGTTCACTTCCAAACCTGCAATCTCTCAGGCTTTCTTACAGTAACTTGACGGGTATTCTGCCGCCTTCTCTCAAAGGTTCTTATATCAAGAACCTCTGGCTCAACTCTCAGGCATATGGGTTATCTGGAACTATTGATGTTCTTGGAACAATTGCTCAGCTCTCCCAGGTTTGGCTACACGCGAACAAGTTTTCTGGTCCAATCCCAGATCTTTCCAAGAGCACTTCTCTCTTTGATCTTCAGCTCCGAGACAATCAGTATACCGGAATCGTACCTGAGACATTGATGTCACTTCCCAGCTTGCAAAATGTGACATTACAGAATAACAAGTTGCAGGGTCCATACCCGCAGTTCAAATCCAGTGTCAATGTTGCTATTGGTACGAATAATAATTTCTGTAATCAAGAACCCGGCCCTTGTGATCCTCAGGTAACAGCATTGCTTTCTTTAGCTGGCGGATTTGGGTATCCCATTAGCTTGTCGGATGCTTGGGACGGTAATGATGCATGTCAAGGTTGGAGCTTTGTTACTTGCCAGGGCACGAATGTCACTGGAATTAACCTGGGGATGCAGCAGTTATCAGGGACGATCTCGTCCGCCATTGCGAACTTTACTTCATTGAAGAACCTGTACCCGAATGACAATAATCTCACCGGCCCAATACCGATTGAATTGACAGGTTTGACTCAACTCCAGACTCTTGATGTTTCTAACAACAATCTTACCGGAATAATACCCGATTTTCCGGCAAGCCTCAATCTAAAAACATCGGGCAATCCCTTGCTTGGAAACGTTTTTGCAACCTCTGGAAGTCCGGATAACCCTTCAAACGGACTTCACCTACTGAAAGTTCAAGTTCATCTGGAGGTTCGACTTCAGTCTCGCCTGGTTTAATTGCTGGTGCAGTTACTGCTGTTGTGGTTTTCTTGGGTATTGCGTCTATAATCTCTTACAAATGTTATTCGAAGAAACGACACCAGAAGTTTGGGCAGGTTCATGAAAACGGGAAGGAAATCCAACTCTTTGAAGGTGAGAACGCTGTTATTCCCATAGAAGTGCTTCAACGGGTTACAGACAACTTCAGCGGTGAAAACATATTGGGCAGAGGAGGATTTGGAGTTGTTTATAAGGGAAAACTCCATGATGGGACACAGATTGCCGTTAAGAGGATGGAGTCTGCTTCAATGGGGACAAAGGGGCTGAGAGAGTTTCATGCAGAAGTTTCAATGCTTAGAAGGGTTAAGCACAGGCATTTGGTGGCTGTCTTGGGCTTCTGCATCAATGGCAATGAAAGGTTTTTGATCTATGAGTTTATGTCTCAGGGGACACTAGGCCAGCATTTGTTCAAGTGGAATGAGAACAAGTATCCTCCTCTCACATGGAAGGAGAGGGTTATAATAGCATTGGACGTAGCCAGAGGGTTGGAGTATCTGCATATCTTTTTTGCACAGCAAAGCTTCATCCACAGAGATTTGAAGCCTTCAAATATTCTTCTTGGGGATGGAATGAGAGCCAAGGTTGCTGATTTTGGTTTGGTAAAGAATACGCCTGATGAGAAGTGTTCTCTTTACACGCGTGTAGCAGGAACATTTGGATATCTTGCACCCGAATATGCTGGTTAGGCCACAATTCCCTACTTGATCCAATTAGAAAACTGATTCATTTTTTGGTTAGGCCACAATTCTGCTTAAATTAGCTTCACAACTATCTTCACCATGCAACTTCTCCCAGACAACTTCGATGGAATTGTTACGATCTTTTGTTTGTAGGGTAAAATTCCATTGATTCTCCCACCTCTCAAATTTGTCACAAACAAACAGTGACAAGTGGGAGAATCTAATAGATTCAAGGGGCAGGTGGGTGATAAGTGGGATTGGGTTTTTCAAAATAAATTCAAAAAAATAAATAAAAATTTGTGAGGTGGGATAGACTATAATTTTCAATTTTTCTTTTTTTGTTTTCTTCCTCTTCTTTTCCAAAACACCTTAAGAATTCTATGCGTGTTCTTGACTTTCTTGTTCCCTTTGCGTGCAGCGACTGAAAGGGTGACCACAAAAGTGGATGTTTATGCATTTGGAGTGGTGTTAATGGAGCTAATCACGGGTAGAAAAGTAGTAGATACGACTGTTTCTGAGGAGGAATTTCATCTGGTAACATGGTTTCGTGGATTCTTGACCAACAAGGACAACATCAGAGAAGCCATTGACCCCACCCTTGATCCAGATGATGAGACCCTTGGGAACATCTGCAAGGTCGCAGAACTTGCAGATCACTGCACTCGTGAGCCCTCTCAGAGACCGGATATGGTCCACCTTGTTAACGCCTTGAGTCCTCTTGTGGAGCACTGGGAACCCACTTTCCATGAAGATGAAGAAATTTTGGCAATTAACCTACAAAGGAGTCTTAGCTCAAGCTTTGTAGCAATGGCAAGAGAGATTGGAATAGCAAAGGAGAGTCTTGAGTTTAGGGTGGAGCATGGGTGTAATTAAGCATATCAGATTATTTGTTTTATGAACAAATAAAAAATACTATGACAAGATTAGCATTAATTGTCTAATGGGTCATTACTAGAAACCTCCTATAGTTAATCGACCTTTAGCATTAATTGGCAATATTTGCAATCTATTTACTTAATTAAGAAGTATTTGTTTTCCCATGTAAATATATATAGTAACATGTTCACCTAAACCGAGTGTAAAATGTTAAGGCATGGGCCCGTGATTGTTTATTTCAAAATTACCCTTAACATTTCTTCGTATAGGAAACAAAATTGAGCCAAATAGTGGTTATAGTTATTTGTCATTAGTGGAAAAAATCATATTTTTATTTTTATTTTTAAATTAAATTTATTCAAATGAACCATTAGGGTCAAAACTGTCATTTTCATTGTCATGTAATGGAAGGTTGATTAGTTAAGTAAATTGATTGCAAATTATAGGGTATTTTAGTAAAAACACAAATTATAAGATAGGCTTTAAAATGTATAGTAAACTTTTCGACTCCCAAATCTCAGGTAGGATGATTATTTGCAACCTGGCCAATGCAACCCACAAATTTTCATGCTTGGGCTTAGGTATATATATATATATATAATGGGTGATAAGTGGGGTTAGGTTTTGTAAAATAAATTCAAAAAAATAAATAAATATTTAGTGTGTGTGTGTGTATAGGGGTGTCAATGGACTGATTTCAGGTTGGACCTCGTCCAATCCGAAGGTATTATGGATGGACTGGACTGTCTAAATAATCGTATGGACTCGGACCAGTCCAAATTTAAGTGGGCCATATATAATACGGACTGAATATGGACAAAGCCATTGAATCAAATGGTCTATTCGTTCGTTTGAAGTTTTCTCCCAAATTTTCTTCGAAGACCTAGCGCTCTACGTCAGTACGCCTTCACGGCTCCACAGCTCCCCTTGGAAATTGAATGAAGAAGAAGGTTTCTATCCGGCGGTGGTATTCCTCGAACTCCGACAGTACTTCTAGCGGTGGTTTCTCTTCGACGGTGGTATCTCTCCGGTTCTTTTCTCTCATCTCTCTCTAGAAAATAGCGATGGTGACCATCATTCCATCGTTCTAGTGTTATTTGACGACCAACAACACTCCCCAGTCTCTCTCCTGTGGTTATCTATCTCATCTCTTTCTCTCTCTCTCTCTCCAGTGGTAGACTCCTTGCTCGTTCAAGTATTTCCTCTCTCCTCATTCATTCCAAACAGTTTGGTTTTGTATTGTTTTTGGCTTTAAGAGTAAGACTATAATATAAGAAATAGTTATTGATCTGTTTTTCGTTTTGGGCTCAGGAACTCTCCACTTGAGTCCCCCCAAATTTTTTGAGATAAAATAAGAAATAGTTATTTTTCCACAATGGAATTTCCAAGTGCAAATGGAAGCTTCCTGAGCCATACTTTTCGTATTTGATTACACAAGCATTAAGTGTTTTTAAGTATTTAGTATTTTTTTTGTTGATCTTATCACATTTTGCATATCTGGACACTAGTTATTTTTATTATTTTAAGGTGTTAGCAGTTGCTGGAAGTTTGGAACTAGGCCTATCATTTCATTATGATCGTTTTGCATCTAATTCTTTTTTAGTTTCATCGATTAATTCAATGGAACCAAGCCTGTCATTGTGGGGTCCTGCATGTATTGAAGAGGTTTAGAGCATATGTCATGAATTTTTTACCATCCTCCCTATTTTGTTTGTTTTATTTAATCTCTTTCAAATTCATTCGGAATAGCTGAGCTTATTTACTATTTATTACTTATTAGTGATAAAGTCATAAGTGTTATCATATGAATCTCATTAGACTTTCTTGTTGTTCATGTTAGTGTGAAAATTAATTTATTTTTTTCTTAATGCATTAAGTGGATGAACCAAGTGCTGAAAATGCAAATGTGCTTGAAAACCCGAGTGAATCATCTATGGCATCTAGCTCTACTGGAAAGAGGGTTAGGTCTAAAGCATGAGAGCATTTTAAGAAAATAAAATTGAATTTTGAGGAGCAGAAAGCTATTTGTAGACATTGCGGAAAATAGTATATAGGTGGAACTTCTAAAGGAGCAAGCCACCTTTTAGGGCATGTACCAAAATGTCCTAAATTAAAACACATGGGCACAAGTGAACAAGAAGTTGTAGAAAACTTCAAATTTGACCAAGATAGGAGTCGAATGGACTTAGCAAAGATGATAATAAAGCATGGGCATCCTTTTAGTATAGTTGAAGAGGAGTTTTTTCAGATATTTGTGAATAATCTTCAACCATCATTTAGGCTTGTTTCTCGAAATACAATAAAGAATGATGTCATGAAGATTTACTTGGATGAAAAATGAGAAGTTGTGCAAATACTTTGATGGTTTGGATTGTAGGATTAGCTTAACCACTGATATGTGGACTTCAGAATAAAATTTGGGGTATTGTTGTTTAACAACACACTTTATAGATGATGGGTGGGAGCTGAAAAAGAAAATTATTGCATTTGTGGCAGTTGAGTGCCCCCATGATGAAAACACTTTGTATGAAGTCATTATGGAGAGGTTGTTAACTTTGAACATTGATAAAAAAAATATGTTCTATAATAATTGACAATGCCTCTAACAATGATGTTATGGTTAGGGAGCTCAGGAATCAACTTTGCATGGTGATCTATTTCATGTGAGATGTGCTGCTCACATCTTAAACCTTATTGTGCAAAATGATTTGAAAGAAGTATCACCATTGTTACAAAAGATTCAAGAAAGTGTTAAATATGTAAGGTTGACACCCTATAAGAAGCGGAAATTTGACAATGCAAGAAGCCAAACAAAAGTACAATATAAGAGAGGGGTCGTTGATTGTCCAACACGATGGAACTCCACATATGACATGTTGTACATGACTTTAGAGTTGAAGGAAGTATTTTGTCGACTAATTAAACTTAATCGTGACTATAATAATCTACCATCTGATGAGGAATGGGAGATGAGGACAGTAGTACGGGATTGTTTGCATGTTTTTTACATCTGCACAAAAAATTTCTCAAGTATTACTTCTCCAACATCATTGTAGTACTCGCCATCTTCCTCATCACTGTCATCAGTATCTTCATAATCTGCACCACAGTCACCATCTTTATATTTTAACCTTAGGTACTCATTAAACTATGAACCCTTTAATCATTCTTGCAACTTCAACCTGTCACTTACTAACATTCCCAAGATTCAAAATTGTTATCTATGCTTTGCTTTTTTCTTCACATAAACATCTGCACTTTAGCTTTACGAAATCACAACATATAGCTTGAACAAATGGTTCAGAGAGATCTCAAGATCAACCATTGCTTTACTTGGTAGTTTTGGAAGAGGCCAAGTAGGATAATTTGTTTTGGGGAAATTGGGTTGATCTTTTCCCTTCATAACCATTGATTTGCTTGTTGGTTCTTGGTATTGTATTCCCTGTTTCAAGTCCAGAAAATAGGGGATGCACCTCATATTTTAACTCTAAATGATTTGGTTGCTAAAAAAAAAGGAGGGAATATGTATGGCATGGCATGGCATGTAGGTTAGATACTCAAATTTCTTATAGGCTGGGTCATTCGCTAGGGGGCTTTTCCTTGTTCACTCAGAATGCTTGGAATCAAATTATATTGCCAGGCCTTTCCGAGTAAATGCGGTGGGTATTAAAGTGCCTCCAACAATCTGTACTACCACTTTCATTGTAAAACACTAAAATCTGGACTATCATATTTGGGGTTTTCCATCAGATACTAGGGAAAATCTATGATACCACAAGGCATGGTATCGGAAGAGCTTTAACCAATCAAATCACCTCATGAATTTTGATGAATACCACCTGATTGGTCACCCTCTTTTATGATACTCGTTCATTGACCATAAGCTTTTTTTTTCTAGTTATCATTTCTTTCCAACATCATAGTCGAATTAGAATAGGAATGAGAAGTTGAAAACAAATTTAGGAAAATGTAGAATATAATTAAATAAAAATTTGAGATGTTAAAACTGTATTTAGTGTTTACAAATATGTATACTTGTGTCAATTTAAAAACATATAGTTTGGAGGGAAAACTAGTACTTTTATTGTTAATGGCACTTCGATAAAAATACCCATGCATGTCCATTTAAATGTTGTCTATAAAACCAATGCTATAGTCTAGGGGGTGTATAAGTAATTTACCCTAAACAAACATATACAGAAACAAATATAAAGAAAATAGACTGCCAAGAGAGTGTAGACTGATCAAATCCAACAATGAGGTCTAAAACAATCTGGATTCTGGTTACATGTGTTACACTAAGACCCCTAGCTAGTGGATGCTCATGAAGTTGGCAGGGGTGACAGTATAGACATATGGCAAGACCCTTGGCTCCCTTCTTTTCTCCTTTTTTTTTTTAACTTCCTTGTGAAAGCCCGTGGGCTTTAACTTGACCTAAGTAGTTGATCATCTTTCCAACAATGCAAGGACCTGGGAGAGATGTGTGTTGGACAGTGTACAACTTTCAATGTGGACTTGATCAATAGCCTCCCCCCTCCCCCCATGATTTCTACGGAAATCAAGAAATTATATATATCTCCCTAGCTAGTTCAGGTCAGGCTAATAGGTGGTCTTTGGGCTTTTGACAAGAAATGGAATTTTCTCAGTTAAGTTTGCTTACAGGATCCAAAAGATCAAGATTGATGGAGATTGTCCCACTTCTTCTCATTTTACTGTTGGTAATAGGTCATATTAGAAGTTTTTTAAGTACATATATGGTAGAGATGAATTAAGGATAGAATAAAATCACTTTATGGATTTATTTTTTTTAGTATTATCTATTTTTTATCAGCTAGTATTATCTATTTTTCATTTTTTAGTAGTAAAGATAGGGTAAATTCTATTTCTTAAGTACAACTTTCTTTATGATTTAGAATACGATATGGTCCCTAATAAGAAAAGTCAGCTTTGTGGCCAAGTAATGGTCCCTAATAAGAAAGTCAGCCTTAATAATTTTTTCTTATTTTGATTAAACTTTTTGTTTGGGTCCGTATGGTGATTTTGACTAGTGAATAGCATTTCATATTTTCAGATTAACATCTTGTCATGGGCCTTGATATTGAACCATTTCTATTTCAAAAGTTTACATGGATTAGTAGTTCTTTCTGCTAATTTCTCTTAGAACAGCATATATCATATGGTTATCGTGGCCTTTGTTTTTTGCTGAGGTGATTCTTTATTATACCTGATGTTATCGTTCAATTCAATGGTTTACATATTCATGTTTTCTCCCAACTTTGTTTATATACTTGTGTCGTTGTATGATTTGTATCCCAAGAGTAATCTCCTAGTGGAAATCATTTGGACCTATTTCAGTGTAGTGCCTTTTGTCCTCAAAGGGGATAACTCTTTGTGATGTTTCACTTCTCATGCTTGTTCTGGGAGGGCAGGTCATCTTCTTTTTCAATGGCAGCTCTGAAGGCAATTTTGTTCTTGCTTGGGAAAACATTTGATCCCTTGAGATAAACTGAAGATAAATTTACAGTATTTTGTAATGGGTAGCTCTGTTCTGGGAGGGCAGAGCTGGTTTTCAATGGCAGCTCTATTTTTCATTGTTTCAGAGTAAATTTATCTTTTATCCTACAAACAAATGAGATTGATGGACCACAATTGTGTAATGGGCAGATCATCTTCTAGTGAAAACATTTTTTGAGGAGAACACTTAATTTGGACTGGATTGGACCTAATCCAGTCCATTTGCCTTTCAATTGGATTGGACTGGATCCGATTTGTATGGGGTTTGGACTAGTCCATTTGTAAATGGACCAATGATGGACTAGACCGGATTGGACCAAATCCAGTCCAATTGACAGCCCTATGTGTGTATGCATAATCTATATCAGAAAATAATTAAGGCATTATGTAATATGTATTTTGATCTTTTTCTCTTATGTATTTTCTTGGCCCCCCTTGATTCACTGTAATATTAAGGAGTTTGGCTTCTGATGCTATGCAATCCGGGCAGTCCTAACTGGCAGTTGACTAGCTCCTAGCTGTCGACGGGCGGTACTTGAGAAGAAAACGGTGAAGGATTCCCGGGGGACTTGCCCGGTGGGAATACTCCGATGCTTAAGTTAGAACGCTGGAGAAAGTAGTAAAGAGTGCAAAGAAAGACTAAGAGTGCAGGTCACGCTAGATCGTGTTCGAGATTAGCTCGAGAGAGAGAGAGTTCAGATATATTCCAGATGTTCAAGATATTCAAGATACCTCTTCCCCTTTAACCAAGGGGCTCTTAAATATGGGCATTCTTGTCAAATCGGGCGTAACCGCCACAGGACCTCTATCGCAACCGTTATCTACCAGGGCTGCGCAGGTAACCGTTGCAGGGTACTACCCAATCGGATGAGTGATACGTCCCAGGAGGACAGACACGCCACCATCTGTCAAGAGATGTGGGTGCAGTCTGTCAAGCTGGTAGGGACTATACCGTCAGTCAGGAGACGTGGTGCAGTCTGATGGGTATGGTCTTGTCAGATAGAAGCTTCCTGAAAACGTCGTGTCGCTTAGTAGCGAGTTGCCTTGTAGCGAGCTATCCCGTAGCGAGGTATTCTGTTGCGAGCTCCCAGGGGTACTTTGAGGTGATTCCTCTTGAGGTTGCCCTTAGGGCAGTTTTTCTGCCTAAGTGTTGGAACGAGCTGGTTATCCTAGCTCACAAGTTGGGATAGACTTATCTTGGAGTATTCCCTTTCAATACACCGGGGGTCCTCGAACTCGCGCTATAGCGAGCTCACCCTATGGCAAGCTATGACGTAGCAAGCTATCATAAGGGCTCATTACTTAGTCGCGGTCAGGCTGTTGTGCTGAGTTGTTACTTGTGCTGAGTCATGTCCACGTGTCACCGTCTCAAGCGGTCGGGTGAAATCACCCTCCATCAATTGCCCCCCACTCCTCGGGCTAAGGGTGCTACCTTAGCGTGAGGAGTTCATGAAGTGTGACGGGTAGATTTGACTCGAAGTTCAAACTTGATTGACGGCTCGCATTAAATGTGCGCACGGAAGTTAGGGGATTTCTGATTTTTCAAATGTCGAAAAACGCGCTGAAGTGATTCTTAACTCTAGAAGTCGTGCAACCATCATTACCTCAATCATGGGAGACGTACCGCCAGTCATGTTTTGGTTTCAGAAGATGTGCGGTCAGTTTGACTGTGAACCGTCAGATCTGTCTTAATCCGAGCCGTTGATTTGAGAGCACAGTGCCTATAAATAGGAGGGTCCCAGGCCCCATTTCTTTTACGATAACTTGCCTTGCCTTCGTATTCTGAGGTCGCATCTTCATCTAGCTGCCTAAGCTCTTCTTCTGTTCACACCGTCTTTTCGGTTCATCACTTCCCTGGTGAGTCTTATCATTTTGTCAGTATGTTTGGGTATCCGTACCACGTCTTTTCTCGGGTGATGACCAAGATGATGCCCCCTCGAGCTCAGGTGAGCCTGGGGGTAGGCTCCGAAAGCTCGGGAGGCTTCTGGCAAAACTGCTTCTACCTCTCGGGGCAGGGAGCCAGATAGCTTCGGTCCTTCCTCCATGTCGATGGAGAGACTTAGGGCCTTGGTCTTTCAGTTTAACCTTCCCGGAGACCTTGTCTATAGTCTCCCTTCCGGTAACTATCCCTGGGAGCACGGTCCTGATGAGATAGTGATCTTCCAGGAGCAGCTCATCGCTGGCCTCCGTCTCCCTCTGCATCCTCTAATAGTGGAGGTTTTGAACCACTTCAACGTCACTGTTGACCAGTTTCACCCCAACTCCATCCGAAATGTGGTTGGGACTATCTCTTTATTTTATGAGTACTGTCTTCCCCTTAACCTTGACATCCTCTCCACCATTTTTGCATTAAGAATGCTTCTCCCAGAGCGCATCTAGAAAGGCGTTCCTACTATTTTTCTCCCCGCCGCGGCTTCAAGCTCTTATACGAGCTGCCGAATAGGATCCCAGCCTAGAAGAGGGACAATTTTGTAGTTCGTAACCCCGAAGGGTGGCCCTTCCCAACTCATTGGAGGGCCGTCGTCCAGGATTCGGGGGTTGACTTGGACCCCAAAGTTCAGGAAATGCTGCGGTCCTAGGCAGCAGTTGGCTTCCATTTGTCGAACTACTTGACCGAGGACAAGCTCGCGTAGGCTGGCTTGAGCCTGGGTAGGTTGCCTATTAGGTCGCGTAGTGCTTAGTAAATTTTTTATTTATTTTTTTACTGGACTAATACCTTGTGATTTTTGGCAGCCATAATGTCTGGTGTCGACGCATGCCGCCTTCTATCCAGCAACCAGAAGAGTAAGGCGAAGAGGTCACGTCCTGACCAAGCTTCCACTTCTGGGGGTGCTGAGTTCGAGTCTATTGACTCGGTCTTTGCTTCTCCCACGCCTGATGTCCCACCGGTCCCATCCGAGGGAGTTGCCACAGAAGGTGGCCTTGAGGAGGGTGAGCTCCCGGGGCAAGGACTGTTCCCTCCATCTGGGCCATCCCGCCCCTTCCCCTTCCCACAGTTCCCTACCGGGAACTAGGAGGGTGTTAATGACTACATCGTGGTTGCACGAAAGAGCCGAAGGGCGGTCTGCCACGAGGAGGTCGCCCGCTGGGGAGAGATGGACCCCAAGGAACTTGCCAAGCTAGCCTTCGCTCACTACATGGTGGTAAGTGGCCTTTTTCTTCCTTCTCTTTCTTTTCTCTCATTTTCTCTTTTCTGACCTTAGTCCTTTGTTGGCAGGTGAACTCCGCCATCCATGCCATGGCCCTCCAGACCAACATTCACTCCGGTGATGCTCGTGCTCAGAGGCTAACTGTGCAGAAGCTCTAGAAGGAGCAGATCGCCCGGCTATTTGAGGAGAGTACTCGCCACCGGGAGGAGTTGTCGAGGGTGGCAGTGGAGAAGGAGCTTTTTCACCTGCAGGTTCGAGACTTGGAGTCCACACTTCAGGATCAAACTCGGAACTTCAACACCGTGGTGGAGGCCGAGCGGGCTAAGGCTGTGTGGGACTTCAAGGACTCATAGGAATACCATGACCTCCAGGCGGAGAACGGCTCGAGCTCCTACCGCTCTAGATTTAAACTCTACGACTGGCTGGTTCGAAAGAAGTTCTCCGGGCTCAACCTCGATGGCATAACAATGAAGGGTCTAGATCCTGAGACGGCAGACCTGGCGGAGGAGGAGGAGCCTAACTCTCTGGAGGATGATGATGATGTGGAGGCGGTGGATCCCTAAGGCTGGTGGTTGCTCTTCAGTTTTTTGTTACCATGTATGCCCGCACTGTATGTTCACAGGTCGTTCTTTGTTGGGTTCAACCAGTATACCGAGACGAGTTACGCTTCATAGGGTTCAGACCCGAGCTGCCTACGCCTCTGGTACTTAATTGTTTCATTGGCATATTAAGTCTTCCACAGTGCCGAGGTCTTAGTTAGCTCGGCATTAGCCCTTAGGATAATGGAGTGACTTATAGTCCACTCTTTGAGTTCGCTAATGCCATGGAGGCGACTAGGTCTTATTGTGCCGAGGTCTGTGTTAGCTCGGCATTTTGGCCCTTAGGCTCTGAGAGTGACTCGTGGTCTACTAAATAGTTCGCCCATGCCATAGAGGCGACTGGGTCTTATTGCGCCGAAATCTGCGTTAGCTCAGCATTTTGGCCCTTAGGCTCTGAAAGTGACTCGTGGTCTACTCAGTAGTTACAGGTAATACTGCCTTAAGTTGACCCAAGCTTGCCAGCATTTTGGCCCGAGGTACTTGTTTCCCTTTCAGGGTTTCGAGCTCGTTTGTTCATTCCCCGAGCACTCGTTTTACTCGGTAGGGTCCTTCCCAATTTGGCCCAAGATTGCCAACACCGGGCTCAGGTACTATAACTTTACGAAGGACCAGGTCGCCGACGCGGAGGTTCCGCTTCTTGACCCTGGCGTTATAGTACTGAGATACTCTTTGCTGGTAGGCTACGGTCCTGATATATGCGAGGTCCCTTACTTTGTCAAGCAGGTCGAGGTTGGTACGTAGCTCGTCTTCATTTTCGTTGTCGTCATACGCTTCTAGTCGTAGCGAGGGAACCTCGATCTCGGTTGGCATGATAGCTTCAGTGCCGTAGGTGAGGTTGAAGGGGGTCTCTCCTGTGGCGGTCTTCACTGTGGTTCGGTAAGCCCATAGAACACTGGGTAGCTTGTCTGCCCATAGTCCTTTAGCTCGGTCTATCCGTGCCTTTAGTCCACGGAGGATATCTCTGTTTGTGACTTCTGCTTAACCGTTTGCTTGAGGGTGTGTGACTGAAGTGAAGTTTTGTCAGATTCCCATATCTTGGCACCAGTTCTGGAATTTAATGTCTTCGAACTGCTTTCCATTATCAGAAATCAGGACCCGAGGTAACCCGAAGTGGCACATTATATTTTTCCAAAAGAAGTTTTGTACGTTTCGAGCTGTGATTGTCACAAGAGGTTCAGCTTCTACTGACTTGGTGAAATAATCCACTGCTACTACTAAGAATTTCCTCTGGCCTATCGCTAGTAGAAACGGTCCGAGTACATTGATGCCCCACTGTGCGAAAGACCACGGGCTGGTGAGATACTTGAGGTCGGCAGCAGGCTGATGGTGGATGTTGGCATGCTTTTGGCACTTGTCACACTTTCTAACGAACTCAATAGCATCTACTTTCATTGTTGGCCAGTAGTACCCCTTTCGTAGCGCCTTTTGGGCGAGAGCTCTGCCCCCCAAGTGTCCGCCGCACAGGCCCTCATGAGTGTCGCGGAGCACGAGCTCGGCTTTGGAAGGTCGCAAGCAGTGCAGGTAGGGGAGTGTGTAGGATTTTCGGTACAGTCGTTCGTCTATCATGATGTATTTGGCCGCCTGACGCTCTACCCTTCTAGCAGCATTGCGGTCTACAAGGAGGGTCCCGTGTAGCCAGAAGCTTGTAAGCGGGTCAATCCAGCTCGACTCTGCTTGAACGACAGGAGCAACCTCCTCTGCCCCCCCGAGAATGCTAGGTTGAGGTAGGTTCTCTATGTACACGGTTCTCATGGTATTATCACTGCTGCTGGCTAACCGGGACAGGGCGTCGACCTTAGTGTTCTTCGACCTCGGGATTTGCTTGATGAAGTGTGACTGGAAGTTGAGAAGAGTCTCTCTTACTTTGGCTAAGTAGGCAATCATAGTTGGTTCGCGAGCTTCGTATTCACCTGTGACTTGATTGACCATGAGCTGGAAATCGCTACAGATGACGATATGCTTGGCTTTTACTTCTTTGGCTAGAGCTAGCCCGGCTATCAATGCCTCGTACTCCGCTTCATTGTTGGATGCCGCGAACTCGAAGCGTAGTGTGTACTCTAGTTTTGTGCCGCTTGGGCTGTACAGAGCGATTCTGACTCCGCTGCCCTACTGGTTTGAGGAGCCATCTACGTGAAGGATCTAGGGTTCTTCATCCCAGTTTGCGCTTGGCCTAAATAGATGAGATGCCGCACTGGTTGCTACCTCACGGTGCTCAGACTCAACCGGCCTGGGGACTTCAGAGCTGAAAGTGCATTCCACGACGAAGTCTTCTAAGGCCTGGGCCTTGATAACAGTTCACAGATTGTATTGGAGGTCGTATTTGCTGAGCTCAACGACCCACTTCGTTAGTCGACCAGAGACCTCAGGCTTGAGCAAAAATTGCCTTAGAGGTTTGTTGGTGAGGACGACAACAGTATGAGCTCGGAAGTACAGATGGAGCTTTCGGGCTACAATAACCAGTGCGTAGGCTAACTTTTCTATCTCCGGGCATCTCGTCTCTGCTCCCTGCAACACCTTACTAACATAGTAAATAGGTCGTTGGACCCAATCTACCTCTTTTATTAGTACCGAGTTGACCACTTCGTCACTTGCTGAGAGGTACAACTCTAAAACATCGCCCTCCTCGGGCTGGGTTAAGACCGGTATGCTAGCGAGGTACTTTTTGAGCTCGTCGAACGTGAGCTGGCAATCTTTGGTCCATTCAAACCCTTTGCTTTTAATTGCTTTAAAGAAAGGTAGGCAGCTGTCTGCCGACTTGGACATGAAGCAGCTCAGAGCAGCTATCCGGCCATTCAGCCTCTGAACCTCCTTCATTTTTCGGGGTGGTCTCATGTCTAGGATGGCCTTTACTTTGTCCGGGTTAGCCTCAATGCCGCGCCGGTTAACGATGTACCTCAAGAACTTACCCGAGGTGACGTCAAAGGCACACTTATATTAAATCAAATGAAAAATGGGTTTTGATGACCATGTCATCTACATAACACTTTATTTTTCGGCCAATCAATGGTTCAAGTAACTTATTTATAAGTCTTTCGAAGGTTGCCTTGGCATTTTTTAGCCCAAAGGGCATGACCTTGTAGCAGTACAGGCCAAACTCGGTTATAAAGGTAGTCTTTTCCTCATCAGCCGGGTCCATCCTGATCTAGTTGTAGCCCGAGTAGGCGTCTAGGAAACTTAGCAACTCGTGCCCCGAGGTCGCGTCCACTAGACAGTCGATCCTGGAGAGTGGGAAGCAGTCCTTTGGGCAAGCTCGATTCAGGTTGGTGTAGTCGACGCACATGCGCCATTTACTGTTAGCCTTTTTTACCAGAATGGGGTTGGCCACCCAGCTCGGGTAATGGACCTCCCTGATAAAATCAGCTGCAAGGAGCTTCCTGATCTCCTCGTCGACTGCCCTCCATTGCTCTGGGGCTAGGTTGCGTTTCTTCTGTCTAACAGGCCTAACTACAGGATCAGTACTAAGCTTATAAGTTATAATGCTGGGGTCTATGTCGGGCATTTCTGCCACAGACCATGCAAAAGAATCTAAACTTTCAAGTAGGAAGCGTACCAGTTTAGATCGCAGAGGCTCCTCAATGGAAGCGCCGATCTGAAGTGTCCGGGTTGGGTCCTCTATCGATGTCGGGATTGAGACGGTCTCTTCTGTGGGCAGAGCTCGCTCCTCGCTCTGCTCCGTAGGTCGCTCCAGCTTGTGGTCGTTGGCCACCTTGGCTTTCCCTTTGAGGGCGGCGACGTAGCATTTGTGAGACTCAAGCTGGTCACCTCGCGCTATCCCAATTCCGAAGTCCGTGGGGAACTTCATGGCCAAGTAGTAAGTGGAGACCACAGCTCGTAAGGCATGGGTGATCGGCCGACCTATTATGGCATTATACGGGGAGGGGGTTGCGACCACTAAGAAATTGTGGTTGAGCCTCAGTGTGCTAGGCCATGTGCCGACTTCCACAGGTACTGTAATGCTTCCCAGGGGCCTGAATTCCTCTCCGCTGAAGCCTACCAGGGGAGTGTTCACGGGCTTCAGGTCGCTCTCTTGGAGCTGAAGTTGGTAGAAGGTTGCTTTGAAGATGATGTCTGCTGAGCTGCCTGAATCGACGAGGACGCGCCTAACTTCAAAGTCGTTGATCTTCACCTTTATGACGAGCGTGTCATCATGGGGGTAGTGGATTCTGCGTGCATCATCTTCTGTGAAGAAGATTGGGTCTTCCATGCTTGGCCGCTTCGAGGGGTTCTATTCCTCCTTGGCAGTCTCGCGAGCTGATGCCCGAGCTGCAGCTGAGGTGCAACCTGCCACAACCGAACCTCCAACAATCACGTGGATGTTTCCCCGAACTGGTCTCTCTTCGGGGGTCTGCTTTTGTGGTTGTTCTGCTTGCCTGCTAGACTCGGGAGCATCTCTCATCTACTCCCCCTGCCGACCTGCTTTATTACTATTATTACTTTGTACAAAATTTCTTAGATATTCGTGACGGATGAGTTCTTCTATCTCGTCGCGAGGGTTTTTACAATTCTCGGTGCTGTGATCGTGGTCTTTATGAAAACTACAATACAAACTTTTATTCCTTACATTAGGGTTGGCCTTCATCTGAGGTGGCCACTTCACATATGGGGCGTCCTCGATCGCCATGAGGATCTTGGCCTGCTTCGCGTTGAGGAGCGTGTAGTCCCTTTCTGCTGGTGGAGCTCGGAAAGGCTGATTTGGCTTTGCCCCCCGAGTTTGGTCCTTCTTCTTGCTGTCGCCCTGAGTTGGGGGCTTTGGTTCCCTTTTTCTTTTCTCAAGGGCTTGCTCGCCCTTTTGGTTGATATCTTCCTCCATCCCTATAAACTGATCCATGAGGTTGAGGAACTCGGTCACGGTCTTAGGCTGATTGACAACCACGTGCCACTTGAATTCTTTATGGGTAACACCTCGCTTAGTTGCGGTGAGATGAACTGCGGGGTCCAGATCGGGTATTTGTAAACAAGCGCCATTGAACCGCTTGATGTAACTCCGAATGGACTCCCCTTCTTATTGAACTATGCCGAGGAGGCTTTCTTGAGTTCTTGGGCACCTCTTGCTAGTGACAAAGTGGGAGGTGAAGACTTGCACGAACTGCGCCCAGCTTCTTATCGATCCGGGCACGTGGTTTCGGTACCAAGTGCGGGCTACCCCTTTGAAGGTGGCGGAGAAAGCCACACACATATAGGATTCACTAGCTCTTGCTAGGTGCATCTGGGACTGAAAAGCGTCCACATGATCATTCGGATCAAAGGACCCATCATTCTTATCCATGGGAGGGAGCTTGATGTCCTTTGGCATGGGGACAACGAGAAGTTCTGGTGACAGCGGGGAAGGAACTGAAAGGAGAGGAGTAGCTTTTACTCCATATGAGCTTATCTCCTCCTTACCTCGGAGCTCAGGTAAGACACGAGTAGTAGTTCGGCGGGCTTGTTGGCGTCTCCACTGCTGCTTCGTCAACTCGGCGTTGGTGCTGCTTGCTTCATTGTTACTGAGCTCGATGGGCTTGTACTGCTGATGATAGCTTTGAACCGAAGGGCCCTGCTTGTAGTCTACGGCTAGGAGCTCAAACGGATTTTTTGCGAGCGAAAGCTCGAATTGAGAGTGCCGGGGCGATGTGGGCTTGACCGGCTGGGAGGCCCCCGACCTGCCCACAGGCTGCGAGGCGGGGGTGGCTGGCCTCTCCTTTCTGCCATGGGAAGTGGCTTGGCTCTTGGAAGGATCCTGGGCCTGAGAGGCTTCTCCCCGGCGAGGTCGTTCTCTCCGGCGGGAGGGCTTGGTTTGCTTCGTGGCCGGGTGCTGAGGGGGAAGCGGATGCTGGGCCTGAGGCAAGGAAGGGAACTGCTGCTGGTACTGGTACTAAGGGACCTGATGCAACACTTGTTGCTGGTAGAGTTGGAACTGTTGGAACTGCTGCATTTGAGCTTGCATGGCTCGCATGCACTGCACTAGGTCTTCCAAATGGTTTTGGTTGGTCACTGGGGGCACAACTGAAGGTTCAACAAAGGTTGCTCCAATCGTGGAAGGGAGTGGAGCGTTCACGGGTGCCACTATGAGAGGCACGTTCAAGCTAGGGATTCCGTCCACAGAGAGGGGGACAGTGAACTGTTCGATACAGACAGTGGGGAGTTGGGGTTGCTCCCTAGAAGCGTTTTGGCTGGCACCACGTCCGGCGTTGTTGGAGGAGGCCATGAATGCTAAGTTCTCAAAAGGAAATTTGTAGAAAACTAGAGGAAGGCTTTTTGAAGCGGTTCCCACAGATTTAGAGTAAATTGTAGAATAAAATGTACAAAATAGTTTTTTGAATAAGAATAAATAATTATTTAAAAATTATATAAAAATGTTTGATTAAATAATTGTTACATGACTATATTAAAAATGATACATAATTATTTGAATAATTATTAAGTGCTTACTTAGATTAAATAACACTTGACAAAATGTTTAAATTTAACACAATTAAAAAGAATTTTTAGTAATACTTAAAAATGTTTAAGAAAATTATAGAATGAAAGACATTGATATATTTCACATGATAATCTATAATTTGAATACGAACATAATTGTAGCATCAAAATACATTAAAATAATTTTTATTTGTTTAATTTGATATTTGGAATAGATAATAATTCAAAAAATATTTAAAAATTACAAAAAATGGATTTCCTAATAACACTTGAAAATTTGCTTAGTAAAACATTACCACTTGAAATTAGCTAATTAATTTAATAATTGAATTTTGATTTCATTAATGTAAAGTTATAGACATGATGGATATTTGTAAATTTATTTGTTAAAATTAGATGATTTTAAATTTCTAATTAAATGTATAAACATGATGGATAATTGGATAGTTGATAATTGTTATTTGTTAACTTAAATAATTTATTTAATTATGTTTCAGATTTAAAATTTATTAAATATGAATCTTTTATAAGATATTATTTTACAACTTTAAATTTCTAATTGATTTTTATACATATGAATTTTGATTGTGTGATGATATGATACTTAGAATCTAAAATTTGATTATTTAAGTCTAACATGGAACCTAAAAAGATAAGAAGAACAAGATATCAATTGGAAATATGGTACGAGAGTTAATGGCAATCGACTCTATACAAAATGTAATTTTTGTGGGAAAATTATGAAAGGTGGTGGTGTGACCTTTTTGAAACATCATTTAACAAAAGGAAATTCAAATTTTGTTGATTGTCCCAAGTGCCTATTGGAAATTTCTAAGGCGATGTAAAAACATATCAAAGAACAAAAAATGATGAGGAAACAACAAGAAAAAGACAAAAAAATATCAATAAAACATTGGGGCCTAGGGATGATGATGAGAAAGAGAAGATGGACATAGAAGTAATGCCTTGACATTTTAACATAGATGATGATGATAGCGATGATGCAAAACAAAGATCATATAATATGAGAAGACATGCTTTATGAGCCACACAATGGGAATGTAAGAAAATATAGTGATTTCAAAGCAAATTTAAAGTATTATGGGGTAGTGGCTTGTCACAAGTATCCATGTTAATGGGTAAAAACAATTTATTTAGTACACCAAACATTAAAGGAGTATTTGCAAAACTAAATCTGCAAAAAAAACTTTCAAGTAGTGATACTCCTAACATTGGAGAGATGCATGGATATTTGTATAAAGAAAAGGATGATTTACAAAAAAAGAACAAAAAACTTAAAGAGTGTTATGATAAAAGGTTTGAACATAATATCAAAGGAATAATTGTAAAGTTTTTATTATACAATCATATTCCTGCAAATGTAACAATCTCTCCATATTATGAACTTATGATAAATGAAATATACAATGCAAAAAAGAGGTTTGAAGGGGCTTATAACTTATGAGGTAATGGAAAAGTTTTTAGATGAAGAAGTGGCTGAATTGAAATTAAGGTCATTTCAAAATATTTTTAGAATGATGGACAAACGGTATCCCACAAATCTATTGATGCATACATGAGCTGCATGATGTACAATATGTTTATAAATTGATGAATACAATGGCTGAAGAAATTGATCCTAAAAATATTGTCCAAATTATAACTAATAATGGAAGTAAAAAAAAAAAGTATTTTAGAAAAAAATTCAGTAGATCTATGGATATGGTAGATCATCCATAGATCTACAACATAATCATTAGTTACAAATAGATCACAACAAAAACACAATTTTTTTTTAATTTTGGTTTTTTGTATTTTTCTTCATAAATTCATAAAGATCTACTTCTAGTAGCAAAAGAGGTTGGATTTTTAACACAAATGAAGTAGATTAACATACATAGAAATGTTTCTAAATATTCAAAGAAAAAAACCATAATATTGCATTATATTGACAAAGAAATTGACAAAATATACCAATTTTTCACTCATTGTAAAAAAAAAACTTGTTAGATCTCACAAATTTGTGGTGTTTTTTGGCATATTTTTAGTAGATATTAGTCTCTAGGAATGAAAAAAAACATTTTTGGTGAGTTTGGAGAAGAAAGAAGGCTTTTAAAGTGGGTTTAGAAGCCTTCTTTTGAATGAGGTTTAAATTCGTTTTCGCAACATAGTAATTCGTCATGTATCGACTGCTACACACACACAAAATAGGCTGAAGCTACCCAATACCAATACGATACATCCCTAATACGGGCTTGAAACAATGAAAAGGAACGTCACATATCAATTAGTATCGTTCCCCATGCCAGATATTAAAAGATACGATACATATCGGCCAGTACGAGCCGATACATTGCAAAATTTTAAACCTTGAACTCAACCTCTCGAAACCCCTACAACCATGGGACATGGACACCAACAAGAAGAGGAGAAATAGGCAAAAAGGAGAGAAAGATATGATGATTCCTTATGTCTCTCTATTGCTTCTATATGCTCTTTTCAGTTGTGTACTCTCTACAAGCATCTCTCTTAGCTGGACACTTCGAGTAAAGGGACTTAACATAAACTTGAGATCTGTAGACAAAACCTTATCTCATTAGCGGTCAATTCAAATATCTTCACTTAGGCCATGTTTGGTTCATTTCTCTAAGCATCATTCTTTTAATTTTTGCTCATTCAAGGCAAAAACAAATAACATTGGAGTGTTTGGTTACAAAATTCTTGCCATGGGCCACATTATTTTTAGAATGAAAATCAACCCATAACACAAAAATTGAGGTACCCCATCTTGCTCATTTTTATTCTTTGAGAAAACTCTTTCTACAAAACTGCTGCTACAGACGTTTATTAGCAGACTACTATGGAAGCACTTTTATGAAAGCACTTTTGTCAAAGTATTTTTATGCCTATTTTTACCCATTCTTATCTATTTTAGAATTTCATCTTAGACAATAATGAGAAAGAATGAGAATTGAACCAAATATGGCATAATTGCTGTAATTTTCTGCTCGGAGATCCAGATTAGAAAGGCTGATGTTCCCATAGAACCGTTTTTTTTGTTCATTCTCTTCAAAACGAAATTGGTTGATCTTCACAAGACCGTATTTACACCGTTCGCACAGTATCTTTCAACCTTGTATTGGGATGAGATATTTCTGATGCATGACTGTAAAAGGTTGTGCAAATGGTGTGAGTACTAAAATGGATCTCCTTTTTTCTCTTAGTAAAAAACGGGTCCATTAAAAATATCACGGGAACATTTGGGTCCCCTTTCTACAATTTTCCAAAAAACTTTGAGCTAAGTTCACAGGGATGTGAGTGTTATTCACAAAAGAGTTTGGGAGTCTATCTCGCTTTGCCAGATCATGAGCTGGTTTTACTATCTCTCCGTTTACATACGAAATTTTGACATTATAAAAAAATAAGAGTAATTCATATATATGTTCATATAGGGCCTGCAGATCCCACATGATGTTTTTCCTATTTCCTTTTAGCTTCACAAGAACCTCCTTAGCAATCAATAGCAAAAAACTTTCTTTAACACTCATACAAAAAAAACTTGCGTAAGCCTCTAATTATTGCTAGAGCTCAGCTGCTACTAGTGATCTTGCCATGCATGGTTGTTCTTCTACAATGAGAAGAGGAGACTTGTGAGAGAACATAAATTTTCTAGTGGATGCAGTTTGCGTGGAGGTGCTCCATGAACCATCCACTAAGATGATCGGGAGGTTTGTGAGAAGAGCCTGATGCAAGTCCCAAATTGTTTGTTGTTATAAAGAGTTTGAAATTTGAAGCTCAATTTCTTTAAAAGTGCAATAACTATCAACCTTTCGCAGAACTTGAAGTGGGTCTAGTTTCACTTTATTAAAATTTTGGTCATTTCTTGCATCCCATAAACTTCTGAAGATAGCACAGATCTTTGCAATATAATTGTACTTTAAGTCTTTGTTATGCAAGTGAGTAATATGTTGCCACCACCATTGGATCAGATCTTCTTGTCCAAAGCTTAGAAAAGCCTCTGGCACAAGTCTAACTTGGGATTGCATCCAAACAGCCCTTAAGAGAGGGCATTCCAAGAAGAGGTGCTCTTGGGTTTCTAGAGATTCCTTACAGAAGGTACACTAAGTGTCTTCTCTTCTTCTACAGATCCATATTTCTATTTTTGTTCGAACAACTTTATGGATGAACTTCCACCTGAAGATCTGACATCTATGGGAGCATGGATTCTTCCAGATTCTGGACCAACTCACTATACTTGACTGAGTTTGTAGTGTGGTTACTAGAAGTGAGTGATAGGCTGAATTCACAGTGAATTCCCCATTCTTTGAATCTTTCTATACAGGTTGCTGCGAAGTCCTTAAGGGAATGCTTAGAATTGCTTCCACACTTCTATCTTCAAAATAGTTGTTGAAGATGTCAACATTCCAGGTTTGATGATCTATGATTAACTCACACACTTTTTAAGTGTGGAGGTTCTAGGCTCTCAGTTCTTTTGGCTGGGACAATGCTCTCTAGTTGGGGCACGCAGGGGTCCAAGAATGCTGAGATAGTTCTTCCATCTCCAAGCTTCTAGAAAAAATGAGCTTTTTGTTCATTTTTTAATTTGATGATACATTTCCACTAATCCGAGTCTGTGGCTTTTGCTTTCAAGTCAAGGAAATAGTTTCCTTTAATGTATTTTGCTTCTAGTTGCTGGGCCCAAAGGCAGTCTCTGAAATTTAAGAGCCTCCAGATTGATTTCAACATTAGATCTTTATTCATTGGAGAGAATCTCCTTATCCCCAACCCTCCCAGGGTTTTGGGAGAGTAGATTGTAGACCATTTCATGTTACAATTTATAGCTATGTCAGATCTTCCTGCCCACCAAATATTTTTTTGTAGTCTATCCAGTTTTCTACAAAAACCTATGAAAAGGAGGTTTGTTTGCATGATGTACACAGGGATGCTTTTGGGCGACTGCTTTGATGAGAGTAGTACGGCTAGCTTGGGAGAGGGTTTTTGCTTGCTAGTGTTCTATCTTCTGAGAGGTGCAATCGGCTAGATGTTTGTTGGTGTTACTGAGTCCATTTTCTCCTTCTGCTAGCCAGGTTCCAAGATATTTGGTGTTGTAATTTATTATTCTGCTCAACAGCTTTTGGTGGGTTCTATGCATATTTCTACTGAACATGACTCCAAATTTTGCAAAGTTTATGTGCTGCCCCGAGATTTGCTCAAATAGCCTGAGAGTGGTTTTGATCTAGTGGAAGGACTCATGGTCAGTTTTGCAGAACAAAAAACAATCATCTACAAACAAGAGGTGGGCGATGGGCTCTAAGTTTCTTGCAAGTTTTATTCCCTAGAGTTTTGAGAGACTCTCTTCTCTATACAGGAGGGCTGAGAGGGTTTGCATTCCAATAATGAAAAGGCATGGAGAGAGGGGGTCTCCTTGCCTTAAGCCTCTTTTAGTGGTGAACAAGTCAAAAGAAGACGCATTTAGCTTGACTGAGAAGGATGGAGTGAAAATACATTGCCAGATTAACTCACACCAAGCTATTGGAAAGCCCATTTTTTTCATAGATTCTATGAGAAATCTAAACCCCATTCTGTCAAAGGCTTTGGCTGTCAATTTTCAAAGCTACCCACTTCCCTTTCCTTTTCTGAGTTTTGAGCTTGTGGATGATCTCTTTTGCTAAGAAGATATTCTCTATAATGCTCATTCCTTTGACAAAGGCTGCCTAATTTTGCTGAACTAGGTCTGGGTGTAAAGGCTTTATTCTATTGGCTAGGATCTTTGCCAGGATTTTGTAAAGCACATTATTCACGCTAATTGGCCTAAAGTGTTCCACTTTCTCTGCACCCCTCTTCTTTGATATGAAAATAAGACTAGTATGATTTAGCTGTTTTAGCAGTTTTTTAGAGTGAAAGAAACTTTGGATCATACTTGTGATTTCATCACCAACCAAATTCCAATAGTACTGGAAGAAGAAAGCTGTATAACCATCCGGACTTGGAGCTTTATGGAGGTTCATTTGGAACAAGGCTAACTTAACTTTTTCTTTCTAGGGAGTGTTTGGAAATACAAAACCTTAAATATACTCAACATAACAGAATAGGAAAACGAGTTCGGATATACTACTCAATGGGTTGATAGTTGATAGTTGATACAATGCAAGCTCAGTTCCCACCGTTGTACATGAAACGGAGCAGAAGCGGAAACGTTTCGAAATGAAGCATCCGAAACGTTTGGAGAAACCCATCCCTGTACCCTATATAAAAAAGATTCTCTTTCCAACAATCTCGTTGGCCAAGATTCTTAGACTGTTCTAGACATTCAGACCCATCTCCATCATCTAGAAATCACCAAGAAATCCCTGCCACCGAAATGGGATTCCGGTGATAACCTTTTTCTTGTAAAATTATTAAAATACCGAAAAAGATCCAAAAATTACCTATTTACACAATCTAAAGATTTTTTCCCCACCGGTTCGTCTCGGTACACCAGTCATCTACTTCACTCTGCAACTGCAAGCCGGCCCTTTCAATTGTCATCAGCTACTGCTTCTCCGTCCATGGTTTGAGCACCGGTTCGAGCACTATTTGCCTACCACCGTACGTGAGGTTCCTTTTGGTATATCCACTAATCAAAACGCCAGCCACCTGCTTGCATCGTTAGCTGATTCGGCTCCATCCTCAGCGGCAGAAAAGTGGCTCTATCCAGCCCCAACCTGTTGAAGAACCTCCATCCTCCGCGGACAGTCAACCGCCGGCACCTCCATTACAGTCTCCTGCCAACAGTCAACTCCCGGTACCTGTAGAAGCTCCATCAGACACGTTCATTTCTCAGACGAAAATCCGATCTATCGCAATCCCATATCATATTCTAGCTCACTGTTGAATGAAGGCAACATACGGGTTGAACGTACCCCACCCATTTAATCCCGGTAATGACCTATACTAACTCTCCACAGTTGATTGGTCTTTGTCTGAGTACATTTCTGGATTTCCATTTCGTTTCTGCTTTACGTTTCGGGTAGCTTTCCAGGTATCATTCTTTACCTTTTTTTTTTTTTCAATTTAGCTTTCCCCTATTTATCATTTTAGCTCTATCGCATGAAACATTAGTCACTGCAGGGTAGTGTGCGGTTTACTTCTGATATTTACTCTCATTTTCATTAGAATAGATAGAATTATTCATCCATTTGCTTTTGATTCTTCTTTGGCATCAATCAAACTGATTAGGTTCGGTTCTTGTGACTAGTTTAGCTTATGTAGTTTTTGGCTTCCTTAGTTAACTCGAGTAAGCCTTTTAGGTTACAGAATAATTCTCCTTTTTTTAGGTTGTAAATAATTTTGATCTCGTTGAAAAATCTTCATCTTACGAGATTGACAATTTTCATTTTATTAATTAGTTCTTGTTTCAGATAATTGAATGGCTCCCCTTTTTTGTTAATGCCTAGAAATTTAATAGGAAGTAGTTAATACTAGCATTTTCGGTTTTCATTTTCTTCCTTATTAAATATTGCTATCTCTGGATTCTCTTTTATGGTATTGAGTAATTCCCATAATTTCAGTTAATCCCCATTTTTAGTTAATTTAGATAATTCCCCTCTTACATTTTTTTTGATAATTTTCACTTTCATGAATTAGCAACTATCATTTAGGTCATTAAGTTTTCCTTCCTTTCATTATTCTCACCAATGCTCATGGGTAGTCTCATTTTAGAATTAGAAGTTAATTCATACATTATTGAATAACTTTTCATCTTAGGGTTAATGATTGGTTCCTCTTTTCCAAGCTATTAAATAATTTTCCTTTTTTTTTTTATTTTAGTGGTTATCTTCACATATCATTGATTAGTTCTTATTCAGGTTGTGTTAGGTACAATTACTTTTTATACCTGAAACTTTGGGTTAATCAATATAAATTTGCCTACAAATGTTATTTTTAGGCTACTTATGGTTGAAATATGCATACCTTAAAAATTCATGTGTGAGGCTGTTTCTCAAAACATGAAATTGGTGTTTCTTGCTCCAGGAGGTGAAGTCTAACCATTTTATCTTAAGTAATTCTCAAATATAATGTGATAACACATATCTCTCACCAATTTGTATTGATCAACCCAAAACATTTCAGGTAGAAACAGCAATGGTACCAAAAACAACCTTAGTGTTGTGAAGTCTCATTTTATAGGAATCTTCATTGCAAATAAATGATTAATTCGACTCACCTCTTATGTTGTTAATTTCTTTGTTGTATGTTATTTGATATACTTGATGCATACATTAGTTAATTCTTATCATCTTGCTCATGCTTGTATTTGCTTTGGGTCCCCCATGTTTTCTTGGTCCCACCTGCTGGAAACGGGAGAGGGGTGCCTAACCCCTTCCCTCTTCCATCCAAGTCTTACATGGACGGGTTAAACCGATTCCCTTGTGTATGGAGTCACTATTGAACCAACTAGATTTCAAATATAATACTTGGAGGGCTCATCACCTCCAGTTCACTTGATGAGAGGCGACTCCATATCAGCTTCCAAGTGAGCTACTTGGCAGTGATTGCAACACTGTCTAGTTTATATCGACCTTTTTGGCCAAATTTGGGAGGCCCATTTGGCAATGACCCTGAGTCGTCGTTTTAGTCAGAAATTGCCCATCAGGATTGAAAATTGAAATACCAATTTTGTGTTTCAGGTGTTTGCTTTGGTTTTGTGGAGCTTAAGAGGCCATGTATAGCTGATTTAAGGTCTAAACGTCTTGTATCGAAGGTTGCTTCCTCTGCCCTGTACTTCTATAACTTTGGTTTTTCTTTTTGTTTTGTGCTATTTTTGCCTTTTTTTTTGGGGGGGGGGGGTGGTAAAGTTTGTTTTTGAAAGTAGACAATGGTTAGCAGTTAGCTCTTGGTTGATAAGCTCTGATCAAACTCATGAGTTAAGTGCTGGTACTAATAGCCATTATTAACTGGACAATGAAGTTTTCCCTTGTCAGTTGTTTCTTTAATAGCTGGAGATATTTGATATATTTGGTTTGGGTATTAGCTATTTGTTTTCAAGACCAGTTGGTATGAAATGACTTGCAATCCATTCAACGAAATTTCTTGTCAAAGTTGCAGCTTATGTCATCCTTGACCTTTTTTTTTTATATAAGTATTGACTTAATTTAAGGATTAGACAAATAAATTAGTTTCTATGATGTTATTACATTGATGTTAGTCAGGGATTCAGTCCTGATATAATTGTGTTTTCATGTAACACTCACTTAAGATGGTTTTTATGGTGAAACAGAAGCTAATAATCTGACATGTTCTTAAGAGCAGAGAAACTCTGTTGTATATAATGCTTTTCATTCCTAAATGTGTTTCCTTTGGAAAACTAACTTGCATAATGTATTGGTTGTAGTTTGATTAACATGATGTTTCTTCATAAGAGTGGTCTTACTCCCAGATTTGCCAACTAGCATTTTTCTGTTACTATCTTACTAACAGTGAATATAATCTTACATGGGCATTTCTTATGGTCTTGTAACTAGTCTAGGGACTAAAACTTTTCTTTCCCCTTCAGTTCAACTAATCAGTTTTGTTTTTTTGTTAATTGTTTTCTGGTCCAATTAACCGAGATTTTACTTTTCACCCATGAAAGGTTTTATTACTAATGATTCATATGTACATCATCTGAAGGAGTTGCAAAACTAGAAAAGTCTGCCAAAATGTAATGGTGTCTAAGGGAAGAATGAGATGTCTTTGTCCTATAGTTGTCAAAGTCAAACTCATAGTTTTAAGTTAACTAGGATTTCCTTTAGTAACTATTACTTCTTAGTTAGTTTTAGAGTAGGAAAACAAAGGAAAGGGGCTGACAGATCCTCCCCTTTCCTTTAAATATATATAAGATTTCTTTTTTGATAGAAAATACACTATTATTTATACCATCTCTGTTAGAGTGACTATCTGGTGCTACCAAAGCATCAACTAGCCATCAACAAGTCAATTGAGGGCCATACTCCTCTGGGTTGTCTCAACTCAGTTTCTTTTCTGTTAGGGAGGGTGACCTTGGGGAGATGGTTTCTTTTTTCCTCTCTCTCTCTCTCCCCTTAACTTTTTGGTTTTTTGTATGGCTTCTTCTGAGCTTATCTATTTGTGTAAACTTATTATTTTCATAGATAACAGTAACATATTTTATTAGTATAAACAGGAGATATTGCAAAGAAATATTAGCCCATGGGGAGATGAGCTTATCTCACCCAGAAAAGAAAGAAATAAAAATAAATGAGCCTAGAAAAGAAAACAGCAACCCACTTTTCTAGGTAAGATAAGCTTACCTCACCCAGAAAAAAGAAAGAGAATAATTACAATTGAGCCCATAACGGCCGCTGCCCCCTGTTTAACCATTGCTTGGCCAAAGTTGTCGGACAAGCCATTTGCCGACCTGGGTACCTACAAATAGCTTATCACAATATTCCTTTGTAACCATTTAATTTGCTTTAATACATCTCTATTATCTCCAAACTGCTATTGTATACTAGCTTTGTTTATCTTGTGGTTTTTTTGATAGATAATGGTTATCTTTACTTGTAGTTATATAAAATAGTTAAAGTATATGCTTTTATTTGGTATGTTCATGTTAGTTTCTTTAAGCAATTCTGATTATACATGATTGGCTGGTAGCCTGGTAGTAAAAAAAGGGCAGCCTAGTGAACAAGGCTCCTGCCAATGCGAGGTCTAGGAATTATTTTAAGTTTCCTTCCATTCAGAGGTAAGCTTGCAGGGACCAAAGCTTTGTGCCAGCTATCTGGGGTCTTGGGAAAGGTTGACTGGTTATGGACCAAAACTTTGTTTTGTTTTGTTTTTTATGTCAAAGTAGTTGCTTCCATGTTCCCATGCTTTTCAGCGTGAGATTTTCTCATTAAATCAAGCAACAGCCCCTAATATGCTCCATGAAACCATGCTCATGTTGTTATATTGTGGGTTTAGTTCCTCAAATACTGGTTGCCAGCGCTGGGAAAGATATTATCTTTCCATCCCAAAATGCAACTGGTAAGATTTGAAATGTTAGATCTGACTGAGGTGGAAGGAGGCAGGGGTTTAAGTGAGGAGGAGAGAAAAAAGAGTGGAGTTAAAAGTAGAGCTAGAGCTAGTGGTTGGAAGAGAGTAAATAAGTTGAAGACAGAAATGAAGATGTCTGTGGCTTAAAGAGGGGGATGGAAGTAGCAATTTCTTTATTCATAAAAAAAATGCAATTTCTTCCATTCAGTAGCAAACGGGAAGAGAAAGAAAAACATGATCGCAAAATTAGTAATAAATGGTGTAGAAACCCAAGATAAGGATGAAATTGAAGGGGCCCTGAATTCTCATTTTAACATATTGTATGAGCAAAGGTATGGCCCTTGGTAAATTCTGGTGGGGATCCAGTGGATAAATTCCTTATCTAATAAATTCTAATAAACCATTTATCAAAAAAAATTCCTTATCTAATAAATTCTTTGATTAAATCAACTTTATCTAACATGCCTATATATTTCTTGTCAGTTTTAAAGTTCCCTGAAAGGAGTGCTGAAAATTGAAAAAATCATTAGGGATTTTCTTTGGGACCTGGGAAGTGAGAGGAGGGACCACCTCTTGATTTGGGAGAAGGTTTGTAGGTTAAAGGAGGAGGGAGGCCTAGGCTTAGGGAGGGTGAAAATAAAAAATTTGGCTCTTCCTGGCAAGTGGTTATGGAGGTTCCCTAATGAACCTAAGGCTTTGTGGCATTTGGTTATTAAAAGCATCCATGGACTTCACTTTAATGGATGGGATATAGGTATTGCATGAAATTTCACCCTAAGAAGTCCTTGGAAAACAATCACGACCTTACTTCTGACCTTCTTGCAACATATGACGTATGGTGCTATCTCTGGCACTAAGGTGAAGTTTTGGGAAGACTTCTGGTGGGGAAACTCAAGCTTTTGTCAAGCCTTTCCAAGAATCTACAACCTTCTTTCAAAAACAAATGCATTGCTGACCTTATGACACATGATGGAGGAGGGTTGGTCTGGGATTTGGATTTGAGAAGAGCTGTGGGAGAGCAAGAAATGGATGAGTTGACTTCTTTGCTTGAAATTCTCCAACAATTAATCCTTAACCCTTTAGGGGTGGATGGGAGAGTGTGGGAACCTAATACTGTTGGGTTGTTCTCTTGTGCCTCTTTCTTTCTAAACTTTGATTCTACCTATAGTTTTGAACCCTTTACCTGTGAAAGAAATGTGGGGCAGCTCTATTCCTCCTAAAGTGAGAGTATTTTGTTGGGAAGCAGCCATTCAAATTATTAACACCTGTGAGAGGCTTCAAAAGAAACGGAAAAATTGGTCTCTCTCCCTCATGTATGTATCCTCTGTATGAGAGAAAGGGAATCCACTAATCATCTTTACTGCATTGTACCTTTGCTTCTGGGTGCCTCCTACAGATATAAGTTATTTAACACAACTTCATTGAGATGTCACACAAAAAGACAAAATTTTTGTGGCAATGTGTTAGGGGGGCTGTGCTTTGGAGTATGTGGAATGAAAGGAACTCCAGAATTAAAGGCAAGAGAGGTGGAGGATTTGATTGAGCTCACAAAGGTCAGAGCTGCCCATTGGGCTTTGGTGACCAAAGAATTTAAAGGTGTTTCCCTAAATGATCTATTAAGGGGCTGGAAAGCTGTAGCTGATTTTCAGGAGAGGGCTTCTAGGAGGGTGGTCAGTTGGTGTACTCCAGAAGTTGAGAAGCTTAAGTTAAATTTTGATGGGTGTTGCCTTGGAAACCCAGGAAGTTCAGGTATTGGAGGTGTCATCAGGGACTGTAATGGAAGCATTCTACTCGGTTTCTCTGGATCAGTGGGCTATGGTAACTCCTTACGGGCTTAGTTGAAAGCTCTATTTCAGGTTTGGAGTTGCTGAAGCTAATAAGACTTGAAAAAATGTGGAGGTGGAAGAAGGTGGCTGTCGGATTATTTTTTGCTGGTTGAAGAAACAGGACTTGATCCTGTGGAAGTTTAGGCCTTTGGTAAGACAGGCAGAACTCTTGGGTTCCATATTGAATATCTCAATCAATTGGGTACCTAGGAGTGCTAATGCTTTGGCCAATTCTCTAGCTAGGGATGGTGTTTAGAAACTTCAATTGGAATGGGGCTGTCCAGGACTAGGTGGTATCTTATAATGTTGTAGTTTTGTTTTTCTTGTATTCTTGCTGTTTGGTTCTGGGTTTGTTTTGTGGAAGCCCTTGTACTATATCCTTGCCTACTATTCTATTAACAGGGTTTCTGTTTTTTAATTTAAGTCATGTTGCTTATCAAAAAAAAAAAAAAAGAAAATATTGTGGGATTAGCACTAAATTTCTAATTGCTATTATGGATTATGGTTCTGATTCCTGTCGATGACACTGTTAAGTATCCTATTGTTTTGCCAAGCATGGTTTCATTAGACAATTTATTTTTCTTTTATTGCAGTTGATGATCTTGTCCTTACTGCTTCTTTATGGTGATTTGAAATCTCACTCATGGGTTTTATTTTAGTTGCAGTTGGGGCATCAACTTCATTCTTATGGACCTACAACATCAGGGAATTTTTTGTGTGTTCATGGTAGGAAGCCCAGACAAGATCAAGCAGTCAAGAAACAACAAATATATCCCCAAAATGTGGACCTCCCACCCATACAACCAAAAAATAAGAAAAAACCCTATCCAATCCCATTCAAAAAGATCCAGCAGGCTGGAAGGGCTGACAAGAAACTTGCTGAAATGGGAATTGAGAAACCCCTTGAGCCTCCAAAGAATGGATTATTGGTACCTGATTTAATTCCTGTTGCTTATGAAGTACTAGATGCTTGGAAAGTTCTAATAAAAGGTCTTGCACAGCTCTTGCATGTTGTTCCTGTCTATGGATGCAGGTACTTCAATATTTCTATTCAATAGAATATTGCAATCTTTTTCACCTTTGAAGTATTTTTTTGGGTAATCTGGGCCTAAATTTTATGTTTATTTTTTTTTTCAGCAACTGCCCAGAAGTTCATGTGGGGCAGGCTGGTCATGAGATCCAGGACTGTCATGGTCCTGACAATGTGCACCGCAGAAGCTTCCACTCGTGGGTCAAGGGCTCCATCAATGATGTACTCATCCCAATCGAATCATACCACCTCTATGATCCCTTTGGTCGTCGCATTAAGCATGAAAATCGGTTTGACTATGACAGGATTCCAGCAGTAGTGGAGCTTTGCATCCAAGCAGGTGTTGATATACCAGAATATCCTTCTCGTAGAAGGACAAAACCCATCCGAATGATTGGGAAGAAAGTAATTGACCGAGGTGGTTTTGTTGAGGAGCCCAAATTGGACCGCTCTGTAGATTCATCTTCCCTACTTATGGAGCTTGATACATATGGAGCTCACATTGGAAAATTCCCACCACCTGCAGCAGCTGATGTGCCTAAGGTTGCACAAGAGACCCTTAAAGCTTATGAGACTGTGAGATGGGGTGTGAGAAAATTGATGCAGAAATACACTGTGAAGGTATGTGGGTATTGCTCAGAGGTTCATGTGGGGCCATGGGGGCATAATGCAAAGCTTTGCGGGGCATTCAAGCACCAGTGGAGGGATGGGAAGCATGGATGGCAGGATGCAACAGTGGACGAAGTGGTCCCACCAAATTATGTATGGCATGTACGAGACCCAGCCGACCCTCCTATGCGAAGTGCACTGAAAAGATTCTATGGTAAGGCACCGGCTGTTGTTGAAATGTGCATACATGCAGGTGCAGAAATACCAGACAAGTACAAGCCCATGATGAGGCTCGACATTGTAATTCCAGACACCGAGGAAGCTCGCTTGGTTGCATAAGGTCATATTTGAGAATGTGTAACATAACATTAACTTACAAATCTTTTAGTATGTTATCTACCAAGCTGATAAAAGGTTTATCTCTGTACAGGATTCAGAAAGACTAATGTGTTCATTAGCTAATTTTTCGAATAAAACTAAAGCAGGCAATTTTGGTGCATTTGGATTGAGAGAAATAGCAGGATCTTCAACCACAAATCTTCTCTTTTTAGCTAGCTGAAATTTTCGAACATCTCCGCTAAAGTCAATTATTGGGTTAACTTTTCTGTATAGGTTTTGTTCTTGCCATACTTTTGATGCTCTGTGCATGCCTGTACCTGTACAGCACCTGACCGAATGGGGGTCTTCCCTATTTTTTGTTTTTGACAAATTAATACAAGTTTAACTTAGAGGGAATTAAATAAGGTGAAAAGTTGTAGTTTAAATTATATTTTCAACCCTCATAATTAAAAATAAATTAACTCCAAAAATGGGTGATCAGTATGGATCAGTTGGATTCAGTTGCAAGGCAAAACCTAGAACCTTCCTTGTAGGGGTTAGTTCTAGGTTTTTGGAACCATCTAGGTTTTTTGGGCAGAACTTACCCTATCAAGATTGGTTTTAAGGTTGGTTCTAGCCTGATAGTACCAGGGTCTACTAACGAAATTTGTTCTTTAAAAACTTGATTTATATAATTCAAAACTTATCATTATAATTTAAATTTTGTAAATATTACCTTTTACATTATTTATTATACACAAATATTAAATTGAAGAAAAATGATCAAATCACAACTATAACCTACTCAGGTAATAGATTAGATAGGACTTGCTTAAGCTCGGTTCCATTCGGTTTCAGGTAGAACTTGCCTATCCTTGCTCAACCCTAGACTAGACTTGTTTATGGGCTGGGCTTGGGTTTGACTTTTGCTAAAATTTAAATGGGCCTGGCCCGAAGCCCGAGCCCAACATAGTTTAAAGTCAGGCCTGAAGCCTGGCCCATGAACAGACCTACCCTAGACGATGCCATGAAGAGTCTAATTCTGCATGTTTAATCTCAAACATTCTATTTGGAAGAGTGCCTAGTGACCATCTAAACACTGAGGTTATTAGCAACTTTAGATGTTTATACATATATATGAAGGCAATAGCAAACATGTATGTATTCTGGACCAAGCCTGAACACAAAACCTAGGCCTAAACCTTAAGTTTGTGGAACAAGTTGGGCTAAGCTCTGGGTCAAACTATGAATGGTCACCCTACCAGGAATGTCTATTGTTATGAAACATTAGATGCGATGGAATAATTCACCCTATTTTAGCACTTCAACTCTCTATTTTGATGAAATATGTTCCAGCCCAGCCATATTAGGACGCAACATTTTAAGGTTTGATATAATTTGGACTATGCTTCTAGGATCATTGTGGAATTTTAAGGTTTGATACAATTTGGACTATACTTAATTGAATTAGGAATTTCTTGATGATCCAATTGATTTTGAAGATACTATGAAAGCACATGATAAAAAAAATAGCATGGAGCCATAAAAGAAGAGTTAAACTCAATAAATAAAAATCAGGTTTAAGAATTTGTTGCTTTATCTAAAAATAGGAAACCTATAAGGTGTAAATGGATATTAAAGAGAAAACTAAATGCTAATGAGTTTGTAGAAAAAATATAAAGCAAGACTTGTAACAAAGGGATACACTCAAGGTTCAAGGTATCAGAAATGCAAATATATGTATCAGAATGTGCTTTGGATACATATAGATACAGACGAAAAACAAGATATACATAGATACACTATGAAACTCAAATAAATCCTAACAACTATATTAATAACAGAAAGCACAAGGTATATATGACTATAAATAAGTTATTTAAATATAAAAACCTTACTTTAATGGTTTATATGAAGTATGAGAGATCAGGATACAATCGATAACTATTGAGAAAAGATAAAAAAACTAAAATGTGTACATATATACCTTGATTTTCAAATAATCAATATAATTTCTCTTAATAATATTTGTTAATATATAAATTTTAAGAATCAACTTTAGCATTTATTGACATACATCTAGGGGGTGATCATCCTGGCCTAACTCAAAAATTTCAAGTTTGGGCTTGGGTTTTGTGTTCAACTTGGCCTAACTCAGAATCAAATATATGAATTTTATATAAGTATTATAATATGACATTTATAATATATATTATATAATTATCAAAAAGATTTGTATGCATATTATATGCCATTTAATATAAAATATTATATATGTATATAAAAGACTTTAGGCCTAACCTAACCCATAATCACCCCTATAAACTTCCACTAAAAAGAAAAAGTTTATTTAAGGATAAAAAATGCAAAATTTAAACATCAAAATAGATTTGGGCATAGTGGTGGAATTATGGTCATTGCAAAGTAGTGACTAAGGTTCAAATTTTCTTATACCTTACTTAGTTTTTACACCCAAAATTATGTGTATTAGGTGTTGGAATGATTGGTAATAAAAGAAACATTAATGAAATAGGGAGTAAATAAAATAATTAACGAGAGAGAGGGAGAATAATTAATTAATGAGAGGGAGCAATTAATTAGAAAGAATAGCAATAAAAGAAAAAGAATTAGTAATTTGTAATGTACTAACCGATGCATTTAAGTATCAGGTTGTATTAGCATATACAGACCCAAAATGGTTCAATACGGGCCTTATCGACCCAATATAGATGAAAAGAAATGTAAGGACTATTTTCTATACGTTACATGTATTGGGCCTTTTTTCGAAACGATATGTATCGGCTGATATGTGTTGATACATTGCAAAATTTTAAACTTTAGATACACTCAAGTAGAAGGGATTGATTATGAGGAGAATTACTTTCCAATTGTCAAGTTCACCCTTATTAGAATCTTAATGCCTTTGGTTGCTTTTGTAGATTTAGAATTATTTCAATTAGATGTAAAACCACTTTCCTTAATAAAAAGTTAAATGAAATAATATACATAATTAAATCCAAAGGTTATGTAATAGAAGGACAAGAAAATAAAGTATATGAATAAAAGAAATCATTGTATGATTTACAACAATCATTTAGAATGTAAATCTATATATTTCATGAAGCAATGTCAAAACTTGGATTTATTCATAATCCCTTTAATCATTGTGATTATTCTTTGGATAATGAGAGTTGTTTTATTATTCTTTCATTGATGACATTCTTATTGCTAGAGTAATGATATATCTATGATTAATAAAACAAAAGATTGGTTAAAAACCAACTTTGAAATAAAAGACATAGATAATGCTTGTTATATGCTTAAAACTAAAATAGAAAGGGATATGAAAATGAAATCCTTAACTATTTCATAAAAAACATTACCTAGAGAAATCTTAAGGAAATTCAACATGTGAGATTGTAATGGAGTTAAAACTCCAATTTGTAAAGAAACCATAAGATATAAATTTTGTTAATGATGACGAAATGCAAAAAATGAAATATGGATCTTATTTTCAAGTTGTAGGTAGTTTAATGTATGCAATGCATTGCACAAGATTGGATATATCATATGTTATAGGTCGTGTAAGTAAATATCAAAGTAATCTAGGTAAAACTCATTAGAAAGCTATTAAAAAAATATTTAGATTTTCATAGTTGACAAAACATTTTTAAATTGACTTACCATGTAAATGACTTGGAATTATTGGGTTACTGTGATGCTAATTTTGCAAGTAACTTAGATGATAGATAATCTACAATCAGGTACTTATTCCTCTTAGGAAGAGCTCTTGTCTCATGGACAAGAATAAAAGCAAAGCTGCATAGCCATGTTTTCCATGGAACATGAGTTTATTGTGTACAACTTTGTGGCCTTACAACCAATTTGGATTAATAGATTCTTAAAAGAACTCAAAGTTCCTAATGCACTAATAGGAGTTAAGATATATAAAGACAATCAAACCACTATTAAGACAATAAAATATGGTGATATCAATTCTAAGGAAAATACATACATGCATCTCAAATATTAGTATTTATATATAATGTCTACCAACAGAATGAGATCCTAATTGAATACATGCCTATAAAAAAATTTGATTGCTGACCCATTTGCAAAAGCAATCGTGGTTATAAATTATGTGACACACATTGAAAGCAATGGGATTGTCTAGCATTTATTCATCTTGAGTCTAACTATCTAGCTAAATGGAAGATGATGGAAGAATGGACATAGGGCCTCATTTAATCCTCAACATGTTGGAATATTTAGTGGTTATGTGACAAGCCACATGTTGATGAAAGATTGGTTATTTTTTGGTTTTACCATTGCAACACACACAACCAAGTTTTTTTCTATGTTTTCTTGTATTATTATTAGTTATTTTTCTATGAAAAGAAAATAAATTCAGTTATTTGTTTCTTTGAAATTGTTTTTTTTTTATGCATGGAGAAGCTGTTATTATTGGATTACATTGGATCCTGTTTCTTTTCTTTTCTTTTTTTACTCCCAGTGGAGGGTTGGTCACCACAAATTTATTCATATGCAAAAAAACCTTGGAGGGGGGGACGTGAAACCTTACCCCTCAAACTATACAAAGGAAACCCGACTCATATAAATATCAAGTGTCCGAAAAACCTAAAATCAACGAATTCACAAAAAAGAAAGACCTAGACCATCTGCTATAACCAAGTTTCATTGGATCGTATTTCTACCCCTTATTAGATAAATGGAAATGCCATTTGGCTAGGTGTAGGCCAGATGACCAAGTGTTGATATCCTTGGTCATTGAAACACTTGTCTCAATCCACCCAACATACTTATATGGTTGTTTGATTCCTAAAAAAATAGGGAAACTTAATATTAGGTGAACAAGTTATAAATACTATTTTTATTTCTCTTAGCCATGCCAAATACATTGAGAATACACGACTTGTCAAAGGACTAAAAGCCTCGTGTATGCTCAAACCTTATTTAGATTTAGATATCTCTCTAGTTGTAACTTATTTTTGTTACCTTGTATCTCAGATCCATTGGATGTGAACCATTACAGGATTGGAGTTTTCAAGTACTTTTACTAGCTATCAAGTTTTAGGATGAAATATCTGAGTTGTATGATGTGTTACTTTGGTCTTTGGTGAACATGTTTCTAAGGAGGTTGTAGGCATCTTAGTGGGCATTTGGTGTATTTTAAGAAGATAGATAACTTTTCTATTGATATCAATGCATCACCATTAGAAAAGTGAAAAAAAAAGGAAAAAAACATGTTTAGTTTTCTATCAATAAAATGGCTTTGATAAGTTACATAAATTAGGCTAAGTAGCAATAGCTCACTTGTAACTAAAGATAAGCAACCTATCTAAATACTTAAGTTTTTCTTTGATAAATAATTAACAATAGGGAAAATTGCATATTAGTACTTTATACTTTGAGCCTAGTCTCACTTTGGTCCCCAAGCTTTAAAACATGCCAATCCAGTACCTAAACTTTCAAAACATGTCAATTTAATACCTACCATTAACCATTCATTAAGTGGCATGTAAAAGGACACAAGTGCCCTTTGGTGTCATCTAATATCTTTATTAACCAATTTTTTTGCTGGTTCAAATACACAGAAGATGATGTCAGAAAAGGAAATATCACTAGAAAACTACCTAGAGAACATCATACTCAAAATTATTATAAAGGGAAATTTTGCCATTTTGTAAATATACATAGTTGATAGTTGGTTAATGGTAGGTAGTAAATTGGCACATTTTGAAAGTTTAGGTACTAAATTGACATGTTTTAAAGTTTGGGGGATCAATGTGAGACTAGGCCCAAAGTATAGGGTACTAATCTACAATTTTCCCTTAACAATAAGCATATTGACAAACCAACACCACCTTGATAGTGGAAGCTGAAGTTAAGTTAATTGTAATACCCTTAAATATTTTATATTATTTGAAAATCTTTTGTCTAACTAAAAAATAATAGGCTATTTAGTTCATCAAATTCAGCCATTATCAAACGGATACTAGGTAAATAAAAACACTTACATATGACTAACGATCTTATGTGATTGTTTAGGTTGTGTTTGGTACCACTACCCTTACAGGCTCAAAGGTTTAGAGAGGTAGTGTCATTTTGACATAAAACTTGTTTAGTTGGTACTTATGCTAAGTATTGAAGTGTTTTGAGTAGTGTTGTATTTGGTATTGGCATTGCTAATATCTCTTGGTTCATGTTCCTAAGATACGATGTTTATGATTATTTTAACTAAAAAATAGTCTCCACAAAAGAAAAAAGAATGATGTTTAATTTAAACTCAAAATGCATAGGTGGCACTTATCCTAACTGGTTGTATTTGGAAATGTTTTAAAAGGCTTAAGCCTCGAGGTGTGAGGTGTACACCTTGAGGCAAGGCGCTCAAATTTTGCGTCAAGGCTTAAGCCTCACAACTTTGGTTTGAGGCTTAAGCCTTTGTTAGAATGAGGTGCAAGCCTCAAGCCCCAAGGTGTGGGGCATAACACGAGGCTTAAGCCTTAAATATCAACATTATTTAGTGATTTCATGCAAAAAACAATTATTTTTATGTATTTTTATAGTTCAAAATATATAGAAAAAGCACTTTAATAATTATGGGTCAAATAATAAGAGTAAAACTGAAAAACCAATTGGCCAAATCAAGTTTTATTAGTTTCCTTTAGTACTTTAGCCTAAGAGAGTTCAATGCAAAAAAAAAAAGGCCAATCAAGTTATTTGTTTCTCTTCGATAAATCAAGTAGATTTTTTTTCTTAATATTCTAATTTGACATCCCAAGTTTGTTGTTTTTCTCATTTCTTTTCCTAATAGATTTATTTATCTTTTTCATTGTTTCTTTTTGCATAGATCAAATCAACTACATTGTTTATTTTCTTCACGACTGTTGGATGACCATAAATATAATGCCCTTTATATAGATGATTCTTCATATGAATAATTTTGTAAGATTGCATTTTGAAACATAAAATGTAAAATGTTTATAATTGTTAGATGGTTAGTTCTTATTTTATTTAATTATTAAAAGTTAAAACTTATTGCTTACAAAATTCTATTTTATGGGTATTTGTACCTTCCATCATTCCAACTAGGTATATTACATGTTATTTTTATCATTTATAAATTTTAATTACTTTTTTTTCTTAATTTTTGAGGCTTACGCCTCACAACACCTTGAGGCTTACACTTCATATGCAAATGGATCAGATCACGATCCGATCCGATCCTATTTGGTAGAAGTCGGATCACCCCTATTTGGATCTTTGGATCAGATCGGATAATAGGATCCGATCAGAAATCATATCAGATTCGGACCACCCCCCTATCCGGTTCGAGAAGATCCAATCCGATATATGTTATATATTTATTTATATATATGTATATTTTATTTTTTTATTTATAAATATATCATTTATATTGTATTTTTGTAAATTTGTTATATTATTTATTTTTTATAAAAAAATATGTATATATATGATGAAAATAATTAAAAATACTTGTATTTTTTGTTTTTCTTTATTTAAATTGGTATATTTTGTTTTTATTTTAATTTTATTAATTTTTAAAGAAAACAAATTGGATCAGATTAGATATGAAGATTCGACTTTCCAATCGGATTCGAATTCAGATTCTTGCCTATCAAATATGATCGGATCTGCCATGAACAATGTCGAATCAGATTCGGATTACCCTTATTTGAATCCGATCCGATCTATTTGCATGCATAATATTTGGGATGATTGTTGTTTTAAGCTCAAGCGTTTAGAGAGGCAATGGCATTTCATTTCAAATGAACTTATTTGGTTGGTACTTATGCTGATTGGTACAGTTGGCAATGGGTGGGGTACTCATGAAAATTGCTCTTTCCATTCTTGAACCTACTGATCCTAATTTTGCAAACCTATTAAACCCATTGTTATCCATCTTACCCGTCATCATTTAACTAGGTTAAACCCACCATGACTATTCTCACTTTATTATCATTTAATTAGGTGGTTTTAAATAGCTTGAGTCGAGAAGTACATAAAAACATTAAAAGAAATGCTCATTTTTTAGCATCTAATGTGCATAGCAAAGATTTAATACAATAAAAAAACCCTTCAAGATCAATATTAAGGTACATAAAAAATCTCTTCAAAGTTAGTTATCAATGGACTTTTTTTGTAAGTATAAGAGAAAAAAATTAGTAAAAGGAAAAGAAGGAAGGGAAAGATCCAACCAGATACACAAGTGAACTTGCCCAACAAAATAACAAGGCCTAGAATTCACCAAAATATGTACAAAGGGAGACCCAACTCAACATACAACCGCAATTAGACCAAACCCTCTAACCACCCATCAAGACTCAAAGATACTAGCTAGCCCAAAACTTAGACTTATACTAAGAGAACCTCACTAACCAAAGGAGCCTCTTAAAAACAAAACAAAACCAACTAGTAAACCCTCAACTTAGAGATCTTACCATGGCTTCCTTTATCCTGACCCCTAACACTTTTTGTCTTTTTAAGCCTTTTCTATTTGTCAAAACACATTTATCAAAGTAAAACTCCACTTTCTCAATTTCCTACTACTCGAGAGACCACTAGAATTATAGCTCTCCAATAGATCAACATTGTCTTCCAACACAAGCTCCTCATCAGAATAAGAAACTTCATTAACTTCCGCATGCTTTTTCTCCAGTCCATATTAGGGGTGAGTAAGTAGGTAGGTTCTACCCGGAATCAAATGGAATCGACCTTGAACTGACCCTACACGATCTGTTACAGGGTAGGGTCTGGTTCCAAATTCTTGGAACCGATCCCCGTAGGCCAATTACAGGGTTTGGTTGGCCTTGTTGGCCTTGGCGGAACTGCCCCTGCTCGAACTGACCCGATGAACCGACCTTGGTTGGGCTTGGTGGAACTGAACTTGCCTTGAAATAAAACACAGAATACTCTTGGGGATGTGAAGATTTAAACCCAAACACTCATGGTTACAAAAGGTTATTGTCTCATTTGATCATTGAGTTACTTTAAGTGATTTGATTATTTGTTTTCATGTTAATATTTGAATGTGAATAATAAATAATGTAAAGGTAATATTTACAAAATTTAAATTTAAATTATAACTTTTGAACCATATAATGATAGTCTACATATTAATTTACTCAATTTAATCAATAAAGACAATATAAGTTTTAAACTATATATATCATATTTATTAAAAATCAAGTTTTTAAAGAACATGTTTTCTTTTTAAGGGAGAGAGTAAACAAAAAACAGGTTCCACGGGTAAACCCTGGAATCGACCCCAAAACCACCAAGGCTAGAACCGCCCCTGGAATTGACCTTCACAGCGTAGGTTTCGGTTCCAAAAAGCTAGAACTGACCACTCTAGGGAAGATTTCGGGTTCTACCATGAAACTGAACTAAACCGACCCATGCTCACCCCTATTTCATACCACAAACTAGAAGTACTTTTTTTGTATAAATGATATCTTTTAAGATGCTCAAAGAACCTTCTAGTATCTCTTCCCCTCTTAAAAAGAATAAACCAAGTTGCTTACTAACCCTTAGATCCCTCTTCACTCGTTGCTCTAAACAAGAGCTTTCCTTAACTCTAATGTTACCAAATCCTTCTTCTTAGATCAGCTCCTCCTAGGCACTCAAGCAACCTTGAACCTCCTAGCAATACCTTGAGACCAACTCAAACTACAACCCCAAAGCCACAACTAATCCATCTCAAGAATCACTGCAGAGTCAGAAATCTGGTCAACCCCAGCCTCAACCACCTTACTTAAACTAGCAAGCTTAGGAGAAGAACAACTTGAAACCAAGGAACTATCCTACTCAAAAATAAGCACTACGTCCCTAACTAATGAACACCAACGTGAAATTTTGAAGCATGCTTTTTTGTAAGCATCAACATTGCAACTAAGAATTTTTAAATTATGAAGCAAAGTTCTATGTGCCTTATCTTAAGTGGGACCCAAGGCCTCCCTTAATCTAGTCCAAACTAAGTTTTGAGGGACATTATTTTGCCAAGAGATAGTAAACTCAGGCCTTGAACTAAGGCCCTAAACTAACCACTAGGTTACCTAGTGGCTCAACAGGCTTCATAGTCTCAAAATATCCAAATTGGATGCTTGTTGGAGGGGGGCATGGGCCCACACACTAAACTGACAAAAGACCCACTATTAGACTATAGCCTCAATGAAAATCTTGGGACTTCCATCCAATGGTATAGTAGATTTCTAGACATTTGAAAAACCATTTGGAATTTGAATTCCCATAGAACCCACACCAATTCCTTCTTCGTCAACTGATGCCAAAGCAAGAGTAGCCTCATTGTAAGGAGGATCACCAACATCATTGGTAATAACTCCAATACCATCATTACGTTGCACCTCACTATTCGATTGTCTCAAGGGTCATCTTCGGTGCCCACCATGACACCTCCAATATTGCAATTAGAAGAAATGCCTTTTTCTAAATATTCAATATTGTTTCTTCTCCTCTACTCCTATCCTTGTTGCAAAAATCGACACAAGCTCTAAACTATTAGACGTTGTTAGTCTCCCTTGTGAGTCTTCAACATCTTTGACTACCATTGGAAACAAGAACCTAACCCCTCTGACAAAACCTCAATGAACTTCAGTATATTTTGATTAATTTGCTACAAATTAGGATCTTCATCAAAGCCTCACCCAAGAGAGATTATCTGGAGTAGCTTTAATGAAGCCCCCCAAAGCATCTCTAACTTCCTTAAACTAGGCCAAACACCGGGGATGAAATGAGGAGCCAAAGATCTGCACCCACCACCATACCCAACCAAATCTCTACCCCAACTGCCCCTCACCTCCCATCTATTAAGACACTGCTATTCTCTATTAAAGCATACAACCTAGAGTGGAGATCACCCATTGCCACAACCATCAAAGAGAATAGGAAAACCGACTTATTTCCATCCAAATTCCTAATTGAAGGACCCTTTTGACACTTCCAAATCAACATTGCCCACTTCTCTACTTCACTCCACTTTGGATCCCAACACTAAAGATTACCAACCAAGCATTGGCATAAAAGGATTTCCCTCTTTGAAACCCCAAATTTGACAAACAAAATGGCATTAGAACCCCCTTTTACCTTCACCTTTGTTAATCTAAACTTAAGAACTCCAAACAAACCCATGGCACATTATATTCAAAATTTCCACAAAATCGTCATCCTTACTAACAAGGCGTTTCATGTGACCAAATACTTTGGCCCAATAAAACTATGACACGAGGCAACCTCTAATGGTATCCTTGTCATTTTACAGGCCTTGGGGGAAATTTATGGGATTTCACTTTTGGGACTTAACAGCGAGCATGCTTTTAGTTGTTATGACATCAGTTGAGTATTCCCTCATTTGTTACTTGGTAACGCTCAACCATGTGGGACCATCCTTTAAGGAAAGCACACTCAATGCTAGCCGGCATGAGAGAGACGTTACAACTTCATCAATGCTACGCTCCATGGGGACTTCACTTATAAATAGGTTGGGAGGTAGGAGGTATTCTTTCTTATGCTTTTTGTTACTCTCGCACTAGCACTTGCTACCCACCTTAGCTTTATCAGTCACCTTAGCTAATTTGACCATTGGAGTCATTGCCCTGGAACCACACCCTGATATCTTTGGCATACTTTTCTACTTGTAGGTGGAACCTATAAGTAGTCTCATCTCCTAAATTCTTATTCTATCTTTGTCGCTAAATCCAGTAGTAACAATTGTCCTCATTAGTGGAAGTGATATCTAAAATGGATCATTAATGTGATGCTCATGCTACTGATTCCAAGTTTGGAGAGCATCCATTCTCCTTCCAAGCAAAACTCACCACCACCTCCTCAAGATTAGGTTGCCTAGGAGCAATTCTAGCTTCCCATGGATTAGGTCGTGCTTCTCTCTGTTGAGGTTCGTAACATGAGGCAACCAATGGGCGTCAACTAGTGGATATCGATGTGAACCATTTCCCATGACTTACCGGTGGGCCATCCATGAGCCATTGCCTCAAAAGTTGCACTAGGAATGACTTTCAATTCACTCTAAGGTAGAGAGCAACAATCACCACGCCAACACTATATGTCCTACCAATAGCCACACTACTAATCATAGGGCTAGCCACAGCGAAAGCCAAGAACACAAAAATCACCAAGATGGGATAGCTCGATGACATGTCCCTTTGGCCCAAGTGAAAGATCTTTATGACCACTTCAACGATCATCAAGTACATAGGAAAAACCCTAAAGTATTGAGATACTACTAGAATAACCCAATACCACAATGGGTCAGGGAGATATAGAACACCATAATGAGGGATCACGAAAAGAGGTTGGATGAGTCGGCTACCCAACTAGGTATATCCATGTGGAAATTGAAGAAGTGAAGAAGAGGAAAATGAATGCCTCTTCAAGCCATAACACCTTGACTAATATGACCTTCACTAATGAGATCACCTTAGATCCACTTCCTTTGAATTTTAAAGCCCCAAACTTGGAGAATTTTGATGGAATCACCGTTACAGAGGACCATGTTGAAAGTTTCAATGCCATAATGATGTTGCATGGGTTTTCCAATGCCCTCATGCGCTGAGCCTTCTAGGCCACCCTTAGAAGGTGGCTTGGCACTAGTTTTTGAAATTAACTCCTCACTTAGTCAATTCTTGGGAGCAATTTGTTGACCTCTTCTATTGTACTTTATCAGCAATAGTCACTTGTAAAAGACCTCGGCAAGTTGATGTCTGTCAGATAGAAGCAAAAAGAGATTCTTCTTCGAGACTATATCCAACATTTCAACACTGAGGTGTTAGAGGTAAAGGACTTTGACCAAGTTGGCAATAGTAACAATCACAAACAGCTTGAGGTCCTCTCTATTCAGTTTCTCTCTTGCCAAGAGGCTCCTTTGGACAATGGTCGACCATCTATCTAAAGTTGAGAAATACATAATGTAGAAGAGGCCCAAACCAGTAAAATACCTACGGACAAAGGAGATAGGAAAAGAAAGACAACTGACATGAGACCCAATGGCTTGTAGTCAAATAATGACAAATTTGGAGACTCCTCTCTAGCATCAAAGAAGGCACCACCATCGTATGGGACATACACGCCTTTGAATCCCTTTTAAATCTAGATCTTGATATAAATTGGGAAGTAGGACTACATGTGATGGCTTGCAAAGATAAAACCTAAAAAGGTTAATTGAGACAATCACTTAATTACCATTGCAATGTTGACTATGATATAGATGAATGATGTAAGATCAAGAACAAGATTGAGACTATTATCTAGAATGGCTATTTAAATGACTTTATCCACAAAGATCAAGAAGTCAGATTGGAACCGGAATAGGTTGACCCTCCAACAAATAGACCCAAAGTAAATGTCATAAATTTAATACTTGACAGCTCAACATTGATAAGAGAAAATTTCTATACAAGGAAGGCATACAATTAGCAACTATAGATTAGGCACAAGTCTTAAATGAAGCAATAGTCGGATGAGTTAGCACCTTCCTCAAGGAAGACTTACAGGGGATCATCACCACCATAATGATGCCTTGGTGGTCTTTTTGAAGGTTTTACATTATGAAGTGAAGAGGATATTGATTGACAATCTTCTATGATGCCTTTAAGATAATGAAGTTGAATCCATTATGAAGGGGAAGATTACCCTTTGAGTTATAGTCGGAATTGAGATTCGGTAAACCTCCCTAATGACTGAATTCTTAGTTGTAAATGTCAATTTTCCTTATAACACTATCATTGGCTAGTCCACATCATTATGAGGTCACTAACTAACCACAACACTAGAACAATCAAAAGTGATGAGCACATTGCTAGATAGTGTTATATGATAGCTTTCAAGGGAAAGGCTAGAGATGCATTATAGGTCAAAGGTCTTGACCTTAGTGATTAATTGAAAACCAACTGAAGTTAGTTTATAGAAAACCTCATTGCTATGGCCTTGAATGGTGCAAAGCCCAAGAGAATTGTTCAAATTGGATCCCTACTTCCAAATGACCTATACTTTGTCTTGGTAAGTTTCCTCCAAACCAATGTTGACATATTTGTTTAGAGTGCCACTTACATGCCACAGATTAACCCTTTAGTCATTACTCATAGGATAAGCATGGACCTAAGTCATTGTAGCTCAATTCAATGGAAAAAGAGGAACTTTGCACCCAAGTGATAGGAAGTGATTGGGAAAGAAGTGGATGAGTAGTTCAAAGTAGATTTTATCTAAGAGGGACATTACTCCGAATGGCTAACTACATAATAATGGTAAGGAAGACTAATGAGATATGGTGAATCTATATTGATTTCATGGATTTGAATAAAGTCTTGCCATAAAGATAGATTTCCCTAGTCCAAGGTTGATTACCTCATTAATGCTACCTCAGGGTACGAGCTTTTATGCTTTATGGATGTTTTCTCTAACTAGAATCAAATCCAAATGCCCCTAATGGCTAGGAGAAGACCACTTTCTTTGTGAAGAGGGCTTTCGTTACTACTAGGTGATGTCGCTCCACTTGAAGAATGTCAGAGCTACATATCAAAGACCATCAATAAGGTCCTTAAGGAGTAGATCGGTTGCAATGTCAAAATGTACATGGATGACATGGTCATGAAAAGCTTGCAAAATGACTAATACATAGCTGACCTCATTGAGGTTAAGCCCTACCAATTGTGCCTTTAGAGTGACCTCAAGTAAGTTATTTGACTTAATGGTGACATAACAAGGCATAGAGGCAAACCCCCAAAATATCCAAACCATCCTCAACATGGAACCTCTAAGGTTGGTTAAGAAGGTATAAAGATTCATAGGCCATATATTAGCACTAAGTAGGTACATGTCTTAGTAAATTGTTTGATGTTTAATCTTCTTTTGGGCTATAAAGAAGAATTGATCTTTACTTATCAGTAGGGGTGAAATTGTTAGTTTGGTCCTAGTTCGAGAAGATGTATGGGGTAGAAGCTAGTTTACTATAGTCATCCTTACCAATTAACCCTTATGTGCTAGTGACATCAACGAGGAAGTTGAGACCCTATTTCTAATTGTATACTATAGCCATCCTCACCAATCCACCATTGAGGTAGATTCTACAGAAGATTAAGGCCTTAGGGCAATTGACAAAGTAGGCTATTGAACTTGGAGAATGATAGTGCATACTCCTATAGCTCAGAAGATCGCCAACTATCCATCAAAGGTCATACCTTAGCAAACTTCATTGTTGAGTGTACCTTTGTCAATGATAGTGTAGCACAACTAGAAGAGCTCTGACCTATTTGGACCTTACATGGAAATGGATCCTCTAACCTGAAGGGAATTGGAGTAGGCCTCATACTTCTAATCCCAAAAAACACTTTAGTTTGGTTTCCTAGCTTCTAACAATGAAGCTGAGTATAAGGATAGGATCCCTAATTGACAACCAGCTATGTCCAAGTACCTTAGTAAGATCCAACAATTAGCTTCCTAGTTTCAACTATTTCACTCTCTAACGGATTCCATGATTGGATAATGCCTGAGCAATGCCCTATCCGAGCTAGCTATATTTGTAGAGTTAGATCTTGGTAGGTTAGTATTTGAAAATGAATTGGCCCATTCTAGCATATAGCATTGAAGGGATGGAAGATCCATCATATGGATGGCTAAACCCTATAGGAAGGTTGGGTGAAATTTAAATTTTTTTTTCTCTCCCATCCAAGAATCATATTCCCTAATTTAGAAAACTGCATTTTCAAGGTTCGTTTTTAAAACAAAACTGTACCAGATCTGAAATCAAAGGAGGGAGAGGGAAATACCTGATACGGAATTAAAAGAAACTCCTAACGTAGGTGTTCACACCTAAAGAGGATACCAAATCTACTTCCACTGAAGATGACACAACGCATGTTGAGACAGGATCAGCAAGAATGGTTCTTTAGCAAGAACCTGGGATTCTTCACTAAGAATCGAGCAGGGTGGTGTGAACACGACTTCTGATTGTTTCTTCACCAAGAAACAATATCAAGAACACTTCTTGATCACTCCAATAGGTGGAGATCGAACTGGGATGGCGCTAAGAATTAAGGGAGCAAAAAGACTGTAGAGAGAATTGTGTTTCTTCTGTGGAATTCTCCCCCTATTTATAATCCTTTCAGGATCAACTTCCTAATCTGATAAGGAATGAGATTTCCTAATTTAAATCTTGTATTCAAATCTGGACTCTCAAGTTGCTAAGAATTATCTTATCCAATTACTAATCTCAGTCAGATTATAAACCCATAATGGCCCAATTTAATTAAACCATTTAAGCCTAGTTTGAAATGGGCTTTAGGCCCATTAAGTTATATTGCTTACTTAACACATTATGTAATGGCTAGTTTGGTTCTCTTTATATGGCGTGAGACCCTAGCATTGATCTACACATCAACCACATGGGTTTAGCCCAGCCTTTGTTATAAGGCCTGGCTGAATTCACTGTAGGTCATAGTAAACCCCTAAGTCCATCACCATGGGCTCTTAATGGGCCCAATATTTACACTAAATGGTCATTGCATTGAGTCATCTTGTGAAAACCCAACGACTATGTGCAGATGCAAGATTAGCCCATCAGGTATTCCCCTCAATGGCCTTACACTTAACCTCTCAGCCCTTAATGATCAAACACTACCTGACAAAAAAAACCTCTCCCTCGGCTACAAGGTATAGTGTTGTACTCTCTACTCACATGGATACCGGTAATTAAAACATTTTGCAAACATTTTGTGAAACCATAACATATAAGTATAACTCTATATAAATATATTTTGCATAACAAATTTCAAACACATTTGAAATCCACTGTCGGAAATTTAGGTTTCCATCAGAGAAAGTGCATTCCCTGATCATTCACTTTGTCTGATAAAGGGGCTAATTCTGTCACTATGATCACCCACTCAGGTGAATTCTCGGACTATCTCAACATACCTAGGTTTTGACCCAGTAAAGGATCTCACTGATTGGCATATCAAAGACAACCCAATCCGACACCTAGTGCAATACCATAATCGAGTCTAGGGGTCAAGTGTAACATTTCAGTTTTGCCCATCTATCTCCAAGGTCTAGGGCAATATTGGAATTTGGTCTAGTTCAAGGTTTCAAGCAAACTCACACTACATGTACCTCAAGTCTCACATTGACAATTGAGACAAGCCAGTCCAACTAACTTGGCAGCATATCAATGTCAGCCTTGCCAGGATAAATCTCCCCAGATCTATCCAACGGCTGTGAAGATTCTAAACTAACATAAGTCTCATAAGTGTCAAGTTTAAGGGTTTTACATAGAAACACACCAATATAATATGAATCAATTTTGCACTTTATTAATTTACAATATATGACAATAAGTACATCAATCTAATTGGAGCTAAGGGCAAACACTGTCTATCAAACATTAGATTAAGCAATAAGTCTAGTCTAAATTGATTTAATCTAGATGGATCATATCCTAAACTACCAACACATTGACCACCTACCTGAGAATAAGATTAAGGCTCAAAACACATAGATCTACTTACTATGCGTTTTTTGATGACAAGCTATAGGGGGGATCATCACCTTTCCTTACTTGAGGTTAATTAAAACCTAAAATGGGAGACTATGTTCTCAAGGAAATACATGAATGCTCTATATAACCACTTGATGGGCAAGTCCTTAGCCCATAAGTTTTTGAGATAGGGCTATTTTTGAACCATGTTGAAGGAAGATGCAATTCAACTCATTCAAAAATATGACTAATGCTAGAAACATGCTAGAAAGCCATATCAGCTCGCAACTTCCCTTCCATTAGAAGTCTAGCCATTTGCTTAGTAGGGAATGGGTATATTTCGATCCTTACTTCCAACATTGAGTTAGAGAAACTTTTTTATCATAGCTATTGACTATTTCATGAAGTGGGTCGAGGCTTAGCCATTAATGTAGATCACAACGAAGAACATTCAAAGCTTCTTCTAGAAGAAGCTCAAGAACAGGCAAAGATTAGAATTACAACCTATCAATAGAGGATTTCTCAGTACTACAACTTTTGAGTTTGAGGATAACAATTTTGGGTTGATGACCTCATCTTGTGAAAAGTCGTCATCGCTAAGCCCAATTCAAGAAAGTTTGCACCCAACTAGGAAGTACCCTACAAGGTAAGACCCATGACCTATCCAATTGAACCTCTCAACAAAAAGCTTATACCTTGAACTTGAAACTCAATACTAAAACTTCCTCTTTTCTTCCATTATGTGTTGAGTGTAGAAATTTTTCTAACACCGGATCTTGCTAGAAAATTTTCTAATCAAGATCTCAAACTTTAAATCCTTGGAAATGGTTGGGCACAATTGAGGCCTAAGGTGTAATCTCATTTAGTTACACTCTTAATAAGTCCATCTCAGTTAGACGAGGAGCATTGGCACATCATTGATTGCTCCCTCCTACTTAAAGGCTCGTATGCCCAAAGGACCCTTAATTGCCTTGGGCTGGATGCCCAAAACTAATAGTTGGTCCAAGGTGATAATTTTGAAAATATGTTAGTGAATTGAGGCCTAAAACACTTACAAATCCTTAAGTCTAAATGCCTCATACTCTAGGCACCCTACTATCTAAGAAATGGGCTGAAAATGACTACTAAACAAAAATTGAAGGTGATTTTCATTACTTAAAATGTTCTTACATTAAAAATGGGGCACCTTATCCTCTGATACAAAAAAAAAAGAAAAAAAAACACAAGTATAAAAGGGTCCTCAACCCAAAGATAGTCAATGAAGAAAATTACAAGGGCATGTAGACCCCAATGAAAGAATAGAAGAGAATGCCAATTTTGGAGTTTTCTAGCTCCTTTCTTACTCTTCTTGATCTTGTTCGTTTCCGTGCTCTTGCCCTTGGCCTCTCTTTCCACACTAAACACCTTAGCATCAATGTTGCTCACCCAACCTCATCCTCAACATTGGCAAACAGGTTGAGTTTACTTGTGTCAAAGGTTAGCTTGAAATCCAATACTTGATCCCGACTAGTGTTGAACTCCTTAAAACACAACTTGCCACCGTAATCAAATAGGTCTTGCTTGTATGACTCTAAGGCTTAGTATTCGGTAGGGGTGTCAACGGATCGAATTTGAATTAGATAAGACAATTTCCAAATTCGAATCCAATTAAATATTCGAATATTCGATTCAATTTGAATTTGACTATATAAGTTATTTATATAATTTAATTATTATATATATATATAAATTATATAAAACATTTAAAAATTTTATATATTATATATAAGAATTAAATAATCATCTGAATTCAAATATTTATCGAATCGAATCAGGTCATATTCGAATTCAAATCCAATTAGCTATTCGGTATGAATAGAATATCCAAATTCGACCAATTAGATATTTGAATTATCCAATTTTGATTCGATTATGTTGAATCTTGAATTTGAAATCAGATTTTCGAATACCGTTGACACCCCTAGTATTCAACCACTCCTACAACCTTGGCTTTGACCAATTCCTCCTTGACTTTGAAAATGTTTGCTCCAATAATCTCTATCTATGCCTCAAAATTGATGAGCTTGGTTTCAGCCAGGGTGGTGCAATCCATGGCAATCTAGACAATGGCCATGAAATACCAAACCTCCTCTTGCACCTTCTTCAATAGCTACTGAAGGAAAGAGACCTTTGCTTAGCACTTGGTATTACTATCCTCCAAGCTTGGTCCCTTTCTTTCTTAAGTTGTACTTTTTTAACCCTTAGCTCTTCAACGGTTTATGTCTCCATAACTGAGATCCAAAGGGGAGTCCAATCTTACCTTAATACTTCTCTCCCAAGCCACAATCATCAATGACTAGTTTGACTCAATTGTTAGAGACTCCTTATCCTTATGAAGGGCACACCCTCAATCCATCTCCATAAAAATCTTTCCATTGTTGATGGTGTTCCTAGTCTTAATCAACCACTCAGATTAGTAAATCAAATGGGAGGAGGGATGGTGTTGTTGGATGGGAACAAAACAGACATTGGTTTTTGAATTGTGGCCTCTGCTTTTCTCCTCAGTCGCATAACATGTTTCTTCTATGGCCTTGACAATAATGTTTCCTTAGAGCCCCTCTTGTTGAGCATAATCTTCTCCTCTTGTTGAATAGTCATAATCTCGGCTACCTTCTTATTTGTGGCCTCGATCTCGACCACCTTCTTGTTTGTGGCTTTGACTTTTGCTATAACCCTCTTCTTGACAGCAATTACAAGTCTTTTCTTTTCTATATGATCCATCTCTACATTCATAAGATAAGCCAATGTTAACAATGTTCACTTAATCAAAAATAAAAATGAAACCAAGGTGTATATCTACCTAATGTGGTTGGACTCAATTTGGTTAACATCAAGGCTCTTTCACTAGGAAATTGCTTGATAGTACCCTTGACAAATTGAATCCAATGAGGCCCTTCTCACCAAAACGTAACATCGGAGGGCAACTTCTCAAATGTGAGGTCTAAATTCTCCTACATCATCCTAATGGGCTAGCCCTTGGTGTAGGACACAATGAAGATTGAATCATCTCCTCTGCCCATGGATAGAAGATGGGAAACCATCTAAGACCTTCCCAAAATGAGCCGTCGAGAACCACTGCCTTTAATCTGTTGAGTGAGTTCTAAGGTAGAGTAATACCTTGAAGAGTTTAAGATTAAGGTTGATGCCTTGTTGATGGGTCGTGGAGATGATCCCAACCAGAACCCTAATGGCATTTAGGGATAGTTGATTAATGGTGATTCCATTGTGGTTCAAGACTTCGAAGACCGAAGGATGGAAAAGGAGTTTGAGCCTAACTTGGATTTAATGTTCAAAGATGTATATCTCTCCCTCATGGTCGGCCCAACACCTCTCCCCAGGCCTAGGAACTCCAATCATATACTTGTTAGAGATATGGCATTGTTGACAAATCCTATCTACATCCTTAGGTTTAAAGATGTACTCCAATTTAGATGCTTCAACTTCCCTAGGTATGACAACCTCAGCTTCCATAGGAACAACCTCACTCTCTACTTGAGTTGAACTATAAACTTTGTCTACCTTGGCTTAGGGTGACTTAGGTCTATGCACCAAACCTCCACCAAAAAGAATTATCAGCCCAAGGTCAAAGTCTCAAACTCTAACTCAAATAAAGAAAGGACACTACCAAGTGAGTCCTAGTCTGGCAGCTCATACTCCTTACAATTCAACTTAGATAACACTTTGGAAGGATTTACTAAAGTGATGAAGAATGACAATTAGGAAATTTGACAATTAGGATCAAAACTATATGAACAGTGGTGATCACATCGCTTTGTCTTCTTGTGTTGTCCATACGCCAATTCCTTGTTTGGCATGCCAACTTCTAAATAGGTACTTTGCCTCTAAGGCTCGTTGCTTCAACAATCCAAAACTGTCACATCTTGCCAACACTCAAACCATTGGAAACTTCCTTCACCCAATGCCAACTTGACACCCAACCACTTGGTCTCACATCACCTTGGCCTCAAAAGTGGGGGCATGTGATACGGCCAAATTTTTTAGCCCAACAGAACCTCGACATGTGGCGGCCTTAGGGGGTACCCTTTCCTATTTATAGGCCTTCGGGGCATCTATGGGATTTCACTTCTAGGCCTTAATGGCTAGCTTACTTATGGTTGTTACTAGGGGTGAATAAATGGGTAGGTTCTACCTAGAACCGAATGAAACTGACCTCAAATTGGCCTTGAACCGGCCCTACCCTATGTATTATAGGGTAGGGTCTGGTTTCAAATTTTTAGAACTACCCCCCCCTCCTCGGGTCTGGTTCCAAATTCTTAAAACTATCCCCCCACCACCTAAGCTAATTCCAAGGTCTAAGGGTTTATCCTATCCAAAACAACCCGATGAATTTGTCTTGATTGGCCTTGGTGGAACTGGCTTGGAACTAAACTTTTCTTGAACCCAAAATAATTTTGAGGATGTAGAGATTTGAACCAATCACTCATGGTTACAAAGGCCATGGTCTCACTTGAACATTGAGTTACTTAAGTGGTTTGATCATTTGTTTTCATTTTAATATTTGAATGTATATAATAAGTAAAGGTAATATTTGCAAAAATTAAATCATAATGATAAGTTTTGAACCATATATTGATATTTTATGATTTTCTAGATATTAAATTATTCAATATAATCAATGAAGATAATATAAGTTTCAAACTATATATTATATTTATTGAAAATCAAATTTTTAAAGAACATGTTTCATGTTTTATGAAGGGGGAGAATAAAGAAAGAATAAGTTCCATGGGTAGACCTTGGAACTACCAAGGCTAAAACTGACCCCTAGAACTGACCTTCACAGGGTAGGTTTTGGTTGCATAAACCTAGAACCTACATAGAGATTCTGCCATAAAACCAAACTGAACCGACCCATGCTCACATCTAATCGTTACAACCTCGACCTAGTGTTCCACCTCATTTATTGCTTGGCCACATCGTACTAGCCTTTAAGGGAGTGTACACTCAACACTAGAGGATACGAGGGAGACATTACAACCTCATAAATGCTATACTCCATGGGGACTTTGCCTATAAATAGGTTGGAAGGCAGCAGGTATTTTCTGGTATGCTTTTTATTGTTACTCTCGCACTCTCACTTCGCCTATATTGTTTCCCTAACAACCTCTCTGGTTATTGTTTCTAATAGAAATGCTACACTCCTTACGTGGAACTGACGTGGCAGTGTTTCAAGTAGAAACGTCACATTACCGATCTTCACCTTAATGATGTGTTCGTGTCTCTTGGGGAATAAAGACTTAAACAGTGGAGGAGACTAGACGAAAATGATTCAGTGAGGGAAGGTATCTATCTTAGCATGCCTCACATGGGCATTGGAGAGTTACTTACAGCATGAGGGGAGGTATCGTGTCTAGCTCACGTGCGAGGGCTGGGAGATAACGTGTCTAACTCACATTGGAGAATCAAACTCCATATATAAGATGGCCTTGATTGTCTCCCTTTAGGCCAGCTTTGTATTATCTGCATTTCTTTCTCTTGTTTTCCTTCTCCAATGGCACCCTCATCATCATCCGAACCTTCTTCTCCCCTGTCACCCTCATCATCTTCATCATCCTCCTGGACATCATTCTCCACCCCCTCTTCTCCCATGTCACCATCACCACCACCATTATCATCATCTGAGTCTTCTTCTCCCATGTCACCTTTGTCAGCTAATAACCATAATGATTCTTCAAATTATATCATTTATCATCCAGACAAGTTAACGTTGTATGATATATTTAAAATGCTAGTATTGCAGACAAGCTTAGGGGGTTGTGAGTCTGTTGATGAGTTCGTGGAGTGTCCCAGCAATTTCGATCGAAAGCAGTTGAACGCGACCCGGTTCAATGTTTTAGTGTGGATGCTCCAGAAGGTGATGATACGCATCAGAAAACCACTAAAACTAGTGGGTTCTTTGGTGGAGTTCACCTTGAATTTGGTTTCTATTAATGGTGGCCTTTTACGATTGGTTTCAAACATTTTCTCATGTGAGTAAACTTAACCATGCATGGTGCAGGCAAGCATATATACGCATTCATGAAACTGCACTTCACATTAATTGACATCTCTCTCTCTCTCTCTCTCAAAAGATCCATGAAGGGCTTCTGGGTGCACGTAGAAAAGTTTAGTAGGAGTTATTCAGTGATTAATTTGACATGAAATTGCTTCATTTGTGAAGGGTCAGTTGAGATTCCGAACAAAGATACAGCAGATTTTCAGTCAGCAATTGCATTCGTAGATGGAAGGAAGGATCTGTACAAAGCCTCTTCCCTCCATAGATCTCACCCGGCGGCGGAGGTATTGGACATGGACGATATTAATAAGATCAACACTGAAGATCTCTGCATAATGGCAGCAAAGGTAGCCTACGAGAATCGAGAATACGTGCACAACGTGGTCACCCAGCAATGGAAGGTATTGTTAACATATATCTCTCTCTCTCTCTACTGCAATCCCAATTCCCAGGAAAAGAGATGGTCTGATCACTGTGGTTTTACTGTGGGCCGCAGATGCATTTTGAAGAATTTTATGGGTTCCATAATCGTGACGGTAAGCCTCAGAACACCATTTAAAATGAGCCAACTCGACTTTGAATCAAGTTCATAGAGCTGATTTGACTTGGGCCCAATATGGGTAGGTTATAGCGGTATTCACTTGTATCGGCCTATCCCAACATGGGCACTGAGCCCATCTAATCATGGATTGCATTTTAGGCCCATTATTCAGGCCTGGGCAAGCCATTCTAGAGGCCCATTAGACCATAATTTGGCATGGTGGGTTGGATGGCTTTGACAAGATTGAAATCATCCATTTATAAATACTTGCTAGTGGCGTGTGAGAGGGCTGTAAAGAGGAACAAAACATCTATTAACCATTGAGAATCATTTACAATGAAATCATGAACGGAATCGGGTTCCGTCCACTAAGTGTAGATACGTTGAAGAGAATTATATGTATACACATGGATGGAAAGACTTTGATCAATCAAATCCCCTGTGACAAAAATCCACTTGATTGGTTATAAGTTTTTTTGGTATCATAGTCAAATCCATATATATTTTATATTTGTAGAAATTTATCTATATTTCTGAGTTTAAAATGATTAATTTTTCTATTTTAAAAATAATGAAACAAGATCGGATTAAATATGATTGGATTTAAGAGTTTTTTACGAGAATGATTTTGTTTTCATTTGTTCTTAAAATCGCCACATCAACAAAAAGAAAAAAAAAATAGCATGTTCTTGAACTCTAATTTTGTTTTGAAAGAGAAAAACAAGTTGGTTTTGTTTAAAAAACTATTCAATTCAATGAAGTAATGCTGATGACAAAACTACACTCCTTGTGTTACGTACAGATATTCTGAAGGAGAGTGACACCCAAGCTTTCATTTTCTGCGACAGGCCCGAGAAAGCTCGATTGATAGTAGTAGCATTTCGTGGCACAGAGATAGCCAATGGTACAGATTGGTTAACTGACCTGGACATCTCATGGATCTCTGTAGGTGAAGAAATTGGAAGAGTTCATGTAGGATTCATGAGAGCCCTTGGGCTTCAAGGCAAAGGGTGCAGAATTCGGCCAAAGGTGTACAAAGGAAAGAAACCTTTGGCATACTACACCATAAGAGAAAGGCTGGAGACGTTGCTGAAGCAAAACGAGAATGCCAAGATATTAGTAACAGGACATAGCTTAGGTGGTGCACTGGCAATCCTGTTTGTTGCTGGGCTTGTGTATCACAAGGAAGATGCCTTACTGAACAATCTGTGGCGTGTCTACACATTTGGGCAGCCCAGGGTTGGAGATGACAACTTCGGGAGGTTCATGGATGCAAAGCTAAATGGGGATCAGAAGAGGTATTTCAGGGTTGTTTATGGGTACGATATCGTTCCTAGGTTGCCTTTCAGTCGCCCCATCACAGAATTTGTTCACTTTGGAGAATGCCTCTACTATAGCAGCTGGTACAAGGCACAGGTAAGTTGGTAAATGTCAGGTGGACAATCAATCCATCCTATTGTTTTTAATTAATTAATCTAATGTTTTGTATATATAAAACTAGAGGTTCCCTGCCCTAATTGGTTCATTGTGATGGATAGCTACATAGAACCTTTTAATTGGATTAGGGTTGACCTTAACCTGATCTACCTAGGGGTGCAAGTCTAGTTGGGTTAGGTTCAATCCTAACCCAACCTGAGTTGATGAACCCCCAACCCTAACCCTAACCCTATCCTAAAACTTGGGGTTGGATTTAGATTGGGCTTGGGCTGGGATCTAGTTGGCCTGACTTTTTTACTTTCTTTTGCTAAATGTACTTGTTTTCTAGACTCTAAGGATTCATATTAATTTAATATTAACATTATTATATGTAAAAGAAGATAGTTAATTATCATGCTTTAGAAAATAATTTGCCTTTAAACATAAATTTTTTGACATACAATATACATGCATAAATGATAGGTATAAATAGATATATACATTGCTCAGTTGCACATGCTTACATGCATAAACATTGAACACACACACATAATATTTATACATGCAAATAATTAATCAAGGAATCAATCCTAACCCAACCCAAGGTTAAGTCAAATTCATACTTTTGAACCCTAATCCTAACCCGAACTTTAAACCAACCCAACTCTAGTTTTTTGGGCTCAACTTGCATCCTTATTGGTTTACTTTCAGCACAGTTCTTTGAGGCTGAATGATCTAACCATCCCTTTTATCAATAAAACTTGCCCCTAAGCTAGTTTTTAAATGTAAAACTAAAGATGTCCCAAGAAGATTGTAGCAAAGACCTCTAATGTGAAAATTAAATCTGGGAGATTGAAAACAACTTCAAAACTTAATTTTGATATGATGGCTCCGTTTGTTTGCAGTGTAAATTTGAACCGAAAAGAAATTTTGCATCAGGTTCAGTTTTACATCTATTTGTTTTTAATTATGATTTTCACTCTTAACCAAGGTTTAAAATTTTGACACGATACATCCTGTATCGAGCATATTGTATTATATTGATAGTTGTGCTCTAATACTTGAAACATAGGGTAAATGGCCTTTTGATCCTTTCAAGCGGTAGGCAAGCCTAAGGCCTATCCCCCTAACCTATTTTTGAAAAAAAAATTAAAAGAAAAAAAAATCTGGAATGAGGTACAAAGTACTGATACACCCTTTCTAGTGTATCAGGGTGTATCTTTACTTTGAACTGCTTCTAACTAATACAAAGTTTGTACTTTTTGACTTATTTGCACTCATTAATAGTGTAAAATTTGCATCAGCTTCCTTCTACCTCAGTTCTCCCTTTTGTAAAGTGGGGACTTTCCACCTCACACCCAAATACCTAACACTCCTCATACTTCCATTCTCTTGCATATAAGGTGGGATCAGACTATTTTACTTTTAACAAACAAATAAAACAAGGTATTGAAGCAAAAATAAATCAGAATTTACACTCAACTTGTTTGCACTCTCATGCATTTATACCAAAATTTGGACTGCAACCAAACACAATCTACTGATTAACTTAAATGGTCTTATTGATGTTCTTTATCTGTATCTGCTTTAATTTATGGTGTAACAGGTATTGAAAGAGGAACCAAATGAGAATTACTGTAGTCCCTGGTTCTTTATTCCCATGCACTTCAATGCCTGGCTGGACCTGGTCAGAGCAATATTTGTCGGCATTAAAGAAGGGAAAAGTTTTGAGGAGAGTCCCCTCTCTCTGTGTCTTAGGGCTTTGGGGCTCCTGATTCCTGGTTTGAGTTCCCATAGTCCAAGAGACTATATTAATGGGGCAAGGCTACGAGTAAATGAATTGCCCAATTAGAAGAAAGATGATGATGAGGAAGCGTGAAGTGTTGAAGGTTTTAAATTAAGGCCCCGTTTGATTCACAGGAATAGGGGTTTGGAATCAAAATCAGAATCGGAATGGGTTATTTTGATTCCAACTGTTTGGTTGGACAGAATCGGAATCCCATTCCCATTCATGCTGGAATGGCATTCTCCCATTTGAGGGAATGGCCATTCCCAGCCTCTCTATTGGGAATCAAATACCATTCCTGCTGATTTTAATTCTCATTCTCATTCCTGTCTGAACCAAATAGATTATGGGAATGGACCATTCCGACTTTGACATCAATTCTGACTCCGACTACAAACCAACAGTTGGAATTAAAATCAGAATCAGAATTGAAATCTTTCAGAATTAAAATCGTAATGATCTATTTCCATAATCTGTTTGGTTCAAATAGGAATGAGAATTGAAATCAGCAGGAATGAAATTTTATTCTCAAAAGAATGGCAGAAAATGACTATTCCTTCAAATGGAGGAATACCATTTTAGCAGGAATAGGAATCAGATTCCAATTCTATTCAACCAAACAGTTCGAATCCGAATAGTCCATTTCACATTCCGATTCCAATTCTAAATAATTGAAGAGATTCGCTATATGTACTTTTTTGTAATAAATAGAAATTTGCCGCTTGATGCTTTTGTTTCTGTTGTTTTGTTTGTACATAAACAAAATTTAAAATTGGATTCAAGGAATGCTAAACCACAGGGTGCACCTCTTTGAATTCACCCTTTATAGACAGACAAGGTGGGAGGCATGAAAATTGCATCTCTCCATGTTTGGGACATGTGACATGCCCATCTTCGGATAGGTCTTTACACGAAAATTGAGAAGTCTTGATGCCAACTCCCAATTTGGCACAGCTCATCCTATTAGGGACCGGCACTTTGGCATAGGGCTATCAATGGGTTGGTTCTATTTGATCCAAACAATTATATCGGTCTTGGTTCTGTGATTTTATCCCCATTAATAATTGAATTGGACCAATTCTTGCTATTCAGAATAGATTAAGACCCAAACTGATTATTGAGTTAATAATATATAAAGTTTCCCTAGCTAGTTTTTTTTTAATTTTTATTATAATTTTATGTCTTAAAGGGTAAATTTGATAGATAATATATAAGACAATGTTGATTAAAAATACATGATTTATTAACATACAAACAATTTACTAGTTATTATCATCTTTATTAAGGTTATATTTATTATGAAAAATAAAATTTTAAGTTGTCATTAGCAAAGATAATTATAAATATCAGTATAATCAGGTCCAATCAGATCAGACCTCATTATCCCAATTAATAATTGGGATGATTCTGAATTGATGATTATTAACAATCAGTTCAGGACTGGAATACCCCACCCCAAACAGAACTTTAGTAAGTTTTTTAAATCAGGTATGTAACTTTTCGCCCACTAATATATGGTAGAATACCGTGTTCATATCTTGATTTCCTACACTCAACACCTTGTATTAAGGCATACACTAATCAAAGAAAATTCATCGAAATTCATGGGAGTGGTTTTGATTGGTCAAACTCTTAAAGTGTTTTTTATAAATTTTGACCAACTTTCATTGGTCAGGTTAGGTAGGTTCAATCCATTTACAATGATGAGAGGCCTTGACTCAAACCCAACTCAATTTGGAGGGTGGATTCAGTCTTCAAAAAAGTGTGCTTATACCATTTTCACAGCCCTTTTTTCACTCGTACATTGGAAATATCTTGTTATTTATGGGAGAAAAAAACTATAAGTGTATAGATATTTTCAATGCACGGTCTGTGAGAATGGTGTAAGTACACTTTTGTGAGCACCATCCGATTTTCTTAATTTGAGGTCAAGTCCAAATTCTCATGACCGAGGTGATGAAATAAAAAGTTGTGAGAAAAATTAATCACCATTGAATGGCATCTGTCAAAATTGAGCATACTTTGGTGAACAGCTGGATGAGTTCAAATCCGCTACTCACAATACACTACTGTCTATTGTTTTTAAAATCGGATCCGACCAGAAAAATTAGGAATCTGTTAGGTGATTGGTTCTTTTTTTTCCTCAAAATCGGATTTTCTCTAAAAACCACTGATTTTGGTCAGAGAACCGTTGACTTGGACAATTAACTATTCAAAATGGGTTTGACTATTTTTTATTTTCTTTTACTTTTTTAAAGTTTTTATTTTTTTTTGTCAAAACAGGCCAATCGTTTGGTTTGAACGGTCAGATCATTCAACCCAAGAACCAAACCCCTGACCAGTTCATTCTCTGGGTTGGTTTTAAAAACTTGCTACTGTCACTAGTGGTCCTATTCCCATTCATGCTAAACACAAGATGCATTAGGAATATCTTCCATACTTGTAAGTTATTATTCAGGGGAGATGTTCCTAATGCACGGTGGATGTGCATGTGAGGCACCCCGTGTGAGGAGCAGATCCTGTTCCCAAGGGTAAACTTTGGAGTTCTGATGGGCTCCCAACAGAATGCATCCCATAGGCGCCCCACAGCCCATCTTCCATCCCCTCGGTACATGGGGAACATTTCCTGTGTTTGCCATGAAGAGATGGATTATGGGACCCACAGGAGCACAGACAAAATATCATGTCAAACCGGCATCTAATTAATACACTAGATTATTCAAAAATCTAGTGTCGTAGGTAATGTTTTTTCCACTCTGTGAGTTGGAGTGGATTCAAGCCGAGCCAAATAGTGGCTCGGTTCGAACTAGAACCTTGAACTTGAGTTTGGCTCGAGTAAAAAATTCACAAGTTTGAGATCGGTTTGGCTCAAGCTCGATTTTAAGAAAAAACATTTTATAAAAATAAAAAATTATATATAAAAATATTTTTTATTTGATATTTAAAAAATTAAGAATTATAATAATTAATAACTATAATATTTTTATTATATATATTATTTTCTATAATTTTATTATATATATATATATATATTCGAGCCTAATAGAGCTCGGCTTGTTTCATAATTAAACCAATGAATTGGGCTCGAACTCGAGCTCGAATTTAATTGAAACTAAACCAAATCGAGCTCGAATAGTTCGTGAAAAACTCACTTATTGCCACCCCTATATGTGAGGAATCCATCCCGCTGTTCGAAATAAATGGCTCTCAGTTGTTTTGGCAGCCCTCCATGCATAACAAATTATCAAGAACATGGGTAAAAATATATTTATAGTTTTAAAAAACTAGTTGAGACGTCAAAGGCCTAACACCTAAAGCGGCGTAAGACCCAACTAGTAAAGCTTATGTCTAATGCTTGTACCACAAGATATGCATGTTAATGCTAAGTATATATGATGGTTTATCAGGGTAAAGTAGAAATTTAAAACAAAAAAAAAACATCCTTGTTTTGTATTTATATATTATACAATATATATAGAGAGAGAGAAATATATATATATATATATATATATATATATATATATATATATATATAACTTTTTTTATTCATGTCCTTGATAATTATTTTCTCTAAAACACATGCATCATCACATAGATGGTCACTCTTCACTAAAGTGATGCAAACAGTGAAGTAAGTGCAAGAAATGAAACAAGAATGAATTAGATTTATATGATATTTAATTTTTTTTTTCAGAAGGGTGGGGGTGATGGTGGTTAGGAACCTAGATTGATAACATTCGAACAGTTCGAATCCATATCTAACATATAAACAAGCCACAAGCCATACAAAATCTCAATTTTATATTTTTCATGTTTTCCTTTTACACTTTGTGAAAAACAAGGACTTAGGTAAAATAATGCCTCATATGCACAAAGCTGGAAAACAAGTAAAAAACCTAAGTTGTCTAAATAGCCAAAGTTTTTCCCTTGATTAAGGGGTCATTTGTTAATCTTAGTTGTTAAAATAATTAAATAATGGGCAAATTTCTTAAACTATCCTTACTGTTTGGTTAATTGATAAATTGTACCCTTATTCGTGTCCTAAATCACCCCTATTGTTTTTAACAATTGACTAGTTCTACCCCTGTTGTTAGCATCTGTTAATGTTTCATCAAAATTCATACACACCAGATACTACATGATGTATAATTTTTTTAAAACTCTATATTCTCTTCGTTCCTCTCTCTCTCTCTCTCCCTTCTTCTTCCCTTCCTTCTTCATTGTTTTATTCCTTTCAGCAGCGGCAAATCGAACTCTTCACAGTGGCGAATTGGATGAGACGGTAATGATGTTAAACCTTCAAGAAAGAAGATGAATGGAAAAGGGTAAAATACAATTAAGAACCTAAATGCCGATGAGACCCAAGATTGAAACTTGGAAGAAAAAATTTGTTTCTAATCTGTTAATTAAGAAAGTAACAATTGAACCCGTCAAACAACTAGTATCTGTTACCAGCCTCCTACCACCACATACCACTACTCAGGACAGAGTCACACCCCTGACCGTGGGTTGCTGAACAATGCTTCATGCCTAGAAATTGTTTGTCAAAGTTTAATTTGTTATATGGACTTCCTCGGTATATTGCCATCCACCGACCAATCTATTTCTATGGGAGGACTAGACCTGTTCATGGGCCGGGCCGGGCTGGGTTCGGGCTGGGCTTTTACTGTGTATTAACAAATTTTTTTAAGGTCCGAGCCTGGCCCGACCATCGGGCCTACAATTTGGGCCCGAGCCCGGCCCTCATAAAAAGCTCAAAGCCCGAGCCTGGGCCTGGGCCCGAAATTTAGCCTATATTATTATTATTATTAATGTTGAAGCAGCTGAATAAAGAGAGAGATAGATTGAAATTATAAAGAAAAGAATAAAATATATATATTAAATTATAAATATATATTTTAATAAATATTATATTATTTATATATTTTATATAATATATAAAATACATATTATATATTTTATAAAATATATAATATTGAGTCGGGCCGGGCCGGGCTCGGCCGGGCTTTTTTGACAAATCCCAAGCCCGACCCGAAACACAGTCGGGCTTACTGTGTTAAGCCCGCGGGCCTAATTATATGACCAAGCCTGACCGGGGTGCGGGCCGGGCGGGCCGGGCCGTTGGGCTACCCGGCCCATGAACAGGTCTAGGGAGGATGTGGAGTGAGTGTGCAGAGGATATTATTATTATTATTATTTCTTTACTTGCCAAAAGAAGCAGGATGGTGGCAATGAAACCACAACAGAGATTATGATTCAATAGGTGATGGGGATCTGGGTTACAGTGACGATGATAGGCATGGAACCGGGAAGGAGGTGTAAACATTTGAGGAAAGACGAATGGAATTTAATGGAAGAGTAAAATTAACATTTCATCCTTTATGTTTGACTTTAACGGCAATAATAATTGATAGAAACGGTAGGGTGGTGTAAGACAATAATTAAACAATAAGGATATAATTAACCAATTAATTAAATGATAAGAATAATTTAAAAAATTTGCCCTTAAATAATAAAAGTAAAGATATGGTAATTTATTCAGCCTTTAAGGAACCCATAACCTCCTTACAAATTTATTCATTAAAGTTTGAGTTCTGATTCTTCATTCTTCAACTCTTACCTGTTATATGAGATCGCACTGGCACCCGACACATTGTGCCCCATGGGCGCCCCATAGCACATCCCAACTTTTTATGTGGAATATCTCCCTATGACAAATACGGGAAATATTTCTAATGCAGGGTTAGATATGCATGTGGGGCATGTTCTGTGAGGCACAAACGCAAATGTGAACTCCTGTTTCATACACGTGTAGAACAATTTTGACAATGAATCGATGACAATTCGAGTACATACTCATATCTACAAGTGGAAAGTAGGAAAGAGAATTAAAGAAAATTAAAATTAAAGACTACCACAAGAAACCTCATAAAAATTAAAGAGAATTAAAAGAAAAAAAAATTAAAAAAGAAAGAGAGAACCAGACGAGGGCGAGTGGGAACCAGAGCTTTATATGGATGGTTACGTTCACGTTAGCCCCACTTGGATTATTAGATTCCTTCCAAAAGCAACAAGGTGCCCAAGATAACCCTAAATTGCCTAGGTTCACTATCTAATACGCTTTTTCTTTCCCTTTTTGTCTCGCTTTCTAACACTTGTAGTGGTTTCAATGGTCGGGTCGAGTTCCCGGATCCTATTGGACAAAATCCATCTCAGTTTTATGATAGGTCGCCAGTTAGATTCGATCCGACAAAAAATTGGATTAATCTGAATCCAATAAGAAACTGTTAGATTTTTCAAGAGTACAATTCAAATATCCGATTTAATTAAAATTATGATAAAATATAAATAATATATTATATTATTATATAATATATATTATATATTATTTCATAATTATTTAGGTCGGGGGTGTATCCGAAATCGATCTATTAACTAAATAAATCAACTTTTTTTTTTCTATCCGATCCATTTTTTAAGATCAAGAGAGATATCCAAGTCCCGCTCTTATCGAATCAAATTTGGATTCGGATCAGATATGAATAATGTGATCCAACTTATTTACAGCTCTACTCCCAGTCATGTTAACATCATATTGAGAATTTTTGTTGGGAGGAAATCTCAACTAAGGAAAGCGGGCAAACTGATCAGATTGAATCAGGTTTAATGTGGATTAATCCGAGTTGGGTTGGTGAAGGCCCATCAATATTTAGAGGGAATTTGAATCAGGCTAGAAGTGGGAATATTATGGTTGAGTACGCTGGTCCTCGCCGGGTCCATGATATGGGTGGGCCCAGCTAAATAATAGTCTTTGGTGTCTATTTGGCATTATTTTTTATTTTTTTATTTTTATTAGGGAAGGGAGTGTTTGATTGTTGGAGAATTGGGACCACTCAAGTGGTTGCACTTTTTTTTTTTGTTGGACCACTTTCTCGAGTCTCAATGAAGGCTACATGTTTGGACTACACTGTTGCTGAAGACTCGGTCACATTCTTCAAAATGTTCTTCACTCTGTGAACTTTAAATTGATTAAGGCACAACCGTGGTGAAAAGACAAATACGCTATTTTAGGGCTATGGGTCGTGTCTACCCGGAAGAACCGAACCGACTGAACCTTATATCGATTCTTGTATGGTTTTTTCCCAATTGATTATTGGGTCGGGACTGGTTATTTCTGTTTTGAATTAAGTATGTAGTTGATTATATGTAATGTTTATTTTATTCTATTTTAAAAAGCAGGTAAGATAATTATGATTTTTTTGGTCAAAAGATAATTATGATTAAAATCATGCATTTTATCAACATATAAATAATTTTATACTTTATTCTCATTTTTATTAAATTAAATTATATTATCAAAATAGAGTTATAAATTGTTATTATTGTTGATAATCATAGATAAGAATTAAAATATCCATAGGATATGGGAATAGATCTTATTGTATGTATATCAACATGCCAAATGTTGACATGATATGCATTAATACAGTGATACAAAATTTATTGATAAAATTTAAAACTTTAGAAATGTATGCCCACCACTCTAGCATCTGTTTGGTATCGATGTCGTTGCTCCAGAAAACGGTGACACATCAATGTCATGTCAGAAAAAGCGGTGCTTCAAGAAGTACCTGTTTGTTTGGAACCGTTTTTCCATAAAAACGGTGTTTTAGGAAGTGCATGTTTGTTTGGAACTATTTTTCCATAAAAATTGTGTTCCAAACCATATCTTGGAAATCGAGAAGGTGTGATATGGAGCAACGTCCAATTTAAAATTTTCTCATATTGTAGCTCATTACTACCAATGAGGACATGATGTGGCAGTGACATAGACTTTTTATAATGGGTATTATTGCTGAAAACAGACATGAAACACCGGTACCAAATAAAGTGTTGTTGCTCTAGGAAACATCCTATCTAATAACAACGTTCCCAAATAAAAAAGAAAAAAATACAATTTTCTCAAAAAATGGTGCTTCCAATGTATACATCAGCAGCACCATTTTCTGAAAAAAATGCTGCCAAAAATATTCCTAATGATTATAAAATGAAAAAGGACATAAAATAAATTAAAACTAGGAGAGTCTTGGTGATGCCAATATGCAACGACACACTTCTGATATTTAGAATCCTTGTTCATAGATGCCAAGTATAATTGGGTCTTTATCATGTCAAATCCCAATTGTCATGATTAATAATTAGAATGCGACTGATATAACCAGCCATTTGTTTGTAAATGATATAAGGCCTGTTTGTTTCGTGGGAATAGGGGTCTGGATCGGAATTGAAATTGGGATGGGTTATTTCAATTCTAACTGGTTGGTTGAGTGGAATTGTCATTTCTACTGGAATAGTATACTCACATTTGTGGAAATGGTCATTCCCTGCCCCTTCTTTAGGAATGAAATTCCATTCCTGATAATTCTAATTCTCATTCTCATTTTGATCTAAACCAAATAGATTACGAGAATGAATCATTCCGATTCCAATTCTAACTACAAACCAAGCGGACCCTAAGTCAAAGAGCTTCAAGAGACAATTGTCTTTACAAAAATGTAACCTCCAGTGTGGCCAAGTCATCCCTCGCAATATGTAAGTATGGGAAATATTCAGCTGTGCACCTGGAACATCTTCCATGAATATGACAATATGTAAGTATGAGAAATATTTCAGATGCATGATTTGAGATCTGAATACTATCTCTCCCCATGAATAATGATGAGGGAGATGTTCTCAATGTGGGGCTGCAATGGCATGTTATGACGATTGCCATGCTTTCAGGATGCTATCATGCTTTTGCTGATAGTAAATTTGGCTGTTTTTTGAAAACTCTAGGACAAAAAAAGTCTACAATTAACAATAAACACAATGTAAGACCAGTCGGTTTCCCCCAATCTCAATGTCAAACTAGCACAGGTTGCTTAAACAAAAGAGCATTCATTGTGTGCATGCGCCATGCTATCTACTTTTTTTCCCGATTCTATGTATCTAATTTCAAAAGGTATTGACTACTCCCAAGTCCCACCAAATCAATTCTTAAATGAAGATATAGAAACTCAAAAATACCTAACTTCTTTGAACATGGAATCTGGGTTTCCAAAGACCGAGACATCTCCACATTAAAAGGGTGGCATTGTGTGAAGGAAATTGAGAAGGCTTGTTTTATTTTATTAAAGGATATGGATAGGCAATCTATAAAATCCCTCATTGAGCTTTTGAATAAACTTTGCTTGCTTGTATATATTAATTTATGGGCAAGGTTCAAAATTCTGACATGATATGCTCCCCATATCACTCATATAGTTTTACCACCCCCTCTGAAAAGTAGGGTTGTAAATAAGTCGGATCAGATCCAAATTTGATCCGGTATCTGGTAAGCATTAGATTCAGATAACTTCCTTAATCCTGATAAATCAAATCAGATTCAAAAAAAGTTGATTTGCAGACATATTCCTATCTGATTCGTCCTGATGCAATCCAATTCGTTAGTTATAAAATATTATTAATATTATATATATATATATATATATTATTTATACAATTATATGTTATATATAATATATTATGAATATTATATAAATAATATAATTTATCATCAATTTTTTATTACAAGTCTAATCGAATCGGATTCAAATTGGGCATCTGATAATATATTCGTAGGATTCTTGGTGGATTCGAATCAGTCGGATTTCTCAATAGATGGGATCGAATGTACCCTTTTACCGAATCCAATCCATTTGCAACACTACTGAAAAATAAAAGGGTTTTGAAAAAAAAACTAAATAGAAATATTAAACATGGGGTTCACAGAAAGTACCGAGATGCCTCTTTGGCTATATCATAATTTATCGATTTTTTGAACCTTAGGCTGCATTTGGTTGCAGTGCAATTTTATTTTCACTAGCTATCACAAATGCATGGGAGTGCAAATGAAAAAAAAATGCAAATTCTTGTTTAATTTTGTTTTGGGTTTTACTTTATTCCGCTTTGTATCTTTATTTGCTTCATTTGTACTACAGTCAAATAAAATAAGCTAAAATTTAAAATAAAAATAGATCAGAATTTACACTCAAATCGTTTGCACTGCCATAGTTTTGCATCAATACAAATTTATTTGCACTGCAGCCAGCCTTAGGCTCAGTTTGGAAGGAGTACAAATATAAATATATAGAATGCAAATTCTTGTATTTTATATTATTTTATATATATTTTTACTGTACATATTTGTATTTGTACTCAGTTTGAAAGGAATACCAATACAAACATATACCGTGCAAATATATATAGAAAGATAGATAGATAATACTAGGTTTTGCACTTTACGTATTTCTATTTGTACTCCATCCAAACTGAGCTTAAATGTATTGGCATTATGAAATTACGAGAAGTGAACAAAATGATTTCATTTGCTTTTCCAGGGATACTTTGAACCATGTGTATATATTGGCACTATGTGAAGTGAAATAAAATGATTTTAATTGCTTTTCCTTTTTTCAAAAAAAAAATATTTTATAGCATAAGTCAATATTCTAAAAAGAGTCCATTCCTAATCTTTTAATAAAAAAGTATGAGAATGAATTATTTTGTCTTTAGAATTGACGGTGTCATAAAATATTGAGATCAAAGCCATCCAAACAGGCTAAAAGAATGGTATAACTTTATTTAAGTGTTAAAAGAAATGATGATGTTTGAAACTTGTATTATTATGAGATAAATGATGCATGTCTTGACTTCTACAAACTTTATCATTTAAAAACTAGATAATGATGGCATGCATAATCACTAATTTAACTAGCACAAAGAAAGCACTGTAGCTATAACACTGTTTGGTTCAAAAGAAATTTGACAGAAAATGAAAATAAAGGGAGGGAAGAGAAAAGAGAATAATTTATTTTCTTTTTTTCTTTTGATTATTTTGTTTTCTCTTTTTTCTTACAGGAGTAGCCCATCCCCATTACCAACGTTCAAAATATCGATAGTTTTTTTTTTTTTTTCAAATCCAATTCAAAGAAATCGGTTTAAGATTCGTCTATCTCCTGAACCGGTCAAAACCTCGATATATCCTCTGCATAGGTGTATTGAAAAGCTCTCGATACAATATGTACCGGCCGAATACTTTGAACCTTGCCCATAACCCCCAACGTTGGCAGCGGCCTCTGCTACAAACCAGAGACTGTAATGGATTATTTGGGTTAGACAATTGTATCAAAAATGTGTGCCAAGGCCTTAGGGGTTGTAGGACTAACCAGATTTGAAAATATGGTTTTAAAAAACAATTTGGAAATGGAATCATTCTGATCACTGGTTTCTGGGTTGATGGTTCGACTGTCCGGTTTGAATAGATGGCCTATTTGACAAAAAAAATAAAAAATAAAAATAAAAAATGGACAAAAAACATTAAACGGGTTGATGGTTTGACTGTATGTATCAACGGGTCATATGATTGATTCAACGGTTTTTGGCCAAGAATCGAGTTTAGGGTAAAATGGAACCAGTTGCCAAGATGATTCTTGGGCCGAATGGTCCAACCATCCGGGTCAATGGCGGTTCAAAAAGCGTGGTTGAAAATATGAATTAATTACTTATCAACAATTTTTGAGTTTATTGAAAAAAATTATATAATATCTTTTAAAGCCTCACAGACAAATAAAAATTATATAATTTCTTTTAAAGCCTCAGACACAAATTTCATTCATAAGTTTTAAGATTACAAGACTATAAAAAACAAGCAGCAATAAAAGTGAAAAAGAACACCAATCTTCTCGAGCAAAAGTCGGTAATCAAGAACATTGGAAGAGAATGACTCGAGAATCCTTTGCATGCAAACAGTGCAAAAGTCAAGAGATGTCAAAAGAGGATATTTGCAACAGAGAACAATTCCACTTTATCAACAATTGAATTAAGATCTAAAGCGTTCAAGGGGTTTTAAAGCACCATAATAATTTTATCATTGTAAATATATACTAGGAGTTCTATGACATTTCCAATTAAGTAGTGTCCATCTAAGTTAAAGTGTTTTTTTTTTATTTTTTATTTTATTTTATTATTTTTTTTTAGGGGGGGTGTTATGTCTAGTTTATCAAACCTTAACAAAGGCATCCCCTATAGTTTTGAATAAAAAGAAGTGTAAATATCTCCTTTCCCTTGGCCTTTTAGTAACAAAGACACTGAAGTTACCAAAATACCCTTATCATTGTTAAGGCATTATTCTACACAATTTAAAATTTCTATTTTACCCTCCACTAAGTTATTTTGCTAGACAACTTGCAAAGAGTAGTTCTCCCTACTCTTTTTGGACAAAATCATGTAAAAAGGCTGAAGTCAAGTAAAAGGAAGCAAATCTTTTTCTTTTCAAGGTATTTTAGTAAATTTACATGTGAATGAAATTGGCTAAGGGTAAATATGCTATTTTAATAAAAAGATAATGCATTACATCAACATTTTTCATTCAGAAATCAAAATACTAACAGAAGGAAGGTATTTGCACCTTTTTCTAAAAACACATTCAGAAATCAAATATATATATATATATAGATGGATAGTGTGTTATGGTTTAACACTAATCTTATTTGTTGGGTGAAGTAAATAATATTTATTTTGAAATACAAATTACTTGATTAATTAACTTAAAAATTAACTACTTTTTTTAAATGAAAGTAGACTATTTAGCCTAATAATATATTATTGAATATCTTCATTTCAATATATTTAATATTTTTTAATAATTACAATTTAATTTAAATATTTCTAATGTATATAAAAGTAAACTTATAGTTAAATTGAAAGGGATATAGATATAGATAAATTTAGGGCCCGTTTGGCAAGTCTTTTTGAGAAGATCTTCTTGTAGCTCTGACAGCCAAAAGACGCATTGAGCTTTTGACATAAGACCTGGGCAACCTGAAGACCGTTTGGTAGACGTATGTCTTTCCGTGCGTCGTTTCGGGTCTTTTGCACGAGATTAAAACATGAAAGATGCGAGAAGCTTCATTTGGAGCTTCCTGAAATCAACCCAAAATGGGCTTCTCGCGTTTTTTCGGTGCCTCATCTTTTGGTGGCTAGATCTTCCACATGCCAAACGGGAATAGACCAATTTGCAGTCTCCCTGGCTTGTAAATAGTAAAAAAAAATCGTGCAAAAACACGCACCAAACAGCACCTTAGAGTCCATTTGATTCATGGACAGGACTGGAATCAGAATCAGAATGGAAATCCCCTGGAATCGGAATTAGAATCACCTATTCCTAACGGTTGTTTGGTTCAATCAATAATTGGAATTAGATTCTGATTATTATTGCTTGGTTTATTGGAAGTTGGAACCGGAATCGATAGAAAATTTTCAATTTTGTATTAGTTTATTTATTATTTTATTATTACTTTATTAATATTTTATGAATATAGATTTATTATTTTATTAGTATTTAATAATTAACATCTTAGTATTTATCATTAATTTATTAATATTTTATTAATATATCATTATATTATTGTTACTTTAATAAATTTGTATTATTATATTTTATTAATAATTTATTATTTTCTTATTATCTTCTTAATATTCTATTATTTTTATTTATTATTTTAAAATTAATTTTTATTATTTAGTAAATAATATCTTTGATTTTCATTATTAATTTTTAGTATTTTTCTTGTTGTATTACCATTTTATCAATATTTTACTAATATTTCGTTATTATTTTAATTATTAATATACTCTTATTTTGTTATTATTATCTTATTATTACTTTAATTATATTATATTAACATTTTATTTATACTTTTTGTTATTATATTTAATAATTAATATCTTTGTTTGTTATCATTAATTCATTAATATATATTATTTTTAGTTATTATCTTATTATTAATTTAACAATATTGTATTATTTTATTAATATTAGGATTTAGGGGGCTTTTTGTCATGAATTCTTTACTTCTTGACATATTTTGTAATGGGAATCCCAACCTCTAGGGGGCTTGGAATGGCCATTCCCTTATATGAGGGATTCCCATTCCCCCAAGAATGGGAATCATAAGCCCATTCCTGCTAAACAAATGGTAGGAATGGAAATGGGCCATTCTGATTTTGATTCCAAACACCTATTATTGGAAACCATATGGACCCCCTTAATGAATTTTAGGCAATTTAATAGAATAATGAAGAGGATAGAGAATTAGGCCTCGTTCACTTACCGCTATCTTACTTGGGTAAATTTACTTACCTAGGTAAGTGTTTCCTGGGTAAAATTTATCCATGTTCTTTTAGTTGAAATTTACTCAAGTAAATTCCTCACTCCAACTTACCCATGTTCTTTTGTCTCACCAACTTTCCTGGGTAAGAGGCCCATATATTACACTATTGTCAAAATTACCCTTTTGACCTAAATGAATGTTTTTTTGTGGAGGTTTTGTTTTATAGACCTGTGCAATAGGTCCATGCCATATCAAAAGGAATCCAATCAATTACAAACCAATCACTATTGCCAACATTACCCTTTTTGGAGGTTTTCTTAATACCACTAATCATAGAAAGATCTGAATTAAAAACAAACTAGAGGTTCATCCTATCAAATCAATAAGTAGAACTTGCTATGTTAAAACAAAAAAAAAAGATAATATGTTTTTGTTTTCTATTCATTAACTACATGTTTTCTAATAATCAAAATACAAAAAAGATAACTATTGTTAACAACACAGGGGTATTTTCGACTAACAAAAATACCTCACGATAAGAAAGTAAACTTAGCCACCTCTGAGGTGGGTAAATTTTTCCCAGGTAAGTGGCCTTTAACTTACTCGGGGGAAACTTTATTTTCCATGGGTCCCATACGTTTCTGCAAAAGAACATGGGAAAGTTGGTCAACTTTCCCATTGACCAGCCTTCCCATCCCAACTTAGCGGTAAACGAACGGGGCCTTAGTGGCATGAGTTATTGAAAGGGAGAGTTAATGGCATAATTAATGAGGAGAGATAATTAAAAGAGTTAATGGTAAATTAATAAGGAGAGTTAAAGGTCTTAAAAGTGATTGGCCACTTGAGTTATTTTATTCATTTTTTAAATTAAAAAATCTAAAAAAACAAAAAAAAAGTGTCTTTAAGAAGAAACTAGAAAGTAGGAAAGTACAAGCTTATCACATTCCATTTTAATATATAGATACAAATGTTGAAATTAATTTTCCTTATTAACATTTTAATATGCTAATCTTAAGTATAAATTAAAAATAAGAACATTTTAGCAAAGAAAAAAAAATCTATCAAACCCAATTCTAACCCAACTCAAAGTCTTGGGATTGAGTCAGGGTTAGGGTTTGAATTTTCAACAGCTTGAGTTGGGTTAGGGTTAACCTAACCTAACCCTGCAGCTTGACCTACACTCTCAAACCCCTACATTGGAGTTGGATTCAAATATGAGTCCTATATGTTAATATTTGCTTCTCTGTGCCATCTTGCAAAGATGAATCATTCTTTTGCAATTATTTATATCTATATATACTAAAGTAGAAACATGCAACATCATGACCTAAGTTTCTCTCTTACCCCAACTGAGAACTCTTAGACCCTCTTCATTTTAGCCTTCCTTGCTCCCTCATGAAGCCACCTTATCACTCCCTTCTCATTCTCTCATTTTGACATCTCAACATGCCTGGCCCATCCCTCTTTCCTCAATGTTCATCGCTTTGAAAATCTCTTCCTAAAATCTCTCATTATTAATTATCTCCAAAAATATCTCTAATTTAGTAGGGAATTTCTCTCCTAAATTATCTTTAAATCCTATTTATCCTATCCCCCACTTAAGGGGATGTTTGGTTTCATTTACGTTTATTGAAAAAACACTACCACCTCAGTGCCATATCAACATTTGGCGCAATAAATGCTTATTCACACTGAAACTACTGTTTGGTACGAGCATTTAATGAAAAAACGCTGAAAAATGTTTCCTCATCTTTTTTCATCGACTTTCATGAAAGGAGTCATTGGGGAAAGTTAGAAATTCTTTCTTCCTCCAGCGGTCGTGCGTTTCATGAAATGCACAACCGATGTGGTGGACCGAAGTTTTGATCCGGTGCAACCTGAATCTACCGTCCCATTACAATTCTTCTTCTTTATTTCCATCCAATGAAACCCTAACCACCACCTGCAGACAAACGATCGGAGGAGTGATACAGGAGGACCAAGGACGCTGATAAGTATGCTGGAGAAACCCTACCCCATTCTTTTTTCTTCTCCCTTCTTTCAACATTTCTATCTTCAACAGACAAATATCTTTAATGGCTCTGTATTCGAAAGGGACTCCAGTGCCAGTCAATTCAATTCCCTCTTTGTTGCGTCGGTTCAATCACGTCCCCCCAAAACCCCGTCATGTACTTAGCTCATTTCTATGAACCTTCTAGTGTTCCTCTAGTGGAAGTCGTCGTGGTGGCCCAAGTTCATCACTATCATATCCAACATTGTCTTCTCCTCTAAGAGAATTCAAGCCCTTGTAATTCTGAGTTCCGTTCCAATGTCCGTTGAAGATGCTCGTGATCCTCGTGAATTCATGGATTTCTCTGCTAATACTTCCACCGAGTTTCGATCATCCAAACACATGATACAAAACCAATGAAACTGATTTCAATTTAAATATCAAATTCAATCATAACTAGCTACGGAGGCCATAATGCTTGTGCTGTGATTATTGGTACATGTTACAATTCAGAGAATGCATGGGAATGCAGAACAAAGGTGAAAATGAGTCTTTCCTCCTTTATGTATTTTAACAGAGATGAAAATGGAGATCCAAGGATTAATACAAGCACATGTAATTTGGGGAGAGAGAGAGGGAGAGAGAGGGAGAGAGAGAGAGCATTACATCATATATCCACCGTTGGATCTAAAAATTGGCCTTTAAATACAAGTACATGTTATTTGGACCATTGGAGTGATTAATGAATCCTATACATCAAAGTGAAAGTGTCACACTAAAACATCCATATGGTTGTTTCTTGAAACGTGCCACCAAACAACAAGAAGTGAAAAAACGTTTATTGTGCTGAGTTGTAAAGGGGCGTTTCTTGGAATGCCCGAAATAAACCTAACAAAAAAAAAAAAACGTAAGTGAGCATTTATCAAATAAACATTTTTCTGATAAACGCCCATCCAATAAACGTAAACACAACCAAACACATACTAATGAAATTATTTAATAACTTATGAAAAACATAAAAAAAATATCATAGATTTAATAATATTCATATTATTAATAATTTTATATTTTTATGAAATTTATAATGAAATTATGTACTAACAATACAAATTATTCGATTTCAATATTATTCAAATAATAAGAATCTAAAATTAAACATATTATTTAAAATTTTCAATAACTGAATATTATAAATAACAAAATATTAAAAATATCTATATATTATATAGCAAAATATTTAATATTATTTAATAACTTTAAAATAAAAATTAAAAGTTTTACATTTTATTTAAATATTTAAATAAATAAATATTTTAAATAACAAAATATTTAACATGACTAAATTTTAAATAGTTAAAGTATTGAAATTATGTAATAATTGTATGCATTATGAAATTCAATAAATAAGTAATATTGAAATGACTAAATAATGATATTATTTAAATAGATAAATAATATTATAAATAACTAATTATAAAGGCTAAAAAAATTAATAACTAAATCGTATTTTAAAAATTATTTAAAAATAAATAAAGAAATTATATAATAACCTTAAAAATTTTTAAACACGATAATAATTATAATGGATATAATAATATTTGATAATAAGAATATAAAATATTAATACTTAAAAAATTACTAAGTAATATTATAAATAAGCAATTTTTAAATGTTTTAAAATAAAAAAAAATCAACACTGAACATTATTTTAAAATATATATTAAATAATGAAATTATGTAATAACTTTTAAAATTTATCAAAGACACAAAATTAATTATAATAGATTTAATAATATTCAATAATAAGAATATAAAATATAAATAATTGAAATTTTTTAAATATTATTGAAATAGTGAAAAGTAGATTAAATTATTTAGAGGTATTGAGGCTTTATTAATTATTTATTGTATTTCACTATATTTTTCAATAATTATTTGAGATTAAACTATTGTTATTTGTTAGAGATTAGACTATCAATTGGGATGAAATTAGGAGTGTTCACTTGGTGGTTTAATTCGTTGCAGATTGCTTGGACAGTCAACATTATTGAAAACTAACCAAGCATTATTGAAAACCGGTTCAACCATCCTGGTCGAATAAGTTAGACTGTTCCATGTCATCACTCTATATAACTAAATAAATATATATTTATATACATATAAATGTGCATATATGTATTTAAGTGTGCAAATACATACTTTATCAATAAATAGTGTATAATTATGTTTTACATATAATATATGTATTATTTTATATTTTATTTATATTTTTAATTCAATTTTTTATTTATAAAAAATGCTAAAAATTGCGATTTGAGGACAAAAAAGGGTTTTTTTGCAAAAATAGTGGCGTAAGGCACCCACGACACCTTAGGACGCATAGATATTGAAAACTTACCCAAAATCAAAATAGGAAATATCACCCCAATCGGACATCGAAATGCAAAAGTTATGGCCCCCAAAAGTTTTCACGTGCATTAAGTATGCAACCTGTAACCTAGTGACCAAGTCGAATGGGTCAATAGTTGAACCCTCCAAGTCAGGTGGTTTTTTACCAAGTCAACGGTTTTTGATTGAAGGGTGGGTTTCAGTAGAATTAGACCTGGAATCAAGTATGAGTGATGGCTTAATTGGTTCAACCGATTGGGTAAATGGTGAGTTGAAAACAATGGTATCAATTTGGGCCACTTTTTAGTTTGGTTGGCCAGTTCAAAAGATTTAAGCTTAAAAAATTAAATAATATTTAAAAAAATACAATGATATTATTAAAAGAATAAATTTAAAAATATAAGTTTACAATATAAAATATTTTAGAGTAAGAAATATGAGAATTTTTCTACTTTCATGTATTAAAAATTTATATTTAAAATATAAAATATTAATATATATTTATTATTGGGTTGGTTTACAAATGGTGATACCAAAACTAACCTGACTTGGTCGGATTGAGAAATTGCTTAACTAAAGCCGACCAGAAATACTAGAAAGTGACCAACTCGGGGCAAGTTGGGTGATTCATTTAGTTAGTTTCATTAGTTTGATGAATATCTCTAGAAGAAATTAATTATTGTTATTTTCGTATTGCAACAAATTTATTAAAAAGTATATAAAATATAAATAAATGTTAATTATTTAAAAATTAAATTATAAAACAATTGCCTACTCTTATGTATTTCTATTAGTAGTAAAAGTGCACATCTGCTGCACGTGGCAATATCAAATGATGATGATGATAGTCAGCAACCAAATTACATTACTAGTTTAACCATTAACCTATTTAATCAGGAAAATTGACTATGATTAAGACATTAATTCATTTTTTCTTTGTATTTTAGCCATTTCTATCTTTACTAATAATAATTCTTATTTTTCAAACATATTTTTGTTTGATATGAGAATATATAATATTAATGCATGTTCAAATTTTTCTCTAAAATTTATAAAAAATTCTATATTTTTTTATTATTTAATTTATGAGATAATAAAATTAGTTATTTACCAAGAGGAAATGCAATTCCAATATATAGTTTGGATGTTGGTTTTTTAATATTGTAGTCAAATCAATTATTTATAGATATAATATATATATATATATATATTATTTATATAAAAAATATATGTTATTTATTATTTATTTATAAATATGTTATTTATATTGCATTTTTGTAAACTTTTTATTTGATGGAAATAGTTGAAAAAATACTTATATTTTTTTGTTTTCTTATTTCAACTGTTATATTTTTCTTTTATATTTAAATAATTATTACTTTTTAAAAAAATTAAATCGGATCATATCATAATCAAATATCCAACATCTTGATCGGATTCAGGTTCGAATGGATATTTATGAGATCCGATCGAATCTTTGGATCATATTAGATTTGAATACCCTAATTCAAATATGATATGATCTGTTTGCATCCCTACCAAACTACTTGCCTACGCTGACCTAGCTAATTAAATTATTGAACCGTTTGACATGGTTAGTCGAGCCATGTGTTAGACATTAATGGTCTTTACTTTTTACCCATTTCTATCATTAATGAAAATAATTCTCATTAATCAAACTTTTTTATATGAGGAATATATAATATTATAGAATGTACCCAAAATTATTGATAAATTTCTATATTTTTTAGAATTTTATGTATTTTATTATTTAATAATAACATCCATTTGACATGGATAGTTTAACCACTAACCCACCACTCGGATGGAAAAACCATTTTGCTTTTTAGGTTGATTTTAAATCATGCATTCCATTTTCATCATTGGCAAAAGTAATTCTTATTTTCACATTTATATTTGTTTAATATGATAAATATATAATAATAGAAGAGCAATGCCCCTTCTTTCTATAATTTTCATAGGACATTTTTACCCTTTTGTCTAGGCATACAATAAGTATAAAGATGGCATATATGTCCTTTACTCACTTCATAAACTGCCCACTTATAACCGTTCAAAAATTGTTAGGGTGTTGGAACCATGAATTATAACTGTTCAGAAACTACCCACTCAATACCTTAATTAATTTTTGGATAAATGAATTATAAAAAGTGACCATAAATTATAAATAGTTTTGTCTTAGAGATACTGCCACGTGCAAATACACACACACGTTTACTAGTTATGTATGTATGTATGTATGTATGTATGTATGTATGTATGTATGTATGTATGTATGTATGTATGTATGTATGTATGTATGTATGTATTTAATATTTGTTACTTAGTTATGACATCATAGATGAACCCATTTGAGAACTACCTACCATCTAGATATGGAAATAGTTTCATTTTCAAACTAGTTCTAAATTTTGCATTTCATTTATATCATTGATAAAATAATTATTATTTATCATACTTATTTTTGTTTATATTTGTTTGGGTCATGGTCGAGCTAGCTCTGGACACCATGTGGAAGCCCAATCACCCCAGCTATGTCGGCATCGTGCCTCCCTCCGCAGCCCGGCTTGACTCTATAGCCCACCTTATCTCCTCGGCCACGTCAGTATCACGTCATATGGATAAGCGCAATCAAGACAAGAGACCATCGTACAGATGGGGATGACCCCACTGAGGATGAGGTCTCATCCTGAAGACCTTAGCGATTAACATCATCCCGACAACCCCGGAAGCCTCATCCGACAAGGACATGGACCTTCGGCTATAAAGAGGCACCTCCTGCTTAAGGTAAGGGATTCCAACTTCTAGCTTCCACACTGTTACTCTGCTCAGATCGGCACTGTTCTCCCATTGCTCGGCCCGATTCCTTGCTATCCTCCATTGATTTGAGCGTCAGAGTATCTACCCGGGGATAGCTCCTCGGGCCTCTAACAACCTTTCTTGATTGTAGATCTTGGAACGCGGTTCAGTCCTTCCACCTCGGCCCCGCCCTATTGGCAAGGACTATCTAACTGCGACCTCAGTTCGTGCACCACCTTGGATTGAGCAACATCAATATTATTAGTATATAATATTATAGATGTACCCAAAATTGTTTCATATTTTTTTTGTACTATTCTATTTTAGAAAAAAATATTTTTAATTATACATCATGGGTTAACCTATTTGACCTAAAAGGTTGAACCACTAACCCACCCCCTAGATAGGAAGATGGTTTAATTTCCCATTGGTTTTAAGCTCTATATTTGATGTTCATCATCAATATAATTATGTCTATTTTATCATACTTATTTTTTAATATGACAAATATATAATAATAGAAACATGTCCATTTTTTCAAAATTTCTTTTTTATATATATATTTGTTGTATTTTTTATATTTCTAAATTTGTACTATTTATTTATGACATTATGAAATTATCCATTTGACCCAAATGGTTTAAGTACTTACTCAAGACGTAGATGGAAAATATGATTTCATTTCTATGTTTATTTTAAAAATATAAAATTTCATTCTATTAATAATTATTGTGTATGGATTTATTAATGGAATTTAATGATGATAAACAAAAGTATTTGTTTTGTATTTCTAAATTTGTATTATTCATTTATGACATCATGGAATTATCCATTTGACCCAAATGGTTAAACTACTCACCCACCACCTAGATGAAAAATATGATTTCATTTCTATGTTTATTTTAAAAATATAAAATTTCATTCTATCAATAATTATTGTGTATGGGTTTATTAGTGGAATTTAATGATGATAAACAAAAGTATAAATGTTGGATTTAATGAGAGAGAATGTGATTTATTTAATGACTTAAATGTGAGACTTAATGAGAGGTAATTGAATGGTTTTCTTTTAATTACATTTTCTGCCCTTTTAATGGAGATGAACTAAATTCAAGAGGAGGGGTATTTCAGTAAAGAAAAATTCCAAAAGCCAATAATAGAAATGTGCCCAATTTTTTTTCAAAATTTCTTTTTTTTCTATATTTTTGTATTTTTTTATATTTCTAAATTTGTATTATTTATTTATGACATCATGAAATTATCCATTTGACCCAAATGGTTGAAGTACTTACCCACGACTTAGATGGAAAATATGATTTCATTTTTAGGTTTATTTTAAAAATATAAAATTTCATTCTATTAATAATTATTGCGTATGGATTTATTAGTGGAATTTAATGATGATAAACAAAAGTATAAATGTTGGATTCAATGAGAGAATGGATTTATTTAATGACTTAAATGTGAGACTTAATGAAAGGTAATAGAATGTACTTAATGGTATTTTTTAATTACATTTTCTACCCTTGCAATGGAGATGAACTAAATTCAAGAGGAGGGGTATTTCAGTAAAGAAAACTTCCAAAAGCCAATACCTCCTTATTCACACTTTTATAAGTAGTATAGATAGATAGATAGATATAGATTTAATGTTTGCTTACAAAGTCCGTACATCAAACGGTCCCTGCTAGTATTATATTAAAACTTTAAAAATCTTATACCACTTGGCAACTCTCTAATGTGATGGATCATACACCTGACACATATCCAGAGGCTGAAATACCTATGCCAGTCCAACCTATCCCAGAAATAGGACTGTAAACGGAGCAAATTCGAATCGAATCAGGCCATGTTCGAATTCGATTCCGATTACATCATAAGTGATTCGAATTTGATTTAAAATCCCTTGGATATTTAGAAATCCCAACCGAATTTGATTTTGATTCAAATGCCGAATATTCGTTTATAACCGATTTTGCATAGAAAACTGTAAATCTAAAAACCAAAGAGGAGAAACAACCATCGCATGCTAATAATACAAAAAAAAACTCAAAAAATAAAATCATTACTTGTTAATAATGCAGAAAAAAACCTCAAAAAAATCTAAGACAAGAATGAAAATAGACAAAAAAAACCCATAATCTAGAAGAAAGAAGAAACGGGAGATAGAAAAGGAGAGAGAGAGAGAGAGAACAAAGGAAGAGCAATAAATTTTGGATAATAGCCCCAATCGACAGAGGTTGAAGTTTAATCTTCAAAAGCCATTTTGTCTTTCATCTTTGATAGAAGTCGGTTCTCCTTACTTTCTCTCTAAACATTTTCATCCTATGCACCAAAAGGAAAGGTGTTGTAGAAAAAAACTTTTAATTAAGTGTGAGAACTCAAGAGACAGAGAGGGAGGAGAAAGAGGGGAGAAGAAATTGAAAGGCTTTCGGTATCTCGGTAAAATATTGATACAATACGCCCCGTATCAGGTGTATCGTATCGGTATCGCCAAGGGAAGATACGAGATACGTCACGACTGATACTATATCGTATCAGTAATGCGTATCAGTCTGATACACCACTGTATCAGCACGTACCATAGCGTATGGACCAATACGCACCGATACAGAGACGTATCGAACCCGCGTATCGCACAAAAAATTGTTCCATAGCCTTCACTAGGAAAATGGTATTAGCGTGATTCAATCCCTAAAACCTAAGCCACACAACATCCAAGAGCACAAGGGTATTAACCATCAAGCTACCTTGCATTTCATGATAACAAATGAAACAAATTATCTTTTATTAAAATTAATTATTACATTTAATCTAAACAAATAGCATATTCAATAACTCCAAGTACTAATTAACAAGAATAATATTCAAAATTATTATTTCAAAAATCAATAAAATAAATAATTTAACAAGTCCACATATATAAATTATTTTTAATTTCAATATATTTATACAAATAAAAATATTATTAATAGAATAACTATTTTAATACTTAAAATTATATATGTAGACTTGATAAATTACACCAACTATTTTATCAATTATTAATTAATATTTCAATTTGTAGTAGATAGCGATGTATTTATTATTACAATGATAAAATATTGTTTATAAAATATTTGAGAATATAATATAAATTAAATCTATCAAATCCACTAATCTACATTTAAATAAAAATTAATTTTTATTTCAAAAAAATCATAAAAATAAAAATATTAATAATGAATAATTATTTTTGTAATTAAAATTTATGAATTTTCATATGATATGCACCTCCAAAATTTCATTTAAATTTTATATAAACATATTTATTGTTTACAAAAGTGAAAATATTATTTACTAAACATTTGCAAATTAATTTTTAGTTGATGTTAAAAATTGAAATAGTAAAATAAAAAGAATTGATATAATAATTCAAATATAATGGTTGCATATTTTTTGTGCCTTGGATTTTAATAAAAATAAAAATTTATGCATTATAGATCAATACAATTGTATAATATCTATGCATCATGTTATATCAATAATAATATATTTCTTCAGATATATCATTAAAATATACAATTCCTATGTATTTATACATTATTTATAGTTATTTTGACACTAAACATGAAATTATTAATATAATTATTGAATTTATATGCATTTCCTTAGCATATCTAAGCATATTTTCATATTTTTCGTCCGTATTCATGTGTTTCCCAAGCATATTCGTATCTGTATCTGATGGTGCGCAATCTGGCTGGTCCTAGCTGTCAACAATTCTGCCTCTAGGCGGAGATACGGGGAGCCTGAAATGGAGAAAATGAGGAAACTCCGGGGGGAACTCGGGATGAATGCTCCGAAGCTCAAGTTAGAATTCTCTCAAAGGCAAGATAAAACCAGATGGCGCAAAGTTCACATACCTTGTTCTTGGGGGGTAGGGAGCCTTTTATAACCACCTCGCGCACTCACTCCTAAGCTTCTGTCAGGTCGGGTATGATTATCTCTGTGCTCCTGCCAGTTCGGGTGTCATCACCTCTACTGGACAGAACCGCCACTGCTCTTTGTCGGAGCCGTCTCTGCAACTGGCGATGGCGGTGGCAGGTGGCGGTGGCAGGGGGTCGTTGAAGTGCAGCTGTCAAGCGTCAGATCCCAAGTCAGTCAGGTGCGCCGCCCTTGGATACGAACCTCCTCGGTGTTAGGTATGGTACGATTGTTCAGTTCGGCGTCCTGGAGGCGAAGTGCTGGAGTGGTGGGCGAGGTGAAGTCTCGAGTTCGGATAGACGAGTGTCCCAAACTGCCATGGAGTAAGCCAGTTCGGGTCACTGCCTTGTGTGAGGCTCGGGGCTTAAGGGAGAGTTCAGGCCCTTAGTAGGGAGTTCGGACTACTGTTTCCTCCGGTGCTCGCGCCTTGGGCGCGCTGTTGTGTCGAGCAGTTCGTCTTTGCCACGTGTTGAGTGATTACGAGGTCAGGCCAAATCTTCCTTCATCAATTGCCCCCCACTCCTCGTGCCAAGGGCCTTGCCCTAGCGTGGGGAATTCGCGAGCTGGTGGTGGATTTGTCCCGTACCTTGAATCTTGGTTGACTGGTAACGCGGGAAACGCGCCGACCTGCCTACAAATGCTGACAGATGTGGCAGCACACTCTTTATTTCAAAAATTCAAAAGGCGTGCCACTGGGAGACGTGACAACAGGCGTCTTTTCAAATTTGAAAACGTGCCGCTGCCGCCTTTAACGTGCGGAGACGTGCACTGATGTTCTATCAGTTTCAAAAAGACGTGTGCGGGCGCATATCAGTTTCAGAAAGACGTGCGCCAATCACGTCTCGGTCTCAAGGGACGTGTGGACAGCGCGACTGCGGGCCGTCGGATCGGCTTTGATCTGCGCTGCTGCCTCTCGATCATTGTGGTTATAAATAGTGGGGGACCCCAGTCGCTTTGTCACTTCTGCGCTGCCTCTTGAGCTCGCGTCCAGGTTCCAGCTCGTGTTCAGGCTTTCAGTTTGTGTTTCAAGGTTTTCCTGTTCGTTCAAGTTCTCGTAGCCTCGTTCAAGCTCTTTTCCGGGTGAGTACCTTCCTGGAATCCACCTCTCCTCGATGTCTAGCTCGGATAGATCAGGCGGTTCTTCCAGTGAGTCGGATGCAAGTTCCACGAACCGAGTTGCATCCCCAGATAGTTCTAGCGAGCCGGAGGTAGAGCTCGAGGAAGAGTTCGAACCCGTAGGTCGTGTCGCCTCGGGCAGTTTTGCGTCCACCTCTCATCAGAGTCGGTCGTTAGACAAGTTTGGCCCCTCGACCATGACGCCCGAGGGGCTCCAATCCCTTATTTCCTATTATAATTTGACTGGGGAGTACGCTTATTTCATACCTTCGGGTAGCTTTCCTTGGGAACACGGTCCTGATAAGATCGTGATATTCCGGGAGCAGCTCGCTACGGGGCTTTGGTTGCCTTTCTATCCCTTCCTTGTCGAGGTCTTGAATCACTTCGGCGTTACGGTCTGCCAGCTTCACCCGAACTCCATTCATAATTTAGTGGGGACAATCTCCTTATTTTGCGAACAGGGCTTTCCTTTAGACTTGGAGATCTTCTCCTCTATCTTAATGCTTAAGAAGCAAGCGGGTCTCCTCCCCGGGCGTAGGTGGGCGTACTACCTGTCTCCTCGCCCAGGTTTTAAGATTTTACATGAGCTTCCTAATAAGGTCCCAGCGTGGAAGCGGGACTACTTCGGGTTGCGAAGTGTGCTGGGGTGGCCGTTTCAGACCGGGTGGGGGATGGCTGCCCCTAGCTCCGGGGTTACGCTTGACAAAGAGACGGCGAAGGGCCTCCGACAATGGGCGCGGCTTGGGCTAAAGTGCCAACAGTATCTGACGGAGGCCAAGCTCATTGCGACCGGCCTAAGTTCGGGTAGGTTCCTTACTTAGAGGTTCTATTTTGCTCTGTTTCTTGCTTTCTTCTGATGCCGAACTCTTTTTTCAGGTGTGATGGACTCAAGAGGGACCCGTGGTGGGCACTTGTTTCAAGGCATGAAGAGGAGGAAGCGAGTCGCCAAGCGAACTCGCGCCGAGCTGCCCCGAGATGCGGAGCCCGAGGTTCCAGACTACCCGTTGGAGGGCCCGCCCAGGGAGCCCGAGATGGCTCCTCCAATGCAAGAAGCGGCAAGGGGCCCATACGCTGAAACTACTTACACGGGGGCTCCCACCTATTCTGGGTCTGCTCATACGGGAGCTGGGCCCTCGGGCTCGGGGGCCCCAGGGGAATTCAGGAGTGTGTTGTCACCGACCCACGCTCTTCAAAAGAGTAAGGAGGTCATTCTTCCCAAGGAGGTCGTGGCGTAGACTGATCTCCCTCTGCACCAGGCGGCCTGTCGTGCTGTTACTCATGCCATGGTGGTAAGTCAGACTTTTTATTGAGTTCTTCTGCTTTTATCCTTCTTCCTGTCGTTCTTTTAATTACTTGTTCTTTCTTTTTGGTAGGTGAACTCTTCTATCCATGCCTTGGCGGCCCAGGTGGAAAGGAGCTCGAGGCAGGCGCGAGCTACCAAAGAGGCTCTTCATGCTACTGAGGTGGCCGCTCGCACTGCACAGTCTGGGCAGGCCAGGTCTCAGAGAGATGCCGAGGCCATGGGAGTCATAGTGAAACTTATGGCGGATTTGAGGCTGGATTTGCAGCATCAAGTCGAGTATCTTCAGGAGGACATTAAGGAGAGGACGCAGATCTTCTCTCAAGGTATTGAAGATGCCAAGAAGAAGGTCGTTGATGAGTACATTGCCTCACTGGGCTTTGACAACCTGATGGTGGATTCGTACCGAAGGGGTTTCAAGCTAAGCCGGTGGATGATTCGGAATACGTACCCTGAGCTTGATATCAGTGCCATATACACTTCGCGCATAACTCAGGAGATGGCCAATGCTGCAAACGGTGAGCCAGATTCCGAGGGCGAGGCGGGACCTTCGGGTATCGTTGACGTGCCTTCTAATAACGAGGAAGTAGCTCCGGGCCTGTAAAATTCTTTTTTTTTTTCGAGATGTACTCCCTTATTTTGAAATGGAATGACTCTTTTTGGTTAAGTGTTGGTTGTTCTTTCTCCCGAACTGAACGTGTTTGGCGAACTGACCATACGTCCGGTCTGTTTCCTGCCCGGGTTACCGTGCTCGCGCAGCCTGTTTTGGTGCTCTGAGATGCTGATGTTCCTATTAGTTCGTTGTCTCCGTTTTGCCTTTGGCTGACTTTTCTTGACTTGCCTATGCCGAGGTTCCTTCGTTAGCTCGGCATCCTAGCCCTTAGGCTTTTGTGGTGATTTTTTCCACTTCGCTTGGTGGTCTATAGGTAGTACCGCCTTAAGTTGACGATGTTCCATGCTCGGGGTACTCGCTTACCATCTAGGGTTTCGAGCTTGTATGCCCCCCCGAGTGCTTTCTTTACTCTATAGGGTCCTTCCCAATTTGGTCCAAGTTTGCCCATGCCGGGTTTGGGTACCATGATCTTACGGAGAACCAGGTCGCTGACGCGGAAGCTTCGCTTCTTTACTCTGGCATTGTAGTACCGAGCTACTTTTTGTTGGTCAGCCGCTGTTCGGATGTGCGTGAGGTCTCTTACCTCATTCAGTAGGTTGAGGTTGGTACGTAACTCATCTCCGTTTGTCTGGTCATCATATGCTTCTAGTCACAATGTAGGTATTTCGATTTCCGCCGGGATTGCCGCTTCGGTGCCATAGGTGAGGTTAAAGGGGGTCTCTCCTATGGTGGTTTTTTCTGTGGTTCGGTGAGCCCATAGAACACTTGGTAGCTCGTCCACCCACAACCCTTTAGCTCGGTCTAGTCATGCTTTTAGCTCGCGGAGGATGGCTCTGTTCATTACTTCTGTCTGACCGTTTGCCTGCGGGTGTGCGACCGATGTGAAGTTCTGACAAATTCCCATATCTTGGCACCATTATTGGAACTTGATATCCTCGAACTGTTTGCCGTTGTCGGAGATCAGTACCCGAGGTAGCCCGGAGCGACATACTATGTTCTTCCAAAAGAAGTTCTGTATGTTTCGGGTTGTGACTGTTGCTAGAGGTTCAGCTTCTATCCACTTTGTGAAGTAATCTACTGCCACCACTAGGAACTTACTCCCACCTGTTGCTGGCGGGAATGGCCCCAGGAGGTCAATGCCCCATTGTGCAAAGGGCCATGGACTGGTGAGGTGCTTGAGGTTGGCAGCAAGCTGATGGTGGATATTGGCATTCTTCTGACACTTGTCGCATTTTCTGACGAGCTCGACGGCCTCTGCCTTCATCGTTGGCCAGTAGTATCCTTGTCGAAGTGCCTTTTGGGCGAGGGCTCTGCCCCTCAGGTGTCCGCCGCACAGGCCTTCATGAGTGTCGCGGAGTACGAGCTCGGCTTTGGCAAGTCGCAAGCAACGCAAGTAGGGGAGCGTGTAGGACCGTCGGTACAACCGTTCATCTATCATGACGTATTTGGTTGCTTAGCACTGCATCCTTTTGGTTGCATTGCGGTCTGCAGGGAGGGTTCCATCTAGCAAGAAGCTTGTGAGTGGGTCTATCCAGCTCGGTTCTGCTTCAAGGACGGGAGCGACCTCCTCTGCCCCACCGAGAATGCTAGGCCGAGGTAAGTCCTCTATGTACACGGTTCTCATGGTGTTGTGACTCGTGCTAGCTAACCGGGACAGGGCGTCGGCCTCAGTGTTCTCTGACCTTGGGATTTGCCTGATGAAGTGTGACTAGAAGTTGAGCAGAGCCTCCTTTACTCTTGTCAAGTATGCAATCATAGTGAGCTCGCGTGCTTCGTATTCGCCCGTAACCTGGTTGACCACGAGCTAGGAATCACTACAGATAACTACGTGCTTTGCTCCTACTTTGTGCGCTAGGTTCAGCCCGGCTATCAGTGCCTCGTTGTTGGATGCCGTGAACTCAAAGCGTAGTGCGTATTCCAATTTCATGCCATCCAGGCCGCGTAGCACTATTCCAGCTCTGCTGCCCTGCTGGTTCAAGGAGCCATCTATGTGAAGGATCCAGGGCTCCTCATCCCAGTTCGCGTTTGGCCTAACCGGGAGAGATGCCACACTGGCTGCTACTTCACGGGGTTCAGACTCTATTGGTTTGGGGACCTCGGGCTCGGCCGACCCAGGGGCTTCGAGGCTGAACGTGCACTCGGCGATAAAATCTGCTAAGGCTTGAGCCTTAATGGTAGTTCGTGGCTTGTATTGGAGGTCGTACTCGCTAAGTTCGATGGCCCATTTCGTCAGTCGACCAGAAACCTCGGGCTTGAGTAAAACTTGCCTCAGAGGTTTGTCGGTCAAGACGATGACAGTGTGAGCTAGCTTTTCTATCTGTGGGTACCTTGTCTCTGCTCCCTGCAAGATTTTACTAACATAATAGATGGGTCGTTGGACACGATCTACTTCTTTTATTAGTACCGAACTGACCACCTCGTTGCTTGCCGAGAGGTATAGTTCCAAGACCTCGCCCTCCTCGGGCCGGGCCAATGTTGGCACACTAGTGAGGTAGCTTTTAAGCTCGTCGAATGCGAGCTGGCAGTCTCGGATCCAGTCAAACCCTTTGCCTTTGATTGCTTTGAAGAAAGGCATGCAGCGGTCTGCTGACTTGGACATGAAGTGGCTCAGAGCGGCTATACGGCCATTTAGCCTCTGAACTTCTTTTACTTTCCGGGGTGGTCTCATATCTATGATGGCCTTTATCTTGTCTGGGTTGGCCTCAATACTGCACCGGTTGACAATGTACCCTAGGAACTTGCCCGAGGTGACACCGAAGACACATTTGTTGGGGTTCAGTTTCATGCTAAATTAATGCAGGATTTGGAAGACAGAATCTAAGTCTTGTATTAATTCATGTGAAAATTGTGTCTTGACGACCATGTCGTCTACATAACATTCTATTTTCATGCCAATTAAGGGCCGAAACAGCCTATTTACAAGTCTTTGGAAGGTCACCCCGGCATTTTTTAATCCGAAGGGCCTGACCTTGTAGCAGTACAGGCCGAACTCGGTTATGAAGCTAGTCTTTTCCTCATCGGACTGGTCCATCCTGATTTGGTTGTAGCCCGAGTAGGCGTCCAGGAAGCTCAGCAACTCATGTCCCGAGGTCGCGTCCACTAGGCGGTCAATTCTGGGGAGGGGGAAGCAATCTTTCGGGCAGGCTCGGTTTAAGTCGGTGTAGTCGACGCACATGCGCCACTTGCTGTTTCCCTTTTTCACTAGCACTGGGTTGGCTACCCAGCTCGGGTAATGAACTTCCCTTATGAAGCCTGCTGCGAGGAGTTTTTCGACCTCCTCGTCGACCGCCCTCCAGCGTTCTGGGGCTAAGTTGCGTTTCTTCTGTCTAACGGGTCAGACTACAGGGTCAGTAATAAGTTTGTGAGTTATAAGGTTGTGGTCAATACCGGGCATGTCGGCCGCGGACCAAGCAAAAATATCTAAATTTTGAAGTAAAAAACTCACCAGTTCGGTTTGCAGTGGTTCCTCGACGGAAGCACCGATCTGTAGTGTGTGAGTTGGGTCTGTAGCCGAAGTCGGGACTGCGACCGTTTCCTCTGTGGGCGAAGCTCGTTGCTCGCCTTGCTCCGTAGGCTGCTCTAGTTCAAGATCGTCGGTCGCCTTGGTTTTTCCCTTTAGGGCGGCAACATAACACTTGCGAGACTCAAGCTGGTCGCCCCGTGCTACCCCCACACCGAAGTCTGTAGTGAACTTCATTGCCAAATAGTATGTGGAGACCACTGCCTGTAGGATATGCGTAATTGGCCGCCCTTTTATGGCGTTGTATGGAGAGGGGGTTGCGACCACCAGGAAATCGTGGTTGAATCTGACCGCACAAGGCCATGTGCCGATTTCCACAGGTACTGTTATCTTTCCGATGGGCCTGACTTCTTCTCCGTTGAAGCCCACCAGAGGAGTGCTTGCGGGCTTCAGTTCGCTTCTCCGCAACTGTAGCTAGTCAAATGTCGACTTGAAGAGGATGTCCGCCGAACTACCCAAATCCACAAGTACACGCCTGACTTCGAAGTCGCTGATCCTTAGTTTTATGACGAGCGCGTCATCGTGGGGGTAGTGGACACCTCGCGCATCGTCTTTCGTGAAGAAGATTGGTTCTTCTGTCTTCGGCCTCTTTGGAGGGTTCTGTTCTTCTCGGGCTGCCTCACGAACTGACGTCCGGGCTGCTGCCGAAGTACACCCTGCTACCACCGAACCTCCCACTATCATATGGATGGTTCCCTGAACTGGCCTTTCTTCCGGAGGCTGTGGCAATGCTTCGGCTGGTTTGCTGCTGGATTCCGGGAAGTCCTTTCCGTGCTCCCCTTGTCGACTCGCCTTATTGTTATTATTGTTATTATGTTGTACAAAATGTCTCAAGTATCCACGACAGATGATTCCCTCTATCTCATCCCGGAGATTATTACACTGTTCGGTACTATGACCGTGATCTCTATGAAAACTATAGTACAAATTTTTGTTTCTCTCGTTTGGATTCCCCTTCAGGCGAGGTGGCCATTTGACGTATGGCGTGTCTTTGATCGTCATCAAGATCTCAGTCCGCCTCGTGTTTAACGGCGTATAATCCGTCCGAACTGCTAATGGCGCTCGAGACGGTTGGCTCGACTTCACCTCCCAGGCTGGGTTTCTTCTGTCGCCTGGGTTGGAGGGTTCACCTTCTCTTTTCCTTTTCTCGACCTTGCCTTCGGTCCTTTGGTTGATCTCTTCCTTTGTTCTCATGAACTTGTTTGCGAGCTTGAAGAATTTGGCCACGGTCACGGGCTGGCTGGTTACCATGTGCCATTTAAACTCCTTGTGTTCTACTCCTCTCTTGGCCGCCGCGAGCTGAACTGCGGGGTCTAATCGTGGTATCTGCAAGCACGTTTCGTTGAACCGCTTGATGTAGCCCTGGATGGATTCTCCTTCTCTCTGGACTACTATGAAGATGCTTTCCTCAGTTCTGAGGCACCGCTTGCTGGTAACGAAGTGCGCGGTGAAGACCTGCACGAACTGGGTCCAGCTTCTTATTGACCCTGTGGCTAGGTTCCTGTACCATGTGCGGGCCACCCCTCTGAAGGTGGTGGTGAAGGCCACGCACATGCATGATTCAATGGCCCTAGCGAGGTGCATTTGGGACTGAAAAGCATCGACGTGGTCGTTGGGGTCAAAGGACCCGTCATACTTGTCCAATGGTGGGAGATTGAAGTCTTTGGGCATGGGGACTGCCAAGAGTTCTGATGCGAGGGGGGAAGGAACTGAGAGAATCGGGGCAGCTTTAACTTCGTCCGAGCTCGTCTCTTCCTTACCTCTGAGTTCGGGCAGGACACGGGTGGCAGTTTGGTGACTTTGCCGGCGCCTTCGTTGAGTGGGCCTGGTACTGGCGCTGCTGGCCTCTGTGTTGCCGAGCTCGATGGGTCCAGAATGTTGGTAGTCTGCTGCTAGGGCGCTGAATCGGTTCTCTATGAGCGGGAACTCAGGCTTAGAGCGCCGAGGTGCTGAATTTGCGGGTGAGGTTCCCGACCCGCCTTCGAGCTGCGAGGTGGGGGTGATCCTTTCCCTTCGGCCTGGGGATGAGGCCTGGCTGTTGGGGGGGGTTCTGGGGTTGGGAGGCTTCTCCTCGGCGAGGGCGTCCACCCTGAGGAGAAGCCTTAACTGGCTTCGGAGCGGGGTGCCGCGGTGGAAGCAGTGACTGGTTCAGGGGCAGTTGGGGGAATTGTTGCTGATAGTGATGTTGAGAGAGGTGGTGCAGTACTTGGTGCTGCTGGAGTTGATGTTGTTGGAATTGTTGCATTTGGGCTTGTATTGCCCGCATGCATTGCATCAGGTCGTCAAACTGGTTCTGGCGGGTCGCCAGGGGGACAGCAGTTGGTTCAGAAAAGGTTGTTTCGATAGGGAGTGGAAGGGGGATGCTCATGGCAGGAAGGTTTACGGGCGCCACTGTTTGTGGTGCATTCAAGCTCGGGATCCCATCCGCTAGAAGGGGGATGGTGAACTGCCCGATGCACACCACGGGGACTTGAAGTTGTTCCCCGGTGGTGTTTGTCTCCGTGCCACGTCCGGCGTTGCTGGAAGAAGCCATGAGTGTGGGAGCTTTTGGAGAAAAGAGGTTATGAGAGTTTAGAGGGAGGCCTTTAGAAGCGTTTCCCACAGACGGCGCCAATTGATGGTGCGCAATCCGGCTGGTCCTAGCTGTCAACAATTCTGCCTCTGGGCGAAGATACGGGGAGCCTGAAACGGAGAAGATGAGGAAACTCCGGGGGGAACCCGGTATGAATGCTTCGAAGCTCAAGTTAGAATTCTCTCAAAGGCAAGATAAAACCAGATGGCGCAAAGTTCACATACCTTGTTCTTGGGTGGTAGGGAGCTTTTTATAACCACCTCGCGCACTCACTCCTAAGCTTCTGTCAGGTCGGGTATGATTATCTCTGTGCTCCTGCCAGTTCGGGTGCCATCACCTCTGCTGGACAGAACCGCCACTGCTCTCTGTCAGAGCCGTCTCTGCAACTGGCGATGGCGGTGGCAGGTGGCGGTGGCAGGGGGGCGTTGAAGTGCGGCTGTCAAGCATCAGATCCCAAGTCAGTCAGGTGCGCCGCCCTTGGATAGAAGAGTGTCCCGAACTGCCATGGGGCAGGCCAGTTCGGGTCACTGCCTTGTGTGAGGCTCGGGGCTCAAGGGAGAGTTCGGGCCCTTAGTAGGGAGTTTGGGCTCCTAGTGGGGAGTTCGGACTGCTGTTTCCTCCGGTGCTCGCGCCTTGGGCACGCTGTTGTGCCGAGTAGTTCGTCTTTGCCACGTGTTGAGTGACGTGGTCGGGCCAAATCTTCCTTCATCAGTATCCATATTCAAATTGCCCAATACAATACCCGATACCAATACTATAATCTTTGGTAATAAGTAATACAAATAATACTTTGGATTATGTGTATATAAAGTATACTACAACCGTCAAATTAAAATATAATATATTTATATTATAAGATCTATTATCGAATTCGAATATTGTCGAACCGAATCGAAATCGACCGTTTATTCCAGTCGAATCATTCGAATTCAATTTGTTTAAATCGAATCTCCCATTCGAATTCGAATTTACGGTATCAGTCCAGCATTTGAAAGGAAAATTAACAATTTATTGGACGCAACATGGTATAGCAACTACTTTACTTGGGGTTTGGGACAAAAAGCCATCCGTGCCTTTTAGGTAACTTTAGGCGCTTGTGCTTGGCATTTTTATTGTTCTCTTTCTTTTTCTATATCTTCTAATAAAAAAAATGATTATTTGATGGATCTCATATAATAGCTGACCTATAACCAAGTTTTTTTTTTAATCGATACCATTCAAAGTATTGAAAATGGAAAGAGTATTGGCCAGACAATTTTAAGATATCAAAATATAGTTTGGACGCACATGGATATGGTCTCATGGAGAACTGCTAGGAAATCTCAAATAAATCCGAAAAAATACATAAATAATACTAGTTTAAATCTTATATGACTACAAATAAGATATATATCCATAAAAATTATATATTTTAATAATTCATGTGAACCATGAACCATTGGAGCATACATAGTAGATGTTAAAAACTGATAGTATATCCCTGTTCATAGTAAATCAATATAATTATTGTTAATATTTATAAATATATACATTTTTATAATTATTTCTTTTGGGTTTTGACTAACATGCACTAAGAGGAGAAAATGTTTATAGGCTAAAACTTATAACTGGTATAATTATGACAAGTAAAAGTAATTAAAGTCCCTTATGATGGTGGCGGATTTGTTTCATGTTCAATTGCATTAGAAACAAAGGATTTTCAAATAAGGATGAACATGTTAAATGTGAATTTATCAATAGTAGGAGTGCAAATCAAGGTATACTTACAATTGGAGACTAAGAGATAATTCAATGTGGACTTCTATTATCTAGTTTAATAATTCATAATAAAGAAGAGATGGGAAAAGATGTGACCCATATATTTAGAGTAGGATGGGTAAAAATAGAGGGATGCATTCAGAGTCTTATGTAAAAGTCAAACACCACTTCAGCTAAAAATAATGTTCAAAATAACTTTATGGCCAATTGTGTTGTATGGAGCAAGGTGTTGAACAAAACATGTCCAAAACTTGAGTAGGGTGTTGTATGGATAAGTTGTAAAACTAGAAAGGACAAAGTTCAAAATGGTCATACAAAAAAACTTGAATAACTCTAATAGGTGATAAAATGAGAGAAAATATGTAGATTGAGATGGTTTGGTTGTATGCATAGAAGACCATCTACAACACTTATTATTAAAAGCAATCTATTACAAGTTGAAGGGACTAGAAGAGCTAGGGAAAAACTAAAATGACTTGCATGAAAGTAATAAGAAATTATTTGAGCACTAATATTTTAATGATGGATATAACATTTAACAGAACAAAATGGAAAAACAGGATTTATGGGGCTAGGGTAAGAATATATTAGGGAAGTTTAATATAGTAAATGATAGGAGAGAAGAATAGGAAAGTTCAATGGAGTATTAATGAGAGAGAGAGAGAGAGAATAGGGCTTAATGATAGAAATTTGAATGTCATAATTATAGAAGTTAATTGGAGAAAATGGAGTAAATCTAAAGATAATAGAAACTATGCCCCATTCGCTTTTTGTTTAGCTATTTATTCGGATAAGTGGATTTACCCATGTTATTTTATTTTTTAGGTAAATAAGGCAATGACCATTTTAGCCATAAAAAATCCTTATTAAAAGGGGCATTTTTGTCCCATTTAAGATTAGCAACTTTCCCCCTAGGTGGGAATGTTATTTACCTACTTAAGAGAAAATAAATTTTCTCTAGTCCCCACATAAATCTGAAAAAAGAACATGGGTTTCTTAGTCAATGGGAATCAAAATCCCATTGACCAACTTTCCCCTCTCTCAAAATCCAAAAAAAGAATGCCCCCTTGATGAAAAAAGATTAAGTTTTGGTAGAATAAAAGAATTTCTCTTCATATTGTATTTCCAAAGTGTTGGTTCGTATATGATCGTTTTTCTGAAGGAGTCGTCATATTGGCCAATATGATGATACGGGTGCATTGGAACATTAACCATTTCACTCATGCCGCATGTGGATAACACTCAAAATTGACACATTGATTTACCTAGGTCATTTATTAGAACACCCCCATAGTTTCAAAATTTTCCTTAAGCCTACCCTATAGTTTTCATTTTACTAAAAAACCACCTCTAGTTGGCAATCTATTTACTTAATTGACCTTTCATTCAGAGCTATTTGTTTTGCCATCTAAAAATAGTAACACGATAATCTAAACATAGTGAAAAATGTTCAAGGGCATGGGACCATGGTTGTTTATTCCAAAATATCCCTAACACTTATTGTATAGAAAATAAAAAGACCAAATAGAATCAAATAGAGTGGTTGTTCATGTCATATTAAGGGGAAAATGGCATTTTCATTTTTATTTGAATGGATGTTAGGTTCAAAAACTATCATTTTCCACTTTTATCTAATGGAAGGCCAATTAAGCAAACTATAGGGGATATTTTAATAAAACACAAACTATAGGGTAGGTTTTAGTAAATTCATGAAACTATAGGATGTGTTTTACCACAAACTATCATTATTAGATGTTTACATAACTTCTAAATTTCCATGTATCATTTTTCAGAACTTTCAAGGAGATTAAATAGATGATACCATAAGAAAAAGAGATTAAATAGAAGATATAGTCATTAAGTACTAACAAATGTGCATGTGCTTTGCATTATGATGATGATGATAATAGTAATAATAATAATAATAATAATAATAATAATAATAATAATAATAATAATAATAATAATAGTAGTAGTAGTAGTAGTTGTAGTAGTAGTAGTAGTAGTAGTAATAATAATAATAATAATAATAATAATAATAATAATAATAATAATAATAATAATAATGTGTCCAACTTTTTTATATTTTTAATATTTCTATGTATATAAAAATAATTCATTTTTGTCAAGCTTGTTTTTGCTTAATATGATGAATATAGAATATAGAATATTAAAGATGTCCCCAAATGTTTTTGGAAAAACTTGTGTATTTTTTTGAACAATCTATTATGTTTTTTATTTTTTTATTTTATCATTTAATTATGACATCAAGGATTGACACTAGGGCTATAATCAGATTGGATTCCGATTGAATTCAGAAAAATCCGAATCTGATCCAATTAGTGAAAGCTTACACCCGAATTCCGTTTGAAATCTAATAGGATTTGAAGATCTAGAATCTGAATTCGAATCCAAGTAGATTTGGATTCAGATTTTACCCGTAAAAAAATTAAAAAGTTAATTACTTTTCAACTTTTATATATAATAAATTAATGTAAATACAACATACTAAATTTATATTATATATAATATAATATATAAAATATATTTTTTTATATTTTAAATATAGTTATATAAAATTTATATGTTAAAATCAATAAATATTATAATATAGTCAGATTTGGATTTTAATCAAATTGGATGGAGTCAAATCCAAATCCAATCCGATTTTTTAAATAAATCATCCAAATTTGAGATAATCATATTGTATATCAAATTATGCCTCAAATTTTTAAGTATCATTAACAAGCATATTTGATACATTTGTCCCAAAATGTTGAATTGTTGACCTACCACCAAACAAGAAAATAATTTCATTTTCAGATTGGTTTTAAATTTTATATTCTATTTCCATCATCATTAAAAAATAATTTTTGTTCATCACCCATTTGAACCAAATAGTTGAATTACACACCTACCACCTAGATAGAAGAATGGTTTTGTTTTTGGTTTAACTTTAAGAATATGGGTTTTGTATTGTTAAAACTTAAAAGTACTGGATATAGATTTAATTAGTAAACTTTATTAGTGATAAAAAATAGAGTAAAAGACTTAAATATAGCCTAAGTTTTCAAAAATTGACTTAAACATAGCCTGAGTTTAGAATGGACTTAAATATACCTTGTGGGCTGAGTACATTAGACTTAAACATACTCTTCATGTTCTTTACCCTTCTATGTTCTTTAATAGATGAGTCCTTATTTTGAAAATCTAAAACTATGCTTATCTACAATCGAGCAATCACACCCAATTAGGCTACTTATATGAGTTTGTTTTGTCATGTTTACAAGCAAAACCTAGGTGCAGCTATCATTATGATACACCCATATAATATACTACCTTGAGTTCAACTGAATGGTGAGTAAATATGATTGTTCAATCGGTGGACCTAGGAATGGCAATGGGACTGGGTGGGGACGGGGAGCCTCTCCCCATCCTCATCCCCACTAATGGGGACAACATTATACCCATTCCCGTGGGGATCCCCACTCCTAGTGATTTTTTATAATGTCAACCATTTTGTTTTTTGTTTTTTATTTTATTTAAAAAATAAAATAATTAAAACTTACAATCCTATTAAAAAAGATTGAAACATATTCAACAATATTTTTAAAAATGTTAATATATAGACGTATGTGTACATATACACATACAAGGTTTTTAAAATTGACCCGGACAACAAACTGGTTAGGGGTCCAGTTCCCAGGTCGAATGGTTCGACCATTCAAACTCAACGGTCGACCTATTCTGACAAAAAATTAAAAAATGATCAAAATGGTTTGAACAGTTAAACCGCTCGAGTCAGCGGTTTGATGACCAAATCAATGTTTTTTGGCAAAAATTTAATTTTGGGGAAAAACGGAACCGGTCACTTGATTGATTCCCGATTTTTTCGGCCCGACCGTTTGGTTTGGTCTGGTTTTAAAAACCATGTATACATATATATTAGCGGGGATCCCATAGGGCGGGGATTGGGTCCCCATGGGGTGGGGAGTGCTCTCCTCATCCTCGTTAATAGGGATGAAAATTTCCTCATCCCCGTCTTGTGGGGGAAAAATCATCCCCATCCTTGGGCGGGGATCCCCATAGGGATCGGGGAAATGGGAAAATTTGCCATGCCTAGGTGAATCATGAGATACCCACCACCTAGGTGAACCCCAAAACCCAACTATTCATGATACAATGAGCCTAACAACCATTAATTTGAAACTTAAGGTTTTCTATCTGGTTATATGTTTTCCCAAAAGAGAATACCACTTCAATTGTTCAACCCAGGTAAACTTGAAACCTAGCTTAAACAATAATAGCGATATATAATATATAAGAAGAATTATTCTCTTTACATTTTTCTCAAATTAGGCTTTTATTACTAACAGTCACAACCTAATAGTAACAATAGAAAGATTTCTAAATGATGGAAATTATAAACCATATATACACTAAGAAAATAGGCTTGTCTTCTCTTTGGTTCTTTTTGAAAATTTAAAAGAAAATGAAGGTAAAAGAGTAACAAGGTATATTTAAGTGTATAAGACTTAATGAGGTAAGAAGTAGTAGTTCAATTTACATTTTCTACCCTTACAATAATAGAGGGACCAAATTCAAAAATAGGGATATTTTAGTCAACAAGACAAGTTCCATAAGCTTGGCTTGGCTTTAGAAAGCATGGATTTTATGTTGTTAAATGTGTAGATCTAATTAATAGAATTTATGGTGGGAAAAACACCTTAAATATAGGATTTATTGAGAGAGTAAGACTTAGCACCTCAAACATAAGACTTAATGAGAAGGAACTAAATGAGGTCAAAAGTAATAGTTCTAATTACATTTTATCCCCTCATAATTAGAGAGGGAATAAATTTAATAACAACATTGTTTTAGTTAAAAAAAGTTTCATAATCTCATTCATACTTTTAATAGCAGTATAGATATGGATATAGATTTGCTTCAAAACACAACTTTTGTAAAAGAATTCTAGTTGTTTCTTGCTTAGATAATATACAGGTCCAACTATGGTCCTTATCATCCCAATATAATATGGATTGACAAGCTCTCATCTTGTTGACCATTGACTTGAAGGGAAGATTATAGTTCTTCAATTGTCATATGTTTTTATATTTGAACATGTAACTATATATTTTATATGCTTAAAATCATCTTATACCATACATTTGCACCATTGTGTTATTTCAAGTAGGCTCTATAACTATTTGTATCATGTAGGTTTAAGGAGCCATTTGATAATTAACAGTAAAGCGGCTGAATCAAAATGTGCTTCATCTAGTGAACAAGCTCAATTTTTTAAACCCCTGGCTTAGAGATTGAACAATTTCCTCTATGAGCCAATGGGCCATCAATTAAAAAAATAAAAAACAAAAAAAAAATAAAAAAATAAAAAACAAAAAAATAAAAAACAAAAGACAAAAGACAAAAGACAAAAGACAAAAGACAAAAAACAAAAAACAGAAAAGTGATAACCACTAAATGGATCAAAGGTTCAACCGTTCATGAATGTTGTCAAATTGTTGATCAAAACAATAGTTTTTTGTAATATAGTGGGTTAGAAGTTGACCCAAATTAGGATTAGGATTCAGATTGGGTTAGTGGTCCAACCAACAGGATCAACAATGGGTTGAGAAACAATGAATAAGCTATTGAACAAGTTGTCACTTGCGAGATTCTTAATGGGCGAACTACACATGCTAGTTGATATACTATATATACTAGTAAACAAGTATGTGCATTTGCACGTGACAGTATCTCTAAGACAAAATTATTTACAATTCATGGGAAGTTTTTAACAATTATAAGTGGGCAGTTTCTTAACTGTTACAAGTTGGCAGTTTTTGGAGTAAGAATAAATGACATATATGTCCTCTTTATGCCCGTTGTATATTGCTTAGATAACGGGTAGGAAATGTCCAATGAAAATTCAAAAAAAAAGGGACATTCGCTCTTTTATGGGTAGTATAGATTATCAAAACAAAAAATAAAAAAAGTTAATCACTTTAACTCATAAAGATGAAATAAGTTTACATAAATATTTATAAATTTATTAATTATAAACTTTATATAACCATATATATTATTCACTATCCTTCTCATCATCCAAGCCTTAAAAATAGAATATTAAGTTATTCAGTTTTATACCAGAAAAGTTATTTAGTTTTGCCACTTTAGCTCCTATAAAATAACATGTACTGTTAGAGGGAGGCTAATAGATGTGCGGTGTTCATGGTTAATTTAGCTTGGGTTACTAGGAATTTCTATAGAGAATTTTCTATTCCTCCTAATGGGCTTGAAATTTTGATGATTATTGATGTTGTAGGTGTGATCATCCCTTGTTTGACTGATTTTTTCTTGAATTTTAAAAGAATAATAAAATGATTTTTGACTCTAGCCACCCTTGAACTTTGCAAAAAAATCATTTTGGACCCTAAAGAATTAAAATGACCATTTTTGTCCTCCAACTATGATGCAAGTGACAACTTTAAGGCCACTCGGAAAAGTACACTACACCACACTGCCACATTCTGAATTCTACTACAACTCCACACGGTTCAAAATGACACATACCCCCACCCTAAAACACCATACCTACCTGTGTATTGGCATCAATTCTGAATTAGCACCCACCCCAATTATAGTATGGGGCTAATAATTCTTTTGGTGTGATGAATAGTCATTCTTCCGTTTTTATTTATCTTTTTGAGAATATCATTAAAAAATAAAAAAAATATATAATTACAAGAACTAATTTTCTTTTAAAGTTAAAAAATTCTTCTTAACAAATAAAGCCTTAGGGTTTAATTTTTTAAAAAACTTCAAAGGTTGGAAGAACAAAAAGTCCAAAATACTATGATAGGGTTTTCTTAGTAGATAGGGTAATAAATATACTATGATATATATATATATATATATTTTTTTTTTCAGTAGATAGGGTACCGTTTTTCAAGTGTTCACGAATTTCATTGCAGGGCTCAGAAATCAGATCCACATTATCTATGTTCTGCAAAACTGTCAAACCTGCCATGTAGGTCCCACCAATTCCATCCAAAAATAATGCAGGTCCCATCAATCCTCACGTCCATCTCCCTCTCTGATTGCAAAAAATTTTGGCTGATTGGAGTTCGGATCTCCTACAAAGCCAATACGCTCAATACCGCTTAATAACAGTTCACACTAACACCAGAACCCAGCCCCCACCCCCAGCTCAATCGTTGGTCTGTGATTGGTTGTCACAGGAGAAAGCCAATAACCATGGCCACAGCCACAGGGGTTAAGCTTGTTCTCAGTCAACCGACGGTCCCACTCCTACCTTTTCTTGCAACCTTTTTCGGTTTTTCCACGGGGTTCCTGCTGCTAATCTTCTAGCCGTTATCCCGCTGTGACCTAATAGTCTTTCTACATCTGTCCCTTCGCTGCGACTCGAGTATTTTCGTTTCAGGTTATCCTTTTCCGTTTTATGATATCTAACTCAGGGATATTATAGTAATTTACGTTTATATTTTTTCTTTTCATTTATAATTCCTATTAATTCAATCGCATATTTTTTTCGTTTGAAAACCCCCTGAAACGGACGTCCCTCCCTCCCGAGCTCCTTCCTCTGTCTGTTTTTCCTCTGAAGCCTGAAAATTAAAGAAAAAGAAAAAAAATTTCAACATCCGACAATGATAAAAAAATCTTCGACGCAGGCACGTGAGATCCATGTCTTTGTAATTCATATAACATTTGAGCTTGACTTGAATCATTCTTCAGTTGGAGTTCTTGTTTTGATTTCTTTTTCACTGAATTTTTATTTGCTTTTTCTAACGATTAATGGCGTTCAAATCGGAACCGCAGAAGACGAGTTACTGCGTATTAGGAGATGTTTATGGAGTGATGATGGTTCCCAAGGAGGTCGAGCTCGAAAAAGAGGGCAGTTTCGAGCTGCGGTTTCAAGTTCCGGATGTTGGACAAGCCCTTAAAGTGAGTTCCTTTTTTTATGTTTTAAACAAATTTTCTTACTTTTTTATATGTATTATTGTTTCTTTTTTATGATTTCTGTTATGGTTGAAGTTGAGTAATCGAAGTAGGAGGGTGGTTGTGATTCTTAAAAACTTGACCTTTCGAGGATTTTCATTTTGTTTTATGATGATTTTGTCTAATATGTTCGAAAGTTTTTATTAGTTTATTTGGTTTTGAAACTCATTTTCATTTTTTTTTCAAATTATTTTTTGCCTTTTGATTTTAATATAGGCTGTATGCTTATATGCTCTATTGATTTTCTTCTTCTTTCTTGAGAAGTAATTTTTTTGGACATTTAAAAAGTTTTATTTCTTGTATCTTATATTTCTGATGTTACCTTATTTGATTTTTGTTTTGTTCAATATATTGCCATTTGTCTGTCATTTATTTACGAATCTTAGATTTTATTAAGCATGTTATTTCATGTTGATTTTGTTTTTTATTCTTGGTTATGATCTGACGGTGTGATTGATAAGGACTGAAGGTGGAAAATTTGATGATTCTGAGCAATTAGCGTTTGTTTACTGTGGGTCTTTGTATTGTAAAACGACCAATGGAACTGGAAGAACACGCTGCTTGGGGATGCTTAAGATTTCTGGCAATTCTTGGAATAATTTATTTTTTAAAAAGGAAAGAAAATATTATATTGTTCCCATGGTTCTTATGTAATCTTTTATGTGATGCAGAATTTCTTAAGGATTAGAGAAGTTGGGGAGTTTGTAAGTGGGGCTTTAGCGGGTGCCATGGCTAAAGCTGTTCTTGCTCCTCTAGAAACAATCAGGTGGCTTTACTGTCCTTCTTCTTCTTCTTTTCTGGTCCTTGTTTACCATAATCCAAGGGGGAAGATAGCACATGTTCTCACCTTCTTAATGTTGTTTCTTAATTTGGCTTAGTTTGTTAGATGAAATTGTAGGGAAGTATGTATACCAATGGAAAAACTTATTATATTGTCTATCCAATAACAGACAACACTTGGGAATATGGTGAGATATTTTATTTTTCAGTTATTTGATTTTTGAAATAGGAGCTTGAGAGCTTTAGGATTTTCTTTTTGATATGAGTGATTTTAGAAATGATTTTATTTTCTAAAGTTTCATGTGAACATAATGGGCTGTAAAGTTATTTCTTTTTTTGGAATATTTTTCGGAGTTCTAGTGTTTTTTAATGTCTTTCCATATGTAAATATATGATGTTAGAAACTTGCTGAAGTCAAGGGCTTAAGACCTATATAACATAGCTCCTCTATTTCATCCCCTTTTTGTTTTCTTGTTATATTTACATCTACTTTTATTCTATTGTAGTTTTGAGTTATTGCCCTGACTCTAGCTCTTGAATCCTCTAAAGTCCTATTTTCTTCCATTCTCCTAACACTAAATATTTTCTGTTTAAACTTCAATACCGTGAATCTCCTAATTCTGTACTATTAACTGTTTTTTTTTTTTGTGCTAATTGTGGTGGTTTAACCAAACTAGCTTGCTTTCTGATGAAGACAGAAAAAAATTACTAAAATTGGAAACCACAGTTTCTTTTCTTCACTTGGAAATTACATTTCCTGTGACTACTTGATTACTTTTTTCTTGGCCTCACTTTCCAATCCTCCATGCTGGTAAGAAAGCTGCTTTCCCTATGCTTCCAGTTGGCTTATTTGAGAAAAGAAGAATCATAGAATTTATGGGAATAAGTTGGCTTTTAGCACAGAAAATCCAGATCATTATTCCTAAAGTTATGAAGCAGCTCTTCTACTACTGTGTTCCTGTAGAGAGTGGAAGGGCTTTCTTTTTTGCTCACTTGTGCAGATTGGGATGCCATAACACATTGTCAGATTTCTTTTCTTTTTTCCTTTTTAATATTTTTATACAGCCTATTTCCTTGTTTTGGGATTGTGGAATAGGAAGTCTCATGTAATATTTTTTGGTCTTCATTTATCTCCCTTTCCAATACTTTATCCATATAAGCAAACATAAACATAAATGCTTACTGTCATAAGGTACCATTTAAGGGGTTTAATGTCTAAGTTTCTTCAAAACATTGTTCACTAAATTGTGTTCTCTAACAAATATTTGGATTGCTATATCTTCTGTAAAAACTAAAATGAACAGGGAAATTTTAGAATATTTTCTATTAACCCTGGAACTTAGCTGGATGGCCAAGCTTACTCAAAATGTCCACACTTTGATATGATTGTCTGAGTGGATGATCGACCCGATGGCTTCTTGGTTTTCTCTTCTGTAAATGGCTTGACAAAGCAGGGGAAGGGTGAGAAGGTGGAACTTGCCAAGATTGCAGGTTCACTGTTGTAGGCATTCCCTCTTCACCTCTTCCATTACTTTCTGCTGTTTTTCCTTCAATTTGTTGGTTGCCTGGTTGGTCTTTCCTTTGCACTTTTTCTCCTTTTCTCCTCAATGAATCCACTAGCCAACTATTAAAGAGTTAAGAAAAAGGCAGATCACATAAATATTAATCAAGCGGAATTCTTAAGATATACCAGGGATGTTTTCATATATTTCTCTAAGTCAAAACATGTAATCTGGAAGAATGTTCAATAGATTCCATGGTTGATTCTAGGTGTCTAAAATAATGGGAAATCTATCACACTGCAAAGAGTATTGAAGCCCTAATTATTGCCAAATTTGCAGGACGAGGATGGTGGTTGGTGTTGGATCAAGAAGTATTGCTGGTAGCTTCATTGAGGTCATTGAGAAGCAAGGTTGGCAAGGGTTGTGGGCAGGCAACACCATTAACATGCTCCGTATAATCCCAACTCAAGCAATTGAACTGGGCACATTTGAATGTGTCAAGCGAACCATGACATCAGTGCAAGAGAAATGTAAACAGAATGGAAACCAAAAATTGAAGATTGGGAATGTTAATTTGGATCTCTCATTCTCATGGATCTCCCCAGTTGCTATTGGTGGTGCAGCTGCAGGAATAACGAGCACACTTGTCTGCCATCCTCTTGAAGTGTTGAAGGTAATGGAATTTATGTTATAGTCATTGCTTGTATTATGAAAAAATAAAATTGTAGAATAAAAAGCAGCATTTCTGTTGTTTTTTGTTCTTTCTTGTAGACAATAAAAACAACATATGTATCATTGTTTGTGTTGATGACTATTTATTTGTTTCTTGTAATTTGTATCCATATATGGACACACACACATGAGTAAATTGTAGTTCTTCCCTAGGCAGCTTTCCCTGTTTCTGTCATGTGGAGGGTGATGTTACTGCTACAAACCATCCATCAGATCAGGGATCTTCTGAAAAGGCCATGTGTTTGTGTTCAATCCACCAGCCAATCACAATTCGTTGTTCCACTTTATGCAGACTCGGACTCCCAAAGTAATATTAGCAATCCAAGGCTTTTAGTTTTAAATAGAAGAACTACCTATAGTGCATTGCATTCTGATTTATGTTCGTGCTGGGGGCTTCCTTGAGGTGGTTAGAAAGGCTGGCGATGTACACTGCTTTCAGATTTTCTGTTTTCCCTTTGGTGCTTTCAGTTTTCTTGTTAAATATCTTGGTCTCTCTCTCTCCAGTTTCCATCTTATGGAATGAGAATTGTATTCTTATGTCCCTTTTGATCATTAATAAATTGTGGTATTGATCCTTGGGGAATGAAAAAATAGATTTTTGCATTGTTTAGAATTTTTCTCCAAATACTTGACTAGTAAACCTATGTGCACATCACACACCAGTAAGAGCTTTTGTAATTTCCAATAGAATGACAACAGATAGGTGGGGGGAGGTCTCCATAGCCTGATCTTTCTGTGGAGATGGTGGAATTTTAGAATGTTTGGATCAGAACTTGTTGCTTGGTTCTAGTTTCCTTATTATTGTCCAGTGTTGGTCCTATAACATTACTCTTTACTTAGATGTTAGATTTCTTCATGCAAAATGAGAACATTGAATTCTCAACTGCTGCCTGTATGGGTGATATGCTTGTTGGATTGAGTAAGATGTCTGGTCTTGTGTCCTTGTTTGATTACCATTACTTTCAGATCTTGTGCATCTTTTTTTTTTTTTTCTCTTAATTACCGTTTCTTCACTTCCACAAAAAATGTTGTCATTGGGTTCCCCTGACTCCTCTTGGCGTCACACTAGTTTCTGATGGGTAAATAAACATTTTATTAGATGTGCAAAAGAATATGGTATATACAATACCTTAGAAGTATTGGCCAACCTCTGTTGTTTCAAGCCCTTCCTTTTGTGACTTGACAGTTACTTTAAAACTAATTGTCCATCAGCTCCAGCTCCCAAAGATTAAAAAAAGGCTGAGATCTGTTAACCTCGTATTACCAATTCATCGACCATACAGTTTACTGATTTATGGACCCAGTTGCATTGGCTTATTCTTACCTCCCTAACCCTTGTATTTTTTTTCATAGCATTCTGATGTTGTCATGTGTGCTTGCCCATTGTTCCTTAGCCAACTTAGTAATACTTTGGGATTACCCATCTGCTATTAATTTATTGAAGTTCGGTGCTTTTTTCTAGTGTTAGTCCTTGATTACAGCTGTTACCATCTTTAATTGTTCCTCTTATGCTGGAAGGTCCCAGTTTATCCAAACTGCTATCATCAAAGTTTGGTTTACTCTGATTTTATGCTGGAGGGATCCAAAATGAAGAAGTGCAATTTGTAGTGCTAGAGGATTCTGCTAGCCATAGCTGACCTTTAGAAAGGTCCTCCAAAGCATATTGTCAAAGATTTTCAATGCTTTGACCTAATGTATCACCTTGACTGTAATACTTTCAATGCTTGCACTTCTAGACCCCCTTTTCCCATTAAAATGATAAGTAGCTTGCCCATTTGCAAGACAGAGGAAACAGATATGTGGGGAAATACTCCAGTTAGTTCTTCTCGGCTGCAAAGTCTCTTAAGTTTTGAACTTTGATACTAGAGTGAAAAATTTCCCAACAGAAAGCTCTAATAATCTCAGGTGGAACTGACCTTTGACACACGTCCTTCACAGGTAAAGCCAGCACTTGCATGCTTCTGGATATATGCAGTTCCAGGAAGCTCTAACAAAAATATGGCATTTTGGTTGCTCGAGATGGTTCACTTCCTTAACAGACAATATTTCCTTTTTTTTGTTTTACCAAAAAAAATATTTCCTTTCTTTTCTTTCCATGTATGCAGCATCATATAAAGACTTTGGCTGTTTAGTGGCATGAAACAGATTTGTGCTCCAACTAGAGAAAAGTTCCTTAGTTTTATAGATGAGAAAATTTCAAGTTCTAGTTTATTAGATGAAATACTTTTGTTGACACTTTTTGGTGCAATTTCTAAGCTGGACCCTAGTTAGAAGTTTGTTTTTAGTGATGCTTAAAAGTGCTATCACACTTTTGCTTCCCAGCATCCCGTTATTTTTAAACAATACATAGTGGTGAAGTCATGGGGCCATTACTTGGTGTGATGGTAAAATCTTGGGCTGGCAAGCATAAGAATGCAGGTTTGAATTTGATAGTGGCCACCTTGTGCCTAAAAAAGCCAAAAGTTAGGACCATGCCCAATCTACCCCTCCTAAGACCAGATACTTGGAATCAACATTGGGTAATGGCCTTTACGTAGAGGTAGAGACAAGATTTTTCTCTGCAGGGGAAATAAGTGTTATAGTATAGGAGGTGGAATGTTTTGAATGTCACTTTAGGCCTTTTGGAGACATTTGAAGAATTTATGCTAGAGGAAAAATACATGCTGGTATGAATGCAACCTTTATTTTCCTTGCCCCCCAAAAAGTGTGTATCCACATTGCCTTGGTGACTTACCAATCAGCCTGGTGAATAGCATATATAATATTGTGGCTAAGGTGATAGCTACTTGCCTAAAGTAAGACCTCCTCTCTCTTATATCACAAAACCATGGGTCTTTCTTCCATGAGAGGTAGATTATGGATCAGTAGTGAGTCTGTAATTAGAAAAACAAAGGAGAAAATGACAAGAAATAGCAAGGAGTGAAGAAAACAGGTAGGGAAGAAGAAACAACAAGAAATAAAGGAAACCCTTTATTTCCCTTCCTTTCTAACCTCTTGGAAAAGGTCCTGAGCTTACTCGTTATTATGTTGATAGTTGTGCTTTGTATAGATTGTTTGATCCCTCGACTTTCAGCTGGCCAAGGAAGAGAGGAAGATTACTTCGGAAGTGCACAAGAGCCGAAATGGTCTGGACGTTGTGGGAAGAAAGAAACAAGAAAATCTTTGAGGAGAAAAAAAAGAAGCAAAGAGGCTCTGATTGAAATCATAATGGTAAAGGTGACACATTAGGTGAAGACAACAAACCTGTTTCTTGACTTCACTTTTGATGACATTATCAGACGGTGGGGTACAATTGCTGCATCATCTTCAGCAAAGAAGAAACAAATGTTAAAATGGGATCCACCAGTGGGTGATTTTTTTTAAATTGAATTATGGTGGAAGCTGTCTTGGCAATCTGGGTGCTGCTGGAATGGGAGGAGTAATAAGAAACTGCAAAGGAAAATTGGTGTTTCTGTATTCTGGGTCTATAGGGCAAGGGGACTCCACCGGTGCAGAACTGAAGGCAGCTGTATTTGGGGTTCAAAAGGCATGGGAGATTTGGATTGGGAAGTTGGTGATGAAGGAGATTCAAAGGTGATCATAAGCTGGTTGAAATATAATGACAAAGTTCCATGGTATTTCAGGAATGAGGTTAAGAAATTTAAAAGATTTTCAAAAGACATGCAGGTGATGTTGCAGTGGGTCCCTAGATCAACTAACAGCTTAGCTGATCATTTTGCTAAGCAAGGGGTCAATAGAGGGAATTGTTTTTGGGCTCATTTGTAATTGTAAGAAATAGTGTCTTTTTGTCTTGAGATCATGGGGTAGTCGAGGCTACTCATATTATTGTAAATCTTACTTCTAATTAATAAAATATTTTCCTGTTGCTGATAAAAAAATGTGCCTTGTATAAGAGTTGGAGATTTGGGAGAAACAATGCTATTATTACTCGATGTTTTAAAATGCGGAGGCGTGATGCGAGGCATTAGGCGTGTTCAAAATGTAAGAGGCATAGGCTTCTTGAGCATATGAAAGGGGGATGAGGAAGAAGAGGAAAGGTGATTTCATTTTGTTTTTAGTGAAAGATGTCTTATATTAAGAAGAATGAAGATGCATAACACTAGTTGAAGAGGGGGTCATGTCAAAGTGGAGGCAAGCAAAACGAAGCAAGCGAGTTCTTTCCCTTCCCTTTCTTTTCCTTTACTTTCTTTTCTTTTTATTTATTTATTTATTCTTTCTTTGTACCTTTTTGTATGAGGTGTGCATGAGGCGTATGCCTCTAGTCTAGTGTGCCCCCTGCAAAAGGTATATGAGGCATACACCTAAGGGCATTTTGGGGGTGCCTCGCCTAGAGGCGTGCCTCCATGTGTATGCCTCCCACGTCTTTTAAAACACTGTACTTTCTTGCAATTTTTTGATGGCACTTTACTCTTTTGTGAGAAGATGGAGCTATAAACTTAAAAGTATAGATATCTTGCTTTGAGAGAATAGCAAATGCAAAAATGAACTTGGGTAAAAGTTGCACTATTGGTCTTAATATGGATGAATAGGGGTTTAAGAGTTACTCTTATTAGATAACTAGGGTTGTGTCACGGAAAACCCAAGAAAAACAGATAAGAATGGCACCCAAAATGAAAGGTAAAACAGAGATAAAGAGAAGCAAGCAAAGAGAACACCCGATTTACGTGGTTCGGATAATAGTCTACGTCCATGGGCGAAGGAGCAGAAATCACTCACAGAAAACCCTAAACCCCAAATACACCCAAAGTCTCACTCTTTTCTCACAAGATAATGACGAAGTATACAAGAGAGAAAACCCCTGAAATACTTAACTCTTCTTATTCGGTTTGGACCTATAAGCTGAATATGGATCGGTTCGGACCTAGCGGCCCAAGCCCTATGCTTCCACCACAAACCACTATGAAATTTTGCCTTTGGGTTTTCCCAAATTAATTCGGAGCGGATTCATGAAGTGGGTTGCCACAAAGAATTTAAGGCACAAACATAACAGGTTGTGTTGTCTCATATTGGCTAATTAGATAACTAGGGTAGCCTCTTGGGGGTAATCCAAGGGTCACTTCTTTTTGGGATCTGGTTGTTGAGAAGTTCACAACTTGGGAAATAATCAATCCTTTCTACTGGGGGAAGAATTACTCTTATTAAATCTGCCTTTTCTAATCTCCCTGTGTATTTCTTCTTTGCATTCAGAGTTTGGCAAATGGATTTGAAAAAGTAAGGAGAGATTTCTTTGGAAGCTAGGAGACCACCTTGTTTAATTGGGATATAGTTTATAACATGGTTTGCAATTTCGATATCAGTGGATATTTCACCATGTAGAGAAGGAGAAATTTCGAGAGGTTTCACTAATTTTGCTTAGATATTTGGAAAATCTAAAAAAACCAGGAATGTTTTCTAGAAACGTGGAATTAGTCAATAAACCTTGAAGGAAGCATTAGAAGAAGTATAATAGGACATATAAGGCTCAAAAAACCTTGTAAAGGTTTCCCTTCCTTTCCCTACCTTTTCCTTCAAACCAAACATAGCCTAAGAAATTTCAGTAGGCATCTTTCTCTTTTTGTCTCCCTTTTAATCTTTAAGCCATCTTCTCTTCATCAAATATGTCACTCGCCATTTTGACCTTTGTCTTTGTTAGTTACTATATGTTTTAATTAATTTGAGAGTACTTTTTTGTAGTTATATGTGTTTTTCTTCTACTTTTGAATTATTGTGACTTAGTAAGTGAATCATATCAAAATAATAGGCCTTTGGAAATGTTTTTTTTTAATATGATAATTTTATTGAAATATGGAAAGGCTTTTAATAATATTCTATTTTTTTGAAAAATAATATTCTAAATTTATCAATGAAATCTGAAATATTACCAACATATCGGCAAAATATAGCAGAGATATTAGGAAAAAAAGATTCCTCTTAACTTTCTGTATAGTTCCATCTAATGAAATTTCTGTTTAACTTACAAAAATATTAGCAAATAAAGATTCTCAAAAAATAACATATTGCCACCTTATTGCCGATATGCAAACCATGGCGTGTAAGAATAAAAGGGAAGTGGTTGTGGAGATTTCCCTTGGAGGTGGATATTTTGTGGCACAAGATAATTACAATTATTCATGGCTTAGCTAGCAATGGTGGCATGCTGGGTGTTGATTTCTGGAACTTCTTTCACTTCTTGGAAGTTTATCATGGAATTGCAACCTCAGTTCCTTTGGTGTATTATGTTTGATGTTGGTTGTGGTGTAAAGGTAAGATTTTGGGAAGATTCTTGGTGAGGTATGAACATGAAAGAGTGCTTCCTTTCTACCTATTGTATTTCCAATTTTAAAAATGAGCTGCCGTTTTAGCTTCTTACAGGGGAAGGGGTATAACTTGGAATTTTGGTCTTTGAAGAGCTCTTAGGGATGGCAAAGTTGACCAAACATCGTCTCTCCTTTCTTTGAATTCCTTTTCTCTTGATCCTTTTTATTTGGGCTGTTTCACCCTTGGGTGCTTTTTCTTGCTCATCTTTTTTTTTTTTCTTTCATATCTTTCTTCTTCTTGGTCGTTTTTCCCTTGAGATCTTTTTGTCCCTTGAATTCTTTGTTTGCGACCTGCTTCATGACCTGCCCCGAATCAAGTTGAAAAATCTGAAGGCAAAATTTCAGTGGTTTGTGGTGGAAGCATAGGGCAGTATGGACCTGATCCGTATTCAGGTTATAGGTCCAACCCAAATATGAAGAGTAATGTATTTTGGGGGTTTTCTCTTGTATGTATCTTTTGACTTGAGAGAGAAGTCTAGAGACTTGGGTGTACTTGACATTTAGGGTTTTTGTTAGAGAGTTTGTGCACAAGTCTATTTTTTACCATTGTTGATTGTACAGTGATTTTCTGCTCCTCCTTCGCCCACGGACGTAGACTACAAATCAAACCATGTAAATCTGTGTGCTGTGTTCTTTACTTCTTTTTATCTCTGTTTTCATTTCATTTTTGTGTGCCATTTGAATTTATACTTCTAGGTTTTGCGCAACAGATCTATTTGGTTGGGCCCTATTCCCTTGAAAAGGAGACAAAGTTTGTTGTTTTTAATTATTTTGACGTTACAGGAAAGGAGACCAAATTGTTGCTTTTCACAGCATATTACTTTTAGGTATTTTATATGCCAAGAGTGAAATTAACTATAAGGATCTAAAGCTAGATTTGAAATGCTTACCTTTCTCAGAATTCTTTGGTTCCCTTGAACTTTCTTGTTTCTTTTTGGGTATGGGTCATAGTAATGGTTTCATATTTTCTTGTGATGGCGGGATATGCCCCCGACCATTCTCTCTTTGTTTCTGCCTTGAATATCTAATGTTAATGGTACTATGCCCACAGGACTCCAAAATAAATCCAAGATAAATTCTAATCCAAAAATATAGTAATTTGCTACAACTTTTAAGTCCAAGAACTAGTATACACAGTAAATACAAATTGTACTCAACATAGTTATATTGTTTGTTGAATAATCAACCATTGACAAACTCTAAAACAAATAGGACTCCAACTAATAAATACGTAAATTAATGTCTATATCAGAAGATGCAGATGACCCTAAAAGTAGCCATTTTCCATAATCAACTTAGAACTATATATGTCGTTGATTCTTGTTGTGATTTGATTAGTTCCTTTCAAAAACATGCCATCTTGGTGGGACAAGTACAGATAACCTTTGTAGTCATACCAATCAAGCCAAATGTGCAAGTTTTGACCATCAAACTGAGGTCCAATAAGACACCCACCAGTGTAGGTCCTTTATATTCTGCATCAGTGCAGGCCTTTCAACTTTCATGCTGATTATCACTGCTCTCTTGTATTTCTTTCAGCTGCTTACTTTCATACTTAGTTGATTACCCATTGTTTCTGTAGGCCTTGATAGTTGTCGCTATGTATTAGAAAAATCATGGACTGGCATAGACAATTACACTGGAAAGTAAAGAAATGAAACTTAAAAATCTTTGTTTGTTACAGGATCGGTTGACTGTAAATCCTGAGGCATACCCCAATTTCTCCCTTGGCCTTAAAAATCTCTACAAGGAAGGTGGGATTGGAGCACTTTATTCTGGAATTGCACCTACGTTAATCGGCATGCTCCCATATAGCACTTGTTACTATTTCATGTATGATACAATGAAGAAATCTTATTGCGAGGCAAAGAAGAAAAAATCATTAAATCGTGCGGAGATGCTTATGGTTGGAGCTCTGTCTGGTAAGAACTTGATTTTAATTATCATTTATTACTTTAGATATTGCTCTGTTTTTCTCCTAGTGCAAGGAAAAGAAGCTGCTTCTGAATATTCACAGGAAATGCAAGACAGAGTATCCCTTTGGTAGTATTACATGTGCTGATTGGGCCTTCTGTAAATGGAATCTCCTCTTAGGAAGACCCAAATATCAATATATTAAATTAACATCCATGAAAATTATAAAAACCTATTTGGAAACAAAACCTTATATTATCAATCTTTGTCCTTTGCTGGTTTGTTCCATTAACAAATTAAATGATGTAAGGGGGTGCTTCTTTGTCCATCAAACAAAATTCATTTTGGCTTATGTCTGTTGTAGGGCTTACTGCAAGCACAATCAGTTTTCCATTGGAGGTGGCTAGGAAACGGTTAATGGTCGGAGCACTACAAGGGAAGTGCCCACCCGACATGGCAGCAGCACTGTCCGAAGTCATCCGTGAGGAAGGATTCCTGGGGCTTTACAGAGGGTGGGCTGCTAGCTGTTTGAAAGTCATGCCCAACTCTGGCATCACTTGGATGTTTTATGAAGCATGGAAGGATATATTGCTTGCTGAGAGGCATTACCTATAATGCCAAGGATCACCCCCCATAGATAACCACCATTATTATTGCAGGGCAAGGGCAGCCGAGGTCTATGCGCATAAATGTCTAACTGGATCTTGTCCTTCGCCTACATCCGGATTCTGAAATCTTGGAAACAGCCTTATTTGGATTGACTGGCCAATGTTTTTTGCAAGGCCAGCTTCCTTGGCTTGGTTGAGGGCAAAGGGGAAGAAGAAATCTTCGTTTATACCAACTTGGTTCTGTATCTTGCAAAGATGCTATTATTTCCAAGACATGCTTTGGTTAAAAATTTTCCTTTTTTTTTTGAATATTTTCTTGTCTCCATTGTTTCAATTAAGAGTTAGTTACTTCAACTATTTGCCAAATACTAAAAGTACCCATGGATATCAAAACCTACTTCACAAATCTACTGAAAGTGCCCTTGCATTAGTTGACCGTCAGAACCTGTGTGATCTGCTTAAATTTTCAAAAACCTGGTTTTGCCCTTGTTTTTTATTTTCATTTTCTTGTTTTGTCACTCACCCTTTTAAATACTTGGGTTAACTAAGCCGGTCCATAGCGGATAGTTAGGTCACAAGACAAAAGAAAGTAGTCAATGCAATTGTCACAAGCGGGTCCATACTTGGGTTAACTAAGCGGGTCCAGTTCGTATAAAATTCCACTGGGTCGGTGGGGGCTCTAATTGGGCCGCCTTAGTTGCACCCTTAAGGGGCCTGCACCGAGCTAGCTATAGGCGACCTGTCAAGAGTGAACAAGCCATTGTTGTGTAGATATAGGGCCCACATGGAGCTCACATCTTATACATATGGGGCCTGCACGAGCCAGGTGAAGACAAAATCTTACTCACCTGGCAGAGCAACCAATCAAGAGAGAACATGCCACACTCATCCTAAGACAACAAACAAAATACTAACAATAACTGTCTCCCTTGTAATAAGCCACTATTAATATATCCTTCCTCCTTGTAACGTGGCTAGGCAATCGGATCTTTGATGCCGAAGATGTATTGCTTTAAAATCTGTTGGACTGGTAAAAACTCCGATCATGATCCCAGCCAAGAACTAGAAGAGCCTGATCGTCATCGTCGGAAAATAATATTGAAGGTTTCGTAGCTGGAATCTGTAGTGGAGAAACAGCCTGAGCAAGCAGAAGCCTTCTTGATGATGAAGAACCTGAGCAGATGTCCTTAGCCCAGCTTACCAACAAGCTGGAAGAAGACCTTGTGACCAGTACCCTTAATGGCGAAGAGCCTGATCGGACGCTGTCAACCATGCTTGGTGCTAACAAGGAAGCAGACCTTGAGGACGAAGAACTCGAGCAGACATCGTCGTCAGCTGCGATTGTTGCCGACAGTGATGACCTCATAACCAATATCTTCTTACACTTACCCATCAAATCTCTTCTTAGGATTAAGTCTGTCTGCAAACGATGGCTCTCTCTCATCTCTGATCCTTTTTTTGTCAACCTGCGCAATCGTACCACCAATGTCGTCTCTGCATTATTCTTTAAAAGAGTCCATAGCTCAGAGCTCTACTTCGTTTTCCTGGACAGGAATAACTCAAATGATGACATCCCCATCAGAGATCTAAGCTTTGTTGAAGACTCTGTAGGTCTTGAAGTTACGCACTCTTGCAATGGTCTCATATGCTGTCGTAGCAGGAGAAGGTGTACTGACTACTTCTACTTCACCTATTACATCTGCAACCCAACGACGAAGCAGTACAGAAAACTTCCGCCCACGCTTGGAGGTGGAGTTGTGCACTCCTTCGTGAACATAGCCTTTGATCCTTGCAAATCACCTCACTACAAGGCCATCTGCATCAGCAGCAACGATGGCTGGCATTGGCAGATTGAGATCTACTATTCGGAGATAAAACAATGGAGACAGATCTGTGGAGAACCTTTCACTTCCCTCGGTATGAATTTCGATCGTGGGGTCTTGTGGAATGGTGCAATGCACTGGATCTCCACGGAGGGGTCCTCTCTAAGCTTTGACGTTGAGAGAGAGTGTTTCAGAAGAATGCCATCGATGCCTCTGATATCTATTGATAGGGAATATAGGAATAGGATGTATCTCTACATTGGGGAGTCCCAAGGCCATTTGTATCTTATTGGGACAGACTTCGATCGGCCTTTGGATGAACCACAGACTACGTGCTTTCATATATTTGAGATGGAGACAGATTACTCTGGATGGGTTTTGAAATATCAGGTCGATTCTGATGTACCAATTGCTCCAATCCATCTAGACATATGTTTCTCTATATTGCATCTTGTTCGGGGAGAAGGAGATGAAGAAGAAGAAGAAGAAGAAGATTTATCGCTTGTGATACACACAGTTGGTGATCATGAGGTCTTTTCATATAATCTTAAAGATATAGCCTTAAGAAAGTTACGTATTGTCCCTGAACCCATTCAGAATTCACGGCCACTGAAATTCTGGTGGTCTTCTACATATCAGTACATTGAAAGCATCTGTTATGTATGAAGATATTGAAAGCATCTTTAGAGCATTTCCCATAACCCAATTCTCCAGTTTTATGCCTGTTTGTGAGGTTGCGAGAATCTCATTATCAAGGGATATCAATGGTACTTCAATCTTTATTGTTGTTTGGAATAGCAGTAATTTCTTGTTTATTTATGCTTCATTGCATCTGGAGTTTATTTATTTATTTTTGTTGACATTGGGGTTTGATGAATTTTGTGATTTTGATCACATAATTACAGTTTAGATCTGCATGGAAAATATTCTTACTAATCTCTTTATTAGTGTCCACTAATTCATCACTTGGAGAAGGTTTCAGTATGGCCATCCAATCTTCAATATTGGAGCCCAATAATTAACTTCTGAAATCATTTAATTATCCATTCCATCAACTAACGAGATACATATGCAGCCTTGAGAGTTGGATATGGGATGGGGCTCTCCACAAAAAAACTATCTCTAGTTAGTAGTCTTAGGACCCACTTTATCTGACATTCGAATGTATAGAATATTGTTATGAATTTGAATGTTAGATTAATTAGATTCCATAAAACAATAGTTGAAAATTTTAATTTGCCTTTAAGAAGGAGAATGTTTGTGAATATTGATTATTAGAAAATGGTTAAGAAATAAGAAATATTAGTAACTAATACATTATTTATTAAATTAGCTATTAATAAATGAATAAGTACATAAATTATTAATTTGTTAAGTTTTAATGAAAATTAATTAATTAATAATTAAGATCAAGGGGACGACTTGGGTGCCACTCCAATTGTGTTGGTAATGGGTGTAATCAATTGAAACATAAAAGGGGTAGTTTTGGAAATTTAAAACCAATCTATCAATATCTATATATTTATATCTATATCTATATCTATATCTACTATTATAAAAGTCTGAATAGCTCATATGGCTTCTGAAATTATTTTACTAAAATACCCATTTTCCCTAATTAATTCCCACTCTCTCTCATTAAATTCTATATTTAAAGCATTAATAGAAAAAAGACAAAAAAAAAAAAAAAGTGTGCACCTTAAAAGATTGAACCCTGCTTTAGCGCTGGTTTCTATGAACATAACAATAAAGTCACGGAACTTGGCATCTCCCTCTATTGAAACTTTTCTATTAGATTGTTAGGACATTGTTAGTATGATGATGTACCGAAAGTTAATAACATTAATTCAAAATTTCCTTGGTTACATGGACATTGCAAGGACATTGGTTGGGCAAGGTGTACACAACATCGAATTTATACTAAAATTTACGTATCTGACATGTATACAGCATCCATTTTTTAAGTTCCATGCAATATAGAGAAATTTCAACTTTGCCACCATCATATAATGCATTTGAGTTCAGATATGGATTTGCATATGCCCAAGAAAGCAACCAATCAGATATGGAAATTATTCATAAATGTTAATGCATTAAACTTTTTAGGCTCAGTTTGGAAGCAGTGCAAATACAAATTTGTAGAGTGCAAAGCCTTATATTTTGTATGTATTTGTATTGTACATATTTGCATTTGTATTCCTTCCAAACTGAGCCTACCTTTTGTCAATAAGATCAGTTTTGTTATTTATAAAGTGATTAGGCCCCACCTCAGCAGCCCTTTCCTTCTCCCATTCCCCCTTCTCTCTTCTCTCTTCAAACCTCTCTCCTTTCTTCCTTACCCCTTCCTAGCCCTTCCATGTAGCCACGTGGGAGCCCTTTCATCTACACTAGAGTGCCATTCCAAATCTCTCTCTCATGTTCTCAATCACTTAGCTAACCTCCTCCTAAAATTTCTCCTAAACTATCTCTCCCACCTAAAATTCTTCCTAAAACACATCTTAATCTATATTGCCACATGGCAGTCCTCTCTTCTTTACTAGAGTTCCACTCCAACTCTCTCTCTCTCTCTCTCTTTCTCTCTCATGTTACCAATCGTCTCAACCCCCTCCTAAAATTTCTCTTAAACAATCTCTCCCATCTAAAATTCCTCCTAAAACACCTCTTAATCTATATTATAAGCCATCTAAAAACCAAAAACATGGGTAATTAAATTAATTTGGGCAGTTAAATTAATTTGTGAAATGTTTTTATATTTTCAATAATTACTGATATCATTGAATATTAGTTAGTAAATATCAATACCTAAACTATAATTTTTTGTAATTCTGGTAAATTAAAAATTTTAATTACTAAGAATTACTTTCTAAAAATTACCGATTTTGGTAATTTAATTTCAGATTTTTTGAAAATTAATTATTGAAATCAATAATTACTAAAAATTAATAAATAATTAAAATATTAATAAATAAATATTTAATAATTAAAAATTATCAATAATTTTTAGCAATAAGTAGTTATTGATATTTTCATTAATTTTGGTCAATTTATTAATATTTAATGATATTGCCAAACAATAACTAAAAATTTTCAGTAATTTTTTATTTGAAAATTAATTTCAATAAATATAAATTCTTTTTTATATTTCAGTAATTTTGATATTTACTATAATTTTTGAGAAATAATTAGTGATTTTTTGTTAATCTAGTGAAACTTAAATTATAAAAATAATTGGAAAGTTTTTATAATTTCCATAAGTATTGGATACTACATTTATGACTACCACCTAAATCCTTGAATTATTTAATTAAAAGTTTGTTTTTATAAATGTATTTATTTAAAATAAAGGAAAAATTAAAATGCAAATAATATTTTAAATATATTTTGATATATAAATAACAAAAATATTATTAAATATTTAATATAATATATATACACATATTTAATATATAATCAGGGTTGGGGCGAGAAGTGGACTTCACTCCTTGTCCCCAATTAGGTATTCTTATTAATTCCATTCCCATCCTATCCCTACTAAGACAATCTCCATCCCATCCCCACCTGATCGGAGAGGCTGGGTACTTAGCGGGGATGGAGAAAATTGCTATCCCTACCCCCGGGTTATGTAGCTCCATAGAAGAATAAGTTTTAAGTCCAATTGTGAAACGGGCCTGCTAGTCAAATCAAATATGTGAAACGTGGCACTAGAAATGAAAGTGATCTATATATAATTTTTAATAAAAATTAATTATATTGAAATAGAAATATTCAATGATTAATTGTATTAATTATTTATTAGGGTAAATAATCTACTTCTGTTTAAATAGTTCATTTTTAAGTTAATTAATCAAGTATTTTTTTTCAGAATAAATATTACTTACTTCAATCAACAAATAAAACCGGTATTTTAAAAACTAGCTTAGAGGTTGAATAGTTTTTGCCTCTAGGTAATAGGTTAATGACTCAATTGTGTGAGTCGAACAAGTTAAACTGTGACACATTATCCATCTGTAGATGTGTGTGTGTGTGCGTATAATATTTCTAATTTGTACTTTTTATTTTAGTTTTACTTTTTTAAAAATAAAAGATTGAAAATTGAAATTTGAGGCAAAATTTGAATATTTTTCGTATAGTGGGGTTTCAAAGATTGTGGAAAACTATCCAAAATAAAATAAAAAATCTCTCCAATATGACAACCTAACATAAAGTTAAGTCATTCAAAAGTTTTTAACACATTGACTGGGTCAAAAGGGTTACTAGTTCAAGTTGAACAAGTTTTGACCAAATCAATGTTTTTTGATAAAATAGTGGGTTTTCAGAAATCTGGAACTATAAATAAGTCATGTCACAATTTGAATGATTCAATCATCCAAGTCAATGACAGGTTGAAAACATTGAATAAAATGTCATAAAAATTATAATCCATTTATATTCCATTTAAAAATAATAAAAATCAACTAACCATAGTAAAAAACACTTTAGACCCTAAAGAATTGTAAGGGCCATTTTCATCCTCAAAATATGTTGATAAGGCCACTATAAGGCAAAAACAAACAACATTAGAGATGTTGCTAATGGTTTTATTAGAGAACAAATAAAATAATAAGGCATGTTTATGTGGCATTGCTCAAGTTAAAAAAAGTCTGATGGATCCCACTTTAAAACCCTTGTCCTGCTTAAGACCTGCCTACTCAGGTGGGTCCCACTTAAAAATGTTTTAACTTCTAATTTTCCATGAATTAATTAAAAGGAATAGAAAAATCAAGAACTACTAATTTGTAGCACAAAATTAAAAAAAAAAAGAAAATAGAACCAATATCTACATTGGTGTACGATGGAAAACTAGCTCTAATGCATCAGAGAGTTTTACAAACAAAACTAATTTGCCTAAGATGCAATTGTAGAATGATAGAAGATTCCAATATCTAATATAAGGTAGCAAGAGCTCCCTATCCAACAATATGAAGAACAATATCTCCTTTTCTTCACAAGCCATTTCAAATTACTAACAGTTATCTCAATTCGGTTCTCTCCAAGACCATGGAACTTTTTTAACAAGGTGGTTACCACCAGAGGCCCTCTGATCCCATTTACCAAAAACAAGAAATGTTGGTAAATAATGACTTGTAAAATTCAAATTACAACAAATACCTTGTTACTTGCCCAACAAAACATGGAACAAGAGATATGATACTTGTACACAGACACCTAAAGAGGTGCACTTTTAACCGTCATTACCAAATTCACCTAGAAATCCATTGTCCCATTGTTTGAAACCTTCTTCAAAGTGTTGTTCCAAGGAACTTGTCAGTCTTCACAGTTCCTTGCTTGGTGACTTTCTCCACATGATCTTAAACCTCACTACTTTGGCCATTGTATTTTAATGGCTTTAATGTACTAGTAAGTGTGTGCGTGCTTTTCACATGGAAAATTTTGATGATAGTGATAATAATAATCAATATGTTTCCAAAATTTTTTACAGTTTTTTATATTTATTTATCTATTAAAATTATTCTTATTTGTCACACTTATTTTTGTTTAATATAATGATATATGATATTATAAATGTGTCCAAGTGTTTTCTACAATTTCTTTTGTACTTTTTATACTTTTGTGTGTTTTCATATTTTATTATTATTGTTGTTGTTGTTGTTATTATAAATGTAAACTTTTTGTATTTTTTACACATTGGTCCAAAAAGGTTGAATTGTTGACTCACCACAAAAAAGGAAAACAACTCTATTTTTGTGTTGGTTTTAAATTTATATTTTATTTCTAAAATCAATAAAAAGAAAAGATATTATCTAAAACTCACAATGAGTCAATGACAATTTCACATTCCTCTTAAACTCACCATGACACTTCAAAACCTCAAAAGATCACATTGTCAATGAATTTTATTGTCCAAAATTCATCAAGCTTATTACATATTCTCATGAAAAAATTACCCTTGACTTGAACCTGGGCCCATACCAACTACATAATAGTCGGGGGCAATTTTATCACAAAAATATTTAATAAGGTTGATTGATCATTCAGGGTTAGTTTGGTAATGTAAGATACTTGAATGCTTATATGGACAAGTTCCATTAATGATCACTAGTAGTGATCTAACAGAAACCTTAATGGAATGTGAGTTTTGGATAACAAATCTCATTGACAAGGGGATATTTGGAGCTTTTAAAATACAATGATGAGTTTAAGAGAAATACAAAAGTGTCATGGAAAGTTTTAGATAATTATTCATTTCTACACTTATTTTTAATTAATATATGATTCAATGAAAGAATGAGAATTAATACTCTAAATATAAAACTTAATGAAAGGGAATTGAATGAGGATAAATGTAATAATTCCAATTACATTTTGTGCCCTCACAATTAGAGAGGGACTAAATCCAAAAGTCAAACAAAGTTCCACTCTCATTCACACTTTTAATAGTAGTATAGATTATCACCACTATAAATTACATTATCCTTTGTCTTAAGGAGAGAATTTATTGTTACATTATATTACTTTTATTGTGTTTTAGCTATTTGGGGGGTGTTTGGTGTCATGATCTAACCACAATATATTCTGTTTGGAAACACTCCACGACTTGTTAGGGTATTCAGTTGGCTTGTGGTGTAGACTGATCCACACCACAATACAATTTATCATCAACAGGTTTTTCTCGTGGATTGATCAATGCTACTGTGGATTCTTTTACTGTGAGTGATCCCATGCTTCATAGGGTATGTTTTACCCTAAAAGCTATCCCATTATTTTACTATTGCAATATATCTCTTATTTACTTTCAAGGTTTTCTACTGTTATCCCATCATCGTTAATCGATCTCACATTACTCGCCATTGCTAATCCAACCATTTCTATACCGAACTGCCACTGTAAGTGATTCATCTCCATTTTACCCTAAGACTATTATATTGTTATAATGTTGTAACATATCTCTCTTGGTACTCAAGGCTTGCTGTTGCTACTCCATCATTGAGAAGAAGCTCACCATCACTCGCCATTGCAATGACTATTGTTGTTGTTGATAATAATTTGTTTATTTGTTTGCTACTAAACTATTTTTATCCTTTTTTTATGTTTATTTGAGCTTGTTGAACTCCTATTAATTGAACAAGTTAAACCCCTATTTTGTGTTATGTTTTCTCTATTGTATTATGCTTTTACGAACATGTTAATAACATAAATTATCTTACATGTTGTAAGTGAGATACATGGAATCAAAATGCAGTATGTGGAATGAATTGTACAACACCTTGTAAAATACCTAAGGGGGTGTGATGACACTACCCAATTTCTCATCTATACTACAGAGCACCCCCTTGGTTTGTCTAAAAGAAAAAAAAGGTTACATTGTATAAGCATGGTTTATTGACAAGTCAAGCTCGAATAACTAGATATTCAATTTGGCTCCACTTGAATCCACCCCTAGTTGCAAATATGAACATCACATCTAATAAAGATATGCGATTCATATGTTATTTTTTATATAGTTTACAGAAACTCATGGGCATTCAACTCTAATTTTTAAGTACAAGTCATCCACAAATTGATGGCCAAATATATTGAAGTTGTAAACTATTCTCTTAATGGTTTATATTGATGTTTAGAAAGCGATTGCCCTTCCCATGAGACTTTATCATGTCTAATGCCAAATTCACATACAATAATTCCAAATGTTAATTTACTCAAAAGACCCCATTTGAAATGGTGTATGGAAGAAATTCAAGTTATGTCTTAGATAGAATATCTATTTCCAACCCAGGGAGAAGTAATATGGAACAAAGAGCTTGGCAATCACATACATGAAATTCAAGAGAAAGTTAGAGCTCTGTGGAGCAAATGAATGATACAAATAAGAAATTGTAACGTTCAATGTTGACACCTAGAATTTTAAGGAGATTTGGTTATGGCTTATCTAAGGAAAGGTTTCAATGGATACCTATTACAAGCTTAAGTATAAGAATATTGGTCATTGATACATCTTAAAGAAAACTGAGCCAAATGCTTATCAAATTGAGTTATCACATGGAATGGCAATCAACCAAATCATCAATATGGTTGATTTATACATATTTTGTGGAGATTTGACTCAGTCACCACAAGCTATTAATGATTTGGGAATTTTGTTTTCATTTAAATATTATTGATATTTTTGATAGTACTTATACATAATTCTTGGTTTGTTGGAAGGCAAGTCTATATTGGTTTGGACCAATCCAAGCAATAGTGGCCAAGATTGTCTAGGCCAAGGAATGACCTATAGCTGAGACTAGGCAATAAAGGTCTCAAAAGGATACAAAATGGGGTGTAAGTCATATTCTGTTCTGTTTAATGCCATGTCCATTGTTAAATTATGAGTGCTTAAATAATTTCTTACTACTTAAACCAATGTCCTTGGTTCTGACCCTAGCCCTTTCTAGCCCCTTCAATTTGCAATGAATTGCTTCTTAAGGGAAAACTGGATTTCCTGGCTGCAATTCACGGTGGGTAGAGTGTAGGTAGAAAAAGTGAGTAGGAAATCTAGGTTCTCTTATGGGTGCTATGGATGGACTACTATACATGTGACCAAACCATCTTATTACTCTACTTTCTCTCACTTTATTATTTATATATTTGAGCTAATCCTAGGTTTCTTCCAATGACTTCATTTTATAACCTTATGTGGCTCTCTATCCATCCATTTGAGCATATGCATTTTTGCCACATTAATTTTTTGGGCATTTTTTCCTAAATGCTTAACACTTTGTTCCATATAACATAATTGGAATTACAACTATTTTATTAAAAAGTTTGTTTTTATTTTGAATTTTTAATTGAAAACACTCGGGGATATTGTATTATTAGCGATGAGAAAATTATCATCATGAAAATTTTAATATTCATGTAATAACATTCTATTTTACAAATGAGTTTGACTATGATATTAAAACGACATGATACCTAAAAAGCTAATAACATCAATTAGTATCATAAAAGTGGTAACCAATCAACTATAATTCATCAAACTTCACGGGTGAGTTCTGATTGGTCAAAGTTCTTGTAAGCTTCATAGAAATTACCTCAGGGAAGTAGAGGTATCTGTGATAATCAAATGATGGCTTGAGCATGTGGTTTGGTTGAGTCGGTGTCATTTTCATTTATGGGCTAAAAGGAATTGGTAGTGTTTTGAAAACAACTTCCACTCAATGGAGCATGTGGTTCAATTTAGAGGATCCATTTTGGCTAGATTTTAGGGGATAAAGTAGAAGGTTCTGAATGATCTCAACACTAGGATCCTTTTTGCTGGTTGGGGTATGAAGGCCTCCTACTATATGTGCCTCTCCTATCTATTCATAGACAAAGCTCACCTCCTCTTAAGGTTTCTGGTGCTTGGATATTGACAGATCCCTAACTTAACTCAGGTGGCTTTGGTAATATTATCAGACTCAGGAGGTGCTAGAATTTGAGCCCTTGCAACTTCAGTTGGGCCTACACTAGTCATTCTTCATGGCCCTGAAGGGATGAAACGGGGCATTGTAAAGCTTTGGCTAGAGAGGCCTGGCTAATTTGATAGTTTACCATCTTACTCCAAGGTTCTAATCATGGACATTAATGGTTGCACCTCTGATCTATGAGTTCACATCTCTACCCCACAATGCCCTATAGCACATCCCCGCCGTGTATTGGAGCATCTCCTGATGATGTCATTATTGATTTTGATATCATCATCGGGAGATGTTCCCAATACACGATGGGGATGTGCTATGAGGCATTGTGGGGCAGAGATGTGGTCTCCTAATCTCTTGGCCATAGACATGGTTGTTGATTATCTGTCAAAAGACTCAAATCAAAACCGTTTGTTTTTGTACATGCAGCTAGAGGTACTTATATAAAACCGAAAAGTTAAATCGAAAAATGTGGTTAACTGAATTGACTTATATATATTATATATTTTTATTTATATATTACATATAAATATATAGTCATCATGGTTTTCAAACCATCATTGACCTGATGGTCAGACCATTTGGCCTGGAAACCGGTTGTTAGAACGGTTCCATTTCACCTCAAATCCGGTCCTTGGCTAAAAACCATTGATTTGGTTAACAACCCACTAACCCGGGTGGTCAAATGACCCATTCAACGATTTTGGCCATTTTTTTATTTTAATTTTTAACTTGGGATGGATCATTTGTTCAAATTAGATGGTTGAACCATTGACTCAGAAACTGGTACATTCCCGATTTTGGGTTATTTTTTAAAACCTTGATACACATTATATATATTTATAATATAATATTTATATACTTATTTATAATATATATGCATTATAAATAAAAAACAACCAACAAATCAGAAAACTAAATGAATTAACCCATTAACGAGTGGTATTGGTTTGGGGAATTGCAAAAAACTGATTATACCGATATGAATTAAAAAAGAGCCCAACCGAACCATGAGATACATACATACATGCAGCCAACTTAGGGCTTTGGCCACGGTAGGATGTAAATCAAATAAGCTTGAGCGAGTGTAGAGTAATTTTGTGTAACCAAAAAAATGTGGTGCAGAGTAAATTTAGAAACTTGGGGTGGTTAATTGCTAATATTAAAAACCCTATTCACATATTTATAATTTATAAAAGGGAAATTATCGACTTTAAAGCATTTCTCTTAAATTCATCATAACTTTTCAAAATGTCTAAAACTCACAATGTCACTAACTAATGGGTGTTAATATATTATCATTTTACCCTTCGTAGAAAAATATAAAATATATACATATATGTTTTAATATTTTAACTAAGAAAGACAATGAAAAAAGGAAAACATTCAAAAAAATATTTTCAAATATAAAATATATAGAAACACAAAAATTACAAAAAATATAACACATTATAGAAATTGCAAACAAAATAAAATATATTTTTAAGTTATAGAAAGTATAGAAATTGAAAAACAAAATCAGAAAATAAAAATTGTAGAAAAAACACCAAAAATTATAGAAAAACACAGAAATTGCAAATAAATAACAAAAGTACAAGAAAATTTATAGATTGTAGAAAATAGAAAATGTAAAAAAACAGAAATTATAACAAAACATTAAAAATGCAAAGAACAAGAAAATTGAAAACTGAAAAGACAAAAAAACTCGAAAAATATAAAAAACTTGATAAAGACAGAAATTGCAAATATACATAAAATGATAAAAATTATATAGATAAAAGTAATAAATTGTAGAAAACAAGAAAATGATAAATTTTTCAAAAAAAAATCAACTTCTGTTTAACGGTGCTTTAATGAAAGGTGAGTTTTAAAGAAATGGTGAGTTTTAAAGAAATGGCGAAAAGTCATAATGAGTTTTAGACGATTTGCTGAAAAGTAATGGTGAGTTTTAAAGAAATATTCTATTTGAGACAAGATACTTGCTGCATGTGACGTGGAAGAACAGAAATTCCACGTGGAAAGTAACGATTGGTTCCAAATAGGCCACGCCAGGAAGAATGACGTGGTCAATAGGCTGAGTAGACGACATCTGTGTAGCCAGTTGAACAGATACTCAGAGCTTCGAAATAGGACACGAACGACGACTCTTGTTGCAATACCCCCCTCCCCGGCTCACGCGTATTCATATATTCCGACGCTGAAGAAACGCTTATGCGCTAATAGGGATTTCTACTGCGGAGACGAGATCTCAGGTAACTGCACGGCGAACTTAATTCTTTTCTGTCGATCGGAGTTGTTTTGTTATCGTATACAAATAAAAAGGAGGTCGATTTGTGTTGTGAATCGATAAAATACAGGTTGTCCTAAGAAATTTAGATTAAATCTCTGTTTTGATCAGATAGAACGGATCTGAGGGAGGGATAGTAAGTGGTCTTAGCAATTTCCATTTCAAATATTTGAATCTGAGAATTGCTTGATCTGCATCTATATCTTTACATCTGAAAGAGACAAACATTCCGATTTGACTTCACTTTTAGATCTTTCTCTCTTTCTATTATTTTTTGTAATCAGTGATGTCTGACATGGTGCTTTATGTATATCGGTTGTTTCCATGTTCCTCATTTTGCTTAATCCATTCCTGATTTGGCAGTTTTGTTCCTTGTTAGCCTCGAATTCGATTGTTTTCAGGCCCGTAGATCTATCTGGTTCCATAGGGTCTTGGATTTGGAAAGATTTGTTTTCTGCATGTTTTGATCTTTTTGATGAAAACATTTATTCAGGATGTGATGATTCTTCTTCTGTATGACTAGGTTTTTCGGGTTGAAACTTTGTCTACATTGTATTATCTGGGTTATTCTGTTTATTCTTGGTGGGTTAATAGGAATTCTATTAGAAGTCAATGGATGATCATAATTCCTCACAAAAATATGGACAAATTGAAATTCTGTCTGGATGGCCAAGGATTTCAAATAATTTCGTTTTATTGTGAAGCCCCCCCACCCCCACCGCTGATACAACATTTGGCGATGCCAAATAGGATTGGGGATTTGATAGGTTCTTCATATGTTATTTCCTAGATAGAGAATGAAAGAGATATATTTCTTTTTTCAATAGAATTCAAATGAGAGGAAAAACATGTGCAAGAAGAGAAAATAAATAGTAGAGAAGATTGGTTGAAAGTCTATAAATTATGATTATTGTGAAACACTAATCCTACTTCCCACAGTTTGTGCATTGCTGAAACTAAGGGTTATCTTCAATGCCTAACTCTGAGGGGGATATATTGGCTCCAAAAATATGGAGATTATGGAGAGTCGAGAGGATTTTATTCCCTTTTTGTCCCAGTACAATTGACCCCTATTTACCATTTTCTTTGCTAAATAATCAGCAAATACATTAGCCTCTCTCCTCATCTGTATTCTTAGGTTCATCTTTCTTGTTTAAAAGTTTAAATATTCTGGGCACTTAAAATATTCTTTCATGCTTGGGTATAGTCATGTAGGACTGTAGACTGCTTCAAAATATTCCAATGGCTAGCATATTTCTTGTTAAATGTGGATGATCTTCCACTGAGTTAACCACTCAAAAAAGTCTTATGTTCAAACTATTACCCATGGTTCATGTTTGCTTCCTCAAAAGTATCCTACCCTTCACTTTTTCTGATCTGAAATACCTTATTCTCTCCATATTTTTCTTTATTTCAGTAGACATGGTTCCCTGTTATGGGACTGAAAGTAAGACGTGTTTTACATTTGTACATTTCAAAATGGTCAACTTGTAAAAGTTGGTTGATTTCTTCCACCCGATCCCAAAGAGATTCAGATACATAGTGGTTGCTTAAGATACAAACAGGAGATAACCCTGTCTAATAATCAGGCTTTATCATCCAGACCATATTTCAAGGATCATTTCTATTTTGGGCAGGCACGCAGGATAGAAAGATTGTATTATCTAAAATGTCAAAAAGTGCAAATGATTTTGAACCTCAAACCAGCCTCTTATCCTTCCTAACTTGGATGAGCAGACATTTTTCATTCTTCAACATTTGTAACATTTTCTTAATCTTTAACGCAGCAACGTCTTTATTAATTTGTAAAAGAATAGGTAATATATACCAGACAAGTTGTGCGGACACCTCAGAATTCAGTTTAGACTAGCCCATCTACCTAATCCATTAGAAACCCTTTCCTTTGACTATATGTATCATTCAGCTTCTCAATGGTTTTTTGAGTCTATAAACAAAGAAGCAGTTTGTGGTAGCAATTTAATTTACCACCCTTTACTTGGAAAGTTTCTCCAAAGAATTTCTTATTCTTCTTAATGTTCTAACCTATAGCTTTATATGTTCATATTGTTCTTTGCTTTTTTGACCATGGAACTTGAGTACTTGTAAACTCTTACATGGAGCTATTTTCAACTGTGAATAATGCTTTGTAGAGTACATTTACTTCAAGTAGTGAGTTTGTTCCATTTGTTCTTTGCTTTTTATGGTTAGGGAGTTTGAGAACCTGTAAACTCTTTGATGAGGCTATTTTCAATCATGAATGATGCTTTGTAAATTATGTTTCTTTTTGTTTTTTTCCTTTGAAAAGTGGGCTTATTCCATCTTTTTTTCTTTTCTCTACTTTTTATTTGAATTATTTGGGCATTGCAGTAGATTTGAGAGGAAATGTTAAATTTCTATTTGTTATTCTAGAATTTTCACCCTCTTGTGCCTATGCTATTTGGTATGAAAGCAGATCCGAATGTGGATGGAAATTCTATATATTTTATAAATCTGTGGCTGGATAAATCAGTTCTTAGTTCAAAGCCAACTAACCGAACCTAATGGTTCCTTAATCTAAAAATCTTATTTGTTAAGAGTTTTTAGGTTTTCCATGTCAGCATGCCATGTGGCAAGTAATATTCAAGGTTTTTGAGTTTGTATTGTGGAGTTAGTTAATGTATAGATTTATCAAAGGGGAATGAAATCAAGCATCCGGCAAAATTTTGTCAGCAATCAAACACTGGGAAACAAATTTTGCAGGATAATTGGTCTTAGCAACCAAACACAGGATGCCACAATGAGAATAAATTTTCCTTTCTCATCCCATTCTTCCTCTGCAATCAAACGGACCATAAATGTATAGCTAATGTATGTGATCAGTCTATTTTTTTTCCTAATAAAATGTTACCAAGTAGAAAAGATAAATTTCTTGTTTTTTGTGCCCATGCAACATTTAGCTGGGGCCTTGGGAGGGGCACTAAGTGGCCACTCTATTCTCTAACTTGTATTCTCACACTTGTGAGCCCAAGTGTTTACCTTTGTGCCAAGTAATGGACCCTAACCTCTTTAAAATGTGAAACTTGCGGCTCAAGAATTGGGTTGGAGATACCTAATTTTAGGTACTATTTCATGTAGGAGTAGAGAATTTTATTTTATTTTTGGTTTTGGTCAGTAACTAAAACAGCGTTAATGAAAAGGAGTACAATAATTAAGTAAGAGTGTGCTCCATGTAAGGCTATGACTCTATGAGCACCATAGCAGAGGGAAGCAAACCACAAACTTCTACAAAACCAAAAGAACAGTGAGAAGAAACCATTCTGGGAGATATAAGCCCTAATGCAACTTAAACCTCCTCATGTCATTCCTAGCCGAGGAATTAGCCAAAGTGATAGCTAATATCTGGATCTGTTTGGAAGATCATATGTGGGAGTAGAGTTTAATAGAGGATAACATGTTGACTCGTGCGGGGTGGAATGTGGAAGAGTAGGTAAGGATAGATTTTAAATTAGGGAGTTGATTGGGTTTAGGATGTGTATACAAAGATTGTGCAGAAGCTGAAGACTCTGACAAAGGAGTAACAGAATCAGGGTTTTATGTGGGAAGAGGAATGAGTTAAAGGGAGATATTAATTAAAAACTTGTATTCAATAGTTGGATACTCTTTTTAGTGGATTCATTTATTCTTTATTTGCCTGCTTTTGTTTATATTGTACTTGTGTTTTGTTGCATGCTGTCTTATAAAATGATGTATAGATTGAATTGATGGGTTTGCTTTTCCTTTTCTGCTTTGACCATGCTCTAGCGTTCAATAATAGGTTTGATAGTCTTTGTTTTTAGCAGAATGGACTGCATATTGTATTATTGTACTTCGTGAATGATTTTATCTCAAAATTTTGTTATTTTTGTTCTTGAAATTTAGTTTTTACTTTTTAGTGAAATTTTAATTTTAGGTTGTCTTTTCATCTCCTGGGATTTAGCTAAACCTGATTGCAGCTGTTGTACCTTTTTTTTTTTGTAAGCGGCCTTATTAGAAATTGATCTGAAGTGGGTGTATTTTTTCAGTTGACTCATTTTTGAGCAACCTCTGATTCTTGGGATGCATTTTTCTTGTATCAGTACAGAGCTTTATTTGATAGACTTCTTTCCATTTCTTTCGCTTGTTCATGTTTCTTCTTATATCATATTTGGTTTTTCTCAAATTTAAGACACACCATTTGGGGATTTCTTTTAGAGGATGAGTAAAATTGAATATAATGTTTGTTTTGTTCTCTTTTTGTTATCAGAATAAGATGGGAGATATATCTAACATATAGATTTCTATACATTAATATAACCTTGATATCCTTCCAATCGTAACTTTTATTCTTCTATGTAGATGACTGAGGAAATCGTTTTGAATTGATTAACATGTTTGAATAATGCTGCTGAGATTTTTATCATTGTATGCATTTACAGTGTATTTTTCTTATACACTGATTTACTTTTCCTCTTATCTCTGTATGACAGGAAGTAGTTCAAATAATACATTTCCACCCATCACATTCATTATTCTCATTTGGTAAGCAATTAATCAACTTATATGCTTATATGTTGAAATAGTTCTCTTTTTACTGTGTGTAGGGATTTACCGTTTTTTCATACCCAATTTGACTTTACCGTTTTTTGAGGTCTACACCTCACTTCTTCCTTTTAAACCCACAGATGATATAAAACCACTTTATTGTTTATTCTCATTTATGCATCCTTTTGCATTTCATGTTCAAATTGCATTAGTTTTGGTTTTAATCTATTTAATTTTGATTTACCTAAATCTGTTTTTGCTACTGAGAAAGCTATTTGGTTATGAATACTAGAAACCACTTTCCTTTTTATTTTTCATTTCTGATCCTCACATTTTCTCTTTCGTATTTGAAATAGGTCTGAACAGAAATGGTTGCAAACGGTGCAGCTCCTCCAAGGGGAAGTGCAGCAGCAGCTGCCAGCTTGCGAAGGAGAAGGACAACCTCTGGTGGGACTGCCGGAGGAGCAAGTGGCACCATGCTCCAATTCTACACAGACGATGCACCAGGGCTTAAGATTTCTCCGAACGTGGTGCTTGTCATGAGCATTGGATTCATAGCTTTTGTTGCAATTTTGCATGTCGTGGGTAAGTTGTATTTGGTGCCTAGAGAGGCTGGGAGGTCTTAGAAAGTGAAACTTAGCAGCAGCAGATGTAGTGACTTCCGATATTAAGCCTTTTCCCTATAAACAATGGATCCATAGGGTTTTTTTTGTTTCTTAGTTCTGTATTACCATTTTGATGTTCCTTCAGGTTATACATTGACAAATAAATACTCAAGGTTGTCAGCGTAGAGGTAGAGCAATATATTTATATTATTTATGGTTTGAAAAAAATTAAACTATTACATCAACGAATCTATACTACCAATAAAAGAGTGAATAGTCCTATTTTCTGGACTTTTCATTAGACATTTTTACCCTTTATCTAAGTAACATACAACGGGCATAAAAAATGGCATATATGTCCTTTACTCTCACTCCAAAAACAGCCCATTTATACCACCCTCTTTCCTCTTTCCTCTTCCCCTCCGTGGCCCACTTGCTAGTTGATCACTCTGGGTTGGGTTGATCATTATTCTCTCAGAACTCATTCCCGGAGAAGAGAATTTATTCATGGCTTGTGACTTGTGTTAAATATTGTTTTCTCGAAATTGAGTACGGGGCCTTCAACGGTTATTGTTTTCTCGGAATCTTCGTCTCAACTGAGAGCAAAAATAAAATACACCTCCTGTGTTTGATAAAAATCTCAGAGGCTATGCCTTCTTTCCATCTCTCCATATTTGTATTGTCTCATAGTCATAGCTAAGCAATCAAATAAAACTTTTGCTTTAGCGTATGGAGTGTAATATGTTCTATTCCTAATTTATGGACTTGGGAATTTTAACAATTTTTTGTTTTCTTCTGGGGTTCGAATTTTGTGCTTGTCACATAATTGGTATTTCCTTGGATTCGGCACAAAAGCAGTATACACTTTCTACTTAAACAAGCCACAGCCACAGCCACAGCCACCTAGTTATCGGGGAAGTCAATGGACAGGGAAGTTCAATATTGTATTTCAATTTTTATTTGATCCTGGTTGGATTCTTTGCATGGTAGTGACGAAAGAAAGAAAACAAAGAGGACGAGCAAAAGCTAAACAATCCCGCAATCGATTGTATCAACGCCCACTCACCGCCCCCTTGGGCTAGTATTTGATTAATTGATTTGGAGGGAGTATGTGCGTTCGAGGCTTAGGCTGAATGTCATATTCCAAGTGTTTATATCTTGAAGTATAATTACATGGAATGTCTGTACTTACAGATACATAATTCTAGCTTTCAGAAAGAAAAAAAATATCCACTTTAATGCATAATTGTAGATGGATATATTATAGAAGGCGGGTGGACTCAGGTTAGATCAGGCCAGGTTTTAGCTACGCGAGGCCTCGGACCAAGCTGACATCAAACTTGATTTTCAAGGCCCAAGTTCATAATGAAGCCCAAAATTCCAAACCCATAATTTGGGTTAGGCTGGGCGGTAATTGGATGGGATTCAGAAAAATCCGAATCCAATCTGATTTTAAAATTTGTATTTAAATCTGATCCAGTCAGGTTTAAATTAATGTACTCAGTCAGGTTTATATTTAATATAATTCCGCTTTAATTTTTTAAAATACAAACAAATTAAAAGTTAATTACTTTTTACTTATAGATATAATAAATTAATGTACATGTAACATACTGAATTTATTATATATATAAATTCATATATAATACAATATATAAAAGTATATTTTTTATAATGTTAAATATAATTATAGAAAATTTATATATTAAAATCAATATAATTGGATTCAGATTTTAATCGGATCATGGAACCAAATCCAAATTTGATCCGATTATTAATCAGACACAAATTGCAAAATCCAAATCTGATTTAATTGCATAACACATCATCCGAATCCATCAGATCAGGCGCTGAATTTTCGGGCATCATTGACAGGCCCAACTGCGCCAGATTGAGATGCATTGGACTTCTGTTGCGCCTACCTTTTGGTGTGGACAAAAATTGCTTCTGCCAAGTTGCAACTCAATTCACCCCTAAATGAGCACAAGGGAATAGATTCTGGTTTTTCATTTGGTATCTAAAATTAGTCAATTGCTGGTACTGGAATTATCCATTGTTTTTCTTTAATTGATCCATACTCCTTTAAAAACATGAAATGATGCCAAGCATTTTAGATGGCCAACACAGTATGTTCCAACTCCAAATACTACATAAAACTACAATGAAATGAATCCTTTATACTTTACCATCCCTATAACCTCAGGCTTTTCTGGTTTAATCGTGGTATTAAAAAATGATCCAGAGGCAGAATTGTTATGGCCACCAGTTTTTAGGTCAACGATTTGATCATCTGGTCTGAACAGACGTTGTTTTGACAATAAAAATTTATAAAATAAAAAATAAAAAAGCTAAAAACTATTGAACGGGTCAATGGTTAATGATTTGACTACTCGAATTAATGAATTATTAACTGATTCAACGACTTTTGACCAGGGACTGTATTTGAGATAAAACAGAATCGATTGCCTGAACGATTCCTAGGCGGAACGGTCCGACTGTCCAAATCATCGACAGTTCAAAAACCATGGGTTCAATTTACAGTTTTTTGAAGCTAGCTAGAAAATTCAGAAAGCTTCGACAATTTGTCAAATTAAATTACAAGTGGTCAGGGGTAACTAAGAAATATATATGATCTGACAGAGTGGATGCAATCATCTAATGTTTCTTGGCTGATTTAGCTAATTAATTCATCTATTTGGTTGGTCCGACGAATTGCAAAGCCCGAGAGCAGGTCTGCCATTGATTTAATTTGGACAAGGTGATCAATCTATATTCGATTCACCAAACTGTAAAATACTTGGCATTACAGTATTAAACTATTTTTTATTTGCTTCCCCTTTAACGTATCTTAATTAACTCAAAAAGTTTCCCATGTCACAAAGCTAACATCTTCAGCTGGAAGACACTTGGCCTATTCTTTTTCAAAGCAAACTTCAGCTTTTGCGTGTAAAGAAGTCAATAGGAGAAATGGAGAAGGAAGCAGAATGCAATAACGGAAGATTCTTCACTGAGAAGGAAGCTCAAGGAAAGTGGGTCATGGCCACGGATGAAAGGAAAAGTGCCAACTTATAAAGGTGAACACCTGCAGCCCTCCCGTGGCGAAAGAGAACTTTTTTTGCTCTTTCTCTTTCTTTTTTCCTTTATTGTTGATTGATTTGGTAAAATGGTTGAAAGCATGAGATTCTTGCACCATCAACGTGCTTAAAATTGTTCTAGTTTCTAGTTCTAGAGGATTAAAGAGAAGCCTATATTCCTCCCTATATAGCCTTAATCCTTGTAACGCAGTGATCTCTGTCCTTTGATATGTCTTGAGTATGGCCTGGTTTAAGTTTATCTTCTGTACTGATAGAGATGACGACGACGAAGATGTAGCAGAACCTCAACAGGAGACATTAGCTATGAGTGTGATTTCCATGCATGCCAACAGCCAAGAGCAATCTGATCACACAAGTAGCTCATCAACTACCATTATTGCCAACAGTGAAGACCTTGTCTCTGAGATCCTCTTACATCTTCCCATCAAATGTCTTCTCAGATTCAAGTCAGTCTCCAAACAATGGCTCTTTCTCATCTCCCATCCCCTCTTCATTCACGAATACAACCGTCGAAACCCCATTTCTGTCTCTGGGTTCTTCTTTCCTACTGGACTCTCTAGAGCCATTTATCCACAACTTGACTTTGTTCTTCTTGACGGGAATATTGCAGCTGACATCCCCTTCACACATCTTCATGATCCTGTAGCTGTTGAAGTACTGCATTCCTGCAATGGTCTACTTCTGTGCTCTGGTAGAATCGGAACGTTGAGTGGGTTAGTCCCTTATCACGTCCATAACCCAGCCACGAAGCAACACAGAACACTTCCACTCCGGCCTTCTGTGGGAATGGTGTCTTCTGCGAGCATAGCTTTCGATCCCTGTAGATCACCTCACTACAAAGTCGTCCTAATTTTAAACCCTGAATTTTCTGATCTTCTCAGCTTTCAGATCGAGCTCTACTCCTCTGAAACCGGGCATTGGAGACTCTGTGGAGAGCCGTTCAATTTATATGGTAAGGAGTTCACTCCTGGGGTCTTCTGGAATGGTGCAATGCACTGGATCCGTCAGCCGGATACTTTCCTATGCTTTGATGTTGAGCGAGAGTGTCTGAGAACGATGCCACCATTGCCGCAGCTAACTCAAGCTCTGAATAGAAGGGGCTATCTGTACTTTGGAGAATCCCAAGGTCATTTGCATCTTATCGTGGCCAATGTCAGGCATCAAGCGTTTGGCCCCGAGACTACCTCCTTCGCTGTGTTAGAGATGGAGAAGGACTATTCTGGGTGGTTTGTGAAATACCAGGTGGATCTCGATGCTCTAATATATGAATTTCCAGAGATACTTCCATTCGCTCCTGGTCATCAGATAGATACAAGGTTTTTCCCAATACCCGTACCCTTTTATCAATACTCTGTATTGAATCTAATTCGAGGAGGAGGAGGAGAAGAAGAAGAAGAAGAAGAAGAAGAAGAATCCTGGCTTGTGCTGCATGTACCTGGTAAGGTCATTTCTTACAGTCTCAAGGATAAGAGCACCCAGTTGCTACGTGTTTCTTCAGACCCTGCTAAGGATTCTGTACTGCGATACTTCTGGGATGACATTCATCCATACATTGAGACCCTGTCTTGTATTTGATCATCTTAATTCTTGATGGAATCGTCGAAAGAAGAGATGGATTAGAAATCTATGGGTGCAAAGCTTGGCAGTTTGGAAAAAATCTGGCCCCTGTTTTCAAATCTCAAGCTGTTTGTGAATACCGATTACACCCAGATTTCCTGAACTCTATTTTGTGTGGGACCTGATACACTTCCAATGAAATTCAATGACGTTCCCCACTCTATATGCCTTTCCATCTCACATGTGCAGATTATAGAGTGGAACGTGGTTGGATTTAATTGAAAGTGTATCACATCTCACATCAAATAGAGTACAGGAAATCTGGGTTCTACGGTTAGGGCCCACCCATTTAGTTCATGAGAATAGAGAGGCCTGGAATTAGAATATAAACGTAGGGGAACGGGGCTCATGCTAACCACGAGGCACGAGCAGAAGACTGTCAATTGGTACGCCATCCATCTATTATAATTAATCCAAGTGTGTGAGATAGTTTTATAATGACACAGGAAAGATTGGGTAAAAAACTTAAACCCCCCTTGATATTTAAAGTAAATACTGAAACATCCCCTCACTTTTTCAAATTATGATATCCGAAAAAAAGTTTTGACCAATCAAGTAGATGATGGGGCAAAAAAACTCTTCTGATACCAACCTCGCCCTTATTTAACCCAGTTGCTAATGTAGATGATTGGGCATGTGTAATAAATCTTGACTATAATTAATAGCATATTCAGTAGTGAAAAATAAAATCAAGAATTAAAATTCATTGAAGCCCACATATTTGAAGTGAAAAATAACTTGTCCTCATTGATATAAAAAATTATTCAAATTTTAAAAACAATCAACATTTAATATATATATTCAATAGTAAAATACATTCTCATTGATGTCTTTGTTCCAGCTTAACCATTAAAAAGAACCAAAAGCAGGTTCATGGGTGGCACGGCCCGCTCGGTCGTGTCGTGCCGTGCCAACCCGTGGACCTAAAACCCCAGGCCCAATACGGCCCGCATGGTCATGCCGGGCCTGGCATGGCCCACAGATGGTCGTGTCGGGCTGTGTTGAGTCACGGATAACACGACCTGATTTATACCTCTAGCTCCAACAAAAAGAACATCATTCATTCAATTGAAGACAGCTTTGTATTGCTACAACACAAGTATGAACCAAAAACAAAATGCAAGGATTCTAAACTGATCTGAACAATGAACCGGTCAGGGTCCAGTTCCCGGGTCGAATGGTATAACCGTTGGAACCGAACGAACAGCTTGTTCTGACAAAAAAAAAAAAACGGTCAAAACCGCCAAATGGTGTCAATGCCCGGGTCAGCAGTTTATTGACTAAATCAACATTCTTTTTTACAAAAATTCGATTTTGGAGAAAACTGAATGACTGATTCCCAATTTTTCCGGTCTGACTGTCCGGTCCGATCCGGTTTTGAAAACCATGCCAAAATGAGATAGAATAAGCAATTAGGAGCCTAGAGAGTTACGGCCATCCACCAAAAGCTAACGGAGAAACTTGTTCTCAGAGATCTCATATAATGCCATCATTTTGGAGGAATATAAAGCATTTCACCTTCTAAAATGCAATCCACAAAATCCAAGCCTAGAACATTTGTGAACTCTTTCTCATCTAGATTGTCAAGATCCACCTGGGAAGTTAAGAACTTGATTTTGATATATATATATATATATATCATTTAACGTTTTGTTGCAGTGAGTGAGTTCTTAACTTCCCATTACATATATGCTATAAAAATCAAGTTATTAAAGGTCTAAACATGTAAAGCAGGTGGTGAAACAGGAGCTCCATGTTTAACATGAACAAAGACATCAATGAGAAATGAAACAAAAGTCGGCAAACACTGACATGCATCAAAACCATACAAAAAAAAAAAAAAAAAATTGAGAAAGCAATTCCTTGAGAACCACATCAAAGGAATTAACAGAAGCAACCCTATCCACCAAGTCAAAAAATCCAAAAGACAGAATGAAGATGACCCTGCAGTTGATGACAGATCAGTGTGCTCTCCATTGGACTTTTAGTTTCGACAGTGTTGGTTGCTTTATTGTATAACCCCAACTTCATATAGGATGCCTTATATCTGAGGAGCAAATCTATTCCAATTTATGGGCAAACTGTATTAGGCTCAGGTCCATATTTTGGTTGGTTGCTGAAAGAAGGCAAGAACCAAGATGAATTAAGCCATCAGAAACAAAAGGTAAATTTATAAGATATAGTTTACTGAAATAAATAAAAAATAACTGTTGAATACAAGGACGAGTTAGATGATCCCACATCAAAGATCCAAGACTGATCCACTTCAGATTAAGGATTCGTCGAAAGAAGAGATGAATTAGAAATCTATGACTGCAAAGCTTGGCAGTTTGGAAAAAAAAGGCAGTCTGCCCCTGTTTTCAAATTTCAAGCTGTTTGTCTTTTTAATTAAAAGAATACCGATTACAGATAGGGCCGGCTCATTTAGTTCATGGGAATAGAGGAATCCCATTTTCATTATTGGTGTAATGGCATTCTCCGAGGGAATGGTCGTTGTTTCCTCTCTCCTTGGGAATCAAATCCTATTCAAACTTATTTTAATTCTCATTCTGATTCCTGTCTGAACAAAATAGGTTAAGAAAATATATTTTTCCAATTCTGATTTCAAAGAATTTTGATTTCAATTTCAATTGTAAATAAAATGAACACTTGTTCTTTTTCCCCCACATTCATGCTTGATGGTGCACGATTTGGTCGCTCCTAACTGGATGGCAGCTCGAACGCCAGTTGAATAGTTGGTTGGTCGAACTGCAAGATAAGAAGGATCAGAGAACCCGGGTGGCAAACCCGACGTGGTCACTTTGATGCTTAAGTAAGTAACTGGCTGTATGCGAAATGACAACTTGAGAGTATGAGAGCTAGTAAGCAATAATCGCACGTACCTAGGTTCTGGGGGCTGGTGCCCTTATATAGATGAGTTGTCGTGGGTTTCACGAAACACCTCCGAGATCTTCGGCCAGCGTTGTTAGGAGTCTATTCCGCCCTGGGAGGTGGATAACGTGTTAGTCGATAAAGCCTATCGTGTTTGTCCGATCCGGGCAGGATGAGGATAAGTCCTGTCGGTCGTGTGGCATGATCCCAAAGAGCTTGTAGACAGTTGGCATGCTTCTATAAGTCTAGTATGTGTCACCTCGATAAGTTGGGCGACCCCGAGCTACTCAGACCTCGGTCCTTCCCGAGGTGTCCGAGACACCCAAGGTGGCTTGGCCCACTGAAGTGGCAGGTGGCGCTGAGATAGTAGGAAATGCTGAGTCACAGTCCAATTAGCAGGTCGCATCCACGTGTTTACTGTTTAGTAGGTCAGGCCAAATCACCCCTCATCAATGCTAATGCTAACACATAAAGCTTCAAAACAGCCCATCTATTTATCTATCTATCTATCTATCTATCTATCTTCTTGCTCTGTTTTCCACAAGAAGTTGTCAAGTTCTTGAGCATCTTGGGAGCTAGCATAAGGTATGAACTCCCGAATCTTCACGTGAGAAAGGGATAGTATTGTGGAGGGGCTAGGAGTGCTGGCCATTGCTCTCTTTGGGAGTGCCTTATCTCCTCTCATGTCATTCAGTTATGCTTGGAGGTCAGCAGGGGCGGTTATGGCAACTTTCATGGTCACCCACTCTCTCTTGATGTCTTTTAATTGTGCTTGAACGACTGTGGGTGTAGGCATGACTCTTTTCCATGTCGACCATTAAGCTCCCATCTCATCAACTTGGTCTTGGATGTTGGTTCGAGATGAACTCCCTTCTTGTCGGGATGATGTACCAAGGATTTCCTTGAGGGTGCCATTCAAGACATCTTGGACCTTGTTCAAGTGGGCTTCTAGCTTCACCATGGAGCTCTCGATGGTTTCCACGTTAAGGTGGATCTCTTCCACTCAATCACACATCTTCCCAACTATCACCTTGCAACGAGGGGTGGCGTGTGTTGAAGGAAACAAGCTTGTTAACCGACTTGTAATCCTCACTCAATTTGGATGTGTGGCCCTTCGGGGCTTTCTCTACAATGGCTTCATCGCCTAGTGGTTGATTGGTCTCATAAGCGTAGGCAAGCCCAAGTTGTATCTCGTCCATGACTTCCCTATTGTGCTTCATTGCACCAGCGCTAGTGTCCTTGTACAAGGATTGTGATGCATTGAAGAGCAACCTGCTCCGATACCAACTGTCACAGGGCTAGTTGATAAGGTCTTATGTGGCACTCGATTAGGTCGAGTGAGCCTACGAATGCAAGCAATAACACATAAAAGGCAATAAGAAGGCACACAAATTAGTTAGCACTTTGTATTGCATTAAATGTTGGGAAGCACAAGCACACAAGTTTGTGTCAAGGGGACCTCGTTCTTAATCTTTACATAGTATTGGCACCACTCAACTACCTACCTCCCCTCAAAGAGTAAGTTAAGCTTTTGGGAGAATGATAGAAGGAAACGTCAAAATGGTGAAAAATTATACTAGGTAATTACAATAATGTCATTAGCGTTCCCCCATACAAAATACATAGATAGCCCACCCATGACATACACAATGACACTCCAAAGGCATGCTGAGGGCACGACGAAAGGTGCATGTTGGTGTGGTGTAGGAGTCACTTGTGACAAGGGAGCATCTTTTGTTCTTTTTAGCTTATGATATGGAGGCCCTGAGAGTGCTGAAAAGAGGTAATTTTCACTTTCCATTCACTTTAATGGAAAGTCATTGCAATTGATTCAATGGAACATGGAGATGGAGAAAGGATCTAGACTGCAAGTGGCGAGATAGTAGAATGTTAGATGTTTTATGATACCCCTCCATGCGTGGTCAAGGATTGATTCTTTGGGGTTGATGATTTGGGCACATGCTGTCGGAGATTTCCCTAAATTACTTATTCTGGAGGTGGCAAGGGAGATCTATGTTGTGAGAATGGCTCAAGGGACCCACTTTCTCTCTTTGAGGGTGTGTGACAAAGCTTTAAATTGGTGAGATTAGAGGTTGGGGAAGCTTCAACACCTATAAGATCAGTTCTAGATGGAGAGATTCTTGTGAACCTTGGATCATCTTCGCTCTTGTCATTAAAACAATTAAAAAAGGGGAGAGGGGGGGGGAGAGGCGAAAGGCAGATGAGAAGACTAGTAAGGATTTCTTCCGATGGAGCTTGGTTTGCCCCTTAAGTAGAGGCGGAGTTGCAATTGGTACCGACTACCTAGGTCAGGAGCTCAAAAACTAGGTGGAGATGCAACTTTCGGATTCAATTTCAAAATTTTCTCCGATGGGGTTGGGGAGAGTTGATGAGTTGGCAGGGAGGGAAAAATGGAAGGTGCTTGCATCCCATTCAAGCCATCTTGAGTAAAGATGTTTCGGTGAGACAGGATTCATCTATAGAGGGCATGAAGATGCTTATCTCAAATTCGTTCATTTGGGTCCAATTAAAGGTGGGTGCATCCCTAGAAGAGCTAAAATGCATGGGCAAGCTTGAAGGTGACTTGCAAGAGAGATGTGGAAAGGAGGGTCTAGTACGCAATGGAGTTGGCTAGGGAAGGGGATTTAAGACAAAGTTTAGCACCAATTTTAGAAAGTGGCAACTTAGAGGCTTTAGTTGAAGTGACACAAAGAAGAAGGCTTGAAGAAATTGAGTCAGGCAATTATGTTTCGCCTGAACTCCTTAGTATTCAAGAAGTGTCAACTTCAAAAGAGGGGAAGGTATCAAGTACAAGGCCAGTGGAAAAACTCAGAAAAATTTAGGTGGCTAAGATGTGTGGCCTTTTTTTTTTGGGATGGGAGAGTGGAGTAAGAGAAGATTCGAGCGAGAGGCACAAAAAGAGAGGGAAAGAGAGAAACAATGGAGCAATGAAGAAGGTGACTATAAGAGAGAAATGTTTCTCTTGATGAGGCTAATGAAAATTTCAAGTTTAGAAGATTACCAGGAAGTAGGAAATTGAGAAGGTTGGCGGACTTTTATGTGGATACTTCTATCAAAATAGATATGAGGATGGCAAAGTCAATCAGGGGAAGAGGTAGGGGTGGTATGGAGGAGGTCAGTTTAGTTATAGCCTTCTTGTTTCTCATTGCAAGTAAGTGGTTCATGAATAGGTAAGCTTGGTTTTTGGTTTTTTGTTTTTTTCTTTAGATGGAAGTTTTCTTGATCTTAAGGCAGTTTGTGGTTAGTCTTTATGATAGAGGGTGGGTGGGAATTTTTCATTGCCACCTTGATCTCTTTGGACTGATCTCTTTTTGTATTCCCTCCTTAGTTTTAATAAAATTTTTCCTTATACTTATCAGAAAAATAACGATCAAGATATAGATTTATTTGATTTTAGTAGCTCAATAATGAAGGAGGTTAGAAGTATCCATCTAGAGGCTGTGTTTAATAGGAAGAATGCTCCCTAGAACATTCATCACACTTCAAGATATTACTAATAGGGTTTACACTAGTTAGGGATTGAACGAAAACAATCTTTTAGTCTAATCACTTAGTCATGGTTATTATCGATTTAGGTTTCAATATCAATAGGATTATGATAATGTTAGAAATAATGTCCATGGGTTATTTATGATCAATGGTTGATCTTGGCTAAGTGCCAAATTGGTAGGAATTAAGAACCCAAAGGCAGTGAGTTTGAATCAGGTTGTAGTTTGGATTCAAGTCTATAATATTCCATTTGAGTTAGTAAGAGAGAATGTTGCTCAAGGAATTGGAGCTTCATTACTCGCATGCCTAAGTTTTAAGTTAAATGGTGCAATTATTAGATTAAATGTGATCGTAGACATTGATTAACCTCTTAATAAAGTTTGAAGTTTTGTTGCTCCTCATATCTGGGTGGTTTATTATTATGAAAACCTCCTAAGAATTTGTTATATGTGTGGATGTCTAAGACATGGTTTCCATAGATGCGCCATGCAACTTCAACCAATCTGGGGAGGAATAACATCCTCCAAACTTTAAGGACTCTATCGAGGAATAGAGAAGATTAAGTCAAGGAAATAGAGCTTCTTCGAATTCTAGTTATGGTGGAGTAAGTGGAGGTGATAGCAAGAGTTGGGTGGCAGAAAGCTCCTTGGGAGCAACAAGTAGTAATGAAGAAATGACAACAAGTGAGGTGGCACAACCACAAATTTTGGCCAGTAAGACTTGGACAAATCCTAGGCCTAATAGGGTCGAAGGTCCTAATCATGAGTACTTACTTTCTCAGGCTAGCAAAATTCTAGAGATGCTGAATCAAACTACTTTGGGTTTGATTTCTTCTTCTTTTTTTTCTTTTTATTTTTTTAGGCCATGGATTAACCCAAACTCTAATGTGATGGGGATTCAAAGATCGAGTATGGATTTACTAATTAAGGTTAGCTCATGGATCTAAACAACTCAAGATGGACTATGATGGCGAGTTTCATTCTACCTATAAATCAAGGGCATTGAGTTCCATTGATGAAGGGGTTTTATGGAACAAGGAAAGAACCCTGAGATGGTTGAGGAAATAGTTCATAAATGTGTAGTTGCTTTTATAGGTAATAAAAGAATCATAATTAAGGAGCCTAGGTAGGGAGTAGGCAAGGTCAAAGCAATCAATATTCATCTGGAGAGCAAGATGAATAGCTATTGGGTAATCCTAATCTCTCATCTCATTTGAATAAATAAGTGCTTATCATTTTCCTCTTGGAAATATCGTGGAGTGGCAAGAAAGCTTTTCTTTCAAAACTTAAATTGCTTTTTTAAATTTAAAATGCTAGATTTTGTTTCTCTATATGAAGCAAGGTTTCAAATGAAAAAATTTTGTTGGTTGCTAGTAAATTGCAATATCCTAATTATTTTTTTGTTTAATTTCAAGGAAGAGTAGGAGGATTATCTTTATTTTGCAAGGAAATTCTTCTTGTGGATATTTTGTCTTCATCAACTAGGTATATTTTAGTTTCAATAGAATTGTATCCTACAACTAAGAAATAGTTAATTTGTTTTTTTGCATGTAGGAACATATAAGCAGAAAAAATTAATTTTTTGATATGACTGAATTTAAGTAAAGGAGAAGAGGGTCAGAGAGAGGGAGAAAGAAAGAATTCTACGGCAGAAAATGCTGATGATTTTTATTCACTCCTTCAGGCTATATTTATAGCCTTACTGTGTAACAACAATGCTACAAACTAGGAAATAAAATAGGAACTGCTCACCCCTAGGGCTTATCTACTAAAACAAACTAAGCTTATCTACTACTAGCTAAAAGATATTCAAAGATACTAACAAACTAAAGAAACAAACTTGACCAAGTCTCATGCTGCCACTACCACATAATTCGTGCACATATCATTTTTTGGGAGCATTTTCATGATGTTATGAGGCAACATGTGACTCGTAATACACCCTTGATTTGTCTAGGTGGTTTTAATGTTGATTTTTCTATTCAATCTAATGAATTAGAGGATCATAACATGTTAGCGTTGTTGCAGAAGAAATTTATAAAATGTGCTTTTTTATTTTGTTAATTCATGCCATCTTAATGAGATTAATGTATATGGAGGGTCAAATACTTGGAGTACTAGTTAAAGAAGTTTAGGCATATTGGAAATGAAACTTGATCTAATTTTTGTTTCAATGGATTGCTTGGAACTATTTGACTCTATATGTTTTTTCCTTTGTCCAAGATAGGGCTCGGATCATATACCTCTTGTTCTTGTTATTAACTTAGAAGTTAATGATAAACCGAAACCTTTTCATTTCATTGAGGCTTGACTATACGAGGAGGATTGTTGGAAGATAATTAGAGATAAATGGAATCTAGGGGGTAGGAGGTTTTGCTATTTGCTACATAATGACTAGATTAGATCGAACTAAGGAAGGGGAATGGATCATTGATTATGAAAGAATATATTTGTTATTTGTGAATCACTTTGAAAAACTTTTTAGGTCTGAAAGGGAATATGCCATAGAGTTTCCTCGTATTTTGAGCAAGTAATTATGGTAGAAGATAATATTTCTCTGCTTAAAACACTTATTGTGGAGGAGGTTAAGGAGGTGATCATTTTTTCTAGGAGCTTTAAAAGATCCTAGGCTTAATGGTATCCCAACTTTGTTTTACCAAATATTTTGGAAGGAAATTGGACATAATCTTTTTTATTTTGTTTGTGACTTTTTTTTAGAATAAAAAAATTGTTAGTAGAATAAATCAAAACTTGTTGGTTCATGGAGCCTTGTACGGTTAAGGGTTTTCAACCAATAAGTTTATGTAATGTTCTATATAAAATTATTACTAAGCTTTTGGCCAATAGAATGAAACATTGCTCCAAAAATGTATTTCTCCTATTCAAAGTGCTTTTGTCCCAAGAAGGTAAGTTCAATATAATGTGGTAATTGTTCATGAAATTTTGCATTATGCCAAGAAAAAAGCATTTTGGAGAAGTATTATGATTGTTAAGATAGATATTTCAAAAGCATATGACACTCTAGAATGGGATTACTTATTGTAAAGTTTGAAAGAATTAGGATATTATAAACTACGAATTTCTTTGTTTTGATTAATGGAGTGGCAGAAGGTCATTTTGGTGCCACTAGGTTAGTGGACCCAATGCCTAACTATTTGTTTGTTATATCCATAGAGGGGTTAACTTGGTTGATTCTTAAAGCTAGTAATGAAAGGAAACTTAAGGGAGTTAAAATGGCTAGAGAGGCCCTTGAAATATCACATCTTTTGTTTTTTGATCATGTATTACTTTTTAGGAAAGCTAATAGAGAGGATTGTTGACTTTATTGAGGTTATGATAAGGGAATTTCAAAAATTGTCTAGATTAAAAATCAATTTTCAGAAATCTTGGTTGGTTTAGTAATAATATTCCAACTAAAGGTCAAAAGGTGTTAAGATGACAAATGAAGATGTTCCCCCTTCCCAAGGTCTATAAATATCTTGGAGTTCCTATTTTATGGAGAAAGTAGAAACATGAATCTTTAGAGTTCATTTTAGATAAGATGAAAAGTAGATTAGCCTAGTGGGAAGCATCGTGTTTATCCTATGCGAACTTTGATTTAGTCAAATTTAAAAACTATTCCTTTGTGTTGTATGACTGTGACTAAATTTCTTAAGCAAAGCCTTAAAAAGGATGGGCAAACCCAAAGGAAATTTGGGTGGAGGGGCTGTAAAAATAAATAAATTGGGGCTAAATTGGCAAGTTGGTTATTCCTTTTTGTTCCTAGGAAAGAAGGTGGTCTAGGTTTTAAATAGCTAAACTTCTGAAATAAAGCTTTGCTTTGTAAATTGGCTTGGAGATATATTAAGGAATCAAAATATTTATGGGTGAAACTCCTAAGGAATAAATATCTCAAAAATGATGAAATTCTTCCAAGCAGAATAACTACCTTTGCCTCCCCAATTTGGAGAGATCTATATAAATATTTGCGGATCCTTTTGCTATATCTAGGTGTCTAAGTGTGTAAAGATTCTCATGTTAATATCTAGAATTATCCTTGTATTTTTTATGGTTTTTAAATTACATCCTCCTATTGGTCCTCCATATAAGACCAATCAATGTTTAGTGATTAAAGATTTGACGAGAAATTCTGAAGGAGATTGAGATAGTAAACTTGAGCATTTGTTTGGATAGATTATTTTCTGGCTAGAAACTCATGATATTTTCATCTGGTTGGGGGCATCTTATGGATTATTTTCAATTAAGAGTTTCTACTTTCAACCCTAGAAGTGATTGAATTTATCTTTGGATGACAACTTGTTAAAATTAATTAGAAAGGTTAGGAAATTAAAGATGGCTTTGAAATTCAGAATTTTCTCATGGGCTTGCTTAGAAATTTCATTTACACAAAAACTAGATTGGCTGATTGTATTACCATGGAACCCACATTGCATGCATTATCCTTCCCCACCATGCATTATCCTCTACATGGATAACCCAAACTCTTGCTAATCTAATTAGTTGTTGTAATCTCTATCTGTATCTCCTAGATATCTCATTGTTATCTATCTATAACCTCAATCTCTTCTTGTATATAAATTCTCCAAACATTGTATGCTTTTCATCAAGATAATAAAGTCAGAATAATTATTTTACAAGGTATCAGAGCAACTTCTTATTCTGATACCTCAGCCTCCATCACGACCGACGTCACCTTTGACGATGTCAATAGTCCATACTACCTCCATCACTTAGATAACCTAGAGAGCATCCTAGTTACATCCGTACTCATGAGAGAAAATTACATGACTTGGCATCGAGTCATGATAATGGCTCTCTACGGAAAACAAAATGGGATTCATTGATGGTTCCACCAAACAACTAACTCAATCAACCCCCTTCTTACTCAATGGTCGTGAGTCAATAACATGGTTCTATCAATTAAAGCAAGCCATAGGCACTCTCCAACAACACAACCTCTCCGTCACAACACATTACAATACTAAAAGGCCATTGGGATGAATTATCTAATTATTCTCCATCATCAGCTTGCTCATGTTCAACATCCAAAAAATTAATATAAGACACATCTATAATAGTAACATTTAACGTAGTTTCTCATGGGTCTTAATGACACCTATTCAGGCGTGAGGCACTAGATTTTATTGATGGACCCTCTTCCCTCCGTTGGGAAATCTTACTCTCTTGTCCTACAAGATGAAATTCATTGCATGATTCACTCACAATCAACCATATTGGCTAACAGTGTTGCACTCATAGCAAAAACTAGCACGAAACCCGCCAACACAAATCAACGCCACCCCCATCAGACTCCCAGATGGTAGCATGACGACTGTTACCTCCATTGGCTTAGCTACTTTGAACAAATATATCTCTTTTGTATGTGCTTTATTTACCTAGTTTTAATTTTAATTTGCTTTCCATCAGTAAACTAATCAAAGCCCTGAATTGCTCTATCACTTTCTATGCTAACCATTGTTTGTACCAAGACCTTTCGACCACGACAATGATTGGACTAGGTAAGCAATTTGGCAAAATCTATCATTTTGTTGACATAAGTTACTGTCGTCTTTATTGGGTGCACATTCCTTAGTGAATCCTTCTTTTCTGATGCATGCTATTTTCTTTCCATTGTTGATGATTACACTCGCTCCACTTGGGTATTTCTCATGCAATTTAAATCCAAAACACAAATATTTTGAATGTATTTTTAATTGCATGCGCACTCAATTTGGTTATGCCATCCAATCCATTCGCACGGATAATGGTAGGGAAATTTTCTTGTAGCCCATGCCCATGCAATAGTTCCTCACATCCCATAGGATCCTCCAATATCATAGGTACGTCTCCACTCCTTAGCAAAATGGGGTCGTAGAGCGCAAGCACCATCACTTGCTTACCTTCAGTTGATCACCTCCATGTTTTTAGTTTTCTCTACTACGCTTCCATTGGCCACCTTTCAACTAAAAAATTCGACCCCCGTGTTGGCTACCTTCATGGTCAGAAAGCAAACAAACTCTATGATCTCCTTGATCACACCGTTTTCACCAGTAGGGACGTTGGCTTTCATGAGGATGTCTTCCCATTCTCATCGACCTCTCTCCCTCCTACTTCATCACCTATCCTCTCTTGACCTGTTGCCAAAATCATTGAACCCTCCACCCCTCTGGTGGATATCGAACCAACCCTTCATGACCCTCACTGGATGACCTTAACTCCACCCTTCTCTTCTGACAGCCCTGTCACCAACCCCACACCCCCACCAGTGCCTAGCCACTACTCTACAAGGGAACGACAACCCCCATGTTATCTATAGGACTATTGCTACTCGGCTCAATCACTATTGGCTCCATGAAAGCCTACATACATCTCTCATCACTCTCTTTATCATTGCATTTCACCCTCTCATCTTGCACTACTTAGTTCACTTACCACTCATACTAAACCTTCCACCTTCTCGGTTGTCGTTCAAGACCCTAATTGGCAATAGACCTGTTCACAAGCCGGGCTTTGCCTCTAAATTAATAGAATATGCTTAAGCCCGAGGCCAAGCCTAGCCTGACCATCGAGCCTAGGACTTGAGCCCGAGCCCAACCCTCATATAAAGGCCAAAGTTCAAGCCCAAACCCGGGGCCAACTAGAAATTTGGAAAAAACATTTTTTTTTTTACTTTTTAACTCAATTAAAAATTATTTTATTTATATTAAAAGACCTCAAAACCTAAAAAATAGTTAAAGATCTCATTATTATTTGAAAAAAATAGAAGAAAAATAAAGAAAAAATATATTATATATATGATTTTTTATTATATAATACATTATCAAGTCGAGCTCAGGCTCGGGTAGGGATTTTTTGAGAAAGCCCGAAGCCCAACGAGAAAAAAAGGTCAGGCCCGAACCTGATACCGCAGGCCTGAAATCCTGTCCAAGTCCGACTTAGATCGGGCCAAGCTGGGCTGGCCCGTCGGGCTACTTGGCCCATGAATAGGTTTAATTGGTAGGGTGCCATGGCCAAGGAAATTAAGGCCCTAGAGGATAACCCCACTTGGACCATCATAGACTTGCCCCTAACAAACATGCCATTGGCTACAAGTGAGTTTACAAGATTAAGTACAATTCTGACAACTTTATCGAGTGTTATAAAGCCCGACTCATAGCCAAAGGCTTCACACAATCTAAAGGGATCAACTATCATGAGACTTTTTCCCTAGTGGACAAAATGGGAACTGTGCGTTGCCTTTTATCCATTGCCACCATCAAAGGCTGGTCCATCTCAACTGGATGCCAATAACACCTTTTTACATGGAAACCTCGATGAAGAGGTGTACATGCAACTCCCACCAGGTTTCACCACTTAGGGGGAGAACAAAGTTTTCCCTCTCCACAAATCTTTATATGGCCTAAAACAGGCTTCATGAAATTAGTTCTCTAAGTTCTCTAATGCTCTCTTAGAAGCTGGCTTTATTCAATCGAAGGTTGATTATTCCTTGTTTGTTCTACATTCTAGCACTTCCTTCACAACAATTTTAGTATATATTGATGACATTTTAATTGATGGTAATGATCTCACTACTGTCGCCAAGTTGACTCCAAGTTTCATCTCAAGGATTTCAGCCCTCTAAAGTATTTTTTAGGCATTGAAGTTGCTCGCTCAAAGCATGATAGTTTTCTCAATCAGCATAAATACGCAGTGGACATCATCTTTGATGTAAGGCTTCTCGTTGCCAAACTAGTCGACTTTCACATGGAATAGAACAATAAACTTGGCAAAGACGATGGGCCATTTATGTCTGATCCGTCCAAGTACATACGCTTGATTGGTCGTTTGCAGTACTTGACCATCACTCGGATGGATATCGTCTGCTCCATCAATTTTCTAAGCTAGTTTTTGAGCAAGCCCCATCAAGTTCATTGGATTGTTGTGCTTTGGGTCCATTACATCAAAAGCTCCCTTGGTCTTGGCGTTCTTCTCTCCTCTCAAAATTCTCTTACGTTGCATGCTTATTGAGGCAAAGATTGAGGCGGTTGTGCTTCCACTCAACACCCCATTACAGGTTTTTGTGTTAACATTAGTGATAGCCTCGTCACCTAGAAGTTAAAAGAAGTAGGCAATTTTTCCCCATTCCTTCCCTGAAGCCGATTATCCTCTATGGCTAGTGTCACTTATTAAATCTAATGGCTACACTACTTATTGATAGATCTCAGCATTACTCCATCGTTTGCTTGACTTTTTTGCAATAACAAGACTGTCATATTCATTGCCTGCAATCCCATCTTCCATGAGAGGACGAAGCACATCGAGATTGACTGTCACCTTGTTCGCGAGAAAGTTCAGTCCAATTTGTTTAGGAATGACAATGGGGTGGGGCGGGGACAGGGAGCGTCTCTCCATCCCCATCCCCGCTAACAGGGACAATCTTATCCCCACCCCCCGTCCCCATGGGGACTCCCATCCCTATGAGGATCCCCACTCCCCATGATTTTTTATAATGTTAACCATTTTGTTTTTGTTTTTTATTTTACTTAAAAAATAAAAATAAAATAATTGAAAATTACAACCATATTAGAAAAGATTCAAACATATTCAACAATATTTTAAAAATATTAATATATAGATACATGTATAGATATATACATATATAAATGTATGCATATATATATATACATATATTAGTGAAGATCCCACGGGACAGGGATCGGGGTCCCCGTGAGGCAGGGAATGCTCTGCCTGTTCTCTCCAACTTGAGGAGGAGTATTATCACGGGACCCATGTTGCATGCATTATCCTTCCTTTGTTATCTTTATCTGGAACCTCTCTCTCTCTTCTTAAATATAAATTCTCCAAGCATTATACGTTTTACATCAAGATAATAAAGTCTGAACCATTATTTTATATATTGTACAATATTCAAGCCAAGAATCTATTCTTCATCTAATTTGTTATTGTCCTTTTGTTAAAGTTGTCCTTTTTGCTTCTCCATGTGGACTTAGGATTTTAACTTTCCTATTTAACTCATTTGCAGAATTCTTATTAGAAATATGTAACTTTTTCCCATTCTATTCCTGAAACAAATAATGTGCTATGTTGGATTGCTATTGCTCTATTTTTTGTGTGGGTTACTAGGAATGATTTGATCTTTAAGAACATTTATGGATCTGTCCACTGGGTTTAAAATGCTGTTTGGAGAATTTTCTTAGAGCTGAATGGTTTTGGTTGTTTAGATTTGGATAGTAATCAGCGGGCTGTGACTGTAGATAACTTGAACTCAATTCTTCCACTGTTAGATCCTTTTGATGTCATTATTAAGTGCGATAGTGGGGTGATCCCCAATGTTGGAATTTCCTATCGTTGATCAGTTTAATGTTTTGAAGCAATTTTTTAATGTTGATCAGTTTAGGTTTATTTCTAAAACAATGAATTGGGCAGCCCATAGATTGTCTCAGTAGCTATGAGTATTCTGTTGAAGATTCTGTTTCTTGGGTTAGCCCTTTTGTATTGAATAGTTTGTTTCTTTGTTTTGTTAGTGCTTTAATCTTTTCTCGGAAAAATGGAAGTTTGTCAGGATGTAGGGTTGTTTTATTCTCTTTTCTAACATTTCAAGCCCATTTTTCCTTTTTTAATTGGAATCCATATTTTTTCTCTTTCCATGTGAGATTAAAACAAAAAAGATGCGAGTTACCGAAATGGGCTTCTCACATATTTTTGGCACACTGTCTTTTGGCGGCTAGATCTTAACGAGAGTAGACTGAAAATTGTTCTTCCCAACTTGTAAACAGCCGAAAGTCCGTACGACAAAACGCACCAAACGGGCCCTTAATTATCTGTTCTAACTTCCATGATTCCATCACTTCAGAGCGGACAAATTTTTTAACACAGATACGAAGCTTAGAGGGAAAGAAAAGTGAATAATACAAACCTAGCTTAACCGAGATGAGAACACTTTTTCTTTAATTAGCTGAAAAGAGAGCACTTCAGTGAGTAGGTGGGTTCGTTTGGTAAAGGATATGCACCCTCAATCAGACCTTAAATTCTTTGAAGCAGAACACAGAACAGAAGCTCTTGTACTAACTCTACCCCTTGTAATGCACCTTCACCATTAAAACAAAAGAATTAAGGAAGGATTCATGGCTTGCTTCAAAAGGTGCTGCACTTATTACCCAAGCTCCGACGACGATGAGGTATTAGAATCGCCTCCGCACTCTTTCTCAGCTATGCTTACCAGGGACGACGACCCCATTGCCGACAACCAAGAACCAGTCGAACCTCAACAGCAGCAGCCCTTATCCTGGGATATGGTTTCCGATAGTCAGGACCTCATGACTGATATCCTTTCACGTCTGCCCATGACAGATGTTCTTCGAGCCAAGCCTGTCTCCAAACGATGGCACTCTCTCATCTCCGACCCCCTTTTCATTTCTGAATTCTGCCGTCGACACCCCACCTCTGTCTCGGGACTGCTCTTTTTTGGAACCTCGAAAGCCTCTGGACTAGAATTTGTTCCGTTTAACAGCAACAATCCTACTTCCACCCCCTTGATGGATTTCTCTTCTGTTCTGGGGATTGAAGTTGAGCATTCTTGCAATGGTCTCTTTCTATGTTGCAAGGACTCCTACTACATCTATAACCCAGCCATGAATCAGTTTAGACTACTTCCACCCCAGCCCAGTCATAAAATGGCGTTTTCTGTAAGCGTAGCCTTCGATCCCCGCAGATCTGCTCACTACAAAGTTGTGTTTATTATTGGCTCTGAATCTTCTGAGGGTGATGGCTGGCAGATTGAGATGTACTCGTCGGAGACAAGGCAGTGGAGACTCTCCGGAGAGCCCTTCACTTCAGATGGTATGGGTTTTGGTCCCGGCGTCTTCTGGAACGGTGCAATGCACTGGATTTGCCGGCCGGACACTTTACTGTGTTTTGATGTTGATCGAGAGTGTTTGATAGAGACGCCCACCATGCCTCAAGGGTCGAGAAGGGGGGAGTATCTCTACTTTGGGGAGTCCCGAAACCATTTACATCTTATAGTGACCAGTTCTGAGCAGCCTATCCATGGTGATGGTGATGGTGATGATTCTCAGGTTAGGTGCCTAGATGTGTTTGAGATGGAAAAGGACTACTCCGGGTGGTTTTTGAAATACAGAGTCGATCTCAATAGACGCCATAAGTGCGTCTCTATACTGCATCTTGTTCAGGGAGAGGAAGAAGAAGAGCAGTCATCGCTTGTGATGTATGTACCCGATAGCATCTACAGTTATGATCTTAAGAAACAGAGATTCACGAGTTTAACTGTTAATCGAATTAACATTCCTGGTAGGAGTGCTTGTTTAACGAGGTTAAATGTTAATCATCAAAGCATCACTAGTAGGATAAAATATTTCTGGTATTCTGCGCATCAATATATGGAGACCATGTCTGTTGTTTGATCATCTGTGTTTCATATTCAGATTCAGATCCTCCTCGCTTTAAATATATTCTTTTATCCATTTCCATTTTGACTGTTTTCATATATTATCTGCTGGTTGAGTTTCTCTGAGTGCCTGCAATTTGCTAAGGAATCCCAGAAAGCAAATCGCTTTAATCCTGAACTGAACACATGGTTTCCACTAATATCTTGTGATTTGCATTGCTGGACTTAGTGGAATCCAATCCACTTTTGAAATATCCAAATCCCTTTTCCTTTGATGTTTGATCACAATTTACTGCTTCGATATTTGGGTTGGGCTAGGCTTACCTGGCTAAATTTAAGTAAGCCTGGCCCATTATCATTCCTCCAAGGAGGGTGAAATCAAATTATCAAAGCCTACAACATGGACAAGACCCTTGGAATCAAATTATCAATTTTACAGGCTGCAAATACCAGGCCAGGTTTGGTACATTTTGGGCCAGACTCAGGAGGGAATAGATAAATGGGCCTAATTAGATATGCTTTACACCAAAAGAAGTTGAGTAAAATATTATGTGCAAAATAATATCGCTGGTTGGAACTTGGAAGTGGAAGGGTTGGATTGGATCAGCACAATCCAGGATCTGCCCATTTTGATTTGTATATAATATATAATAGGCGTTAAATCTGCTGGGCTCAGTGGAAGCCCAACCCATCTAAAAGCGGGCCAGGAAGCTAAGCTTCTAATACTTATGTGACCGATAGTGGAAAGGATGGTCTTATTGAGAATAATTTTGTCTTTTTAAAAGAAGGAAGAAAGAGTGAAGAAAAGCACACCATGGATTTAATGAAAAATTTTGAAAACCCTATGCTTCCTTTCTCGAATATTTACTTTTATTAACATCTTAGTTGACAACAATACTATATATTATGAACAATATATCTGGATTGCCAAATAAATAGCACAGTTGTGGGATAGGCGTCAACACACACATTGAGTGTCTACTTAGGAATGTGACTAATGTCTGGGCTATCAGTCATTATCTAAACATAGGGGCCATTACTTGATGTAATGGGGAAGTCTCGGGCTGGCAAGCATGAGAATCTGGGTTCCATGAGAGCTGCCACTTTGTATAAAATAATGCCAAAGGTTAGGACCCTATTGAATTTACCTGTCCCAAGGCCCCGTATACCCCTATTCAAAAACCCACAATACTAGTATTAGATGGTGGTTTGCAATTATGGATATATGAATTCTTGAAAACATCACCACCAGAACTCGGATATGCTTCCCACAAAGCACTCCCCAGCCCAACCCCACAACACATTACAGCCTTACATTGAGAACATCTCCTATACTAAGTATGTAATCATTCATAGGGAGATGTTTTCAATGCATGGCTGCAATGTGCTGTAGGGTTGGTTTGGGGAGCAGATCCGGATTCACAATTACTGGGCTGGTGGTGTTGGAAAAGTTAACACCATAGAGCTCCAACTGAAGGTAGCTCAAGGCTTTGTTTTAAAATAGGCGTCAATTGAGTTTCATTGAGAAACAATCAATACAAATACAAGTGAGTCTAAGTGTATGTGGTATCATTAAAGATAAATCATTCATTAGGCTGTGTTTGGTTTGAAGGAATGGAAAGGTAGAGAAACCTTTAGTATGGGTTTCCTTACCTTTTCTTTCAAACCAAACATAGCTTAGTGGCTAAGACTGTACTTGTCTGCAGTGTGCATACACTTTCACACCTGGAATTATGTCACCACCGATTTAGGAGAGTGTAAAATGGGGACCGGATCATTGTGCCATTTACATTCATCCAATTTGGCTACAAGGTAAATGGACAATACAATTTTTACATGTGTTTGGTTGATATACCATTGGTCGTTGTCATCTATGTCTCCCTTCCCCAGCTTGACCCTGCAACAGGGTAGTCTGTTTTTAATTAGTTCAAGCTGATATCCCATGATTTCAAAACCACCCTTCTCCATCACTGGATCGGGAAACTTCAATCGCTTAGCGACGGCACCGGTGATGCTGATAATAGAATTGGCGAAGATGGCCTTAGAGTCGGTGAAAACCTTGAAAGGATTGGTAGAGAAACCAACCTTCTTCCAAGTTTCATTGAAGATTTCCATGTCGAATCGAAGGGATTGGTTTCAACAGCAATCCATGACCTCCATTCCAAGAATCCCTTCAAGGAAACGGAGGAAGTTCTCGGCACCAGAGGTGGTAGTGGGCTGACCTCCAGGTGATATGTTGTTGGCCATCCATCCTTTGAAGAGGATGGGTTTGAGCACAGCTCGAGAGGCATAGATGGCAGTAGCGTGAGCTGCAGGGCCATTGCCAATGATATTAACCAGAGATTATCCATGGGTTTGGAGATTATCTATGGCATTAGAGATGTTACTTGAGGCAAAAGAAAGAGAATCAGCGTTCATAGCTGATATGGACACAGTTCCGACAAAGTTTTGAAATGTTTTTTTAGGTAGGATTACTGAATGTACCTTGGTTTCCGACGACAGGGAAGACAGACACAGTGGCCATTATATCGTCTTCAACTCTCTGGTGAGAAACATCGAAAGAACCAATGATAACATTACATCAATTATGGTTGTAATAACTTGAACAGAGTTTTACATCGATTTACAATGTATATTAACACCTTACCAAAGGCGAGCAAAACCAGACAGGAGTGCAAATTTGCACAACCTTGGCATCCATTCTTGGGGACTCGTGATCTAAGCAGAAATTATCTATGATTGTAAACATTGCCCTCCTAATTGTATTTCTCACCAACTTGTATTGCTCAGCCCAAAACGTTGTTTCAGGTAGAATTGGTGCAACATGTACACAATTTGATCATCAACATGCAATTCAGATCTAGTACACTATATTATATCCACATGCCATTTGCTTGGTTTGCAAGTTAGGCCAGTTTATATGCTACCTTCTGCCCGATGGGTTCCTTAATCAATTAATAATCCAGCAGCTTGGTTTGGGCTGGATTGGGCTTACCCCGGATTAATCCAAGCCCGGTCCATAGCACTATTGTCATAGTTTAATATTTAGTTATGTACCTTCAATCCTTTATCAACTCAAAGTCAAAGCTTGCAGCATACACCAGGACCTCTTCTCCACTGTCAAAGCTTGCTATGCACACCCCACAATGTATTAACCATAAATTGAGCTTGAGTTTGAGGCTTCTCATAACAGAAAGGTTTCAAGGATGATTTCTTGTAAGCTCCACCGGACTGGTGATCAGAATTCCAGCAGCACTGGAGCACAGCACTCATCAGCCGTAATCACAAACAGCAACGACCTCTTGTCTGAGATACTCCTGCGCCTCCCAGTAAAATCCCTTGTTAGATTCAAGTCTGTGTCCAAGCAATGGCTCTCTCAAATATCCAATCCACGGTTCACTCACAACCACTGCCTCCGGAATCCAAGTTCTGTCTCTGGATTGTTCTTGAGAATATCCTTAATATCCTTACCACCAGAAAAACCAAATTTTGATTTCATTTCCCTTGATGGGAAACCGACTATGGCCCCATTCAAGTCTCTCATGTTTTCTGACGACCATGAAGCTATTGATCTCAAGCAATCTTGCAATGGTCTCCTTTGTTGCAGAAGCTTCAGACGGAACAGAGGTAAGCACAATTATTACATCTATAACCCTGTGACCAAGCAATACACCACGCTTCCCCAACCCAAGGGCATTAGTGTGTTTTGCATACACTTGGCTTTTGATCCACAGAAATCACCTCACTACAAAGCTGTCTGCGTTTCTAAATCTGATACAAACAGTGAGAGTTATCAAATAGAGATATACTCTTCAGAGACTGGCCCATGGAGACTCTCTAAAGGATCTTTCAGTGTGCCACTTAGTTTGGAATTTGACAAGGCGGTTTTCTGGAATGGAGCAATCAACTGGTACAGCTTTGGAGAAGCTTCCCTGTACTTCAACGTTGATCAGGAATGCTTGCAGACAATGCCAATGCCTCCACTACCCGAGAAGTGGGATACAAAGAGATGTAGGTACTTTGGGGAGTCCCAAGGCCATCTGCACCTCATTGAAATGGATGGATATAATGCTCCTTGTACTACACATTTTGATGTGTTTGAGATGGAGAGAGATTACTCCCAATGACTTGTCAAATACAGAGTGGAACTTGATGCATTCACAATCATTTATCCAAATATGGTCCTGGAGGGAGAATCCTTCATCTCTTATGCATTCTCTATACTGTGTCTTGTTCGGGGAAGAGAAGAGGAGTCCTGCATGGTGCTACGCATAATTGATGAGGTCATTTTGTATAATGTTCAGGACAATACCTACAAGAAGCTTCATGATCTATCACCCACGTTGGGGGACTTGTTGGCATATGATGGATCAGATTCGTATCCGTATGTTGAGACCCTCTCTTGCGTTTGATATCCATAAGTTAGTGTTTTACTGTGTTATGATCTATCTTATTTACAGTACTTATTTTCCTTTTTTGTAAGTGAGTAATGGAAAGATATCAAAATTTCTCATCTATAGACACCGACCAGATGACCACATAATTTGAGGGTCTCTTCCAAACTCTTCTTAGCTCCTAGAAGATTCAAAAAGACTGAACAAGAAAACCTAGGCTCAAGGCAAACTATAACGACAGTAGCCACAGTACAACCTAAACAGTTAACAGAATAGCTCAGAGTAAACCATGACTAAATTAATATCTAGTTTGTGTGACAGAAAAATATTCATGACAGTGATTTTCCTAGAAAACAAATTCAGCATCATAATTACCAACTCTTTAATGAGGTGTGTCCTATAAGAATAAACAAATATTCAGAAACATGTTCCAACATCTAGGCACCAGAAACCGATTATGGTTGAAGGTGACTCCAAGTTGGTTATTGGTTGGCCAAAAGAACCAGAGATGGCAGCCTGGCCCTACAGGGGGGCATTGAGAAGATTTAAGTGGCTAATGTTAAATATTTCAGTCGCAGTTTAATAGGAAAGAAGATTGGCAAATGGGCTGGCAGATTTCCTAGCCAAACAAGTAATACATAGGAATCAGCTCTTTTGGGCTCACTTGTAAGCTTTATGATGTAGTTTAGAGGCTGCACCTCGTGCCTCTTTGTGGGGAGTTGAATGATGTATACTGTGATTTATTTTAATTGATACAATTACCTTTATCTATCAAAAAAGAAACATGCATGTTAATGTATGGTGTGTCTTTCTCTCAGAAAAAGAAAAAAGGATAACACAAGGACAAGAAAAGAAAAAGAAATTGTTTTAGTTAAGAAAAAGATGGCCTACAATTTACAAAAAGATCCTTATGATAACTTTGAAAAGAAATGAAATAAGAATTTGATGACTGGAAACTCAAAGACTTCCAGGATGTGGAGATTGTGGCAGTCTTCAGAACCAGCGCTATACAGTCAAAGCAGAGCCGCTGGCCCTTCTGAAAGCACACAATATGGGCCTAAATCGGCTTGAAGAGGGTACTGATGTGAGGCCAATACTAAGTGTTGCACAGTGCATGGCAGCAATTCAGTAAAATTATAATGTATGAAAGAAATATACTTTCTATTAAAGAAAAACAAACTTGTTGCATCAAAAACACCCGCTTTCCCCTCAGGGTTAACTTTTTCTATCTATTTTGAGATAAGTTTGTTTGAGGGAAGTTGGTGCAACTTGTCTCATTCTCATTTCTTGCTTCTTTTGGTTGGTTAGGAATGTTATTCATCTATATTATACAAGACCAAGGAGGGATTTGGCACATAACCTTCGGCTTCAAGATTTGTGCTTAACCTATCTATAGCCCCATAGATCTCTCTCCACTGCGGATGTGACTTGTCCTCCACAAGAAACTCATGTACTAAACTATTCACCTCAATAGAGCTGCACCCTGGCATCCTTTTCTCTATCCCCATATTTCTAATCATCTTCCTCATCTTCTCAGCTTCACCCCACTGTTTCCCAGATGTATATATGTTCGACAAGAGTACATAGCACCCTCCATCTCCTGGTTCTATTTCTTCCAGATGCTTAATTACATCATTGCAAGCACTAGTATCACCACAGATCCTGCAAGCAGTAAGAAAAGATCCCCAGATAATGATATTTGGCTCCATTGGCATATTTTTAATTAAGTATTTAGCTTCATTGATGAGACCTGCTCGACCAAGAATATCTATCATACAGCCATAATGTTCAATTTTTGGTACAATGCTGAACTCCTTGACCATGCGGTTGAATTGCCTACGACCCTCATCCACCAAACCCACATGACTGCAAGCAGACAGAATCCCTACAAATGTTATGTCATTGGGTCTTACATTAGCAAGTTCCATCTGTTTGAATAGTGTTAATACATCATTTCCATAACCATGCATGGCTAGTCCACATAATATAGCATTCCAAGAACATACGTTCTTATGTGGCATGCCATTAAAGACTTCAAGGGCTATGTCAATGCATCCACACTTTGCATACATGTCTACAAGAGAAGTACCCAAGAAAACATCATTAATCAGTTTATTCTTCCTGACATAGGCATGGATCCATCTACCCATGTCTAGTGCCCCAACCTGAGAACAAGCCGAGAGAGCACTCACCATTGTAACACTATCAGGTCTAACACCAGCAAGCTGCATTTCTTTGAAAAGATCCAAGGCCTCCATAGCCCTTCTACTCTGGGCATAGCTCGAAATCATTGTGCTCCATGAAACTAAGTCTCTATTAGGCATATCATCAAACAATGATCTTGCAACACTGATCTGCCCACACTTTGAATATCCACTAATGAATGCATTCCATGACTCAACATTCCTCTCTGGCATTTCATTGAACAATCTCCTTGCATTCTCAATATCACCACAGGAAAAGCAAGCATTTATCATCGTATTCCAGTTAACCACATTGTAAGCAGGAACTTCTTCGAATAGACAATATGCTGCCTTGACATCTCCACATTTTGAGTACATGTGAATTAGTGCATTATGAAGAAATACGTCAGAACAAAGTCCAAGCCTCAGGAGTTTTCCATGAACAGTTCTTCCTTCCTGGTAACTGGGTATTAAAGAGTAAGCCTTGAGAACAAATACGAAGGTGAATTTATTGGGCTCAACACCTTGCGCTCTCATTAAACCATAGAATTCGATAGCTTTCTCGGGAATTTTGATCTCCATGAAACCCCTGATAATGGTCGTCCATGTGTATGCATTAGGTCGATCAATACAATCAAAAACACGAAGAGCGTAATCCATATTTCGAGCAGACATCACACAATACTCTATCATCTTAGTAGCGACAAATGTGTCTGTGATTTGATTTGTACGGAGGATATGAGCGTGGATTTCTTTCATTTCCTTCATGGATTTGCAGGATTGAAGTAGAGAGATGGTTTGGTGGCTTGAAAACTTGAATTTGGGGATAAGGGCTGTGAATGGTCGGCGAAAAGAAAGGAGGGAAGAAATGTAATGCATTTCTAGTAGCCATTAGAATTAATTTCAGAACAGGGCGAGTCAATTACCGAATCAGGGGGAATCAGCATTTGTTATCTATGGTATTGCTTCCTGTTTGAGACCTTCATGTTCAAATTCTCTCAATCGTCGACAGAATATATATACTAAGAAGCAAGCCAGAGATTCGCGTAAATAAGAGGAAACGGAGAATGAAGAGACGAAGAGTGGGTTGAATTTTGGGCTTAGCCGCCTTAGGTAATAACTCGATTGTCAACTGTCAAGTGTCAACGCTATGAGCCGGTGATCGGCTTTGTTCAACCGGAGGATGGGCCGGATCAACCAAAAATGTCTACCTTAATTGCAGTTGGCAGATGTAAAATTTACCCCGGGTCCAGCATTTACGGTCTGTTTGGTTTGCGGTCGAGATCGGAATTGGAATCGAAATTGAATTCCCTGGACTCGGTATCGAAATTGCCTATTTGCAACGCAAGTTTGGTTCAAACAAGAATCGAATTCAGATATGTTTGGTTCAATCGAAACTAGAATTTGAATTAACCGAAAATTTTCAATTTTTTGTTAGTTTATTAATATTTTATTATTAATGTTCTATTATTTTATAATTACCTTATTATTATTATTATTGATTTAATAATTAATATCTTAGTATTTTATTATTAATTTATTATAGTATTATTATTTTATTACTATTCTACTGATAATTTTATTAATAATTTATTATTTTATTATTATTACTTTAATAATATTTTATAAAATTAAGGTTAGGTGTATTAAGGCTCTGGAGCAAGGTTTTTAAAACCGACCCGGACAACAAACTGGTTAGGGGTCAGGTTCCCGGGTTAACGGTCCAACCATTAGAACCAAACGATTGGCCTATTTTGATAAAAAATTAAAAAAAAAACGGTCAAAACCGTTGAACGATTCGATCGATTCAACTGCCTGGATCAACGGTTTGTTGACCAAATCAACATTTTTTGACAAAAATCTGACTTTGGGGAAAAACGAAACCGGTCACCTGGCTGGTTCCCGGTTTTTTCAATCCGACCATCCGGTCAGGTTTTGAAAACCATGTTCTGGGGTTTGTTGATTAAGAGTTCTTTACATTTTTAGAAACTCTAGAATGGGAATCTTATTCCCAAGAGAGAGGTCAAGAATGGCCATTCCCTCATATAGGGGAATCCAATTCCGACCAAACAAATGGCTAGAATTGGAATATGCCTTATTGATTTTGACTCCAACCTCCCATTCCAAAGGAACCAAAGGAACCAAATGAACCCGAACACTTGTTTGTTTCCAAATTCTTTTTGCCTTGATTAGAGCCTTGGAGGTAAATTTTGCATTAGGCCCACATAACTTTTGCCTTGTAGTGGTTTAAAATTTCTGGTCATTACTTTGTGGAATAAAATCATGAAAACTAAGTTAGACATTCCATTTAGGACCTGTGAGAATTTTCATCTAGATAATTGCCAAGTGTGTTTGTGACAATCATCTGATTTCTATTTTTCAATAAATAGAATCACGCTTGGCATCACCAAATTTCTTAGAATCAATTCTCTAACTTACCAATATAAAAACATGCCGATTCTAATAAATATAAATCCAATTGAAGCTGCATTGTACTATATTATGTTTAAATCATGTCTTCAAATGAGAAATACATGAACCTGTAACTCTAAATATTATATATTGGTAGTAGCATGTGAGAAAATTTATCATTCAAGGATCGGATATTCATAATGTAAAACCTCAGCCTAGAAGATGGGATGCTGGGTATTTGGAGAGCAAATTATCATTCAAGGAGAATATTGATCCCTTTTATTGAACCAATGGTTCCATGTGTGGAGGCTGCTAGTATGATATAAGTATCAATATTTGTTCACGATGCAATGATAGAACCATATTCAAACCTTCAAACCATCACTGTTTTCAGTACTTATAAGTTTTCAATCCCTTAGAACAGAATTGTTATAGCAACAAAAGAAGCATAAGAAGAACAGAATAGAAAGTTCTGAAGCAATTTACAACAACATTTCAGGAGCGTATCTTTCAGCAACAGAATTATGAATGGTTTAATTTACAACATTTGTTTGTTTAGATCATTTTGTAATGTATACCTTCTTTCATTTCTATAAACAAACGAAAATCCATTCTAAAACTACCATGCAAGTAAGATATTTGTTTGGTCAAGATGTCTGCAATCTGGTCCGTTGTTGGAATACACCAAATTTGAAGCTGCTTCTGGGTGACAAGGTCATGCAAGAAATGGAAGTCCATCTCCACATGTTTCATACGAGCATGAAAAATGGGGTTGGTGGCCAGGTGGGTAGCACCCATATTATCGCACTAGATAATAGGGGGAGGAGCTAGAAAGCCAATGTCTCGTAATAGAAACTGAATTCATAACAACTCTGTGACTGTGTTGGCGAGAGATTTGAACTCGGATCTAGGAAATCAGGTTGGAGCCAAGATAAACTGCATAACCTCTTGTAGATCGTTGATCATCAGGATAGTTGGCCCAATCGGCGTCTATGTAAGCAGTTAATTGCCGGGAAGAAGATCCCCGAAAGTGAAGACTGTGAGTGAGAGTGCCCTTGAGATAGCAAAGTATGTGCTTGACGGCTGTCCAATTCATCAGTGGGAGACTGAAGAAACTAGCCGACTTTTTTGACTACAAAGGATATACCCGGACGAGTTATGGTGACATACTGTAGAGCTCCAACAATGCTCCAATACTTCGTGGGATTAGGCAAGGGATCATCAGAATCTTTTGAGAGATGTCCAGAGATAGACATGGGCGAGCTTGCAGGTTTGGCCCCTTCAAGGTTGGTTCGACGCAGTAGATCTAGGATGTAGCGCTGCTATGAGAGGAACAAACTACCAGATTTGCAAATGACCTCGACCCCTAGAAAATAGTGTAGGGACCCTAAGTCCTTTAGTAGAAACATTGAAGAGAGTGACTTGAGAAAATCACTAATGGCAGTCGTAGAGTTTCCAATCAAAATAATGTCATTGACATATAGTAGCAGAAACATGGTCAATTGTTTGGAGGAGAGAATAAAGAGAGATGGATCAGTAGTGGAGTTGCAAAATCCCATCTGTTTGAGGACCGAGCTCAATCGCGAATACCAGGCTCGTGGTGCTTGTTTTAGGCCATAGAGAGCCTTCTTCAGTTTGCAGACATGATTCGGATATCTGGGATCAATGAACCCTTTTGGTTGATGGACATAAATATTTTCATCAAGAATGCCATGAAGGAAGGCATTGCCAATATCCAATTAATGAATCAGCCAGTCTTGTGCAAGGGCAATGGAAAGTATTGTCCGTACGGTTACTGGTTTGACAATCGGACTAAAGGTATCAAAGTAATCTAGACCAGGGACTTGGTTAAACCCCTGAGCGACCAGACGAGCTTTATAGCGATCAATGGTTCCATCTGCCTTCTTCTTTGTTTTGTATATCCACTTAGTTCCAATGATGTTCATGGAGGGATCGAACGGAACCAAGTACCAAGTGTCATTTTTAATAAGGGCTTGATATTCCTTTTACATAGCCAGTTGCCAGTTTGGCGATTTGGCAGCTTGGTTAAAATTTTTTGGTTCTTGGTCTTGTAGGAAAGTGAGAAGAGTAGAAGGGATTGGATATCGCGTCGCAAGTTGGGACCGAGGAAGGGTCCTGTCCATGGATCATGTACGCATAAAATGAGTGCATGCCGGATGAGAAACCGACACTGTAGAGTCTAGTAAGTCTTGCATACTTTGATACCTTTGTGGCCAATCAGAAGAAGACTGCTCCAAAGGTCCTGAATCTGAAGAGAAGGGCATTGAACTAGACCTGGAAGCTAGTGCAGATGGAGGCTGCGACGAAGGAGGTATTGGCGGTGTTGTAGGTGGCAGAGGTGCAGGTGCTGAAATGAGAGTTCTTGTAGAAGCAGGAGTTGTGCTTTATGGTGCTTCAAAAATTCCTGGAAATAAAGTTTCATCAAATACCACATGGTGAGCTATAAAAATACGCCCCTAAAGAACATGGAGACACCGGTACCCTTTGTGAGAGGTACTGTAACCAATAAAAATGCATTGAAGAGACCGGAACTAAAACTTATTCTTATTGTAGGGTCATAGAAAGGGATAGCACGCACACCCAAAACAATGCAACAAAGAGTAATCAGGAGATGTCTGAAAGAGTTTCTCATGAGGGGACATACCTTGCAATACCATTGTTGGTAGTCGATTTATTAGAAAATCTGCAGTTTCTACCACATCAGCCCAGAAGGAGAAGGGGAGCTTGGAGGAAGCCAGTAGAGATAAAGCAGATTCAACCACATGTTTGTGCTTCTTCTCAACTAATCTGTTCTGTTGTGTATGAGGGCACACCAATCGATGTGTGATGCCTTGCGAATCCAAGTACCGGGAAAGAGAGCGATACTCTTTGCCCCAATTTGATTGAAACACTTTTATTTTGGCATTGAATAGAACCTCTACATGTCTCTTAAATTTAATATATAAATAACACACATTTGATTTTTGAGCCATAGGATACACCCAAGAAAATTTTGAAAAATCATCCACAAAAATAACATAATAAGAAAATCCATTATTCAACTTAACAAGAATAGGTCCCTATACATCTGAAAAAATTAAATCTAATGGACACTTAGACTGAGAACTGGACTACTTTAAGGGCATTCTATGACTCTTGCCCATTTGATAGGACTCACAAACAGACTCGTTACCACTGGATCTAATAAACGGAAGACCAAACTTTGAAATAACTTTCCGTACATTACGCATAGTTGCATGACCAAGACAATGACGCCATCTACAAAGTGAAGTATGTTCTCCAAGAAGAGCTTCGGGAGTGATTGTGGCTGATGCAGGAAAACTGTATAACCCATCTCTACTGGACCCTCAAAGTAAGATTCTCCTTGTATAATCCTTCGCATAGCAACAATCACTGTGAAAATGAAAAAACAAATCATTATCTTTTGTAAATCGACTAACAGAAAGTAAATTCTTGCAAATAGAGGGAACATGATAGATATCTTTCAAAGAGAAAGCATGCTGATTAAAAATCATAGAAGAAGATCTTGTATGATGAATATTCAAACCTTGACCATTGTCGGCCTTCACTTAAATTGGTCTAGTATACTCAGTACGATTCTACAGATTATCTAGATTTGGAGTCATGTGATGAATAGCCCTAGAGTCCGGGTACCAATTGGGATCAAAGTTATTTTCATACTAATTTTGAGGTGTATTTACCCCTCCATGAAATGCAAAAAGATCATTGCAAGAATTATCAGAAAAACCAAAAGCATATTTTTCTTTTCTACACTACAACACTGTGTCCAAATTTTTTACAGATCCAAAAAGTAACTTTAATTTTACCTCCATGTCCTCCAGAAAATTATTGTGATTGATTTTGAACGGATTGGTGATTATATTGTGGAGCACCACGTCTACGCCCCTTACCTCTATTGTTGTTGAAGTTTGGAGAGAACTCTTGTGGGGACTTCTGAAAATTAGTTTTCTTAGGAGGGACGCTTGCCAGATTCGCACTTCAAGTGTCTAACACAAGAGCTAGGTCTTCAAGCCAGCTCTCATGGTTCAGAAGTGCTCCCATAATATCAACAATACTAAGATTTGTTGCATCTGGTCGATTGGCAAGTGCTATAACAACTGACTCATATATACTCCCTAAGCCAGATAAAATGTAGAGTACCAGTTCTGACTAGAGGACTGGTTTACATATTGTAGAAAGACTATCAACAATGGATTTTGCTCGCTGTATATAGGTAGAAATAGAAAGAGACCCCTTTTAAGATTTTGCAGTTGTCTTCGCAACAATAGTACCCTAGATCGGGAGTGTGTGGAATAATTGTGAGCAAGGGAAGTCCATACCTCAGATGATGTCGACAGACCTACCACTTGTGTCATAACTACTTCAGTGATAGAGGAAATCAGCCAACTCAACACAAGTTGATCGATGTCTGTCCATTTTTCGAATTCAGGGTTCAAAATCATCCCTGTACTGTCTGGATTGGGTATAACTTCAGGTGGTGGCTTCTTCTTCCCTTCTACAAGTTCCAACAGGTAGTGGTGTCGAAGGATTGGAAGGAACTGGGCACGCCACAACAAGTAATTGTCACTTCCAAGTTTGATAGGAAGATAATGAGTAACATTCTGGATTGAAGGGAGCACACTACTTGATGTTGAGCCATTGTTGGAGGGTTGTCGGGCTGCTACCATGTCTGCCTGTCTCTGTCGACATGGCTCTAATACCAAGTTAAAACAGAAAAAAAAAATAGAGATCTAGAGAGATAAACTGAGAAATGAATTGGTTATCCTGTATTTACTAGGGTCGAATCAACCCTATTTGTAATTATAGAGATTGAGTTACAGTGGGACTATACATAGATGAGAGTTCAAGAGATAAAGCTTATCTGGGTTAGCTTAGGTTTATCTAGGATAATTCTTATCTGGAGATGGGATTAGGATTATCCTAATTTGTTATCTTGAGATAGGATTGGAATTATCCTAGTTAGTTATCCACAAGAATCCAGATGATTAGGTTTCCTTGATGGGCTTGGAGATTTACGTAGGTGTGCATGGGCCATGCATGGGCCCATGGACGTCTACGCTATTATAGGGTCACAGTTTTGCTTTTCATCCATTTCAGTAATCTTCTTAATGTTAGCTACTGTCTTCGAAGGATTTTGTGCGATCTACTAAAAGCTTGGAAGCTGGTGGGGCTGAACAAGAGGGGTAAAGATCTGTGGGGTATGATTCCCCTAGTAATCAGCTGGATTATTTGGAAGGAAGGGAACTATAGTGTTTTTGAGTCCAAGAGAAGCTCTGATGATGATGTGTTGCATTAGGCTACAACAACTATACTCTTGACTGTTAGTCCATGAGTAGTTCAGAAGTCTACCTCGTCATCATTTTTTTGAACCCAATATTTTATTTTGCTAATATGTAAAGCTTTCACTGGAGTATTTCCCTTTGGGAGGGGTCTTCTTGGGTTATGTTTTTGGGAGGAGTATTTCCAAAGTCCAAGAAATTATTAGAGCAAAAATAATATGAAAAAAATAATTATTTTAACCTGTAAGAAAATTATTCTTATAGGTTGAACTATTCAAAACTAGATTAGTTTTCCTCTTTTGCTCAGGCCTATTCAAAAATTGAACTATTCTTACAACTTAGGGTACAAATTCTTCTAGGACTTGCTGACTTAAAAAAGGAAAAAATTAATTAAATAACAAAATCATTTTTCATTGTATCAAAGTCCTAACCTACATTATCTACATCAGAGGACTTCTATCTTTCAACTTCCAGCTGTTGTTGTTTACCAACTTCCACGACTTTGATGTGATCTTTGGAAGACAATGCTTGATGGGTTTCCTGGTTGTAGCAAAAAATGATAGTATGATTTGGAAAGTGGAAATTCTTTTTCCTGAGGGAATAAAATCAGTGCCTATTAAAAAAAAGAGAAGACTTTAGTTAATCTAAATATCAAGGGTTAAGTATTTGCAAGAATGAAATCAAAATATTATTTTCTGCAGATACTTGCAAGTTTCAATATGTTTTCCCCATGTATCATATTTATTGTTTTGTTTGTATTTTTTAATCTGGCAATTCATAAAAAACTGAATAATGGTTATAAATGGCCCTGGTGTAACTAAATCGTTGCTCTTCATTTTTTATTCAGTCTTCTCTCTTTGCTTATTTCCTTTTCTATCCTTTATGTTTCCAACATCTGGCATTCAAAATTTAGATTCCCTTTTCTATTTTATTATCGATAAATGTATGAAATAATTTAGATTCCCAATTTTAGTCCTAGCTATCTGGGGCCTTTGGAGGGATGGACTTGATATGGACCTAATCTTTGGCAATTTTGTGCAAAAAGTTGTCACTCATAGACTCAAACCACATTCTTATGCTTGTCAGCCTTAGACTTTACGAGGTTGTTTGAACATCTGAAAAAATCTAGAACATTTCAAGTTTATAAGCATGGTTCAAAGTATCAATGTATTCTTATATTAGTTCAGTTTCAATCAAAGCCCGTTATTCCTGCCATTATTGCTCATCTACTATTATTATTTAAAATTGACAATTGTCCCAATTCCCAAATTCCTTGTATTTTGTTGTGTATTGGCAACATAAAAAATCAATAGGTATACATATCATATGATGTGTATGGATCCTTTGAACATGCTTGTAAGTCAACTAAAAATTGATTCTATTGCTTCTCCAATACTACCAATGGTTCATAAGAGGGCACTTAAAGCCCTTACTACTAAAAGTTTCAACATTTCTAACTGTAAAATCAAAATCCTATTTTTCAAGGATTTTTTTCCTGTACTTTCTCCATTTTCTTTATTTTCAGCTTCTAACATTAATTGCTTTAGTAGCTTGATCAACTAAGCTTCCAAGAAAAATTAATTTCCAATTACAACGAAAGTATCCTACAATTGGTAATGATGTAGTACATATTTTTATAGAAAATCATTTTTTAATAATTAAATAACAAAAAATTAAACCTCATGTGAAAATTTTTAAGGTTCAAAGAGAGACAATCATGCCTCCCTCCCATTTGACATTCGACACAGTCCTTCCATATCTATTTTGGAGGAGGCAAGCAGGCATAACCAGAGGTCAGGCTACAAAACAGTGCATCAAATCCTACATTTTACTTTTTTTGCTAGGTGTTTTCTGTAACTTTTATATAATTGCCTCATAATTGGTTAAGTAATATGTTTCTTTCCTTGCTAACTTTCCCCACCCCTCTATCTGCATGCAGTTAGGAAGATTTTAATGGGTTTGAATCCTTTGATGGTTCTTACTCAAAATGTTTTTGTATTTCAATTCCTAAATTTTCTCTCATTTCCAAAGAGAATATGTCTGCTTAAAAAATACTTTGAATCACTTCCCAAAAATTAAATATGAAGTTTGTTTTCTATAGACATATAAAATTAAATACTGAGTCAATTCCCAAAACTTAAATATGATTGCCATTAACCCCTTCGAAGCAGGGGCTCCCGCTAGTTAGATTATTAATAGGAATGGAAAGGAATGGTTCTATTGTCTCTTCTAATGACTCCCATACTTCTTCACCATTGCTTTCTATTGGTCATCATATGGAAATTCATACCAAACATGGTATCTTCAGACATTGATAGGTGATGAATCTTATGGAACCCAAGCATCCTGTTGAATACTCATTGACTCAACCTACTTTCCAAATGCAAACTATAAAGGACCCAAATTGGTGTCGTGCAAGAGAAAAAAACTATAATGCTCCCATGGAAAATGGAACTTGGACTCTCATTCCACCACCTTCTATAGAAAATGTTGTTGGTTTTTGTTGGACCACACCAGAATCACACAACCAACCTCCATGATTCTTGCGATAAGCCTTTGTATTTGCGATAAGTCTTTTGTACCAGAATAGAAAATATACATTATAGTATTTGTATTTATCTAAAACTCCTGTATCTCTACATATAAATATCAGATCATTCATGAATAAAGATATTGTATTCTCTTCAATCTAAATGTATCATTTCATGGTATTAAAGCCATCAACTTATTCGATCGGTGATAACCCCTGTTCGTGTTGCAATGGTCTCTGATTTCTCAACTATAGCAACCTCAATAGCCCAATCTTCAACTCCATCATTGTCGGTGTTCTCTAGAAACAGTCTTACAAATCTGGTCTCGGTTAAAATGGATGGTAAAAATTATATCCCCTGGAAATTCTACATTCTTCCTATTTTGAATGGAGCGAAACTTACTGGGTTCGCTAATGGCATTCACAAGTGCCCACCTCAGTTGCTGGAAAATTGCACCGAGGAAAATCTTACATACTCCTCGTGGGTTCAACAGGATCAACTTTTGATGGGGTGGCTTCTATCATCCCTAACTGAGAATGTTATTGCCCAACTTGTCGATTGCAAGTCCTCTCGTGAAGTCTGGACCACCCTCAAATCTCTTTATGCCTCTTGCTCCAAGGTTCGTATTAGCGAAGTTCGGAATGAACTGCTTCTTATCAAGAAAAACGGCTGCTCCATGCTAGATTACTTACAGAAAGTCAAGACTCTCTCTGACAACCTTGTTGTTGCCGGAGAACTCTTGACTAACTCAGAACTCTCTCACTATACACTCAATGGTCTAGGTGCTGAATACGACACCTTTGTCACTTCAGTAACCACTCGGTCGGAGGAGCTATAATTTGATGACTTGCAAGTTTTGTTACTGAATCAAGAACTCAGAATGGAAGCTCATTCTCAGTCTTCTGTGTTGTTTCCCTCGGCTAACACTACCAGTAGAACTCACAAGTATAAGAGCCATTTTCCCTCTTCCTAGTTGGATAACTCTACTTTTGACAGGGATCATCCATCTCAACAAAAAAACCATCGAAGTATGCATTAAACCCCTATCAGATCTATGGTGGTCGGAATCACTCGGCATTCTGGTGCAAAAATTGGTTCAATCAATCCTTCAAACCCAAAAGTCGCAAACCTACCACTAACAACTCCACTTCAACAACCTACATTGCATTTACTACTCCTACTTCAAACGATTGTAGGTATCCTGACTCAGAAGCCACCAACCATCTTATAGTTGATCTTGGAAAGCTCCAACTACATTCAGAGTATCATGGTCCTGACCAAGTCACCACAAGTAACAGCCAAGGTCTGCATATTTCACATACTGGTACATCTATTTTTCATGGGAAATCTTGACCTCTCATCTTACGTAACATATTGCATGTTCCCCATATTCATAAGAATCTTCTCTCGGTAGAACAATTTACTCATGACAACAATGCTTTATTTGAATTTCACCCTTCCTATTGTGTTGTCAAGGATCGCACCATAGGGGAGATTCTCTTTCGAGGGGAAAGTAGAGACGACTTATATGTGTTTGATGCTTCAGATTGTCACTTGCAAACTAGTTCCTCTCCAGTTGCTTTAGTTCCTGAAATAAAGTCCCTTGATATTTGGCACCATAGGCTTGGTCATCCCTTCTTCAAGTTGTCAAGGACGTGCTCCAGATTTCCAATATTTCTATCACTAATAATTCCTCTTCGCGTTGCACTGCCTGTCCTCTTGGAAAGAGCCATCGGTTAACGCTTCCCACCAACCTCCATTCTTATTCATCTCCTTTTGAATTAATAGTTTCTGATGTATGGGGGCCTTCCCCGGTTCCGTTTGCTCATGGTTTATGTTACTACATAGAATTTATTGATTACTACAGTCGTTATGTATGGATCTTCCCCATAATGAATAAATCTGAAGCATTTTCTATCTTCATCAAATTCCAGAAATTTGTTGCTAATTTCTTTGGCTCTCACATCAAATACTTCTAGTCTGATGGCGGTGGTGAATATCGTACATTCACTCCTTATCTTGAACAGCAAGGCATTGTACATTGCTTCTCGTGTTCGCACACACAATCTCAGAATGGTGTTGCCGAGTGCAAACACCGTCACATAGTTGAGACCAGACTCACATTATTGGCTCACTCTCATGTACCTAAATGCTATTGGTTTGATGCCTTCTTCTTTGTAGTGCATCTCATTAACCGGATGCTCACCGATGTACTGGGTGGTGTTTCTCCATATGAACAACTATTCTCCAAGAAACCTGATTATCACTTCCTGCGAGTATATGGCTGCCTCTGCTTTCCTTACTTGTAACCTTACATGTCCAACAAGATGGAGTACAGATTTCTTCCCTGTGTATTTATTGGTTACGGCCCCAACCACAAGGGCTATCAGTGCCTCGACTCGGCTTCAAGACGTATATACACTGTTGTTCATGTTCTTTATCATGAGATGAAATTTCCCTTTTCTCACCAGTCTACAATACCTACACATCACTCTTCTCTGACCCAGCCTATTGGCTTACCACCTATTATTGTTCCTTACATTCCTGCTCCCACCTCTGTTGTTGCTCCCACCATTGCATCTAATGACTCTTCTGGATCCTCAGACTGCCCTTTGTCATCTCCATCCATGAGTTCTCTGTCTTTATCAACTCCTCCTCCACCTGTAACTGCTCATGTCTCTACTCATCCCATCTGCACTTGAGCCAAAGACGACATCTTCAAACCTCGCAAACCTCTCTCTCTTGTTGCCACATGCCACCCAATTCCAACTTCCGTCTTTAAACCTACATGCTTCTCCCAAGCAAACAAAGATCCACAATGGTGTGCTGCCATGGTTGAGGAGTACAATGTGTTTCTTCGCAATGGCACATGGGAGCTGGTATCTCCCCCTTCACACTGCAATGTCATTGGCTATAAGTAGGTCTTTCGCCTCAAACGCAAACCAGATGGTATCATTGATTGATACAAAGCTTGTCTCATTGTTAAGGGCTTTCATCAAAGGGAAGGTTTTGACTTCACTAAGACATTCAGCCCAGTTGTCAAGCCCTCCACTATTCGGCTTCTTCTCACTCTTGTAGTATCTCTCTCCTGGCCCTTGCGTCAAATTGATATACAAAATGCTTTCTTGCATGGCGACCTCTGTGAAGAAGTATGCATGTCCCAGCCACCTGAATTTGTTGATGACTCTCGACTTTCTCATGTCTGTCGCCTAAGAAAGTCCCTCTACGGGCTAAAACAGGCCCCTCATGCCTGGTACTCCAAGCTTAGCTCCTTCCTTCTGGATTATGGGTTTACAGCCAACAAAGTGGACTCCTCTCTCTTCATCTTGCGAAGTGACACTCACTGCCTGTACATTCTTGTATATGTTGACGATATCATCCTCACTGGATCCACACATTCTGCTATTACTGATCTCATATCAGCTATGGAATCTCACTTTGCAGTCAAAGATCTTGGCTCTCTCTCCTTCTTTTTAGGTATCGAAGTCATTCAAACACCTAATGGTTTGTTTCTCAATCAACGTTGCTATGCCCAAGATCTCCTTGAGCGCACTGTTGGTGACCCATTCTTAGATGTTCCACTTTATTGTAGTACTGCTGGTGCACTACAATACCTCCTTCTCACTCGACCAGACTTTGCCTTTGTTTTAAATAAAGCTTGCCAATACTTGCAATCCCCTACTTTCGCTCACTGGTCCTTTGTTAAGCACATCTTGCGTTATCTTAAGTCCACCGTTGAGTTTGGCCTTTGTATTACACCCTCTTCCATCACCTCCATGCACATCTTCTCTGACTCTGATTGGGCAGGATGTCCTGATTATCGTTGCTCGCAAGGTAGTTATTGCATCTTTCTTGGCAACAATCTCCACTCTTGGTCATCTCGCAAATACGCTACTGTCTCACGCTCCAGCACTGAAGCAAAGTATCGCAGTCTTGCTCTCGCAACTTCCGAAGCTCTCTGGATTAACTCTCTCTTCCGTGAGCTTGGCTTCTCTCTTTCATGCTCTCCCACACTGCGGTACGATAACATTGGAGCCACTTACCTCAGTGCCAATCCCGTTTTTCATGCTAGGACTAAGCATATCGAAATCGACTTCCACTTTGTTTGAGAGCAAGTTGCCAAAGGTACACTTCGTGCTCAATACATCTCCACTCATGACCAAGTGGTTGACATCTTCACCAAGCCATTAAGCAGACCCTGTTTCTAGCAGCTCTGAAACAAGCTATGCATTGCCTCACCCCATGCATCACTTGAGGGGGGGTGTCGGACCACACCAAAATCACACAACCAACCTCCATGATTCTTGCAATAAGCCTTCCTGCGATAAGCCTCTGTATTTGCGATAAGCCTTTTGTACTCATATTGTTTATCTTTATCTCCTCTTCTATGTATCAATAGAATAGCAGATATTCATTCCAGTATTTGTATTTATCTAAAACTCCTGTATCTCTACATGCAAATATCAGATCATTCATGAATAAAGATATTGTATTCTCTTCAATCTAAGTGTACCGTTTAAGTTTTAAATGGGGTTTTCATCTAAAATGAAAACCAAATGGTTCCATTGAAGGTTTTTAAAACCAACCCGGAAAATGAACCGGTCAGGGTCCGGTTCCCGGGTCGAATAGTTTGATCATTCAAACCGAATAGTTGGCCCATTCTGACAAAAAATAAAAAATGGTCAAAACCGTTCAAATGGTTAACCGCTTGAGTCAACAGTTTGCTAACCAATATCAACGGTTTTTGGGAAAAATCCAGTTTTGGAGAAAAACGGAATTGGTCACCTGATCAATTCCCAGTTTTCTGGTCCAACCATCCAATCCAGTCCAGTTTTAAAAACCATGATTCCGTTGAGAGATCCAATCCAATCCAATCTTGTGTCCAAGAGGTACAATGAGCGGATTAGACTCAAGAACAAAGAGGCATTTAGTACCATAATCAAACCAACTACTCTTCATGCGGTTCTCTCTAACTATTTCACATGGTTAGGATTTGAGGCAGCTTGACGTCCATAATGCATGGCTCTCTTGACAAAAATGTCTACAGTGATATCTTTATGGGCTAAAGTAAGCATCTTGTGCATGGTACCAAAATCTCACTTCATTCTTACACTTTACTGGCTTTCCTCTCTTCTCAGTCTTTGTCTCTTTGTTTTAATTTATGTTGATGACACTATCATAATAGGGCCTCAACCCACTATCATTTCCTTTTTGGTTTTGCAACTTGGGTCCACTTTTATAATTAAAGACCTTGGACCACTACACTATTTCTTAGGAGTTCAAGCCACTCGTAGAAAGTCTGGATTATTTCTCTCTTAGAGAAAATATATCTTGGATCTTCTAACTAAAGAAGGGTTAGAAGGTATTAAACTTGTTACAACTTTTATGGTTATTGGTATTTAGTTGTGACACGGGAATGGTGACCCCCTCACTGATTCCACACCATTTCATCAGCTTATAGGTGCCTTGCAGTTAATAAGGGGTCCCAGTTCATACACATACCCACCATTGCACACTACAATGTACCAATAGAAATGTGTGGTATCTAAAGCATACCATCATGTTTAGGGGTGAGCAAAAAAAATCGAAAAACCGAATCGATCGAAAAAATCAACTGAAATCAAAGAATCGAAAAATTGGTTAATCAAATTAGTCGGTTCAGTTTCAGTTCGGTGTTTTAGAAAAACTGAAGGTACCGGTTCGGTTTCGGTTAACTAATATAGAAAGCCAGTGGTTAACCAAACTAACCAATATACATATATTTCTATATATTTTATATATGTTTATGTATAGTATATATATATATATATTATTTTTTATATATTATAAATTAATAAATATGCATTATATATATAAATATATATTTATAATATATGATATATTATTTATTATTTAAAATATAATATTTTTATATATTTATAATTTTTATTATATATTATATTTTTATAATAAATATTATAAAAATTAAAAACCAAAAAAAATGACCAACCAAACCGACAATTAACCAAATTGGTCAACTGGTTACAACCGAAGCATGAGCACCCCTAATCATGTTTATATTTTGCTTACTCCCACATCAAACTTGTCACTTCATGCTTTTTCTAACGCCAATTGGGCTGGATTCCCTGATGATCGTCGGTTTCAAGGAAGGTATTGTATTTTCATAGGAAATAATCTTAAAGCAACTGATCATCTCAAAGCCCAGCATGAAGGAGTCAAGTATCGCAACCTTGCTTGTGCCACTTTGGAGTTTCTATTGGCTTTATTCTCTCCTTTAATTTGTGAACTTGGCTTTCTTCCCTTTGAGCCTCATATTTTGTGGTATGATAATTTACAGCCAACTCGGTCTCCCATGCTCATACCAAATACATCAAATTAACTAAACTTCTACTTTGTGCAAGAGCATGTTGACTACAAAGTGACACCACCTTGAATGCCCTCACAAATGGGTGCTTAGGCACTAGTGGGGATTCAAATGGCTCAAATGAACTTTGAGTTCGATTTGATAGAAAAAGAAAAAAAAAAAACAGTTCATTAGGCTGAATTTGAAAGGAGTACAAATTAATGCAAATATATAGTGTAAAACCTTATAATTTATATTATTTTGTATGTATTTATGCTGTATATGTTCGCATTTGTACTCCTTCCAAACTCAGCCTTATGTCCAAGTTTGATTCAAATCTGTTGGACATATGTTCTCACTGTGCTTATTAGAATTCGATCTTATAAGGAGTAATAAGAGTAAAAAAAACAACTTAACCTAACCCATTAAAGCTGCGCTTGGAAAAGGTGCAAATAAGTGTGAATGTAAATATGTAGAGTGTAAAACGGTCCATATAAATTGTAAAGTTTGGTTAGTTTTGTATTGACAAATTTACCTTCTTACCAAACAGATTTTTAGTTGTAATGGATGCAAACATGAATTCCAATAAAACATATGCATGTTTTTATCAAAAGCCCACTTGAATGCAAATTTACTTCTTTATTATGGATTTACTTTTACATTTTATTGTTAATGTAAATATGCATTGAAAAATGTGTTTTCTGTCATTTGTCAATACATAAATGTAATATTTTCAAACACAAGCAAAAGTGAACCAGAGTACAAATTTACCCTGAACCAAGATTTGCACTCCATTTGCATTGTTTTAAACACAGTCTAATCTCATTAATTCCTCAAAAATATACTATCATTATGTGAAGAAGGAATGTTAACTTTCCTATTTTGCCTTTAGTGTTCCTCCCAAGATTTCTTCATATATATTGGTTATGTTGTTATTGCATGGTTTTCTTTCGAGGGTTCCGGTCCTTCATTGAGTTTTTTTGGACATGATATCTTTAGTCAATCAATTGATCATGAGTTTTAATTTCTAGGGATACAATCGATCATTAACTATTGTTCAAGTCATCAAATGAAGAAGGAAAATAGCCTTACCTATGTTAGTGTAGCGTTGTTTTATTCCAAGGGTTCTTTGATCCTCTACTAAGGCCCTGTTTGGTTTGCAGGAATAGGAGTTTGGAATTGGAATTGGAATGGGCTATTCCGATTCCAACTGTTTAGTTGGGCAGAATCGGAATTCTATTTCCATTCCTGCTGGAATGACATTCCCTCGTTTAAGGAATGGCCATTCCCTGCCCCTCCCTTGGGTATGAAATCTTATTCCTGCTGATTTTAATTCTCATTTCCATTCCTGTCTAAACTAAACAGGTTATAGGATGGACTATTCAGTTTCCGATTCCAACTACGAATCAAACGGACCCTAAGTTTTTATGGACTTTGAGTTTTAATTTCTATGGTTGCAAATGGATTATCGACTGCTATAAGAGAAAAACAAAGTGGACTATACCTCATGATGTGAGATCTCAAAACTAATATGGAAATATAATTTAATAAGAAGTAAAATAGAAGCACAATCACAAAGAAGTTGGTGGAAGTTTGACACCTCAAAACCAAGAAGTCCAAGATAGAGTTAAAAACTTAAAATAGCTCCTACAAGATTACAACATTGCATGAAGAAGACGAAAATGTTAAATCTCTACAAGAAAATTGAAAATGTTCAAGAAGCAAGAACAAGAAGAAGGTTTAAGAATAATGGGATGAATCATGAATGCTAGCTAGTAACTCTATCTGATCTCTATGGCTTGAGCCTCCAAACTGTAGGTAATGAGTGCTGACCAATGGCGGTAGTAAGACTGTAGTTGACAACGAGAACAACTATTGGAGGGTCTTAGGTTTAAGTTTGTTGAACAAAGCTAAAGGCCTAAGTTCAAGTTCAACAATTAAGGCCCGTTTGGTTCATGGGAATAGGGGTCTGGAATTGGAATCAGAATGATGGGCCATCCCAATTTCCAACTGTTTGGTTGAGCAAAATCAGAATCCTATTTTCATTTCTAATGGAATGGCATTCCCTTGGAATTGAAATCTCATTCTATCCAATTCCAATTCTCAATTCGATTCATGTTTGAACAAAATAGGTATGGCAATTTTCTCCATTTTCAACGGGTATCCGACTTCCCCGACCCAATGAGGTTGGGAATGAGGATTGAGGTCCCCACCCCGCCTTGATCCCATTGGGCGAGGACCTTATTTATATTATTTATAATTTAAAATTTTTATTTATTTTAAGTAAATTTATTTTTCAAAATACACTGTTAACTAAAATAGTTCGAAGATTTGGGTCCTCACAGGGAACCTGTCCCCATTGGAGATCAGGGGTGGAGGATAACTTTTATCCCTGACGAGGAATAAAAACGGGAATGAAAATTAATTTTAGAATGAGATAGAGAATGAAGATGCAAATTAATTTTAGAATCGGGATCGGAAACAGGAAATATGACCTCCGCCCCCTGTTGCCATTCCTAGAACCAAACAGACTATTATTGTGAATTAAACGGACCCTTATTCTGTTCGATTGATCAAATCAATGGTTTTAGATGGACAGTTTTAGGGCCAACCTCATATAAAAGTTAAAACTAGTCATATACCTTTGGGCGCAAGAATGTGCAAGAGACTCTTACCTTGGGGGGCAAAACCTTTACATAAGCACTCAATGAATCGCCATGTTACCAGCTTGTAGGACACATGTCACCTCCTGTTGGGGGCATGGATTGAGTTATTCTCTGATGTGGCCCATGTATCCCTCCCTCTCTTGGTAGGGTGGAAAGTTCAAGCCGTCGCATCGGCTTGAGCATTCGTTGCTCACTACTTATCCATCCCTCGGTGTGGGCCCAAGCTTGTCGATCACACCCCTACTGCTCCGTAGGGGTGTCGATTGGACTGAATTTGGTCCAATCCAATTCAGTCTAATGTGAGTCCATTACAAATGGATCAGGTTCAATCTAATTCAATGAATAATTTGGATCGGTTCAATTTAATGTTTGAACTGTTTAATTTGTTCAAACTTATTTTAATTTAGAGTGGTTTTAACCAAAATTCGGTCCATTGACACCTATATTATTATCTTATATCAATGGACCATATGTTGATTAAATCCAACCAAATCCAATATAAATTTATTACGAACAGATCAAGTCCAGTACAGTCTAATAAATATTTTGAACTGGATTAATCCAGCCCACTATGCCTTTTTGGTCCGTCCAATCCGTTCAAATTGATTTTAGATTGGACCCCAAACTGGTCCATTGGCACCCTTACTTCTCGGCTTCAACACTTATTGGCTCCTCAACTAGTTTGAATGTCTTCTCCTTGACTTGGCCACATGTCAACTTATTATTGTGGCACTGATTATGAATACAACATGATAAGTTTTAGGGAAATTTATGGTTTATTCTCTCTAGAAATTATTTTTATTTATTTTTTAAATGTAGTCTCAAACCTTCACATATAATGGATTCCTCCATTTAGCACTATCCGTTGTATAAACTCATAATGTGGACTGAAATTTTTGAATTTCAATTCAAATATCTAATTATAACATAGATTGGATTTCAATTCGTAGAAATTCTATCCCTCCACTTACCATTTTCTGCGCGACACGTTGTCAGGGATGCGGGGTAAAATAGTATTTACGATGAATATTTTTCTAGTTAAACATTGAATTGAATGGGATAACGTGTCATGCCCATAACTCTCAAAGATCCCAATCTATTTTTTCTTAAACAGTCGAGGCTTTTTCTGTCCGTTTGGTTGATAGGTGAGTCCCTGCATATTGTTATTGACACGTATCAAGTAGGTAAAAGTACAAGTGATGTACACGTCATCTGCTTCGACTCTTTTTGACGACAAATTGACCGTAGATTCCATCAGTTCCTTCGTTATGGTAATAACTTGAGCCATTTTGGTAATTTAACTAGCCAAGCTAGAAAAGATAAAGCAGTCTCTCAAAAAGTCTGAAACTCAAGAGCGGAGAGAGGCCTACTTTTTTCGCGTCTTGAACCGAAGGCATCTGCTTTGTCGTTGGTGGGAGTCTAAATCAATCTCCATTATCCTACTGTTTGCAAAGATTAGCCCTGCTACTCCTGTTAATTACCAAAGTACCACTACTCCAGCCATCATACAGCACAATTAGCTACAACCATCAAATTTGGCTCAATATTTGAAGATTTAAAGATGTGATCCACATTTTCTTCAGGCCCTAGCAAACTGGCACTTGCACTCGGGTGCCTAGTTGTTATGCCACGTGTCATTATTGATGATGCATGATTACCATCCAGGGGGTCCCACTTATTGTCCTAGCTAAACTCTTTGTATGCAAAACACGTGTCTAAAACGTCGCATTCACTGTGACTCAATCTTTAAAGATTGGACCTACACGTCGTGCACATGATAATACTGTACAATGCCAAATACCGTGTAAACACCTCTGCAGCAGGAAGCTGACGTATGAAGAAAAAACACTACAAGAAAGGCAGGTATAGAGCGTAAATACACGGAGAGTTCAGTGGTATTATTGTGATTTTACCCAATAAAGCACGTTGGTTCATTTATGGTCAGCTTTTCTTTTGCGAATCCCTGTGCTTTTGCTTTTTCCGTTTTTCCTTGTAACTGCATTCATCTCTCTCTCTCTTGATCAATCGAATTCAATATATTTGAAGTTCTAGGTCGATCAAATGGCCATCGAGCACACAATGGATCAACAAACATTCGGCGGACTGGTCTTCTGCGACACAACTCGCCCACAGAATCTGAATTATTCCTCCGTCTTCGGCGGCAACATGAAGCGAAGCGCGTCGGAACTAAAGCTGGAGGAGCTCCTGGGGCGGATAATGGCGCCGGAGACCGGCGAGAACGAGAACTGGAGTAACATCCAGAGAGCGAGAAAATCTGGCGAAACCGACGGCTTCTCCGGAGCCCAGGTGCAAGACAATAGTTTCAACGACGTTTATGCTACCGCCGGCGATCTGGGGTTCGGATCCAGAGACCGGGTAAGTTAGTTAACTTAGTTATTTCAGTTATTCTTATTTCTTGAGCTATAATTTTCATGGATAAAATAAAACCGAAACTTCAACGTCGGTTGGGGTTGGACTCGTCGCTTTGAATTCTGCCATGCAAACACAAAGGAAGCAATTTCCAACTGACGTAGAATTGCTGTTCTGAGAGCATGAATTAGGAAATATTTAGTGTTTTGCGAGGTACCGAGCTAAACTATGTCCAAGCTCTGAAGTCTCAACGCTGGAATACTGCGATTGCAATTGACGGTGAATAGTTTTTTTTCTCTTTTTGGAATTTGTTCTGTTATGCTGAGATTTGGTAGTGAGTAGTCGTGGGTTGGGTCGGTGGAATGATCGATCAGTCTGACTATGATTGAGTAATGATGATGCAAACAGAAACTTTGTGCGTGGTTGTGTCAGCAGAAAACAGAGTTGGAATGCCTTGTGAGCTACGGAAGCAGTGGAGGTGGGACCTATAAGATATCCCAGTTGTGGACATGGGCCCGCTTTAGAAGCCCAACTTTTTTTGGGTTGGGCTGGGGGGAAATCCACTACCAGTTTAGGATCATGGGTACATGTAACCGGTAGGCCCAGTTTCACCATCATCTTTTTACAATAACAGCTAGAGCTTTGGTTTGGTCCCACGTAATCATGTGAATAGGATACTGGTAAAACTGTTCCAACACTCTTCCAACTTGATCACGTCGGAACTTGTTGGAACGTTTTTCTTTCTTTCTTATTAAATTTCTTTTCTTCTTTTTTTTTTTTAAAAAAAAAAGATCCGGACCCGATATGAGGATGAAACAGATATAATGGATAAATGAAATTGGATAGCGTGAAATTCAAATTTAATACATTAATGTTAGTATATGACTCAAATCTAAACATATCGGTCAGACATTGTATTATTATTCAAATGAATTAAAAATGATTTTGATATTGTATATTAAGCGTTAATAAAACGAATTAATAGATTAAAAAATGGTTAAAAATATTCTTATATTATGAGTTAAATGATTTGAAAATAACTGTTTCGAGGACTCAATTAATGGCTCAAGCTTTTTTTAGTTAAAATTCCTCTCCATAGAAGCACTATTTCAAGAATAAATTTTGAGTAAACATATATGCAACATTAATTAACACCAACTATATTAACAGAAACAAAGGTACATGCATATTCAAAAAATTATAAATGGATCGAATTCAGATTTCACATTGCTTCCCAAATGGATCAGCTTCAAATTTGTTTTTGGGTAAATGGATATATTTACAGCCCTATATCTCTATACCCGAGCTATCTATGATGCTAGAAAGGTATGATGCCGGAATAATTTTGACCAATCAGAAACCCTGTGACATTTGATAAATATTACCTGATTGGTTATAAACATTTTTAAATGTCATGTCTTTCAGGTATCATATTCGGATTCTTATTTTATGTTCAAAAATCATTGATTTAACTTGAGAATATGGTCAAAAAGAAAGGAAGAAAGAAAACACTCAGCAACGGTCAATAATAAATTTTGATTGTTTGGATTCCTCGGCTGATTATTTGGGAAACTTTCGGATGTCTGTGTTAGGGGCTGATGAACATGATTCTAAGAATCAATTTTATTTCTGTGATTCTAAGAAACCAGTCCAATAGCAAGGTTCCCAATAATAAAGTAAGCATTAGAGCTAGCTTTAAGATGAAGATCAAGCCATTTGGCCATTTGGGCAAGGCCAATATGAATCTAATTCAGTCAATATTCCATTTGTTTATGGTTTATAAGGAAAATTATGATTTGGGTTTCCTGTTTGAGAGGTTTTTAGCATTTTTCATGGTTCAAAGCTTAGGAAGCAATTTGCAATTTCTTTTAGATTCTCACTGCTCATCCTGGAAAATTTTGACTTGTGCTTGGAGAAGCACATACATCAAAGAAAAAGCAAATGAAAAAAAAAATTAGGGTGTATTTGGATAGGTTTCTAGAAAATAAAAGTTAGCTCCTTTATCTTGACTTTATGAACAATGGTAAAGTTCACTTTTCTTAAAGTCTTCACTTTTTTCTGCTATTGAAAGTAAAGAAGGAAAAAACAACTCAGATAAAAGCAAGAATTTTTCTTGTCATTCTTCTACTCTGAAAAGCAACTTTGGAGAATGCATCACACGTATCCTTCTAGTTTATTTGTCTGTTTGGTTTTAAAAGTTAAAGAACCTGTTTGCGAACATAAAACTTAGTAGTGAAGAAAACTTGTCTCTTTGGTCATAAAGGAAAAGGTTTGAACACCAAATTAAGACGACCAGTGTTGACCATCACCCCATCGATGACATTGGGTTGGTGGGCTTGGGTTACTCCAATTTCTTCTTCTTTTTTTTTTTTTCTAGAAGAATCCTTTCTTATTGGACCGGCTGGGATTAGACAACTAGGGTTGACCAACTTTAGCATTAATCTACACATATAGTGACAAAATTATACCAAAAAATCTTAGCTTTTAGACTTAAAATTGTTCATAAACATACATACATACATGCATAATTTAGTTTCGGTCTGGAATTGCCTGAGAGTTCAGGTTAACTAGGCCCAAGTTACACACCCACTGGCTTATGATCATCCATCGTTCCATGGATGTATGAACTGGATTGAGCTTTAGTTTGTTTTGAAGTTTGAACAGTTTAAAATCTTCAATTTTACCTCTTTGATGCAATGTCAAGCCTTCAAGCTTGTAAGATCCCAAAAAAAAAGAAGTATAGCTGAACTCAGATGGGAGGATTATCCATCCTCCCATGGATAAATTTACTGGCTCCACCTTCAATCTGTTCTGAACAGCCCAAATTCTTCAACTCTGATGCATTCTGAAAACTTCGATTCTTCATGAGAAGAGTGTTGAAATTGTATCTCAAAACAAAGGACTTGCTTCATTCTTTATGTAAACTCTTTGTCACCGTCTCTGAATGCAGGACACAGTTAATGACTTGATAAGTTATGGTGGATTAACAGAAAGCGGATTCCGGGCTCAAAATCTCACGCCAAAGCATTCAAACATTTCAGCCACCATGGATTCCCAGTCATCAGTATGCGGTAAGGAATTGATGATGTAATTAAACATCACTCTGTGTCTACAAAATACTTAATCTGATCTGAGACCATAAACATGTTTTAAAGGCTTTGTGCTCAGTAAGAGACATTGGCCATTGATGATACAAACATTTACTTGCATAATGACTTAGATTTTGGTTCTAATACTTGAACGAGAAGACCAAATCCTTGGCTGAGGACCCAATTGTTGTGGGTATGTTCGGGTTTTTACTTGTTTACAGGTGGTCCTGCATCTAGTTTAACATTTGGGTACACAGGAACTGCATCAGCTGGAAGCCCCGCTTCTGCAAATCAACCCAAAAGTGTAGATACCCAAGGACGGGGAGCAGCTAGTGGTTCTTCACAGGAGCAATCAGATGAGGATGACATCGAAATAGAAGCTGGGTCATGTGAACAAAGCAACAGCATCACTGACTCCAAACGCCTTAGGAGGTGCATTACAATATTGTTTATGAGTTAAAACTGATAGGTTTTGATTTATTATTACAGTTTTTCTCAATGAGGTTTCTGATTTGGTTTCAGGATAGTATCAAATAGATTGTCTGCTAGACGTTCGAGGGAGAAAAAGCAAGCACATTTGGCTCAACTTGAGTTGCAGGTCTTAATTAAACCTAACCTGTGATTATAGATTCAAAGGAAACTTTCATTAATTTACTTTTCTTCTTCTGTCTTCTTCTTCTGTGAGTCCATTTTCTTTTTCTCTACTGTACCAGGTTGATCAACTAAGAGGACAAAATGCAACTCTGTACAAGAAGTTCAACGATGCAAGTCAACAATTCAAGGAAGCTGCTACTGATAATCGGGTGCTCAAATCTGATATTGAAGCTTTGAGACTGAAGGTATGGAAAAACCATCGGAATGCAACAATTTTCTACATCATCTGTTACAGGAATCCACAATCCCATACATTTGGGGTTTCTCTCAGCCTCATTACAATTTGATTATTATGCTGTGGCTCCATTGCATTACTAATTTATGAACATTCTCTGAAGGAATCAAAACTGCATTTTTTTTTTAATTTACAGGTTAGATTGGCAGAAGATATTGTTACTCGAGGCTCACTAACTTGTAGTTTGAATTATCTCCTTCAAAGCCATTCCAATTCACCACAGTTACTTAATACCAACCAGTTATTTCGCGCGTCAGAGGTTTTAGCAAGCATGGATAACCAAGGTCAAGACACAGCTTACGGAGAGATAGCAGCGCTTGGATCGGGGAATGGTGATACTGATGGAAGCATCAAGAATAGACTGAACTGGAACCAACCACCATGCCAAAGGATGACAAGCTTGGAACATCTACAGAGCAAAATTGACAGTGACCATCTCAGCTGCATGGCTGAGTTTTGGCCATGAGAATCACATGTGATGTCCATCTATAGGTGCTCTGTCTGCTCATGAAGTTCCTAATACCTGCTTTTCTGGGTCTATTAGACTTTTGTTTAGCTTTTCTTCTTTACTTAATTATAGTTAACTATAAAGGACAGTAACTTGTTTGTCTAAAACATTTTAAAGTCTGTTTGTGTGGAGTGTAAATCTGAACCGGATACGAAATTTGCACCCAGTTCAGTTTTACATCCATTTGTTTGTAATTATGATTGCACTCCTCTTTGATACAGATTTTGTAATTTTTGTCTCTTTTGCACTCGTAGGAAAATGCAAATTTTACATGATGTGCAAAGTTTACATCACCTTTCTCCTACCTCTATTCTTTCATATAAAGTGGGACCATACCATCTTACTTCTAATTACATCACTAAACAAATAACCCTTCTATGGTTCTACCTACATTTTCTTTGGTATAAGGTGGGGACCACACTGATGCTGCTTGGTTCGACAAACAGGGAGAAAATTGAAAATTCGTTTGAAGATCATGGCGGAAATATCATCCATGATCACAAATAGTTGTTAGAGATAGGGGTGAGTATGGGTGGATTCGGTTCGGTTCCATGGAAAAAACCTGGAACCTACCCTGTAGGGCTGGTTCCAGGTTTTTGGAACCGGAACTTATCCTGTGGTCAGTTCCAAACTCTTTGGCCTTGGTGGTTTTAGGGTCAGTTCTAGGGTTTATCCGTGGAGTCTATTCTTTCTTTACTCTCCCATTCAGAAATAAAAAAAGTCATGTTCTTTAAAAACTTGATTTTATAATAAATATAATATATGGTTTAAAACTTATATTATCATTTTTAATTAAATTGAGTAACTTAATGTGTAGATGATCATTATATGGTTCAAAACTTGTAATTTAAATCTTACAGATATTACCTTTTACATTACTTATTGTACACATTCAAATATTAAAATGAAAACATATGATCAAATGAGACCATGGCCTTTGTAACCATAAATGTTTGGGTTCAAATCTTCACATCTCCAAATGTATTTTGGGGTTTATTTCAAGGTAAGTTTGATTTCAAGGTAGGTTCCACCAAGGCCAACCAAGGTTGATTCATTGGGTCAGTTTGGGTAGGGTAAACCCCTAGACCTTGGAACCGGCTTGGGTAGGGCTTAGTTAATTCCAAGAATTTGGAACCAGACCCAACCTTCTAATAGATTGGATAGGGTCGGTTCAAGACTGATTTGAGGTTGGTTCCATTCAATTCTAGGTAGAACCTACCCATTTGCTCACCCCTAGTTAGAGGCCTCAGGGTGATGTCTTGAGGGTTGAAATTCCAATGGTTAAGTTAGCAAGGTATTAGAAGAGAGGATCAGCTGAAAAACTTGGTAAATAATAGAGGTGCAAGTTCATCTATTTATAGAGGGAGCTGTTAGTGGTGGTCTTGGAGGTAAGGTTGCAACTTGGGCCGACCCGGCCCAAATCCAATCCTAACCCAACCCAAAAAAGTTGAGTTGGGTTGGGTTGGGTTGACGTTCGGGTTAGGGTTAGGGTTGAAATTCATGAACCCAACTTTACTTCGGGTTGAGTTAGGGTTAACCCCTTAGTCAACCCAAACCCGAACCCAACTTGTATGTAATATAATTGTATACATTGATTTGTTTAGATACATGATATTTGTATAGCCCCACATAGTATCATGTATTTCTTTTAAGATAATCACTTCACTTAATCCTAATCAGAAAGACTAAAACCTTAATAACATTATTTTATGTTTTTTGAAAATTTTATTCTCCATCTCCTCTATATTGTTTTTTGCCCAAGAAAGAGCTATCATAAGTCATAATTCATAATAAACTATAGTCATTTCTAAAACTTATTTTTCTAAACTTTATACTAAAAGAACAAAAAAATAATGTCAACAAACAAATACTAACGAAACATAGGATTAATATATATATATATAATGAAAGTTGAGTTAAGATCTAAAATCGAGAAATTTTATAAGGTTGTAAAGGATGGGAAGAAGGTTGGGTTGGATTGGTCGGGTTGAAGGTTGGATTGGGTTAAGGTTAGGGTTGAGGTTTAGAACTTAGGATTGGACTAGAATTGACCTCAACCCGACCTAACCTGACCCAACTTGCAGCCCTACCTAGAGGTAATAGATCCTATAACGGCTCCTATATTGGTCTACTTTCTCTGCCCGTAATGGGCCTAATGGCAGCACCATTACCACATGGTTGGCCATTAGCCTGCATTAAGTACATGGGCGTTCATGGTCTGACCATCTGGGCCCACATGTAATGTTCAACCGTTACAGTTCTGTACGTTGTGCCCAAGTCATCCAGTGAAGTTACCAAATTGCCTTCTGAAGTGGAGCAAATTGTCTACACTGTCCAAATATCATTTTACTTCTTATTTTACATCTCACAAATAAATAAAATAAAGTCAAACTTGAATTAAAAGTAACCAAAATTAATTTAGGTTGTGTTTAGATGAGATTTTACTTTTTTTTTCAAAATATAAAAGCATAAAGCAAGTTTTGTGTTTTATTGTGTTCTTTCGTAGTTTGATAAATATTATTTTCAAAACAAGATTTTGAAAGCAAAAGCATAAATAGTGCATGTTTGGTTACAACATGTTACTTTACTATATAGGAGTATAGGACAAGATAAATTCTACATGTTAGTTTATTATATGTTGAAATTTAGAATACAAAAATATCACATGACCTATAATTGTGACATGTGGCACAAATTAAGGCCACATGACATATATTTTGCCACATTGCGATAGACATCAAGCTTAATATATATATTTTGTCATATGTCACAAATTTTGCCACATAGTATATAATTTGCCATGTTTCACAAATTTTGCCACATGGCATATATTTTCCATATATCACAAATATTTCCATAAAGTGTATACACATTTGTATCTTATATTCTTATTGTGTTTCTGAAAAACATATTTGACCCAAAGTACATAGCAAAAACATGAAATAATCTAGAATGATTCTGTGCATTTTGTTGCGGATGTTTCATTTTGTCGTTGGAACTATGATACTTTTTCTTATATAGATATATATATATATGGATTTTTCTAAAGAATTGCAAAAATAAGTTATTTGTGCTTAGGGGCATAAATCTATAGATCTTAGGAGCTCTGTGGAGAGTAGAACCATAGATATATTTGTAGAATTGGGGTTCAAGAGAAGAAAGCCTTAAAAACTGCATGTAGGATTGGGACTTGGTGATATGATAATAGATATTTGAAAATGCATAAGTGAGTTAAAACAAAATCATGTTTACTAGTGAACATCCCCTATAGGTTGTTAAATATGACTATTAAAAGCAATGAAAATGCTTCATGAGTAGTAGAGGAAAAAAATGTAATGATATAAATATAAGAACAAATGTGATACATAATAAGTTTCTAAGCCTAACTATGAAGCTTTGAAACAGGGTGATTGAACAACAATTAAGACATGGAATTAGTAAACCAAAAAAAAAAAACTAGTTTGGGTTCTTTCCAAGGAGTAGGGGTGGATTCGAGCCAAGACAAGTTCGAATATTGCCGAGTCGAGCCAAATATTTAGCTATTCAAGCTCAGTTCAATAGAAAATCTTGAGCTCAATTTGAATTAGAGACTTGAGCTCAAATTTGAATTGACCCAAAACTCATATGTTCAAATTCAGCTTGGCTTGAACTCAACAATGGGCCAAACTTTATAAAAAAAAATAAAAAATAGACATGTAAAAAAAACAAATAAAAACTAAACATATAAAAAATAAAGATATTATATATAATATAAGCTCGATTAGACTTGCGAGCTTCATGAATCAATCAAGCTTCATTGGGCTTGAGCTTAACTCAATTAGCAAAGGAACCTATATATTAGGCTCTTACACCAAGCCAAATTGAGTTTTTTATGAGCCAAGCTTGAATAGCTTGCAAAAAACTCTATTAGTGTCTACCCCTACCAAGGAGATCAACGATAGAATCTATCTTTTCTTATTTAGTAGATTAATAATTTATTTAATTAGGAAACAAAAGGGAGATCTTCGCTTGATATTTATTGAATAATTAGAAAAATCGTATGATAGGGTTACTGGAAAAATCATTTAATGAATCTTAGGAAATAAATATATTTCAGGAAAGTATATTAATATCATTAAGATATGTATAAAGAAGAAATAACTAACATGAGAACGTAAAAAATGGAAGACCTTAGAACTTAGAAAAGGAAGTCCCATGGTGTACGTTGCTTGTTCATCAAATAGTATTGGTTGAGAAGACAATGCGGGCTAGAAAATAGAAAATCGGAATGCTTTATGATCAAAAGCTTTTTAGACAATTGAATCAAGACAACATATATTGCAATTTTGGTAAAAGTATTAGAAATATCAGAGACAATGACACTAAAATTAAGATTAATGAATAGGATATATTCTAAATTAAGCATTTCATAGAAATTAAAGATGTTTCGATGGAATAAAAGAAAGATGGTATATATTTTAAAAGATGAAAAACAAGTTTACTTTTTCACTTTTGTCATTGTCATCAATGGATACTTTGTTAGAGACTATTGGATAGTGTATGCCCTCAGCTCTAATTGAACTATTATTAATACCTTTATTATGAATAAAAGTTTATTCATTTCATATGTCGTGGCAGTTCACATTAGTATTATATATGAAACAACATAGTTATTGCAATATAAGTTAATGTTCACAACTAGTGGATAAACCTGGGAGTTTATCTTGACAAGGATGCCACCTTCACACTACGCAAGTGGAGTAAAGGATCTCAGCTATGTGCAGGTTGTGACTTAAGGTGTGAGAATGAGTGTTTGCAAAAATATAAAAAAAAAAAAAAAACACTGAATTGGACAAAACCCAATAAGTTCTTAGACTTTTTAATAGGTGGAACAATTGGATATTACCTTTAATCCCTAGACTTTATATTGGCATCAAGCAAATATCAGATTTGTCTATCTTTGATATGCCAATTCGTGAGATCTTTTTGGAGTCAAATATTTAAGTATGTTGGAATAGTCAATAATGGTATATGATCTGCTTAAGATAGAGAATGCTTTATAGAGTTTCCTATAATGGATACTTGAAGTTGATGACAATTGGATTACATGAATTCTTCAGAAGAATACATTAGAGGTGGAAAAAGGAAAAGTCCTCCCCCACATGATGTTACTAGCAAAGAGATTAATTGTAAGTGATATATCGAACTAATTGGACTTAGGCCTTTAGAATGACAAGGTCTCAAGTATATAAGTGTTTAGACACTAATCGGAACGATTCACTAAAACCCATAATAGATATGGGCAAATTAGCCACATGGGCAAATTGTTTTAAGTAGCCAGCCCTACTAACTAAGTGTTGAGTTGGTAGGGTTAAGAGTCGATTCACTCATTAGTAATGGGTCCCACACCATACAAGTTAGTGCCTCCCATTATTAAAAGAGTTTCCTAGATTTAATGGACACTGTAGGTTGGTTAAGAGTCTCTCTAAGCAGGCCTAGTCAAACTACTAATAAGAAAGTCAAACTTGATTACAACATTTAACTAGGATACTTTGACAATGTTCATTGTCTTCCTCTTCCTCTGCGTCTGTGATTACTTTGAAAAATATCACCGAAGCTTCTAAAGTTTCAGGCCTCTTATCTCTCTTATAAAGCTTCAAAAGTTTCATAAAGATCTAGGAAGCTTCAACTTCTCAAAAGTCCCACATCGGGTTTGAGGTAATCTCGAGCGAGTCTCCGTCTCTCATGGCGTCGCGTGCTGAAGCTTCCTGATTCAGAAATTGGAAAACCCGAAGCTTCTTGGATCTGGAAACCAACTTGCATTCTTTACACCACGTGTGCTGTAAGATCTGTTTTTCCTCTTCAGTCTTCCCCTCTGCAACAACATCGAATCCAGGGAGAAACAAAAAGAGAGAGATAACCTCAAACCCGATGCGATGCTCAGCTTCAAGTGAACGGTGTCACTGCGATTCTAGAATAGTAACTGTGAAGAAGAACGCGCCTGTGCCCTACTCCGCCTCTCGCATGAACAGTGTATTCGGATGAAGGCAGAGGAAGACAATGAACAGTGTTATTGTCGTTTCTTAATATCTTTTAAAAAAAATTACTATATTCAAGGCAAAAAATTGCCCTTATCTGCAAGAAACCCTTTTCTTAATTACTTAAAAAACCTATTTGGATTAGTAGAGAATTCTTGCAGCCCTTTCTTGTCTACGAAAGAAGATCAACATGGGGGGGTCAAGTTAAGTTTTCTTTCTCCCCACATAGCTGAAGTCGACCATCCATTGTGAGAGACTTATCTAGGGTTTTAGAACCTCATTCAACCAGACCTATCTTCACCCATTATAACATTGTTCTGGAACCATTTTGAATAAGAAAAACCAACCAAGTAGGTACACACATCACCATTGTTGCTGAAAATCTTGGAGATCGATTAGAGTTGTAAACCCTAGTGTTGTGCCATTTTCAAAATGTTTCAATCTTTCTTAGCAGCATCAAAACATGGGTGTGAACTACCACTTAAATCTCTCTACACTCGTGGACATTAAAGATCAGGCATTTTACTTAGTTCGTATCCAAAGATATGATTTTGCATGGTTAAATAGACCTAAACGATCCAAAAGAGAAAATTATTCTCCCATGTTATGAGATTTCAACTTTAGAATTGATTAAAAATTTTGAATTTTACCTTCTCTTACTTCTAGGATTTTTGCATTTAATGATCACTTCATGATCATCTTTCAGAGACATGCCCAAGCCACTCCCCTTAATTTATAATAATTACCAAAGTGTCTTATTGCGATTTTAATAAATTAAAGGTTGAGATATTGATTAGTGTATTATTGGTGAAGTCATTTTATTTAAGGGTATTACTTTATATTAACTATTATATGTTTCTTATGTGTCAATCATCTGAGCTTTAAGCTTAGTGTTGTTGATGCATTTGTATCAGTTTTCATAACATACCCATTTGCCCTAAATCATTTCATTGTATCCACTTGCCAAGTCCATACCGTATGTTTCCTAGAATTATTTTTTCAAATACTCTTATGATAAATACTCTAGACCTTGATTCCAGGCCGTTAATGAAGTTGGCATAATCATGGTAACAATGACCTTTGGCTTGCCTCATATAGGAGATCTAAAGCATTATTGCATTATTAACTGTTTCTTTTATTCATTATATACCCGCCCTCTCCCCACAAAGCCCACACGTACGTCATCTGTACATATTTATTTTTAAACTAAATCAATAAAAAAAAACTAAAAGGTCAAAGTTAAAACCTTCATGGGTCTACATTGTTTTTCATAAAACCCATATTTACTCTCTCTCTCTCATCTCTCTGAACCCCCCTTTCTCAAATAAAATAGTGTAAATTAGATGGATTGGGTTAATTTAGGGGCCAACCTAAATACGAACCCTATCTTAACCCCAAACTGATGTCAAAAACGCAAATTTTCCCACCAATACATAGGGCGATCCAACTTCGATAAAAGTATAAAGAAACCATTACTTATTTCCATGAGTTATAAAATTTTCTCTTTTTTATTAATTTAATGTATATTTATTTCATGGACTGTTATGTCAGCCTTTGATTATCTTTATCAGTTCAATTTTGAAATTGATTTTCCTTAAACTTAATTATTGATCTCATGCAAAGCACAGTTTTCCATCCCCAATTCCTTAATCCCCAAACCCTAGTGGCAGTGGGATTTTATCCCATGTCTCCACTAAAACTTTGGTGAACTGGTGTTCCTCCATTTTTTTTCCCTTAAAAAAATACATTTTTAAACAGCAGCCCATGCATCGCACAAGTCATTGCTAGTATGGTACGGTGGCAATACACTTATTTGCACATTAAGTATTTCTTCAAAGTCCATTTCTGGTAAGAAAGATCACTGATACAATTCAAAATCTGGTGGGCTACAACCCAGAATTATTTACTATTCCTAAGTATTCATACAAACAATGATAATATAACCACTACTTACAATGACCGATTCTCAAAAAAATAGGCCTACATGATGTCTTGGCCAGAACTTGTGGAATCTCTTCTCCCACGAAACTGAGATGCACATGCGCTGATCGGTTGGGGGCTTTGGCAAAAGACGTACAAACAAAACAAGCACAACCCTGTTCCAGCAAATATACAGTGAGAAATTGAATTTGAACCTATAAATATGTTTTACAGTGTTTGAGACTGATACTAGATTACAAACGCCATAAATAATTCAAATCTGCTTAAAACATCAAATATCACAAAATGGTGGAGTCTCTCATGTCTTGTAAAAGCTTCAGTGCAAATGCATTATGGTTCATGAAAAAGATGGAGAATTTAACAGGGGAATATTGTTTCACTTGATGGGGGATCATCCATCTTTCATATGAAAAGGCATGTGATGCATCATTTCCCTCAAAAGGTTGGTTTATTTAAACGTGCTGAGACAAAGTTCTTAGTACCCAATTATCCAATTATCTCCCCTAAAAAGAGATGCTTGATTGCCCTTCATGAGCAGTAATGTGCCAAAAAGTACATAAAATGAAGAACCGCCAACCAGAAAATAACGTCCACATCCCAAAAAATATGAACAGACATACCAAATCCTAGAACCACAAGAACCTAGCCCTCCCACTATGGAAATGAAAAAAAAGGATCAACTCAATACCCAAGATAAGTAGCTAATTAACTTGTCTACATCTTAGTGTAAACATAATCTTTTCATCTCATGCTCTCCTACATAAATAAACACAATGCTATTCTTTCCCTGAATTTGTCTACAAGCCAGATACCCTTTAATTATATTTCAGGATGTTATAAAGTTAGCAGGACAAGGGATTAAGAGTCATAAGGTTGACAAGACATGGGCCATGTACCTCTATGCAGAATAGATGTCATCAGCAATCTGGAAGTGAGAACCACCAACCCCCTTACCTAATTCAAAACCTTTCAACAGTTCTAACTCAAGAGATTAGATAGTAAACATCAGCAGGTCTTTGGTTTTGAGTAGTTTTAGTCATTTTACTTATATGCTATGTTTGGGTTATGTGACTTAAAGTGAGATGTAATGTTTCTATTTTGGATGGGGCTGTGGCTAACATGTTGTCTCTCCTATTTATCTCTTTGACTCTGTTTTGACTATTGAGGGTGGAATTTTGTTGCTCTCTCCCATGGATATAGGCTGCTTATCCAAATAACGTTAGATCTGTTAAATGTCTTGTTCTTGCTTCTCTATTTGTTCTGGTTATGAAGCTAATATGTGCAGATTTTTTGTAGTATGATGTGTTAAAAAATAATACTTGTACACATTTTGAAAATTTTAATGCTATAAAGTACATCTAGAAACATCCATGAAGTATCCAATAAGTATTGTATCTGACAGTCCGACACCAGTTCACTAGGAATGTACAGGTACCTAGGTATCATAGATGTTAAATTAAATCACTGGATGGTTAAATGATAGCCATGGTACACCTGATTTTCAGGGAAAATAATTCAGGAGATCCTTGAACAAACTTCCTACTTCAAAGTAAGACACGTGAAATGGGATTAGGATCCCCATTTTCAGGTCTAGTTAACCTTGTATCAACCTAAAATGTGTTATACACACTCCCTTCAATGTATGCATGAGAGTATAATTACTTATTAAGTTATTTACAGACACCCCCTACAGTTTGCAACCGTTTTACTTATCACTTATACCAAAAGTTAAAAAGGATAGATATAAAAGGTACAAGATACACACAAAGTCATTGAGAGACAGTCTTGTCTCTCCCCAACAACCTACTGTTTACAACTGTGCCCAGAACAAAGTTTCCCTCTCCACCCCTTGCTTGGCTAAGCCATCTGCCAAAGTTTACTTATCACTTTTTTCATTGACTGGAGTAGGAAATGATGTTTTTGATCTGTAAAAAAAAAGAAAAAAAATGTTGATTTTGCCCCCAGATTTTGTTTCTAAAAGGTTGATATGAGACGTTATATTTCTGGAATAAAAAGCCTAGGACCATGCCCATTCACGAGGTCACATGGTCATTCCCACACGAAAATACAAACAATTCCTGATGGAAGGTCAGTTAAGTGGTTGAAAACTATAAGGTAGGTTTTAGTAAAAATATGTGAAATCATAGGGGGTGTCTAATTAAATGACCCTAACTTATTCACTCTTACTATAATAGGTTATCTATCCTACCTGCCTAGGTCATCTAGACATTGGACCTTAAAATGCCTTGGCAACACTTTAACCAACTACAATATTCTATTTAAAACCTGTTTACCTTTAGGAATGCCAATTTAAGCCACACAGTAGTCCATAAGAAGACCCATAATCCCATATACTAGAAGAGTTTTATCAGTGGCAAGCCCTCTACTTCTTAAGTTCTTATTTATCAGGAAATATATCTTCATGACGGAGGTAATGAAGTCTTTACTCTTAACTACTTGTGCTTTCTTTTTCTTTTTCAGAAAAAAAAAAAGGTCTCATAATGCTCATGTCAAGCTCAAATCTTCAACTTCCATTTTTCAGAAAAAAGGTTTCATAACATTTCTCTCTTTATTTTATGTATTAGGGAAATATATCAAGAGAATGAGAGATGGTTGCTCTAGTTGATACAATTAACTCTATTCTAGTTCTATTGTCCCTTTATTGCACATGTCTCTAGGGCTCCATATCAGATGGCTGTGATCCTGTGAAGAATAGATTTCTTAATAGAAATCTACAATGTGTCTCTATTCCTGAAAGCTAGAGCTAGGTATGTAGTCTGAGGAAGTCAATTTATGGTTTGAAACAAGGATCAAAATTTCGCAAAAGGGTTTTACCTATTTCAGGAGTAGATAGGCCTTATAAGAACCTCCCCCCCCCCCACTGTGAACAGTTTTGAAGAAAAAACTAAAAAAAAATATATAGAGCCCTGTTGAAAAGTCTGATATGCCCCATCAGGCCTATCGGACTGTATCGACATTTTGAACCTTGGTTTGAAATAGTCCCTAAAGGATAGTCTGACAGATTTAGAGGAGCTATTTAGAAGGTTGAATTCATGAATTTACGCAATATCATACAAATCATACTCCATTTACAAGGCACTTGCTTTGTGGCCATTCTGATAGCTTATGTTGATGACATTGTGATAGGAAATAACATGTTAGAGATTACCATAATGAAGTAATATCTTGCCACTAAACTTGAGATTAAGAATTTTGGGGATCTTAGATGGCTGCAAGGTCAAGAAAGGGCATTTTTATTTCTCAAAGAAAATATATTCTTGATTTTTAAAAGATGTCAAGAAGTTGGAAGATAAGCCAACTAATACTCCTATTGAATATAATTGTAAGGTATGTTTGATGAGGATGATGTAGTTCTAAATAAAGGTGTTTACCATAGGCTGGTGGGAAAAAACTTCTATACCTTTTCTCACTAATCGTGACATTTCATATGCTGCTAGTGTAGTTAGCTCAGTGTTTTAAAAGCGCAAGGCACAAAAAAAGTGCAAGGGCCAATTTGCGCCTGAGGCGCAAGGTGCAAGGTGAGGCACGTGCCTTTTTAAGCAAGGCGCATAATTACAAAAAAAAAAGCTAAAAAATCAAAAAAATAAGTCAGAAAATTCAAAAAAAATGCCAAAAATTTTTAAAAATGCAAAAAATTCAAAAAATATTAAACATAATGTTAATAAAAAATATAAACTTAAATTTTAAAATAAATGTTTTAAAAAACCTATTACCTAAAATTAAAACACATAAGCATAACATGTAAAGCATATTCAAGTGAAAATTTAACAATAAAAGCAAACATATAAAGCATTTTCAAGCATGTAAAACCCACAATCTCTTTTTTTCCTTAATTGCATTGCTTCAAGTAGTGAATGTGATGTAAAACATATTGCATTCTTGATTCTATGAGTCGCCTTTGTACCACGCCCCTCGAGGCAAGCCCAAACAAGTCTATGTAGGGTCTGGAATTCTTATTTCTCACATGAAAAATAATGATTTTATAACTTTCATTGCCTTTTAAGAAGATATTTTATTGCAAGGAATGAATGAACAACATTAGCAAATAGGGGGTTCTCAGAGTAAAAAGCGCAAAATTTTAAAAAGGCGCATGCCTGGGCTGAGGCACAAGGCGCATCAGGCGCACGCCTAGGCGCACCAGGCATGCGCCTAGGACCTGGGCGAAGGGCTAGATGAAACTACATTATGATAATTAGGCAGTTATAAATATTATTTTTGATAAATAACTGATACTTATAAATAATGTCAATAACACAATACAGCATGATTGCACTTTGCACCCAACACATAAGTGGATAGGCCCTTCATTCAGGAAAGAGTTGCCAGTGGAGAAATATGTCTATTTTTTGTCAAGTTTGAAGGTCAACTGGTTAATTGTTTAACAGAGGGTATACCATGGTCCAGGTTAGAAGATAACTTATGTAAGTTTGGTGTAACATCTATGCCTAGATTGAGGGAAAGTGCGACTGTGAGAGAGCTGATGTTGCAAGGGTATTTTAGTCATTATGCCAATACAAGTAATATTGTAATTTATGTGTGTTATACTGTTAATATAAAGACTAATGAGAGGACTATGACCAACAAATTTTTCCTGTGAAATTTCTCCTTTCTCTTCCTCCTCTCTCCTCACTAAATCTTCACAACTAGCATCCTTAAACTGCACATCTTTATTAGAACAAAAGAAAACAGAAGATAGTTACAATATAACCATTACATAATTAGTGTAAAAATCTAGCTTGCCCATGAGAGTACATGGGGTTAGTAGTCCTAGAAGGGAGAGTAGCAGTATCTGAACCAGTTTAACATCCAAAACATTCTCTGAGAAGTGAGAATATGCAGTGCATGGTAGACTTAAAACTGCATTGAGCAGAAGACCACATAATGAAGAAAAATCTGATAAGAGTGCAACTTAGGCAGGCTCACATTGAGCATTTCATAAAATTTTAAGGGGCTCAGCCTGAGGGACCAGGCCTGAAGCAGTCTAAATTCTTCAAATAGGGTTACCAACATGCATCCTTAAAATATGACACCAAAAAAATGAAAAAAGAAATTCTATAGCCAGCAAATCTGCATACTAATCACCAGTTAGCCTAGAAAGAAAAATAACTGTTATAGATACCTGCATAAGCAACTGTAGCACCTGAAGCCAATCGTCCCAAAGCTGAGAGCAGGTAAAGAATGATAACCACCTGAAAATAAATATAAACAAAAGTATCAAGCTAACTCATGTCTTCCACCATGGCCTTTCATCCATGAAAGTAAAAACAATATTAAAGAAAAAACACATTATAACATGAATTACATCTGATGCTAGATAAGGGAAAAATCTTATCTCAATGCTGAGAAATAAGCCTTCAGTCCTAGCCTTACCAACCTGAGATCAACCTAAGTTTCAAGGACTTACTAATCAAACCCATTCATCATCAATATCCATGCCTTATCCCAACTATATGGGGTCAACTTACTAATCAAACCCATTCATTACACATTTTTGGATTTATATCATGTAAGCTCAAGTGCTTTGGTCTGGATACATTAGACACAACAGTAACTATATCCATACATATACATGTTTGTGTGACTTTTTCATTTGTTCCATTAAGGTTGTATATTGCTTGAACTGGAGCCCAAACCATTTATAAGAAAATCCAACACAAGTATAGTCAAAAGTGGGAATCAACCACAAGTAGAAAGCAGAAAAAATTGCACCCTATTCCAACAGTTGAGATGATGAAACAAAGTTTTGACAATTGGTAACAATAACAACTATTATCTCAATGGAAAACCCTTATGCCATCTTTAGAAGTAAGATAACTCCAGATCCAAAGACAGAACCAATTTTATAATTCATCTATTAGTTTTGAGGTTGGAAATTGTAGGGGGCAGCATCCAGGTCATGCTTGTAGCACTAGCATCTAAGCCCAAAACTGTCATATTTAGCTTCCATTGTTTCTTTCATTCCTTTCAATCTTTTCTTATTATTAAATTTGAAATGTATTAAGTGGGAAAGAAGAAAGAAGAAAGATTCCAAAACCTTGAAATGTATTAAGTGGGAAAGAAGAAAGATTCCAAAACATGGCCTTATTATAAAATTTATAATACATTTCAAATGTATTATAAAATTTGAAATGTATTAAGTGGGAAAGAAGAAAGATTCCAAAACCTTGTCATGCAAGTAAGTTATGCTTAGCTTAACATTTTGAATGCAGTCCAGTGTTGAAATCCAAAAGGCAAGTATCAACAATAAAATGCAATAAATGAACTTGTAATTTGAAGATTAAAAATCAAAATAGTCAACCAGTGATAAGTGGCTGTTTTCCATTTCTCTATTGGTTTATTGGGGTTGACTAGTTAAACTGTGGGGTGCTTCTCTTTATTATTTATTTTCTTTCATGTTTTGTTGTTCGCTTGATCTGGTTAGTGATTGAATGAAATACCTTGATCTGAGATAAATATATATTCCCCTGCTGATCAGAGATAAATACCTTGATCTGGTTAGTGATTGAATGAGATTACATTCCGTAAGGTTAATTGAGAATATTTGGTTGAGCACTGTACATATTCAGGATTCAACTTTTAATTGCAAGTTTGCAATATTTTCTTCTTTAAACACATCGGTTAATAATTTCTGTCAGGTAAATGTCCAATTAAACAATTATATTGCCAAAGCCCCAATGCATCAAAATTTAGTTTCAGGTAGAAGATCAATCCAATACATATTCCATACACACACCCATGTTGTATCCAGCTCACCATGGATGCTGAAAGCAAAACAAAGAGTCCAGGTATCACAGCTCCAGGATTAGTATTTCACCACCTATTCCATTATCTTGTCTACTAGGGCCAGGCTATCTTTCTATGCAGAATTTCAGTTGAAAAAAGACACGTCTGACATCATCACACGCCAATATTGACAGTCCACCACAACTGTTTTCATCAAACAGGTATCATATGTGATTCTAGCAAAGAGAATGCAAACAATGAAAGCTTCGAAAGTTGCCTCAGGCAGTAGAATTTGGCTTAACTAATATGTTCCCCCTCCCTCTGGATCTTCCAACCAATCAATACAATTATGTATAGAAAAGAAAATTCATGTTCATCCTTCATAGCGAATTCGATCAAATAAAATTATCTCTAATACAATAGCTTTCATATAAGGTTGAAGCATAACAAATAGCAGAAAAATAACAAGTGTGAATGATGTATGTAAAATAAAACATTTTATATGGATTAGATCAATTTTTTTATTGAATTGCATGAGTTTGTTAATCTTCCATTATGTTCACAAAGTACTAAAAAATCAAAATCCACAACAAATATATATATATATATATACATATATATATAGGATGGTAACTCATTTAAAAACAGTCACTGTGAACACAGAATCAAGTATAAAATTTGTTTTGTTACCAATACCGACCTTAAAAAACAGTCTCTTGTCATGTCCAGTTGCAGCCACCCTCAGGACAGACTCAGCCGCTCCAACCATATTAGCCAAGCAAGCAAAAACACTATTGGCAGTATCCTGAGAGATTTGCCACTCTAAAGGATCCACAGGTACCCTATGACAAAATCCCACCACAACTAATGAATTTTAAAGTTTAGAATTTAAATCAAGTAGAAAAAACATTCCACCAGAAAAGAGTGTTTAGCATTTGGGATAAATAATAACATAGAATTTATTATGATTTATTATGATGAAAATGAAAATTTGACAATCTAACCAAGCAATAAGTTCAATCTCAACTTCTTGTAACTAAATTAGAAGATTTGGACAACAAATTCAAAATAATTTCAAAACCCATGAGTATCCAACTACAATAGAAACCAAAATTTTTTGTATAGAAACAGAAACCACAAAATATATATAAAGCTCATTAACACATACACAATGAGAAAAACCAAATGTCCACTGAAATTTGTAATTAGCAATAGCAAAATTTTATTGACTATGATTAAAGGAATTGCAAATATACAATGAGCACCCCAAATTTAGGATGGCACTAGCTACCTAACCCTTTGCTTTTGCTTTTGTAAATGCATCAGAGATAATCTTACAAAAGTCCCCAAAACATTTGCTCCCTATAGGTGCATTGCTTCGCTGATGAACGAGCCAAAACAACTGTTGATTTTCTAGCCCCTGAGTAGACAATTGACAAATCTTTTTCCATTTTCCTAAATTCTGTCATGTCATTTCTGTACTGCCAGTCTGCCACACAGTTTCACTATAGTTTTTCAGAAATTGTACCACCACTTTGGAATCCCCCTCCACAATTTAACTTCTGACGTGTAGTGACCCACTCAACTCCAATCCCCATAAAACTACCACCATGTCAGCTTTTATGTAGTCTCCAATGCCTAAAGGACCTGAATAGATGGCTACTAATAATCCCCCATCCTTGGCTGTCTCTAAATACAGAAGCCAAGCCTGATGGGCCTGGAACCGGATTTCCAATTCTGCAGCCATCAAAGTCTAGTTTGACCTGGTTAAAAGTCATAGAAATCCATTGCATCATGAAGATCTTGTAGTAGATCATTGTTTCACCCCCCATGACATCATCTATTGAGCAAGAGGCGAAAGCTTCTAAAGTTTTGATACAAGGCAAGACTTTGATTTAGATGCTTTTCATTAGGTTGCTTTTGATTGTTTCTTATCTTCAGAAATTCTAGCATTCCTCTCCACACATATTTGCTGCTCTTGTGCACTTCCACATTCGTTTTCCCCTCCTTTGTATAGTGAAAAAGGATTACTTGAAGAGTCTTTTTTACATTTACCAACTTTTAAGATTACCAATGAATATTGGAATAATTAGAATTAAACTAGTCTTAATTAACAAAACAAAGAAACCAAGATTAGCAGAATCAAAACCCAAAATTCAGCATTCAATCTTAAAACTAAGCCTCAGACAAGAACCCAGCATTAGAAAATGTTCCGGAAACAAAGAAAAGGATTTACCAAAATTAAAACCAAAAACCAGCATTCAATCTAATATAAGACCAAAGCCCAAACTAAATTTATACAAAGACCCTCATATTGAGATAAACTGAAATTCCATCTGCCGTTAACCCCCTCCCCCAACCCTTTGAATTGAAATGAATTTAGAAAAGCTCTCCAGAATTTGGCCTTAATTTCATATATCATTATCTGGAATTCGACATTGAGGCCTCAATTAAAACCCTAATTAACAAAGATGAAAGAAACGCAAAAGAGAAAAACCAAGGAACAGAGAGGAAATACGATATGTTCATTTGTCGAAATAGCATCCCGAGAATAGCGAGAGAACAGAGGAGGACGATGAAGACGTCGGAGACGAGCGAGACGAGACTCGAATTCCGGTAGACACAGTGATAGTAGACGAGGGTCCCACATATCAACAGAACCAACGGTTTCCCCACCTCCGTTCGGCAACGGCAATCCATACGATTTCCACCGCTCGCCTTTCTCTCTTTCAGTCCTTCGTGTGATCGTGTCCTCTCTTTGGAGTTGATTGTAAATAGTGTATGAAACCGATCGGACGTTGGGCGGATTTCCGAATAGGATGTCAATGGACCGGTTTGGGTTGGACCCGTCCAAATCAAAACCAATTTCAACGGGCTGGACAGTCAAATAAGACATTATGGTACTGTTTGACAATTTTTTTTGAAATATGTAATGAGCATAACGATCTTAGCAGCTTAAATATCCTTTGGTTGGAAACATATCTTTCCAGCAAATAAGAGACTTGAGCAGGTGAAAACAATGGAAAGTTCCAATTTTAACTTCCTGAAATAAGCTCGAATCGAGCTTTTCACGTCTTTTTGGAGCAGTCTTTCAACAAAAAAATCTTTTTGGAGCACGGTCTTGGTAGGCCAATGGGTTTTTATTTTTTCACCATGATTGAGATGTGCTAATACAAATCACATTGGAGCGTGTTAGAACAGCTTTTATTCTACTATAGGTAGGGTAAGGCTAGATTGGGGAGCGGTCTCTTTGAAAGACAGAGAAAGACAAAGAGTTAGAGCAGGATTGGATCTCAGGCTAGGGTGTTGGGTTTGAGTGGTAGAGTTGGGAGTGAAAGGCAAAGGGTGCTTGATTGCTAAGTGACTTTCACTACGAGGATGATCTATATTTATGGGGGGGACCCCGAGATCATAAAAGGTAGGAAACAGAGGCAATCGTCTCCTATTAGAAAAGGGGATATTCTACTTGTTGTCAATCATTAAGTGCACCACTAAGGTTTTGCCACATGTCTCATTGGGGATCTTCTTGAGGATCGGCCTTCCTTTCGCCCAAGATCCCTCATTACTCACGTGTACTACCACCTCTTATGTGCCTTAATTGACGTGGAACTAATGATGTCACCGTCTGGTGGGTTTACCGTTCGTTCCTTCGATGTTGCGTGCACAGGTGGTGCCTGGACACGGTTTCTTAACGGGTCGTGGCATCGTAGCGGTTGAGGGTTTATTGCGGGTCTAAGCGTGTACGGGTCTCATCGTGGGTTCAGCCTAGGTTTGCCTTGGTTCGGGCTACGAGTGAAGTCATCAAGGGCGTGCAGTAAACCGTGGGCTCATCGTGGTCCTGCGATGCGCTCTGTTGGTTCATTGTAGGCTTGTCGTGCATCGCGGATAAATCGCAAAAGAAAAATTAACTGTAGGTTGATCGCATGCATCCATGTGGTATCAATACGGTATTGAATGTTCTCTGAGGGATTAAATGAACACTATGTACCTATAAGAGGAGATCTAGAATCATCATGGAATGATGGAAAGCTTGTGGTTTCCTAGGATTGAACTTGAAAATATGCCAAGTTACCATCTTGACTATTTGGCATTTGGGGCCAAACCTTAGGCTGCATTTCGAAGTGATGTAAATCAAGAATCCATTTAAAATTTACATCGGCGCGGTTTTATAGGCATTTGGAAGGAATGTGTAATTATGATTGATGTAAAACTCAATTCCGATTCTGTTTTTTGTGCATTCGGATGGAGTGGAATTTTACATCGTAAATCGATATTATATCAATCTACTTTTATACTAATAATGTTTTAGATCAGATCTAAACGAAGCATTAGATGAGATTCAATCCCAAGTTTCCACTAAAATAGTTAACGCCTTACTAGCAATTTTTCATTTATACCTTTATAATCCCAACATAAATAAAAAGACCCCATTTGAATCCCACCTTCTCTAGCGATTGGGATTTCAAGGTTTGAGAAGGCAATCCCCATCTGTATTCTATTTGCCAATGACCCAATATCTGAGTGGGCGGCTGACATTCCTTTGAGTACGGTGGCAAGGAATCAAACTTGTACAACTGCAGGTTCTCCCTGGTATGGTCAATGGACCATATGTGTATTTTGATCAATCTCCATCTACTGTCTAAAAGGGTCAATCAAGTTATTAACTTTTTTTTGGATAAATCGAGTGGTATGTTTTTTTTTTGTTAAAATTCTAAATATAACATTTTTTTGTTAAAATTTTAAATCTAACATCCCAAGTTTATTATTTGTCTCATTTCTTTTTCTAATAAATTTATAATATTTATTATATGGATGATTCTTCATATGTTTTCTTTATTTTAAATTGATAATTTGAATAACTTCAAAATATTTCATTTCCAAACATGAAATGTAAAATGTTTGTAATTATTATTTTATTTAATACTTGAAAGTTAGAACAATTGCTCATAGATAAGCTTCTATTTTATGGATACATATACCTTCCATCATTCTAATTAAACTTGGTATATTATATGTTGTTTTTCTCATTTGTAGACTTTAATTAATTTTTTTCTTGATTTTTGAGAACTACAATTCACCTTTTTGGGCTATTACGCCTCAACTATGCCTATGCCTTTAGCCTTTTAAAATTTTGATTATAATACCTAAATAACCAAAAAAAATCCCTACTTTTTTATTTTTCTTATATGAAGATACCCTTTACAAAATTTTTTTTCTAATGAGGCCCACCGGAGTCTAATATCTTTTAACAATGTTATAAGCTTTCCACCACACTTTATGCACCTTTCCAACTAACTAACATGAATTTTGTACATAACTATGTAATTATAATTAATTACCTTATGAAAAAGCACAAAAAGAAAAAACAATTAGTTATGTTTTAATTCGTCCATTGGAAACGGGTGTCTAGATTAAAGTTAATTATAGCCGTTTGAAGTTGTAATACCTATTTTGACCTCTTTTCTTTCTTTTTTCTTTGTAATCTTGGGCCTCCAAAAACCCTTTAGCAACTTGTTGTTCTACTAGGGATAATAAGCCTACTTTTACCTTTCTTTTGGATTTATTTTATTTTATTTTATTTTATTTACCTTAAAATAAGGTTTTCATTAAAATTAAAACAATTAACCCGGATATATAGAGAGGAGAATCAGGAGACCAAGCATCCCCTGCATATGTTCTTATTCTTGTGCCAAGGAACTTTCAATCCTTGTTGCAGCAGCCACTATCCTTTATTCTACCTTTATGTCTAACCTTTTACAATGGATGGTTATGATATAGTGGTTATGTTGACCATTCCCATTTTAATAATGGGTGTCACTCTCATAGAAACGTGCATGATTGAAACTGATGGTTCATGCTTATATCTAAAACGTCAATTTCGATATTTGAATTAGAAATAACAATTTGTATTGATGTAGATAGAAACAATAATTTATATTTATCAACCCAAAACATTTTAGATAGAAACAACAATAGTGCCAACATCAAATCCTGTCTTGATTGACCGGGACAGGGGCTTTTTGAGGTTGTGGCACAAATGCAAATTGGGTTGTTCGAGTTAAATAATTTCAACTACATTGGATTTGGGTTTAGCTTATTAACTCAAAATATGACAAATGCTAACTTCAACCCAACCCAAGTAGCAACCTAATTAGGGGGAGGCTTACCCCTATTTTGTAGCCTTTTTGCCAATCAAAAGAATATTGCTCAAGGCATTATGTATATTTCTCATGGTGCATGAACTTCGATGCTTAAGTTAGTGAAGGAGATTTAGAGAGAGCTGATAGCTTATAAGTAAGAGAGCTAGTGAGCAATAATCGCATGTACTTTGTAACATTGGGGTTGAATCTCTTATATATGTGAGTTGTCATAGGTCTTACAAAACACCTCCAAGATCCCTGACCCGTGTTACCAGGAGTCCATTCCACATCTGAAGATGGACTTCATGTGAGCTGATAAGCCTTATCGAGTCCGCCCAATTCGAGCGGGATGAGGATGAGGCTTTGCAAGCATGCGTCATGATCCCAGGAAGGTCGGAGACAGCTGGCCAACTTCTAGAAGTGGGCTACGTGTCTCCTCAGCAGGTCAGGCCATCACAAGCTGCTCGGACCTCGATCTTGGCCGAGGTGCCCGAGGTACCCAAGCTGACTTGGCTGGCTGAGGCGGCAGGAAATGTGGAATTATCATCCTATCAGTAGATCATTCCAAGTGTCTGCTTGCTAACAGGTTGGGCCAAATTAACCCTCATCAACTCTGAATTAAAAGGTTTAATGGTTTATAGTTGGCTTGCCCTCTTTAATAAGGCAAGCCTTGTGTTTGATCATCATTGAACTTGATCTTTGTGCACCTGATACATGACATTTAATTATTCATTTCTACGAAAATTTTATTACAAGGTTTTAAAAACCGATCCAATTTCACTACCAGATTTAAATGGATGGTCCTTTCTAATTTATAAAATAAATTAATTAAAAAATAATTAAAATAAAAAAGGTCTAAAACCATTGTCTAGATCAAATGGATTAATGGTTTGATTGCTCAAATCAATAGGTCGCTGACCAAGTTGATGATGGGTCAACGATGATTTGAAAACACTACTATTATCTCAATGATATCATTTTATGTTTACTAGCATCATTAAATAAACATCTCTTTCTATATTCCTTTTTTATACAATGAGAGGATCAGAGCATCCTGCCAGCTGCATCAAGAAAAAATCATAAACATAAAATCCTAAGGGCTTTCATCAACAAATTCCTACTCTCTAACCAATTCACTTTCTATATTCTTTTCGGTATCAATTGAGTTTTCTTATCAACTGAATGAATGCTCTTAGTTAAACTTAGGTGGTGTTTGATAAATCTGAAAATTCAGATATGAAAAATTAAAAAGATATTAAAAGTGTTTGAAATCTAAAAAGAGGCATGATGCTTTTCTACTTTTTAGAGGATATGAATCCATAAGTTTGTTTGTATTGGATCAACCCTTTACCATCTGAAACTTACTTATTTTACTATTTTACCCCTAAAACATACTATTTGGATCAGTTTGCATTATCTCATAAAAAATAATTTTCAACTGCAAAATAATATTGAAACAATACAAATAAGAAATAATAAATTAATAATTACTAATTAATAAATGAAACGATTAAAATTAAAAATAATGAATATAAATATATTAAAATAATTAATAAATAATAAATAACACAAATAAATTTAATAAAAATAATTAATATTTAATAAAAAATATTAAAATAATTAATAATTAACAAAATAAAAATATTATTATTATTATTCACCAAACCACCGTTGTTGCATGTTAAAGTGGGGCAATGGCGGAGGTGGGAAGACAGGGGTGGGAGAGAGAGAGAGAGAGAAACATAAGATTTGAACCCAAATCGATAGATATACGCCTCTAAAAAGATAGAGACACCTACCGTTTCTGATGATCAATTAGAGTAATAGAGATAAGGGTAACAAAATACACATGAACACTGTTAAAGCTCTCTCAATAGAAGCCATGCGATCCCACCGATGAAGCCATTTGTGTTCATAGGATACAGATGAACACATACCATTTTCGGTGATCTCATCATAAGGACTAAAAGCCCTCTCAAGGGATTGGTCATCGGTAACCCGCCTCCAAGAGCATGATAAAACCCTCAATCCCTTGAGAGCGAGAGAGAGAGATAGAGAAAGGGGGAGAGAGAGCGAGAGCGAGAGAGAGAACCGGGAATAGGGGAGAGAGAGAGAGAGAGAGCTGCCACTGTAAGTAGTGGCAATGGTGGGAAGACAAGGGGAGGGAGCGAGAGAAAGAGAGAGAGCAAGAGAGAGAGAGAGAGAGAGAGAAACCAAATGAGTCGTGCACGAGAAGACAAGGGACGCACGTGTCATTTCCAAAATATTGTAAGGATATTTTGGACTATGCATTGGCTCTGAAACCCGTCTAAGTGCGTTAAGAGCCAGTCCAAGGTCTATTAGTTTCATATTGGAAAATCAGATTCAGACCCAATTTAAGAGCTAAAACTTGTTAAGATATTATATTTATTGCCTTGGCGTGATTATTGTAATCATAGAATTGGATCTAGTTGTGATTACAATAATCACAGATTGGATCTAGATTTGATCTAGTTTTTTTTTGTATTGTTTCCTTCTTTTGTACAACCTAGTTGTATATATATTTACCTATGCTCTTGTACAGAAACACAACAATTAGATACACAATTCTTTACAAATTGTTCATTCTCCCATGTCTCTGTTTCTCCACTATCATCTCTATTTATCCTTTATCATGGTATAAGAGCTGTAATATCTCAGCTATGTCCCTGCTTCCATTTCATTATACCCACTAGTGAAACCTCAATTAACAACTAGTTTCACTAAGTCTTATAGGGATCAATTACTTATCCCATCATGGCAACTGATGAGATTTGCTCTAATGTTTCCAGACCTTTTGAAACTGTGCTAAATGGTTCAAACTACGTTGCTTGGTCCCAAGCTATGAGTAGCTTTTTTAAAGGAAAAAAGCTATGGCGCATCATCATTGGTGACATTATGCAACCTATCAAAGCGGACCATGAAGATGATGCAAAATATTCAGAACGTCATGAAGACTGGGATTGCAAAAATCAGCAAATCATTACTTGGCTTAGAAATACCTCTCTTCCCTTAATTCACGAGGAATTTGGATATTATGAGACTGCTAAACATATATGGGATATGTTGAAAGAACAGTATGTCACAGCAGATCTCACTCATCATTATCAACTCATAAGCAATCTTCGTCACCTAAAGTAAGAACCTGGTTAATCCATATGAGATTTTTATGGACAAGTGTGTTCCCTTTGGGATCAGTTGGCTCTTTCTGAACCGGTATGGAATACTATTATTGATGCTCAAAAATACTATACTTATAGGAATGAAGATTGACTAATTTGGTTTCTAATGGCTCTTCGAGATGAGTTTGGAAATACTCATGCTTCCTTACTTCATATGGTACCACTACCAATGCTTGACCAAGCGATTGCATAGTTGGTTTTAGAAGAGACACGTCTGGAATCTCTCCGATCTCACCGTTCAGATCTAGTTGCAGCCATTTCTTCAATTGCTTCATCTCCAACCTCTTCAACCGGTACTGTTGCAGTTGCTCCTAGTTCAAATTCTCTATCAACAATGGAATGTCGATATTTTAAAAGCCTGGGCATCATATTTCTAATTGTCGTAAGCTAACAAGGAAAATCATGCCAAATCTCAATAGTTCAAAAATGCATATCAACCTTCTTGTCCTGCTGCTACTACTACTTCTACCATAGAGGACTCACCTGTGTCTTCACTTTCTTTACATGACCTTCAAGCCTTCCTCAATCAATACTCTTCCAATTCTAGTAACTATTCTTCTGCCATGTCTGTCACACCGGGTAAGTCTGCTTGGTTTTTTGACTCTCTAGAGGACTCACCTGTGTCTTCACTTACCATAGAGGACTCACCTGTGTCTTCACTTACACCATATCCGCACTGTTGATGGCTCAACCATGTCAACTAGCCACATTGAGCATGTTGTTACTCCCAACATGTATCTTCGCGATACTTTTCTAGTTCCTAAAGTTACCCTCAATTTATTATCTGTTGGTCAACTTTGTGATATGGCCTTTGAGTTACATTTTTCTCATGATGGTTGTATTGTACAAGATCCACAGACAAAGCAGATAATTGGGACCAGGTGTAAAGTTGGGTGCTTGTTTGAACTCACTTCACTTCAAGTTGGTTATCCTTCTACTAATATTGCATTAACATCACCTTCTTCCTCCTTGAGTCTTTGGCATTCTCGATTAGGACATGGTTCGCATAGTAGGTTACAAACTTTGGTCTCTAGTGGAAAATTAGGAAATGTTCCTATTAATCATTTTTATTGCAATCTTGTCGCAAAACAAACTACACTACATTTTCCTACTAGTGATTCTATTTCTCATGCACCATTTGATTTAGTACATTCAGACATCTGGGGACCTTCCCCAACAGTTACAATGGCTTACGATACTTTGTTATTTTTGTGGATGATTTCTCTCGTTTTACATGGATATATCTTATGCACAATAGATCTCAATTACCTGAAATTTATTCCAACTTTACCAACATGGTTCAAACTCAACTCTCTTGTAAAGTCATAATCCTTCGAACTGATAATGCCATGGAATACAAAGAACAATACCATCTTAACCTTTTAAAACAGAATGGTACTGTTCGATCTCTCCTTATTTCTGCCTCTTGTCCTGAACAGTTTTGAGAAGAAGTTGCGCTTACTGCTGTTTATATCATTAATCGCATTCCCTCTCCAACAATCAGAAATCAATCTCCTTATGAACAGCTCCTTGGTATTCCTCATAACTATAATTTGCTTCGAGTTTTTGGCTGTATGTGTTTTGTTCAACTTCAGCCTCATGAGTGTACCAAACTTGAACCTCGCTCTCGACTATGTTGTTTTCTAGGTTATGAGATTAAACACAAAGGCTATCGATGTTGGGATCCAATTTCTAACAGATTTTGAATCTCTCGTCATGTTGTTTTTTGGGAACATAAAATGTTTTCAACCACGCCAGGATTCTTTGTTCCTTCAAACTCTTCCTTCTTCACTAATCCTTTTGTTGAGCTATTTTCTGAAGATGCTGATGTAGGACTCTCTAGTGAGCTCAGTCCAATGCCCACTACTATGACTCTTCCCAATGGCACTGCTCCATTTGCAGATCCTACACTTTTTGATTCTACTCCACAAACTTCTTTTGATGTTGTTCCTCTACGTCATTCTACAAGGGTAAGCAAACTTCATGTTCATCTTTGTGATTATCATTGTTTTTCTATCATCATTTCTCTATATGAACCTCATACCTTTCACGAGGCCAATTCTGATCCCCTTTGGCAGAAGCAATGGCAAATGAAACACGAGCCTTAGAAAAAACGAGTACTTGGGATCTTGATGATTTACCTCCCGATAAATCAATAGTGGGTTGTAAATGGGTCTATAAAATTAAGACTAGACCTGTTCATGGGCCGGGTAGCCCGATGGGCCGGGCTGGTCCCCCGGATGGGCTTGAGCATGTGTTTTATCCCGCGGGCTTGACCTCGGGCCTAAAAGCCCGAGCCCGACTATTTTATGGGTTGGGCTCGAGATTTGCTAAAAAAGCTTGGCCCAAGCTCAGCCCAGCCCGACTTTTCCTAAACTGCCTAACCTTACCCCTAAATACTTAAAAATTTTCTTTTCATTCTCCTTTCTCACTCCCACTCTCAGAAGCGGCTCTCATTTCTCCCTCTCAACTCTCAGAACCGGCGAACCCAGCTGCACCTGTGAACTCAGTCACCAGTGGCCAACGCCACAAGAAGTAGTCATCTCTCTCTTTGGCAGTGATCTCTCTCTCTCTCTCTCTCTCCAGCCAGCACCGTTTTCATCTTCTTTCTTCTCATTCTTAGTTCTCTCTCTTCTTAGAACTAAGTCTTCTATCTTCTCTGTTCTCTCTCCAACTAGCGCCACTAGAACCCAGGCGCACCATTTTCATTCTTCGAACTCAAGCACCGGCAGCTAGCGCCACCAGATCTAGATCGTCTCTCTTTCTCTCTCTCTTAAGCGGTGAGTTCTCTTTCTTTCTCTCTCTCTCTGGTCGACACTGTCGTCATCTTCTATCTTCTCACTTTCTTAGTTTCTATTCTCACTCTCAGACTCCCAGGAATCGACGAACACAGCAGGCACCATTCTCTTAATCCTTAGAGGGCACCGACACTCAGACTCCCAGGTCGGGCTTCAGGCTTTTCATGAGAGCCGAGCTCAGGATCAAGTTTTAGGCTCGTTGGTTGGGTTGAACTCGAGCTTAGGCCTGAAAAAATTATGTTAATAAAGAGCAAAAGCCTGGTCCGAGCTCGGCCCAACCCGACCCTGAATAGGTCTAATTAAGACTCATTCAAAGCACGACTTGTTGCTAAAGGATTCACTCAAGAGTATGCCAATGATTATGATGAGACATTTGCCCTTGTTGCTCGACTTAGTTCTGTAAAGAGTTTAATTATAGTTGTTGCAGTACGTCAATGGAAATTGTTTCAGATAGACATGAAAAATGCATTTCTTAATGGGGATCTTACAGAAGAGGTATATATGCAACCGCCGCCCGGTTATTCTCACCCACCCAATAAAGTGTATCGCCTTCATCATGCTTTGTATGGTCTTAAGAAGGCTCTTCGTGCATTGTCTTCAAAGTTTAGTGCCACTATATCTTGATTTGGCTTTACCTCTGGTTCCTATGATTTAGCTCTTTTTATTTGAAAATCTAATAGAGGTTTAACACTGCTATTAATCTATGTGGACGACATGATCATTACTAGAGATGATACTTTCGGCATCCATGAACTCAAAATGCACCTTAGCGAAGAATTTGAAATGAAAGACTTGGGTCTACTCAATTGTTTTTTAGGCCATGAAGTTACGACTAGATTTGATGGGTATTATTTGTCAAGCTAAGTATGCATTTGATCTCATTTCTCAAGCTGGATTAATAGATACTAAAACCACCTCTGCACCACCAGAGACTAATGCCAAACTAACCCCCACTAATGGCATAGCTCTTTCTGATCCCACACTCTATATAAAACTTGTTGGAAGTCTTGTATATCTTACTATCACTCATTTAGACATTGCCCATACAGTTCATATTGTTAGTCAGTTTATGACAACTCCTCACTCCAGTCATTATGCTTCGGTTCTTCACATTCTTCGTTATATCAATGGTACTCTTTTTTATGGACTGCACTTTGCTACTAATTCTTCTTTACAATTGAGTGCTTATTCAGATGTTGATTGGGCTGGTGATCCCATTGATAGATGTTCAACAACTGGCTATTGTTTCTTTTGGGTAATTATCCTATTTCCTGGCGTAGTAAGAAACAAATTGTTGTTTCTCGATCCAGCACTTAGGCTGAATACACAACAATTGCAAACACCACTGTTGAACTTATTTGGCTTCGATGGTTATTAGAAGATATGAGAGTCAAGCACCATGGTCCAACTACACTTTATTGTGACAATCGCAGTGCAATTCAGATTGCCCATAATGATGTCTTTCATGAATGCACTAAACACATTGAAACAATTGTCACTTTATTAGATAACATATTCAAAATGGCATTATTCATCTTGTATCTATTTCTTCTATGGACCAGATCGCCGACATCTTCACTAAAGCTTACTCACCAAGGCATTTCCGAGAACTAACTTTCAAACTCAACATTTGTTCTAGTGCACCACTTTGAGTTTGAGGGGGGATGTTAAGATATGATATTGATTGCCTTCCCGTGATTACTATAATCACAAAATTGAATCTAGCCATGATTACAGTAATCACGTATTGGATCTAGATTTGATTTAGTTTCCTTTTGTACTCTTTCCTTCTTTTGTACAACCCAGTTGTATATATATTTACCTATGCCCTTGTACAGAAACACAACAATTAGATATACAATTCTTTACAAAATTTTCATTCTCCCATGTCTCTGTTTCTCCACTATCATCTCTGTTTATCCTTTAAACAAGGGGTGAGGTCTAAAAAGCAACATTTTCAGATTCAAACCTCTAAAAAGTGCAATCAAATGCCACCTTAGAATTGTTACCTCATTTTCATTTGAAACTTCTTTTGAAGATGGTTATAATTCTTGTTGAGTATGTGTCGTACTATAAAATAATGGCTTCATTAAGGATTCAAATTACTGTTTAATTGATGCACTCTTTTACTTAGAAACTTGGGATAAGAAATTGTAGATCAAAATTCTTTAACTAATGCACTCCATAAAATTCATTAGCATCATGGTTGTTCATTAAATAGAAACTACTTGGAAATCTAGAAATCTAGATTATTGCCCAAACGGGATAAAATTATGGCCCTGGTCTAGACCCAGAACTAGTGTTTAAACTTTAAAATATTGGACAACCCTAACAGGAACTTTAATTGGTTGGAAAAATCATTTACAGTCCTAGCAAGTAGAAATGCATGTACCTTAGGCTGCATTTGGAAACGATGCAAATAAGTGTGAATGTAAATATGTAGAGTGTAAAACGGTTCATATAAATTGTAAAGTTGGGTAAGTTTTGCACCGAGAAATTTATCATTCTACTAAATAGACTTTTAGCTGTAATGATGCAAGCACCAATTCCAATAAAGCATATGCCTTTTTTTATCAAAAGCCCACTTAAATGCAAATTTACTTTTTACATCTTATTATCAATTAAATATGCAATGGAAAATGTGTTTTCTGTCATTTGTAAATATATAAATGTAATGTTGCCAAACACAGGCAAAAGTAAATCAAAGTGCAAACTTACCCTGAACTGGGATTTACATGCCATTTGCATCGTTTCCAAATGCAACCTTAGGTTGCGTTTCGAAATGATGCAAATATGTAGAGTGTAAAATGGTTCATATAAATTGTGAAATTGGGTTAATTTTGCATTGACAAATTTACCTTCTTAACAAACAGACCTTTAGCTGTAATGGATGCAAACACGAATTCCATTAAGCATATGCTTTTTTTATCAAAAGCCCAGTTGAATGAAAATTTACTTCTTTTTTATTAATGTACTTTTACATCCTTTTATTAATGTAAATATGTATTGGTCTATCATTTATCAATGCAAAAATGTAATATTGCCAAACACAAGAAAAAGTGAACCAGAGTGCAAATTTACTCTAAACCGGGATTTGCATCGGTTCAAAACGCAACATTAGTTGCAGAACCTCTACAAGGCCAAAGGAACGTACTTTTTTTGTGATTAATGGTTTATTGGAGCAAGAGTAAAAGAGATGAGAGCATTTATGGGAGGGAGGTTGGAACCTAATTATGATATGAATCAAGTGGATTCATGCTTGCTTTATATCTTGTAAACTGCTATTATCATTATAATTTATAAAACTTACTGTTATGATTCTCAAAAAAATATAAATATAAATAATCAAATAAAAGCATGAAAGAGAAGAAGTATGGTCGCCTGTTACCTGTACCATATCAAGTACTTGATATTTATTGACAATAGTTTGGGGTTGTTGAAGAGAGTAAACGTTTCCAACAATCTTTTTATTTTTTATTTTTTTGGTAGAAAACTGGAAAAGTTGCATGGGAAATAACAGCCTCTAAGTCTCCAAATCTAAGAAGAAAACAACAATAAATAATATCAGTTTTTGACCCCCCAACCCATGGAAGTACTCTTTCTCGTTCAACCCAATTGCCAACTGGCCTAACTTGATGCATCAAGGATCATTAAGAAACCTTCCAGCCAACAAAGCAGTTTGGATTGTAACAGTAATAACATCAGCCACCTCTTCAACCGAGCATTTGTTTCCCACGAACGTAAGCGTTCTTGAATATTTGGCTTGGTTTACACAGTTGATTAATTCTTCGCTGCAAGTTTGGCTTAGGTAGTTATCTGACACCAATTCCAACCCATAACACAAAATTGTTAGAGAGAGAAATTGAAAATTATTTATACTCTGATAAATGAAGTTTGCCATATAACTTCTACGGTCTTAGGACCTTCCCATGTTATTGTCATGGCATAGGTTTGGGGAGTCTAAACAATCTCTATTTATTTGTAGTGCAAATCTTAATGGGATAAAAATTTTAATTGCACCCATTTTAGAAAGAGTTGCACTCATTTGTTTGTAACTATGATTTGCACTCTTACCTAAAAATTTATACTTTTTGTCCGTTGTATTCCTTGGTAGTACAAATTTTGTATTCTGAAAAGTCATGTAAAATTTGCACCACCTTCTTCCTACCTTTAATTTTCTCTCATATAAAAATTAGGGTTATGTTTTATTTTTTATTTCACTCCAATCAACGTTCCCTCATCTTGCCTTCATTTTAATTTGACATTTGGTCTTCCATGCATTTACACCAGTGTAAATACAGGCCCATTTACATTTACATTTGGTCTTCCATGCATTTACTCCAATCAACGTTCCCTACCTTTCTACGTAGCTTCAAGATCATAAAGTCCCAGTCAAAATTGATTTTATGTTGAGGATAGACTCTGTATCGCCCTATTCATTTTTCTTTGGGGAAGGCATTAAATGAGAAGTGCACTGTGTTTCCTAAGGCTCAGTTTGGAAGGAATACAAATAGAAATATGTAAAGTGCAAATGCATACAAAATAACACAAAATACAAGGTTTTGCACTTTATAAATTTGCATTTGTACTCCTTCCAAACTGAGCCTATGTATTTTTGTTTTTGGCATTTTTACCCATAAAATCAAATTATTAAAAGGGACAATCTTATTTTATGATATTTTAACAATTTTCCTCTTAAATGAAAAAATAAATGATTTACTACGAGAGATGAGTATTAGCTCCCAGATAAGAGATGAATACCATTTAATTAGGTAAAGTAATTTATCATGAGACTCACTTTGCCATTGGCCAAACTTTTTCCTCACCATTTAATCAAAACTAAATATTATCTTCCCAAAGAAAAAATTTGTTACAGTAAGATCATTTCTCAATATTAATAAAATTTTAGTATTAAGAAGTTACTTTTGATGCCTGAGCTGAACTCACTGTTTCTAATTCCAATGCAGTCATCGTGCTTCATACAACAAGCGTCAAGCTCGTCACATGGCTGCTCCCCTGGGCACCCACTGTACAAAAGTCCACAGTACTTCCCATATCGTAGAAATGGAGGAACTGCCATGCACCCAAAGTCAAAGAGAGACAGAAACAAAAGCATTAGCAAACGGCAAACTATAAAACATTCAGGCTGTGTTTCGTTTGATAGAAAATATATCTGAGAGAACAGAAAATTGAGGAAATTAAGCTTTTTATATCTGATCTCTTCGTTTCTATGAAGCCAAACCCAGCGTCGTTTGCATAAATAATACGGAATATAATCAACAGTCATTATTAACTGAAGTTGTGTTTGGATAAGCTTCAGAAGATATGCTTTTAGAGCCCAACAGCACAATATAATTAAAACACTTTTGTTTCGAGGCTTAAAGTGTTTTGACTTGGGCATATAGATAAATGCAACTCTCACAAAATGCTCAAAACACTTTTTGGCACATTTTTTGCTTCCCAATTCCTATGGCCCAAATCTCGAAAGCAAAAGATCATCCAAACGGAGACTAACCGCTCCATTTAAAAAAAAAAACTGTTATATTTAACTCCAAAAATACTCATATAAAGAATGTCAATTACAACTACTGCCTCCAAAAAACTTAAAAGATTACCTGTACAGAACTCTGATTCACATCTTTTACTGCATCTTTGGCCCTGTAGAAAATTAAAAGAACGAAATCAAGGGGACAAGAAACATTACGAGCATTTTAATAAAAACATTAAGAAGATTTGAAGAAGAACAAACCCCAGATGAATCTGACGGTTCAACGCCGATATTAAGTCCATGAATGCCCTTTGCAGAGAAGTGAAGAACAAGGAGGGAACAGAAGAGGAGATGATGAACTGACTTCAATGGCTGCTGGTCACCAGCCATTTTGATTCAGAAGCCAAAGAGAAGGAAGAAACTGCTTCTGTACAGTCTGCGAATGAAGCTGGGTTCTGATTGGAAGCTCAGGTTATAGAGAAAAGCTAGGTGAAAGTGGGCTGAGACGGCTGAGACTTTTGTGGGTAGTCGATCTGGATAGAAAGGTGAGGATTAATTCTTCCTGTTTTGGAGCTTTATATGGTTTCTATCCCTATCCATTGCTCATTCTACCTACAAAACCGTCTCATAAAGAAGATGAAACTGGAGTAGTTCTGGGCTCCATGGAAATGAGAAAAATCCTCTGAACCAACTGATCAGCTCATTCAATAGCCGCTCACTCATTCATCAATGAGGAAGGAAAAACAATTAATTAATGGTACATCTTACCTAACAGATTTAAATGAGACTCACTTGGGACATCTTTGTGAGTGTGTGAGCTTCGTCTCTGGGGGAGTTGTTGAATCTTGCCTGCCCAATATGAAGATTCAGATTTCAGACAACTGTAGTTATTCGCTTGATGGTCTAACGTTGCCTCAATCTTCTGGACGGTCAGTGAAGCAATTAATGGAAACTCTGTCATATCGACTGCAGAAAGGTGAGGGAGCTATCTTAGACCAGCAATGGTGAGCGTGAGTAGTCCCATCTTTTCTGTAAATTTTGATTACGATTACAGTTAAGCCATTCACAGAGGTGGTGGTTCTGGGCCATTAACTTTGTTAATGAACATAAAGCTGCGATTGGAAGAGGTGAAAAACGTCATCAGTGTAAAAAACGTTTGGAAGAGGTGGTGGTTCTGGGCCATTCACTGATGACGTTTCACACTGAACCGTATATATAACGACTGTTACATTTTGAAAATCGATGTAAAACTTATGTAGCATTGCTGTTTTTAGCTACCTGAAAAGTTTTGTGTTAATCAATAATACAAAATACTGTTTCAACCCATAAACGTTGCACAGATGAATTGATTTAGTTGAATTGACGATTGTATGTGATGTGAAAACATATATTCCTCACCAATTTATATTATATTGATCAATCCAAAACGTTTAACAGTACTGCTACCAAACACAACCTAAGTAGCAGTGACAGGAAGAGGGTCTCTTGCCCAATGGGCAGATTGGATCGTCGAATAAATCAGTTGTTGACATGACAGGAATAGATGGAAGCTCTGGTTTGATCCGATTAGTAAACCCCTCTCTGTGGCGATTTCAAGTTTTGTATCCAAAACCAAAAAAAATATATATCTGAGCTATACGAGTGGTGTTTGGTGTTTACAAATCAAAAGCAATGAATGGTTTGTCTTATGAATCTGTTTTGACAAGTTCAAACCTAGCTAAGATTTTCGCAAGCAATAGTCTTTGTTCCAAACTTGTTTTTTAGGGAAAACTTGAATTTAGTTATGAATAATTCTCATCTTCACATTGAAAACTACTTTGTGACTCTAAAAAGGGCATGTTTGGTTTGGATTTCGTTCTGCTATGTTTTCCTATTTTTTACTTGAAAGAAATTCTATTTCTGGCTGAAAATAGAATAGCTAGGAATCGTCATCATCATCATCCATTCTGTTCGGTGCATATCCATTGTTAAATTGTGGACGCTTAAATCATTTCCTTCTTACTTTCGATTGGCTCATTTTGCCCCTTCAATTTATTACAGATCACTTACGTACAGGTGCTGAAACAATTAAAGTTTTCTGCCATATTAGAAATAAAAAGAACAGTATAATATATTTGGTTTGAGAAATTTTTTATATGATACTATAATGTTTAATATTATATCAAATAATGCTATGAATTAGAATATAGATATATTTTATATCAATAAATAATATTTTTGATCAGATAATATATTTTAAATAATAATTTTATTTATATTGTGTAATATATACTATGAACATATTATGAGTTATTATTATATATAATAACATAGGCTTTACTATTTAGGTGAAACAATAAGGGATTTAGGCCATGTTTGGGAGTGCTTAAGTTAAAAATAAGCACTTATTGGCATTTGACACCTAACCTTTTCAAGAACTTAAAATAAATACATATTTTATATTGGGCATTTGATAGTCTTTTTCTTTAATAAACACTTATTTGAGAGGACAAAGAATGGATAGAAAAAGTGAGTAGAAAATCATCAAGCCTTTGATTGGTGAAAATTCAGGAAAGCGGCAAAAATGCTTCCTTGAGCTAAAAAGCCGACTTTCATGTATAGCCATCATCGTAGGTAACTAAGGGTCAGCATAGGCTGTTGAGACAGTTTCTGGGCTGGGCATGTTCTAGGCAATTAACCTATTCATGCCCATGCTTTAGCTTTTAATAAAAATAAATTAATATGCAATTATTAATTTACCCATGAGATTCTCATGATAATGTGATATTCCCAAAAATTCTCTGCTGTTGGCCCCAAACAGCTAAAGTTTTTCCCGTAACTACCTCCCTAACTTGTCAGAAATGGCCTTGTTCTTCTTAAAGATCTTTGGTTGGCTACTTCAAGGTTGAGCTTGAATTGGAATGAATTACTTAGGGTCTGTTTGGTTCGAGGGAATAGGACTCTGGAATCGGGAATGGGTCATTCTGTTTTTGAATGTTTGGTCGACGGGAATGGGACTGAGTAGGTGGAATGTGGAGGAATGGCCATTCCCGACCCCTCCTCTAGAATGCGATTCCCATTCTACTATTTAGTTTCCATTTTTCTTTTTGGACAAAAAACCCCTCCAATCTAACCTATTATGAAAAAGGAAGAATCCCTTCAACCTCCATAGTATTCCTTGTTGTTGCCTCCTCCTCCTCCTCCTTCCTCCAAATCAGCTACCACTTTTCTTGTTGTCTGTGCCGTCTACTCGAGATTTTGCTTCTGCTTCTGATATGCTTCCTCTTCACCCACTTTTCTTGATGGGCTAATCTTGCATCTGCCCACAGTTCTTGGGCCCACAGTTCTTGGGCCCATTAAGAGCCCATGGTGATGGACTCAGGGGTTCACTGTCTCCTACAGTGAATTCGGCTAGGCCTTGTAAAAGAGGTTGGGCTGACACCATGTGGTTGATGTGTAGATCAATGTTTGGGTCCCACGCCATACAAGGATAGCCAACTAGGCAGCAAATTAAGAGGTTAAGTGAACACATAGACTTAATGGGCCTAAAGCCCATTTGAACTGGCTTAATAAGATTAATTAAATAAGGGGCGGTTCTGGGATTTGGATCAGATAATAGGATAAGGGATTATCCCTATCCTCTCAAAGAGTTCAGATCCAAATGAAGATTTGGGTCAAGAAACTCTTAATTAGATTAGGAAGACTGGTCTTTATTTGTACATAAGATAAGGGATTATCCTTATCTCTTAAAGAGAGTCTAGATCCAAATATAAGATTTGGATTAGGAAACTCCTAATGAGATTAGGAGAACCTCTCTTTAAGGATATAAATAGAAGAGTAGGGCAAACCTCCAAATCATCTCACAGTCTGCTGAATTATAGAGAGAGAGACAACACAGTTTGATTGCACTTGTCTTCTGCTCTTATTCTCTCCTGTTCTTGCCGCTTTACCAGTTCGATCTCCACCAATGGGAGTGATCAAAAACAGTTCTTGATATTGCCTTTGGGTAAAAGAGGCAATCTAAAGCCGTGCTCACCTGCCCTCCATCATATTCTTGCTAAAGAATTTGGTTCTTGTTGAAGAATCGTCCTACTGATTCTACTTCACCTCACACCGTGTCATCTTCGGTGGAAACAGTCTTCGGTATTCTCCTTGGGCGTGAACACCTTTATTGGGGGTTTACTATTACTTCGTATCAGGTATATCCCTCTACTCCCTTTTGGTTTCAGATTTGGTCTGGTTTGGTTTCAAGATTGATCCTTGAAAATGTAGTTTTCTAAAACAGGGAATGCTATTACCACATGGGAGAGAGAGAAATTTTGAAATTTCACCCAACCTTTCTGTAGGGTTTGGCCATCCATATGATGGATCTCTCATTGCTTCAAAAAATACATCAATAATACTAAATATAAGACCTCAATGAGGTGTATATACATTAAATTAATATATTTTAATGGTTTTATGAAGAAATACATTGTACTTAATTATAATTTCATTAAAAATCCTATGCTTAACTATAATTTATAAATTATAATTCTTAATTTTTAATGTTTTATGGGATGGGAAAAATCAAAAATCCCAACTCTCCTATCCAATCACAAAACATGCATTGGTACAACTTCTAAGTGAAAATAGAATTAATAATTATTTACTATTTTATTTCCAAAATTTATAAAAATTAATAAAACATTATATAATATATTAAAAAATAGTTATTAAAGAAGAAATTTCAATTTCTTTATGGATTTAATAGATCATTCATAGAATTATAATATATTCAGTCATTGTGATCAAATGATAAAATATAATTAATTATTTATTTTTTTATTCTAAAAATAAAAAATAATTATTAAATAAGAAATTGCAATTGGTTTGTGGATCTGATAGATCATCCATAGAATTATAATATATTCAATTATTATGATTAAATGATAAAATATAATTAATTATTATTTATTTTTTAATTCTAAAAATATAAAAAATAAAAAATACTAAAGAAGAAATTTCAATTACTCTATGGATATAATAGATAAATCCATAGATCTAAAAAATATTTAGTCTTTATAGGTAGAGAAAAATTACACTTTTTAAATTTTTTATTAATTTATATTTTCCCCAAATATCTTCATGAAAGTTTCATAAATTTATTAATAACACAAAAATAAATTATGATTTTGAATGTAAGAAATGTAGATCAACATAAATTTAAACATTCAAGAAAAAATAATCACAAGATATTATAAATATTTGAAAAAACTTACCTATTTTTGCCATATTTTTTCAAATTTTGAAAAATTTTCAAAAAAAAAAAAAACAATTCACAATTATTTCTTGCAATTTTTTGTAAATCTAGCATTCTAGGAATGAGGTTTGGAGTTTTAAAGTCATTTCAGAGAAAAGAACCTTGCTTTTCCTTTTTATTTTTTTTTTCAGTTTTTGGCATATATTTTTCGTTGATATGTTATCGATATGCCCCGATACACCCCGGATAAGCCCCAATACGCCTCGATACGGGTCCGATACACATGAAAAAAGATGAGACGCTTGATTTCTATGCGTATCCCGTATCTGTTTTTCAAAGATACAATACGATACGATACGCCCCGTATTGGGCAAATTGTATTGAAATTTTAAACCTTGGTTATGGCTTCCGAAAGTTTGCATACATTGAGTGCAACTTGTGACTCGGTGATCGGATCGAACAGGTCAACAGTTGAACCAGCTGGGTCGAACAGTTCTTGACCAAGTCAACATTTTTTGATCATCTGATGGGTCTTGACTGAACCGGACTGGGAATCTTAACTGGGTAATAATTCGAATAGCCCGACCAGCCAGGTCAATAGCGGGTTGAAAACATTTATGGTAGAAAAAATTATATTCTCATAAAATTTATATTAATTAACTTAAAACGTTATAAGTAAAAGCGGTAACGATACGAAACACAACTAGATTTAGCTTATTATAAGTCCAAATTTGTATAGGAAGCTTTATTTGATTAAAATTAAATGCGATGTTTTGAAAAATTGGAGCCAGATTAGGAGTTTTACTATCTTTATTAGGCTTGTTATCTTGGGAAAGTTATGAATTGCCTATAAATAGACCATTGTACATAAGGATTTTCACAATTTCTTTATTGTGGATTCAAGACTTTCATTTCATTTAAGACGACATTCTTCTTTCACACTCCCCACTACAATTTATTAACCCATCTAGCAAATGGGTGTCCTCTTGGATAGTCAAAAGAACTTTGAAAAATTAGACTAATCTGTTTAGAAAGGCATGTTATTGACTCTTTTACTCTGGTGGGTTGAACCTGCAACATCTCTATTAATAAAATTGACTCCAAAATTAAAATTTCCTTGGTTGTATGTGCACTTTAACATTGGTTCAGTTTGCGAGAAGTGTAATTGTGTAAATACAAATATGTATCGTATTAATACATGGTTCAAAAAATTTGCACTGATATTTGTATTTATACACTTTCCAAACTGAGCCAAGCAATGGAGGGCCTCTAAGAAAGTGATTATTGTCTTAAACTTCCATGTGTTTGCTGTCTGAAGTGGCAACAGCAGTCATACCAAACACAACCTTAATGTCTCATTGTTCATCTTATTTTATATGGTCTTACCTATTAAAATAGAAACCCCTTTTGTTTCATCAATAAAGAATTGAGATGGAATATGACATGGAGACACCGAATCTGTTAATTTTATCAACATAAGTTAAAAGAAACAACAGAAAGTAATTAATTCTTTTGTCTTTTTCATTTCTTTTGCCTCTCTCTCTGTCTCGTGAATAAACCTTCCAGCTAGAAAAGCAGTTTCCAGGACAACGGTGAGCATATGAACCACCTCACAAACTGAAATGTGCAAGTCATACGGCCCATACCATGTGGTTGATAATTAAGTTCTTGGCTAGCTGAACAAAATTATCTGCAACAAATTTTGCAGAAATTCTAAAATAAATACAGATGGCGATTCAGAACAGCCTAATTTTTAATAAATTGAATAAAGGTATGGTGAAAGCAAAAGATATATCATTGTATATAGTAAGAAATTAAAGATAGTAGTATTTTGGAACTATTGCTCTTGATGTACTCAGGATTTGAATCAGGCCCATTTAAATTAAAGTATTAATGGCCGAGAGCTGCAAGTTGTGTAGGTTTGGGTTGAACATTTGTTAAAATTTTAGTAAGCCCTGAGACTAGAGATATGGAAATTCTCCCAAGTTGGGTACCCAACTTTGTACGCCTGCAACATGATCAGAGGGTTCGTGCCTATAACCTTGGCCATTGGTACAGAGGGGGGTACACCTCAAGGTTTGACTTGAGGACCCTAAGCCCAGTTGGCCAGAATGGAATATTACCAAGGGAAGAATGGGCTCTGCCACACAATGCCTTGGCACTGTGGTTTACAAGATTAGGACGCTTTATTTGTTGTGAATAGTGAAAGCCCTCTAATGGTCCCCATTAGGAAGGATGTTGGTCTAGTTGAGCTTACTTGGGTCAGAACTCAACATGGAAACCACTGAAGTGGGCATGGTTATCCATAGTACTTCTACCCTACATGGAGATCACTAAAGGCTCATGGTTCCATAGTGTACTTTTAGCCAAGGGTTGGTCTCAGCAGGTCAATAAAGATGGAAAACTTGGTACAATTCTATCCCTTCAGGGATGGAAAACACGTCCCAGTGCAATCTCTCCCTATACTACAAATCGTACCTCGCGGTACAACTTGTTGCAGATCGCTTTTTATAGACTCAAGGCTACAGCTTACATGTTGGCATAACTTGGTTAATGTGTGCGTTTGCTAAGCTAAATGTTTTACACAAATAGGGATACTGAAAAATGGAATAAGGGTTTAGAAATTTAGTTCTCACCAACTCTGTAGTAAATCCCAAATATTTGAGAGCTGGGATCTCCTGCTAATAAAACATGTTCCAACACCCTGCCGACATGATCTGACACCGTATATCTCATGTATGATATATGTGATGTCAGATCACGTTGTTAGGGTGTTGAAAAGTTACCTCAGCTCCTACACCTTATCTTTGTCCCTTTTTTCACCAGCGCCTATGGGCAAGAGAGTGTCATGAGTTTATCTCTTCAAATTTTCCAGAAAGAGGTTAGAGCTGCAAATAGTATCCCTTGATCTAAATTGAATATAACTTTGTATAAGATTGTTGAATTGAATATCAATCCACCCTATTCAGTCTAATATAATTTAGGGAAAATTCCCAATTACTATCCTATATTTTGGATCTAGTGTTACTTTAGTCTTCGAACTTTAAAACGTGATAATTCAGTATCCGAACTTTCAAAACATAACAATCCAATATCTGATGTTAGCTAGCTATTAATCAACCGTTAAGTAGCATTTGAAAAAGACATAAATGTCCTTTGGGTGTTATCTAATTTTCTTTATCAACCATCCAAACATGGACAAAAAATTAACAGTTTCAAAACTTTGTCTCTTCTACTCAAGAAAGTTGGGGTCACTAGAATGCCCATTCAAATGTGACCCCAACTTTCTTAAATGGAAAAAGCAAAGATTTGGGACTGTTATTTTTTTCTCAATGTTTAGATGGTTGATGAAGAAAATTAAATAACACTTGAAAGGTATTTATGTCCTTTTCAAATGCTACTTAACGGCTGGTTAACAACTACTTAATGACAGATACTGGATTATCACGTTTTAAAAGTTTGGGTACTGAATTGTCACATTTTAAAATTCGGAGATCAAAGTGGCACTAGATCCAAAATATAGGATACTAATAAGGAATTTTCCCTATAATTTAATTTTATCCAGATGTACATACTTATATTTATTTTCATATTCATTTAAGGTTGCAACTTGGATGAATTTAAATTGCACATTTGTCAAAATTTGAGTAAACCGACCCTAAAAATCTGGAACAATTCTATGTAAAATATTCAAATAAGTTGGGTATCTAATTTGCAGGCCTAACTGAGGTAGGGTTGACTGGTAACAGATTGTAGATCTACATAGACCCAGGACCATCCTCAACCCTACCTTACATATAATATCAAAGGTCGAAAGGCAGGTCTAAACCCTAGAACCGACTTTTATATATCATTGAGCCAAGCCGGTCCATCGCAATTACACTATTATGTCACATATATTTGAATTTTTAAAGACCTACAAGTATAAAGCATCTTTAAAGATAAATTTCTTATATTATCTTTACTATTCTTACGGTTTAATTATAGTTTTAATGTATTTTTAAATCCTTTTGGCAATTGACTAGTTCTATCATTTGATTAGCATCCGTTAATATACTGTCAAAATTCCGTAATATCATTCTTTAAAATTCAATATTATCCCTAGCCCGATAATATTATCCTCTCTCCGTGTAAGAGTTTTCTCTACAAACCCTTTCTACCTCCGGCTGCCGGTAAGGCCCTTAGCACCAGATGAGTGGTGCCATTGCCGGCGATAGAGGGAAGAAGACCGAGGAGGATCAGTCAAGGAAGACTGGCCAGAAAAGGCCAACCGGGGTGTCACCAACACCTTCCACGAAGAGGCGATGTGTGGAGGAAGGGGGCTCCTACTCCGAGGAGACCGCCTGTGAAGGGGCCTGCCACCAGGCCCTCATCTATTCCTTCATCCGCTTCCAAGCCTGCCAAGGGGGGGGGGGGCACCTGAACCGTCTCTACCACCCGAAGTGGGGCATTTGCGAGGGGGACTCCATTGATACTGAGGGGGTCGGCAGAGCCCTTGTTAAGGGGATGGTCCCTCTAGGGGACTGCTTAGACATGAAGCAGATGGATCCCGTTGCCACCATCGAGGGGATGGACTTTCTGGCCGAAGTGAGTTTCCTTCTCTTTTTGACTTGCTGCTTGCTAGATTCTATTGGCTTTACTGATGTTGTGCTTGGTGCGGGTCTACCGTCATTATGTCGGCCTTAGTGACCGTGCTCACCTCCTTCTCAAGCGTGCGCCGAGATGAGACCCTCGCATTGCTGAAGGAGGAGAACCTGCTCCGACAGACGCTAGAGAATGACTTGAAGGCCGAGAAATGGTTTAGGAGGTCAGAGGCTGAGGTTGGAGCAAGATATCGGGACGTTGTCGCTGTTTGGCAATAGACGTTGGAGTGCTAACAATGCCTGGCGCATTATGGATCTACGGTCTTGATGAAAGAAGATTTGGCCCGACCTTGCAATCACTCCACGTGGCAAAAACAAATAGCTAGGCACTTAAAACAGCGTACCCAGGGCGCAAGCACCAAAGGGAAGAAACCAGCAGTCCGAACTCCCTTCGAGGAGCCCGAACTCTCTACGAGGAGCCCGACCTCCCTACGAAGAGCCTCCCTACTAAGAGCTCGAACTCCCTACGAGGAGCCCGACCTCCCTACTAAGAGCTCGAGCTCCCTACGAGGAGCCCGACCTCTCTACAAGGAGCCCGAACTCTCTCTTGGGCCCCGAGCCACACAAGGCAATGACCCGAACTGGCCCGCCTCATGGCAGTTCAGGACACTCCCCTATCCGAACTCAAGTCCACCTCGTTCGCCACTCCAGCACTTCGCCTCCGAGACGCCGAACTGAACAAACGTACCATACTTGACACCGAGGGGGTCCATATCCAAGGGGCGGCGCATCTGATTGACTTGGGATCTGATGCTTGATAGCCGCACTTCAACGGTCACCTACCACCGCCACCTGCCACCGTCATCGCCAGTCGCAGAGACGGCTCCGACAAAAGGAAGCAGTGGCGGTTCTGACCAGCAGTGGGGATGACACCCGAACTGGCAGGAGACCAGAGGTAACCGTACCCGACCTGACAGAAGCTTAGGAGTGAGTGCACGTGGTGGCTATAAAAGGCCCCCTACCCCCAAGAACAAGGTATGCAAACTTTGCGCTATCTGGTTTTATCTTGCCTTTGAAGGATTCTAACTTGAGCTTCGGAGCCTCCACACCAGGTTCCCCCCAGAGTTTCCTCATCTTCTCCGTTTCAGGTTCCCCACAATTCCGTTCAGAGGCAAGGTCGTTCACAGCTAAGACCGGCCGGATTGCGCACCATCAGGTCTACTTGGAGGGGATTGACGACACCAAGAAGGCTCTTTTGAAGATGGTGCCAGAATTCCCCATTGACCAATTGCAGGTGCTCCCTAACTCTCTCGTCCCCGAGGACAAGGCCGAGGTTCCCACTGAGGTTGTAGATGTGGGCGTCAAGGATCCTACCTTTTCTCTAACCGAGGGTGAGGCCTAGCTGACTTCAGTTCTTGTTTTTGTCTGTTATAAATGTGCTTGGCCTTGAGGGCCAAAAATTTTGTAAGTTGAACTGTGAAACGAGATGAGTGTTTTTTCGTATACTTTGTGCTTGTCTAAAAGAGTCAACGACCCATTGACTTGAGTGGCCAAATCATCAACCTGTTGACCCGTTCAATGGTTTTTAGCTGTTTTTTTATATATATTTTTTAATTTTTGTTGTCAGAACAAGTCGTCCATTTGAACCGGACAGTCGAATTGTCGACCCGAAATCGATGGCCAAAACAGTTCCATTTTGGGGTCGTATGAGTCACACACTTGAATGACATAAAATGTATGATATTGCTCAATGGACCTCACACACTCAATATTTTGCCTATAATTTTTATTGTCAAAATGGCTCGTTCGTTCGAACCGGACGAGCGAACCGTCGACCTAAAAACCAGTGGCCAGAATGGTTTCGTAATTTTTTACTTATAATTTTTCGTTGTCAGAACGGACCGCCCATTCGAATTAAACGGTCAAACCATCGATCCAAAAACCGGTTGCCAGAACGGTTTTGTTTTCGGGTCATATGAGTCACACACTCGAATGACATAATACATATGATACTACTTAATTGACCTCACAAACTCAATTTTTTGCCTATAATTTTTGTTGTCAGAATGGACTATCTGTTTAAACCAGATGATCGAACCGTCAACCTAAAAACCGATGGCCAGAATGGTTTTGTAATTTTTTGCTTGTAATTTTTGTTGTTAGAATGGGCCATCCGTTCAAACCGAATGGTTGAACTGTTGGTTGTCAGAACATTATTAACAACATTTATCAATAATAGTAAGTAATTAAACTATTTAACTAAATAATCGTTAATGATAGTTTTAATAATATTATTTAGTTATTTTTAATATAACAGTAATTATTAAATTTATGAATATGATTTATTAACACTATTTATTAAATTAATAATTACCAAAATTAAATTAAATTAACAGTATTTATCAGTAATAGTCAGTAATTATAATATTTTATTAAATAATCAATAACAATACTTTTAATAATATTTTTAATTATTTTTAATATAACAATAATTACTAAATTTATTAATAATATTTATAATAACAGTAATTATTAATTATAATCGCTAATTATATATTTATTAAATTACTATAATAATCAGTAATTATTAAAACCGGGTTACTAAATTTATTAGCAGTATTTTTTAAAAACAATACTTATAATTTTAATTTAAAGTAAAATTGAAGTAAATATCTAATTATTAACAATATATAACAGTAATTATTAATTATAATCACTAATTATATATTTATTAAATTAATATAATAATCAGTAATTATAATTATTAAGTTAATGTAATAATCAGTAATTATTATTACAGTAATTATAAGATTAAGTAATTAACAATCAGTAATTGGAAATGGATGGTCGCACGTGGGCCCTATTCGCACGAATAAATTCCATTTGCTGGATGGAGAGAGCACCATATCCTTTTAATATATATATATATATATATAAAAGATTTTACGCTTTAACAATCTTGACTCTAAAGTTTGCTCTTAAGAACTCTCTTTGTTCTTCACTTGACGAGCTTGGGTTTTTTCAGGACCTGTTTGGGTTCAATTCTAATTGAAAACGTTGAGGAGGAAAACCCACACTTGCCCACCACAATTTCAACTTCCGAGAAAAACCCGCATTTATATACAAGAGCTTCTGATATTTCTCTCCAAAATAGGTAGTCTCCGGCGGGATGAATGGTATTTTGGGGTTTTTTCTGGATTGTGTTCTTCGCATGGATGGTTTGCTCTACTGAAAAAATACTTTATGTTTGTAAGCATTTGTTTGAGACGTAAAAAAATAATAATTATCAGAGTAAAATTGTATTTTTGACATTTGCGTACTTTAAGAAGAGAATATTATTGTACCTATTTTTTAATACAATTTTGTATTTATTTGATAATTAACTTTTTGATGGAAGTTAAGGCATATAAGATAATTGGAGCATTTAATGATGGACCCATACTTTACACTGATTTCAAACAAATAAGATGAAAAAAATGATTTAAAATGTGAGTCGTGTTTGCATTCATGAACTGAAAAATGAGTAAATATAAAATATACATATTTGTGTTTGCATTGCAACCAAACATAGATAGGCTCAATTTAAAAGGAGTACAAATGCAAATATATAGAGTGCAAATTTTGTATATGTACATATTTACATTTGTACTCCTTCCAAACTGAACCAAGCGAATGAGCGATATCCACATTACACATTAAGAGTCGGTGTATTTAATGGGGTCAGTGACTTTTCTAAGACGTCTCAGATACTTATAGCGGTTCTGTTCTGAGACGGACATGGAAAACTTCTGAGATGGAAGCGGAGGCAGAGATAGAGACGAAAACGGAGGAGGTAGAGATGGAGATGGATATGGAAAGAGAAACATAGAGGGAGAGGGAGAAGCAATCTGAAATTATTCATCATTTGGGTTTTATTTTGAAAATTTGAGGAATAAAAAATGATAAATTTTACATTTCACTTTCTCAGTGCTAACAATGATGTCAATTGTTAGGAACAGTAAGGGTGGTGTAAGACAATAGTTAAACATATGGTTTTTAAAACTGGATCGGATTGAACAATTAGGCCAGAAAAATCGGGAACCGATCAGGTCCATTTTACCCCGGAACCATTATTTCCCCCAAAACCATTGATTTGGTCAGCAAACCACTGACTTGGGCAGTCAAACCGTTCGAATCATTTAACAGTTTGCCTGTTTTTTATTTTTTAATTTTTTTTATCAGAACCGATTATTCATTTGATTCAAACGATCAAACCATTCAACCCAAAAACCAGACCCAGCTGATTCATTGTTTAATTCAGTTTTAAAAAATCTTGATGAAACAATAAGGGTATAGTTAGTTAATTAGCTAAACAGTAAACAGTAAGAATAATTTATAAAATTTGCCCATTAAATAACATCTTAAATGCATATTAAGACCTGCTGTTGCCACCCCGCTTTTGCTCAGGCTTCGTTGGTTGTTTTGAGACATTGAGTCAATGACTGAAACAACCACTCTACCTTAGCTGTTCTCGTATTTTTTTTGTTTTTTCAATTGGATATTGTTTAACATTTTGATTTTTAGGACAACAGAACGAGGTTGAGTAATTGGATTAGAATGATTTTCATTGTTTGTCTCAATTTGTGGAAAAGCACTGTTTCCCATATACCCAGCTAAAATGTGAGTTCAATTGCTAAAATTCCCGCTTTTCTTGAATATCTAGCAAAGTAAAATTGGACCCATATGAGGAATTTAAAGATATGAAATTCATATTTCCAATTTTACCATCAAATCCAAATTGTCCCTGATCCAAATGCAACCTAAAAGGAAACATCCTTATTTCTTTTGCAAGAATCAATCCTCAATTAAAATGATGGGCATTCTATACGGGTGATCAGTATTCTGCAACGTGAATAATGTTTTTTTTTTTTTTTTCTGTTTTGTTTTGATTTTTAGAGTTTTAGATGGGGTAATAGCATATAATGGCAACTTTTGGGGTTTAATATTAAGAAAAGTAATATATTTAAAATAATTTCAAAAATAGGTTAACTTTTTAAAAAGTATCAATAAAGGGCAAAAACACAGTTCATCTTCTTCTTCTTGCCATTTGTTCACTGTTTGCCACCGTCTGCTGTCGCCCGTCGCTGCCTCTGCCTCCGACAACATTGTCGGAGGTGGGTGGAGACAGAGGTGGCGGTGGCGGCGGGTAGAGGAATGACCACCAGCACCGTTGTTGCCACCTCTGCCTCCGGCAACATTGCCGGAGGTAGTGGCGGACGGTAGCGAACGACGGTGGTGAGTGGTGGCAAGCGGCGGCAGACATCGGCGGGCGGCGGTGGATGGCGGCGGACGATGAACAAATGGCAAGAAGATAAATAGTGTTTTTGCCCTTTACTGATATTATTTTTAAAAAGTTATCCTATTTTTTATTTTTTTAAATATATTACTTTTATTGATATTAAACCCCAAAAGTTGCCCTTATATACTATAAACCCTTTCTAGATTCCTACATCAACAAAAGGAAAAAAAAAACAAAATATGTTTTTATTTTTTAAAAGCAAAAATAAATCCGTTTTATTTTTAAAAACAACTTACGTTTCTGAAATCATCAAATGATGGGCTTTTAAAGAAAAAAATTGTTTTGAGTACAGATGAGATGATGTATGATTCATGAAAGATAATAAGATAAATTATATGATTTAAAACAAAAGCATATTTTTTTTATGTATATTTTTAATTTGTTTCTGAAACTTGAAGGCTGCGTTTGGAAACAATGTAAATGGAATATAAATCCTGGTTCAGGATAAATTTGCACTCTAGTTCATTTTTGCATGTATTTGGCAATATTACATTTTTGCATTAACAAATGATAGAGCAGTGTATATTTACATTGATAATAAGGTGTAAAAGTATATCAATAAAGTAAATTTGCACTCAGGTGGGCTTTTGATCATATATATATGCTTTATTGGAATTTATGTTTGCATCCATTACAGCTAAAAGTCTGTTTGATAAAAAAGTAAATTTGTCAATGCAAAACTAATCCAACTTTATAATTTATATGAACCGTTTTACACTCTATATATTTGCATCGTTTTCAAACACAGCCAAAAAGAAAAACACTAGTGCAAATTTTGATATGTTATTGCTTCAGGCTTAACTTTTGTTTTCTTTGTTTGCAGCGTGGATACAATAAAATAAACTTGTTGAAGCAAAAGAAGGTAAAACCAGAATGGAAGCTTTTCAGAAAACGCTCAGAGACGGACACGTGATTAAGATTGTATAAGGCCTGAACACTCTATTCATTGACTAATGTTCAGCCATTCAGGCCTATATCTATCCAGCGGAACTGATGAGGACACTTGGATCCTTCATGGAATGACCAAACTGAACTCCAAACATCCTGATTACAAGTGTTCTGTTGCTGGCCCTAGAAGGTGGCTTGCATCATTCATGGATGGAAGGAGTCAAAAACTCAAAAATGAACTCACATTCTCACTGTCTTTCATGCAAACCCAAAACATTTTGGCCTCTTTCTCCAGAAGACCTGACTCCTACTCTCTCCTAGACTTCCTTTCTCTTTCTTCCTTCACTAGCACAGGGCACTTGCTGGGTTCTCTGAGCAAGGCAGTGTTAGTGCGTCACAGATTTATCTCTCCAGACCTCCATGATGTGACACTCTAGGGATTCAAGGAATCAAGAGAACCGCATTCTCATTCCTTGGGGTCTCAAAACCTTGGGCCATTCAATCAAAAAAGAGGAGCAGAGACCGCAGTTTCCCATATTAAATAACATATAGCATTTGAGACATTATTTAACATTATTTGATTATTTCCAGTTAAATATAAGGCTGCATTTGGACCACCAGGGCACACATGAGTGGAACTGGATGAAAATCTGGAATTCAAAGCCCAAAATCCCCATCTTTGTTGAATTCTGTAGTAGTAAAGATTGCTTATTTCAATTCAAAATAAGCAAACTAATTTGTTGAATTCTGTGGATTAGAAAACGTTGCTTATTTCTCCGAGAAAAATAATTTGTCAAAGAATACAGGTGGGCAAAATAATCTTATTCAAGTTCTTTGGCATCAACATGGAGTTGGGTTCTCATTTGACACGTCCAATCCAGAATTCATCCATTTTAGAATGACAAATTTGCCTTGAAAAACATATAGAAGGAAAACCATTCACAGTGAAATCATTTCATTTGGCTTTTATCCAAGGAATTTATAATAGCATAGAGCTGTTGTGTAGGTTAAAACGTTTCCATCTATCCCTTTATCTTAATTACCATACTTCAATAAACAAGGATTGATAAAAAACAAATTCATATAATTATGGCCCATTAATTCATCTGGATTCATATTGTCTTCATTGAATCAGAATAGAAAGTGACAAGGAAACAAGAAATGAAGAAATCCTCCTCTAATTCCATCAACCAAAAGTTATAAAAGACACAAACAGAAAGTCATTGAATTCTGTCTGTCCTGGAGTCACTTTTGGCTATCTACAATTGAAGACTTTTGTCAAGGCTTGTGAAAAACTCTTCCAGCCAGCAAAGCAGCATCCATGACAAGAGTGAGCACATCCACCACCTCATCCACTGAGCACTTGTTTCCTTTGAATGTACGCCCTCTTGAGTCCCTGAAGTGGGTCATGCAGTTGATGAACTCTTGGCTGCACTGTTGGCTGAGATAGTCATCTGACACCAAACCCACCACCACCCACCACAATACAACGTTAGCTAGTCTGAAAACAAGCTAAGTCTCTATCTTACAAAAGTGAACACTTAAAACCTTGACAGCCAAGGTGGTCCCCTGATGCATTTTAGCAATAATTCATAGAGATGGGCTCACTCTCAGAGCTTTTTATACAAAATTCTTGCTAACATGAGCTATGGCAATCCTTTTTGATTTATAAATCTCACTCTGTTATAGTAAAATTTTAACATGCAAAGAGACAAACAGTTATTGAATTTAAAGAAAAAGATTCAAGTCATTTTATCGTAGCCTTTTATTTAGTAAATTGGATAAACATGTGGTGAACACGAAAAAGATTTTATTTACATAAAAAAATAAAAAGAGCACTATTGGACCATTTGATCAGAGTAAAGGGAAATTTGCATTGCCAATTGATGAAACAATCCCCAAAGCTGGGTGTCTTTAGGAAATCAACCTGTGTTTGTAGGCTATAAACGGGTTGGATCGACCCTGATCATCATGAGGCACTGATCCGAATATAGATTTATAGTAGGTAGCAAGTGTAGAATGGATAATGTAAAGCTATCGGGTTAATAGGATCCGACCCGATAATTTAAACCCGTTAAAACAGTTAACTGTCTAAGATGTGAATACACCTTACAATGTAAATTTCATATGGGGAGTATATTTGTTCTATTACATATAATAGGAAAAATAGTGTCATAATGGAGTCAAGAAGGTAGGGTGCTAGATGACCCCACCTATTTCTATCACGTGAAAGAATCCTGTAGTTGATCCCAACCATCAATTGGCCTGGAACCCTTACTCCCCCAATCCACAATACTCTTATACTCTCTAGTCTCCACCATTGCATTGGAGTTTTCCTGGCTAATGATAAAATCTAGACTCGTTTTTTTAATTAAGAAAGCCGAGAAAGAGAACCCATTTTCTAGAATTGGAATGTAAATGGGTTTGTTCGAATCAAAATTGAAAATGGATTTTCTTTACAAAGTATGTATTTGGTATAGCTTCGCTTTCGTTCTTATTTGATTTGTTTTCAAAATCAAGAAAAGTACTTGATAAATCTTTTATGGAGTATTAGGCATTAATGAAGTTTTTCCATCGATGCATACATAAATCAAAATACATTTTTATAAATATGATGAATATAATGAAAAAATGCTGATTTAACAATAACAATAATAACATTTTAATTAACACCTGTCACAAAACGCCCACCAATGCCTTGAAGCAAAGGAGCAATTCCTGGGTGACCCAAAAAGGGTGTTTTAGAAGTTTCAAAACCGTGAGATTGGAACTTCTAAACTTCAAAACTGTTATGATACGATTTTATTCCGACATTGGTGGAGTCATCTATATCATCTTTGTAATGCATTCTCAATTAAAACCCCAATCCAACGGTTCTGGCTTAAGGATCATAGCCTGTCCTGTTCTCCTAAGGACAGTCCCTACATTATTATAGAACTGTTGAAATCTGAAATGAACTTACTGTTCTTAGCTTGAATGCAGGCATCATGCTTCATACAACAAGCGTCAAGGCCATCACAAGGCTTCTCCCCTGGACATCCACTGTATAGAAGCCCACAGTACTTCCCATATCTTAGAAATGGAGGCACTGTAATTGACATAAGAGAAAACTCAATTTGAGAAAACCATAAACATTGATTCATTAAACAAAACCAAAACAACCCATTTGGGTTGAAGCATAAATCATCAAACATCAACATTAATCAATCAAAAATAACCAGAAGAGCCCACTAAAAATCTAGTAGAGCAGAAGTTTCTAAAAGATAAAGGAAGAGAAGAACTCTGATTACCTGCACAGAACTCTGATTCACACTTTCTACTGCATTCTTTGGACTGTAGAAATGTAGAAAGACAAAATTAAAGAGAACAAAGAGCAATGCATACATGAATTGGTTCAAAATGGTGGAAAGATTGAAGAAGAACTAACCACAGTGATAGCCGTATTCGTGGCCTGGATTCCGATATTGAGGGCGTGAACAGAAGTGGTGGAGAAGTGGAGGACAAGGAGGGAGCAATAGAGGAGAAGGGCTAACTTCATTGACTGGTCACCAGCCATTCCCAAACTCTGATGGAACTACCAGAGGAAGAAGAAAGGGAAGAAAAGGCTCTGAAATTTGAAGCTCGGTTATCCCTGAAGGATCTGATTTATAGAGGGAAAGAGGGGTGGAGGGAGAAGGTGAGAGGTCTCCTGTGAATGTGAAGAGTGAGAGGCTTAGAAAGGATGGTCAGGATTTGTCCTGTTTTGGCTCGTGACATGGTTTTTTTGTTGTGTTGCTCACGCTTCTCACCGAATTTTCACGTATTGAAAATACATGAGGTGGATGTGGGGCCCACCCCTTAAAAGGGCCAAACTCATCGAAGTCCTCTGATACACCTGCAAGTTCTTCAGTGAGGGAGAAGGAAATGATAAGGTACATCTATCTCATATTATTGTAAATTCAGCTTTTAGCTGCCTAGGCACGGGACCCACCCGGAACATAACCTGTCAGTGGTCTCCATCTTTCATCTTTGGGGGATCACCTTTCTGCCAATGTGAACATTAAAAACCAGATGATTCTGCGCACGTGAATCTCTATATTCAACAGATTCAGCCTTCTGGCTCTTGGTCTGGGGTGATCAGAAAAAGTAATGGCCAAAAATTCGACAGATCAGACGGTCAGAGAGTTCCCATCATATCAATTTCAGTAATTGAGGTTTGAGACGTTAAACCAGAAACAGTGGGTCTCGCGCTCCCATTTCTGCTTTAAACTTTGATTACTTTACACTTAACCCAATAGCAAACGCTGGTCATCAGGATTGTCCGTAGTTAATTAAGACTTTAAGAGTTCAGACCATTCCTTTATCGGGATGCTAGGTGAACGCGCATTTAATGCACGTGGGTGGCACGGGATGCTGACAGCCGGTTAGCTGTTTTTGTTTAGGAAAAATAAGAACGTTTGCATTGTCAAACACCCTCCAAGGCACTGTTTGTTAACAACGGTTTTTTCTTTCCCAAGGCTCCGTTTGTTTCACTTTATAAGAGAGAACATTTTTTCTACCTCTAAAAATTCAGTTTTTTTTTGGCTGTTATTTCACACTAAAATGATTTAAGTGTTATTTGATACTTTGATGCTCTTATTATATATATACATAAAGAAAAAAAAGCAGTTTAACACCATTTCATAATTAAGGCATATATATTTGTTTGCAGTGGAGTTTCATTTGCACTGGTGCAAAGGTATAGAATGCAAATGATTTGAGTGAAAATTCTGGTTTAATTTTTTTTTTCCAACATTTTCCTTATTTTGTTTGTTTACACTACAGTGCAGATGAAATAAAACAAAACCTAGAAGCAAGACAAAGTAAAAGCTGAAGCAAATGTATGTTGACTAGAAATTACTCTCATTTGCATTCTGATGCATATGTATTATGCAAAAGAAATTGCACTGTAAAATGATCGTGCAGCTCGCCACTAGCATTTATTTATTGAATTCGGGTTTGCTCCTTACAGAGCGTGCCTCACACCGATCTCACACACTTGTAGCCATGGGAATATCATACAAGTATGGGAGATATTCCTGATATACGACTGCAAGTACTGTGAGACATTAAGGTTGGTGTGAAATGCGCTCTGTAAGGAGCAAATCGCGACTCTAATTTAGTGCCCAATCCCTTGCAAACTCTATATACTATGAAATAGACCCTTGAATTGCCACGGCACCGACTATGTTTTAACATAAAATTCAATGGTTAATGGCATGGTTTTCAAAACCGAACCAGACCAAATGGTTGGACCGAAAAAACCAGGAATCAATCAGGTGATCGGTTCCATTTTTCTCCAAAATCGGAATTTTATCAAAAAACATTGATTTGGTTGATAAACCGCTGATCTAGGCAGTTGAACCGTTCGAACCATTCAATGGTTTTGACCTTTTTTTATTTTTTTATTTTTTGTCAGAACGGGCCATTCATTCAGTTTGAACAATTGAACCATTCAACCCAAGAACTGGACCCCTGACCAATTCGTTGTCCAGTTAGATATTAAAAACCCTGGTTAAGGGTCACCCATTTTATCTAACAGCCAGAGTTGAAAACTTGTGCAAATTCTAGTTACAATTGAGGGTTATTGCTCAATTTAACTAGAACTAGCTCTAACTTTATGTGTCTATCTCCTTGCCATACACTCTCATCTTCTCTGACTTGATAAGGAAATCTCAAATTTTGGTCTTTTATCGTGTCTGTAGAAGAATCTGTTTAAGCAAATGAATGATGAATTCGATCAGACTCTATTAGCTTAGTTACAGATGAGTATATCCACAGGATGTGATATTCTGGTCAATAAGGTGGGGCCAAGCTCCCAAAATATCTTAAAAGAGTACAAGAGTCCATGAGATATTTTAATTTTTGAGGAAAGCTTGTTCACTCGCATTTGGAAATTTGGATGCTGGAGATAACGATGAGTTCTGTTAGGCCTGAAGTAAATAGCTGGTTGGATGCAACCTGTTTGGGTCGGGTACTTGGGTCAACCCAAGGTCATTTTGTTCTGGCTTAGGATCATCAGATCCAAGAAAAACATATGAGGAGAGAGGGATTGAAAATTTGAGTTGCTTGGGCCTCCAACTAGAACCCAAAAACAGAGACATGCATTCGGGTAGAACCCACATACCCGGGTTATATGATAATGAGTGCCCTGTGTATCACAGAATTCACTAGCATTTATAGGCCTCTAGCTAGGTGGGACTGTTATTTCTCAAGATATTTTGGGTGAATCATGGTGGGGATTGGAAGTTGAGAACCTTCCACAGAGATTTCTAATCGTTGATTTTGACATGATAACTAACAAATCCCTATCCATCAAATGGTGGGTCCTATTTCTGGTATTGGACTATTAGCTGTTGTTGGGGGAAAATAACAACAACAGTAACTTATTTAAGAATGTATTTGGAGCATGTTTGGATGCCACATGAAATAAAATCATTAATACGTTATTGTTTTTCATAGAATTTGAAACCCACAATAGCATCATCTAAGATGGAGTTGGGAAGAAAAAAAAGATAGAAATAGGTTATTAGTTTTAAATCCTTAGATGAGCTGACAACTATCCTTCCAAACACCCCGGTAAGGTTTTTATCTTGCTTGAGTTAGATGCAAATTAAACAAAGTTGGTTGAATTTTTAATCTAGTTTCTGCTATCCTATCCATTTCATCTCATTTTGGAATCCAAATCCATGAAACTCCATTCAAACCATAGCCCATAATAAACCGCACTATTGAAAGCATATTGTGAATTTAATACATAGATGAGGATTACATAAGATGGGTTTTCAAGTTGGATGTACATAGCCAAGACAAGTGGCAAATTAGGTGCAGTTTTGATCCTTTCCCTGCATCAATCTCTCCTTGTGTGGCAAGTTTCAATCATTTTGGTCTTTTTATTTAAATAAACTTTCTCTCTGTAAAGTAGTATTCTAAATAAAAAAGAGACTGAAGACTTCAACCACTGGTGTTATATCAGGAAAAGAGTTGAATAGAGAATTGGGTTGCAACTGATGTAAAGTGTAAACTGGGGCATTGAACGAGTAACCAATACAAAATGGCTCTGCCAAAAGGCTTTTGAACAACTTTGGTTTGTTTATTGATTTTATAGAGCGGTTGGGGTTGGGGATGTGGCAATGTACCATAAAAGAGTTGTTGCATTGATTGATTGGTTACAAACAGAGCAAATACAGAAAATCATGCAAGCTTTTGGATAAGAAGACATGTTTTCCATGATCAAGTTGGATGGAAGATCATTTTCATTAACAATGTAGGAATGATCAACTGAAACCCTAAAATAATTTCACAATAAGAGAGGTTGGTTTGTGATAGATTGTGGCCTTAGTGGTTAAGGATAATTTCTGTGGGGCCAAAATGTACTATAATATCTTAGGGATCTTCCTTTCCTAGGTGTTTGCATGTTTCCATTAATGCATTGGCTTTTATATGAAACAAAAGTAACATGCCATGAAAATATGAAATCAATTACTTAGTAAAATCACTAGAGAGAAGTCATAAATTAATAAAAAGTTGTTTTCATTAATGCATTAGATTTTATGTGAAAGAGGTTGGTAAATATTTTTATTAATATATAGTAGTTGCAGTGCAGATTGCTTGCCGTATCATCCCATTACTTAGAAAAATTGTTTTCTTTTTCACAAATTAATTGATTTTATTGCGGATAACAGTATTCCAATCGAGTGTTGCTTTCCTCTTGGTCAAAGAGATGAGTATAAATAAAAAGTTAGAAACAAAAATCAAGAACAAAGAGAGCTTCATATCAGAGTATATGAGTTTTGTGTACTGAAAGGAATACAGGGTTGAAGGGGTTGTCTCAGCAGGCCTTGGGCCACAGGACCCACATTTGCAATGTGACAGGATGGGCCCAATGACTTACTGGGTGGATATCCAAAGAATCAGAATCCACCATTGGATGGTCGTGGTCCCCCTAATGTATGTGAAAGGGTCCCTGCCAAAATCAGCATGATCAGATGATCAAAAACTAAACGCCACACATCTGGCACCAGATTTTAAGTTTGTTTTTATTTTTTTTTTAATTTATTAAATATATCTTACGTCGCAAATCACGGACCCCAGACAGTGATCCATATCCTCTGCTCTCATACTCAAACTTTTGCCTTTTGTAGACACTTGTGTATGAAAGCAAGCGGCCTCAGACAACATTGCACCATTTGACAACTCCCCATAGAAAGGCCTGTCGCCTGTCGGTGTGGAATAGTGTATCTCTGTGTGTATGTTCACACTGAGGATCATTTATTTAATTGCCCCATATCCAGACAGATATGATCTGGCTAGTATGGTCAATCCTTTGTGTGTGTTCATAGTCCACATTTTGGGATGTAATAAAAGAGAGGGTAAAAGTGTCTCCTAAAAGGCAAAATTGATGGAATGATAACAGTGGAAGAAATAGTGTTGGAATCTATAAAAGTACACGGTAACTCTTTGTTGTAAATGAATATTCAGCTACTCAAGTGTCACTAACTCTAAAGTATAAGGTAGTTCGTTGTATTTTTTCCAATATTTTGTTTATAAGTTGGTAGGCGCAAAAGCTCAACTTGACCCAGTGACGTCCACTGTTGGTTCAGATTGGACTCGCCCAAGTTGTATCTCTATTTATATAAAATTGCATCATGTCAAAATGCTAAAAGCCTCTTTTGTGAACATATCCAACCTAAATCTCTTAATCTATGATGGAAAGGCTAATTTCCCTACCAAAATACCCTTCGTATGTCACAGTGATCCAAAACCCCAACACCTTCTCTATCCTTAGAGATGGCAATTTGACCTGTTCCTATAGAGCTCTATCCTAATCGGGTTAGGGTTTTTGACCATTGATTGGGGTTTGAGGTAGATTTGGGGAAAACCCAAAACACTGGGGGATCGGGGACGGGGTGGGGATGGTATTTGTCCATCTTGCCTTGACCCCGACTATATTATATTACATCATATATATATATATATATATAATTGTTAATATATGCTATTATATATTATATTATACTACATTATATTATATAATATAAAATAGTTATAAGTAAGTTTCAAAAAATAAAAAAATAAATTTACAAGTATACAAGTAGGAATGACCGGGGCAGGGACGAGGTGGGCATTTGAATATGGGTCAGGGATAGGATAGGCAAAACCCAGCCTCGCCCAGCTCCATTGCCATTCCTATCTATCTTTAGAAACTAGTGTTTGAAACCATTGTTGATCAATTCAGTTAAACTGTTTGACTCATTATCTTGTCATGATTCCAACCTAGCTTAACCTAGAACCCAAAAAGCATTTGAAAACCCTTGACTTGGTTTGCAACCCGTTTAACTAGGCAATTGAATCATTGACCTGCTTGTAGGGGTGTCAATTGGATTAGATTTGGTCCAATCTGATCCAGTCCAATGTGAGTCCATTACAAATGGGCCTGGTCCAATCCAGTCAATTGAATGTTTTGGACCATTTTGGGCCGATCCAATTCAATGTTTGGACTGTCTAATCTGTACAAATTCATTTTATTTTAGATTGGTTCCCATTCAAACCTGGTCCATTGATACGTGTATTCAATGGACCAGATATTGGCTCAATCCTACCCAATCCAATCCAATAAATACTTTAGAGCATTGAGTCTCGACTGGTCCAATTCAATATATCTTATTGGTCCATCCAATCCGTCTGAATTGATTTTAATTTCGACGGAGTCCAAGCCAAAACCAATCCATTGACACCCCTACCTGCTTGACCCAGTTAATTGGTCACGAGTGACAAATTAAGGCTTAATTTAGAAAGAGAACAAATATTTGCACTCTATATATTTGTATTTATACTCCTTCCAAACTAAACTAAGCCTAAAACAAAACTTCTATAAGCCATAGTTTTGCATTCAATGGTTGAAACTTTTCACGATGTATGCGCTCTTATAAATTGCCAAACATACTTTGGCCTACTATCTTTCTCAAAAGAACACCTTTTTATGTCCTTAAATCTGAACTCTTGAGCTTTCTTAATTTCAGAACTAAAACTATAATAAAAAATATAAACTAGACCAAAATATATATATGACGCTCATGGATCAACCCCATCGACCCAAACGGTTGAATCGATGACCCGTCATCACCCAGAGGAAAAATTGGTGAACCTCCGAGTCAAACTCTCTTATTCGCTCTACACGCTGAGACCACAAGGAGATGGAGACTCGCGGGCGCGATCCATTGAAATCGATGAGTATCTGATGGAATCCACATTTTTGTCTCAGTGATTATAACTAACTTCTACAATCGTTTGAATTGAAGTCGGTGTGTTTCACAGTTTCACTCGGAGTCACAGTCGAGCACTCAACTCCTGTTTATTATGTTTATAGTTTGATGTTCCACTCTTCTTCTATAAATATATTTTAGAGTAATTCATTGTTCAGTTATAATTCATTCACAGTATAGAAGTGGGTTTCTTTCACTGCTGTTTCAAGAATGACGAACATCAATTTAGGTGTACGTCGTCTTCCTGTGGGCTATAGATTCTTGCCGTCGGTGTGGGAGCTCATAGTTTGCTATTTGGAGAAGAAGGTTTCCGGTGGAAGCATCCCTCCCAACGTCATCGATTCTTACAATGTCTACGGTGTAGAGCTGTGGAATCTCCCTGGAGCTGATAAACTGGTTATGAGTTTAAATGAAGAAAGTAAAAAGTGCAATGAAGCTTTGTATGACAAACAACGGAGACATGCGATGAAGAAACATGACAAACAGTGGAGACGTGCGATGAAGAAAAGCTCTAATCCCCAATTTGAAATTGATCCATCTCTTAAATAATACAGATGGAAGCTTGAAATAAAAAAAAAGAAAAAAATACATGTCGAATGCAACTTGCTGGCTAACTAACTTATTAATCTAATAGTTGTTAGTAACAGCTTCTAGAACTTCGTAGTGTAATACGCCCCCTTAAGTTGGAGCATGTGGATTAACGATGCCCAACTTAGAAATCAAATACCGAAATTGGTCATGTCCTAATGCTTTGGTGAAAATTTCAGCTGGTTGGGATCTCGTAGGTACGTAAGCAATGGCAATGAGTCCAGATAGAAGATGATCACGTATGAAGTGACAACCTATCTCGATGTGCTTGGTCCTCTCGTGGAATACTGGGTAGGCTGCAATGTGGAGGGCAACTTTGTTATCACAATACAATTCCATGGGATGAGAATGGATAAGGCCGAGATCTTTGAACAATCGTCGTAGCCAGATTAAATCACTAGTAGTAGTAGCCATGGATCGATACTCTGCCTCAGCCTATGAGCGAGAAACAATGTTTTGCTTGCTTTTCCAAAAGAGTGGTGAATGACCAAGTGTGAAAAAGTAACCAGTAGTAGAATGATGTGTGAATGGGCAACCAACCTAATCCGGATTACAATAAGCCCGTAAGATGAGATCATTGCTGGTTGATGGCTGGCTACCTTGATCAAGACATGACTTAAGGTATCGAAGAATTTGTAATGCAGCATCCATGTGTGGTTGGCGGGGCTTGTTCATGAATTGGTTGAGAATATGAACTGGATAAGTAATCTTAGGCCTAGTGATAGTCAAATAAATGAGTCTCCCAAATAGCCGGCGGTATTGATCTGGATGGCTCATGGCTGTAACCATGTCAAGTTCAAGCTTGTGTTGCTGCTCCATAGGAGATGAACATGGTTACAGTCTAACACGCCTGCATCATGTAGAATGTCCAAGGAATATTTCTTTTGACAAAGAAAGAATCCATCATCATTGCGGGAAACATCAATGCCCAAAAATATTTTTGTGGGTCTAGATCTTTAATTGGAAAACACCTTTGTAGATATTGTTTGAGGCCTACAATTGAGCATGATCGCTTCCCATGATGATTAAGTCATCCACATATGCCAATATAACAAGAGTATAGTTGGGACCATGCAAAGTGAAGAGGGTATTATCACCTGATGACTGACTAAAACCCCTTTGTTTGAGTGCTTGGGCCAATGTATAGAAATAGTTCCTTGAGGCCTGTTTGAGCCCATAAATTGATTTATTAAGTCTATAGACTCGTGGATCTTGTATAGACAGCAATCCAGGAGGTGGAAGCATGTAGATTTCCTCTTGAAGTTCCCCATGAAGTAATGCATTGTTAATATCCATTTGATGAATTTCCCAATGACGAGCTGAAGGGATGAGAGATCCATCCTATGGACGCCCAAAGATTGCGGAATAAGGGGCGAATTTCAAAAATTTTTCTCTCTCCCTTCAATTGGGAATCGTATTCCCTATTTAGAAAATCATATTTTCAAGGATCAATCTTGAACCATAAACTGAAGCAGATCTGAACCAAAAAGGAGTGGGAAGGATTATACCTGATACGGAGAAGTAATATCTCCCAACGAAGGTGTTCACGCCCAAGGAAGGATCCAAAGACTGCTCCCACTGAAGATGGCGCAGTGCAGAGCAGAATCAGCAGTGTTCTTCTCCAAGAACTCTGTCCTTCGCAAGAATCAGCAAGATGGTACGTGAGCACAGCTTCCTTTCAATCCTTTCTCAAATGACTGATGTCAAGATCCAATCTTGACTTCTCCCACAACTGGAGATCGAACTGGCAAACAGGACGGCAAGAGAGTATTTGCAGGGAGCAGAATTCTCTCTTCTTGATTTCAGCATTAAAAAAAAACCTGATGATCTGTGTGTTTTTAGGCTGCCACCCCCTTCTTCTTTTATAATCTTAAAGGGATCAGCTCCTAATCAGATTAGGAATTGCTAATCTAAATCATATTTGGGTTAGAAGTCCCTTTAAGTGATAAGGGATAATCCTTATCTTATCTGGAGATCAGATCAGCCATCTCCTAATCTGATTAGGAGGTTTCCAGATCTAAATCTTATTTAGATCTTGGACTCTCTAAGTGGATAGGGTCTAAGCCCAATCCTATTAGCTGATCCACTTCAGATTTCGCCCCTTTATTAACTAAATAAACAGCCCAGTTCGAAATGGGCTTTAGGCCCATTAAGCTTATGTGCTCATTTAACCCTCTTAACAGCTGCCCAGTTGGGCTTCCTTGTATGGCGTGGGACCCAAGCATTGATCTACACATCAGCCACATGGGTTCGGCCCAGCCTTTGTTACAAGCCCTGGCCGAATACACTGTTAAAGACAGTGCACCCCCTGAAACCCATCAAATGGGCTCTACGGGCCCAACACTTACCCTAAGAGGTCCCTGGGCCAAGCCACCTTGTAACACCCAGGGACTACGGGCTCAATGGTCTTACACTTAACCTCTCAGCCCATAATGATCATACACTGCCCGACAAGAGAGGACCTCTCCCTCGGCTGCAAGGAACAGTGTTGCACTCTCCACTCATATGGATCCCGGGAATTAAAACCTTCTTGCAAACATTTTAGAAACCATATATATACTTTTATATCTTATATAAAATATATTTTGCAAAACAAATCTCAACGGTTGAAATCGGTTGCCGGCAGTCTTGGTTTCCATCAGTGAGAGTGCATCCCCGATCATTACCTTTGTCCGACAAAGGGGTTGATCCTGTCACTATGATCACCCACTCAGATGAATTCTCGGACTGTCCCAACATACCTAGGTTTTGACCCCTGCTAAGGATCTCACTGATTGGTACATCAAAGATAGCCCAATCTGACACCTAGTGCAGTATCATAATCGAGTCTAGGGGTCGGGTGTAACTTTCCAGTTTTGCCCATCAATCTCCAAGGTCCAGGGCAATACTGGAAATCTGGTCCAGTTCAAAGATTCAATTAATCCTACACTGTATGTGCCTAGGGTCTCACCCTGGCAGCTGAGACAGGCCACCCCAACCGACTTGGTGGCACTACAGTGTCAGCCTTGTCAGGATAGGTCTCCCCAGACCGACCCACTGGCTGTGAACATTCTAAACTAACACGAGTCTCATTAAGTGTCCAGTTTAAGGGTATTACACAGAAACAGACCAAGGGGACATGAATCAAATATGTATCTTTATTCATTTATAATAAACTCATAAAGTACATCATTCTGATTGAAGCTAAGGGCATACAAAACTGTCTAACACGAGTAACTGGCAAAGTGAGAAGGCATCGAACTGTGACAAGTTTTACAACTGAGACATAGGTTTCTGTGTAATCTATTCCTTCAGCATGGGTATAACCTTTAGCCACTAAGCAGGCTTTGAATCTCTCAACTGATCCATCTGGATTGAGCTTGACTTTATACACCCACTTGCAACCGATAGCTTGTTTTCCTGGAGGTAATGAAGTTAAGGTCCATGTATTGGTCGTATTGAGAGCATCAAGCTCATTTTGCATAGCTTGTCTCCAACATGCATGTTTCTTAGCTTAATCATAAGTGGTGGATTCAAAAAGGATGTTTGTACCCAAAGATGAGTAGTTGGAAATGGGATAACGAATTGTGGGGCACTCAAAGTTAGAGAGATGAGTCGGTGCTTTTTGGGTATGAATGGGCTTTGAAGTAACGGTTTCATGTGCATGGACTAAAGGTTGTGTGTCTATTAGACTTGGCTCATTGACATGAATAGGTAGAGTTATTTTAGGTTCAAAGTTGGGTTCATGAAGTGGCATGGGCCTATTTAATGAAAAGGTATTAGGTTCACAAGTAAGAGGGCTGCCATGTGGAACTGTAAATTCAACTGTTGATTCCGAGACCGGTAAGGGAATTACTGGACTTGATTTTGTAAGTTCAACATGGGAAAAGTCTGTTGCAAAAGGAAAGATATGTTCAAAAAATATGGCATCTCTAGAAACAAAAAATTCTTTAGTTTCCAAATTGTAGAGGCAATGCCCCATTTGACCATGAGGATACCCAATGAACATGGACTTGATGGATCGATAAGCAAATTTGTCATGCCCCCTATTTAAGGTGTAGGCATAACACAAACATCCAAAAACTCTTAGATGGTTGTAATCCGATGGCTTCTTGAATAAAACCTCATAAGGTGTCTTGTTGGATAGAACTAGAGTTGGCAGATGATTAATAATTTGTGTTGCTGCCAATATGCATTCTCCCCAAAATTCTATGAGAAGGTGCTTGCAACCTCAAGAAAATGTCTGTGTTTTCTTTCTACAATCCCATTCTGTTGTGGGGTTTCAACATGGGATCTTTGATAATCAATGCCATGTTCATGTAGATAGGCTAGCATTGGTTTTGATAAGAACTCTGACCCATTATTAGATCTTACACACTTGATAGTGGTATTAAACTGATTTTGAACAATCATAGAGAACATGACAAAAAAGGAGTAACCATCTGATTTACACTTAAGTAGGTATACCGAAGTAGCTCAAGAAAAATTTTCCACTATGGTTAAGAAATAGTGAGCACCACTGTGTGATGGGGTGCGATAGCTCCCCCCCCCCCAAAAAAAAAATGTCACAATGAATTATTTCATACAATGAAGAAGAATGAGAGTGACTAATGGGAACAGGGACTCAAGTTTGTTTGGCACGAAAACAAGTGCCACAACAAAAATTATTATCAGGTGGTAAGACAATCTACTGTATGAGGCATGACCCAACTTTGAATGCCATGTAGGAGAGTTGACAGAGGCGGTAGTGAACTGAAGAGATATAGTGGGTGATGAAACTAGTAATGAGGTAAAGTGATAGAGTCCATTATGCATTGTGCTCACCCCAATCACTTGGTAGCTAGGTCCTGTAGTATGTAGAATCAGGAAAAAAATTAAGGCCACAATTGAATTCTGATGTAAGTTTTCTCACAGAAATCAGGTTGCACTTGAAGTCAGGTATATGAAGAACATTATGCAAAGTTAGGTTTGCAGAGAGTGATTTTTCCCTTAAAAGTGATTGGTATATGGGAACCATTAGGCAGCAAGACATGATTGTAGGTAGTAAGGTTGCCAGAATTAGTTGTGTCCAGGCAGGTAATGTGGTGTAAAACACTACTGTCAAGGAGCTAGGACTTTGAAATGATAGATTCTTGAGAAATCAGTGACTTACCAGCAAATTTTGCTAAATTATTTTGGCTATTACCATTGAAGAAATTCATGAGTTGACGATAATGCTCATTTGACAGTCTAGGGATAGGTGAGGCATCATTAGCAGTTGTGGAGGATGTAGAAGCTGCAACTTGATTAGAGGAACTTTGTTTTTTGTAGGCAACATTCTTGTATGAGTTCTTGTTTCTCATTTCCCAATCCAGTAGATATGCCACAAGTTCATAACACCTATCTTTGATATGCCATATTTTCTTGTAGTGGTTGCACCGGGGCCTTGGCTTATCCTTTTGCAGTGTTGATCCAATTTTTTTTTGTATGTTCTCGGTGGCTTGAAATGGAACACTCTCAACAACAGGTGTAGTTGATCCAATAAGAGAAAGATATTTCTCTTCTTGAGTCACTAGGGCATAGATTTTGGTGACTATAGGTAGTGGATCCATACTTAGGATGCTAGGTCTGATGGTGTTGTGTCGTTCATTGAGACCTAACAAGAACTGATAGACTCATTTTTTCTCCTTCTCAATCATGAACTCTTTTGCAGCACCACCACAACTGCAGACTAGAGGAGTTGTACAGTTTGTGATTTCATCCTAAATGCCTTTCAATTTGGCATAATAGACAGTGATGGAGAGATTTTCTTGTCGCAACATGACTAATTCCTATTTCAACTGAAACGTGTGTGGTGCATTGTCCTGCGAGTATCTCTCTTCTAGGTCCTTCCAGATATCCCTAGCAGTTTTTGTGTACACTACACTCTAATGTAAATCCCTGACCAAAGCATTAAAGATCCATGATATAACCATGGAGTTACATTTGGACCAGGCGGATAGTTTCACAAGTCTAGAATGATTAGGCCTTAGGATTGATCCATCAAGGAACCCTGTCTTGTTCTTGGTGCAGAGTTCATTAAACATCGCACGCTGCCAAGTTGAGTAATTGTCTCCGATTAGTGGGTAGGAAACGAGGATGGCGCCTGGATTATTCGATGGGTGAAGATAGTATACAGAAGATGGATCTAAGAATGAATCCATTCAAAAATTGTAGGGCTATGATACCATGACCAACAATGGAGATGTGCGATGAAGAAATATGACAAACAACAGAGACATGCGATGATGAAAAGCTTTGATGCCTAGTTTGTAATTCATTCATCTCTTAAATAATACAGATGGAAGCTTGAAACAAAAAAAAAAGACATGTCGAATGCAACTTGTACAGCTGGCTAACTTACTAACTAATTCAACAGTTGTCAATAACAACTTCTCGAACTTTGTAGTGTAATTGTATTTCTTTGTTTTGATGAAAAGGAAGTCGGTAAATGGATGTAAACCCGATCGTTGAGCCAGTGATGGATTTTGGAAGGTTTGTTCTAGGGACTCAGATGTTAAGGATGACAGGGGAAAGGTAGTGGATCTCACCAAAAGTTTAGTGTATTATCAGTAGAGAAAGGAAGGTGGTCGATCTTGTAAAGATGCTTAAAAAAAATTGGATTATGCATGAATTTTCACTTTCAAATGGTCCTGGACAGGCTAAACAGGTTTTAGTTACTTCTTACTTGTTTACTTGTTTTCTTTTTCTTATTGTGTTGTTTCATTTGTTCCTTAAAATGTTCCTTCTATACATCTTATTCTAACATTGGAATTTTAGTCTGTAACAACTTATGTAAGTAATGTGGTGACGGGGCTAAAGGTGATGGTCACCTTGAAAGATAGAAAAAGGCCGGGGATGATGAATCAAATGGGAGGTTGAGGCAGAGAGGGCAAAGATATGGCTAGGTAGGGGATTTGACAATAGGGTTAATCAATGAATGGATGAGTGTCTTTCATCATGAGGGGGATCTCTATTTATGGGGAAGATCCTGAGATCCTGAAAGGAAGGAGCCAGAGGTACTCATTTCCTAATAGGAAAGGGAATATTGGATTTGTTGTTAGTCTTTAAGAGCATTGTTGGGGCTTCACCACATGTTTCTATGGGGATTTAACCGAGGATCGGTTTTCCTTTTACTCGGAGATCCTCATAACTCACATGTGCTATTTCCTTGTGCATGCCTCATTTAACTGACGTAGTGATAATGACCTCATCGTCTGGTGGGCGGCATCTCATTAGACCTACATGGCATCTTGTCAGGCTTATCCCTTCGACGTTATGTGCGCAGGTGGCATCTGAGCGTGGTTCTTAGCGGACTGAAATGCCACAATGATTTAGGGTTTATCATAGGACCGAGCACGAGTGAACCTCATCACAAGTTCAGCTCGGGTTTGGATTGGCCTAGGTCAAGAATGGGTCCATCGTGCATGTTCGGTGAACTGTGAGTTTATCGTAGTCCTGCGATGCACGCTGTAGGTTCATCGTAGGGGAGGGTTGGCTACAGACCAATCGTGGGCATTCATGTTCGGTGAACTGTGAGTTTTTCTTTATTTGCACCGTCTTTGTCGTTGGAACTTGGAAATGGGATTTCAATGTGCTGATTTAAATCCTCTGTTTTTAGCACCAAAATTTATATTTGATTTCTACTTTTTTGTTCAATCTACATGCTAAACATATTTATATTTGATCTCAACCTTTTAGTGCAATTTTGAAATCCTCAAACTAGGGTAGTTTGGGGTTGTAAAACCCACTGGTCTTAGAGTTTTGTTTTGCAACAAAATTTGGACCAAAAAAGGGGTAGCAGTCAATTCGATCTATCTTGGCGGTTGTTTAGGTCAATTTGGTCTCTTATGCTTGTTATCCTGAGATTTTACCATTGGCACATCAAGTCCAAAATCCCAAGGTTTTGATGCAACATTCTGGTAATGTGGCTTTTCTACCTGTTAAAATGAATGTTTCCTTTACTTTTAGGTTTTTATCTGAAATGCAAAGCAATATTACTTTCTCATGATGGGTGATCAGAAGAATATATTACAGTAGTTTCTGTTTAACATCTTATCATATGCATGCTTTTCTATATATAATAGAGAATCCAAATTCTATAGAGGAGAAATTAGTTGATAGAAGTAAATGTTGATCTAGCATCCTACCTACTATGGACAGCTAATAATTTATATAACTAAGTTTATTCCATTGAATCTTCTATGCATGCTGTACTTGCACAAATTGAAGTGGAGAAGAGGTTGTCCTTAATCAAAACATGGAATACGGTGAAAACACAAAGGCTGAGAGCAAGAGACTTCATTATACTTCTGTTTGTTCTTTCAATACTTTCATTAGAATATTACTTGCAGTGAGGAAGAATTTTATAATTGATCATGCATGGTGATTAGAAACAGCCTTGGATTCATTTACACGAACTTGTATAGTTGTATGGCCCTGCTAACACAAATTTCCAACTATCATTCTTATGTATAGTTCTTCACAAAAGCCTTCATATGTTGTATTTTTCCTTAGTTGCTTTTGCATGTGCCTACTCTTTAACATAGGCATGCACAAGAAGTAAAGACGCTAATAAGAATGGAAACAACAAAGTACCATCACTGTTAGGGGGGCGTACTTTTTTCAGATTTTGAGAGGGGGGAAAGTTGGTCAATGGGATTTTGGTTCCCATTGACCAAGAATCCCATTGTCTTTTTTCAGATTTATGTGGGGACCAGAGAAAGTTTATTTTCTTGGGCATCACTTACTTGGGTAAGTGATACATATCTCCTAGGTGGGTAAATAACTTTCCCACCTAGGGAGAAAGTTGCCAACACTTGAATGGGACAAAAATGCCCTTTTTAATAATAGAATTTTATGGTTAAAATGGTCATTACCCTATTTACATGAGAAATAAAAGGACATGAGTAAATGCACCTACTCGGGTAAGTGTTTTCCAGGAAAAACTTACCCAGGTAACTAACTGCATTCACTTGGGTAAGTAACTTACGAAAAGCGAATGGGGCCTTAAAAGTAGGACTTCATCTTTATAAGCCTATTAAATCATGGATTTAGTGCATAAATCTTTTTAGGTTCATTGGTGGCAAGAGAAAATTTGTTAAAACAGCAAATAAATTAAACAAATATAAGAAGAAGATAGAAACATGGTTGGCATTGACTCTTCTCTATTATGGTTCATCCACAGTTTTGGATTGGATGACAATGCTATACACTACATTGCTATATTACTAGTTTTTCTTTATCCATGTATTACTAGTTTTTCTAATAATTTAAATACATGAAGGATGGCCTTCATGTATTACTAGCTTTTCTACAACTGATCTTAAATTTAAAGCTTGTAAACATGTTGTCTTTATCCTTGTGGCAATGCTATACACTACATTGCTATAAGCGTCTCAAAGGACTAGCTAGAAATTACTAGCTTCAAGTCTGCACAAAAACCAGCAAAATTCCTTGTGTCCTATGGAACCACCTGACATCTTTATGAATATTTATAGATTACATTCCATGGGCTTGAAATCTCTTAGTTTTGAAGAGACCATCCTACTGCGAAAGTGGGCCATAGGGTGAAATTTGAAATAATTTTGCAGAATGGAGGAGCACCATTCAAACTCCCTAACTCATCCATGTTGTAATCAATGTTTAATGGTTGAATCTTCAATCATGACAATGCTCCTCTTATATTCCCTCTCATCTTGCTTTCGGGTGGAATTTCAAATTCAAACTGCACCCAGTTTTGGAAGTGGAGATGAGCGGGAGTGTTGGGCCCAAATGGATCAAGCTCATCAGGGGTCAGTGGTAGGCTGTTTTTTGACGCAGGAACTTTAAAGTTTAAAGTCGTGTTGATCTCAAGCGGTTCTAGTGGGAAGGCTGGATGGGTTAGGGCCTGGAAGTGCAAAAGACCTGGCCTCAGTGTCCACGATTTGCGAAAGGTTGAAGGTGTCGGTAGCACAGTCTCAGAGAACCATTCAACCTAAAAGTTTAAGTTGTTAAGTGAAGTCCTTGAATAGGTTTTATTCTTTAACATGTCCCTTCACACAAAAGCACATGGACTTGAAGCATGGAAAGCACAGGTCCACCCATACCTTGTGCTAAATCTTAATTAATTATAATTAGGTGATGAGAATCGAACACTAGACCACTTGATCAAAGTGACTTTAATATCATCTCAAAAAACCATTCAACCTAAAAGTTTAAATTGTTAAGTGAGGTCCTTGAATATGTTTTATTCTTTAACACCAAGGAAGGCCGAGATGCATATTGTTTTAGCGAGAAGCCTAAGAATTCTGATTCTTGCCAAAGGGATGGCGAAGGAAGCGGGGCTAAGAATAATTTGCAGAAGACAAGCTGACAAGAGAGTTTAGATATGCGGTTGAACTGTTGAACGAGTTATTTTCTGATGAGAGGAGGATTGCGCTTTTGGAAGAGGGTGAGCTGGAGGTTGTAGCAAATAGCAATATAGCTTCCCAAAGAGGTAGAGGAAAAGATGTGGAGTAGTTTGGTAGAGCCGCGGGGCCTACAGACCCTCAAGTTTCAAGCCCTAGAGTGAGATTCAGAGGACCTTAAGTTTTGTAGAAAGACCGTCCAGGTGGCTAAGTCTTCTCTTTTCTCTTTTATTATTAATAATTTTTTTTATCTAATCTTTCAATAAAAAAATATTGTCTTGACAAGATGGGTGGCTATTGGATCACTGTCCCACTAGATCTAGAAGTGTAAATTGGGCGTGCCGCTCATGGCCTGGCATGGTTCGGCGTGCCATCTTGCCAGGCCTGGCACGATCGTATGGGCCGTGCTGGGCCTGGGGTTTTAGGTTCACGGGCTAGCCTAGTAAGGCACTACCAAGAGGGCCATGCCATGGGCCCATATATATTATATATATATATATATATAATATATTTATGCATATATAATATATAATATATTATATAAATCATAATTATATAATAATATAGTATATAATATATTAATAAAATAGACAATTATTTTCAATTTTATTATACTAATTTATTTGATTATTGTATATATAAGAAATTTTATTATACTAATTTATTAGATAAATAGCTTTAGTTCGATCAACGGTCTGACTTGGCCCAAGACTTGGACCAAGGGAGGGTGGCATGGCCCAAGACGACCCATGGACCGACACGACATGACCCGTTTTACACCTCTAACCGGATCCTTACCATGACCACTTTTAGTTTTACTTTAGTGTCTGAATTAATTAATTGGTAATGATTTCATATTTGGGTAAATATTAATTGTTATGTCCCAATTCAAACCAATTCATATATTTTTTTTATGAAAAGGCATAGAAGCCTAAGATTCATTAGAGAATTCAGAAGATTCATCAAGTACAATCTTCTTTAAAGACCCTGGAATAGAGGACCAAGTAAAGGATGAATTACATGACAGACCAAACCGAGCCAATGCATGAGCTGCCTTGTTTGATGATCTTGGAGAGAAGACTACTGAGAACTCTGGGTGATGATTTAGGATATTCTTGCAACTGAGGGTGGTCAACAGGCATTTCGAGGACGCAAGGGCACTTCGTTGTTGGCTCCATATGAGGGGAGCAACCCCTGCCGTGCAGAATCGCACCCCCAAGTCTGGCACTCGTGGGCTGGGCCTCCTAGCCCGAAATGGGCTAGGTCGGACTACCGTACATTACTTGCTCCCCACTCTTGAGGCCGAGGTGAAGGATTCGGCTTCAGCCAATGGGAGTAGTGATGGTGGGTGCCAGTCGGTCCAGTGGTCGAGGGGTACCTTGCGGTGGTGTCACATTCGTCTCGCTTCAGCCTCGGTCTAATTTCAGTTCGTGGAAGAGAGGTGAAGCCGTGGATGCCTCAGCTTCGGCTAAGGGGCCTGAGGTGGAGGGGGCCTGGCTGAGCTGACCCTATCCCTTGTACTCACATGGTGACAGTCTAGGGTCGTGCGCAGTATGGGATTCACTGGCTAGCGCTCCGGGTCCGTGCCTGATATGGGTCTAGTACGAGGAGAGCCTTCCGTAGGGGGTATGGGTGCTTTGGGTGAACCGGCCCACGCATTCATCGAGTTTGTGCCAAACCAGTGGGTTGCGGCGAGCGGGCCCGTTGGTTTTCCCAGCATCGTTTCGTCTTCTCGAGGATGAATGCCGGTTCACTAGGCATCGTTTCACTTCCCCGAGGCTAGGCATGCGCGGGTTCGCCAGGCATCATTTCGTTTCCCCGAGGCTAGGTACGCGCGGATTTACCAGGCGTCGTTTCGTTTCCCCAAGGTTGGGCGCCGTGTGTCACACCGCGGGTGATCAACGAAAGTGAAGGCCTCACGAGCATTCAATTTGACAGGATATGAGTTGTTCATTCTTCTATAAATAGGGGCCTTAGTGGTGATTTTTCTTCGTCACTTTTTTTGTAGGCACCCTTGCTACCAAGTGAACTTTGCTTTCGAACCTTCAATCCTTCAACACACCTCATCTCCACTTTCTTCACCTTTGTCTCTTAGGTAACTCTCAAACCATGTCTTTCTTAGACTCAGCCCTGAGTGCTATGAACTTCCGAATGGTTCGGAAGGGAGCTCTCTTCGAACTCCTTCCCCCCTTTCTCCTCTAGGTCCTTTAGCCGTTGTCCCCCTTAAGTAGGAGGTGAAGGTGCTGAGGGAGAGGGTAGCCTCTGGATGTGTTGAAGGCATCCACCAAGGCAATGACCCTCATTGTGAGAGAGTCGCATCTGTGACATTGAGGGAGGCAAAGGGGTCGCCCAAAGCTGAGGGGGAGCAGATCCCACAGCCCGTTTTGGGTGCGATGGTTGAAAGCGCTGCCTGAAGGGTGGTGAAGGCTGATGTTCCATGTTCGGAATTTGATAGCACTCTGGATGTGGATCACGTTAAAGCCCTAGCTAGGAGGTTTTATATACCTCGGTCTTACCAACTTGGGGTTCCTGACCTCGGCGATCAGCCATGGACCCCTGAGGAGGGGGAATTTTGTGTATACTAGCACTTCCTAGAATTCAGCCTTAGGTTACCTCTCCACCCTTTGATTTCCGAGTTGATGGAATTAGCCAACTCGTCCCCAACTCCATTAGGACTCTAGTAGCCATGCTAGTGTGGTCTTGGCTTCGGGATGTTGAGCCGACTCCGAAGATGATCCGCGCCATGTTCGTGCCAAGGAAGCACTCTTCCGAGGCCAGCATGTACAACTTGCAGCCACGGAGGGCGAGGCCGGTCGATAACCCCTCGTCTATCCACAACTGGAAGGGCAAATTTTTCTTCATCTCCTACCCTGAAGGTTGGTTGTTTAGGTCGAAGTGGGAAGAGGCCTGTACGATAGTGGAGAAGTGTCCCCCTCCACTCCGGGATGAGGAGGCTGCTGCCGTGGCGCACCTGGTCGTGTTGGGGACAGTCAAGGCCAAGCCCTTGGTGGAGGAGGAGCCCCCCCGCCAAGGGGGCAACTCAAGTCCTTGCCAAAGGGAAGGGGCCGGTCGAGGGATCAAAGAAGCTAGCAGAGGCGTCAAAGAGGCCTACCGAAGGAGTTTTAAGGGAAAATCTACTGAAGAAGGTGACCCTCGCCGAACGTCCAGATGGGAACGCCATGAAGAAGCTTCCCCCAAAGGGGCATCCCATGGGGCATTTTGACATTCCTAATTGTATTCATTTTTATTTTTATTAAATTGTTTTAACTTTTACTAATTTTTATTTATTACTAAATTTTGTTAATTTTAAATGGAATACAGGATTTTAAATTTATAATAATTAAGTTTAAAACCAATAATTTTATTAATTTTTTATTTTGTCAACAAATTTGTAGTATAGTTTTATTTTTAAATGAATATCAAAATATAAGATTTGTTTTTTGAAACTAAAATTTTCATGCTTTTTGCTTGTTTTATTTATAGACATGTATTAATTTGTATTACCTTTATTTTAAGTAAAACTTGTAAGAATATTTTATATTAATTCATATTATTTTACCTATAATTTTTATTACATTATTAATTTGTACTAGCTTTTTAATCTATAATTCATATTACTTAATTAATGTTTTTAATTATATAATCATTTTCTAATTTAACTAAATTTGTTAAGTTAATTAATTAATAAAAGTAAGTTCACTAAATAAATGTAACCGATTAAATAACCATGTATAGATGAGGCCACACACAGTTAACTAATAACTAATTAATTAAGCTTAATTAATTAGTTTAATTTATTTAAGATAATGAAGTTCATTAATTAAGGTAATGACTTTTAAGTCAATGAAATAAATTAAGTTAAAACTTATTCCAAGTTAAGTAATTGAAGAACTATTTAATTAATGACTTAATTATGTTATCATTAACTAATTATGTAATTGACTTTGATTAGAATTTTAATTTTCCATAATTTTGTCCAACATTATACTTGTGCATTTTCAGAATTATTGTAATTTTCAAAATATTAAATAATATCCACTATTAAAGGAAAACTAAAAACATTCACTATTTCCAGGAAATATTAAACAATTTAAATAACTGAATATTAATATTAAACCATTGAAATTTCATAATTTTCAATATTTTAAGTGATTTGAACTTCAGAATTTCAGTAATATTTTTAGTGAAAAATCTAAATACTTAAAATAGTCACTAATTATAGAAAATATTAAACATTTTGCATAACTGAATATATTCAATATTTTCTATTAATAAGTAACTAAAAATAATTAAAATTTATTGAGACAAAAATATTAGTGAATGGAAAACATAATTAGTTCCAACATAATAATAATTGAAAATTATTATTTCCAATAAATAAATAAAATTTATTGAAAATTTTAAATTATTTAACAATTACTGAAATCAAACAAATTTAATTAAGTAGTTTATTACAATTATGGTAAACACATTTTTTATTGAATCAATTGAAAATAATTATTTTCAATAGGTAAATAAAAATAATTGAAAATTTTAAATTATTTAAACAATTTCCGACATCAAGCAAATTTAATTAAATAGTTTATTGTAATTATGGTAACAATTTTTAATTGAAACAAATTTTTAGAATAAAACACAATACAGAAAATAAAAAAACATAGTTTAAGTAGTTTGTTTGGGACTAAAATAATTAAACAAAAATCATTTTAAAAATTACTAAATAACACATCAACACAATAAGTAACAGTAAAATGGATTTAACATAACAGCTAACGGTAAAATGGGTAGGATATGTGTGAGACAGAGCAAATATCTGATCCATTTGAATCATTGTTATTACCCGCTATGCATCTACAGTGTTCGCTCGAATGAGCGATCACAGTAGATGCGGCGCAAGTAACATAGTGCGATGCATGGGTTGCTTGATTTCCAGGTGAAGTTAGCACAGAGTGTGACTCTCAGAGTGACTCACCTGGGATGAAGGTTTTTAGTGGAAAAGGTATGATGCTAGGGTTCTCGATTTCAGAGCACAGTGGGGGTGGAGGTTGAACTGCAAGAGGAAGAGATAGGGGTTAAGAAACATTGTTTTAATGATTAGAAGAAGAAGATGAAGATCCCTGTAGTATGGGAAACTTTCTTTGTTGGCAAAGCCTTCCAAGTTCCACCCAATAGAGATCTCCAACAAAGCCACCTACAACCTAAAAACTAGATGGGATCATCTCCATTCTTTATTGTTGTAAAGACCTTTGAACAGGTGAGTGTGAACAGGAGGGATCATCTCCCACCCAAAAACTAGATTTTGAGGATGACGTCTTAGCTCTAGCTAGTTCCATGTCTATTTGCTTCAATATCATAGGGAAGGATGGAGAAACTCCCTTCAACTGAGTAAAGGTTGAAGGCTGTGTTCGAGTTTTAAAATGGACCACAAAAGGGTAACATTGGGTTTAAAAAAAAAAAATCTAGATGACACATGGTATTACATGTGAACAGATTATGATGAAACGTTAACGCAAACGGCATGGGGGGATTTAGTCAATTATTAGAAAACTTGGGGTACTTCAACACAATTTCTAAACAGTAGCAGTAGAGTAAATCAATTTCCTAAAATATAGAGGTATTTTAAGAGATTTATCTTAATAATAAAATTCTAGAATAGGCAAAAATGAGTAGAAATGGGCAGAATGAGAAAATGTTGCTATAAGCCAAACGTTTTTTTCCAAAAAATATTGAATTCTTTTCATGGCAAGGATGGGAATAAATTTTGAAGTTGTTTGGGTATAAATTTCAGTTCTATTTTTTTTTTCTTTCAACTGAAATAATAAAGCAAGTATACATACAATGCTCATTAGTAGATATATAGTGGAAACATACAAAATACACACCAACAAAACACAAATCAACGATGTGGTCCCTCACATCAATAACACAAAATATGAAAAACCAAAAAATTCACAAGAAACAAGAAAAGATTTTGCATTTGGTTGCATAGAGAAAGTATAAAAGAAAATTTAAATAAAGCAATTGTCACATATTTAAAACTAATTGCTGAATTGAGTAGGCAATCGTGCAAATTAAGAGATGAGCTTGGAACTTATAAATAGAAATGAAATTTAAAAATTATAAAATTATAAATAAAATAATGACATGAAAAAGTACTAGCAATTTCATCAAATTGGTAAATTCAATAAAGATTCAACTATGATACAGGAAATACATGATATCGGAAAAACTTATAGCCAATCAACTGGTATCATAAAAGAGGTGACCAACCTGGTGGTATTCATCAAAATTCACATGATGCTTTGATTGGTCAATGCCCTTCCAATACCATGTCTTTCCGGTATCATAGATTTTCCATTCAATAAACATAATATATACTAAGAAAGTCATAAATATAATAAAACATCATATATGTGCCTTATGTTGCCCATTTCCATTCTTCAAAAACAAAACTTTGTGTCGGCCAGCCTAGGTCTCCAAAACAACCTGCATAGATGCTTAACGGAGGATGGCCAGCAGTCAATGTCCGTTGGCATAAGTTTCCATAGTAGTCTGCCAATAAAAATCTATGGCAAAAGTTTATGAATGCCGGCATAGATTTTCTTTAAAGATTGAAGATGCATAAGATGGGGCATGATTATTTTCATGCTACAAGTTACCTCAATTTTTATTCCATGGATTGATTTTTCATTCTAAAACGAATGAAGCCCATGATAAGAATTTTGTAACCAAACGCTCTAATATAATTCATTCTTACTGACTATATAATCTAACCCATTTAACTTATTAAAGATGGCTGGTTTTATTTGGATTTGGTTTTCATTGGTTTGATCAAACTGATATGGACTGCTCCAGCTTCCAAAGAATAAATTTGAAATCCGTTGATTCAGTTTTGTTTTGGCTCGAATGGATTTGATCAATAAATAATTAAAATAAAATTGTTAACAAAAATTAGTAATAATCCATTTATATTCCATATTAAAATAATAAAAAATATAACTAATTGATTTAAAATCCATTTAAACTATATTTAAAAAAATAAAAATTAATACACATTTATGTAACAATATCAAATAAAACAGTTATCTAATAATAGTAAAAAAATTATTTTTATTTTATTAAACAAAACTTAGTAAAAATAAAGATCCATTTAATACAATAAATATTATAAAAATAAAAAGTTAATAAAATTATTAATAAAAGAAACATTTTTTATAAAAATTACTAAAAATGAAAATCAATATAAAAATCTCTTAAACCAATAAAGATTGATAAAAATAAGTTTAAGAAAAATTACTACAATTGGAATTAATTTTGTTCATTTTAAAATTAATTTTTATTAATTTAAGTCATTTAAATGCCATTTAAATAATAATAAAAATCAACACAATTTTATTTAACAATAACTTACAAAAAATAAAATAATGAATAAATTAAAACCTTATAAAATGGATAAAAATTATCCATGAACAATAAAAAGTAGAACTAGTTCTATTAATAAAAGTAAAATGTCATTCACAATTAATGAAATAAATAAAGGTCAGGAAAACTAAAATTATTAGCAAAGGTTTAATAATTATAAGAAAATAAGTGAGTAATGTAGAAAATAAGAAAAATTTGTTAATATTTTATTAATTTCAGGTCAACTAAATTATATTTAAATAATAACAAAAGTCAATACATATATGTCTAACAATAGCATATAAAAAGTAATAATTAATAAAGACGAATTAAAATTATAGTCCACTTAAGTTTCACTTAAAAGCAATATAATTTTAGTAAAACTTTTAAATATTAATAGAAATTAACTTTTTTAAATTAATTATTACTTATAAAATAATTTTAATATAAAATAATCATTTAAATTGATTTTTTCAAGCATTTTAAATTCCACTGAATGTAAAAAAAATAAATAAATAAAATTTATTTGACAATACATAGCACAAAAATAATGCTTGAATTTGACATAGACCGCTTGGCCCAATTTGGAATGTCATAACTCATAAGGTCCCATATACTTCAATCTTGCTTAAGAAAGCCCGTACATTACAGGAGTCCTGACTAGTGAATAGATAAACCTGCATTTTCATAATCAAAATTTCAGAAAACCCAGAAAAAAGGGAGAGAATCATACCCATTACTGTTCTGTCACTGCAATTGATTAAACTCAACCAAGTTATTGCGTTGACTCCCAAGTTGGCAATGCTACAAAATTTAGTCCCTATGAATGACAACAGGATCCGAACAATACTCATCTGCATCATATACCAGATGGACCCCAGACTTCTTCACATGGAATACTTGTACAGCCTCTATTGAAACGTCCACTTCATCCCCAGCTTCCAACCAAAGTCCAGTTTCAGTATGTGTTCTATGGCTCAACCACAAGTGATCTTCAGTAGTAACTGGAATCTCATTGAACTGTGGCACAAGGCTCCATTCAAATCCACTTGTTTTATCAACAATATTAGCGTAAGGAAGAAAAGCAAGTCTAAGCCCATCATCACTCTCTTCATATGCAGCATATACAGCACAAACAATCAGCCCTTGAATCTTACAATCCAAAGAAGCGGGAATCTTAAAGGATGTTGTAGACCCCATACTTTGATGGCTGAACCACTGTGGAACCTCATTTCCAGGAAGGAAGATGTCAAACCTACCACGTTCGTGCAGTCCCTATTACATACAAAAACCTGATGTTTAAGACACAACACAACACACACACACACGGGGGGGGTTGAGATAGGGAGAGAGAGAGAGAACCTGGATAAGAGTCATCCAAAAAGTATTTGTCAAATTGTTGCACCTATCCAAGTGAATGCGTCGTAAATTTCCCAACCTCTCTAAGCCTTGAATTTCAATTAACTTGTCACAATCTCCTAGAAGCAAGCTTGATAAGTTGTAGCAGTTTGACATATTTGGTAACATTTCCAAAGATGTGCAACCATCTGAAAACAATTCTATTAGACTTGAAGGAAGCTCTTCAAGTGATTTAAGTCTCGTGCAATCTTGTAACCAAAGGTATTGAAGCTGAGAAAGTTGACCAATGCCAACAGGTAGACTACAAAAATTGTTATTACGTAGGCTTAACTCTTCCAATAATTCTAAGTTCCCAAGGTTTGATATTCTTTCCAATGATGTACAACCATCTGCATTCAAGCTCTTAAGGTTAGATGGAAGCTCTGGAATTGACTGAAGCCTTGTGCAATTCTGCAGCCGAAGGATTTGGAGCTGAGAAAGGTGACTGATGCTGGCTGGTAGGTTAAAAAAATTGCTTTCACAGAGATCTAACACTTCCAATGATAATAAACTTTTAATATTTGATAGTCTTTCCATTGATGTGCAACCTTTTGCATTCAAGACTTTTAAGCTTGAAGGAAGCTCTGGGAGGGATTCTAGCCTTGTACAATTTTCTAACTGAAGAAGTTGTAACTGAGAAAGGCCGTTGATGGTAGCTGGTAAGCTACAAAAGTTGTTATTTCCTAGATGCAATTCTTGCAATGAGGATAAGTTTCCCAAATCACTAGGTAGTGTGCCATCTAGTAGATTGCAGTTGCTCAGATCAAGCCGTTTTAAGGAGCAAAGACCTGAGAAAGAAGTTGGTGGAATAAGAATGGAACGGTGATTTTTTCTTGGAAATTCCAATGTCAAGAAGAACGAATACCATGGTTTAGATGGCAAGTTGTGAAGTTTTGAGCAGCCAGAGAGAATGAGATTTTCAAGAGATTTCAACTTGCAGATGCTGCTTGGCAAATTGATAAGATTTCTACAATCTTTCAGATTCATGAAAACAAGATTTTCAAGACATCCAATGGAATTATGAACCTCAACCAAACTTGTACAACCTTCGAGGATCAACCTTTCAAGATTGGGAACACCTGTGAAGTCTGGAGTTTTGAGTAAGCGAAGGGAATGACTAAGATTAAGGATTTTCAAGTTCCCAAGCAACTGTACAAAAAAAAGGAAAAATATCAATTTTCCCGAAACACAAAATTGATCGTAAGAGAACATAAATTCCATTGCAAACCTTTATTTCCTTCCAGACTTGTTTGATTCTGCTATGTTGCATGTCAAGCACAACAACGTTCTCCAAATAAAAATTGGTTGGTATAAATTTTAAAGTAAATCCATGCCAACAGAGCCACCTTAGCTCTCTAGAAAAATGTTCATAGCCTCTTGGGAGGTTTACATAATTGAGCTGGAGCAGTCTTAGGTTATGCATCTTCTCAAATACTTCGCCATTTAAACATAATTCTCCCTCTCTAGGCAAATTTAAAATTAATCCTTCAATTGCTCCTGTTCCCTGCAAATATAAATCATAAAATCATAAATTGCTAGTTAACTCACACTGTGACCTATAACACTTGGGATGATCTTTAATATGATAAGGATGCCCTTTGAATTTCTCAATGCAACAACAATAAACAAATGGAGATGTAAAAACCACAGATATCACAAGTAAAAGTAGGCTGCAAATGGTACCTGTTTGTCCAAATTCGAATTCAATTTTTCTCTTCTTTTTTTTTTAGAAAGGTAAAGTATACGTATTAATATCAAAAGTATGGTCCTCTATACCAGTATTTTAAAAGGGGGGATGGTGTTCATAGGGGGAGCTAGGTATAAATACATTGGGAAAAAAATGACCAATTCTGAGGTGGACTGAATCGTAAAAATCCCTATTTTAAAAGGCATGGGAAGCACCCCAAAACACCCTGAGGCATATGTCATAGTTGTTCATAGAGGAATGCGCCTCATGCATGCCTTGGACAAAAAGACAAATAAAAAAAAGAAGGAAAGGAAAGGAAAAGAAAAGAAAGAAGGGAAAGAAAAAGAAAGAAAGAGAAGAACAAAGAGAAAGGAACAAGATGAGATCCTCCTTCCTCTTCTTCCTCCTCCCCCTCCTTTTCTTCTTCCTCCTCATCCCCCTCCTCTTAAGGAGGTTTACACCTCCTTGTGTTTGGGAGGCTTACACTTTATGAGAAGCTGTACAAGTATATGCCAACTAAGGACCCTCTAAATAATCCACCCAAAAAAAAGAAGCAGAGAATATATCATCCTTATATACAGTGATTATAGACAGCCAACTCTTTAACATCTCTATTGCCAGGTGAATCACCCCTGATTCAGAAATTGACTTCTACTCAAATATTCTAATACTTCTTTCATACCGGATGGCCCACACCACCACTACCATCAGACTGTCCCTTTTCCTTGACATACCCACTACTTGCCATTCTTCTAAAAGCTGCCTCACTGACCTGGGAAAGCAATACTGTAAGTTTAGTGCCCTAATAAAGTAGTGCCAAGTGGAGGCACTAAAACAACAATGCAGAAACAGGTGATTTGAGGATGATTCTTCTCTCTTCAGCAACATGTCTTATGTAAGACACTTCTCCCAAGTTACCACCCACATGAAAAACTTCACTTTTGAAGGAGCATCAGTGCCCCATATGGGTTTTTTAGAAAATCCTCACCTTCCCCACAACAATGCCTCGATAGAAGGATTTCACTAAGAACTAAGAACTTCCCTGAGTGTAACCATTTCCAGTATCAAGAATCTTGAACTTGCAGACTTATGTGTTGGTTTTGGAGCATAGCAAGGAGCTCAACCACCGAATACATCTCCCAATCATTGAAGCTCCTTCCAAAGGAGTCAACAGCCACCACACAAGAATCTGCAACCTAAGTGAACTTGTTTTCGGCTACATTAAACAGAGTCAGGTACCTGTCCTTCAGAGCCCTCTCCCCACACCATGGATCCAAGCAGAAAAGCAATCTTCTACCATCTCCTACCTTGAACCATAATTCTCCATAAAATTTGTTGAAAGCCTATATGCCACTCCATACACCACACCCATAAGATATGTGAGAGTTCTCTGCATCCCAACCATTACTTAAGCCATATTTCTCATCTATAATCTTCCTCCATAGACTATTGGGTTCTGTCAAGGATCTCCAAAACCACTACCCAATAAGGTTGTATTAAATGCTTAACCTTCCTGATTCCCAGCTCGCCATGGGAAATTGATTTACAAAACTGATCCTAGTTGACAAGTGATATTTGGCTGAATCATTCCAACCTTTCTATCATGTTCTTCTCAATTTCACCATCAACTTCAGAGAAGATGGTGAAAATAGACATATAATATGCTGGGAGGCTGGCTAGCACACACTCTTCATTAGAGTCACTTTGTCTTCTTTAGATAGATAACAAGTCTTCCAAGCAATCAACTTCGAGTCTATTCATTCAAGAATTGGGATCCAAATGGATTTTGACGTGCTCTTTGCCCCCAAGTGGAAGGCCCAAGTATTTGGTAGGAAGGCTACCCACCTTGCAGCCCAATAGATCAGCCAATTCCTGCACATTGGTGACTTCCCCTACTTCCATCATACTTTTTGTGCCATTGTTGCAAACCTTGCATGAAAATAATGACAAGTAATGGTGACAAGGGATCACCTTGCCTTAAACCTGTAGAGCTCTTGAAGTTGACCTTAGCTACCCCTTGCCAAAATTGAAAAGCTTGGTATGGTATGGTAGCGCATATGGATATACCCTACCCAATCCATTTCTACATTTACTTGTTGAGAGGTACCTATCCAAGGGCATTTTTGCCTAATATTAATCGTTTACTGATGCATTTTTGCCTCCTTCTTCTTCTTCTTCTTCTTCTTCTTCTTCTTTTTGCCTAATATTAATCGTTTACTGATGCATTTTTGCCTCCTCCTTCTTCTTCTTCTTCTTCTTCTTCTTCTTCTTCTTCTCTCTTCTTCTTCTTCTTCTTCTCTCTTTCTTTCTCAACCATCTACAACTCAAGTGAGTAATTAGTATAAGAGCACCCTACAGAAGAAGGTTCAATTGCAGCAATCATGTCTGACTGCTGACATCATCACCACCATATCAGTAGACTGCATGGCCGGCACATCCTTCAGAGCATGGGAACCTTAGGTTCTGGTTAGATATGATTTTAGACACTTTTTGGTGGTGGTTTCATACGTACTAATGAGCTTCATGTTTTTTCTGGAATTTTTGTTAAGAAAATTAAAAGAAGTCAGATCTAATTGTTCAATCAATTTTGTTGCTTAGGCTCCGCTTGGAAAGAGTGCAAATATAAATCTGTTCAGTGCGAATACAATATGCCCACTTCATACACATAAGCTCCATTTGTATCTGCACTGAACATATTTGAATTTGCACTCTTCCCAATGCTTTTTTTTTTTTTTTGCCGATTGGGTTTGCTTCTGTTGGAACTGTATGAAATTTTGGATGTCCCAGGGTTGATCTCACTCAAGAGTTGATTTGAGGTTATAGTGATCATATTTACCAGCAAGCTGTGTTTTTCTCTTTTTCTTCTCTCTCATGTGTTGAAAACTATGTATTAGGGCTGTCGGAGGATAATTTCTGATATGTATCTGATCTGGGTAGAACCAGACCTGTTCACGGGCCGGGCTTCGGGCCCGATTTTACACTGTCTCGGGCTCGGGCTTCGGGCCGGGCTCATTAGAATTTTGACAAAAGCCAAGCCCGAGCCCGGCCCATGAACAGGTCTAGGTAGAACTAGTACATGCTGTTTTGGTGTGAAGGACATTGATTCTAGTGCCTCTTTGTTTTTGGGTGGCTGGGTAGTTGTTTCTCCTATGGAGCAGTGTTTTAAAAGCGAAAGGCACAAAAAAAAAGCACAATGGTCATTTTGTGCCCAAGGAACAAGGCGCAAAAAAAGCACAATAGCCATTTTGTGGCCGAGGCGCAAGGCAAGGCACACACCTTTTTGAAGCAAGGCACAAAATTCAAGAAAAAAAGCAAAAAAAAAGTAAAAAAGTTAAAATAAATTAAGAAAATATTAAAAATAGTATTAATTAAGAAAAATGAACTTTAATTTTAAACTAAATATTTTAAAAAGCCTATTAACTCAGATTAAAATGCACAAAATTAACATGCAAAACATATTCAAAGTGAAAAATGCAAAATAAAATAAAAAATAGCATACAAAACATATTCAAGCATGTTAAACTATTAATTTCTTTATTTCTTCCATTGTTTCAAATAGCTAATGTGATGTTAAACATCTTTAATTCCTAATTCTATGAGCTGCCTTTGTACCAAGCCCTCAAGGAAAGCCCAAACAAGTCCATTCTTTCATTAGAAAGAATGAATAAACAACAGTAGCTAATAGGGGCTCTACTAGGCTTAAAAAATAGCAAAAAAGCGTACTCCTAGGCACACCAGGCATGCGCCTTTTGAAAGTGCTGTAGCTGGCGGCTAGGCAAGACACATACCTTAAAATGTGCCTCGCCTGAGTGCCTAGGCATGCCTTTTAAATCACTTCCATGGATCACAACCCAAATATCCAGATTAGAACTATAAATCTTAATGGTGCCGATTTCCTAGTGGCCTCAATTCACAAAGATGTATGTCAGAGGTTGTGGAAAGATGGGATGCATAACCAAGGCTGAGAAAAAACCTCTTCCAACTGACCCTAATCATGCTTGATGGGAGTAGAACCTTATGATTATAATGTGGCTGGTTGGTTTTATGCAGTCACATATAGCAAGGAACTACATGCTTTTGTCAACAGCTAAGGATATCTTGGATAGGATTTCAGCCACCTATTCGCAAGTTCATAACACCACCAAAATCTATCAATTTCACAAGAAAGCCAATAATCTCAAAGAGGGGGGGGGAGAGTTCAATGTCTTTATATTTTTTGTTCTTTTCTATCATTATGAGGAGGAAATAGATTATCTAGAGGCACTTGAGTTCAGGGATTAATTTCATGGGGTGTAGTACAAGAAGCATATGAAAGCTCAGTGTCTTTGAGTTATTAGCCAGGCTAAACGTTGAATATGACTTTACACAACAACAAATCCTAAGTAATAATTTGGTTACTCCTCTTGTTGCATATTCACTAGTTTAGGGTGAAGAGTCATAGGGCTTCCATGATTCATTAACAAACTATTGAATGCTCAACATGGTTATCTTCACTAAACATAAATAAAGTAACAGTTCCAAAAGGGCTCATGCAGCTGAAGGGGAAGATTTTACGTGTGATTATTGCAAAAGACCAAAACACACAGAGATAGGTATTGGAAGCTACATCTAGAGTTGAAACCAACCAAGATTAAGGGGGACAAAGAAGGATAGTGCTCATGTTGGCACTAGTTCTAAGACACCGGCTAGTACTCCTACATCAATGGGTCCAAATCATAGGGAAACAACAGTAATTGCCAAGGCTAAGATCGAAAAACTTCATTGCCTCCTAACTATGTTGGAAAAAACAGTGATACCAATTGCTCTAAGCAAAGTGGTCCCTCTACTACTTTTGCTAAGTCAAGTAATTCCATTGTTTATCATGCCTAAACACCTACTTCTTAACTAATTCATTCTGGTACTTCTAAGTTTTAAACACATGACATGTATCTGATCTCGTTTCAGTTCTTATCCTTTGTTTTGTAGAATAGATAAAATTCCTTTACCCAACAAATCTTACACTTCATTTCTAGTGTGAGTATTGTTAAGCTGAGTAATAATCTCTCTCTGGACTCCATCTTTCACATTCCCTAGTTGCATACTAATTTGTTGTTTGTTAGTTCCCTTACCAAATTTTTAAATTGTTGTGTAACCTTTTTTTCCTAATAATTGTGTTTTCCAAGACCTAAAAACTAGGAAGATGATTGGAAGTGGCAATAAAATTAATGCAGTTTAGCTTTTGAGCCAGCTTATTGTTTAGCATGCTCTTCCAAATTTCCTTGTGAATAAGAGTCAATTGATTTAAATAAAGTTATGGCACTGTCATGAGGGTCATGTGTCTTTCTAGTCCTTGAAGTTACTGATTCCTAGTCTTTTTCAATCGGTGTCGTTTTCAAGTCATCAATGTGAAACATGCCTGTTTTCAAAACATTGTAGAGAAACTTATTATCAAAGTGATAAAAGAAGTGATTTTCCATTTCTTATTGCGGATGCTTATGTGTGGGGCCCTTATTACCAATATGGGTGGATACAGATATTTCATTTTGTTTATTAATGATTACTGCAAATTTACTTGGTTGTATGTGTTAGACAGTGTATGTCCTTAACTTTAATCAGACTAATGTATTCTGATTTTTATTAATGAAATCAATATCATTATTATTTCATGATTATGTTTGGTATGCTTTTTTGTGTATTACCCCCTAAACCCTTAAACTAGACATTTATGAGACTTATGTTCGTCTGGAATGTTCTTAGTGTGAAGAATCCTGATATTGTATCTTATTACTATGGTCCTTGTTGTACACTATCATGTTATTTATTTCTCTGATTCTCTCTTATTTTCTCTTTTTCCCCACAAGGGCCTTTTCTATACATACTCACCCTATACTTGTTGATCTCTCTTTTACAAACTAAGTGTGTGACATGGTATCAAAGCAGGCTACTCCATAGACTGTCTGCTCCATGTTCACTCATTAACCTCTCAAATCTTATTGATTTCTGGACTCATCGACTGGAGCTAGGGTTGCTCCATTCAACCCTTATCCTGGTTATCTGTCTGAGATTTCAGCAAGGGAGATTTTCGTAGAACTCTTTGAGAAAACATTTGTTTGAAGGGAGACTGTAACTGGTGTGTCGCCTAGACCTGGTTTACCTACTCAGAAAATCTCATCGTAATTGGAAAAGTATGTGGAGTTCTGATCTCTCCTCTCCTGGAAGGCAGTTTCTGGAAATCTGCACATCAGGTTGGTGAATCTGATTTTTCTGCTCAATCATCTATCCTTTTTTCTTGGAACCCTAGTTTTGGTGTTGCCTAGGGTACTCTTACTCCATAAAATACTTAGTTGCATTTCGGTATCAGTTCTAAAGAGTATTTCTTTTCTCTCCAATTCGTCAGTCCTGAAACACTGCTGTCTTGGACTGTTACCACTTAAAACTATCAGGTTGGATCTATTTGGCATTTTCTTTGAAGGATTTTGATTCCTCCATAGCTTGGCATGTCTCCGTGGATTGTACAACTGAGGTGAATGACCATACATATCTGCTGGACCTGATCTCTCTGCTATTTCTCCATATTGTTTGCTTCAGTCTTGCTATCAAGGGTGCCTCTTCTGAGAGATTCTCTTGGTTTATTGCTGGGATATTGATTTCAGCAGCTGCACAATCTCTGGATTAAGTGTAGAGATTAAGCAACCTTGAATCTAATTATCAGGGTTGTTACTTCACATTTTAGATTATATATTTCTTGATTAAAATGGCTGAAAAGGTGGACATTATTCTGGTGAAGTTTGATGGAACTAACTATAGCATGTGGAAGTTCCATTTTGACTTCTTTGTTCAAGGAAAAGGGCTTGAAGGATACTTAAATGGGGCTGTCAATAAACTTGATAAATCAGACACCAAGGCATTTACACAATGGAAACTTGAAAATGGAAAAATTGTCTCCTGAATTCTCAGCTCTATTGTTTCTCACATTGCTATTCCTATGAGAATGCGAAAAGCCTATGAAATGTATTCTTATCTGAAGAAGGTCTATCATCAGTCCAATATGTTAAGACAGTACCAAATTGAGTCCGAAATATTTATGCTAGGGAGATAAAAAGATACAGGAATATTATGCAGGCTTTCTTGACTTGTGGGCAAAATATGAATTAGTTCACATTTGACCATTTGATTCGGCAAAGTGCGTTAAGTATCTATAGAAGCACTTTGAGAAGAGGAAGGTGAATCATTTCCTCATGAGAATGAAACCTGAATATGAAATTATTTGATCCAATATTCTGAGTAGGGGTACACTACTAGATTTAGATTCTGTGATGGGAGAATTGCTAAGAGAGGAGACTAGACTTACTGTTGCAAATCTAGAAGGGAAGAAACTTGGATCTAGGGCTGAAACAGTTTTTATTGCACAAGGGAGTAAGAAATTGAGTGGAAAGGATATGTCTAAAACACAATGTTATGAATGCAACGGTTTTGGACATATTGCTTCGCACTTCAAGAAGAAGAATGTTCGCACATACTGTAAACAGCATGGTCATATCATTCCAGATTGTCCTGTTCGCCCCTCCAAAGGTAGTATGAATAAGAATCAGCCATGGGCTTACCAGGTATTTGAAGGACAAACGACTGATGTTCCCAGTGTCAAAGGTGAATCTTTTGCTCCCATGAACAAGGAAGAGATACAAGAACTGATATCCTCTACTATCTCATCTACATTTTCTGCTATTGGGTTATCTAGTCTGGTTATTGTTCCTCTTCCTCTTATGTTTGGATAATTGATTGTAGGGCTACCAATCATATGATTGATGCCTACCCTAAACCATCAAATAAATCTTCAAAGACCCATTATAAGCATATTCTTACTGCCAATGGTGAGAAACTAAAATATCATTGGGAGTAATGATTTGTGTTTGAAGCTCTCACCCTCGGCTTCCCCTTCCCTTACCAAAACCTTCTTTATTTCCAAACTTACCACTAACCTTATTTCAGTTGGTCAATTGGTTGATGAAGGTCACATTCTAACCTTTTCTTCTAATGGTTGTTTGATCTAGGACTGGTGCATTGGGAAGGTGAAAGGGAAGGGGCATAGATTGAGTCACTTGTTTGCACTAGAATTCGAGGGATCTCAATCAATATAATCATCTGCTTATTTTAGTACTTTTTCATTGAATTCTGGTTTGGGTCAAAGAAATAACATTTGGGATTTATGGCATAAATGTTCAAGTCACCCAAATCCTAGAAAACATAAATTTTTGTTTCATTGGTTTCATTAGAAATAAAATTCCCTCCTTGCAAACTTTTGATACATCTTGTGTTACTTGTTGTTTGAGTAAGAGTCATACATTGCTATTTCCTCACAAAGCTGAACATGCTACTTCACCATTTGAAATTATACATAGTGATGTATGGACTTCCTCTGTTATTTCACAATTGATGACTGCACAAGGTACACTTAGATCTACTTCCTCAAACACAATTCAGAAGTTTTTTCCAACCTTTCAGTTATTTCATGCTATGGTCCAAGTTCAGTTTTAATCCAATGTTCATATCCCACACTCAGACTCAAGGGGAGAATACACTGATGGTGAATTTCTGATTTACATAAGAAATCTTGGAATACAAATTCAACAAAGTTATCCAAACACTCCTTAGCAAAATGGTGTGGCAAAACACAAGAATGAGCACATCCTCAGTGTTGTGAGAACTCTTCTTCAAAAGTCACATGCACCATCTTCATTTTGGGTGGGGGCAGCTAATACGACTGTGGATCTAATTAATTGTGTTCCTTCATCTGTTCTGGCTAACTTGTCTCCTCATCAAAATTGTTTCGTCATCCTCCCAATCTCTCCAACATTCATGTTTTTGGAGCTTATATTTTGTACATCTTCCCTCTTGGGAACGTTCTAAACTCTTAGCCACAAAGGATTTCTTTGCTATGATCCTTCTACCCACCGCATCTGTATTTCTCGGAATGTCATTTTTCTTGAGCATATTTCCTTTTTTTCAAGAGAAGCCAAGTTATTAACAACCTTTGTTTCTATTTTGTACGACTTTGATTGACAGGATGTTTCATCTTCAACAATTGTGAAGGATCTTCTCATCTTCTATCACAAGCGAGTTTGTGATCCAACACCTATGCCTACAACCCTCCTTCATCCCAGTTCAGATCCTCAACCTACCACCGATAACCCTGTAAGTGATACCTCTATTTTAGATTCTTCTATTGTTCCATTTGTTCCTTTGCGATGTTCTAGCCGTGTTTCTAGACCCCCTAACGCTATGGTTTCCCTTCAAACCATAGTTCCTTTTCTGTTGTCTTGTCTTCCACTTATAGTATTCCTCATTCTTAATAGCAGGCCATTAGCAATCCCCACTGGAGAGATGCCATGGATGCAGAGATTCAAGCCTTGCATAAGAATGACACTTGGGACCTTATCCCAACTCCTTCTGATGGTTCTCTTATTGGGAGCAAGTGGGTTTATTCTATCAAGTTGAAATCTGCTGGCTCCTTAGATTGATAAAAGCCCGTCTTGTGGCTTAGGGTTATACACAAGTATGGCATTGATTATGAGGAGACATTTGCTTATCACTACAACTCGTGTTCTTTTAGCCCTTTTTGTTGTGCACTCTTGGTCTACCTATCAATTAGATGTGAAAAATGCCTTTCCACATGGGAATTTAAAGAAAAAAGTATACATGAAATCCCTTCGAGGTACTATAGTGATCCATCTCTTCTTTGTCGCTTGAAGAAATCTCTCTATGGGCTAAAGAAGGCCCATCGGGAATGGTTTGAGAAATTCAGTGATGTTGTGGATGTGGGTATATCAGAGTGATTCTAATCATTCTCTCATTGTTCGAAAATGGCCTCAGAGTAGTACAATTCTCTCTTATATGTGGATGACATGTTGTTGACTCTAGAGATGATATGGAAGGAATTCATGACCTTAAGTCTCTCCTTCACAAATCCTTTCACATGAAGGACATGGGCCTATTTCTTAGGACTTGAAGTCCAAAGAAATCATTGGGGATATTTCATTTGCCAACACAAATATGTTTTGGATCTTGTCAAGTTGGATGGCCTTACTAATAATAAGCATGTTGATACTCCCTTGGAGTTGAATGTTAAATTGTCCAAGTTGTTAGTCAATTTGTCTCTACTCCTCACCAACCCCATCTAACTGCTGTACATCGGATTATCCACTATGTTCTTGGCACTTTATCGCCAGGACTATTCTTCTCCACATCCTCTCCTATCCATTTGAGGGCCTATGCTAATGCTAATTGGGTAGGTTGTCTTGACACTCGTCACTCCACTACGGGTGGTGTCTTTTCATGGGTGATTCTCTTATCTCGTAGAAATGCAATAAACAATAAATTATCTCCAAGTCCTCCACAAAAGCTAAATACAGGGCAATGTTGTCAGTGTGCAGTGAAATTGTTTAGCTTAAATCGCTACTTAAAGACCTTGGTCATCCTATCTCTACACCTATCCATTTGTATACAAACAACACCGGTGTTATAAAGATTGCTTCTAACCCTATCTTTCATGCAAACATCCGGGCAAACCGATGCTAATGTACTCACATCAATTTGAGGGGTGTGTGAAGAATCTTGATGTTGTCACTATAGTCCTTGTTGTACATTATCATGTTATTTCTTCCTATCTTATTTTCTCTTCTTTGCCCCACAAGGGCCTTTTCTGAATCTCTAGGCCTAAATTTGTTGAGCTCTCCTATACCAAGTGTGTGACACTTAGCCATTGAATATACTTGGACAATTATACTAACAAATTGACATTGATGTACTGTCGAATTGGTGGAGTAGCTAGTTTCAGTTGCTAGGGTTCGACCCACAGTATGGTCAGTGGGTATTTACCAGAAACACTAAACAATAACCAATTTCTTGTTATGTCAAAAACCTTAGAGACATATGAGCAAAATTGAAAAGTTACATTAACCCCGGACTGGATGATGATATTGCACATGTTGGACAGGGTTGCTTTTAATGTGCCAACTAGTAAGATTCTCTACGGGTCAAATACATGGGTATATTGGAGTAGTTTGAAATATCACTTGAGTGGGTGATCATTGTGATAGGATCAGCCACTTTTTAGAAAAGAGAATATTCAGGTTTACACTCTCTCTAATGGAAACCTTAAACTATAGGCAATGGATTTCAATGTGCTTTAAAATCAATTTGCAAAATGTATTTATATTCATAATAAATTATTTCATAAAAAATATTTGTAAAAGGTCATATTCCCGGGATCCATTAAAATAGAGGGTATGACACTACATTTAGCAGTCAAGTCTGGTAGAGGGTGTGACACTACATTTGGGGTTAAAATTTGATGGGCTTGTTTTCTTATATTAATTTGTTGCCTTTGGGCTTCATATGATAGCTAAAACCAGAGACCACTTATACTTAAGTGTTGGGCCCATACTAAGCCCAATTATTTGCATTTGGCACCCAACTTTTTCCTCTCTCTCTCTCTCTTCATGCAACAAACCGATATTGTCGATCCAAAAGATACTACTCTCTTTCAATTTTCAATTGATCTCCCATGTTTATACATTTTTTCAGAAATATTGGATGCATTTCTTTTAGAAAATATTCTTATGCCTTGTGGGTTAGGGAGCAACTACAACAACTCTTGCTATAAGTCTAGAGCCCAACAACATTATCAAATTGTTGAGAATGTGTATTTGGCTTTAGGGGTATTGTTGTCTTTTCCTTTTTTTGTATTTGGGCGCCCTTATAGGGACATGGATGTAATTTCAGATTTATCATATAATAAACATTCTAGGTGTGAACAGTAACACCCAAGTTCTCTCCCATAACTCTTCTTCTTCCTCTTCTCTTCTTCTTCTCTTCTTCTTTCTTCCTTCCCTCTTCCTACACTCGACAACTTGGTATCAAAACGGGAAGAAGCCTCAGACTAGATCCTCTACCAACTCCCGAACTCACAAAGACCTACTAACGTCAAACCGCTACCAGATGACGTCAGCAGTCCGTACAGGAACTGGCGGCAACCCTTGAATCTGATATACTCTAGTTCACCCTGATTTTAGGGTTATTGTGGTATGGTTCTTATCTTCATCTGATGTGTTTATGAGTTTTCCCAGATTTTACAATAAAAAATTATAGAAAAATACTGGTTCGATGTTTGGACTTTTTCTTCCTTGTCTGAGTTTGACACATGCTTGAAACTTGTTGGTTTTGGTTTATTTGGCATTGCTAAAGGTATGGGAAGTGGTTTCACATCCTTATAACCTTTGATCTTTCTACAGGTCTTTTTTCTTCCCAATATTGCCGTCGGTTCAGTTTTGGGCCTCCCATTGGATTCCAGCCGAGTGTTTCCCATCTTTTGTGGGTCAAGTGTGTGTTGGTTGGTGGTTGTAGTGTTGTAGAACTGTTAAAAGGCCTATCCAACTCAAATGGATGTGCCTAAGGAGTTACAAACCTCTTCTGAAGTGCTGTCGGGTAATGTCGATGTCTCCAGTGGTAACGATAACCACTGTAAAACTTGATGGAACCAACTTCCTAGAGTGGTCTCAATCAGCCAAGCTTACTATCGGAGGTAAGGGTAAGCTGGGATTTATTACTAGTAGGGAGGAGAAGCCAAAAGCTAATGACCCCAAACTTGCTAGATGGGAACAGGATAATTCCTTGGTTATGTCATAGCTGGTGTGTTCAATGCAGCCACATATTGCCTGCAATTATATGTTCCTCTCCACTGCCAAGAATATTTGGGATCGTGTTACAGCCACGTACTCTCAAAAAAAAAATACAGCCCGAGTCTATCAACTCTGAAGAGAAGCCTATAATATACGTCAGGGGGAGAGGACTATAGCCATGTACTTTCCATCTTTGTAGTCTCTATGGGAAGAAATAGATCATTTGGAAAACTTCCAATGGAAGAACCCTGAGGATGGTGAACAGTATCGGAAGTATGTTGAGAAGAATCGAGTGTTTGACTTCTTGGCTGGATTGAATGGTGAGTATGATTTTACCTGACAACACATCTTGAGTGCAGATATTGTTTCCCTTGTTACTGCATACTCCTTAGTGCAGGGAGAGGAGAGGAGAAGGGTTGCTATGATGCAGACCTCAGTGATGGATCATTCTGCCTACATGTCTTCAAGGTTCAAGTCGAGTACAAACAAACAGGGTACTAATGAAAAGCATGAAGATGTGGTCTGTGATTATTGCAAAAGGTCGAGACATACGAAGGATAGGTGTTGGAAATTGAATCCACATTTGAAGCCTGACAAGTTTAAAACCGAAAAGAAGGGCAATGCTCATCTTGCTACTGTTGGAGCTGATTGCCCTCCTAATGTATAGGCTCTCACACATGATTCCTCTGATGTGATGGAGAAGCTTAGGATTCTGTTGACTCAGCTTGAGAAGTCTGGGCTCTCTGACTCTACTAATTCTAGTAATCCTTCCAGTGCTTTTGCAAAATCAGGTACTGCACTTACTTGTCAATCTTCTCCTACTAGCTCCTGGATTGTGGACTCTAGAGATAGTGCACATATGACTGGTATGTCTTCCCACTTCACCTCTTATAAGTTGGCTCCAGGGGAAGGAAAAATCACTGTAGCTGATGGATCTCAGACCCCTATCTCTGGTCTGGAGGAGGTTAAGCTTACTTGTGATCTTTCCCTGAGCTCTGTCCTTCATGTCCTCCACTTGTACAAGAATTTTTTATCTGTTAGCACTCTTACCAAATCTCATAATTGTTCAGTGACCTTTTTCCCTTCTCATTGTGTTTTTTAGGACCTAAGAACAGGAAGGACGATTGGAACTGGGCATGAAGCTGATGGAGTTTACCTTTTTGTTCAAACCTCTGAGCAAGGATTACTGTGCTAGATTGAATCATGTCATGATGAAAATTTTAGTTTTTTGAAGTTGTGGCATTGTCACCGCGGTAATGTGTCTTTTAAGTCCATTAAATTTTTGTTTCCAAACTTATGTCAGTCTAAGTCTAGTTTGGGTATGCAATGTGAAGTTTGTCATCTCTCAAAACAATGTAGAACTATATATCCTGCAAGTAATAGGAGTGATGTTGCTTTCAACTTGATACACATTAATGTTTGGGGCCCATACTCTATTCCATGTATGGGCAGCTATAATTATTTTATATTGTTCATTGATGATTACTCTAGATATACTTGGCTTTACTTGATGAAGAGTAGAGATGAGGTCCATTCCATTGTTCAAAACTACTTCAAGATGGTGGAAACACAATTTGAAAGGAAAATCAAGATAATACGGTCTGACAATGCGAAGGAGTATTTTGAAAAGCATCTACAATTATTCCTTGAAGGAAAGGGAGCAATTCATCAAAATTCATGCTCTCATACTCCGCAACAGAATTTGGTGTAGCAGAGATAAAAAACAAACATGTTGTCGAGGTGGCAAGAGGCCTTCTCTTCCAGATGAATGTACCAACTCGATTCTGGGGAGATGCAATTGAAGCAGCAGTGTATCTCATTAATAGACTTCCTTCACGATCCCTTTCTCTTCAATCACCTCATCAACTTTTGTTTCCTAAGGATCCTATTTTCAATTTGCCTCTCAGAGTCTTTGGTTGTAGCTGCTTTGTTCATGACATGAGTCCTCGCCAGAAACTTGACCCTAAATCTGTCAAATGCATATTTCTAGGCTATTCTCCAGTCCAAAAGGAGTACAAGTGCTTTGATCCCCATACTGGATAAAGGTACGTATCTAAGGATGTTACATTCCTTGAGTCTACTCCATATTTTCAGTCCACTCATCCTTCCCTTCAGGGGGAGAGTGTTTGTGAAGATCGGACTCCTTTTTGTTTTCTTGTTCCTAGCTCTATGAGCATTCCTAGTTTGTCTTCCCCTTGTAGTAACAGTATTCCTGTTCCTCCTCCTCCTCCTCTCCAGCGATCCTGGCAATAGTAGTTTATAAGGCATAAAAGGAAGGATACTCCTGAGGCTGAATGTCCACAACAATCGAATCACCCGATTCCAGGTAACACTGAAAGCAACCCTGAACTTCCTTCTCCTATTATTATTGAGCCCGATGTCTCACAATCTGACCTTGACCTTCCCATTGCATTTAGAAAAGGAAAAAAGGAAATGCACCACCTACCCCATCACTAATTATGTTTCTTATGATGCTCTTTCACCCTCCTATCATGCCTATGTTACTACTATCTCCTCTGTTTCTGTTCCTCGTAATGTTTTAGATGCAGTTCAATCACCTCAGTGGAAGGATGCTATGAACCAAGAGATAAAGGCTCTCTTAAAAAACCATACATGGGAGCTTGTTCCTCTTCCTGAAGGCAAAGTTCCAATGGGCTACAAGTGGGTATTTACCATTAAACATCGGGCTGATGGATCAATTGAAAGATACAAAGCTAGGTTGGTGGCAAAAGGATACACCCAAACATATGGGATTGACTATCAAGAGAGCTTTGCTCCTGTAGCCAAAATGAACTCTATCTGAGTTATTATGTCTCTTGTTGCTCATTATTCATGGCCTCTAAATCAGATGGATGTGAAGAATGCCTTCCTAAAAGGAGATCTTCAGGAGGAGGTATACATGGATTTACCACCAGGGGTAATCTTACCCAATAGTGAGGGGAAGGTTTGTCGTTTAAGAAAATCTCTTTATGGGCTTAAATAGTCCCCTAGAGCTTGGTTTGATAGATTCAAAAAGGCTATTCTCAAAATTGGGTTTACACAAAATCACAAGCGGACCATACTTTGTTTATACGAAGGGTTAATGGACTACTCACCTTGTTGATAGTGCATGTGGATGATATTGTTGTCACTGGAGATGATCACTCTAGGATAAACCAACGAAAGTCATTCCTTACTTCTGAATTTGAAATCAAAGATCTTGGGAATCTCAAATACTTTCTTGGAATCGAAGTGGCAGGGTCAAAGGGAGGGATATTCATTTCACAGAGGAAGTATGTCGTTGATCTCCTTCATGAGGTTGGGAAACTAGGGTGTAAGCCAGTTGAAACTTTTATTGACTCCAATCATAAACTAAGTGTTGATGATGGAGATATTCTTCTAGACAAGGGTGTCTACTAGAGGCTTGTTGGTCGGCTTCTTTACCTATGCCTGACTCGACCTAATATATCCTATATTGTTAACATGGCGAGTCAGTATATGCACAGACCTAGAACTTCACATATGCAGGCTATCAACAGGATTCTTGCCTACCTAAAGGGGTGTCCAGGTAAAGGAATGCTATACTCTAACCAGGGACATCTCAAGGTTAAGGCTTACACTGATGTTGATTGGGCAAGTTCTATAGATGATAGAAGATCTAACCAGGGACATCTCAAGGTTAAGGCTTACACTGATGTTGATTGGGCAAGTTCTATAGATGATAGAAGATCCACCTCCAGTTACTGCACCTTGGTAGGAGGTAATGTTGTGTCTTGGAAAAGCAAAAAACAATCTGTTGTTGCCCGATCTAGTACTGAAGCTGAATACAGAGCTATGGCTCATGGTGTATTGGAGTTGCTATGGTTGAAGTCTTTGCTATCATAAATTAGGATCAAAGCTGAAACCCCAATGATGCTACACTATGATAATCAAACTGCCATAAACATTGCTCATAACCCTGTTCAACATGACCGCATAAAGCATATTGAAGTTGACAGACACTTCATTAGAGAAAAGATAGCTAATGGAGAGAAATGTGTGCCTTTTGTTAGGTTAGAGAACCAACTTGCTGATTGCCTCATTAAGGGTCTCAACAAGCCAAAACTTGATAGAAACTTGAGCAAGTTGGGCATGATAGATATCTATGCTCAGCTTGAGGGGGAGTGTTGAGAATATGTATTTGTCTTTAGGGGTATTGTTGTCTTTTCCTTTTCTTTTGTATTTGGGCGCCCTTATAGGGACATGGATGTAATTTCAGATCTATCATATAATAGATATTCTGGGTGTGAACAGTAACACCCGAGTTGGTAAAATAATGTTGTGCTAGCTTTGAGGGTAGAGGTCAGCTTTGAGGCTTTGTGGAAAACATCTCCTCATCAATGAATAGAGGCTTTGGAAGGAGGCTTTGTGGAGAAAGCAAAATGGAGGTCAGCTTTGAGGGTAGAGGCCAAAGATTTTCTCTTTGAAGAAATACGGATCAAAGGAAGAATGGGACTGAAAATAAGAGAACAGGGCTACGGTTCTTGTGGAAGGCTCAGACATGATTGTCTGGGTGAAGGAATATGTCTTTGATGCAGCAACTAAAGGGAAACAGATATAATGGAAAGAAAAATCCTTAGAGTCAGGTAGGAGGTATGTGATGGGGAATGCAAAGGGTGCATTCATATCTCTCACAGAATATTTTTCTAAAAGAAAGAAGCAGATGGTTTGCTTCCCTCAAGGGAAGAATGACAAAGGATGGATAAAGATAGCTGGGATACTAACAAAATTCCTAAATAGAAGGGAATTGGAAAAAAAAGAACTATCGGAAATTGATGAAAGGGAACTAAGACCAGAAACTAGAAGACAGATCATGCATAAGGAAGAGGTACCAGAAAAGAAATTTTTAACCATGGCAAACAGTAGGTGGGATCCTTCTTGGATAGCAGATGGAACAGCAGGAAAATGGGAAAGAACACTAGTGGCTGAAGCTGGAGGATTGGTGACAGATTGGTGGAAAGTTGCAGAACTACTGAAGCTCAAACTGGAGCTAAGAAGCACCTTCATCTTAACTCCGTTTGATTCTGCTAAGGCAGTATTGGAGCCTCTCGAAAACCAGGTAAATGTTAGAGCATGTTGTATCCAAGATGTTCTGGGGACCTTTTCAGTCTATAAATGGTCTTTTTCTTCAAATTCGAAAGTGTTCTTAATGGAAGATAATGTTACTGTCTGAGTGGTTGGGCTGCCATTCCATCTCTGGAATCAAGAAACTGCAAACTCAATTGTTTTGCTGTGTGGAGCTCGCCTTGATGGTGTCTCCTAGGGAGATCTGCTAAGTGCAGCCATTCTACTGGGTGGAGTAAAACCAGAAGATATACCGAGGAAGGTGACTGTAATTGTGGATGAACTGTTCTTACCAGTTTGGTTAGTGTCCTCTGTAGAGAACACTGATGTGAGCCCCACTGCAGTGGTCCCCACTGTGTTCGTAGGACAGCATGTGTAGTTATTTGTTTCAGTTATAGTAGTGTCAGTTTGAGTCAGTTTGTTAATTCAGTTGTTATTTATTTCAGCTTTTATTTACTTTATTTATTATGTAAGTACTAAGGGCAGATGTGTCCTTTCCATTGTGTACTAAACATAACCTATAAATAATAAGAAAGTGGCGGCGGCAGATCTGTTAGAATCAGTTCCTCCTTTCAACCACTTGTGTTCTCCTGTTCCTCTTCTATTCTCTCTTCTTTCTCTCACTTTTCTTCTATTTTGTAAACCTAAAACCTATTAGGATTCAAGACTGATTACAGTCTTGATCTTCTACTTGGTATCAGAGCCTATCTAGGGCTTCTCATGTGTGTCTAGTCCAGCCGACCACATGAGGACTAGCTAGGGCTGGAAGCTTTGAAGAAGTATTCGGTGGCTGAATCATGGAGATTACCAGGAGAGGGTCGCAGCAGTTGAAGACTTGCCGCGGTCTGCAGAGAGTTGGTAATCAGGAAGAATCAGCGAAGGTTAGGGTTCAGGTAACCCTAGAAGACAGTAAACCGAAAGTACATAAGTAAGTTTTTTTTATTGAGTTTTCAGAAACTGCAATCAGTCGAGATAGGTTGAACCTGTCTAGAAGGAGGGGCCGAACTGTGTTCCAGTTTGTTTCTAGGGTTTGACTTGCCGAACTGTGTTTAAGTTTGTTTCTAGGGTTTGACTGTTGAGCCGAACCCCCCCCCTTTCAGAGGTGATTAGTTTTTAGGGTTTCATATTGCCCTACGATAAGTCCCACTTGTGCGGACTGTTCGGAGAGTGCAGCTGCGCACTTATTTCAGACCTACAGTTGAAACCCTAATTTTGCTCTCGCAGCAGTGGGCCCCACAGTAGTGATTTCAGAAAATAGCATCTTAGATTGACAGGCTGCTTGGTACTGTGCATGCCGATTGATTTCAGATCAGATTTGAGTTGATTTCTTGCATATACTGTGATAGGCGATTGTTTTCAGATCAGATTTCGGTTCAGATCAGATCAGATTTCAGATCAGTTTTGTGTTGGTTTCAGATCAGATTTCAGACCTGCTTGTTTTACTCTGTTTTCTGGTATAGCAATAGTGGCTCTAACAGTTTGTAGCCACTGATTCTCAATCAAAGATGGAGTTCAAGGGTCAGGGAGAAAGTAGTTTTGGAAACAACAATTTTGGTGGTGTATCTGAAACTGGGTTTCAGATTACAACTATGAGATTTGATGGGTTAAATTACTTGGAGTGGGCTCAATCAGCCATGATGGCTATTGGAGGAAGGGGAAAACCGGGTTACCTCTTGGGAGATGTGAAAGAACCTTCCAAGGAGGACCCAACATACACCAAGTGGGTTCAAGAGAACTATTTGGTTATGGCATGGCTGTGTAATTCTATGCAGCCACATATCAGCCGAAATTTCTTGTGGGCAAAGACAGCCAAAGAGATATGGGATGTAATGAAAGAAACCTATTCTCAACCCCTTAATGTTGCGAGAGCCTATGAACTGAAGTGTGAGGTGAACAGCCTTAAACAAAGAGAGAAGCCAGTTTCTGTCTACTTCTCTACCTTGAAATCCTTCTGGCATGAGATTGACCATCTAGAGACCCTTGAGTGGGAGAGTCCCAAAGATGCACAGACTCACAGAAAGCAAGTCGAGACGAATAGGGTATTTGAGTTTTTGGCTGGTTTGAATTCAGATTATGACATTGTGCGACAATAGATATTGACAAGAGATAGTGTGACCCTTTCTCAAGCATACTCCCTGGGGCATAGTGAAGAGACCAGGAGGAAAGTCATGATGCAGCCTCAGCCCTCTTTCCCAGCCTTGACAGCTATTAAACCTAAGCCAGGGGGTGACTCAGAAAGGGACTGGAAGAAGGAAGATAAACGGGATCTGGTATGTGAACATTGCAAGAAACCCAAGCACACAAAAGATACTTGTTGGAAGCTACATCCTCACTTGGTCCCAGCAAAACTAAGAAATAAGAATGGTAATGCTCATGTGGCCGTGAACACTGATTCAGCATCCTCATCAGGCACATCCCGAGAGACTTTAGCTGCTGTTCGGGCTGCCCTCATACAGTTGGAAAAGGATGTTGGGAGTTCAGCTCAGCCATCTCAGTCACCATCAGCTCCTGCCACATCTGCATTTGCACATTCAGGTACTCGAGCCTCAGCTTACCATGCTTCAGCTCCAGGTAATACTGACCACTGCTGGGTAATAGATTCAGGTGCATCTGACCATATGACTAGCTTGCCATCTTTGTTCACTTCTTATCACTTGTCCTCTGGCCGAGATAGAGTGTCCATTGCTGATGGCTTTCTTGTTCCCATTTCGGGCAAGGGGGTCATCAAGCTATCGGATACTATCTCTTTATCTTCTGTCTTGCATGTTCCTAAACTTGATACTAACCTGCTTTCAGTTGGTAGTATTACCAAACACATGAACTGTTCAGTAACCTTTTTCCCTGACCGATGTGTTTTTCAGGATTTGGAGACGAGGAAGGTGATTGGGACTGGCCGTGAGACGAACGGGATCTATCTGCTTGGAGAGAGTTCTCGTCGGGAGGAGTCAGTGGATAAGAAGTCTTTTGTTTCCCAGTCTGTGAGTTCGGTTATGCTTTGGCATAACCGATTAGGTCATTTGAAAAGTCTATTTCCTGCTTTATTTGAGTCCGTTGAGTTATCGAAGTTGAGGTGTGAAAGTTGTGAGTTTGCCAAACATTGTAGAACCTCTTATTCTTTAAGTAATAAAAGGAGTAATTCCTCTTTTGATATTGTGCATACTGATGTTTGGGGACCGTATCATATCTCTTCGATGGGTGGGTACAGATATTTTCTACTGTTTGTTGATGACCATACCCGGTTTTCTTGGGTCTATCTTATGCGCTCTCGGGATGAGGTTCCTGCTCTGACCCAAAACTTCCATCAGATGGTTCTCACTCAGTTTGGGACCAAAATCAAAATCCTTAGATCTAATAATGCAAAGGAATACTTTGCTCAGCCATTGACCTCCTACCTTCTTAGCCATGGAGTTATTCACCAGAGCACTTGCCCTTATACACCACAGCAGAACGGCGTTGCTGAAAGGAAGAATAGACATATCTTGGAGGTGGCTAGAAGAATTATGTTTACCTCCCATGTACCTATTCGCTTCTGGGGTGATGCTATCCTCACGGCAGTTTATCTCATTAATCGAGTTCCTTCCCGGGTTCTTGATATGAGAACCCCCTTTTCCCTTCTATACCCAGACGAGGAGTTGTTCATTGTTCCCCTTAAAACCTTTGGTTGTACCTGTTTCGTTCAGCTTCTCGGGCCTCATCATTCCAAGTTTGAACCTAAGGCCTCCAAATGCATTTTCCTTGGTTATGCACAAACTCAAAAGGGTTATTGCTGCTATGATCCGGTTTCAGGGAAACGGTTTGTCTCCATGGATGTCACCTTCTTTGAGGAGACACCCTATTATCCTAGGGTTTCTCCTCAGGGGGAGAGCAGTGAGAGTGGAAGTGGGGCTGGTAGAAGTGGGGCTGTTTTGAATGGGGCTGTTCCTTTACCTATTCCATTGGATGATGAAGGCTGTAGTGGTGAGGGTGGTCAGAGGGAGCCGGAGTTGAGAGTCTATCACAGGCGATGCAGGCAGGTTGATCCCAGTCATCGGCAGTCCCGGCCAGCTCCAGTTCCTTCTACGGCTCCAGATCCAAAGCCTACTGAGATACCCCTCACTGTTGCCACTTCCTCTCTTGTGGATGACCTTGATCTCCCTATTGCCATTCGCAAAGGGAAACGACATTGCACCACTTCTACAGCTCACAGCATCTCACAGTTCTTATCCTATGATCGTCTGTCTCCATCTTACCGGTCCTATCTTACTTCCATTGCCGATGTCCCTATTCCAAGAACAGTGCAAGAAGCTTTATCAGTATGCAAATTGAAATGGATGCCCTGTTGAAGAATAATACTTGGGCACTGGTTGACCCACCAAAAGGAAAGAAACCGGTAGGATGTAGATGGGTGTTCACTGTGAAGCATAATGCTGATGGCTCTATTGAAAGGTACAAAGCCCGGCTGGTTGCAAAGGGGTTCACTCAGACTTATGGTATAGACTACTTGGAGACCTTTGCCCCAGTAGCCAAGATGACCACCATCCGAGTTCTGTTATCCCTTGCAGCAAATCATTCTTGGCCCCTGTTTCAGATGGATGTTAAAAATGCCTTTCTGAATGGAGACTTACAGGAAGAGGTTTACACGCAGTTGCCTCCTGGATTCTATGATACTGAGACAGGTAAGAAGGTTTGCCGACTAAACAAGGCATTGTATGGTTTGAAGCAGTCACCTAGAGCCTGGTTTGATAGGTTCAGATTAGCCGTTGGAAAGTTTGGTTATGTACAGGCTCAGTCAGATCATACACTATTCATCAAGAGGGTGGAGTCCTCTCTGACACTACTTGCAGTATATGTTGATGATATTGTGGTGACAGGAAATGACAATCATGAGATTGAGTCCCTCAAACAGCTCCTTCATCAAGAGTTTGAGGTGAAAGATCTTGGTGCACTACGGTACTTTTTGGGTATTGAGGTTGCTAGATCCAAGCAGGGGATTTTTATCTCTCAGAGAAAATATGTTCTAGATCTGTTGGCGGAAACTGGAAAGTTGGGGGTTAAGCCGGCTGATACACCCATCGAACAAAATCACAAGATTAGTGCAGAGGGCGGGGAGCCTCTTGAAGACAAAGTTATGTTCCAACGGTTGGTTGGAAAGCTCCTATATCTCTACCTCACTCGGCCAGATATCAGCTATTTAGTTAGTGTTGTTAGCCAGTACAGGCACTCCCCTAGAACTTCTCATCTTCTTGCGGCAGAGAGAATATTAGCATACTTGAAGAGATGCCCAGGTAGAGGTATACTGCTCAAGAACAATAATCACATGAGGGTGGAAGTCTATACAGATGTCGATTGGGCTGGGAGTGTTGATGACAGAAGGTCTACCTCTGGATATTGTGCCCTTGTGGGAGGTAACCTTGTCTCTTGGAGGAGTAAGAAGCAGAGTGTTGTTTCCCACTCCAGTGCTGAAGCGAATACAGGTCAATGGCTAATGGAGTGGCTGAAATCTTATGGCTGAGGTCACTACTTGAAGAGTTGGGTATTGACTATGAAAAGCCCTTAATGCTGTATTGTGATAATCAGGAAGCTATTAATATAGCCCACAACCTAGTGCAACATGACAGAACTAAACACATCGAAGTTGACCGACATTTTGTGCAAGAAAGGGTCACATCACAAGAAGTGTGTCTTCCGTACATCACATCTAATATGCAGCTCGCGGATATCCTCACCAAGGCTGTACCAAGGAAGAAGTTAGAGACATACCTATCCAAGTTGGGAATGATAGATATCTACTCCCAACTTGAGGGGGAGTGTAGAGAACACTGATGTGCGCCCCACTACAGTGGTCCCCACTGTGTTCGTAGGACAGCATGTGTAGTTATTTGTTTCAGTTATAGTAGTGTCAGTTTGAGTCAGTTTGTTAATTCAGTTGTTATTTATTTCAGCTTTTATTTACTTTATTTATTATGTAAGTACTAAGGGCAGATGTGTCCTTTCCATTGTGTACTAAACATAACCTATAAATAATAAGAAAGTGGCGGCAGCAGATCAGTTAGAATCTGTTCCTCCTTTCAACCACTTGTGTTCTCCTGTTCCTCTTCTATTCTCTCTTCTTTCTCTCACTTTTCTTCTATTTTGTAAACCTAAAACCTATTAGGATTCAAGACTGATTACAGTCTTGATCTTCTACTTCCTCCATTGAAGCTAACCTTTGGAGGGAGGCAAGGCAGGAGGAAGGCGAAAAGGTGGAGGAAATGGAGTTACGTGGCAGCTTGAAGTTAGTTGGAAAAAAGAGACAAGGAAGTTTCATTGAAATGGAAACTCTACCATTAGGCAGTCCAAAAGATTTGGGTCAGGAGATTATTAGGAGACGTGTGACACAAGGTAAAGGTTTGACAACTAATAGAACCTTTGCTCAGTTAGCTGCTTGTAGCGCCAAACAAAATATATTGAATGATTCAAATGAAGGAAAGGCAGAGGTATTGGTAGCCTCAGGAATATGCACGGGAGTCCAACCAGCAGGCCCATCTCTAAATTGTAATTTTGGGCCCAGTAGGCCCGAAAAGTTAAGTGGGCTATGCTTAAAAGACCCAAGAGTGAGGGGGGCGCGTGACAACTTATAGGAGCCTGTGACAAGGTTGGCTCCTCGGGTAGACAGTAAAATCCATATACCATCGTCTTCCTCAAGCCCTTTCTCTCGTTCGAACAGTTCAGCGAAGGTCTCCAGCTCGTTACAGTGGAGACCCTCAAAGAAGATGCCGCATAAGGAACAGGAACGCCGTAACCCAGGAGTGTGAAGAGCAGTGAGATTTTTTACTCTGATTCGAAAAGATTGACAGACGATGAAGAACTTTCTGATTCCGATTCAGATTTGGAAGAAACCATTAGCTTGGGAAGTATCGACCTCCAAAAGCCAAGAGATATACTGAAAGAGAGTAGCCTAAACACTGAACTATTATTCCTAGAGGAGGAGACGGATTCGCAAGATTCTAGTAATATCAAAATGCAAAAAGTGAGCCTTAGCAGCGGAGAACAGATCATTCCCAAACTGGGTATGCTATACAAAAGACAGATGGAGTTGGGAACACTGAAAGAGGTAAGGCAAAGTGCATCCCAGCCAATAAACGAGTCCATTCCATATGTGCAGCCTAATCAGGACATTAGGCCAGAGAGACAGGAATCAAACTTGGAGCCTTACCTAAGGATTCACGTAGAGGGAAAGAGAAGTGAAGTTTCTATGACTGTAGAGGGTGAGGAAGTATTGGTTGTACCTAGTCCGCTTCCACTACTGAGTCCGGAAAAGGGGAAGGGCCTAGCCCTGACTCCAAGAATTGATACCCAGTAGCCGGTCCACATGCAACCATCTATGCTAATTCCAGGTAAGCCTGTCCATTTGGTTTTAGATACTAACTTGGGTTCTCTGCCTGTAATAGATGTCCTGGAATCCCAACCAGACCAACCAACTGGTACCAGGGAAGTGGTGATTGATAATGATGGAGTCCGATCAGAGAAGGGAGTTGGGTTGTTAGAAAGGAAACAAGAGGAGTTAGAATGGATTTGGGAGCAGATTTGTGCCCTGCTGGAGGAATATAAACAGAAGGAGGAAATGATAGAGGTGTCTCCAAAAATCCCTGAATCAGAGGCAAGAACCAATAGATTGGGGCAGGAATTAGGAAATAAAGGACAGAATAGGAAGTCAGTGGGAAATAAAGGTAGGAAAAAGAAGAAAAAGTCTGAAGTAGAGAGACTAATAGTGGACATTGAAGGGGATATCGAATTCAGTGGCAAAGGGGAAAGCAAGAAGGGTTCTAAATGAAGGAACACTATATTGAAGAGCCAAATTCTTGAGAGGTAATGAAGATAATAAGCTGGAATGTAAGGGGTTTGGGTAGTGCCAAAAAAAGGAGATCGATTAAGGAGCTACCTAGGAGAGAAAGACCTGATGTTGTGATGTTGCAGGAGACAAAATTAGTTGAACTGGATAGAAGGTAGGTCAGGGAGATCTGGAAAATAAGAGGGGTAAGATGGTGCTCAGCTCCGTCGTGGGGAACCTCGGGGGGAATAGTAACTTTGTGGAGGGAGGACTTCGTAGAACCAATAGAGGAGCTAATAGGAAACTTCACTATATCCCTAAAATTCAGAATGGTGGAAGATGGATTTATTTGGGTGCTAGCAAATGTGTATGGTCCAAATAATCACAGAGAGAGGAATGAGTTATGGGAGGAGTTTCATGGAACTCAAGGTTTGTGGGAAGGTCCTTGATGTTTGGGGGGTGATTTTAATGCAACAAGATTCACAAATGAGTCAAATAATCCTAGGCAGGTCATTACAACTAGTATGAGGAAGTTCAATGACTTCATAAATTCACAAATGAGCTTCCTTTACTACAGGCTACCTACACTTGATCCAACTTCCAAGAGAACCCAACCTGCTCAAAGCTTGATAGATTCCTATTTAATGAGGGTTGGGAGAGCCAATGGAGAGGTTTGGCGGCTAAGGCCCTACCTTGGATAACCTCTTATCACTACCCTATAGAAGTAGGACAAGAACCTCTTGGTAATGGACCTAGACCATTCAAGTTTGAAAATATGTGGCTGACACACCCGGACTTCTTGCCTAAGGTTAAGGAATGGTGGAGTGAAAAGATGAGAGAAGTGAAATAGGATGGGGTTAGATTCCACAAAAAATTAAAATGGTTGAGAGGCAAAATAAAAGAATGGAATAAGGTTCAATTTGGAAGAGTGGAGGAGGTAAAAGCTAGATTATTGGTTCAGATTGAGGAGTTAGATGCAAAAGAATCCCAAGGGATGATGGATGAGCAAGACAGAGAAATGAGGAGGAAATTGAAAAAGGAGTTAGAGCAAACTTTTTTTAGGGAGGAGATCTCGTGGAGACAAAAATCCAGACATAAGTGGATCAAGGAAGGGGATGGGAATACCAAATTCTTTCATGCTTTGGCTAATGGGAGAAGGAGGAAAAATTTGATACTAAAGCTTGAGGTTGATGGTGTGAATATAACCTCTCAAGAGGAGATTGCCAGTAGGATTGTGGATCACTTCAAATCCATCTTTCAAAGACCCATAGAGAATCGGTTAATAGTAGGGGAGGAGAATTGGCCAACTTTGAACCAAACAGATAAGGGATGGTTGGAAAGAATGATTGAGGAAGAGGAAATTAAACAAGCTGTTTTTTCTATGGATAGGGCTAAGGCACCAGGTCTTGACGGATTTACAATGGTGTTTTATCAGGACTGTTGGGACATAGTCAAAGAAGACTTAATTGGAGTATTTAGAGAGTTTGAGGATAAACATTTTGTGAGTCCTGGAATCAATGCCACCTTTATGGCCTTAATTCCCAAAAAGAATGATGCCAGACACCCCAAAGATTTTTGGCCAATTAGCCTGGTGACAAGCATCTATAAGATTCTGGCAAAAGTGATCTCTAGGAGGATCAAAGCAGTTCTCCCCTCTCTTGTTAGCCAAGCACAAGGAGCCTTTATACAGGATAGACAAATTACAGATCAAATCCTTATTGCAAACGAGAGTGTGGAAGAGATAAGGAGATTGGGCAAGAAAGGATTTGTTTGCAAACTGGACTTGGAGAAAGCCTATGACTTAGTGGATTGGAGTTTCTTGCTGGAGATGTCAAGAAGACGTGGATTTGGGGATAAATGGTGTAATTGGATAAGAGGATGCTTAAACTCTTGTCGTTATTCAGTGTTGGTGAATGGGGTGGTTAAGGACTTTTTTCCAGCCAATAGAGGCTTAAGACAAGGGGATCCACTCTCCCTTTCCTCTTTACACTTGTTGCTGATGTCTTTAGTAGGATGATCTCCAGAGCAGATGAGGAGGGCCAAATAAAGGGATGGAGAATAGGGAGTAGAGGCATTCCAGTAACTCACCTTCAGTTTGCTAATGATACTGTTATTTTCTGTGTAGGGAATGAGTTGAGAAAAGTGGAGAACCTTAAGATTTTAATAAGTACTTTTGAGAGGGTCTCCAACTTGAAGGTAAATTTTGATAAAAGTTGTGTGGCTGGAGTAAACTTGGAGAATAGGGAGATTGAATCCATTGCAGAATGCTTAGGTTACAATATTTCTTCTTGGCCTTTGACATACTTAGGGCTACCCATAGGAGCTAACCCTAAAGAAAGTAGTTTCTAGGCCCCTATTGTGGAGAAATTTGATAAGTGATTGGCGGCTTGGAAAAAGAATTGCATTTCAATAGGGGGTAGGCTGACTTTAATTAAGGCTATACTTGCCAACCTTCCATCCTACTTCCTTTCAGTGTTTAGGATTCCTCCAAGGGAGGCTAAGAAGCTGGAGAAGAGAATGAGGGACTTTCTATGGGAACCAGGAGAGGTGAAAAAGGATCACTTGATCAGATGGGAGATAGTTAACAAACCAAAGGAAGAAGGGGGTTTAGGGATAGGGAACATAGTGCTGAAGAATGTAGCCCTTCTAGGGAAGTGGCTAGGGAGATGGCCCCGAGAGAGAGAGAGAGATTATGGCATGAGGTGGTGGCAAGCATTCATGGTTGTGTAGGAAATGGTTGGGATTCCGGGATATCTCGCCGAGCTACCCATACTACACCTTGGAAGGCTATACAAGGTATTCTCCCTCGCTTCCTCAGATTCATCAGGTATGATGCTTGTTCTGGTAATGCTATTCTGTTCTGGGAGGATATTTGGGTGGGTACTCAACCCCTCAAAGATTGTTTCCCCTCGCTCTATTCCATTTCCCTTCACAAACCTGAGCCAATTGCAACTTTTCTCCCGAGCCCGTTAAACCCCTTATCTTTAAACTGGAACTTTGGGTTTCGTAGAGGGTTAAGGGATGGTGAGTTGAGTTGTGTTATTGAGCTAATTCATTTACTAGAATCAATTTGCTTGGACCCCACTTCTTCTGATCAAAGGGTTTGGACTCCTCTTCCAAAAGGTACTTTTACTTGCTCTTCTTTTCTAAAATCCCTTAGTTCTAACCCCATTTCCCAAGGATTCCCTGTCAAAGAAGTCTGGGCGCGACCTATTCCCCCAAAAATTGCTATATTCTGCTGGGAAGTCTTCTATGGGAAAATCAATACTTTGGAAAACTTACGGAAAAAGAGACCCTCGCTTTGTCTTTCCCCAAATTGGTGTTCCTTGTGTAAGGCCGAGAATGAGGATTGTTTCCATTTGCTGATCTCCTGTTCCTTTGCTACAGCGATATGGAGGTGGAGCCTTTGTTTATTTGGAGGTAGGTGGTCTATGCCTTCTGATTTAAGCTTGTTATTCAACACATCTATCTTTGTTTGGCCCACTAGAAGAGGTAAAGTCATGTGGAAATGTGTCAGGGCAGCCACTCTGTGGACTCTTTGGGAGGAAAGGAATGCAAGAATTTTCTTAAAGAAGGAAAGAGGGTTAGATGAAACGAAGGATTGTATCCTAACAAGAGCAATCCATTGGCTGAAAACTGTGGATATCTTTGATGACTTGTGGAGGAATTGGCTAGTAATAGCTAACACTTCAACAAAGAATGATAGAATTCTGTCAGAATGGATTCCGCCTTTGGAAGGTGTCATCAAGCTGAACTTTGATGGAAGCAGCCAAGGCAACCCCGGGCCTTCAGGTATAGGGGGTATCCTGAGAAATAAGGACAACAACATAATTTCCCTATTCTCAGGACCGGTGGGAGTGGGGGATTCCACAAGGGCAGAAATCCTTGCTACAGTACAAGGAATTCAGATCGCCAACCAGCTTGGGGTGGAGCATCTCCTAGTTGAAGGGGATTCTCAGGTGGTAACAAGGTGGCTCCTAAACTTGGATACCACCATTTGGGGCTACAAAGATCTCATCAAAAAAGTAAAGTGGTTAACCAGCAATATGAGAGTTGAGGTAAAATGGGTTAGTAGGTCTGCTACTTAACTAGCCTGAAGAGGTTGCAACTCGTGCCTTTCCTTGGGGACTTTGTACTATTGTCTATTAAAGATTATAATAGAATTATTTCAATTATCAAAAAAAAAAATTCTTCTTCTTAATCAGCAATAGACAATAGAACAAATTCCCCGAGGAGAGGCACGAGTTTCAACCTCTCCAGGCTAGTTAAGTACAAATTTCCAGATTAATAATAACTTATAAAGAAGCACAAAAAAGATCTTCCCTGGAAACCCCCTGTTTGGCTAAAGCATCAGCCATAGAATTAGCAGACCTGCTAACCCATTTTACCTCAACCCTCATATTGCTAGTTAACCACTTTACTTTTTTGATGAGATCTTTGTAGCCCCAAATGGTAGTATCCGAGTTTAAAAGCCACCTTGTTACCACCTGAGAGTTCCCTTCAACTAGGAGATGCCACCTTCCTTCATTGTTCAGAACCTTTACGACCATGTATGAAATAAATGAAGAAAATAATGATTGTTCAAAGAACAATCATGGGGACTCTGCAATCATTGCCATCACGATGCATAAGATTCTTCTAGTAGTTTTATTGATGACCTATGGGCTTTCCTTAAGATTCTTTTGGGCTTTGAGGAGAATACTCAATCCCACCATCTTTCATCGTCCCTTTCTTTCTCTCCATTGTCTCTCTCTCTCTCTTTGCTAGGGACTTTGCAATCTCAGTTTCCAAAACCCAAAATGCTAAATGCCTTCCTCACAGGTTCCCACCAAGACTAAATCTTCAAATCAAACCCTCTTGGACATGACAAACGACAAATAATGTAATAGTTTCTATATTGGTGGATTGAAAATAGAGCTGATGGACAATTCGTCAAGCAGTGTGTCACCATTCTAGCCTAGGAAGTCACCGGCGGTGCCACTAGCTATGCCCAACATTTTTTACATTGAAAGGGGATAACCGATATTCTAAAAATTGACCAGGGAAAATTCTGGGAGAAAAAATTCAATAAGTGCTTATTATTTAAGCACTTAAAAATAGCTAGAAATTTGAGCTTAAAAATAAACCCTTTTAAAATAAGCACTTATTTCAGGCTTATTTCCCAAACACCAATAAGTGCTTAATGGTGTGGTCCCAGCCTAAATAAGCACTTATTTTTAAGCACTCCCAAACATGACCTAAGGACCACTTGAGTTATGGGCCTAGCCCATTCTAAGAGCTAGTACGACTAGTCACATGACTAGTTTAAGTTGTCATGCTAGGATGGATTACTTGGGTCAAATTGCTAATGGGCTTGAGTTTCTCTTATTACTAATGTAGTTAGGAGTGTTGCCAAATTAGAACTTATAATTTAATTAGAACTCAGATTTGGAAACTCCTAGTGACATTTTGGTTTGCCAATTCTATAAAAGATAGAGTAAGAGAGATCTAGACAAAAATTCTCATGCATTCTCTTGGCATCCATACCCTAGTTTCATCAGGCCTTTGAAGGAGATAATTCCCTCTTATTTTCTCTATGTTTTCCAGAAAAAATCACAAAGTTGGTGTGCAAATCGAATCACAAAGGATGGAAAATCAAGCTCACCATTGGGTGTGAACAACCACTTTGGGAGTTGTGATTTGTGGTCTTCATGTTAGGTGTGGACCTATTTGAATTTTCAAATCAAATTGGATCATCTGAGGCTAGATCAATCCTAGGAGAAACTGCTTTTCCACGGACAATTTTGTTTCTCCTATTCTTTGACTGTTAAAAGAATTATTTTTCACCTTAGAAACCCTAGAATGTTTTGACCTTTTTGCGTAATTTATAGTCCTTACAACAGTATGTATATCCTTAGGTGCAAAGAAATGGTTCCACAGACTATCAAAAGTTTTGATAGCATGGTGGAGAATCATTTTTAAAGAAAATAAAAAATTTCATATCAAATAATACAAAGGAAAACTGTGGAAAGAGCCTTGCTCAATCTCTTGAAAAGAAGGTTATTCATCAAAGTCCATGCACATAAACACCTGATCAGAATGATGTTACAAAAAGGAAGAACAAGCATTTGTTTGAGGTGGCTCAAAGTTTATTATTCTAGGTGCATGTTCCCACTCACTTTTGGGATGATGTGGTTCAAGCTGGTCTACTTGATTAACAGGTTACCATCTAAAGTGCTCAGTCTAAATCCTCACTTCAACTGTTTCATTGTGATGGTCCTATTTTTAGTCTTCCTTTGATAGTCTTTAAGTGTGTCTATTTTGTGCATGATCTTAGTTCCTCTTGTGTCAAATTTGACCTTAAAGCCATTAAATGTGTCTTCCTTGGTATTTCAGTAAAAAGAAAGGGTACAAATGCTACAACCCTTAATCTGGTAAGTATATAGTCTTAAGATATCACCTGTGTTGAAATAATTTAGTTGTTGGTGTTAGGGTCTGTTTGGCTAGTTAAAGTGTTTTTTATTTCTATTTTTTCAATTCTGTTATGTCTGTTATTGTACTCACTTATAACAGGGGTACAAGAGTCTTTTCCCTTCTTATTTCTGCCGTCCTATATATATTATAATAAAGCTGGCACTGCCAGCACTGTTACATTGCAAATCCCTTCTCTTCTCTTCTCCCTTCTCTCTTCTTCTCTTCTCTTCTCTTCCTCTTATTTCTGGCCGGCCATACTGTCAAGAACCTGTTTTGACCATCAACCTTTCTTTTCTTTTCCAATCTCTCTTCAAGTTGAGAGTAGTAGTAAAAAGAGAAAAAGTAGTCACTCCTATCTTCCCCTTCCTGTTCCATTTGTTCATACTCTTGGGTCTATTGATGAGCCAGGACCAAAGTTGCAAGTATATGCTAGACACAAGGTGACTCAAAAGTCAATCTTCCACAATAGTTAGATTCTGTGGATTCAAGTATTCTTGTTCCTCTTGTTTCTTTTGATCCTATTCCTCCTCTTTCTGTAGATATTCCTAGTCTTCCTTGCGGTAATGTTTTGCCTTTACATGATACTCTTTCTAATCTTGACCTTCCTATTGCTTTATTGAAGGAAAAAAGGAAATGTACTCAATCAAATTCCATGGATTCAAGTAATCTTGTTCCTCTTGATTTTATTCATCCTATTCCTCTTGTTTCTAATAGATACTCCTAGTCTTCCTTGTGATAATGTTTTTGCCTTTACATAATAATCTTACTAATCTTAAGGCTATGGTTCAAAAGATAAAGCTCTAAAAAAAAATTAAACATGGCAATTAGTTGAGCTACCCCATGGCAGAACCCAACATTGGCTATCAGTATACACTATAAAGATTAAAGCAAATGATTCCATTGAGCGACATAAGATTCATCTAGTGGCCAAAGGATATATAGAGACATGGCATTAACTACTTGGAAACTTTTGCTCTGATGACCAAGATAAACACTATCCATGTCTTGACATCCTTAACAACTCATTTCTATTGGTCATTATACCAAATGGATGTCAAAAATGCCTCCCTAAATGGTGGCCTACAAGAAGTATATATAGAATTACCTCTTAGTGTGTCAATTACTTGAAATTAAGTCAAGATTTGTAGACTTGTGAAAACATATGTTTTGAAACAACCTCCCCAGACTTGGATTAATCAATTTAGAGGAGCTCTTCATAAGGTAGGTTACAAACAGTCGCATGCTTGATCATCCTCTCTTCTTTAAGAAAGTTGGTAATGTGGTGACAATTTTGATTGTGTACAAAGATGATATTATGATAACTAGTAATGTAGGCCAACAAGGATAAGGATGGATGGGAAGTGGGGAAGGAAGATGTTGTTCTGAAGAAAACTTAGCCTTGTCTGTGATGGAAATCAAATCCCTTTCGTAGATGATGGTCTCCCTATTTATAGATGTAAGGGAGCAAGATCACATGCATGAAGCTAAAATTCTAAAATATTCCTTGATTCTCAGGACCACAAAGCTGTTATATCACGACCTTGGGCCTCCTTAGGGGTGACATGTATCAGTACAACCTCGTGCTTTCCCTGAGGCACCAATCACACATCTAACACCCTCAGCATGACTTTTTCCGTACTCTTCTATTTGATGTTCAGCTTGCCTCACAAGACATGTATGTGTATTTGCTTCTGAACACCTCACGGAGTTAGTGAAATAAGTGTGGCCTCTGCAAGGTAGAATAGTTTACTCTTGAAAGGTGAGGTTGTTATGGCCTCGCAAGGCAGCTCCAAGATTAAGGTGTTATGACTTTACGAGGAAACCTATGAGAGGATGTAATGAATTGGCAAGGCAACTCATGAAATCAGATTAATGTGGCCTCACAAGGCAACTTGCATGATTCGACTAACGCAACCTCACAAGACAATGTCATTTGTTCTAAGTCTTATCACACATACCAACAAGGTTTTACTTCTTTGCCCTTAAATGTATATTCATTGTCTTACAAGTAGTAACACGGTTAGGATTCATTGGTTGAAGCAATATTTGGTAATTGAGTTTGAGATCTACCGCATCGAGCTTAGATATTTTCTGGGAATTAAAGTTGTAAGACCTAAGAGGGATATATTCATTTAACAAAGGAAGTACATTCTTGATTTCTTGAAAGAGAGAGCCAAGCCAAGTGTTAAACCTACTAGTACTCCCATACATCCAAACCATACAATTTGTGAGTTGTAAAGTGTGCAAAATAAGGGAGTGTATCAATGATTGGTGGGAAAGTTTCAACATCTCTACTTAGCTCGACCAGACATCTCTCATCTTGTTAGTGTAATCAGTCAATATAAGCACCAGCCTCAACTTCCTAATCTTGCTACAGTTGAAAGAATACTATGCTACTTGAAGGGTACTCCAAGTGGAGGATTGTCATATGCCCCTAATGGTCATTTGAAAGCGGAAGCCTATATTGATGCTAATTGGGCTAGGTTAGTGTAGATGGTAGAATGTCCACTTTTGTTCTAGGAAACACTGTCTCCTAGAGGTGCAATAAACAATTAGTAGTAACAAGCTCAAATACCAACACTAAGAATAGAGCAATGGATCATGGAGTTTGTGAGTTGTTATGGCTAAAGACTCTCATTATAGATCTAGGAGTCGTCTTTGATCATCTTATGAAGATGGTAATGGCAACCAAGCTGCTATTAATATTGCAAACGATCTTGTTCAATATTACTATACGAAGCACATAAAAGTTGGCAAGCATTTTGTACGTGAAAGAATAGCAAATGGAGATTTTTTTAGAGCATCCTATGAAGATGTTTGTCTACCTTTTTCTGAAATCAAGGAACTGGCTGGTTGATTTGTTAGACCAAGGGATTGTCACAATCTAAGTTGGAAAAGAATCTGTCTAAGATAGGCATGCATAATATTTATACTAACTTGGTGGGGAGTGACAAATGGTGCTTATCCAAGGGATTTCTCTCTAGTGTTAAATCTTTTATAGTTTTACTATGGAGGATTAAATTGTAACTTTCTTGCATTAGTATAAATACTAAAAGAAGGGTTATGCCCTACACTTTTTGGCCCTTTTTCAAATATATTCTCTTTCTTTGTCAAGCATCTATAGCTCAAGTTTAATTAACATTTATATAGTATCTATTAGTAAACTAGGTTGAATTTTGTGTATTTACATAAACTGTTACAGGTTAAAGTTTAATCCAAGTTATTTTCTTCTTTTTTTTAAGGCGAAATAAGACCTATTACTTTGGAGTGGGAGAAGCCCTGAAGCTATTGAAAATATAATCACTGTATAATCAACTGTATATGCTTTGATATACACAGTAGACATAAAAAAAGGCTATGCATCGCCAAATGTATATGCTTTAACATACACTTGATTATGGTAAAAATCAACTAAATATTATTTTGCGTGCTAAAATAAATAAAGATCATGTATTAGTTCTTACCATCTTCTTCATCAGTATATGAAAAACATCACCATGAGACCACAGTCTGCTGCGTCTTCCAGGATCTTTAGGGCATTCTTCACGAACAATTTCTCTCCCCATGTCTCGAAGTAGGTCATGCATTCTAATCTTGTTATATTCATCAATTGTTATAAGTGACCTACGAACAAGAGTATTGATTCCATTTTCTGAACAGAAACCACAACCATCTAGTATTTTAATTATATAATCTTTGTCCTCTCTAATGAAGAAGCAAGCAATATCAAGAAAAATATCCTTTTCTGCATCACCACCTAATGCATCATAACTTATTCTAAGCTTTCTTTGAATTTGATTGGGAGGAATTATTTTGAGTTTTTCTAGTGCACTTCTCCATTCAGACACACTTCTACCTGATAGAAAAGAACCTAAGACCTCAAGAGCTAATGGAAGCCCTCTAACATGATCCACTATACCATTTGACAGCTCTACATAATCTTCTTTAGGGTGGTCTTTACCAAAAGCATGCCAACTAAATAGCTGAATGGATTCATCATTATCCAACTCTTTAACTGTATATATTTCACTCACTTGAAGATCACATAACAGGTCTTTATCTCTAGTTGTCACAATAATTCTGCTTCCCAAACCAAACCAATCACACTCTCCAGCTAATGCTTCTAATTGTTTCAAGTGATCTACATCATCAAGAACAACAAGAACCCTTTTGCTTTTGAGTCTTCTCTTGATCATATTTACTCCAATGTCAATACTGCTTATTTTTAAGTTTTCTTTCACTAGAATGTCAGCAAGGAGTTTTTCTTGTAGCTGAAGCAAACCACTAGGTTCTTCTGAAACTTCTCTAACATATGCAAGAAAGCTGCTACCTTCAAATCTGCGAAAGATAAGGTTGTAGACAGCCTTGGCAAGGGTTGTCTTACCTATTCCACCAATACCATAGATTCCTATGATGCGAAAATCATTTGAATCCATATGTAGCAATGAAATCACACTTTCTACACGGGATTCTATTCCAACTGGGTAAATAGCAACTTTCAGGTGTGTTTGCTTTAATTTAGTTGAGACCTCGCTGACAATTCCTTGAATAAATTTTGAAGCATGCCTGCCAATAATGATTCAAAAAAAAAGCAAAATAAACATGTAGTGAATTGATATAAACCATAATGACAATAGGAAACATAATATTAAGCATCTTTGGGGATATTTGGTTTTGGTGATTTCTGCTCAATGTTTAGAATATAAACAGAATATAAAAAATCATACATGATAGTAACATTTTTTAGATTTAAAACAACTTACAAGTATAGAAAGAAGTTATTAAAGACCAGCATACATGCCAATGGTGATGCAGTTGCAAAAGCAAGGAAAGAATTAATGAGAAGACAAACCAATTTTCCAATTCCTATGCCAATTTCAGAATTTCTGGGTTATACGATATTGGTACTGTTTCAATTTTTTTCTAGTTGTTGGCATCTTAATAACACGGTTCTGCTTTTAGATATTTATTTAAAATTACTATTTATGATAACTCGTGGATTTACTATTTTTAGTAAACTCACGGATTACTATTTTAGTAATTTCTGGTGTCTTTCAATTAAGTTAGTCTTAGTAGGATTAGGAAAATGTTATCAGAATTGTTTTAGTAATTAGAGTTCTCATTGTAATGTCTTTATGGGTCATCTATTGATTTGTCTTAGTTCTAATCAATTAGAAGTCGTTTTGGGTCAGTTTCCTAGTCCAAAAATCCGAGTTAGTAAGTTGAGTCTATAAATAGTCATTGTAATTGAAGTTCAATGAGAGTTTATTTGAAGAAATAAAGATTCTTTTAGTGAATTCTTGTTTTTTCCAGAATCTTTTCTTTTTTTTCCCCTTCTATCTCACCCGTTTCATCTTCTAAGTGACCTATCTCTTTGCAGTCTACCCTAACAGCAATCATTCTTGTTCTTCATTCATATTCATCTTTAATCACCTACAGCCCTCAATCATCGCAACAAAATCCAACCCCAGGTCCTAATTTAATAGGACCCCTGACCATCCCACATCAAAAGGACTATGTCAAGATCACCCAACTTTCAGCTCATCAGATCTGTTTCTTTGATGCTAGAACAGCTAGCCGCAGAGAAGAAAGTAAGAAGAAAAATCAACAAAGGGAGAGGGAGAGAAATAAGAAGAGAGGAGAAGAAAAGAGGAGGGAAGAAGATGACAGAGAAGGGAGAACCGTGAAATTCTGTTAAGGGGGCTCTCTGACCCAAGATCTCCCATTCAACAACTTTAATAGTTTGTTATACATTCAGAGAGCTAAGGCTCACGTTAAAGGATCCAGGTGGGTCTCAAACAACTGACTTACATGGCCTTCTTACATATACATGACAAATACATTTGATAGGATGCCCATTTGTGGTTGGTGGACTTCCACTATGGACCTGATCAGCTATTGTAAGGTTTGTGGGTCCTATCTTGCCTCTGCAAGCTCCCTGAACTGGGTCGGCTATTGTCTATGGCTACCGGTAGTCTAACAATGCCCTGCTGTTCAGGTTGATGTTGGGAAACTCCTGTAAGAGGTTATTATAGGGTTCCCACACGGCGCCTTCCACTGATAGATGTCACCAATGAACTAAGGCCTCCTTAATTCCTCACCAACCTGAGCGAACCCAGCAAAATTCAGTGATTTTGGAGGGCTCTGTCTAAAGCTGGCCATCAAGAGAGAAAGATGGCAATTTGGAACTACTGAACGAGAGTTTATAGCTGGCCATCAGTGTAATCCACTCAGACTGTGACAGGTTTAAGGCTCTATAATCCACTCAAAAACACTAAGAGTCATCTTTATTCTTTACTAACAAGACTAGGGAAGAAAATGAGCTGGTACTTGGCTGGATTAATCCTTTGTCCAAGAGTTTAGGGACTAATTTATCAATTGCTTCTAATAATATGGGTATCTATAGGGTTTGACATTGGTCAGAGCAAACCAGGGTAGCAATGGTATTCGGTGGTCATGAACCCATGTACAGGACAGTTCAGTTGGTTCCTGAAACACCATGGAACACTCTTGTAACAAAGCCTAAAGATAGGCCTTCTGCTCTCGGGCTCTTAATTGGACCTACCCCAAAGTTCGGGTTGGACTGACCTGATTAGAAGACAGAGGTACCACGGCTGTGACCCCTTTTTCATGGCTAATTCTCATGAGGGAAGCCTGGCTAACTGATCTAATTTTTTCAGGTCCATGGTGAGGCAGGCCTCTTTATCTAAGGTGATCCCAGCCCATAACCCGTTATGACAAAGCTCCCGTCATTGGAGAATTTCAATATTCGAAGATCGTGGTACAAAATGCTTGTATATTCCTAATAAGAAACAGCTAGCCAAAACCCAAAATTTTCACAATTAATCAACCTTCAAGCTTCGCATTCAAAGAAAAAAGAAAATAATTATTACATAAATCAAACAATATATTGAAATTTTTTTGAAGCTGTTTCGACCGGTGCTACAGTAATCCGAACCAGAAAGAAAAGAAGAAGAGAGAAGAGAGAAGAAGGGTCTGTCGAAATCTGATGGGTGCAGAATAACTCTAATAATACTATCACATAAGCAAGCTACTTAATAAATAAGACTAAACTACCCCTATTTCGCACACTTTAACAAAGCCAACACATTGACGTAGAGAATGAATTATATCATGACAGTGAGAGTTATTGGGAAAATTCAATATAAATCCAATTTTATATATTTCATGAACTGCGATTGACCTAAAAATTTCTCCCAGGCCTCAGTTGATATTCCCAAAAGTAAATAAGAAGCAAAAGGTAAGTTTGATGAGGGTTACCCAGTAGCAACTTTTCTTAAATCCCACCCTGACAAGTTTGCTGCTTCAGTAAGAGCCTCCCTCCACCTTTGTACCTTTTCTATCATCCCTAAAGCCCTGAAATGCTCTTCGTGAGTCATAAACGCTTGCGAGAAACTCCCTGTCTGTTTCCTGACATTCGATGGGTCGACGTCATAGAAGATGGGAAGAACCCATTGACCGACCTT